>NC_136070.1:494735297-495935297 GCF_964261635.1 Lissotriton helveticus | reverse complement strand
TAATCCCCTGTAAATTATGACCATGTGCCAATTGGCACAGTGTATATGTGTGATTATGATTCTAATGTGTTTTGGATAATACAAAGGCTATTTTTTATATAACCTTGTGTGGAGTTTCTTTTGTGGTGTGCCTAGTGTGTTGCTGCTGTGTATGTGTGTGTTGCGCAAACGCTTTACACATTGCCTCTGGGATAAGCCTGACTGCTCGTGCCAAGCTACCAAGAGCGTGAGCAGGGTTTATCTTCAGCGTGTAACTCCCTTGCCCTGACTCGAGTGGTGGGTTCTGCATGGCTTAGGCGCAAGCCCTAGCCAACTAGAAATCCCATTTCTAACAGCTGGGTTCTGCAACTCTGAGCTGCTCACATCCAACTTGTGGAGGAGGGTTGGCCAGGTCCCTGTTTGTGGCAGCCTTCGACCAGGCGGAGAGTGGTAGAGAGGAGTGGAGAGGAGCGGATGCCACAGGACTGGATAGAATGGCAGGTCCAAGTGGCTGACAGTTGGCGGGAATTTCTGCCCTTCCAAGGTCTAAGGAAGCCAGGTAACTGGGTTCTGTTTGGACCGATGGGCCTGAGACGCCTATTTATTGTTCCCCTGCCGGTGCTTTGCATGCCTGTATTTCACTGCCCATTGCCAGTGCCCATGCCCATACCTGCGCCTGAGGGCCCAACACGCCCAACTTTGCGTCTTCTGCCACCACAATTTTGCTTGAGCTTGAGCTTTAGTCATAGTAAAAATGTTAAGACCTGGATTGGGGGGCAAGGGTGTGGCTGGCACTAGGCCTAGGTACCTCTGGCAGTGACGTGGAAGCACAAGGAATATGGATTAAGAATCCTTCCATACCATCAACATCATTTCGGATATTGTGAGGTGTGAGGGGTAAGCTCCATGTTGCATAAATAACCTGCCTAAGGCTCTTTGATTGTAGCAGGTTTACTGTGCCTCTTTGGACGTGCTAGTGCCTTGATCTGTGTGGTAGGAGAGGAGACATTGGCTTCCACTTGTTGCTGCTATTTATGAACTATTGTGCATTGGGGAAGGCCTTATAACACAAGGTCTGGGCGCTTAAGTGGGTCACCACAGTCACAAAAAAGGAGGAAGAATACTAAGAAAGCCCAAGAGCGTGTACCAACTGGTAAGGAGATGGATTCTGATGATTTCCAGCTCCACATAGAGACGTCACCAAGGATGGAACATGTTAAGAGTGTTTCTGGACAAGCAACCAAGACTGCAAACAATAACGGGACTTAGCTATTGCAGTCCTATATTATGGACTAATTAAAACAGATAAAGTTCAATGTGAGGGTGGTTTGTCTATTCCCATATCAGGCCCAGGAACTTCATGTCCACCAGTGATAGCTATGGTAGTGCGTGATGGTGTGTTACCCAAAGGTGCTGTGATGGGTGATTGCCTTTTACAGCCATATGATGCTGATTCCTGTTTTAATGTTGCTGTTCCATCTAAAGGGGAGGAGTCACATTTAACAGTAGTTAAGGCCTAAGCACATTCAGACCCTGAACTCTGCCCTTTATTTGTATTCCCCTCAAATGTGTCGCCAGGTCATTTAATGATGCATGTACAACACATCTATCCTTCAAAGGTGGAAGATTTAGTTCAGGTTGGGGTAAACCGTCACATTGTTCTTAGTTACCGTAATATTTCTGCCATATGTTTGGTTGATATTCAGTTGAATTAAAGATTACCTAAGTCAATAATGCCTACCATGAATTTAAAGACCGTGACAGCCAACATTGAAGTCTGAGTTCAAGAGAGTCTATTACACAGCCATTGAAAGAAACAATTTGTATGGATCTATTTAGCCCTTTAACTCAGGCGATTGGTTAATATTCTGATTCACAACCAACATTAATTCCACAAAAATGTAATCCTAGTGGGTCAGGTCAGGGGCCTATGATGGCTGATCAAATAAATAATTCATTACATTCTGCAGATCTTTAGTTCTTGGATAAATATGATGTACCTACGTTTGTGTAAGTAAATTCTCGCAAATAACAAAAATCTTCAGATATCATTTAATCTCTCATCAATACGCGCTGTTAACCAAGGTCGCACAAAGAGCAGTCTTTCATTTTATATTACAACTGAGTTGAGTGTAAAATCAGAAGTAATTGACTTTCAGTTGGCATAGATGCAAGGTGCTTTATTACAGTTTGATCTATATATATGATGATAATACTGAATGTTTACTTAAGTACGAGGACAAGTAATAAGTTAATTCAGTTGTTTACCTTGTGGGATATTATAAAATTGTTACCACCCCGAAATCCACTGGCCAGTTTAATAATTTCTGATGATTTTAATAAACATCAGGTTGCATTAAAATCCTCAGACGGGTCAAGAAATTGTACTGCTAAAATGTGCTGTGATAACCTTCAGCAGCTAGGTCTAGCTATGTTAAATGAATCATCTTTGTGTAAATCAAGAGAAGGTCCAACTTTTAAACGATCGAAATATGGTTCAAATATTGATTATATGTTTGTTTTAGTTGGGCCTTCAAGAGTCATTTCAAGAGTCGAAAGTGATCACAATCCTCAGACATTAACTTTGTATCTGGCAATAATCTGTATCCCTAAAACCAGCGTGCTTCATTCAACATATTGCCCATTCTACATTTAATCTGAAATGGCTGGTGTGACACTCGAAAATTTTGGATTAATTACTGTGACCTAGGTTTATTGGGAGGAGAATTATATCACTTCATCACCAGTCGAGAAATATATCGCTCGGCATCCAGCAAAAGCGAATTACTTGAAATACACTAACACATTGGTACTCATCTAAGTTATAAATTGAAACAGTCACCTAATAGGGCTACGAGTAAAGTTTTCAACCATCGACATTGGCCATCTTATTATGATTTCTATGATAAACTAAGGTCATATAGAAAAGGTTTGGTTGGCGAAATCATGTTATCAAGCAGTGCTATGGCATAGGTTATTAAATGCTACTAAGTTCAATATTGAGAAAGCATTTTGGGATGCCATTAATGAATTGGAAAGGGAAAGTAATAGGGCCTAAAGTGTTACTATGGAGGAGGTATGGGTAAGGTTTATTACTAACCTGTATGGCTCTAGTGTTGCTAACACAAATTGCTCTGATCTGAGTCACTACCATCTCAAATGTAGTAAGTCACCTGTAGAGATAGGGAGCAGCCCAAATTCAGCGCCATATTTGGGATTGCTAAGCAATACAGAAGCAGTTAACCTTTTGTGCCAGATTAGTGAATGGGGCTCCTGATCCAAATAGGTTCCCTAACACTATCAGCCTGATTCATGTAGGTAAATTGCACTCGCAAAGGGCCAGATTCTGAGAATCTGGCCCTTTGCGAGTGCGATTTTTGCATTTGGTATTCATGATACCAAATGCAAAAATCGCTATGTAAGAATTCGCATATTTGCGTGGAATGGCATTTAAGGAATCTCTAATAGAGATTCCTCAAATGCTATTCATGACACAAAACGAAATAGCGATTTTGGACTTTTGGGGCCGCTATTTACCGACAGGTCAGACCTGTCGGTAAATAGCAAAAACTCAGAAAAATGCTTTTAAAAGCATTTTTCAAAGTTGCATGTAGCACACACACATGTCCTTTGGACATGTGTGTGCGCAACACCTGTCCAAAAGTGCATTTTAGGGGTGCTACAGGGCGTCCTTTGGACACCCCTGGCACCCTTAAAATCGCTATCTTAGTTGCGAGTAGCAATTTGCTACTCGCAAATCCCCATTCATTCCTATGGGCCTCTTGGCCCATAGGAATGAATGGGGAGTATTTGCGAGTAGCAAATTGCTACTCGCAAATAAAGAACATGTAGGAATCGCTATTTAAGTAGCAATTCCTACATGAATGCCGTTTTGCGTGTCCTCAATAGCGAATCGCTATGATTCGCTATTAGGGACACGCAAAACGGCATGTACATGAATCAGGCTGTATGTTCCGTGCCAATGCTCATATGTGAGCAGAGGTGTTGACTTCTGTGTTCAATGAGGTATTAGCCTTGAATATTGTTCCAGAGTTTTGGCAAGGAAGTATTGCACAGCCAGTTTTTAAAAGCGGCCCAGCAGATAATTCTTCAAATTATCAGTTAATTGCTTACATTGATGTAGAAGCTAAGGTTTTGACTTACCAATTGACTGATTTGGAAGGTTGGGCAACATCACAGGAAATAATTCTTATTAATCAGTCAGGATTTCTTAAGGGTCAATGTACAATTAGTAATTTATTTACCCTTACTTTATTGCCAGAGCTGGCTGTTTAAAAAAACCAAAAGTTGTATATCTGTTTTATTGATTTAATAGCTGCATTCGATTCAGTGCCATGACTATTATTATGGCAAAACCTTGCAGGATGGGATATTCCCAAAAGGTTGCTTGATGCTATAATACTCCTGTATACAAATGCTTGGGTTAAGGTTAAGCTAGGAGATGGTTTTAGTTTGTCCCGGAAAATCAAAACTTGTAATGGTCTTTAACAAGGCTGTGTACTTCCCCTCTGCCTTTTTAATCTTGTTTATGTCAGATCTGCTTCAGAATATGTTAATGCCTACCCTAGGAAACTTGCTGATGTCCATCTTAAATATTTTCAATATGCGGACGATATGATTTTGCTAAACCCTCCACGGCCATGGACTGCCTGCTTCAACCACTGCCTGCACTTGCAAAGGCCCTCCGGGAACCTCCGCTCCACACACTTTCCCTCTGCAGATCCCTCGCAAAGGCTGCTGCCAGGCCAGAGGACGTTCCTTCTACCATCTTGCCACCAAAGTCTGGAACGCCCTCCTCCTCCCCACCTTGCCCTCACTGACCAACTTCAAGAAGGGGCTCAAGACCTGTCTTTTCAACCGAGACCCACTGCAAGCTCCTGGATACCCTCTCAGAAGACAAGCTGCGCTATACAAATCCTACTTGATTGATTGATTGATGTTTAACCACTAGTGAAAGTGTGTCTATCATACATGATTATGCAAATCTCCCATATAATAAAACTGCAAACATAGAAATGTCATATATAATGATACTGAAAGCTACTTATAAAACCTTCAGTGAAATCTGACCAGTTGCCTTTATATATTTATGACACCTCTTCTAAGCATATATGTAATAAAAACAACATTCCCATTTTAGTCATGAAAATAACTGTAATTATTGTCATGATCTTCCAACCCAATAATTCTACACATTTTGCTTCATTTCACCACAACTTTGACTCCTCCCAGTGGTGGCCCATGCAGGTAAGCGCAGTGGAGCAGGGCGGGGGCAGAACAGGGGTAGGGATGTACCTGTGACAAACTTCCTGGTTGGAGTGTTGGCTGCCAATCAGAGCTATACAGATCTCTGCTCGTCATTATTTGTGAAGGCTTTGAGGTTCTTAGATATACAAATTTGGATTTCTTTTAATTTCGCGAAAACTACTGAACGGATTTACAGGTGTGTCTAAAGAGTCTATGGGAATTAACATGGGAAACACACTTTTTTGACCCCTTCTTTTTTTCTGGCCCCAGCTTGATGGATCGCCCGAAACTTTCCATGCACAACTAAAATCATTGGAGCACTTTTTTGGGAAATTTCATGAAGGTTCGTCAAACGGTGCCAAAGATACATGCAAGTCAAAAAAAAAATTCCTATGGAAATAGGGTCCTAACTGTTGTGAGGCCTGTGTCGGCCTCGGAACGGAACACACGACGCGTACACCAATAACTGGTATCAGGGTGTGACCTCGAGTGGTCCACCCCCTTTTATTTAATCCCCTCAGGCCATGCCTGGCGAGTGGATGTGGTGGGGTAACATCCGGTTGGCAATCACAGGATAGCAGGACCCTTAACCAACTACATCCCTCCCCAACTCAGTTCTTCATTGACTAGAGTTCAGTTCACATGACAGGCATAGTCCATGAGCCGCTGACTGGGCTGCAGATTAGGCCGGAGGTTGTATCGGTGGGGTTGACTCCGGGCAGGCAGGTCACATACCAGAGGGGTATTTTGCAGGTCATCTTGATGGTTTCCCTCAGAGTTTCGTGGGCCCCGGAATTCGGACACGCTGGATCCGGGGCTGATCCCATCTCTTTCCAGCCAGTTGGTGTTGTCTTCACGTGAGTCTTGAGGAGAGGCGAATGGTTTGTTCTCAATTCTTTTGAACCACAAGATGTTTCTAGCTATGACTTCTAGACCTTTCACAACTCTTACCATGGTCCCCTCGCTTCTGACAATGATCCATGTTCCAGGCTCAAACTGTGTCTTGAACTTCCACCTGGGCTTCCAATCGCTAATGATTACCTTGTCCCAAGTTGGAGGGTGCACATCTTCGGCTGGCGAGGGAATGGCCCCTCTCACGACGTTCTTGGGTGCTTTGACTGTTATAAGGTGGCGGCAGTCATCCTAGGAAGGTGGGGATGGTGTCTCGATGGGGCCCATTGAACATCAGGGCCCATGGTGCTTGGTTAGTTGTACAATGAGGGGTACTTTGATACTCACTCTGAAATGATTGTAGATGGCATTCGGGGTTAGCCTGTTCGGCAGTAGCAATGCACAGAGACTTGTTCATGGTGCACATGAATCATTCGACTTCCCCGTTGGCCTGCGGCCACTGGGTTGTAATGCAGCGGTGGTGTATTCCCAGTTGGTCAAGGAAGTCCCGAAATTCTGCACCATGGAATGGCGGTCCATTATAGCTTTTGATTTCACTTGGCGGGCCGAAGATGGCGAATGTCTTTTTAAGGACTGGGCCCACTTGCACGAAGGCTGGTGACTTGATTACCTCCACTACAGGGTACTTCGAGTATTCGTCCATGAGGACGAGGGTCATCCGTCCATGGAGTGGTGCAGGCGTCCTCCTTGATCACTGGCGTGGTTCTTTCCGGTGTGCCCGTTTCTGGCATGCGGGGCATCTCCACACACGTTCCTCCACTAGATCCTCAAGGCCAGGGAAACATATCTTCTTCTGCATCCTCGCCTTCATTTTCGTGGCTCCCTGGTGCCCTCTGTGGGCTAGCTCTTTCACTTGGTGCCTTAGTGTCTTCGGAATCATAGTGTGATCTCCACGCAAGAGTATTCCGTGTGGGGTGGTACTGAACTCATCTCATACCCTCCACGTTTTCACCTGGTCCTCTGTATCTTCTCCTGACCAGTCGTTGGAGTCACTGAGGAAGTCTCGCCAGGTGCCACTTATGATCACTGCCCGTATTCGCATGATGGCGGGGTCAGATTCCGCTGCCTCTTTGATATCCTCTAAGCATTGGGATCGGAGCAGGCAGCTGTGGAAACCTTTCCGACATATTCTTCCACGTCTTCACTGATGGGGTCAGGCTCAGGGAGAAGTGGCCATGCAGCCCCCTCCCTTTTTAAACGAAAACAGCCCTGGGGACGGGATCCCTGGGGCCTAATAAGGCTCAGGGAGGAAGGTGGCCTATTTCCCCTTTTTTATTATATTTGGCCCCGGGGAAGTGGTCCCCAGAGCCTAATAGGTCTAGGAGAGGAAGGTTGCACGCCCCTCCCCTTTTGAATTTGATGCAGGGTACTGCAGTCCCCAGGGCTCAAGAAGGCTTGGGAAGGAGGGCCTCCTGACCGCCCTCCCATTTTTTATTTCTTTCGCCCCGGGTGATATGGTCCATGGGGCCTATTAAGGCTTGAGGAGGGGGAATGCATGCCTTCATTCCCTGTTTTATTGTGAGGGGAGGGGGGGGTGCGTGCCATCCGCCCCTATTCAATTGTAAGGGTTGGGGAGGGCGCTTCATGCCCCTCTACCCTTAATATATATGTTTTGGCCCCAGGGGATGGGGTCCCCAGGGCCCAAAGACCATCCCTACAACCTGCATGCCAAAGACTGTGCGCAGTGTGGGGTTGGCGGCCTGCTAGTGGTCTGGCGGCAGACCAAGCCCTGTGGCCGACCCCCCACTGCACATGGCCAAAGTATGTGCAAAGCTTGAGGTTGGCTGCCCATGGGGATGTAGAAACAGGGCCTTGCAGTCAACCACATACCACACGTGACAAAAGGCTGTGCACAATGCAGGGTTGCTGCCTGTGGCCAGGCCCTGCTGACAATCCCCCGCCACGCACAGCCAAAGACCATGCACGGCAGAGGGTTGGCTTTACATATGGTAATAAAATATAGCTTTATGTTGCACTTTATCAATGCACTACATATATATATATATACTGTTGTCTTAAAATTTTTGCCATATGGCACTAGGAATGTAGATTCTTTTCTGTCTCAGTATAATTATTGTTTTGTCTCGGGCGGTGATATGAATTGTCTCTTTTTTTCTTTTCAAGAAATATTGTTTATATTCTTTATTTTTCTAAATTAGAAATCTTTGTTTTTATAATGTATTCTTTTATGGCTTGGATTACAGCCGAATAAAGATTTCCGAATGAATAGCTTTATGTTAAAACATTTTTATAACTTCTCTGAAAATACCAAAGTTTAAAGTAACATTATAGTTAGGTGCGATAAAAAGATGTGCTTTTGTTTAAAAAAACATTAATAATTCACAGAAAAAAAGTTAGAGTAGCGTTACAGTTAGATGAATATGTCAGTGACAACATTAATGTTTTGATCTAAAAAAACACAGAAATTCTCCAGTTATAGTTAGCAGAGCTAACTATAACTTGCGCCCCACCATGAACTGCTTATGACCTCATATATTACATAACTCATGACATCAATGAGGACATTTCAAATAGAAAGTGTTTTGGAATTGTTGTCATCGCTATGTACTGCAGTATACCGTTTTTGTCCCTTATCTATACTAATATAATAAAGAGAGAGCCCAAACCTTTGAGGCGGGTAATCTCAGGAACCACAGCACCAATCAAAACTCCCAATACAGCGTTGGAAAGCAGCAGAAGGACATAGGCTATGCAGACGCCCACCATATACATTTAAAAGGTAAAAGAACTGTGCCAGCAAAGTAGTCCCTTGTGGGCGTGTCTGCGTTGTGCTGTGAGCGTGTGCTGGGGGCGTGACAAATGCTGGGGGCGTGTGGAACGTTCCACCCTTCATGCCATGTCTCATATCGTGTGCTGGGGGCATGTGCTGGGGACGTGGGCGTGTGCGGGGCGCGGGATTACGGAAAAAAAAGCGAGCGCTGTGCCCAATATTTCATTGTTTTTTCTTCCCAGGTTCTGTACATTCCAGCTCCGGGTGTCCACCCTGCTCCCTTTAAATACCCCTGCACCCCATGATCATAACCCACCCTTACTCCTTAAAATACCACAACACCCTTAAACACTAACCCATCTTAACCCTATAAATATACCCTGCACCCCAAAACCCAAACCTATCCCTAAACCTAAAAATACCCCTGTCCCCCAAAACCCAAACCTAGCCCTGAACCCTATAAATACCCCTGTACCTCAAAACCCAAACCTACCCCTGAACCCTAAAAATACCCCTGTATCCCAAAACCCAAACCTAGCCCTGAACCCTAAAAATACCCCTGTACCGCAAAACCCAAACATACCCCTGAACCCTAATACCCCTGTACCCCAAAACCCAAACCTATCCCTGAACCCTTAAAATACCCCTGTACCCCAAAACCCAAACCTACCCCTGAACCCTAAAAATACCCCTGTACCCCAAAACCCAAACCTAGCCCTGAACCATAAAAATAACCCTGTACCCCAAAACCCAAACCTACCCCTGAACCCTAAAATACCCCTGTACCCCAAAACCCAAACTTAGCCCTGAACCCTAAAAATACCCCTGTACCCCAAAACCCAAACCTACCCCTGAACCCTATAAATACCCCTATACCCCAAAACCCAAACCTAGCCCTGAACCCTAAAAATACCCCTGTACCCCAAAACCCATACCTATCCCTAAACCCTAAAACTACCCCTGTACCCCATAACCCAAAACTATATCTGAACCCTTAAAATACCCAAACACCCAGCAAAACAGCGGTGCTGGGTGGGAGGGGGTGAAAGTCGACAGATGACGGAATAAAGAAAATGTAATAAATAAATAAATCCTATTCTGTCCTCTTTTGACATCCCCCCGCCCAACCGCGTTTACCTGCACATACCGCCACTGCTGATGTTATTGGGTGCAGATCACTCTTTCTGTTCTTGACCAACATGATGTTATCCTGAGCAAATCGCTCTTTCTGTACCTCAGTTCTCTTTTCTGCTAATTGTTTTAATACCAGTGGTGTTATACATAAAATAAAAATATTCAATTCCCCTCATTCTAGAAATGCTTAGAGACGAAATTGTACTACGTGTGTCTCATTCACTAACACTGAAATCCAGAAACACACAAATCCAACAGGACTCAATAAAAATTCTTGCTGCCGCATGTTAAACGGACTGAACGTTTTCAAGCGAGCCAGATGGTATGAGAATTAGTAAAACAATTCTTATTAGCACCAGATTGGATTGAAATATGCTTACAGAAAAGTGCAACATGTATACTGTAATATATTTATAGTTCATTGCCCTTGTCCTGTCTCCTGTCCAGAAGATGGAATCTGAGTCAGGCTTTTGAAGCTTGAAATAGTATGCGTGACCTTCACGTGCATAGGTTTTGCATCTGTTGCCTCACGTGCTGAGCCTCCTACGTTTGTCTTTTGCTGTGTTTGTCTATTCTTAATTATCCATGACAGTGGGAAAAGCACAACCATCAAGAGACAATCTAGTTAGTGGGATATAGTTGGCCATATAAGATTTAAATACGGGCTCACTTTGTTCACGCCCTTGGAATAATCCTGCGAATACTGTCCCAATTGCTAACTGCCCTGAGCAGGTAATTCAGATTATTTGCACATGCTTGGGCCAACATGAAGTCAGTCTTTCTGTCTGTCAATCAATCCTCCCCAAAGCCCTGTGACCTTCTCGAGTGCAAGGGCACCTAGCTCTTCCTTCGTATAAATCCTAGGATCATAGCAAACAGTGATCTGCTCTGGTGTGTTTCCAATTTTTTTCATAGCTTCACAGCCTCACTTACAGCCTGATTCATCAAGGGGCCGTTTTGCGTGGCCCTAATAGCGAATCATAGCGACTCGCTATTGAGGACACGCAAAACGGTATTCATGTAGGAATTGCTAAATAAATAGCGATTCCTACATGTTCTCTATTTGCGAGTAGCAATTTGCTACTCGCAAAAAAAGGAATAACTCCCCATTCATTCCTATGGGCCAAAAGGCCCATATGAATGAATGGGGAGTATCCCTTTTTTGCGAGTAGCAATTTGCTACTCGCAAATCAGATAGCGATTTTAAGGGTGCCAGGGGTGTCCAAAGGACACCCTGTAGCACCCCTAAAATGCACATTTGAACAGGTGTTGCGCACACACATGTCCAAAGGACATGTGTGTGTGTAACATGTAAAAGAAAAAAATGCACTAAAGTGCTTTTTACACTATTTACGCAATTTACCACCAAGTCAGACCTGGTGGTAAATTGAGACCAAATATTGCGATTTCGCTATTTCTATTTGGTTGATGAATTGCATTTAAGGAATCTCTATTAGAGATTCCTTAAATCCAATTCCTCGCAAATATGCGAATTCTTAAATAGCGATTTTTGCATTTGGGATGATGAATCCCAAATGCAAAAATTGCACTCGCAAAAGGCAAGATTCTGAGAATCTTGCCCTTTGCGAGTGCAATTTAGCTTGATGAATCAGGCTGATAGTTCATAAAGCCTTTTACTATAAGTAATCTCTATGAGTCCCATCACAAGTTGCATGGATTTTCGGGTGGTATTCCCCCGGCACTCTGAACCTATGGATACCAGAGGTATTGGCAACTCTATGGGCTTAGAGGATTCTGTAGAAATTCGTGGGGCCCCATGAGTCCCCTCAGAAATTAATACAATGCTTACCCCCAGATGCATCCAGCATCCATTTTGCGATTCCTTATTAGCGAAAAATAAGGAATCGCTAATAAGGAATAGCAAAATGCTATGCAAGAAGAACTCGCTCAAAAAATAGCGATTTCTTAAAATTCCTTAATTGCGACTCGCAAATTGTGACTCGCAAATAAGGAATACCTCCCCATTCATTCCTATGGGCCTAGAGGCCCTTAGGAATGAATGGGAAGACATTCTCAATTTGCGAATCGCAATTAGCGAATCGCAAATTGAGAATGCAATTTCAAGGGTGCAGGGGTGTCCAAAGGACACCATGTTGCACCCCTGAAATTGATCTGTGCACATATGTTGCGCACACACATGCCCTTAGGGCATGTGTGTGCCTAACATGAAACATTAAAAAATGCTCAAAAGTGCATTTTTCAAAGTTTTTGCAAATTACCATGAAGTTGAACTTCATGGTAATTTGCTATACCTATTAGCGAAATCGCGAATTTTTTAACGTTGATGCATTGCATTTAAGGAATCTCAATTTGAGATTCCTTAAATGCAAGTAATTGCAATTTAGCGAATTCTTAATTTGCGATTTGTGCATTTGGGATGATGCATCCCAAATGCAAAAATACCGGTCGCAAAGGGGCAGATTCTGAGAATATGCCCCTTTGCGAGCGGATTTTACCTTGATGCATCTGGGCCTTAGTCCGTTGATAATTCTCCATACCTCGCGTAAGCTAGGCCTATTGGCATTGCCAATGCTTGTTATCTATTTAGGTGTGGCTTACCGACTTGTGTGGAGGCTGCCGGTGAGATTCCTTTGGTTAGGGAAGTGATTATTTGCCTGCATGTAGAAAGTAGAGATCGATTTTTTTAAATTAATGATATTAGTATGTGCTCACTGTCATGTGTAACTAAGATGGACTTTAAAATAGCCTTACAACTGCTATCTAAAATGGATCAGTTTTTTTTTCTCATGGAGCAGTGAGACTAGAAAAGTGTATGAAAAGCTGAACTGTCTGGCTCCATCCACAGGATAATATCCTCTTATATTTTTCAGTTTATGCAGAAGAACCCCAGCAAGCGCCTAGGAAGCCCGTCTCGAGGCGGCGAGAGAGCAATCCAGGAGCATCAGTTCTTTCAACAGATCGACTGGGATCTTCTGAGCCAGCGCAAAATCGAGCCACCTTTTAAACCCAGAATTGTAAGTTAACGTGTATGTGTTTTACCGTTTGAGTGTGTGTGGGCCTTCTTGCGTTTTTATCTGCCCCTAGGCCTGTGATTGATTCCTTATTCTACCACTATGTCGAGTGCTGAATGACAGGTACTTATGTTTTCTTAAATTCATCACGAACTAACGACAGCTGTAGCTTTAGTACGACAGCTCTGGTCAGACATACATTCTGGCTTTAAGCAACATGACCAGCTTTATGTCAAAGTGCAATAGGATCCGCTAAATTCTTGACTGTCACTCAAATTGGACCTGTCGACTTCCACTTTGACAGCTCTTGCTTCAACACAATTTTAGAATGGCAAAACGCGTGGCTTTCCTTTACAGCTTGCCCTATGCACATCAAAGCAATAGCCCAAACTGATTAGAACATGTGTTTGCATGAGCTGCATACAATTAAGAAATTCATATTTTGCATATCTGTGGGCTGAAGTTGACTTACAGGAGGGTGCATTTCTCTAAAAACCTGTCTAATATTAGAGTTTGTGTGTTCAAATAAAAACAATTAACTAGAGGACTCATGTCTTGGGGTTTCAGAAGGAATTTATAAAAATACCTGTGCACAAGGTTAGAGCACCAGTGATTAAGATATCGTCTGCTGTGAAAGGGTGAAAGACTTTAGTTATTCGGTATTGCCTCAACTCATTAAATGTAACCCTTATTATTGTTTTGCTTTACATTAAGTTTTACGAAATAAAAAGTAACTATTCCTATGATGACTGTCACAAAAAAATGTAAATTCAACCAGTTTAGGTAGAACACATTCATTTTATTACAGACAGCCAAAACGTACAAACGAGTTTGGGTGTTATTGTGTAGAATGGGAATGGGAGAGTGGAAGGAGGGGTTCCTTCCGTTCAAGTGTTAATAATAAGCACACTTGAGGTATAGCACTTTTATTTACTCGAAAGGGAAATCGAGATGGGTGTGATGATACTGGATTCATAGAAGAGGGATATGTTGGGGTCCCTCTACATTTAATCATGATAAGAATGTGTTTTAGATGGAAAAATAATTTGTTGGTTCCTTTGTTAAGGCATGTTTAATGAATAGTTCTATTTAGGTGCTTTTTATTGAAGCTCATGGCGCTATAATATTTCCCCAAACATTTCATTACAAAAAAATAGAACAGAAATGTTTTTGAAAGTGTCATTTTGTTAAGACATCTAGTTAAGACCTTGAGCATCAGAGTTGGGTACCACTAATCTTTCAACCAACCAGTTGATTGTCCCTGTAGTGTCTGCAACAGTAATTACCAGTAGCTAATGCAAGCATTCCACCCAAAACTTTTTTGTATACTTCAGTGTGATGCCCTAAATTTGACAGCTATGCCCAGACGTGGGCCCGTATTCACTCAGCCACCAAATAAATCTCAGCCAATGTTAATTACTCGGGTGGTATCCCAGTCCATCTTTTTTTTGCCCGCATGCCACCTTAGCTTGGACCCAGCCATATGCATAACAGTCTTGACGCTGCTCCGATAGGAGCAGTCCTACCCGAACAGACAGGCCAGGTCCTTCATGAACCCAGACATAAGCAACCCAAGACCGGTTTCACCCTGATAGGGGCTTGTCAGTTGGGTGTAGCATCAGTTTGTTTAACACTTCAGTACTTGCAGCAGTGTCATGTTTAATTAACACCTTCGCTGCGGCGCAGCGCTAAGGGGGCGGGGGGGGCCGCGCGGCGCTCACACGCTGGTGACGGAACCGCTCCGTCACCAGCCTCGGGTGAGCTGTGCTGATGACGGAGCGGTTCTGTCATAGCCCCGCCCGCTCAATAGAACGCACTGCGCAGGTGCAAAATCAGCGCCGCGCAGGCGCGTCGGGCGGGCCATGACGGAACCGCTACGTCATCAGCACAGCGCCACTGCGGCTGATGACGTAGCGGTTTCGTCATCAGCTTCGAAAAGGTTATAAAAATGATGGCTCAAGGGGGAGCAGGTACAAGACATATTTTTGCCTATGGCTAGGTCCACACTGAGCTGGGATGGTGTGTAAACTAACCATGGACAGGGTTGTGGCCCGAGTATTTACCAGTGGGACAGATATGCCCTGTATGTGGGTCCTGTGCATCCTGTGCCACAGAAACAAGACTATCCCTGACTGATGAGCCATAATAAATGCAAAACGGGTGCTGTGTTGCTTGTGTTATGGTTCAGGGAGGTAATTTGGGTTGGACTGTTCCTACTGCAGCAGGGTCGAGGCCGATTTGCATATGGCTTGGTTCAAACTGAGTTGGCATGGTCTGCAAAATAATGAACTGGAATGCACCCAGAGTAATTGCCAGTGGCTGAGGTTAATTCAAGCATTCCAACCATCAGTTTGTTGTGTACTTCAGCAATTGCAGCAGTGTCATGGTTGCAGATAAACACGATTGCTCAAATGTGATATGGATTCAATTTCCTGACTTATGTCTTACAAATATATAAATCATGCCTCATCTACAGTTCTACTGCTGTCATATTCTATGGTTTCCATTGAGATGAGGAGCAAGTTCCACCAGGTACTGATCCAAACCAAACAATATTGCTAACTCATTAGAAAGTGAAGACAAGTTGGGCATTAATTGCTATGTCATATAAAAGCAGACGATGTTTCCCTGCTTCCCGTCAAGATTCCTACATAGCAAATAAATCATTAGAATGCATGTCACTAAATACTAACTTTAACGCTCAAAGTAAGGAGTTAGTAAACCACCCTGCTTAGCATGGGGTTTTTGTATGTAATTTGCTGATCTGACAATTTGAAGTGTTAATTATTTGATTGATTGCAATGGGAATGGTTTGATTGACCAAAATCTGAATGGTTTGGATGATTATAATGTGAAGTGTCTGGTTGATTGAAATGTGAATTATTTGGTTGATCGGAATGTGAATGGTTTGGCTGACTAGTTTGGGTGATTGGAATGAGAAAGCATTTGTTGATTGAAATGCAAAGGATTTGGGGCCATATTATCAAGCAAGGGTGATACATTATCGCCGCTTTTATCGGCAGGAAACTGCCGCTAAAGCGGCGATAATGGGCTTGATAATATGTCCTTGTGAATTCCCATAGAAGCCCAGGTTCTGGTGTTAACCTGGGCTTCTATGGGAATTTACAAGGGCATATTATCAAGCCCATTATCGCCGCTTTAGCTGCAGTTTCCTGCCGATAAAAGCGTGGATAATGTATCGCCCTTGCTTGATAATATGGCTCCGCGTCTGTTTCTTAAAAAGTGAATGGTTTGGTTGACAGAAATGTGCAGCATTCTGCTAATCAACATCTGAATTGTTCGGCTGATCGGAATGTCAATGGTTTGGTTGAGTGGTATGTGAAATTGTTTGGTTGATATGAAATGTGAAGGGTTTGGTTGATGGAAATCTGACATGCTGAGTTGTTTGATATGTAAATGGTGGATTATTGCAAATGAATGAAGTGTCATATATGATTGCAAAGCTTTAAAATGCCTTGTACCTCTGTACAGATGATTAATGTTCCTGATATTTATGACCTTATGGGATGAATGCCCCAGTGTACTGTTGCCACTGAGCATTTCACAATGTGAACTCCATGTACCCTAAACGGTTGATTAATGTATGCTTGTGCTTAAATATTATTATTTTTCTTTTTACTTATACTGTTAGAAAACAATAAAAAGAAATTTAAGAAAGAAATGTGAATGGTTTGATTGACTTAAATTTGACGGGTTCAGTTAATTGAAATGGGAAGGGCTTGGTTGATTGAAGTCTGAATGGATTGGTTGTGTGAGGAAAACCTTTTTCATGTCGAGCTGCTTTTGAGTCAAGTAATTCAGTTTTACCCTTTCAGACATAAAAAAATGTTATACTCATGGTTAATATGTACAATGTTAAATATTACAAACAAATTAAACAAATAGTGGAACTTAATGGCATATCCTTTAAGAAACATAGAGAACATAGGGACATTGGTGAGTCCTGTTCTCGTTGGCGCTACGTTATGTGGCTCTGTTGCTAACTTTTCACCGAAGCTGCCACTGCACTGTGCAATGTTTTAAACTGCGTCGCTTTGCTTCTAATCATTTTTAATTCACAAACTCTGCTGGTTCTTACTGGTTTGTGTGTAGCCGGCGGGGAGGGGGAGAGTTTGGCAGTGGGTTAGTTGCCCTCTTGAGGTCATTCCGCCCCGTTCCGCCACGGCTTGTGCCGATTGAAGCGGAGGGCATTGCGCTATACCTCACTGGGCCCTCTTCACCTTCCTCACTTCCGGGGCTGAACGTGGCGTGGAGGAGCGGTCTAGTGCTCCCAGCGCTCACGCTATTTAACTCATGAATAAACGGGCGCGCAGCGGACATTGGTGAGGCCTGACTTTTCTCACTGGTGCTATGTTATGTGGCTCTGTTGCTAACTTTTCTCCGAAGCTGCTACTGCACTGTGCAATGTTTTAAACTGCGTCGCTTTGTTTCTAATCATTTTTAACTCACAAACTCTGTTGGTTCTTACCGGTTTGTGTGTATCCGGCGGGGAGGGGGAGAGGTTGGCAGTGGGTTAGTTGCTCTCTTGAGGTCATTCCGCCCCGTTCCACCACGGCTTGTGCCGATTGTAGCGGAGGGCGTTGCGCTATACCTCACTGCGCTCTTTTCACCTTCCTCACTTCCTGGGCTGAGCGTGGCGTGGGTGGGGCGGTCTAGTGCTCCCAGCGCTCACGCTATTTAACTCATGAACAAACGGGCGCGCAGCGGATGCGCGCAGCAGGCGCACCTAAGGCAAGCCCGTCTGCGCCCGTCCAGGACCCCTGCTACCCCTATGACAATCAGGAGAGTGTTCCCCGCTGAAAAATTGCGGGCCCACAGATGTGGGGTAGATGCTACCTGCCTACACTCCATGCGGGTGTTGGGTAGGCAAAGTGATTGTGAGCACTGTGGCTTCTGTCTGACATCGGATGAGGAAGGAAGGGATAAAAGGGATGTGCCTAGAACAACCTGCACCTCTCTGTATTGTCCCTCCTTGAATTGCAGATCGCTCAGTAAACATAGGTTAGAAATCAGCGATCTTCTTAGAGACCATGAACCAGCTATATTAATCTTGGTTGAAACCTGGCTTAATGAGGCGTCCGCCCCTGATATCTTAGAGGCTATACCTGAAGGATATGCGATGTTGAGGGTGGATAGGATCGACAAGAAGGGGGGCGGCATTGCTGCAATATTTAGGAGAGATCTTCAGCTTATATTGGAGAAACTCTCGTTTTCTAGCTGCGAAGCAGCCTTTTTTTGTTTGAATATCTCTAGCACGGATCACTGAAAGAATATCGACTACCACAATATCGAGTACCCAAAATATCGAGGTGAAAATATCTACTACAAAAATATCGAGTTTGTATGTACAAACAGGTAAGTACAAAAATATCGACTACAAAATATCGTTTACAAAAATATCGTTGTAAAAAATATCGACTTTACTAAAAACAATGTTTAATTACATTAATATAAAAAATTAATTACTAAAATATAATTAACAATACTTAAAATAACTTTTAATAATTAAATATTTAATGAAAGTAAAAAAAAAATATATTTTCAATCATATTTCTTAAAACATATATATATAGTAACAACATTTAATTAAATAATAGGCAATATTGTATATGTACCCCAAAAACCCAAAACTGACCCTGAACCCTAAAAATACCCCTTTACCCAAAAACTAAAAACTGACCCTGAACCCTAAAAATAACCCTTTACCCAAAAACTGAAAACTGACCCTGAACCCTAAAAATACCCCTTTACCCAAAAACTGAAAACTGACCCTGAACCCTAAAAATACCCCTTTACCCAAAAACTGAAAACTGACCCTGAACCCTAAAAATACCCCTTTACCCAAAAACTGAAAACTGACCCTGAACCCTAAAAATACCCCTTGACCCAAAAACTGAAAACTGACCCTGAACCCTAAAAATACCCCTTTACCCAAAAACGGAAAACTGACCCTGAACCCTAAAAATACCCCTTTACCCAAAAACTGAAAACTGACCCTGAACCCTAAAAATACCCCTTTACCCAAAAACTAAAAACTGACCCTGAACCCAAAAAATACCCCTTTACCCAAAAACTGAAAACTGACCCTGAACCCTAAAAATACCCCTTTACCCAAAAACTGAAAACTGACCCTGAACCCTAAAAATACCCCTTTACCCAAAAACTAAAAACTGACCCTGAACCCTAAAAATACCCCTTTCATTTAACATAATTAGCAATTAATCAATTAAATAAAAATAATTACCAATTACATTTTAATTAATTAACAAACATTTTTTAATTAACCATTAATTAAATATTACTACCAATTATTAAATTAACATATTTAATTAATTATAATTAAATTACTTCCCACCCTATTCCCCTATAAACCCACAACCCGCTAGAGAAAATACATTATTTTAATTGACATAATTAGCAATTAATCAATTAAATAAAATTAATTACCAATTAAATTTTAAATAATTAACATATATTATTTAATTACCAATTAATTAATTATTACTACCAATTAATAAATTTACATATTTAATTAATTATAATTAAATTACTTCCCACCCTATTCCCCTATAAACCCACAACCCGCTAGAGAAAATAAATTATTTTAATTGACATAATTAGCAATTAATCAATTAAATAAAATTAATTACCAATTAAATTTTAAATAATTAACATATATTATTTAATTACCAATTAATTAATTATTACTACCAATTAATAAATTTACATATTTAATTAATTATAATTAAATTACTTCCCACCCTATTCCCCTATAAACCCACAACCCGCTACAGAATTAAATTACACAATAATTAAAAAAATAATTAATTAAAAAAAAAAAAAAAAAAATTGACACTTTTCACACATATTATAACATAAACACACTATAAATAATTAAATATTATTTAAAAAACTATATTTTTTACTATCTAGATTATATACTTGGATATTTTCACTGTCTATATTATTTACAGTCGATATTACTTCACTTACCTTAAAAACGATATTTTGGCTGTCGATATTCTGTCTAGTCGATATTTTCTCCAAACGATATTTAAAACTCGATATTCTGTCCAGACGATATTTTGGAGTCGATATTATGTCTGTGCACCCTCTAGCACCTTTTCAGTGTCTGGACTACTCATGTAGTCCGGGGAGAGTTTTTATTGATGAACTTCTTGACACACTCCCTTCATATGTCCTCCACTACTCTAGTTTTCTCCTATTAGGGGATTTTAATTTGCATCTGGAAAATAAAGGCTGTAAAGAATCAGCCGAGTTTTCAGTTGGTCTTCAGGCCTTGGGCCTGAATCAATTTGTCTATTCTGCCACGCATAACAAAGGTCACACATTGGATAATATTTTTACTAACTGTGCAGGGACAGCTGCCTCACTGCCAACTCCTGTAGCTCGGTCAGACCACTATTTACTATCGTTCAGCTTATTGATGCCGGGTCAGGCCTTCCCTGGTAGCTGCTCAAAACCGTCATTGGTTCGGAAATGGGCGTTATTAACTCAGGATGACTTTGAAGGAGCATTGGTGGACAGCCTCCCGGATGTGGGGGACAACATCCTGAATGCTGCTAATGTAATATCTAGTTGGATGTTGGAGGCAGTGAACTCCCTGATTCCAGTAAAACAATGTAAAAGTGGGCACACTTCTGCTTCTGCGAAGTGGTTTTCGGCAGATTTGGCGAAAATGAAAAGTAGTTGTAAGCATCTTGAGCGCCAATGGAGGAAGAGCTACAGGGACGAGAATAGACAGATATATCTGAAGGCTTTAAAGCTATACCATCGTCAGATCAGGCGAGTGCGTAGGGAATACTATTCTGGGCAAATTGATCTAGCAAAAAATTAAACGAAGGCCATCTTTCAGGTAGTGAAACAACTGTCCTCTTTGGAACGAGTGACACCTGCGCTTCCTGCCTCTATGGACTACTGCAATAAGGTCGCTGACTTTTTTACTAATAAGATTGCTAAGATCTATGCCACCTTTCCAGAAAGCAGTAGGAGTTATGCTCCTGCAACTGGCTTGGATACTCCGGGGCCGGAGGACATGTTTGTCCTTCATCCTTTGGTGGAGGCTGAGGTTACCAGGCTGATGGAGGTGGTAAAATCTGGGTCTCCTTTAGACCCCATCCCTCCTAAATTTCTGCTGCTAGGAAAGAAATGTATTGCCCCTGTCTTCACCTCGCTATTGAACCTGTCATTTCGAATCGGTCAGGTCCCTAGCAATTGGAAACATGCAATGGTGGTTCCTCTGTTGAAAAAACCTTCATTGGACCCTGCTCTTCCTGCAACTTTAAGGCCAATATCGCTTCTTCCTTATGTGGCAAAAATTGCAGAGAAACATCTGAATGGCCATCTCTCTAAGTTTTTGGAAGAGAGGCGGGTTCTGCACAATACCCATTCCGGGTTCAGGACTATGCATGGTACGGAGTCCGCTCTCTTGCTGGCGACCGAAGTATTGAGGGCTGCTGCTGATGAGGGTAGGGCTGCGGCCTTAATTCTGCTATGCCTGAGCGCCGCGTTTGACACGGTCTCCCACGGCCTTCTATTAGAAAGACTAAGGTAGGCCGGGGTCGGAGGTTTCACGTGGACCTGGGTGAAGAATTTTCTGGCAAATAGATCTTTCCAGGTTTTGCAACATCCTTTCAGTTCCAGAATCTGTCCTTTAAACCAAGGGGTGCTGCAGGGTTCGGCTCTTAGCCCAACTCTTTTTCATTTTTATATACGCCCACTTGCTGACATTGTCTTGAAATATGGAATTCAGCTGTTGTCATATGCTGATGACACTCAGCTAGTTGTGACTCTGGAACAGAAGGAACCCGAAAGAGCTGCTGATTTTAGAACCTGTTTGGGGGAACTTATGGATTGGATGAGACTGAGCTGTCTCCAGCTAAACGCAGAGAAGACAGAGGTGATGGTGGTTGGAAAACAGCTCTCTCTCTGGACACAGCTCTGGTGGCCCGAAGCACTAGGAACTTGTCCAGTGCCGAAAGCCAAGTTGAAAAATCTGGGAGTGTGGTTCGACGATGTTCTCTCCTTCTCCTCACAAATATCAGCTGTGGCTGGGATGTGTTTTGGAATTTTAAGGATGATACGTAAGATCTTGGACTTTCTCCCCCTAAATGCTAAAAGGTCGATTGTACAGGCGTTAGTCATATCTCACCTTGACTATTGGAATGTCCTGTAAATGGGGGTAATGGCCAAAAATCTGAACATCCTGCAGAAAGTCCAAAATGCTGCAGCTCGGCTCATCCTGAATATACCTAGGAGGGTATCGGTGGGAGAAGCCCTAAAGCTACTGCATTGGCTTCCTATTCGGGTTAGAGTTACCTTTAAGGCTCTATGCCTTAGTCACAGGATTCTTAGGGAGAGGGGACCACGCTTCTTCTGGCCTCTCCTGAAAGCTCACCAGCCTGCTCGTTATTTAAGATCATTGGGTAGTGCAAGAGTGATTGTGCCCAGGGTGCGTAAGGAGCGGCTGGCCGGAAGATCATTTGGCTTCCTAGCAGCTAAGGTCTGGAATGAGCTTCCAGTGGATCTTAGGACAACTGAGTCGGAGTCTCTGTTTTGCAAGACATTGAAAACATGGCTCTTCCGTTCTCCCCAGGGAGGAATGTAGTGGTCGTGTTCCACCTAGTTTGGATGCCCGCGTTTGGGGCAACCGGGGAGGGCTGTTGGGGTTCAGTTTGTCCTAGCACGGGGACACTCCGGTTGGAGTAACCATTGCGCTTTATAAGCTTACCAATAATAATAATAATAATAATAAATGAGTTCCAGTAGTGCTTTTCAATCTATCACACAAAGTATGGGTCAGGTAAAACATTAGAAGCAAGATAAGCACTTAAAGTGAGACTGACGTGGGTGGGCGTTGTTAATAAATACAACATATAATTAAAAAGAATATATTGTGAGCAATGAAGTAAAACATTCAGATGATGTCGGGGGCATGGCAATTCATCAAAGGCATTTTGCCAAAATTTTAATTTTTAACTTTTATTTTCATACATCAACTCCTTTAACTTGTAAAATATTGCAGTGATGTTCAGTCTCCCCTTTAAAAATGTAATTGGATTTCAGAAACAATTTAGAAGTGGCTGGAAAAGTTTTAATCAGCTTTATTGCCAGAGCCTTGCTCCAGCATGAATACCTCTTAACTCCAATATAATACCAGGTGAGAAAAGGGTCTGAGGGAAGTTTATAGACCTGTACGGATAAATCCCTTAACCATATATTACAACAACAAAGAATCCGCGGGTCCCTAAGAGAGATGAATATATACACACAGACGTTTACACAGTACAGCCCCACAGGAAAGCACAACAAAGGGGAGTTTCATTTAAGAGGACAGAATCCCATCACCCACCGAGGTGGCATGCTTCATCATTTGGGATCTCCTCTTGGCTGCAACCTGGTGCTAGATCACCTAAGATCGATGGAGCATGAAATAGTGTGGCAAGAGTGCGTAATGCAGTGTGTGAAATAAGTGTGTTAAAATTGCCTACCAAGAGAAAAGGAGTTTAATAAGTATCTCTTGGTGTCAAGGATTAAAAAGCAGTAAAGACGCGATCAGAATGAATGTGCAGGGTGCATTAGTGAGAAGGTGTACATGTTTCAGCCAACTTTGATCCCACATTGATCATGGCTTTCTTCAGTACCTAGATATAACTACTGCACTCTGAATATGTGAAAAGTTAACACAAAGCCAAAAATGAAGGAACGATACAGCCCTATACCTGTGATGCTTTATGTTAAAACTACAGGCATGAGTATCAAATTCCTACTGGGAGAAGAGAGAAATTCATATGTACATGCATGTTATCCATCTGTGTATACAATAAAATAAAATGCCATTTCCAAACACTGTGAAATGCTACATTTCTCAAAGAAGGTGAGAGAAAACACTTTATCAACCTCCTTATCCGTATCAAATCGGGAGGAAACCCACCGCTCCTGGCAACAGCTCAGGGCGGAGGCAACGCTCTATGAACAAAGAGAAAAAAGAGAAAAAATAGACCACGAAAGTTGGGGGTATATATAAAATGATAATGGTGGACCAGCATGGCACCGCCACTATGGCTTCTTAAGCTACGTCAGGGTTTATCAAGGACACTGCTTATGTTTTCAGAAGTGAGCAGTCAGACACGCTCAATCATTACATGGGGAAGAAGAATTCAAAGTGGCAATTGAGGGATATTGATGTAATTTGTATAATAGCTCCTAGCAGTGTTGGAGAAAACAATAGTGACAGGGCTTAAAAATGGGTGCAAGGTGCTTAGTGCCCGCATCTTAGAAGCTGGTTCTATCTAGGGATCCTGTCAAGTATATGGAATGTATTACTAAAAAGGGGTACCTCGCTTACAGTAAAACAGGTATTAAACAGATAAGCAGGGAAGCGGAATGGAGGGCCAAACTGACAAAAGCTGCGCTTACCTAGTCTGTCGCTACCCTAGGCTCGATATTGAGTATCATCAGCGGTAGCGAACAGGAGGGGAGCAAGCTTAAATACATGTAACCAAGGTCACAAAAGACCCTCACCTGTGTCGAATCGTAGTAGTGGCACCAAACTGGGAGTCCGAGATCATGTGACCCAGGTCGCGACTCACTAACGTGCAACGGTTTCACAGAGAACTACCCAGAAGGCAAGGAAGCCTGGGAACTGTAGTTCCCCATAGACGTGAAAACTAGTACAAATAGGGGCATCGAGAATGCCATGTAACTCGCATTAGGAAGACTTGCAAATACCCATGATTACCATAATTCAAAACACAAGGAAGGCAAACATGATCAGTGTTTCTACTAAGAGTCAATAAAATATGAATCCGAGACCTGAGATCTCTCCTGATTCCGAAGGACTAACCCAGAGTGTTGTGAGTCTGGGAAATGTAGTTTGCCAGGTTCGTTTGCCATGTAAATGTAAAAATGTAAATGTAAAAACCCACGGAGTGCCTCTCCCTGACGAGAATTGCATATGCAGGGAAAACGGGCCAGCTACACCACAGGATTAATGGAATGCAAAACCCACACCGACACAGTCAAGCCACATATTTCCAAAAGTGTGGTTTGTAATTAATCATATACTGTGTATTATTGTGTCCTTAGAGCAAGCGTGCCCTATATCTCAGAGCTTCCAAATACCAGGAAGGGTGTTGATATCAACAGTCCGGGCACCTAAGTGTGGGTCTCGGCATGGTATGCCCTCCAAACCAAGGTGACCAGGTAATCATCAGGAAAGCAACTGACCATGGTAAAACATCTTGAGCTCAGAGCTCCTCATGGTATTCCTGTTACTATACTCAGGCTGATGTAACTGTCATGTAGTATATGTTAAGAGATGCTTAAACGGCACATCTGGATAGTTCTCTCTATGAGTGGAACCCTGGCACGGAGGAAAGGCAGGGAATGGTAGAGGAGTGTGGCCAGGGGGTAAGTAACTCTGCTTTCTGAGGGTGCAAATACTAGCACCGAACAACAGAATAGAGGACTCAGACTAGGGTCCACGTGATCTCATCATTTAACCCCTCTGAATCACTACGTAGTTTGAAGACCCACCGCTGTTCTTTTCTGAACAGGAATCTGGCCACATCAGTAATATGTGTTGGTATGAACGGCTGTTCAAGAATAGTCCAAATTATATCCTCAGGCCTATGGTTGAATTTGAGGAAGTGACTAGTTAATCGAGTAGATTGTTTTCTACACCGAATGGAGCTTTTGTGCTCCATAATCCTTTGTTTAAACTTGTATGTTGTCATACCAACATACTTTTTCAAGCAGGGACATGTTATTAGATAAATAACTCTCTCGCTGTTGCAATTGGTATGCTTGGTTTGTCTCCACGGTTTATGGGTACCAATGTCGAACTCTGTAGTGTGCTTAGTTTGTGGACATACTGCACATGTACCACAAGGGTAGTGTCCCTGGACCGCTGGCATGTTCCAGAATGTGGTGGGTCCAGGGGCAAGACCACCTCTTGGTCGTGTGTGGACAAGACAATCACGTAAGTTCCTGCTCCTCTCAAAAAAGAAGACAGGGGGTCTATCTTGATCTGTCCTACATTGAGAATACGCCAATGTTTGCGCACAATCTTCTGAATTTGATTTGACTGTGTGCTGAATGTATTCACACAAGTAATTCTTGTGAGCAGAGATTTTGGCACCGCAGGTTCTATGAGTGCTTCACATATTTTTTGGAGGCTCTTTTGTAAGATTGGCGTATCAGTCTCTTACAGTTTTAATCTGCTTTTTTGCCAGAGCTTTACTCAAGCATGAATACCTCTTAATACCACCAGGAGGATTGGG
This sequence comes from Lissotriton helveticus, assembly GCF_964261635.1. Taxonomy (NCBI): domain Eukaryota; kingdom Metazoa; phylum Chordata; class Amphibia; order Caudata; family Salamandridae; genus Lissotriton; species Lissotriton helveticus. The sequence goes on along the minus strand of NC_136070.1, from coordinate 495,908,955 downwards.
GGGGACCACAATACATTTAAAAATGTTTGCAGTAAAGATTGTGGCACAAGCTGAAGAAACTTATGTGTGCCATTTATGCACTATCGCTGAACAGGATTATCAAATTTAAATGCTTCTCAAGCACCTAATTCTATACATTTCCCTATGGTAATGGCATTAACGACAAAGGACTACTTGAAAAAGTGTGTAATAAACGAGTGATGTATTTGTTGGGTGGAAATGTTCTTGTATTCTAATTTGGTTGTGGAATTTGTATGCTGAAAGCAAGATAGAGAAACACAACAGGCACTGCAAAATGACCTCCAGATACTGCTAAACATGTTGATATAAAACTTTTTTTTTCGGTGAGTAACTGTTTTTTCTCTTTGCAGAAATCTAAAGAAGATGTCAATAATTTTGATCCAGATTTCATCAAAGAAGATCCAGTTTTAACTCCAATTGATGAAACTCTTCTTCCGATGATTAACCAGAGTGAATTTGAAAACTTTTCATACACTGCTACAGGGTGATAACTTCGTCCACGATGGAGTAGGACAGTCTGGGAAGTGCAGCTACACGTGGACAAATCCTTCTCGAGGAGTACATCATGACAAACTGACTTCTGACAAAAGAACAATGCTACGGGAATTTGAAGGTGGCCTCTTTGAGGAATTTGTGCAACTTGAGATCTAAGCGATCAAATATTTATGCTATTGAAATTTTAGTTGGACTGTGAATAGCATTTCCGTACAGGAGGGACAACAAGAACTCTTGGTCTTCTCATGCACTCTGGAATCAAAAGAAGGTTATGCTAATAAGTAGAAATAGCCTAATGAAAAAAAAGTTTGCAAACTTTGCCTTGAGAACTAGTCTGTAATAAGTAGAGACATTGTCAAAAACTATTTTATATGACCTATGCACTGTTATGCATAGATTATTTTACATTTGTACGATTTTGTGGTGACTCAAGAATGGATCTGGTATTGGACGAATGATCGAGGAAAGATCAGCTAGAAATTTGGAAGGAAAAGGATTTTTCAAAGGCTAACCGTCTGTTGGATTTCCATTGTTTCCATTGTGCAGTAAGACTTGCAGCATTATCATGCCCTAGTTTCTGATTGTTTTCAGAATTTAAACTACCCTCTGTTTTCAAATAAAAAAGACCCACAATGACTATGTAAATCAGGGAAGTCAATCTCAGCGTTTAGCTTTCAGACTAGTGTCAGATATTTCCAGTGGCAAAGGCAAGCCAAGAAGTGTGGACTTTACACATGCAGTGGAAAAGCAGTATTTTATTATCGTTTAGAATTGAACACAAGAACCAGTTTTTATATTTGCATTCTATGAAATGCACTAATGTGTTGTATTATTAGTCTTTCTTTTCTTTAACCCCAGTTGGCACCTTTGGCAAAATGGTGCTATTCACTAGATGAACTTAAGTTACATCATGCTGGTGATTATTCCTGTCTGCACTAATCAAGTACAGCATAACTGAACTGAACATCTGTACCATACAGTGATGTAAAGTAAAACATACATTGCCAAAGAACTGACCCATAGATATTTGAAAAGAATAATGTAATTTATATTTACTGTATACATTATGCTCATAAATTAAAAACAATATATTGGAATGTGGTATTCACAATGTTAAGAGTGGTGAAAATGTTTTTATATATTTTCTTCTAGTTATTTTACTTCTACTGTTCAGCGACATAGAGACATTTTTTCCTAGATCATCTTAAAAAATGTTCTTACTCTTGTGTTCCTGTGTGTGTATTTGTCATATTTTAATTCATATAAAGGTATTCGTTTTTACATGCTCTTTTTCTTCTCATTGTTTGAAGTCACTCTTGAACAGACTGAAAATTGAATTTCTATGAAAAGTTTTTTTAATACTAAGACCAATATATGCTTTGAGGCACGAATTTAAAGATTCAATTATCTTTTTGCAAAAAACTGATTTTGTGAAAGTTGTCCCTTAGTGTCAGAACTTGAGTTAATCTTTTGGGAGAGAGCACACTTATCAACATAATAAACGCAATCTAATTAGGCCAAAACACAGTTCAATGAGAATGTCTGCACAACCCCTGGTAGATATTGTACACAAAGCAGCCAAGTCCCCAGTGAAATGGATGTTAAGTTCAAAAGCAGAAGCAAGCACACACAAATCAATACAATTCTGAAACCAATGTGGAGAAATCAGGAAAAATGCAATGAACAAAAGATGCCAGATAATTAATAATGGGTAAGGGGAACTAGACATATTTTTTAAGTCTTCTGTATAGACAGACATTTACTGGCTTTATTGTCATTTTAATTGTCTGCTTCTTATTCAATTGCTTTCTTTCTACTTCTTCTGTTTGCCCGTCCCCTGGAGCTTAACTCCTTTACCATCCTTATGATTTTTTGACTTGTATCGTTCTTCTGCTCTAACATTCAAGGAGACACTTTTTTCTTTTGTTATTGGCATTCCATGTGAGTGCATGTGTCTAATTCCTCTGCGCATCATATATTTTCTTTTTGCATAGCACAGTCCCCCTCATATATCTGCCAATAACCCCGCCAGCTTTGTGTTGCTCCCTTCTTCCCCAATCACCAACATTCATTCTGCCACTTCTATATCTTATAATTGTATTTATTTATTTCAGCCTCAAGTTGGTCATGTTGGTGCCCTACCCATTCCTTATTGCTCCCTGTTATACCCAGGATCCTTGGTTGGCTGAGGTAGGTACCTTAGGCCAAATAGGGACTTGCGTTTCCACGCCAGGGAAAGGAAGGACACCTTCTGAGATAGCCCCCACTCACCCCATTGGTAGCTTGGCACGAGCCGCCAGGCTTATCTTCAAGGCAAATGTGTAAAGTATTTGCAACCAGTCTCACAGCAACCCAAATGCACTCCACATAAGTTTTTATAAAAAGGAGTATACATGTTATATAAAAAGATATACAATAAGACCACACGATATAAATGCAATATATGAGTATGTGTAATATTCCTCCTGGCTGGTTGTTAGGCCAGCCAGCCCTTGTAAGTTCTGGTGATATTAATGAGCACTTCCAAACATTCCACTAATACACTGTTATGCAGTTCTTAATGCTAGAATCAGAAACTTTGCAATGGAAAAGTAATGCAATGCGTAACACAACAATAGAGCACTGTAAAAATAGTGCAATGCTTAATGCAACAATCAGCGGTACAAAAGGGGGTGGTGATGGACGGAGCATCTGAATCAATCAAACACTCACACCCAGTCAAAGGATCTGGGTTTAATCCATCACCGTTCTTTAGCCCACTCTGCCACCCCAGTTCAGACATGGCTATCTTTCCGGTCCAGGGAAGGCATGGCTTGGCAATTCGGGCTGGACTGTTCCTATGAAGCACAGGGTCAGACTGATTTGCATATAGCCATGTCTGAACTGGGGTGGCAGAGTGGGCTAAAGAACGGTGATGGATTAAACCCAGATCCTTTGACTGGGTGTGAGAGTTTGATTGGTTCAGATGCTCCGTCCATCACCACCCCCTTTTGTACCGCTTTTGGCCGCCATAAGTGTGGCAGGGTATGCTCAGACGTGAGACCCTTGCTCACTTTGCCACTGGATTCAAGCAAGCCAGGCTGAAGACGGCTGTAATGCCAGAAACCGGTCCTCGGAAACTTCTTTCCGGTCCAGGGAAGGCATGGCTTGGCAGTTCGGGCTGGACTGTTCCCATGAGGCACAGGGTCAGACTGATTTGCATATAGCCATGTCTGAACTGGGGTGGCAGAGTGGGCTAAAGAACGGTGATGGATTAAACCCAGATCTTTTGACTGGGTGTGAGAGTTTGATTGGTTCAGATGCTCCGTCCATCACCACCCCCTTTTGTACCGCTAATGCAACAATCAGGCACTTTGCAATAAAGAAATAATGCAGTGCGTAACGCAACAACCAGGTACTTCGTTATGCAGAAATAATGCAATGCGTAATACACTAATCAGGAGGTAGTTTGTTATGCAGGAATAATGCAATGCGTAATACGCTAATCAGGTAGTTCGTTATGCAGAAACAAAGTAATGCGTAATACACTCCAGCACCCATCACGGTGCCTTAGGCGGTCTCTGCGCCACTTGTGCTGACTCAGAGTTAGCCTCTGTCAACAGTTGCCCCCAACACAGGCATGGTATGACCAAAAAGTGCAGCTCCGCACTCCGGCCCCGGTACTGCCACTCCCTTGAACAGTACTGGCCATGATACGAGCCAAAGCAGAGGCTCGCGGTGCCGAAATGAGAGAGAGGCCGAGAGCGTCTCCATCTGAGCCCGCACCCCGCTCCAGGCGTCGACACACGTTACCTGGGGGGTGCGACCTCACACTCCTCTCCTCTTGCAGTGACTTGGGCCTCCAATGCAATCTTTGTGAATTGGCAACGGTGGGCTCGGGCCAGCGGCTCAGCTCCTCAGGGGCTGCCGTCCGGGCCGCTACTGCTACGAAGATCTGCCACAGGGCCCACGCGCACAGCGTCGCTGAGACTCCCATTGAGCTTTGGGTGCAAGATCACCGGGCACTTCTCACGAAGGTCTTAGGCGGCACGAAGAACACGCACACAGCATCGCTGAGACTCACATTAACTCCGGGTGCACGATAACAAGGCAATCCTCATGAAGGTCTCAAGCTGCACCAACTACATGCACACACAGATGCTAAGACTCACTTGTATTCCCGGTGTGCACATTAACAAGGCAATCCTCGCAAAGGTCTCAGGCTGCACAAAGCACACACACACACAGCGTCGCTGAGACTCACTTGGATTCCGGTACACACGAAAACAGGACAATCCTCACGAAGGGTTGAGGCTGCAAAAGCACACGCACACAGCGTCGCTGAGACTCTCCAGGAAACTTTTGTGTTCCTGATTTTCCGCAACAGGGAACGAACTCACCTCGGGCCCTTGGGGATAAGTTACTTCCGAGCACAGCACAGCAAAGTCCTTTCAAGCAGGGGGACACAGCACACAGCAAAGTACCTTCAGCCTTTCCTTTGTTAAAACAGCAAACTGCAGGCCAGCCCCAGAACACACAGCAAGGGTGAGACATTTCCTTCAGTCTCTTCAGTTGTTTCTTCCTTGGCAAAGGTTCCTCTTGACCACGAAGTAGCTCCAGTCTTGTTCACCCTTGATCAAGCCATTCTCCACAGTTCAGGGGCTTCAGCTCTCATAGTTATACCCCTCAATGGCTTTGAAGTCTTTGTGTTCAGGGGGGCTCTGCCCCCTGTTCAAACCAGTTCTGGGTGCCTCCCTGCCAGTGACACCTTCTTCGTTTGATTAGTGGATTCTCAGTCACTCAGCACGAGATGGGACAATTGTTTTATAGCAGCAACCCAGACCTCTTCACCTCTAGGGGCTACTCCTCCCTCTACACTCCAGATGCAGGTCAGCCTGTTGCTGTCTCACCTCCTCCTCTGGGTCAAGACATTCCCCAGATCTTATCGCTTTCAAATCCAGACAGTCAATCCACAACGAGGCAGAGACACACAGAGATGTTAGAGCACAAAAACCCAGCCACTAAAACAGTGCCTTCTAAACACACAATGCAAAAAAACACCTTCATAAACAGATGTGTTAATACTTTCTGAGTTCAGGAACACTAAGCTTCACCTCTCCATCTTAAGCCTTTTTGAAGATAGGCTGGAAAACACATTACACGGCCTCCTCATTCTATCCTATGGGCAAGATGGCCTTTCAACAGTGAAAAACGAAATGGAGATTATTTCACTGTCTGGACATGGTACACACCTTAGTGCATGTCCTATCTTTCACATGCACTGCACCCTGCCCAGGGGGTACCCTGGACCTATCATAGGGGTGTCTGGTGTGCATAGACAGGGAAGGGAAGGTCTGGCAAGTGGGTGCACTTGTCTTGCTCAAAGTGGTTGAGATACCTCATTGTTACCCCTAGGTAACATTTCCTGTCACCTGAAAGTATAAAAGGAGATTGAACTTCTTTTGTTCTCTATAATGTGAATATATGCAGAAGGATCTATAGCTTGTGTACCACACTTGGACATGTGATAGCTATATGTATTGCTGCATATGATATATGTAATTAGATGTATTTTGTACGTTTAGACTTCAGACTTTGACACTAGTAGTTTGTAACAGAAATTCAGTAAATTTGATCTAGAAACAATATGTAAAACACATGTGGGGGCCAAAACAAAAATAATGCACTTTCATACCTGGCAATTGGCACTTGCTGAAGGCAGGGACAATTTAATCATACACTTGGGAGTTCTCATCACTAAGACAGAAAATCATTGAAAGACTATCTGCTTTGTAGTGGTTAGCCCCATGTCAGTGTTCCACTCTAAAGTAAATTCCCTGCAGGGAGTTGGGTCTCCTGAACAGTTTGAGATCCTTCCCCACATCTGCATTAGCCATCTAAACGGTATCTGGTGTGTCATAACTCAGAAATGAGTTCCAAGCAGTTATGGTTTCAATTTATTCAGGGGCATACCACCTTCAAGGACTCACACGCAATGGAACTCCACTACTGTCTGCCAATGAATGCTATGGGTTGGTCACATCCTTCATAAAGAAGTTAATTACCACTGCTCCAATGAAGCATATGTCTGCACAAACTCAATGGTGAACTTAGATCTGTGTGCACTGATGCAGTACACATTGCCTCCTTCATGGTGTCAGAGACCTACTGACACTTGCTGTCTAGTTTGCTTCCCTTGCTTTTTCTTTGAGGTCACTGCTGTTAAATGTGCAACAGTACACCCATACTTCTAGGAAGACTTTCTGTAGTACCCTTTCCAACCCCAAAAGATTCTCACTAGAGTCTGGATTTTGAGAGGCTCACAGGCAATGTTGGTTAGGATCTTCGACTGGAGAGGCTCCATGTGTCTTCTGCCAAACTGCTGAGCAAAGTGCACCACAGATCCATCACTATCTGGTACTTATCAGTCTTGTTAATCTGGCCTGCTATTGTAGACCTTGAAGCAGTTTCTTTAGGTGTGCCAGATGGTCTTTCCATCTGGAAGTGTACACTACAATGCCATCCAGGTTGGTGGAACTGAAGCCTTATGGCCCAGACGTGACCAACCTGACCACCGTTTTGAAGGTGACATATGTGGTTTTCAGTGCAAAGGTAATCTCTCTGAATTGTAAATGTTGCTCTGGAGTAAAAAATGCAGACCTCGCCTTTGCACCTTCTGTTAGGGTGAAAGATAAGTGTCCTGAATCAAAGGTACTTCACAACTTGAAAGTCCCCAACCTTTCAATGAAAACATCAAAACATCAGCTGTCGTGAAAGGGGGGCTTCAGTATTTGTAACTGCGTAGAACCCTCTGTCATCCACATGGAACCTGAGTTCTGTAGTCCCCTGGGGGGGTGCCTTTTGATAGCAGAAGCACTGGACTTGACCAAGGAAAATTAGAGGGTTCAATCAGCTTGAGTTCCAGCATGTTGGAGACCTCTTTCTTGGTGCTAGCCTCACCTTATCTGACATCCTGTAGATTTTGTTTCTGACAGTCCTTATTCTGTCCTGTTTTACAGTGGGAGAGAGTACCACTCCCTCCACTGAGCCATGCTTCTCAGAATGTAAAAGATCAGGAAAGAGCACACTCTCCTCTTCTCTACCATCCGTACCTTCTGCCCAACAGTAGTGGGGGCTCATTCTGTTTGACAGGTAGGACCCTCAGAGTGTTCCTTTCAAAATCAACAACTTATATTACATCACATTTCTTTTCTTGCTTATTGAATGACTCGGTCCATCAATTTTGAAGCACACGCAGCTCTGCTGACTGACTCACCCATGCTTTCTAGCAAGGCTGGTATTCCATCAGGGTCACCTTCTGATCATGGCACTGTTTCTCTCAAGACTCAGAGTTTCCCTCACAGGGTGCCAACACATGCTCAAAGTTGGTTTTGGCCACTCCCTTCTGTGTAACCTCCCTGTAGGCCAGCAACAGGTATATTAGCAAGATGTACCACTTATACTAGAGGCTCTTCGAGTCCCATGGTCATGTCTTTCATGGTCTTCTTGAATCTCTCAATAATCTATTTATTTGGGGGTGAAAAGTTAAGGAAAGTTTATAGCCTACCCGTCACTCATTCCACATGAATGAATGAATGAAGATGAGACTTTTAAAGCGTGGACTTAGCCCAAGGGCATCAAGGCGCTAGCACCGATAACATGCAGGAGAGAACCGATTCCTACTCAAACCTGACTTTCAGGGAACAACTACGTCTTCAAAGCTTTACAAAAAATAGAGTGTACTTGTTGCCCTGAGAGAGAGTCCAGGAGAGAGTTCCAAACATTTTCGACTGCGAATGAAAAGGCCCTTCCTCCCCATCTCATCTTTTTGACCCTAGGAACAACAAGGAGTTTCTTTTTTGGTGACCTCAGGTTTCTGGAGGGCACATACTGTTGAAACATGGTCTTTATGCCCGGAGTGCCCAGGCCATAGTATAGATTATGAGTGAGGCAGAGAGTTTTAAACACAATTCTCCGGTCTACTGGGAGCCAGTGCAACAACCTAAGGGAGGATGGGACCGAATGATGTTTGGGGATGTCCATCACCAGCCTGGCAACTGAGTTTTGCACCATCTGCAAATGACATAGCTGGCCTTTGTTAATGCCTAAATAAAGGGCGTTGCAATAGTCCAATCTGGAAAATATTAATGCAATCACCACTTTTTTGCGTGCCTCAAGTGAGAGGAACTGAGAAATTTTTCTTATCCGGATAAGCCCGAAGCAAGGGGCCACTGTCCTAGAAACCTGCAGGTTCATGGCTAAGGAGACAACCACCACCACTCCTAGATTCTTCCCATGGGATACCGGGGTTGGACAGGCACCTAGGGTGTCAGAGAAAAACCAAAGGTGATGATGGACGGAGCGTTGACAATACAAACACTCATCCCCAGTCAACTGATCTGGGTTTAATCTATCACCGTTCTTTAGCTCACTCCGCCACCCGAGTTCAGACATGGCCATATGCAAATCAGTCTGACCCTGTGCCTCATGGGAACAGTCCAGCCCGAACTGCCAAGCCATGTCTTCCCTGGACCGGAATCAAGCTTCCAGGACCGGTTTCTGGCATTACAGCCGTCTTCAGCCGGGCTTGCTTGATCCCAGTGGCAAAGTGAGCAAGGGACTCACGTCTGAGCATACCCTGCCAACTTAGGGCGAACAAAGAAAAACTAAAGGTGATGATGGACGGAGCGTTGACAATACAAACACTCACCCCCAGTCAACTGATCTGGGTTTAATACATCACCGTTCTTTAGCTCACTCCGCCACCCCAGTTCAGACATGGCCATATGCAAATCAGTCTGACCCTGTTTCTCATGGGAACAGTCCAGCCCGAACTGCCAAGCCATGTCTTCCCTGGACCGGAATCAAGCTTCCCAGGACCGGTTTCTGGCATTACAGTCGTCTTCAGCCGGGCTTCCTTGACTCCAGTGGCAAAGTGAGCAAGGGACTCACGTCTGAGCATACCCTGCCAACTTAGGGCGAACAAAGAAAAACCAAAGGTGACGATGGACGGAGCGTTGACAATACAAACACTCACCCCCAGTCAACTGATCTGGGTTTAATCGATCACCGTTCTTTAGCTCACACCGCCACCCCAGTTCAGACATGGCCATATGCAAATCAGTCTGACCCTGTGCCTCATGGGAACAGTCCAGCCCGAACTGCCAAGCCATGTCTTCCCTGGACCGGAATCAAGCTTCCCAGGACCGGTTTCTGGCATTACAGCCGTCTTCAGCCGGGCTTGCTTGACTCCAGAGGCAAAGTGAGCAAGGGACTCACGTCTGCGCATACCCTGCCAACTTAGGGCGAACAAAGAAAAACCAAAGGCGATGAGGGACGGAGCGTTGATAATACAAACACTCACCCCCAGTCAACTGATCTGGGTTTAATCCATCACCGTTCTTTAGCTCACTCCGCCACCCCAGTTCAGACAAGGCCATATGCAAATCAGTCTGACCCTGTGCCTCATGGGAACAGTCCAGCCCGAACTGCCAAGCCATGTCTTCCCTGGACCGGAATCAAGCTTCCCAGGACCGGTTTCTGGCATTACAGCCGTCTTCAGCCGGGCTTGCTTGACTCCAGTGGCAAAGTGAGCAAGGGACTCACGTCTGAGCATACCCTGCCAACTTAGGGCGAACAAAGAAAAACCAAAGGTGATGATGGACGGAGCATTGACAATACAAACACTCACCCCCAGTCAACTGTTCTGGGTTTAATCCATCACCGTTCTTTAGCTCACTCCGCCACCCCAATTCAGACATGGCCATATGCAAATCAGTCTTACCCTGTGCCTCATGGGAACAGTCCAGCCCGAACTGCCAAGCCATGTCTTCCCTGGACCGGAATCAAGCTTCCCAGGACCGGTTTCTGGCATTACAGCCGTCTTCAGCCGGGCTTGCTTGACTCCAGTGGCAAAGTGAGCAAGGGACTCACGTCTGAGCATACCCTGCCAACTTAGGGCGAACAAAGAAAAACTAAAGGTGATGATGGACGGAGCGTTGACAATACAAACACTCACCCCCAGTCAACTGATCTGGGTTTAATCCATCACCGTTCTTTAGCTCACTCCGCCACCCCAGTTCAAACATGGCCATATGCAAATCAGTCTGACCCTGTGCCTCATGGGAACAGTCCAGCCCGAACTGCCAAGCCATGTCTTCCCTGGACCGGAATCAAGCTTCCCAGGACCTGTTTCTGGCATTACAGCCGTCTTCAGCCGGGCTTGCTTGACTCCAGTGGCAAAGTGAGCAAGGGACTCACGTCTGAGCATACCCTGCCAACTTAGGGCGAACAAAGAAAAACCAAAGGTGATGATGGACGGAGCTTTGACAATACAAACACTCACCCCCAGTCAACTGATCTGGGTTTAATCCATCACCGTTCTTTAGCTCACACCGCCACCCCAGTTCAGACATGGCCATATGCAAATCAGTCTGACCCTGTGCCTCATGGGAACAGTCCAGCCCGAACTGCCAAGCCATGTCTTCCCTGGACGGGAATCAAGCTTCCCAGGACCGGTTTCTGACATTACTGCCGTCTTCAGCCGGGCTTGCTTGACTCCAGTGGCAAAGTGAGCAAGGGACTCACGTCTGAGCATACCCTGCCAAATTAGGGCGAACAAAGAAAAAACAAAGGTGATGATGGATGGAGCGTTGACAATACAAACAGTCACCCCCAGTCAACAGATCTGGGTTTAATCCATCACCGTTCTTTAGCTCACTCCGCCACCCAAGTTCAGACATGGCCATATGCAAATCAGTCTGACCATGTGCCTTATGGGAACAGTACAGTCGAGAACTGCCAAGCCATGTCTTCCCTGGACCGGAATCAAGCTTCCCAGGACCGGTTGCTGGCATTACAGCCGTCTTCAGACAGGCTTGCTTGACTCCAGTGGCAAAGTGAGCAAGGGACTCACGCCTGAGCATACCCTGCCAACTTAGGACGAACAAAGAAAAACCAAAGGTGATGATGGACAGAGCGTTGACAATACAAACACTCACCCCCAGTCAACTGATCTGGGATTCATCCATCACCGTTCTTTAGCTTACTACGCCAAACCAGTTCGGACATGGCCATATGCAAATCAGTCTGACCCTGTGCCTCATGGGAACAGTCCAGCCCGAACTGCCAAGCCATGTCTTCCCTGGACCGGAACAAGCTTCCCAGGACCGGTTTCTGGCATTACAGTCGTCTTCAGCCGGGCTTGCTTGACTCCAGTGGCAAAGTGAGCAAGGGACTCACGTCTGAGCATACCCTGCCAACTTAGGGCGAACAAAGAAAAACCAAAGGTGATGATGGACGGAGCGTTGACAATACAACCACTCACCCCCAGTCAACTGATCTGGGTTTAATCCATCACCGTTCTTTAGCTCACTCCGCCACCCCAGTTCAGACATGACCATATGCAAATCAGTCTGACCCTGTGCCTCATGGGAACTGTCCAGCCCGAACTGCCAAGCCATGTCTTCCCTGGACCGGAATCAAGCTTCCCAGGACCGGTTTCTGGCATTACAGCCGTCTTCAGCCGGGCTTGCTTGACTCCAGTGGCAAAGTGAGCAAGGGACTCACGTCTGAGCATACCCTGCCAACTTAGGGCGAACAAAGAAAAAACAAAGGTGATGATGGACGGAGCGTTGACAATACAAACACTCACCCCCAGTCAACTGTTCTGGGTTTAATCCATCACTGTTCTTTAGCTCACTCCGCCACCCCAATTCAGACATGGCCATATGCAAATCAGTCTTACCCTGTGCCTCATGGGAACAGTCCAGCCCGACTGCCAAACCATGTCTTCCCTGGACGGGAATCAAGCTTCCCAGGACCGGTTTCTGACATTACTGCCGTCTTCAGCCGGGCTTGCTTGACTCCAGTGGCAAAGTGAGCAAGGGACTCACGTCTGAGCATACCCTGCCAAATTAGGGCGAACAAAGAAAAAACAAAGGTGATGATGGAAGGAGCGTTGACAATACAAACACTCACCCCCAGTCAACAGATCTGGGTTTAATCCATCACCGTTCTTTAGCTCACTCCGCCACCCAAGTTCAGACATGGCCATATGCAAATCAGTCTGACCCTGTGCCTTATGGGAACAGTACAGTCGAGAACTGCCAAGCCATGTCTTCCCTGGACCGGAATCAAGCTTCCCAGGACCGGTTTCTGGCATTACAGCCGTCTTTAGACAGGCTTGCTTTACTCCAGTGGCAAATTGAGCAAGGGACTCACGTCTGAGCATACCCTGCCAACTTAGGGCGAACAAAGAAAAACCAAAGGTGATGATGGACGGAGCGTTGACAATACAAACACTCACCCCCAGTCAACTGATCTGGGTTTAATCCATCACCGTTCTTTAGCTCACTCCGCCACACCAGTTCAGACATGGCCATATGCAAATCACTCTGACCCTGTGCCTCATGAGAACAGTCCAGCCCGAACTGCCAAGCCATGTCTTCCCTAGACCGGAATCAAGCTTCCCAGGACCGGTTTCTGGCATTACAGCCGTCTTCAGCCGGGCTTCCTTGACTCCAGTGGCAAAGTGAGCAAGGGACTCACGTCTGAGCATACCCTGCCAACTTAGGGCGAACAAAGAAAAACCAAAGGCGATGAGGGACGGAGCGTTGATAATACAAACACTCACCCCCAGTCAACTGATCTGGGTTTAATCCATCACCGTTCTTTAGCTCACTCCGCCACCCCAGTTCAGACATGGCCATATGCAAATCAGTCTGACCCTGTGCCTCATGGGAACAGTCCAGCCCGAACTGCCAAGCCATGTCTTCCCTGGACCGGAATCAAGCTTCCCAGGACCGGTTTCTGGCATTACAGCCGTCTTCAGCCGGGCTTGCTTGACTCCAGTGGCAAAGTGAGCAAGGGACTCACGTCTGAGCATACCCTGCCAACTTAGGGCGAACAAAGAAAAACCAAAGGTGATGATGGACGGAGCATTGACAATACAAACACTCACCCCCAGTCAACTGTTCTGGGTTTAATCCATCACCGTTCTTTAGCTCACTCCGCCACCCCAATTCAGACATGGCCATATGCAAATCAGTCTTACCCTGTGCCTCATGGGAACAGTCCAGCCCGAACTGCCAAGCCATGTCTTCCCTGGACCGGAATCAAGCTTCCCAGGACCAGTTTCTGGCATTACAGCCGTCTTCAGCCGGGCTTGCTTGACTCCAGTGGCAAAGTGAGCAAGGGACTCACGTCTGAGCATACCCTGCCAACTTAGGGCGAACAAAGAAAAACTAAAGGTGATGATGGACGGAGCGTTGACAATACAAACACTCACCCCCAGTCAACTGATCTGGGTTTAATCCATCACCGTTCTTTAGCTCACTCCGCCACCCCAGTTCAGACAAGGCCATATGCAAATCAGTCTGACCCTGTGCCTCATGGGAACAGTCCAGCCCGAACTGCCAAGCCATGTCTTACCTGGACCGGAATCAAGCTTCCCCGGACCTGTTTCTGGCATTACAGCCGTCTTCAGCCGGGCTTGCTTGACTCCAGTGGCAAAGTGAGCAAGGGACTCACGTCTGAGCATACCCTGCCAACTTAGGGCGAACAAAGAAAAACCAAAGGTGATGATGGACGGAGCTTAGACAATACAAACACTCACCCCCAGTCAACTGATCTGGGTTTAATCCATCACCGTTCTTTAGCTCACACCGCCACCCCAGTTCAGACATGGCCATATGCAAATCAGTCTGACCCTGTGCCTCATGGGAACAGTCCAGCCCGAACTGCCAAGCCATGTCTTCCCTGGACGGGAATCAAGCTTCCCAGGACCGGTTTCTGACATTACTGCCGTCTTCAGCCAGGCTTGCTTGACTCCAGTGGCAAAGTGAGCAAGGGACTCACGTCTGAGCATACCCTGCCAAATTAGGGCGAACAAAGAAAAAACAAAGGTGATGATGGATGGAGCGTTGACAATACAAACAGTCACCCCCAGTCAACAGATCTGGGTTTAATCCATCACTGTTCTTTAGCTCACTCCGCCACCCAAGTTCAGACATGGCCATATGCAAATCAGTCTGACCATGTGCCTTATGGGAACAGTACAGTCGAGAACTGCCAAGCCATGTCTTCCCTGGACCGGAATCAAGCTTCCCAGGACCGGTTTCTGGCATTACAGCCGTCTTCAGACAGGCTTGCTTGACTCCAGTGGCAAAGTGAGCAAGGGACTCACGCCTGAGCATACCCTGCCAACTTAGGACGAACAAAGAAAAACCAAAGGTGATGATGGACAGAGCGTTGACAATACAGACACTCACCCCCAGTCAACTGATCTGGGTTTAATCCATCACCGTTCTTTAGCTTACTCCGCCAAACCAGTTCGGACATGGCCATATGCAAATCAGTCTGACCCTGTGCCTCATGGGAACAGTCCAGCCCGAACTGCCAAGCCATGTCTTCCCTGGACGGGAATCAAGCTTCCCAGGACCGGTTTCTGACATTACTGCCGTCTTCAGCCAGGCTTGCTTGACTCCAGTGGCAAAGTGAGCAAGGGACTCACGTCTGAGCATACCCTGCCAAATTAGGGCGAACAAAGAAAAAACAAAGGTGATGATGGATGGAGCGTTGACAATACAAACACTCACCCCCAGTCAACTGATCTGGGTTTAATCCATCACCGTTCTTTAGCTCACACCGCCACCCCAGTTCAGACATGGCCATATGCAAATCAGTCTGACCCTGTGCCTCATGGGAACAGTCCAGCCCGAACTGCCAAGCCATGTCTTCCCTGGACGGGAATCAAGCTTCCCAGGACCGGTTTCTGACATTACTGCCGTCTTCAGCCAGGCTTGCTTGACTCCAGTGGCAAAGTGAGCAAGGGACTCACGTCTGAGCATACCCTGCCAAATTAGGGCGAACAAAGAAAAAACAAAGGTGATGATGGATGGAGCGTTGACAATACAAACAGTCACCCCCAGTCAACAGATCTGGGTTTAATCCATCACTGTTCTTTAGCTCACTCCGCCACCCAAGTTCAGACATGGCCATATGCAAATCAGTCTGACCATGTGCCTTATGGGAACAGTACAGTCGAGAACTGCCAAGCCATGTCTTCCCTGGACCGGAATCAAGCTTCCCAGGACCGGTTTCTGGCATTACAGCCGTCTTCAGACAGGCTTGCTTGACTCCAGTGGCAAAGTGAGCAAGGGACTCACGCCTGAGCATACCCTGCCAACTTAGGACGAACAAAGAAAAACCAAAGGTGATGATGGACAGAGCGTTGACAATACAGACACTCACCCCCAGTCAACTGATCTGGGTTTAATCCATCACCGTTCTTTAGCTTACTCCGCCAAACCAGTTCGGACATGGCCATATGCAAATCAGTCTGACCCTGTGCCTCATGGGAACAGTCCAGCCCGAACTGCCAAGCCATGTCTTCCCTGGACCGGAATCAAGCTTCCTAGGACCGGTTTCTGGCATTACAGCCGTCTTCAGCCGGGCTTGCTTGACTCCAGTGGCAAAGTGAGCAAGGGACTCACGTCTGAGCATACCCTGCCAACTTAGGGCGAACAAAGAAAAACCAAAGGTGATGATGGACGGAGCGTTGACAATACAAACACTCCCCCCTAGTCAACTGTTCTGGGTTTAATCCATCACTGTTCTTTAGCTCACTCCGCCACCCAAGTTCAGACATGGCCATATGCAAATCAGTCTGACCATGTGCCTTATGGGAACAGTACAGTCGAGAACTGCCAAGCCATGTCTTCCCTGGACCGGAATCAAGCTTCCCAGGACCGGTTTCTGGCATTACAGCCGTCTTCAGACAGGCTTGCTTGACTCCAGTGGCAAAGTGAGCAAGGGACTCACGCCTGAGCATACCCTGCCAACTTAGGACGAACAAAGAAAAACCAAAGGTGATGATGGACAGAGCGTTGACAATACAGACACTCACCCCCAGTCAACTGATCTGGGTTTAATCCATCACCGTTCTTTAGCTTACTCCGCCAAACCAGTTCGGACATGGCCATATGCAAATCAGTCTGACCCTGTGCCTCATGGGAACAGTCCAGCCCGAACTGCCAAGCCATGTCTTCCCTGGACCGGAATCAAGCTTCCCAGGACCGGTTTCTGGCATTACAGCCGTCTTCAGCCGGGCTTGCTTGACTCCAGTGGCAAAGTGAGCAAGGGACTCACGTCTGAGCATACCCTGCCAACTTAGGGCGAACAAAGAAAAACCAAAGGTGATGATGGACGGAGCGTTGACAATACAAACACTCCCCCCTAGTCAACTGTTCTGGGTTTAATCCATCACTGTTCTTTAGCTCACTCCGCCACCCCAATTCAGACATGGCCATATGCAAATCAGTCTTACCCTGTGCCTCATGGGAACAGTCCAGCCCGAACTGCCAAACCATGTCTTCCCTGGACGGGAATGAAGCTTCCCAGGACCGGTTTCTGACATTACTGCCGTCTTCAGCCGGGCTTGCTTGACTCCAGTGGCAAAGTGAGCAAAGGACTCACGTCTGAGCATACCCTGCCAAATTAGGGCGAACAAAGAAAAAACAAAGGTGATGATGGAAGGAGCGTTGACAATACAAACACTCACCCCCAGTCAACAGATCTGGGTTTAATCCATCACCGTTCTTTAGCTCACTCCGCCACCCAAGTTCAGACATGGCCATATGCAAATCAGTCTGACCCTGTGCCTTATGGGAACAGTACAGTCGAGAATTGCCAAGCCATGTCTTCCCTGGACCGGAATCAAGCTTCCCAGGACCGGTTTCTGGCATTACAGCCGTCTTCAGACAGGCTTGCTTTACTCCAGTGGCAAATTGAGCAAGGGACTCACGTCTGAGCATACCCTGCCAACTTAGGGCGAACAAAGAAAAACCAAAGGTGATGATGGACGGAGCGTTGACAATACAAACACTCACCCCCAGTCAACTGATCTGGGTTTAATCCATCACCGTTCTTTAGCTCACTCCGCCACACCAGTTCAGACATGGCCATATGCAAATCACTCTGACCCTGTGCCTCATGAGAACAGTCCAGCCCGAACTGCCAAGCCATGTCTTCCCTGGACCGGAATCAAGCTTCCCAGGACCGGTTTCTGGCATTACAGCCGTCTTCAGACAGGCTTGCTTGACTCCAGTGGCAAAGTGAGCAAGGGACTCACGCCTGAGCATACCCTGCCAACTTAGGACGAACAAAGAAAAACCAAAGGTGATGATGGACAGAGCGTTGACAATACAGACACTCACCCCCAGTCAACTGATCTGGGTTTAATCCATCACCGTTCTTTAGCTTACTCCGCCAAACCAGTTCGGACATGGCCATATGCAAATCAGTCTGACCCTGTGCCTCATGGGAACAGTCCAGCCCGAACTGCCAAGCCATGTCTTCCCTGGACCGGAATCAAGCTTCCCAGGACCGGTTTCTGGCATTACAGCCGTCTTCAGCCGGGCTTGCTTGACTCCAGTGGCAAAGTGAGCAAGGGACTCACGTCTGAGCATACCCTGCCAACTTAGGGCGAACAAAGAAAAACCAAAGGTGATGATGGACGGAGCGTTGACAATACAAACACTCCCCCCTAGTCAACTGTTCTGGGTTTAATCCATCACTGTTCTTTAGCTCACTCCGCCACCCCAATTCAGACATGGCCATATGCAAATCAGTCTTACCCTGTGCCTCATGGGAACAGTCCAGCCCGAACTGCCAAACCATGTCTTCCCTGGACGGGAATGAAGCTTCCCAGGACCGGTTTCTGACATTACTGCCGTCTTCAGCCGGGCTTGCTTGACTCCAGTGGCAAAGTGAGCAAAGGACTCACGTCTGAGCATACCCTGCCAAATTAGGGCGAACAAAGAAAAAACAAAGGTGATGATGGAAGGAGCGTTGACAATACAAACACTCACCCCCAGTCAACAGATCTGGGTTTAATCCATCACCGTTCTTTAGCTCACTCCGCCACCCAAGTTCAGACATGGCCATATGCAAATCAGTCTGACCCTGTGCCTTATGGGAACAGTACAGTCGAGAATTGCCAAGCCATGTCTTCCCTGGACCGGAATCAAGCTTCCCAGGACCGGTTTCTGGCATTACAGCCGTCTTCAGACAGGCTTGCTTTACTCCAGTGGCAAATTGAGCAAGGGACTCACGTCTGAGCATACCCTGCCAACTTAGGGCGAACAAAGAAAAACCAAAGGTGATGATGGACGGAGCGTTGACAATACAAACACTCACCCCCAGTCAACTGATCTGGGTTTAATCCATCACCGTTCTTTAGCTCACTCCGCCACACCAGTTCAGACATGGCCATATGCAAATCACTCTGACCCTGTGCCTCATGAGAACAGTCCAGCCCGAACTGCCAAGCCATGTCTTCCCTGGACCGGAATCAAGCTTCCCAGGACCGGTTTCTGGCATTACAGTCGTCTTCAGCCGGGCTTGCTTGACTCCAGTGGCAAAGTGAGCAAGGGACTCACGTCTGAGCATACCCTGCCAACTTAGGGCGAACAAAGAAAAACCAAAGGTGATGATGGACGGAGCGTTGACAATACAACCACTCACCCCCAGTCAACTGATCTGGGTTTAATCCATCACCGTTCTTTAGCTCACTCCGCCACCCCAGTTCAGACATGACCATATGCAAATCAGTCTGACCCTGTGCCTCATGGGAACAGTCCAGCCCGAACTGCCAAGCCATGTCTTCCCTGGACCGGAATCAAGCTTCCCAGGACCGGTTTCTGGCATTACAGCCGTCTTCAGCCGGGCTTGCTTGACTCCAGTGGCAAAGTGAGCAAGGGACTCACATCTGAGCATACCCTGCCAACTTAGGGCGAACGAAGAAAAACCAAAGGTGATGATGGACGGAGCGTTGACAATACAAACACTCACCCCCAGTCAACTGATCTGGGCTTAATCCATCACCGTTCTTTAGCTCACTCCGCCACCCCAGTTCAGACATGGCCATATGCAAATCAGTCTGACCCTGTGCCTCATGAGAACAGTCCAGCCCGAACTGCCAAGCCATGTCTTCCCTGGACCGGAATCAAGCTTCCCAGGACCGGTTTCTGGCATTACAGCCGTCTTCAGCCGGGCTTGCTTGACTCCAGTGGCAAAGTGAGCAAGGGACTCCCGTCTGAGCATACCCTGCCAACCTAGGGCGATTAAAGAAAAACCAAAGGTGATGATGGACGGAGCGTTGACAATACAAACACTCACCCCCAGTCAACTGATCTGGGTTTAATCCATCACTGTTCTTTAGCTCACACCGCCACCCCAGTTCAGACATGGCCATATGCAAATCAGTCTGACCCTGTGCCTCATGGGAACAGTCCAGCCCGAACTGCCAAGCCATGTCTTCCCTGGACCGGAATCAAGCTTCCCAGGACCGGTTTCTGGCATTACAGCCGTCTTCAGCCAGGCTTGCTTGACTCCAGTGGCAAAGTGAGCAAGGGACTCACGTCTGAGCATACCCTGCCAACTTAGGGCGAACAAAGAAAAACCAAAGGTGATGATGGACGGAGCGTTGACAATACAACCACTCACCCCCAGTCAACTGATCTGGGTTTAATCCATCACCGTTCTTTAGCTCACTCCGCCACCCCAGTTCAGACATGGCCATATGCAAATCAGTCTGACCCTGTGCCTCATGAGAACAGTCCAGCCCGAACTGCCAAGCCATGTCTTCCCTGGACCGGAATCAAGCTTCCCAGGACCGGTTTCTGGCATTACAGCCGTCTTCAGCCGGGCTTGCTTGACTCCAGTGGCAAAGTGAGCAAGGGACTCACGTCTGAGCATACCCTGCCAACTTAGGGCGAACAAAGAAAAACCAAAGGTGATGATGGATGGAGCGTAGACAATACAAACACTCACCCCCAGTCAACTGATCTGGGTTTAATCCATCACTGTTCTTTAGCTCACACCGCCACCCCAGTTCAGACATGGCCATATGCAAATCAGTCTGACCCTGTGCCTCATGGGAACAGTCCAGCCCGAACTGCCAAGCCATGTCTTCCCTGGACCGGAATCAAGCTTCCCAGGACCGGTTACTGGCATTACAGCCGTCTTCAGCCGGGCTTGCTTGACTCCAGTGCCAAAGTGAGCAAGGGACTCACGTCTGAGCATACCCTGCCAACTTAGGGCGAACAAAGAAAAACCAAAGGTGATGATGGACGGAGCGTTGACAATACAAACCCTCACCCCCAGTCAACTGATCTGGGTTTAATCCATCACCGTTCTTTAGCTCACTCCGCCACCCAAGTTTAGACATGGCCATATGCAAATCAGTCTGACCCTGTGCCTCATGGGAACAGTCCAGCCCGAACTGCCAAGCCATGTCTTCCCTGGACCCGACTCAAGCTTCCCAGGACCGGTTTCTGGCATTACAGCCGTCTTCAGACGGGCTTGCTTGACTCCAGTGGCAAAGTGAGCAAGGGACTCACGTCTGAGCATACCCGGCCAACTTTGGGCGAACAAAGAAAAACCAAAGGTGATGATGGACGGAGCGTTGGCAATACAAACACTCACCCCCAGTCAACTGATCTGGGTTTAATCCATCACCGTTCTTTAGCTCACTCCGCCACCCCAGTTCAGACATGGCCATATGCAAATCAGTCTGACCCTGTGCCTCATGGGAAGAGTCCAGCCCGAACTGCCAAGCCATGTCTTCCCTGGACCGGAATCAAGCTTCCCAGGACCGGTTTCTGCCATTACAGCCGTCTTCAGCCGGGCTTGCTTGACTCCAGTGTCAGGCCACCATTCCCTTGACCAGATGTTAGACATGTCTCCAAAAATCAGTACTTCCGTCTTCTCGCTGTTCAATTTAAGATGGTTTTGACCCAACCAAGACAGGACTGCTAACATGCAGTTCTGAAAGCTCTGCGCGGAGTCCCTAGCATTTTGCGTGATTGACACAATGATTCGGGTGTCTTCCGCAAAAGACAACACTTCCAACCCAAATGACTTCACCACCCCTGCCAGCGGTGCCACATAGATATTAAATAAAGTGAGGCTCAGGGAGGAGCCCTGAGGCACACCGCAGACAAGGGGGATAGATTCCAAGTAGAATCTTCCCAATTTGACTATTTAGGAACGCTCTTCCATAAGGAAGTCCAAAGATCCAAAGCCAAGCCCCGACCCCTAGCTCCCTGAGGCGCTCCACAATTCTCTGGGGAGACAGGGTATCGAATGCTGCAGTAAGATCAAGTAAGATCAGAAGAGTGTTGTGACCTGCATCCACCTGCACTTGAATATTATCCAAAACTGCAGTGAGGGCAGTCTCGGTGCTATGGAACCTTCTAAAACCATGTTGCGAGCTATCCAAAATCTGATGTTCCCTCAAATAGGCACTCAAATGAGAGTTCAGATGGGTTTCTAGGAATTTCGCTGGGACCGGCAAAAGGGAGATGGGATGAAAATTTTTCAAGTTTGACGGGTCCAGCGAGGGCTTTTTTAAAAGAGGCCTAACCACTGCCGCTTTCCAACTTAGGGGATACTGGCCCTGTGAAATAGCTAGGTTCAAAACCGTGGTGAAGTGAGGGATCAGCGCCGCCTTACCTGTTTTCAGGACCTTAAGGGGACAAGGATCTAGGGGTGACCCCTACTTAACTGCATCAAGTAGCTTCCGGACTATTTCCGGTGTAAGCGTTGGAAAGGCAGAGAAACGTACAGGTGCCATATTTCTCAGACTATCACACGGATAGTTTGCCGGTAGACCACCGGGTACCTGATTGGCATTTAGGATCTCCAGCTGGACATAAATGTCCGATATCTTGGAACAGAAAAAGGAGGCTAACCTATCACAAAGAGCCTGAGATGGCTCCACCTCCTCCGATACCGTGGGTGCCACAATGGAGTTGAAGATGTTAAAGAGCTCCTTAGGTGACGTCAGGCTCTCTGATAACTTTGAATAGTAGCTTCTCTTTTCTTCAGTGATAGCTGCTCTATAAGCCTTCAGGGATTGCTTGTGTAATTCTCTACCCCGGGGCATCAGATCCCTCCGCCAGAGCCTTCCTTTCCTTCTGCACTCTTGTCTCATCCCACGCAAACGATTGCAGAACCAGGGTGCAGAAGGCTTCTTTCCAGCCGAGTAGTGTGTTTTTATGGGGTAAGAATGTCCATCACAGCTAAAATCTTCTTAGAAAGGGTAGCAGCAGCTAAATTAGCAGTTAGATATTCCTGATGTTGAAAATCAGCCAAAGCAGCAGTGACCCCTTCATTAGTAACCAGGTTAAGATTTCGCTTATCGCTCGCCTTCCTATTAGCAAAGTTAGATATTCCTGATATTGTACCCCTGAGTTGAAAAAGAATAGCACAATGATCAGACCACGCTAACGGGAGGGGCATCCCCACCACCACCCTACGATCATTGGAAAAAATTCCGTCCAGGGTGTGGCCCGCTATGTGTGTAGGAGATTCAATCAGTTGTGCAAAGCCACAGCCATTCATGCATTCCATAAATGTTTGCGTGTAATGATTCGTTATATTTTCTAAATTAAAATTAAAATTCCCAAAAAGAGTGAAATTCAGTCTCTCAAGATAGGGTTCTAGCCTATTACACAGGTCCTGGCTAAACAAGGCCCTGGAGCCCGGGGGTCTATAACAGAGGACCCCATAAAAACTCTACGTATGGGGTAGAGTTTATTGAAAAATATAAAACCTGGTAAGTATCGAGCGACGAAGTGAGTGGTTCTGATCTAAAGGTGAAGGTATCCCTAACCAGGATCCCTAGACCCCCCCTCCCCCGTTGTCCCTCCCTATCCAGTCTAATGAGACAAAATCCTGCTGGGATGGCTTCTACGAGCCTCGGACCGGAAAACTCATTAGCCCAGGTCTCAGTTAAAAATACCCAGTCAGGAGCGTGCTGAAGAACACAGGGGCATATTACCAACAACTAGCGATTATTTATCGCTATGTTGGCTTAGCGGCAATATTGTTATCGCCGTGCTGCGGCGATTTTTATCGCTTAGGAACCTTGCTATTAACAAGGTTTATCTCCTAAGCGATAAAAATCGGCCGAAATGCATGAATATCACTGAAAAGTCAGCGATATTCATGCATTACTGAGCTAATGCTCTTAGCCATGTTATCCACCTACCATTGGATACCATAGCTAAGAACTGCTCAGGGGCAGGTGTTAGCTTTTGGAGATATTCGCGCTTAGCGCGAATATCTCCAAAAGTTGATAATAGGAGATAGCGATGTTAGCGACTGTTTCCAGTCGCTAACATCTTGGCACGGCCACTTTGCATGTCATTAGTGATAAATTTCACTGACATGCGAAGCGGGGCCCAAGATGGTCGCTATCTCCTACTAGCTGTCGCTAACTGGTGTTAGCGACAGCTAGGTAATAGGGAGATAATTTTATCTCCGCTTTCTCGGCTTTTAAAGCCAAAAAAGCGGAGATAAACCCCCTTGATAATATGCCCCAAAATCTTTAAAAGCCACATGATTTTTAATCAGGGACCTAACGTTGATAAGAAAGCCCTGCAACATCTTCCTCCTCCCCATAGGGAATTCTCTAGCTGTTCTGTTCAAGCGGTTGCTCACTTCTTCGCCCAAACAACACCAGCCACACTTCGTACAAGCAGCGGGCCCCTTTCTGAACAGCCTTTCAGTGTTTAAAATAAGGTCACAGCACGGCGGATTCCTCCTCCTCAGTTCTAAAAGTGCCCCCCTAGAGTACCTTTGCTTAGGGCAGGAGACTGGTGGCAGAGAGGCAGCAACCCTGGCCCCTGGCGCGGACGGGCGTGGACGGGCTTGCCTTTGGCGTGCCTTCGGTGCGCCAGCGGCGCGTCCGACTGCGTGGAGGACAGGGCATACTGTTTATATGGGGAGGCAGGTTTAGCGCACTAGAGCCCCAACCCCCCTGTCTCTGCCCCTTCACCGTAGGAGCAATGGAGCCGCTTTCATCCTCCACGCAAACGGTATAGACCGCGGTGGAACGGGGTGCGCGGCAAGCAGGAGGCGCTTAATCAGGTAAGATGTAACCAACAAGCAATCTATCTGTAGTGCAAAGCATCGAATAAACATGGACCTTTTGTGTGCTGACATGGCATTTGTCCCACTGTCAGGCACAAACTCTTTAGGGAAACATATTTGTGCAAAATGCCCAGGAGGGCACTGCGCGCTACAGAAATAGACTCCACCCTTGGAGTTATGGCCTCAGGATACAAGGAGCCATGGTCTACTGCTACCTGGATAAACCTCTATCCTGAAGCTCTCCTACTGTTGAGGGGCCCACAAAGCGCACCCCTACCCTGTCAAAATGTACCCCCACCACAGGATAGGACTGAATGGTTATCGTACTTTTCCCCAATGGCTTGCCACTGGCTACACAGATCATGCACGAGCAGCAGAAATTACCTACCTTCTGCCTCTGTAGCCTATAAAATGGCTGATCAACTTTTCAAAGGTCATTGACCAGCACAGATTTACAGCCAAGTAATACCATGAGCCAAGTCCACTGGTCATTATCAGACAGACCCAGGCCCCGGAACCTTACATTCACAACAAAGGGCACATCCTCCCAGTAGATCAAATGGTCCCCAGTGGTGCCCCTTTGCTCTCTCCTGCAGCCTTTTGCAGAAGGCTTTGTGGAGTGATGAACTCCTTCAGTGAATTGCTGACATCAGCTTGAGAGGAACCTCTTGCAGACTACAAGACAGCTAGCTCAGCCCGGTCTGTAAAGGCAGACTTGTCTACCCCTGTATGCTACGGATCCTCCTACTCAGGGTATGACTCTACCCAGACAATGGAAGTTTCTGGGCCTGATTTTCCTTGTCCCTTTTCTTTCTTAAGGGAACCCAGTTCACTCATTCAAGCTCTGGCTCCCTTTGGCTCTTATTGGCCCTTGTGGTCATAAGCACCCACTCAGTTCCATCATTTATGCACAGCTTTTCTCCTCTCCCTATTTCCTTGCCAACCACTCCAAATCCTTCTCTGGTTGATAGTCTACAGATAAGACCGGGCTACCTGCTACCTGCTACCTGCTACCTGGGACCACAGACACACCCAATCGAGACAAACCATCACCATAGAATGGTAGCTGACCTGATTGTATTCACCATTCAACACCATCTATTAGGAAGAATCTTCCCTTGAGACATCAGCTGGCATCTTACAGTAATCATGCTGGCTCCTAGGTGTCTCAGAGCCTTAGCCCTTTGTGTGTTTATGTACCACCTCTCACTGCATGTACATCTTAGTGTTGGCTGGCATGCAAGCTGTGGGTTTAACTTTTCGCTGAAGTTGCTGAAGTCCCCACAGGGTCTCTTCTATCCCCAGCCCTATCCTAGGAATCCTTGTAGACTGTTCAACGGTGGGGGACTACTTGGAACAAGCTGGGATCCTTCTCTTATGCCCTGTCTGTAGACCATCAAAGTACCAGCCTTTCATGCCCGGGTCCACGGAAGTCTCCCCTTTATCCTCTCCTCCCTTCTTCCCTAAAGTGGTTTGGGGCTTTTTCATTTTGACAATCTTTTGAGGCCTTTACAGAACTCGTTTTTATTTTTGATGTTCCCCTCTTCTTTCTGCTGGTGAGATCCAAGACTCACCTTTTTATATTTTTTTTCTTTTTTAGCACAGTAGTGCCTCTTCTGAGTTCAGCCTCTTTCCCAAGCTCTATGGGATTAGTGAGATTAGAATCTAGTAGGAGCTGAAATGACTTTTAAACAGTGACTTAATGCTAAGTTCTACCGCTCATTATAATCATTTACTTGGCTGGCCTTCACCAAGTCCTCCTTTGACTTTAATGATACATGTACAAAATCCTCCCAAGACTGTTATGATTTCTTTGGTATGGCCCTAACCTTTCCCAGAGAATTTCAGAAATAAGACCACATTTTCCAAAGAGGGTACTATTCCCTTTCTGATTCCTCTCTGTTCAGGATGTCATCCATCCCCTGGACAGGTATGTTACTACACAAGGTGGCCCTCCCATTACTCCTTGTCTATCTTCTGAATCCTTAAAGCAGTTTCTTAAGCAGCAATCCATGTACCTATATCATCCACAATCACATATCTATGCACAACAGTTTTTGAAAGCCACGGTGTGTCTGACTTCTCCTAGGAATCTCTTTATCACTGCCACCAACCTCCCTCAAATTTGATGCTGTTCTTACTCTCGTGTCCATCTTCCCCTGATTCCTCTCATGAGCCAGTGTGCCCTTCCACCCCTACACAGCCTGTTTTCTCTATTCGGACTAGAATTACTAACACATTCCACTGGTGCAACATGCTGCATCGCCTCACAAGAATATTTGCTGTCAAGCTCTAAAGGTTTTTTGCTCTGGCAAGGTACCCTTTCTCAACACAAAAACAACTTTGTACTGTTTTACTTCTCTTTGTATCAAGGGAGCATTACTGTGGCAGATCATCACAAATTAATGAATAAATGAATGAATTTATATAGCACTGCAAACACCCTAACGACATCCATATGCTAGAAAGTAGACTTTTAAATTGGGAGAAATGGACAGTAGTGATAGTCTAAATCTGCTGTTTAAAGCCAAGTTTTCAGCTTTTTCCTAACGCGGATATGGTTGGACGTACCCTTAATCTGTAAAGGGAGAATGTTCCACAATTTAGCAGAGAGGAAGGAGTAGAACCTTTCCCTTGTCTAGAAAGTTACATTTTGGAGACCGCCAACAGATGGGTGAGGGAGCAGGGTAAGTGCAAGCGCACATAGTGGGTAACTTTATTCTTGATGTAAAGTGGGCTGGAATAAGTGAGGCCCCTATGCATTAAGCAGAGGACCTTAAAGAGGACACACTTCAGTACTGGCAGCCAGTGTAGGTTTCTAAGGTGGCTACTCATAGAGTCAGATTTGGGAATGTGAAGGATAAGGTGGCAGCTGTGTTTTGGACTACTGGAAGTTGTTGGCTAACATATTGGGGAATGTCCAAGTAGAAGATCTTTCCGTACTCCAGCCTATCAATGCCCGCATAACAATCAGGTAGGAGATGAAAAATTGTTCGCAGTGACAACAGAATGGTAATGCAAAGATCCGTACCGCTACTAATTTGGGAAGCAAAAATGAGCTTGGTGTCAAATGTTATTCCTACATTTTTGGCACAGCTCACAGAGGTGGGAGGTACACCGAGCTCTTTTGGCCATTATTATGGTGACCAAACTGATGGTTGTCTCCCAAGGAGGAGAATCTCAGTTTTCTCACCATTAAGTTTCAAACAGTGTTGCTTCATTCATTGTGCTTCTCCTCACATGCATTGTATGAAGATACTTCTAGTGTTACCAAGATAGATACCAAAACCTGAGTGTTAACTGGGTAGGATACTTTAAATATTTAACTACTGCAGTTAACAGAGACGTATATATATTAAATAACATGGATCTTAGTGAAGAGCTTTGCTACACTTCACAAAAAATAGTGAAAGGCGATGGTTGATATGGTGGAAAATAAAGAACCTGGGTTTTGTCTGTCAGGAATTAGCCTAGCCTACTAAGGACCTATTTACACATTCCCATATCTGTTAACTTTGCAAGCAGAGTCTCATGGCAGACCATGTCAAAGGCCTCAAAGAAAGCTAAGAGGACAAAGGACATAGAGCCACCCTTGTCTAGGATTATCCGAAGAGCACCTATCAGACCCATGAAGGTTGATCATGAACTGAAACCTGACTTCATCTAGCTGTGGATTGTCCTCCAGATAGTTCTGGATGTTGACAACTTTTGCAATTGTTTTGGCTGGTAGGGCAACAGAGAGTTAGTCCTGTAGTTAGAGAAGTGAGCGGGTATGCTGTGGTTTTCTTAAATGGCCTAACCATAGCTTTCTTCCATACTTCAGGAACTGCCAAAGAGAATAGGCAGGCATTGAAGAGGACTGTAACAATACACACTAATTCATCATTTGCCGCCTGCATAATTTGGAAAGTGCAGGGATCAGTGAGACAACCCAATGTAGCCACTAACAGGCTTTCCTCAGCTTGGTTTTCTTCTAGAGGTGTAAAGGCACTCAAAGTTGTGTCATTCGCCGACCTAACTTTTCCTACGGGAGAAAGCTATGACCAACCACTGTGGGCTTGCAGAAAATTCAATAAATATTTTTTATTCTATTTTCTCTTTGAAAAAGGGGGTAAGATCATTACATAAAGAATAGTAATGAACAGGGGCAATCATTTCCTCTCCAGGATGCCCAATTTATTTGACAATATTGAACAACGCATGTGTAGCATATATGAAGTTTATGATAGACGGTATATAGTAAACTGTCTAGCTGTTTTTATATGTTGCTTGTCCTGACTGACTGTACTGTCCTATAAAGATTTTTTTCTTAAGTTCCATATGTGAATCGCCATTTGTGCTCCAATTTTGCATCTTCTCTTGGCCTCCAGAAGTTTTGCAGAAAAAAATACAGGGGTCTCATAGCCCCTGTCTCCTAGGTTAACACAGTCATGTGGGGGCAATTCCATCTAATTCAGTGGCTGTCCGAGCATTAAACGTAATGCCTGAGCTGCTAATACAATTAGATATTGATTGAATTTTCTGATGTACGACTGCATTAAGATCTTTCTGCTTGATATTGGCCCGAAATTATGTCAAATGGGTAGATATTGGGTTGGCATTACTATACAAATGCTTAGATCCTTAAATTAAGGTCATGCCACATGATCAGACCAGACGAGGGGAAACAGTTCTCTACAATAATAAGACTGTGCATGATGAAGACTGGTTCTAATAGACGCCTTCTTGATGCTTTGAGGATTCTACTAACTGTGTGAATCTTACACCTTTCATAGATTCTAGAAATCTAGAGGTTTCTGTGTCTTTTGGATTATGCAGATGGAAACAGATGCCGACAAGCATTGTGACAGTCAATCAATCAATCAATCAGGGATTTGTAAAGCCTACTACTCACCCATGAGGGTCTCAAGGCACTGGGGGGAGGGGGAATTTTGGGCAGCACTGGCTCATCCGAAGAGCCAGGTCTTGGGGACCTTTGAAGTATAAAAGATACTAGGAGAGGACAAATATTGCTCATGAAACTAACCCTTGAGCCCGGAAATAAATATAACAGGGCTCCTGAAAAATTGATGGTGGAATTGGCCTTCAGGGAAAAATTTACCCATTTGCAATTTGAGTACTTATCTTCCACTAAGGTACATCTGAGGATATCTTTATAAACTATGGCATTACCCCACCTATCTTATTAGAATGGTCACATTTAATTATATGATAGTTCAGTGGGATGGCAACTGCTATATCAGGGGCAGATGCAACTTGCTGTCACGTTCCTATTAAGGCAAGTATGCCTGGTTTGTGAGAGTCAATACATTCAAGCATCTCTTTTATTTTTCAGGCACAGCTCGAACATTATTAAGATAGCTTGTTGAGGATCCTGGGACTTTTGTAACTTTCTTGTTGAGCACTTGATGCAGTGCTTTGATAATGTTATATTTTATAAGAAGCGGTTGAAACTCACACGCATTATATATGGCTTGAAGAGTTTGACCATGATCAAACATAGAGCAAATATTAGACTTACCAATATTTTAGAAACAGCGAAGTTGGAAAGCGGCACAATACAGATTAAAAGTGCAAGCGTTGCTGGCAATAGGTGTGGTCCAGGTGAGGGCAGGAGCAGACATGTTTGCTTTTGATGTGTCTTTGGTGTGCCAGTCACACGTAAAATCAATGGATGTTGAGATATAGCCTCGCCATATGTCCAGGGGGCGTGGCTACCCAATTACATGACCGTGTCATAGCTGAAACATGGTCTGAGGGCAAAATAAAAATCACCAAACCGGAGCCCAACCCAGAAGCTTATGCAAGTGGTAGAAGGTTTCCATTCTAGTATGGTATATGAGAAACAACATTTTAGTCAAAATAAGTGTAAAATAAACTCACAAATAGATAGTCGCACCGGGCCTTCCTTCAACAACTAACTTCTTTGAAACAGGCACTAACCAGGGGAAATGCATTTATTTTTTCAAACAGTCCACACATTTGAAGTGTGCTGCAGTGCACAGCACACATCCAATGTATGGGATCCTTCTGAGTTTGTCTAGGCATAGTATTTTGTTCTGAAGGCTTTACTTTCAGTACAAATCCTGTGCTAGACAGCGCACACTATCCTTTAGGTTTTTGAATACCATGAAGCCCATCTACAAACAAAGTGCCTCATTTACGTGGCCCTAGCGGCACTTTTTCACCACTGGAGCTTTACTTTTTTTTACGCTCCGGTGGCGCAATGTGCCGCAGCATATTTACAAGGCCACACAAACCCTTTTATGTGGCTTTTCATGCCTTGTAAATATGTGCTCCTTTCGCTCAGAATACTGCGTGAAAGGGGCGCTCCATGGGTGTTGCTGGTATTCCCACACAAATACCCATGGTATCTGACGCTTTCCAAGATTTACGAGAAATTGTAAACCTGGAAATGTGTCAGATTCCTATGTCTCCAAAGGGGAGGAGTAGGAGCGGCGCAACGAGGAGAAATACTTTTATTTATCATCGCTTTTTCCTCTTTCTATGCATGCTTGCATCAATTGTTGTTTTTGTGCAGGAGGGAGTCCCTTCCTGCACAAAAACAATCATCCCGCAATGCAGTCACCCTTGCAACATGACGCAGGGGTGTCTGCATTGGCACACAGCTTCTGTTTGTGCGCTGGCGCAGGGGAGAAGGACAGAAATACGCCGTATCTTCTAGACATGGTGCATTTCTGCCTTTTTCTTTGCCACTGGGTTCAAGCTAGCCTGGCTGATGAGGGGTGATGTCCCAAAACCGGTCCCAGGATGCTTGTTTACTTTCCAGGGAGGACCTGGCTTGACAGTTCAGGCTGGACTGTTCCCATGAGTCACAAGGTCAAGACTGATTTGCATATGGCTGGGTCCAAACTGGGGTGGCATGTTGAGCAAAAGAACAATGGATTTAACCCAGAGCTATTGGCTGGGGGTAAATGTTTGATTTACTCTACATTCCGTCCATTATCTGTGTGTCTTTTGCTTTCTCGCCCTAAGTGTACCGGGTATTCCCAGACGGGGGTCCCGGGCTCACTGTGCCACTGGATTCAAGCTAGCCTGACTGATGAGGGGTGAGGCCCCGAAACCGGTCCCAGGCTGCTTGTTTCCAATCCAGGAAGGACCTGGCTTGGCACTTCAGGCTGGACTGTTCCCATGAGGCAGAGGGTCAAGACTGATTTGCATATGGCTGAGTCCAAACTGTGGTAGTATGGTGAGCAAAAGATCGATGGATTTAACCCAGATCAATTGACTGGGGGGGTGAATGTTTGATTTTCTCTACATTCCGTACATCATCTGTGTGTCTTTTGCTTTTCTTTTGATGCACAGCAGCGCAGGAGGATGGTCTGCTGCTGCCGTGCACCAAAAGTTTGTAAATGAGACCCAAAGTTTGGCACACACAGTAGGTCCAGCAAGGCCAAGCTTGTGCAATGGTATTTTTTTTTTAATTAAAGCAAATGCCACCAAAGTAAAAAAAAAAATGCTGCTACCTAGACGTGATTCAATACCACAAGATAGGGCAACCCAATAATCCCCCAGGGAACTGTGATTTTTTTAAATATATATATATATATAGTTGTACTCGGCGAAGTTCTGCGGAGTAACATAAAAACTCTGTGGAATTCCGAGGAGTTACGCCACCCCTGAGTTTCAATGTTAGCATTATGAACATGGCCTTAGAAATCTCAGAATACAACTGCAAAGAGTGGATAAAGTGGTACACCAAAAAATGAGCAGGTTACAGAATATTCCATATGCATTCAAACAAATTAAAGGTATCTTCAACACTGACCAGAGCGCTGAGATGCCAGCCTTTCTGAGTTCGAATTCCTGACACAGCCAACTCAGCCATTAAACTTTCCAAGGTCGATACAATTCACACCATGTAATTAGATAATAAAGAGATCTAACGCTTGAAGCCAGTGTCGTGGGAGGTGCAGGCTAAACGAGTATCAGGGACTAAATTAGGAATGCAGTAGACCTAGTATCAATTAAAGGGACACATTAGTGTTGACCTACACCCATGTGACCTGACTTCCATTTAATAGCTTGACACTGCTGTGGCAGCTCATCCCGCCCATGCTAAGTTAATTACAGCTCTACACCAACTAGAAACAATAAATAATTATGAGTCAGCAGATTCTGTTTTCCTGCAACGTCTGACTTCTCAGGGAAGAAGGCAGTGTCCCTCGACTCGTTACGTATTACACACTTCTTGAAATGTGAGTTTTTGTACAGGGTTTTTCTTCGAAATGTGACTACGGAAACAGCTGCACCACATCCTAGTGAAAATCACGGCTCGCAGTGAAAGCCGGTTATTCCCTTTATCACGGCTGTGAAACCTTCTTCCCTCAGAACACCTCGGGTTAGGTATCTCTCGCATCACACAGATACAGGCATGTAGTGAACCTTTCTACAAACATGAAAAGTCGCAGAAAAGCACACTCCTCCAACCAGTTATGTTTTTTTAAATTGTCACATCACAGAGCGGCAGGATCATCGTATCACGCGGAGGAATGCCCACAATTTATATAGTCGAGAAAAAGAAATAGGCCTCTGCCTGCCTTTCCTATGCGCCCCACAGCAGGGACAACCACAATAATCTGAGTAGGATAAAAAATGTTAATAACTGCGCGTATCAGTCAAGTTGGCCGTGAAACTATCAAGCTTTTAACACTATCGCAAGTCTTTCAGACTTCTGACTGAGTCCTAATGGGGATGTAGTGCATGGATGCCAACTCTCCCGATTCTTGCATAGAAACACCCGATTCCTCCATGGGCTTCAGTTTACACTTACAGGGACTGGTTTTGTGCACTGAGAGTACCCTGCTGGCTAGTTAGTGCCCAACATTTGTCATGCGCTTTCTCCGGGCACCTTCCTGACAGGTGAGGAAAAATGTATATTTGCTTTTCTCATATGCGATCCCACAGCTGCACACTTGCAAGTCCCGTACATGCTAATAAATCAGATTTAGGTTCAATAGAAGTCAAAAAAGGAAATACATTTTCCTGATTATTATTTTTATATCTCACACTTTACTCTTCTAAAATGTTGGCATGTATGGTCATTCCCCTGGGCCTGGCCAATTATTAATGGAGGAGAGGGGCCACGTAGCCCTCCCCCGGCCTGTTTTTGCCCGGGGTACCCCATCCCCTGGGGCCCAGCTAATTATTGAAGGGGGAGGGGGGCTCGATTTCAGCCCTGAAAACCCCATTCTCCAGGGCCAAGCCAGTTAGTTTGCTTCCAGCGGGCGGGAGCATTTTACATGACTTGGGGCCTGATTACGAATTTGCGGTATGGGGGAGCACTTCACCGCCTTGCTCCCTCACCGCCACCCACCCGCCAGATTATGAGTTTCCTCGTTGGCTGGCGGACGGTCCTTTGGTGTTCCCACAGCTGTGTCTTTGAGAAAGCCACCGCAATGGGAACGCCAAAGCAAATACCTTTTAAGTCCATGCCGTGCAGGAACTGGGCGTGAATGTAGACTGGTGGGCACACCATGTGCCCCCCTGAATGCATCCCCATGGCCTAAGGCAACAGGAGGCCCTGTAGACCCCCTTATTTTCCTCACTGCGAGCAGTTTCATGGCGTGAGCACTGCCATGAGGCCGCTGGCAGTGAGGAAACTCGTAACATGTTTGGTGGGGCCGCAGCGACTCTGCCAAGCATATTGCAGCCTCACACCACAGCACCACTGACAGGGATCATAGATCCCTGGTGGTTGCGGTGGTGCCATGGAGGTTCGACCGCGGTATTTGTAATATGGTGGTAAGATCACTGTTGCTGCGATTCCCGACCGCCACCGCACCTCCACCACAGGTTTGGCGGTCCATCATAATCAGGCACTAAGTGTTTGCTCTCGCTTGGTGGGAGCTTTAAAATGGTTCCGGCAAGCGAGAGCAAGCATGCTATGTCCGGGACATAGCAGGAGACCGGCTCTGGGGGATGGGGTTCCCAGGACTATTAATGGCTCCGGGAGGGGGGCCGGGTGGTGCCTCTCTCATTCATATGCATGGCCAGGCCAATGGGAATGGGGTCCCCGAGCAAAATGTGGACCAGGAAGGGCTGCGCGTCCCCCTCCCCCATTTATTTTAAGGACAGGCCTTAGGGGATGGGGTTCCCAGGGCCGAAATCAGGCCAGGACGGAGGCCACGTCACCCCCTTCCTGTATTCTAATATAGCTGGGGGGGCATATGTACCCCTCTCCTCATTAATATATAAGGTATTTCGCCCCGGGACCTGGTCCACCCATTGGGGAGAAGAAAAGCAAGCAGGGGAGGCTGCGCTTGTTTTTGTTTTTTAGTTTTGCTCAGCAAATTTGTGGCAAAATTGAAAGAAATATGTTTTTGGGACCCCATCACCATGCCTAGGGGGTCAAGGTATTCCTACCCTGCCCCCTTTTGTTTTGTTTTGCGTTTTTTTCTACGGACCTGGCTGAGTCCAAGTTTTATGATGACTGCCACCACTTCCTGGTCGGAGTGGTGGTAGTCAATCATATCTCACCATGAGATCTGTCAGATCTGTGAAGGGTCTGTGTCCCTAGATATCTATAAATATTTTTCTCTTTAATAACTTCAAAACTACTGAATGCTTTATACACCAAATCACAAAAAGAGATCTTTCTGGACCAAGATCTAGCTTTCTGCCAAATTTAGTGTAATTCTGTCTGATCTTTAGTC
Organism: Lissotriton helveticus; assembly: GCF_964261635.1. Classification (NCBI taxonomy): domain Eukaryota; kingdom Metazoa; phylum Chordata; class Amphibia; order Caudata; family Salamandridae; genus Lissotriton; species Lissotriton helveticus. Next base: position 495,873,844 of record NC_136070.1, on the reverse strand, counting down.
GTGTTCAAAATCCCTATGGGAAATTGCATGGGGAAGACGAGTTTTGGGACCCTACTTTTTCTCATCTACTGCTTGACGAATCACCCCCAAACTTTCCAGACAGCAGCTGAAGTGATTAATGTACTAGTTTTGACAATTGCATGAAGATTCGTCAAATGACACAAAAGATATTAGCAAAACTAACAACACTTTGTCTATGGAAACTAGGTCCTAACTATAACTACCTAATGGCGACCGTGAGTAGACTCTCTCTGTCTCTCTCTCTCTATATATATATATATATATGTATGTATGTATTTATGCAGCAAATTAATTTGAGATATGATCTTCTGATATCTATGGTAATGTTTGCGCATGGGTCAAAGTTTACAAAAAAATGTGATATTTGCACTTAGTTATTGATATTGATTGCTGTGTTTGCACAAAAGTCAATGTTTAGGAGGTAAGGACGGCCTGGTATCCAGTAATGAATGATGCAGCACTTGTTTTAATGGCATTGTGATTGATATAGTTCAGTCCTGTGACTTACTACAGCACGCTGAATTTATCTTTAATTTTAATAGCGCCGTATTGTATTTCAATACTATTGTAAAATATTGCTGAAAGCGCTACTCGCTACTGTGTTGCACTGACACTAACATCTACTTACCTAGCCTGGGCTCGATCTTCCGTCCTGCCCGCCCCGGTCCGACGCGGCAACCAGTGCCGTTTGAGCGGAGGGCGGGTCAGGCAGAGCCAGGCCACTTCCGTGTTGTCAGAGCGGTCAGCGCTCTAGTTGCTGCACCTTCAGGGGTATTTAGGCAGCGAGGAGCAGGCGCCATTTGCGGTAAGGAGGACGGTGAGAGTGTCTCCCCGACCCGCTGACGGCCTGGTATCCAGTAATGAATGATGCAGCACTTGTTTTAATGGCATTGTGATTGATATAGTTCAGTCCTGTGAATTACTACAGCACGCTGAATTTATCTTTAATTTTAATAGCGCCGTATTGTATTTTAATACTATTGTAAAATATTGCTGAAAGCGCTACTCGCTACTGTGTTGCACTGACACTAAGATCTACTTACCTAGCCTGGGCTCGATCTTCCGTCCTGCCCGCCCCGGTCCGACGCGGCAACCAGTGCCGTTTGAGCGGAGGGCGGGTCAGGCAGAGCCAGGCCACTTCCGTGTTGTCAGAGCGGTCAGCGCTCTAGTTGCTGCACCTTCAGGGGTATTTAGCCCCCTCGTCACAGCTGGCGCGCAGCGGTCGCGCGCAGCGAAGCGCCTGAGACGCGCCAGAGAGAAGCCCGTCTGCGCCCGTCCGCGGCAGGACGTGGCTAGGGGCTATGGAGGAACCTCTGGCCGAGACTGATTTACCTAGGCGGGTCTATTCCTCGCAGTCCTTACGGCACCTACGATACAATCTGTTAACATCACATTGTAAGTTACCGCTTAATTGTCTTCCGGAAGGGCCATTTTCATGTAGGTCATGCCGAACACAATTTACAACAGAAAAACGATATCTTTGGCAGGATCCTAGGAACCTCTCTGTGGTTAACACGCAGGGAGGAAATATTTTAAATATTTTGTTGTGCAATGTAAGATCACTAGTCAAGCATTCCTTCGAGGTCTGGGATCTTATCTCCACTTATAAACCGGATCTTTGTTTTCTAACGGAGACCTGGCTTAAACCACATTCTACCCCCGCTATTACCCTTGGCATACCGGAGGGTTATAAAATTGTCAGGTTGGATCGACCAATAAAAACTGGTGGGGGTATTGCAATTGTTATTAAACAAGAGATCTCCATATCGGTCATCGATCAACATTTTAATCCATCTTTTGAAATGTTGACTTTTAGGATTGGCTCCTCTCCCAAACATAGTAGGAAAGGAGCCTTGGTTTATCGGCCTCCGGGCCCTTTAAAAAATATGTTCAAGGAATTAGTGGAAGCACTGGCTCCTCATGTGTGCCACGATAAAGAATTCCTGTTACTTGGAGATTTCAATCTCCATAGTGAGGATAAGGTCAATAGTGAGACTCAGTCCTTCCTCACTGACATTTCCTTCTTAGGATTACAACAATGCAATAGTGGACCAACGCACCAAGCAGGACATACTTTGGATATGATTATATCTAACTTTCCTGGTATAAAATGTGGTGCTCCTAGGCAATATCCTTGGACCGACCATTTTGTGCTTGCGTTTTCCATGCTAATGAATGACCCCCGTCCCACTCCTTGTATTCATATCCAAGCTAAACGTAGGCAGTGGCATAAAGTTAACGTTGTTAATTTTGCACACAAATACTCTTCATCTTTAATTGACGGCTCAGATGATATTGACATTGCCCTTTTAAATTGGGAGCATGCAGTTGATGCTGCTGTACAGCATATCGCCCCGATAAAAACTTTTAAACCTAGATTTGCTAGGAAACAGGAGGTCTGGTATTCAGAGGAATTACGTAATCTTAAACGCTTGGCTAGAAAGTCTGAGAAAACATGGAGGAAATCTGCCAGGGAGGAAGATAAAAACTATTATAGAATCAACCTCAACATCTATCATAAAGCCTTACGGCTAGCACGGAAAAACCATGTTACTGCTCAGTTAGATGCTGCTGGCAATGATTCTAAAGTTTTATATCAAATTGTCAACACGTTCATAAAACCAACAGCTTGTGAAAGTGCTGACATGGCTTCACAACCCCTGTGTGATAGTATTTCCTGTTTTTTCTCAGAGAAAATTGATGCCATTTATGATAAAATAAAAGCACTGGGTCCTGACTTAACTAGCCCAGATACTTGGACCTCCATCCTGACAACTCCTATCAACACTTGTGCTTTTAACGAATTCCCTGAAATAGCATTGTTGGAAGTTCAGAAACTATTTTCTGATATTAAAAGTGGAAGCCCGGCAGACTTACTACCAGCCAGACTTATGGGTCCGCTGGGGAGTTTACTAGGTCCTGATGTGCAAAGACTGGTAAACCTATCACTTGTATCTGGAGTGGTCCCATTGGCCTGGAAAAAAGCCCTAGTTAGACCTATTAGGAAGAATACATCCATTCCTTGGTCTAACATGTCCAACTTGAGGCCCATTTCCCTTCTACCTTTCCTAGGGAAAATCATCGAAAAGCACACCAATAAGCACCTATCTACCTACCTAGAACACTCTGGTAGTCTCGATCCCTCGCAGTCAGGTTTCAGACCTAAATTTAGTACTGAAACAGCTTTAATGTCGGTAACTGACGATCTACGGTTGTACCAGGACAGAGGTTATTCTGTTGTCCTGGTGCTACTGGATTTATCGGCAGCGTTCGATACGATTTCCCACACCATCTTGATCGAACGACTGTCTGCAAGTGGAATCGGCGGAAGGGCACTGGACTGGATCAGAAGCTTTCTCTCCAATCGCACCCAATCTGTCACCATGGGTGACTTTAAATCGGAGGAAGTTAACATTTCCAAGGGGGTTCCACAGGGCTCATGTTTGAGCCCAACGCTATTTAACACCTATGTGGCCCCCTTGGCAGGTGTTACTAGAGCTTTTGGTTTTTGTCCAGTGTCCTACGCAGACGATACGCAGCTGCTCTTCCCTTTTAAAACTCTTACCCCGGAAATTTTACAATCCTTTTCCGATGGGATGAAGGCAGTTGCAAGGTGGATGTCATCCAACTTTTTACAATGCAATGTTGGAAAGACAGAGGTGATGCTCTTTGGTGAAGCCAGGATTCAATGGTCCCCTGATTGGTGGCCCTCTGATTTGGGGCCGGTCCCTGTGCCAAAAACAATAGTCAAGAACTTGGGCGTCAGATTGGAACGAGAGCTAACCATGAAGCAAAACGTTAACATCACTGTAGGATCTTGCTTTCATGTGATTGGCCTCCTTCGTAAAATCTTCCCTTTCCTCCCTGACTCTCATAGGAAAACCCTTGTTCAGGCTCTGATCATCAGTCGGCTTGACTATTGTAACGGGCTCCTGGCAGGTGCAAATGAGGAGGTTTTGGACCGTTTGCAGGTGGTGCAAAATACGGCAGCCAGGCTGGTGCTAAATGCACCCCCTAGATCTCCCTCCAGACCGTTACTTCATAAGCTCCACTGGTTGCCAATACGTCAACGAGTGAAGTTTAAGACTTGTTGTACTATCCATAAGGGCCTCAACCAATTGGGACCTGAGTACTTGGCGAACAAATTTATTCCTTATGTTCCCATCCGTGCCCTTAGATCCAGCGACCAACTGCTACTAAATGTTCCCAAGATCACTAAAACCAGGTTGGGTGGTAGAGCCTTATCTGTCGTGGGTCCCAAATTGTGGAACTCACTTCCGTTGTCATTAAGGCAATGTAATGACCACCGTCAATTCAGAAAACATTTAAAAACGTTTCTGTTTGGTTCATTTTAATTGTTTCCTTGCTCACAGTACTTTTTAATTATCTGCTCCTTTTTTAGTTCTGTACCGGCAGTTACAGCGCGGAGATACTCCCTTGGGAGTTTATTCATAGCGCTATATAAGCCCATAAATAAATAAATAAATAGACAATTGCGGTTTTTGCACTTTTTTATTATAAGCATTTATGCAGCAAATGAATTTGGATAACGCTTTCCTATATGCGACTTTACTACAGATTAGACATGATCCAATATTGTACTGTGGCTTATGTTGACATATTATTTTGCGATATTTGCACATGACCTAGTACAGCATGTGCAAAAACAGCAGTTGATGGACAGAATGCAGAACAATGTCATACATTCACCCCAGTACAGAGATCTGGGCCTAAATCCATAGTTTTTTTTGCTCACCATGCCATTCCAGTTTGAACCCAGCCATATGCAAATCAGTCTTGACCCTGTGCCCCATGGGAACAGTCCAGCCCGAACTGCCAAGCCAGGTCCTCCCTGGACTGGAAACAAGCATTGTAGGACCAGTTTCGGGCTTTCAGCCCTCATCAGCCAGGATAGCTGGATTCCAGTGGCATGGAGAGCACGGGACTCACGCCTGAGCTTACCCGTCCCACTCGGGGTGACAAATGCAAAAACAACACTTGATGGACAGATTGCAGAACAAGGTCATAAATTCACCCCAGTACAGGGATCTGGGCCTAAATCTAACCTTTGGTATCCCCTAGTACAGCATGTGAGCAACATTTATGATATCATGTTTTATTTATTATTGAAAAACAGACTGACCAGATTTTTTCACATTGATATATGTATAGTATTTTGTCTATGTCATTTGATCATGTGGTCAGCACACAGCATATGTAAAAAACATGGCAGGCTTTATCTGGCTATCTGTGAGCAAGGAAATTCCTGTCCGAAACGCGTCAGATTGCAGCTCCTAAATAAATAACAACAGTGCCTATACCTGGAGGATTTGTGTTGTCTCTGTTCGCCTCATAGTCTGTGGAAGTGCTGAGACTTCGTTTGTTGTTTGCATATATATATATATATATTTCTTTTACTCCTCCCGGATCGGGTTACAGCCGCCGTGGCACAAAATCAGAGGGTGCATCGTCGGGAACTGACCACCCCAGCAAGGTCCGGTGAAATATGCAAAGCACCTCGTAAACAAGGAATGATGATGCCGTGTTCTGGCAATAATCCTTTTATTTAAGTCGACTGGTAGGACGCGTTTTGCCTGTCCTGCAGGCTTGTTCACCAACAACTTAATCGCTTTGAATTAGCCATTTTTAAATAAAGTGCTTACATCATGTCACATGACATGACTACAATGAAAGTGTATTGAACGAAAGACTAGTAGTTTTTGCAACATTTCTTCACATAGAAGATACAATTTCATTCCGATTTCAGAGAAAATGCACAATGCCTCAATATATACTCTGATTGCACACATTTATATACAAGAGTTAAAAAACACATTATTTTGTTCTTTACTCTTCTGTGCTGACGTATGATTAAATATAAACATCACAGTCACCCATGCGCTCTATCCTTCATTAATGCGCAAAGATCGTAGAGTTGTTTTTTAATATCTACCAACTTTTCTAAATAACAATGCCCTATTTTCACTCTCGGCGAAACACAGACCTATGCGGAATATGGCTACAAATGGATAGCATTATTATTACTAAAATATTTACAAAGTATTAAACCCAAGTGGGTTGCCTCCTTGTGTCAGTACATAATTCACTTCCGTAACTGTGTGCAGTTATAAACGTATAACCGCCCTAGTGGGCAATTAACCACTGTCGCTCATTCTACCCTCTTCCCTTAAGTGTGCATCACCCTATGTGAAAAATAATGAAACCTAAACATTACATTTCTTTACTTAAAAATGGTTACAGAGAGGTTACCTACGCTCTATCCATATTAAAATCTAAACTACATCTAAAAGGAATTTTACAGATGTGTAATCAAATCCTCTTCGATATTCAATCCAGAAGGGATTCGTGTATTTAATTGCAAAATGTAACAGGACTCCATCTTTCTCATCTTTTTTTCACGTTTACCGCCTCGTATATTCGGCGGAATACAGTCTATTACAAAATACGATAGACTGCGTGCATTCTTATCATGGTGTTACTCAAAATGGCGTGCCACGGGTTAGGTTCTATCCCCATTGCGTATCGCTCTAAGGTGTTGCAATATCCTTTTATGAACTGGATGGATCGTGCTGCCCATGTACCTCAGGCCACAAGGGCACTGGAGGATGTAGACTGCAAAATCCGTTTTGAAAGTGAAGTACCCCTTTGATCTTTTTCGTTCGTTTTGTGTATGCCTGAGTATTCTTCCCAAAACCACAGGCTTTGCACTCCGTACATTTGATGAACCACTTCTTTTGTTTAAGCCATGTAGCTACCTTACTGCTCTGCTGCTTGTTCGTGACTACATTGCTTACTAGCACCTGCATAAAGGAACAAGCTCTTCTGAACGTAATTGCAGATCTTTTTTGTACTAGCTTCCCTAGTAGAGGGCCGTTACATATTAAGTGCCAATGTTTAGTAAGTATGTTCCTGATTTGGACATGTTGGCGATTATATGAAGTGATCATCCCCGCTTGATTTTTTTATCAGTTTCTCGCTTGATTTTAATCTGGCTTGGATTGAAAAGAATATCTTCTCTTGTTCTCTTATTGGCTTTTCTCGTAGCAGATTGGACAATGGACTCTGTGTACCCTCTAGCTCTGTACCTGAAACTTAGTTTAACCAGTTCTTCCCGCAGAACTGCCTGTTCACTGCAATTCCGAATTGTCCTCAGACATTCTCCACACGGAATGCTTCTAATCAGGTTCTGCGGATGGAAACCTGCTGCATGTAGCAGCGTGTTTCCCGCTGTTTGTTTCATGTAAAGGTTTGTCTGCAACTTAGAATTTTTGACATAGATAGTTAAATCAAGGAAATTCACAGACGTTTGACTGATTGTACTAGTGAACGCAAGGTTCAAATTGTTGACTTGTAGTTTTTTTTTTACAAAGCTTTTCACTGACTCCTCAGTCCCTCTCCATACGACGAGAAAGTCGTAGATGAATCGACTCCAGTGCAGCACATTCTCTTCCCATTCGGTCTCATGGCGACCTGGACCACCTGCTCCTCCCACCAACCCATATGCAAATTCGCATAGCTGGGGGCGAAGCAGGTGCCCATTGCTGTTCCACAGACCTGATGAAACAGTTCATCATTAAAGAGGAAGTAGTTGTTTTTAAGCATACTGAAATCATGGTCAATAACATCTGAGTGTGTGCCCAAAGTTTAATCGGTCAATTGTATAAAAAATGTTTGATGGCTTTTAGTCCATCTTCATGCCTGATGTTAGTGTGTAACGTGGAACTTCAATCTAACCTTTTGAAATTTTTCAGGCGAATACGACTTAAACACTTCTTCACGGACAAACTTGATTCCACCACCCTGACGAAATCACTCTTCCGACCTCCCTCTACCTTCAACCCCCCCTCCAAAATGATGCCACCAGAGATTCTGGCCTTCGAACGCTTGGTGATGCAAGATGTGATGAACCTCAAAACCCAATCCCGTTTCATCCCTTATAACCTCCCCATGTCAGAGAAACAAGCCTTAATCTCCCTGAAAAACAACCCCGAAATCATCATCAAAGCAGCAGATAAAGAGGGCGGTATAGTGGTCATGGGTGTAAACAAATATGACCTGGAAATACAACGCCAACTTGCTAATCCAGACCACTACCGTCCTCTCTCCAAAGATCCTTTAAATGACATTAGATCCAAAATACAAGAAGTCACCAACCAGGCGAAAGAGCTGAACATCATCACCCGAAAGGAGTAAGAGTTCTTAAATAACCCTCATCCACGCACTCCTGTTCTGTATGTCCTCCCAAATGTCCACAGAGACAGTGTCAACCCCCCGGGACGTCCCATCGTTTCCGGCTGTGGGTCAATTCTGGAACCATTGGGTAAATACATAGACGCTATCATTAAGGAATTTGTACCAATCACGGACACCTTTATTCGTGACACAATGGACCTGATCAAAACCATCGAAGACAAACCGTTTGATCCCTCGACACAATTGATGGTAGGAATGGACATAGAATCCTTATATAGAAACATCCCCCACGGTGAAGGATTACATGTAATCAGAACACTCCTACTATCAAGACCCCAACCCACACAGATTCCCACAAAATTCATTGTGGACCTTTTGCGCATCGCTCTACAAAACAATTATTTTCTATACCGGAACACTTATTGCCTACAAGTGAAGGGGGTCTTGTTTCGCCCCGAACTCTGCCATTCTGTTTGTACACAGTATGGAGAAAAATCTCATCCTCAATCCCACCTACCCCTACTTCTCCAACATTGACCTCTGGCTTCGGTACATCGACGACGTCCTCCTGATATGGAATGGTACAACTGATACACTGATACCATTTGTCTCAAAATTCTAAATCCCATAAGCAAAATCATAAAGAAAAATTGGCCATTACTACGCTCCCACAAACAATTTCAAGACCAACCCCGCTTCTCCTATCAACTAGGCAACAATCTCGCAAGCCATCTGGTACATGCTATAACCTGGCCTGAACCACCCACTGACAAACATACCATAACTGCAGCTTGGGGCCTGGATCCCATCGTGGGGCACTACATGTGCCAGAATTGCAGTGTGTGCGAACTCACGGCCAACACCAAGGAATTCAGTTACAATGGCCAAACACACAAACTGAAGAACCATACCAACTGCAGATCACAGAACGTGATCTATGCTATTCGATGCCCATGCGACCTCACCTACATCGGGCAAATGACCCAGATGATAAAACAACGTATCATTCAACACAAGAGCAGAATCAACTGCAAGGTATTATCTGCACTGCTGTTTACACATTTCCTTAAACACAAACACCTGAACACAGATATTAGGTGGCAAGTGATCGAGAAGCCTTCATTACCAACCAGAAGCGGTGATATCAAAAGCCTTTTGAATAAGGCTGAATGCAAATGTATGACCCTTTGTGACTCAGTCAGTCATGGTTTGAACACTATCGATGAGTGGAACAGTACTGTGACAACATAAGTAAGACCCCCTTCTTTTTTTCCCAGGCTACCTTTCTGACTGCATATCCCACCACTCGCAGATCCATGTCTGTACCCCTCTCTTTCAATTCTGTACAAATCATTTATGTATGTTTCTCTAATTCTTTTCATGCCGTTATAACTGTCTGCCATCACCACTCTGTACACCCATATGCATGTACACAGTATCTTGCAGCACACTTGTCAAAACAGAGTATCTGTAATAAATGGCCATCCGTTAGTGGTCATCATTTGCCACTTCTTCATGGTCCGATACTTGTACTGTTATGATGCATTTGATCAATTGCAAATAAACAAAAGGGGAGGTAGAGTAAAGAAGTAGGATTCTTACTCCACAGACGTAGTTACAGAAACAACAAGAATCCTACTGGGGGATTAGGGAAGTGTTCCTCACAGTGGTGTGGGAGCACTTAGTGTATCTTAAAATACTCCTCACACACCACCAGGCCCCTTGGTGTCATGCTTCATCATCGGGGTCTTCGCATCCCGACTACGCGGGAGCACTTATAGTAAAGACTATCAGCCTGATTCATCAAGCTAAATTGCACTTGCAAAGGGCAAGATTCTCAGAATCTTGCCTTTTGCTAGTGCAATTTTTGCATTTGGGATTCATCATCCCAAATGCAAAACAAAATTCGCTATTAAAGAATTCGCACATTTGCGAAGATTTGCATTTAAGGAATCTCTATTTGAGATTTCTTAAATGCAATTCATGAATCATTTTAAAATTGCGAAATTGCAATTTTGGGCCGCTATTTACCGAGAGGTCAGACCTCGTGGTAAATAGCAAAAACTTAGAAAAATGCATTTAAATGCATTTTTCTAAGTTGCATGTTACACACACACATGTCCTTTGGACATGTTTGTGCGCAACACCAATGTAGATTACATTTCAGGGGTGCTACAGGGTGTCATTTGGACACCCCTGCACCCTTGAAATCGCATCCTTATTTGCGATTAGCTAATTGCTAATCACAAATAAGGAATAACTCCCCATGCATTCCTATGGGCCTACAGGCCCATAGGAATGCATGGGGAGTTATTCCTTATTTGCGATTAGCAATTTGCTAATCGCAAATAAGGAACATGTAGGAATCGCAATATTTTTTGCTATTCCTACATGAATCCCGTTTTGCAAGTCCTTAATAGCGATTCCTTATGAATCGCTATTAGGGGCTCGCAAAACGGGAGATTGATGAATCAGGCTCTATGTGTGGTGTGTGTGATGTATGTGATAGGGATATTTTTATGTGAGTGATGAGATATTAGTGAAGGATTAAAAAGATACCTGGCTCGTGGGTTTGGTGAAAAAAATTGTATTCATGCCCCGGGCTGGTACTACTAAAAGAAGTGAAGTGCGAGGTTGGACCTGTCGTGTTAATGGACAGTACCTCATGTGTGCGTCGACATGTTTCGGAGCAAAGGCTCCTTCTTCAGGATGGGGGCACAACTTCCCCACCTTACTCACATTTCACTAATTCTGTCACAAAATTGTGTGGATACAAAAAAGTGAAGAAAATATGTGTATCTACAGATACAGGCTATAATGTGCCTACAGCGGTATAGCTCATGTTCAATGCAATGTGCATGACCTGAGAAAAAAGAAAGAAAAATTGATGGTCACCCTGGTAGTGGGTAGGTTCAGACAGGTGCAGTCACCTGGAACAAACCATTCGCTCAATTGGCCCTGTAAAGAAAGGACTGACAAGACATACAACATAAAAACACAAACACTCAAGAATGTAATAGAAGTTGTGGTCATACTTATTAAGTATAGCTTTCTTGCTTCATGAGCATTCAAAAACGTCTGGGGGGTGATTGCTATTGTGCAATCTAGGTAAAAAAACAATGTTGGTTTTAATATGGCACCTTAGTTACTTCTTGTGTCTTTAGGGATGCTTGTATTGCACAATCTATACTCACAAACTCGGGATGAGTTGTCCTCCGTCTTGCCCCATACACTGCTCCGCCGAACTGAGTTGGAAAGCCATGTGCGTGTGGTATTTGTACTCGCGTTTTAATTAGTGATTAGTGATTTTGCCTCCTTAGCGTACGAACGGAAGTGAGTACGTGCCCATGTAAGGGAGATCCGCCTAGGATTGGGTTGGTCTCCAGGAGATCGGTTAATTGATGGCTTAACTGTGTGACCTTATTAGGCAGATCCGGCGAGAACGGTTAGTTGTTCTCCTCCTAGTTCCGTGTATGAACTGCGCGCATGACCGGGCGAGGTTCACTTGGTCGCGCATGCTCCAAGAGGAGCTCTGGTATTGCGCATGCGCTGCGGAAGATGGAGTTCTCCCGCGCATGCGTGTTGTTTGTCCAACGCAGTAGTTTTTTGGAAAGTGTTAGGAACGAGAGGGTTTTGCTGATTTTTCTTTCGTTAACAATACGGACTGGGCAAACTGACTTTGTGCATATATACTCATTGTTTTTACTTTGGATTACGCTTTACAGAGCCCCATATTTCATAGAGACAATTTGTTTTTGCTCAAAAATGATAGGAATCATGGCTCATTATTGTGGCGATGTATGCAATCTACTAGTGCAAGTTAGTAAATTCCTCTTAACCGGGGGCAGTAACGATATTAATTAATTAGACAAATTAGACAGCTGTCCCCAGGGGACCTCATCGTTCAGTCTTGTTACGTGGGTACCGAGACGGAACACCCACCTTTGTTCTTTTTGGAAGAGACCTGTATCTGATGGCAGCTGTTCGATAATTGTCCATCTTAGGTCATTGACACAGTGTTGGGCATTGAGGTAATGTGTAGCCATCTTAGTTGTGCTCTTTTTACAACGTACATTACTCTTGTGCTTGTTCATGCGTGTTTTCATAGCTCTAGTGGTCATCCCCACGCATTCGAGCCAGCATGGACAAGTAATTAGATATACCACGTTCTTGGTGTTACAATTCGTCATTTTACGTTGTTCCCACGTTGTGCCATTCCTGAATGTTAAAGTGGTACTTTTTTGTGTCAAATGGCAACTGCTGCAGTTACCACATGGGAAATAACCTTGTATTCCCAGAGTGGTTTGTCATGTCTCTTGGGTGGGTTTAGGACGTGTGTGTACCAAAATGTCCTTATGGTTTCTCCCTCTGCGATGTGCGTACATCGGTTTCTCCAGGTTGAGAGTGCCACATGTGAGGATACTGTGGTATATAAATAAATATTACCGGATCTAGGTTTGACTAGGCATAGCAATAACAGATAGCTCAATAAATAAGAGTCAAGATTCGAGGTAGTAGGAGTTTGCAGGTTTATTACAGCATAAAGGACAGGAACAGGACAACCTGCACAGGAATAGGATGGCAGCGCTGCCGGGGGCAGGATCGGAATCGGCGTAACATTTAATAACAATACACAAGTATATATACTAAAACAGTTGCATTACAGTACATATGATAGGCGGAGCAGTGGGTGTGGTCAATAGCAGTCGCGAAAGATAAGGGTGAAAGTAGGTGTAACAAGAGGCGTATACATAGACATGTGATGTAAACGTAACAGAATATGTCATAAATGGGGCGGAAACATGGAGGGGGCTACCTAAGGAGCCGGGACCTCTAACCTGATGGTGCGCGCAAACTGGCAATGACGTGTTACTAGGAGAAGCTGGGGGCTACGAACTCTGTGCTAGGAGCAGAGACTGAAGTCTGGAGAGTCAGGGCGACATGTACCTAAACAGTATCTAGTATCTGATGTTTAGAGAACATGTTGATAGAATCCGAAAGTTATCGGGGTAAAGGCTAACAGACTCTAAAACTGGTGCATGCATTATTCTACATGTAGTGCGTGATGAAGAATATTAAATGACCATAAATACAGTATTTCTCTTACATGGAGACGTAGAGGCTAGACAATGACGGAAACTATTGATGCGGTTCAGTAGCTTAGGAACGCAGAGAAGGAGGGCTGGACTGATAACTAGAATCATAACATACTCTTGGCAGACTCAGAGGCAGAGCCAGGCTGAACCGGGCACTGTGAGGCAGGAAGTAAGTGAAGGGTCAGGAACACAGGTGGGGGCTGTATCGCTCCTCAGCGAGGCTCAGGAGACAGAAGCTGAATCTGGTGTCCAGGCCCTTTTGAGGCCTAGAAACGGGGACATTTCAATGAAATAACGTGCACACTGAGAAACGTGGCAACGTAGCTTTACATAGGCCTGATATTCGTAGTATTCACGAGAACTGGAAACAGGCATACTAGAGAGGGACACAACTGTAATTGCGTCATTAATCGAACATGGGGAATACATATGCATATTAATCATGCACACATAACATATGATGGAGGACGCGTAGGGACACAGAACATGGCAGAATTTACTTTTCCACATTCCCTCCTTGTCACTACGTTTCCATCAGGAAGCATCAATATTCATGATACCATCTATCATTTCATACAGTACCATTTGCTCGTCTCGAATTTTCTTGGAACGGGATTTAGAACGGGGCTTGGGACTAGGAATACAAGAGGTAGCACAAATGCCGCAAATCGCAGGGCCACATTGTATACAGAGGCAGCAGCTGAATATGATCGCTACTGCAATACCTAGAAAGGACAATACTTTCCATCCCCAGGCGGAAATTATATTCCAGAACCAACCGGACCATGTCCAGGTGCCTGGATCTTGGTGTAACAGATGGGCAATTTTATGAAGTCTGGTTATAGCTGAATAAACAGACGGCGCGTTATTAGGAATGAAAATGCAGCAACTAGATCCGATGACTCTACATGCCCCGCCCCTATCGGCCAGTATGACGTCAAGGACGAGACGATTCTGGAGCACGACAAATCTCATAGCAGATTGCTCTTCAGTTAAGTTACCTAGGGCAGAGGCAGTCTCATTCACTACTGCTTCAAGGGTTCTTGTTAACCTACGGATTAGCTTACTATTCTGGATAGGTCCTATAAAGAAGAAGAAACCTCTATTGAAATCTGTATACTGTTCTAGAGCAGTTTCAGTATAATCGACAATCGGGGACTCCCTTCTATGTCTAATGTGTACTAGATGTGTGTTTCTATGATAATCAGATGGGGCTAGGAAAACAGGTGGCAGTAGGAAGGCAATGTAACAGGTTCCCTCCCAATCGAGGGGCAGACGAACATATGCGGTCTGACCACAAACAAAATAAGAATGACGTGAGGCTTTGAAAATAGATTTCCTACTGTCACTATACTTGACAATAGTCGTACAATCACTATGTCCTACATGTATGGAACCATAATTTCGGACACATAATTCGCCTTTGACTGGTAATACGGAAATAGCAGGTAAGTCTGGAGTAGTATCAGACTGAACATTCAGGACCATAAAATTCGAAGAATAATTACCTAAGTTGTAAACTTCATTCTCTAGATCTAACCCTGTTCTGTGGGGAAGACCTTGCTTGTCTGGAAAACATGTACTGTTAAGAAAAGACATATCTGTTGAGGATGACGTTAACGTGGACCATGCTCCACACGAACCATTATGTGAAAAGGGATACGGAAAGAGTGGCAGAACTCCCTTCGGTGTCTGGAAAGGGGGGAGTCGACCACACACCCAACAATTAGTGGCATTGCTGGTCTGGTGTGAATAATGTAACATGCGGATAAAGGAATTATTACGCATAGCGAGACGATAAGAGAGTTCATGAGGAGGCAGATCACTAAACGTGTGCTCTACTGTAACATTAGAAGACTTATTTACATGAGAAACTGGAAAATACAAATAAAACGCATAACTGGTGCAGGTGAACATAAGGCTGAAAAATAATATGAAACTTAGAAAAACGATACATCGGATTGAGTTTTGACTAACTCTCTCACTATGGGGGTCTATTTTATACATGTCAGAAACCGGTCTAACCGTTTCACCTAGGGGAGGACTTAGACAATCAAACTGGCTGACTTATTTTACTAGACCTTAATTTGAGCTTATACTCCTGTTGCGGAGTTTTCTCTAACAGGGAGGGTTCAGTAACAGTGTCTTTTGCGGGACAGTCCTTAAGAATAATACTTTGGCAGTCCTTTAAATCCTCGGAAATGTTCTTTGAAACTGGTTTCAATCCATAAAACTTTTTGATATGCGATAGATGCACCCAGCCTTTCCTTCCCTCCAACTTCACGGCTGTACGGGTGGCCAGGAGGACCTGTCGGGGCTCCTTCCAGCGAGGCTCCAGCGGACTTGAACGATCAAAGTTTCTCACTAGGACCATGGATCCGGGAACGATTTCATGCGGTGCCACCTCGGTATTGTCTGGAAATGCGGCGGCAACCTGTGAACGACAAGAATTGAGGGCAGACATCAAGGAAGCTAGGTAATCTGTCAGCATATTACTTGAAACATCGGTAATACTTCGGGGTCTAGGTGTACCCCACATGTTAGGGGGGCGGCCGAATACGACCTCGTACGGGGACAGGCCTGATCTGGAATGTGCGACCATGCGCATGTAAAATAAAGCAACTGGCAGAGCTACTAGCCAGTCCACACCTTTCTCTTGACATACTTTTGCAATTCGGATCTTCAGGGTCTGATTATGTCTCTCTACGAGACCGGCTGCTTCTGGATGGCGTACACAATGGAACTTCCACTGGTACCCTAACAAAAGGGAAACGTGTTTCATCAACTCAGATGAGAATGGCTGGCCGTTATCAGAATATACGACTCTAGGGAGTCCATAACGGGGGAAGAACTCACAAACCAACTGCTTGGCAGTGGTCGTGGCTGTGTAATCAGGGACTGGATATGCCTCTGTCCACCTGGACAAAGCGCATACAACTACAAGGACATACTTGAAACCTCGACATCGCTCCATCTGAATATAATCCATTTGGAGGACTTCAAAAGGGTGGTCAGGAGGTTGGAATCCACCTTGTTCCACCGGGACACTTTTACCTGGATTAAACTGGCAACATATCATACAGGTACGGACTTTCTGCTTGGCTGCAGCTCGTAAATGCTTGTTGAACCAAATGTTCTGGATACTGTCTAACATAGCTTTTTCTCCTAAATGTGCTGGACTATGTGCGGTATTGATAATGACTTGAACCATAGAATCGGGGAGAAACCATGTGGCTCTACCCTTCGTTACCCATCCCTGATCTGTCTGGACCCCTCCTTGTTCGGACCATTTCTTGATTTCATCGGGAGTAGCATGTAACTGTATATCTATGACATCTTGAGTAGGATCTTTAACTGTCATACAGGTAGTCGGATCTGGAGTAAGTGTCTGTGTTGGCTTAACTGAAATGTCTGGAGTCTGTGCTGTAAGCTTGGCTGTGCGATCTGCTAGATCATTACCTTGGGAAATAGTGTCAGTAACTTTCGTATGTGCTTTGCACTTCATGATAGCAATAGATGTCGGTAAGTGTATGGCATCTAACAGAGCCTGAATAAGGAGACCATGCTGAATCTTGGTTCCATGAGAAGTCATGAAACCTCTCTCCTGCCAGAGCACTCCGAAGTCGTGTACGACTCCAAATGCGTAACGTGAATCTGTGTAAACATTAACTTTCAGGTGCTTGGCGTGTATGCAGGCTTGAGTCAGAGCAACTAGCTCTGCTGCTTGAGCAGACAGGGTGTCAATACGGTGTGTTTCAATAACTTCAGTGTCAGTAGTCACTGCATACGCGGCTACTAGTTCTCCTGTACTGGTTCTCATGCATGAACCATCCACATAAAGTGTCAGGTCGGGATCTGGTAATGGAATATCTGTCAGATCTTGTCTTGGCTTTGTCATAATGTTAACTACTTCCACACAGTCATGTGTGGCAGGATTTGAAGTAACTGACGGTAACAGTGTAGCAGGATTTAGAACGTTGCAGCGTCTGATCTCTATGTGTGGCTGGAACAGTGTCAATTCATAACCTGTTAAACGTGCAATTGTCAAGTGCTGAGTTTGTGTTCGGTTTAAAAGAACTTCCACGGAGTGTGGAACTTGTACTCTCAGGGAGTGTCCTAACACTATGGAATCACTTTGTCTGATAGCTAGTGCTGTGGCTGCAACTGACTTGAGGCACGCAGGCAGAGCCTGGGCTACAGGATCTAATGTGCTCGAAAAATAAGCACAAGGCTTGTATTGTCCTGCTTGATCTTGTGTGAGAACAGATAATGCTGTACCTTCGCGTTCTGTGACGAAAAGTGTAAAAGGCTTACTGTAGTTCGGTGTAGCTAGAACTGGAGCTTGGCATAGAGCTTTCTTTAATTCATTAAAACTAAGTGTATGTTCAGATGTCCAAGGGAGGACAGTCGATACGGCTGCCTCCTGTGTCGTTAACTGTATCAGTGGTTTAGCTAGAAATGCATATTGAGGAATCCATTGTCTACAATAAGAAGTAAGGCCGATAAAAGCACGTACCTCCTTCTGAGTCTTGGGCTGAGGAAGACTCGCTATTAACTGGATACGATCTGGTGTCAACTGCCTACCCCTCTTGGACAGTAAGTGGCCTAAATAGATCACTTGCTGGACACAGAATTGAAGCTTCGAAGGGGACACCTTGTGCCCCATCTCTGCTAGGAAATACAAGACTGTAAGGGATGCTTGCTCGCAAGCACGTTCAGAACGGGCTGTGATCAGTAGATCATCGACATACTGGAGCAGGGCAGTGTCAGTTGGCATGTGAATGTTGTCTAGTTGTCTCTTGAGTGCTTGACTGTAAATACTAGGACTTTCTGTAAAACCTTGAGGAGCGCGTGTGAACATATAGCTCCTTCCATTTAAACAAAATCCAAAAAGAAACTGGCTGTCTGGATGAATGGGGACACTGAAAAACGCGTTCTTGAGGTCTATGACTGTGAAAAATGAGGCTTCGGAATCAATGGCTGTCAATAGGGAAGAGATATCTGGAACAACTGGGTACTGGGGAATAATACATTTATTGAGTTCTCGAAGGTCAATCACTAATCGATATACCGGGGGTGCACTCGGATCAGTACGTTTCATGACAGGAATGATCGGAGAATTACATACGTTGGAGTCAGTTTCTACCACTACTCCTTGAGCCATGAGCTCGTCAATAATTTTGGATAAGGCTGCTACAGCCTCAGGTGGCAATCTGTACTGTCTGATTCGTGGCAGGACTACACCTGGCTTGAGAGTCACACGATGGGGTGTGATTTGCATAAAGCCAACATCAGTTGGACCTTGCGCCCATAGATGCTGCGGAACATTAGACAATCTTGGATCAAAATCTCGTAATACATAGTGACCCTTGAAGTCACGTAGGAACAATCGTATTCCCTCGGGGGAACAGCATATAACTGCACCTAACTCTTTCAGTGTTTTAATGCCTAATAGATTCTCTGGACATGACTTCGTAAGTAACAGATCAGTAGTGCGGGACAATGGACCCACTTCTAGAGTAACTGGCTTTGATATCTCGTTTACAATAGGCTTTCCTGAAAATCCAAGGGAAACATTTCTAGAGCCTGAGAGTGGAGCCCCTGGAACTTCGGCGTGGCTGATGGTGGTCCTACTTGCCCCTGTATCAATCAGAAACTTTCTGTCTTTCCCTAATACTTGACTGTGAACATAGGGACCCTCTTGATCTACAGGTATCTCGATGAGAGGCAAGCCTACCTCCCTCTCTAGGCTGTTTCATGAATATGGCTGATACTCTGGATACTCAGACTGTGCATACTGGTACATCTGCTGTGTAACATGCTGTGTTGCAGCAATAGGCTGCGGTGCTGTAACTGTCTGTGGTGCATTCTGTGGCTGAGGAGTCTGTGTAACTTGTTCTTGTCTAGGCGGACGTGGTCTTTCTTTAGTCTTACCGGTAGCTATGTTGTGTTTCAGAACTGCACACTCGTTTATAAAATGACCTGGCTGTTTACAATAATTGCAGTTTCCTTTAACGGGAGCTGCAGGATGACTGGCTTGATTTGGACCCCTCTTCTGACTGTCCTGAGGAACAGATTGTGCAACTAGTACTTTCATTTTCGTGTCCTTCATACGTTTTCTCTTGTGTTCTTGCTCTTCTCTGATTCTATTCTGGTGGTATTGGAGCATCTGTAACATCTGGGACGGAGTACTAGCTTGCCAGGTACTTTCGACTTTCAAAACTCGGTTCTTAACTTGTGGGCTTGAATTCTCGACTAATTTAGTAACAAAAAGATGAGGGTATGACTCGCTGCTTGTCTTGAGGCCACTGTTTATGGTAAAACATTTTTCAAATCTAGAGTAAAAATCACTAGTATCTTCATCTTGTTTCTGTTTACAGGCTGAGATTGCATCCCAGTCTTCTTTTCTAGTTGCTAATAATCTGGGCAAAACTTGTATCAACAATTCTGGTAATTCTTTACATTTATCTCCAAGACCGGTACCTGGTACTCGTGCCTTATCTTCAGCTTCTAGGACTGCCCAATCGATCTTTTTCTCTCCCACCTCCCAATCTTTTTCCTTGAGTTTCTCATATACCCCTGCGGGCAACAAGACTTTTAACATTTTAATAATATCTGGATACGTGTATTCTCCCATACGGAGCATGTCTTTTAATTCTCGGTGGAACCCTGCTGGATCTTTATCATGGCAGGGAATTCATTTTTTCATCTCTAAGAGTTCCATCTTTGTGATCGGGGTGTAAACAAACACTCGTTGCATTTCACCACCCTCTGTCTTAACTGGATGCACTTCTCGTAACGGATTCTGTCTGTCTATGTAAAAGGGTTTACTTTCTGGGGGTGAGACATGAACAAAATGCGGGTTCAAGAACGTTCTATATTTGTGGCGCTGTTCTAGAATGACACTAATTAAATCGGTACCTAAACCTTTCCATTTATACTGCAGTAACTCGTTCAGGACATCGTGTAACGGACCTGGATCAGAATGTTGACCCTCATACAGAGTAATGAGGTGCTGGATCATATACATACCCACCAGTCGCTGCTCGGCTGGGGGCAATTTCAGAAACATTTGTGCCACTATTTCGTCTGGAAAAGTGGTAGAATCAGTAATCCATCGGACTGCTGATCGGACTAGTTCTTGTTCATGCATAGTACTTAATTCACTATAACCGATTCGTGATTTCAGAATGTGATCGGTAGCTTGAAACACTTTTTCTAGAGAACCTTGTTCTAGTGCTGGATAATGAAAAACTGGCTTGTGTTCTGGGCGAGAATGACGATCTGGAAATCTAGATTTTCCTACATACGCTATTCTGGCGGGATTCTCGTCCTCTACCTCTTCAGTAGAGTCATTTTCTTTCTCGCTTACTTGTGCTGCCTTACGTTGATCGTGTAACCTTATTATTTCCTTACGAATTTTCTTGTACATACTCTCTATACTACCGATAGTTCTGTGCTTACCGTCGGCTATATTATCACTCCACCTTGTCAGGGTTCTCATTTCGGCTTGATCTTTGGTCGGATAATCTTGTTCTCTTATTAGACAATTAATCAGAAACTTTAATATCATGAGCTGGATCTCAACTTTCCTTTGAGACATGGCTTCGCTAATACTTTCTGGATCATTCCCTGTACGGATGAAACGATATATTCTGTCTAGATCTCCTTTCATATCTGGTAGGGTGTCTAAAAACCCGAGCACCCGTCTTACACGTATGGAATATAGGATCATACTATCATCACCTGTGACTGGATCATAGCGACATTCAGTAAGGACTCGTCGGATATCTGCAGCGGACTGATATTTGGGCGTACGCTGTGACGCACATTCATGTAACTCGGCCAACGTTTTACGTTGGTGTGGTGGCGGGGTACCAGGAGGACCTCCTCCTGCGGCCCCTAAACTGGAATCGTCGACTGATACTCTTCGTGCTGGCAGAGTGGGAAATTGAAATGCAGGCTGGATCTGGGGTACCGTAGCAGGTACTGCAAGGGGTGCCCCGGTGTCTGGAGGAGCAGGAAGTGCCTGATTTACAGGGACTGGCGGAGCGGGATTTGCATATTCCGGGACTGTGTCGTCCAAATAGGACGAGATGAAAATATCAGCTGCGGTCGGTTTGTGACGTAGCTTGAGCGGAACTAATGGCGGCGGGAAATTACTGGATGCCTCCGGGGTCGCTTTTGGCAAGCCCTCGGCAAGAAGAGGGTACATACCCTTAATGAGGGCGTTCCTCTGTCTGTCTGACTGTTCGGTTTTAACTCGTTCACCTATCTCGATTAATTCTTTTTCTTGGGCTCGCTCTAAGGATTCTCTACTTAATTCAGACTTTCTGATTTCTTTTTCGGTTCTTTTATGAGATTCCTTGCGCCATAACTCGATGGCGTCTTTCTGTGACTGTCTGGCCTTCTTTTTCCATAACGCCTCTTCTACTCTCATGATGCACTCGGCATCCCACGTACCTGATACGGGCCATCTATACTTTTCTTCCAACTCCTTGGTATACTCTACCCATAAATCTAGATACAATATGGCGCTTATGCCATGTTTCTGATACATAAAATGACCTGGACTGTCCCTAGGCGGGACAGGAACTGCTGCTTCTAGCAGACCTTTTCTGGTTTTTAGCTGACGTAATTTAGAAAATAACGGCATGACCGAACTGTAATCTGGACACAATACAATACACAATAAACACGATAATTATTCCACATTCATACCACGACATTAAAATACATGAAGGACATTGAGAATAACAGTTCGAACAGAATACTACCTGGAATACGGAAAACAGAATACATGAATTAATGAATTTTCTCGAGAACCGAACTGACTAGAACAGGAACTAGATGTACTGCTAAAACAGTACGAAACTTACCGGTCTCATAAAGAGACACGTCAGGACCCGCATCCACCGGAGTGGACACTTCATTTGGGATATGTGTACCACCAAACCCCACGGACCAGAGACAATTAGATTGACCCTGTCTAGATACTACCCCAGCAACGGTACTCACCGGGCAGCAAGAACGGAAGGCCTCGGACTGGACTGGACTGCTTCGACGCCGGACGGACGAACTTCGGACTTCTGTTACGGGTGGGCCTCCGGATACCTCGGACCTTGGACTCTCGGCTTGGGCTCTGGTCGGGACTCGCCGCGTTCCTCCACCGCCTCGTCTGGATGCTGGACCGCAACCTCCGTCTCCTCCGTGGGCCTGAGGGATACTTGAAGCAGAAATATCTGCACGTGCACGGTATGGTTCCGTCACGGCTGCAGAGGATCAGGGGGCACGCGTGGCTTCACCGGCGCGTGGGGAAAGGGCAAGTCCCTGTTCGGGCGCCATTATGTGGTATATAAATAAATAATACCGGATCTAGGTTTGACTAGGCATAGCAATAACAGATAGCTCAATAAATAAGAGTCAAGATTCGAGGTAGTAGGAGTTTGCAGGTTTATTACAGCATAAAGGACAGGAACAGGACAACCTGCACAGGAATAGGATGGCAGCGCTGCCGGGGGCAGGATCGGAATCGGCGTAACATTTAATAACAATACACAAGTATATATACTAAAACAGTTGCATTACAGTACATATGATAGGCGGAGCAGTGGGTGTGGTCAATAGCAGTCGCGAAAGATAAGGGTGAAAGTAGGTGTAACAAGAGGCGTATACATAGACATGTGATGTAAACGTAACAGAATATGTCATAAATGGGGCGGAAACATGGAGGGGGCTACCTAAGGAGCCGGGACCTCTAACCTGATGGTGCGCGCAAACTGGCAATGACGTGTTACTAGGAGAAGCTGGGGGCTACGAACTCTGTGCTAGGAGCAGAGACTGAAGTCTGGAGAGTCAGGGCGACATGTACCTAAACAGTATCTAGTATCTGATGTTTAGAGAACATGTTGATAGAATCCGAAAGTTATCGGGGTAAAGGCTAACAGACTCTAAGACTGGTGCATGCATTATTCTACATGTAGTGCGTGATGAAGAATATTAAATGACCATAAATACAGTATTTCTCTTACATGGAGACGTAGAGGCTAGACAATGACGGAAACTATTGATGCGGTTCAGTAGCTTAGGAACGCAGAGAAGGAGGGCTGGACTGATAACTAGAATCATAACATACTCTAGGCAGACTCAGGCAGAGCCAGGCTGAACCGGGCACTGTGAGGCAGGAAGTAAGTGAAGGGTCAGGAACACAGGTGGGGGCTGTATCGCTCCTCAGCGAGGCTCAGGAGACAGAAGCTGAATCTGGTGTCCAGGCCCTTTTGAGGCCTAGAAACGGGGACCTTTCAATGAAATAACGTGCACACTGAGAAACGTGGCAACGTAGCTTTACATAGGCCTGATATTCGTAGTATTCACGAGAACTGGAAACAGGCATACTAGAGAGGGACACAACTGTAATTGCGTCATTAATCGAACATGGGGAATACATATGCATATTAATCATGCACACATAACATATGATGGAGGACGCGTAGGGACACAGAACATGGCAGAATTTACTTTTCCACAATACCCCAATGTTTATTAATGATCTTAGAGATCGCATTGGACATGGTATTGTAGGTAGTGACACATATTGGTCGTCTGGCTTCTGGTGTCTCCTGGGGTCTATCCTCCAATAGTGCTTCTCTGTGGTTGTTCCTAGCTCGTTTCATAGCTTTGTCAATGATTTTAACAGGGTAATGCCTCTATTTTAATTTCTCTTTCAGGTCACAAGCCTGTGTTCTGAATTGTGAAATCTCAGTGCATTTACGCCTCAGGTGCAAAAATTGCCCATAAGGTAGGTTCTCTCTGAGGTGTCGCGGGTGGAAGCTGTCATATCTCAGCAGACAGTTCCTCGCTGTAGGTTTAAAGTGGGTCGTTGTTTTAAGCCTACCACCTTCTGTATTGATGTTTAGGTCAAGGAACACTAGGGATTCGTTGGAGACTGAGCTGGTGAACTTCAGGAATGTATTCTGGTTGTTTAACCAGATAAGGAAGTGGTCTGCAGATTGTTGGTCTCCGTCCCAGATGACTAGAACGTCATCAATGTACCTTTTCCAGGTGTTGATGTTCTGTCTGAAGGGGTTATGTGTGTGAAGGATTTGTGTTGCTTCTAAATGGTGCACATATAACCCAGCCAGACTTGGAGCAAAAGTACTGCCCATGCTGGTACCGTGGCTCTGTAGGTAGATGTTTGATTTGTATTGGAAGAAGTTCTTCTGTAATGCCAGCGAGATACATTCAAGGACCAGACCCCTGGGTGTTTTGTATTTCCACTGTGTCGTGAAAAGGACCTCTTCGATGATTAGCAGTGTCTCATCATGTGGTAAGCTTGTATACAAGCTTTCCACGTCCAAACTCATTAGGAGTTGGTTTGTGGGATCAAAGGATTTGTCCTGTAGTAGTTGGAGGACTGATTTTGTGTCCTTTAGATAAGTATCAGTAGACTGTACCAGTGGGCGTAAAAAGGCGTCAGTGAACTTTGATAGCGGCTCAAGGATTGAGCCGATGCCCGATACTATTGGTCTCCCTGGTGGGTTTGTGATGTTTTTATGAAGTTTTGGAATGCAGTAGAAATACGGGATGCGTGGTGCTGTCTGTGTTAAGAACTCGGCTTCCTTTTTGCTTAGCCAGTCATGAGCAAACCCTTCTTCAATCATACCTCTTATTCTGATACAGAGGTTCTCAGTGGGGTCTTCCTGTAGGATAGTGTAGTTGCGTCTGTCTGCCAACAATCTCTTACACTCTGTGTCGTATGCTACCGAAGTCTGGAGGACAATGGCACCACCCTTATCCGCTGGCTTTATTATTATATCTTTGTTGTCCTCCAGACTTTTTATGGCTTGTTGTTCTACTCTACTGGTATTGTGAAAGACATTGGTGTTGGTCGGGTTGAGGTTGTTAACCTCTGTCATGATTGCTTTTTCAAATGTTAATAATTCAATTGGTAGTGTTGAATCAGGAGGAGTAAAGGTCGATTTTGGGCGTAGGCCTGTGTCTGATTGTGCCACAGTGGGTGCTTTGTCTTGGAAAAAGGCCTGTAACTTCAATTTCCTTATGAAGTCCTGTATCTCCATGTTCAATTTGAAACAACAAAGATATAATAATAAAACCAGCGGATAAGGGTGGTGCCATTGTCCTCCAGACTTCGGTAGCATACGACACAGAGTATATGAGATTGTTGGCAGACAGACGCAACTACACTATCCTACAGGAAGACCCCACTGAGAACCTACGTATCAGAATAGGAGGTATGATTGAAGAAGGGCTTGCTCATGACTGGCTAAGCAAAAAGGAAGCCGAGTTCTTAACACAGACAGCACCACGCATCCCGTATTTCTACTGCATTCCTAAAATTCATAAAAACATCACAAACCCACCAGGGAGACCTATAGTATCGGGCATCGGCTCAATCCTTGAGCCGCTATCAAAGTTCGCTGACGCCTTTTTACGCCCACTGGTACAGTCCACCGATACTTATCTAAAGGACACAAAATCAGTCCTCCAACTACTACAGGACAAATCCTTTGATCCCACGAACCAACTCCTAATGAGTTTGGACGTGGAAAGCTTGTATACAAGCTTCCCACATGATGAGACACTGCTAATCATTGAAGAGGTCCTTTTCACGACACAGTGGAAATACAAAACACCCAGGGGTCTGGTCCTTGAATGTATCTCGCTGGCATTACAGAAGAACTTCTTCCAATACAAATCAAACATCTACCTACAGAGCCACGGTACCAGCATGGGCAGTACTTTTGCTCCAAGTCTGGCTGGGTTATATGTGCACCATTTATAAGCAACAAAAATCCTTCACACACATAACCCCTTCAGACAGAACATCAACACCTGGAAAAGGTACATTGATGATGTCCTTGTCATCTGGGACGGAGACCAACAATCTGCAGACAACTTCCTTATCTGGTTAAACAACCAGAATACATTCCTGAAGTTCACCAGCTCAGTCTCCAACGAATCCCTAGTGTTCCTTGACCTAAACATCTATACAGAAGGTGGTAGGCTTAAAACAACGACCCACTTTAAACCTACAGCGAGGAACTGTCTGCTGAGATATGACAGCTTCCACCCGCGACACCTCAGAGAGAACCTACCTTATGGGCAATTTTTGCGCCTGAGGCGTAACTGCACTGAGATTTCACAATTCAGAACACAGGCTTGTGACCTGAAAGAGAAATTAAAACAGAGGCAGTACCCTGTTAAAATCATTGACAAAGCTATGAAACGAGCTAGGAAAAACCACACAGAAGCACTATTGGAGGATAGACCACAGGAGACACCAGAAGCCAGACGACCAATATGTGTCACTACCTACAATACCATGTCCAATGCGATCTCTAAGATCATTAATAAACATTGGGGTATCCTCACATGTGGCACTCTCAACCCGGAGAAACCGATGTACGCACATCGCAGAGGGAGAAACCTTAAGGACATTTTGGTACACACACGTCCTAAACCCACCCAAGAGACAAGACAAACCACTCTGGGAATACAAGGTCATTTCCCATGTGGTAACTGCAGCAGTTGCCATTTGACACAAAAAAGTACCACTTTAACATTCAGGAATGGCACAACGTGGGAACAACGTAAAATTACGAATTGTAACACCAAGAATGTGGTATATCTAATTACTTGTCCATGCGGGCTCGAATACGTGGGGATGACCACTAGAGGTATGAAAACACGCATGAACAAGCACAAGAGTAATGTACGTTGTAAAAAGAGCACAACTAAGATGGCTACACATTACCTCAATGCCCAACACTGTGTCAATGACCTAAGATGGACAATTATCGAACAGCTGCCATCAGATACAGGTCTCTTCCAAAAAGAACAAAGGTGGGTGTTCTGTCTCGGTGCCCACGTAACAGGACTGAACGAAGAGGTCCCCTGGGGACAGCTGTCTAATTTGTCTAATTAATCAATATCGTTACTGCCCTTGGTTAAGAGGAATTTACTAACTTGCACTAGTAGATTGCATACATTGCCACAATAATGAGCCATGATTCCTATAATTTTTGAGCAAAACAAATTGTCTCTATGAAATATGGGGCTCTGTAAAACGTAATCCAAAGTAAAAACAATGAGTATATATGCACAAAGTCTGTTTGCCCAGTCCGTATTGTTAACGAAAGAGGAATCAGCAAAACCCTCTCGTTCCTAACACTTTCCAAAAAACTACTGCGTTGGACAAACAACACGCATGCGCGGGAGAACTCCATCTTCCACCGTGCATGCGCAATACCAGAGATCCTCTTGGAGCATGCGCGACCAAGTAAACCTCGCCCGGTCATGCGCGCAGTTCACACACGGAACTAGGAGGAGAACAACTAACCGTTCTCGCCGGATCTGCCTAATAAGGTCACACAATTAAGCCATCAATTAACCGATCTCCTGGAGACCAACCCAATCCTAGGCGGATCTCCCTTACATGGGCACGTACTCACTTCCGTTCGTACGCTAAGGAGGCAGAATCACTAATCACTAATTAAAACGCAAGTACAAATACCACACGCACATGGCTTTCCAACTCAGTTTGGCGGAGCAGCGTATGGGGCAAGACGGAGGACAACTCAATCCAAGTTTGTGAGTATAGATTGTGCAATACAAGCATCCCTAAAGACAAAAGAAGTAAGTAAGGTGCCATATTAAAACCAACATTGTTTTTTTACATAGATTGCACAATAGCAATCACCCCCCAGACGTTTTTTAATGCTCATGAAGCAAGAAAGCAATACTTAATAAGTATGACCACAACTTCTATTACATTCTTGAGTGTATGTGTTTTTATGTTGTATGTCTTGTCAGTCCTTTCTTTACTGGGCCAATTGAGCGAATGGTTTGTTCCAGGTGACTGCACCTGTCTGAACCTACCCACTACCAGGGTGACCATCAATTTTTCTTTCTTTTTTTCTCAGGTCATGCAAATTGCATTGAACATGAGCTATACCGCTGTAGGCACATTATAGCCTGTATCTGTAGATACACATATTTTCT
The DNA here is from genome assembly GCF_964261635.1 of Lissotriton helveticus. Taxonomy (NCBI): domain Eukaryota; kingdom Metazoa; phylum Chordata; class Amphibia; order Caudata; family Salamandridae; genus Lissotriton; species Lissotriton helveticus. The sequence goes on along the minus strand of NC_136070.1, from coordinate 495,845,492 downwards.
TCACTTTTTTGTATCCACACAATTTTGTGACAGAATTAGTGAAACGTGAGTAAGGTGGGGAAGTTGTGCCCCCGTCCTGAAGAAGGAGCCTTTGCTCCAAAACATGTCGACACACACATGAGGTACTGTCCATTAACACGACAGGTCCAACCTCGCACTTCACTTCTTTTAGTAGTACCAGCCCGGGGTATGAATAAATAATTTTTTCACCAAACCCACGAGCCAGGTATCTTTTTAATCTTTCACTAATATCCCACCATTCACATAAAAATATCCCTATCACATGCATCACACACACCACACATAGTCTTTACTAAAAGTGCTCCCGCGTAGACGTAGGTCGCAGCACTCCGCATCCCGCTAGAGGGATGCGAAGAACCCGATGATGAAGCATGACACCAAGGGGCCTGTTGGTGTGTGAGGGGTATTTTAAGAAACACTAAGTGCTCCCACACCACTGTGAGGAACACTTCCCTAATCCCCCAGTAGGATTCTTGTTGTTTGTGCATTTGATCAATTAGCCATTATAACTGTCTGGCGTTATCTCTCTATACACCTGTATGCATGTATATACATTTTCTTGGAGCATACATGTAAATACTAATTATCTGGAACATTGGCGCCATGAATGTGCTTAACAGGTGCCCCTTCTGCATGTTCCGATACTTGTGTTGTTATCACGCTTTGATCGATTCATCTTTTGCATACTAGGCCTGTTTACCAGATGCCACTAACCCTGCAGATATCTGTTTAGGTTTTAATTTTTCCTTTGTAATTGTTCGCTATCCTCGCCATCGATAAAGTTACTCCTCTCAATGATGCCTTTCCCTTTAAATCTTTCTCCTCTGTATCGGGCCCCGCACACCCCCACACGTCATGATAGGCGTTCCGCTGTGCACGTAACTGATCACATGAAACACTCCCTTCCGGCTATCCTTTGAAGCCGTTTCCAACACAGCCTGCCGTCTAACTAATCAGGCAGCTGGATCCATTCCGTAGAAGTGACCACGATTAACTCAGGAACTGCAACCACGGACCCTACGCCGTGCCCGGATTCTCCATGCATCCTTTTTCCAACACCCAGGAAGATGTCGCCCGCTTCTACCCAGCTTTCTGGCTCTCGCCCTAAATGAGTTGCTTCCAGCACCTTACAAACCGGACAACCCCGTCCTGAAGATGATCCCAATTGATGAGGATCGAACGCCGTCGACTTTACAGCGCAATATAAGGTGCACCTTCTACAATGGCTCACTAGAAATTGCGAATTAACAAATACAGTCACTGCAAATTGTTATCTTCTTTGAGCCCATCACTGTATTTTTTTTTTCACATAATTGCTCAGTTTGCGCCGTTCACGCTGTTCACTTCATCACTTGCGTCGCCACTTCTCTTCACTTGTACATAATTTTGCACCAAGTGCCTTCGGGTTGTTTTATGATTTCTTTCATACAGTGCTGCTACAACTGTAATCCCTGTTGATATATTTGTTTAAATATATGGTGAATAATACCCTAAACCTAATTCAATTGAAGTCTCCTTTATTCTTGCTACTGCAAGGCTTTCTGCATACATACATAACTGTCTTTAAAATATTACCTGTTGGGATATTGTTTTTTTGCTCTACTGTATAACGTGGTCACTTCCACTGTTACAAGCAACAGATCTTGGTCCCAGGGGAGATCATATATTTTTTTCAAAAAGTCTCCTGTGTCCTGGATGTAGGAGGGAAGGGTTTTTACTAAAGGGCACAAAAAAGAATTTATAAATTTGGAGGTGTTCTCAAAAGCTCCACCAATAGTGGAAATAATAGGGCATCCTGGGGGTTCTCTAGACTTTTATGCACTTTTAGAATTAGATCAAAGACTGGTACTACTGGATTGTCAATTTCAAAAATAATCGTTCCTCGGCCGTAATTAAACATTGATTATACCAGTCTTGTAACTGCTAATTATACTCTCTAAAACTTGTGTGCATAGTAGTCTCAGTAACTTAGCATAGTTATTTCGATTATTTAGGCTTCATTCATGTAGCCCGCCTTGTCCCTCACCACCACATTCCCGCCCTTATCGGCGTTGCGACAATGCAATTCCCCCGGGTTGCTAAATTAGTAACCAAAGCAGAGTACTCTCTTTCATGCTATTAATAGATTTTATGTTTAACACTTGTGCGCTTCTCCAAATTCTTCAAATCATTAACCACTAACTCATTAAATACATCAACAGAGTCTCTGGAAGTCATGGGCATAAATCTGGAAGCTGGTCTAAAATTCGTGGATGCATTGCCACTAATCTCTACTTCTTGTTCTCTGGCAACTTCAAGTGCTTGACTAACAGTAATCAGAGAGGCATCAACTTGCCTCGATTGGAGCAACTTGCTTGCATTGTCCAAGTTCATGTTTACTAGATTTGTCTCATTAATATTGTCCATTCGCCTTAGAGCCAGTATTAGATCCATGTCAGCCACTGAAATGCTTCCTGGTTGATTTGCAGTCACGGAAATGTCACTGGTTTCTAGTGGTCTTTGCAGCTGTTTTTGCGCAAAATGTTTTTTTAGTTTTAATGTTCATACAAATTTAAAAACATCCACTCGCGTTGTAACATAATTAAAATCAGCTAGCGGACAATACGATAGCCCTAATTTTAGTATGCTCTTCTCCTTATCCGATAATGTAATGTTAGTCAAGTTCACAATTGTAGCTTCTTCTTCCATATTTGGCAGTTCAATTACTTTGTCTTTTTCACATTTGTGGCGCTGGTATTGTTTCGACCCCTTGTGCCTCTGTTGCCTCTGCCTCTTCCTCTTTGTGTTTCTTCGTAATTCACTGGTGGTCTGGGCGGAGGTTGAACCTCCTCTCCTGTTCTAAATCACCAAATTCCTCATTGACAGATTGGACGGCTGGGGCGCCTTGTCTACTGTGCCCCTCTCCTAGGTCAGTATCCACTTCTGAGCTTTGAAGACTGCTCGATTCTGATTGTACATCTCGTCTACTTAGCCTTGTGGGGTTCATTCATTCTCACATTTTTTGGGCAAAGGTGTAGATTTGCCCCCGTTCATAGTTGTTTTTATCTCTTAAAAACTTCTTAGCTTTTCTTTCTTTGACAGTAGTTTCCAGTTTTTTTCAGGCGCTCATACATTTCATTCATGAATTTGGCAGTATGCTCTTTATTAGTTTCTTTATCCAACATCTCCGTAATTTGGGTAATCTCTTCCAATATTTTCTGCCGATCTATCTCCGCGTATTTCACTAGCCTGCTGGAACTTGTAGTGCCGCCCGCCGCTGGAGTGCGGACCCGATGTGACGCCATAAGGTGCCATGTGCATACGGGAGTTAATTTCCGGAGGCAACTGAGAGAGACTTGAGGTGTTTACATCAGGACAATTCATCAACCCACATGGGTGTTTTAATAATTTCATTTCTGCTGTGAATGCAAGACGGGCTCACTTGAGTTTAACCTCTGCGGCACTACAAGTACCAGCAGGCTGCGAGCACAGCCACGCCCACTGGGGCAGGTCCTTATAACATCAGTGCACGCGAGAAACACTGTTGAAAAGCAGCAGGATGCCATTGAAGAAGGGATAGACTCCCGAAACCGGTCTGGCAGAAGATATTGGGATGACTGTTTGCTGGCGTTTCCCTTTATGCAGTTGCCTCGAATAAAGATGGAGCGATGCAATTAAGTGGCAGCGTCTTCCTTTGAGGGCTAACTCTTGATGTTGGATATATATATGTATATATATATTCCAGATTATCTCGCCTTCACTCCACTCTGACACGGAAAGAACGAGCGTGGACCCAAGATTCGTGCAAACTCTTTATTCAGCCATTGCCGGCATTACGCGTTTCGGGAGATCCCTCCCTTGATCGCATGACAGCCTAAAGGCTTCACCCATCGCTATTTAAAGTGCATGTGCATAAGCAGCCCCTTAATAGACATGGAAGACATACTTTCATTTTGGTACATAATGCCTATGAGAAATCATATTGGCTGTGAAATACAGTCAAATAAAATAGTACAATATGGAAATTTCAGTAACTACATTTTCCAAATGATCCAATTAATTCCATAAATGGAATTTATTCCGCTAGCTCCTTATATTCTAGCAGATTTATTCCAGCATAAATGCCATTAGTACCTTAACCAAGTCTTCATATTAATCCCATTCAACTTATCAAGTGCCTAAATCAAATTAAATAGTGCTCAAAACATTAAGTGATAAGTATAAGTTAAAATATATCAGAGTTTGCCAGCAAAGCGACATTCAATCATGAAAACACTGTATATTCTAAAGTTAAAGTGCATGGTGTCGACAGGGCAGTAAAATTAGTTTATAAAAATTCATAGTTGCCAGGAACAATCCTTGATTAAACCCATCATAAATATCCGAAGTATCAAAAAGAAATATACTTTCTATATAATGGTTAAAAGGAATATACAGTCCAACATCCTTAATAAATATATGAACCAATACTACCTCATCTATACAAAATCATACACTTCACTTCATATATATACACCTATTTATATTTGATGAATGATATCTACATCTGATTGCACTATCCCTTATCACATTCCGTACGTTAAAATTCATAATGTCATTTCATAATAAAGATATCTTCAATGTGATATGTATACCGCTGAACGGAATTACGCCAAACTTGGCAAAATTGTAGGGACTGGTACGCAGATGTGCCTTTGCTATATTTGGTGAAAATTGCTCCAGTGTTTTTTTTGAAAAATAACTTCAAAAACACATATATATCTATAGGCGCTCTCCGAGCGCTCACAGGTGCGCGTACCGTGGCACCCGGTGCGCTACGGGAGTGCGCGAGCGGAAAGCTGATTGGCTGTCAGGTGTCTGTCAACATTCTAAACAGTCCGGAGAGTCCGCCATCTTGTGTCTCGGTAGAATCGAGACACAAGAGGTGAAAAAGAAAGGGGGAAATAATTAATAGGGGGCAGAGTAGACACCCCTTGACCCCCTAGGTTTTCTGAGGGGGGTCTAGAAGGACCCTGAAGGGCAAAGAAAGTTTTTGTTTTTTTTAAATTTTCGCGGGGTAAGAGCTGGGTGCGTTCCCAGGTGCGCGCTCCGGTACGCGCACCCTGAGCGCACTACAGGGAAAAACTGTGTAAAAAATGATAGTAAAAAAATAATTTAGAGTGCTTAGAGGTAGGGTAGCTCTGAAAAGAGCTGTTGTGTTATGTGGGTGTTTTTTGTACCTACAAGTAGGTACCAATGCAGAGTCTTATATTCAAGAGGAAAACTCTATTCCCCTCATCTGTAAAATGCCCACTATCTCTCCTATAGATGCCTTGCATGTTGTAACGCAAGTTGTTGTGGTATATACTACCCATTCCATAGTCTCTCATGTAAGCAGAAACAGATTTATTTACATGTTTCCTTGCTTTCTCAATCTGTGGACAAAATTGGTTGGACCAGTTCCATTTTTGCCTTTGGCATATATTAGAAAATACCAAGGCAGTTTTTGGAAAAAGTGACATCAATTGCCCAAAGATGTCCTTTAAAAGCATTTCCAGACCTACCCCAGTCAAAGTGCCCAAGTCATTGCCACCACAGTGCACAATTATAAGGTCAGGGCGTGGTAAATGCATAAAGGATTTTATCAATGGTATCAATTGGTGACTTCTCAATCCTCTCTGTCCAATCCATACAATGTCCACATTTGGTAAATCAAGGTTGTAATTACCTCTGTTAGCTGCGTATTTTTGACTCCAGTGGACATAGCTATGACCCACAAACCAGATTTGTGGCATCTTAAAGTTAGATGTGCTTCTAGTCAGATGAGTTGTGGAAATCAAATGGCAATTTGATTATGAAAAAAAGTGGTTGAGAATCAGTGCACTTGAAAAACAAAAAATGATTGGTGCTTTCTTAACATTCTCCACTGAAAACTAGGGTGCATGCTTTTGTTTTTTGAAAGAAGTCATTTCAATGGTTGAGGAAAAGTCATTTCAAGAAACATTGCACATGATTAGCTGGTACATTGAGTGGTCAAACACCCTTGCTGCATTTTTTTGCAACATAGTATGATGAACTTCTGAACTGTGTGCTGGGTGAGTAGGGAGTTACCATGGTAACAGGGGAATGAGCACTGGGGGGATGGGTGAATGTTATGTGACTTTCAAAGTGTTCAAAAGTACAACCAATTAAAATGTGCAGTTTCTTACTCCACTTCATTAACTCCTTCTCTTTCTTCCTCTGTCCTCTTTTTTCTACACTCCCCTTCCCTCAATCTCTCTCTGTTAGTCTCATTCTCTCCGTCCCCTTAGTCCCTCACTCCTCTTCTGTCACGCTCACTGCCTATAACTCAGCCATACTCCTACACTCGCCTTCTTTCAGACCTTTTCCTTTACTTTCCTTCCTCTCTCTTCCCATCCTACGCTCCTTCACTCTTTTCCCTTCCCTTACTCCCCTTACTCCACTTCAGTAACTCCTTCTCTCAATCCCTCTGTCCTCTAACTTACTCACTCTCCTTCTCTCACTCTCTCTCTGTTACCCCCATTCTCTCCGTCCTCTTAGTCTCTCACTCCTCTTCTATCACACTCACTCCCTATAACTGAGCCATACTCCCACACTCACCTTCTTTCAAACCATCTCCTTTACTTTCTTTCCTCTCTCTTCCCTTCCTTCACTCCTTCACTGTTTTCCCTTCCCTTACTCTCCTTACTCCACTTCACTAATTCCTTCTCTTACTCCTTCTGTCCTCTTACTTCTACACTCCACTTCCCTCATTCTCTCTCTGTTAGCCTCATTCTCTCCGTCCCTTTAGTCTCTCACTCCTCTTCTGTCACGCTCACTCCCTATAACTTAGCCATACTCCCACACTCACCTTCTTTGAAACCTTCTCCTTTACTTCCCTTCCTCTCTCTTCCCATCCTTCTCTCCTTCACTCTTTTCCCTTCCTTTACTCCCCTTACTCCACTTCAGTAACTCCTTCTCTGAATCCCTCTGTCCTCTAACTTACTCACTCCCCTTTTCTCACTCTCGCTCTGTTACCCACATTCTCTCCGTCCTCTTAGTCTCTCACTCCTCTTCTATCACACTCACTCCCTATAACTGAGCCATACTCCCACACTCACCTTCTTTCAAACCATCTCCTTTACTTTCTTTCCTCTCTCTTCCCTTCCTTCACTCCTTCACTCTTTTCCCTTCCCTTACTCTCCTTACTCCACTTCACTAATTCCTTCTCTTACTCCCTCTGTCGTCTTACTTCTACACTTCCCTTCCCTCATTCTCTCTCTGTTAGCCTCATTATCTCCGCCCCTTTAGTCTCTAACTCCTCTTCTGTCACGTTCACTCCCAATAACTCAGCCATACTCCCACACTCACCTTCTTTCAGACCTTAACCTTTATTTTCCTTCCTGTCTCTTTCCTTCTTTTGCTCCTTCACTCTTTTCTCTTCCCTTACTCTCCTAACTCCACTTCACTAACTCCTTCTGTTTCTCCCTCTGTCCTCTAACTTACTCACTCCCCTTCCCTCACTTTCTCTCTGTTACCCACATTCTCTCCGTCCTCTTACTCTCTCACTCCTTTTCTATCACGTTCACTCCCTATAACTGAGCCATACTCCCACACTCACCTTCTTTCAGAGCTTCTCCTTTACTTTCCTTCCTCTCGCTTCCCTTTCTTTACTCCTTCACTGTTTTTCCTTCCCTTACTCTCCTTACTCCACTTCACTAATTCCTTCTCTTACTCCCTCTGTCGTCTTACTTCTACACTCCCCTTCCCTCACTCTCTCTCTGTTACCCACATTCTCTCCATCCTCTTAGTCTCTCACTCCTCTTCTGTCACGCTCACTCCCTATAACTCAGCCATACTCCCACACTCACCTTCTTTCAGACCTTCTCCTTCACTTTCCTTCCTTTCACTTCTCTTTCTTTACACCTTCACTGTTTTCCCTTCCCTTACTCTCCTTACTCCACTTCACTATTTCCTTCTCTTACTCCCTCTGTCCTCTTACTTCTACACTCCTCTTACCTCATTCTCTCTCTGTTAGCCTCATTCTCTATGACCACTTAGTCTGTCACTCCTCTTCTATAACACTCACTCCCTATAACACAGCCACACTCCCTCACTTATGTTTCTTTCCTCTCTCAGTCAGGGCCTCATTTATGAGAAATGACGCATCGCTGCGTGAAAGCAGCGATGCATCACTTCTCAGTGCGCTCTCCTTGCGACATTCCTGATGCGCCATATTTAATGTATGACGCATTATGTCGCAAGGAGTTACAGATACGTCAGTATTTCTGACGTATCTGTAAGCGCAAAAGTGATGCAATGCTGGAGTGTGTCACAAAAGTGACGCAACTCCAGCAATGCATCCTTTCACATGGGGCCAGCCCCATGTGAAAGGGCCTGCGTCAGTCTCACGCCTGCTGTGAGGCAGGCGCAAGATTTTGACGCAACGGTGTCCTAAAAGTGACGCAGTGAAATCTCATAGATTTCACTGCGTCACTTCTACGACCCTTCCTTGCATCAATACGCCCCCTTTGCATACATTACACCTGGCGCAGGTATAATGTGGCGCAGGGGTTTACAAAGTGAAGCATCTACCTAGATGCGTCACTTTGTAAATATGACTCAACAAGGTGCATTTTTTACAGCACTGGTGCGTCACAAAAAGTGACGCACCGGCGGCGTAAAAGTGACGCATGGCCTCATAAATGAGGCCTTCAGTCTTCTACTCTCACTTTGTCTTTCACTTTCTCTGTCTCTTCACTCCCTTACTCACCTTGTCTCACACTCACTTGTCTTTATCCAGTCTGTATCTCCACTCTTTCCTAAACATCACTGCTCTTTTCTTACCCTTCCACACCCCCGTTTCTTTACTACATTTTCTTCACTTATCCTCATTCCCCATGTTCACTCTCCTTCTCCTCACTCTCCTTCCCCACACTCACCTTCTTTCAGTCCCCCTACTTCACTTCCCTTCCCCTCTCGTCCCTTTCTTTGCTTTCTCACTCATTTTCCTCTCCTCTCTCACTGCACTCCACTTCAGTTACTCTTTTTCATTTTTTTAAGAATACAGCTCTTTTTTGAGAATTGGAGGTAGTTCTAAAAATAACTTTTTTTTTCTTCTTTTTTCCTTTTTTTTTAACAAAAACAAAAACAGGGAATGGGAAACTGCTCAACAGGAGCAAAAAAAAAGAATCAAAATTAGGGCTGGGGACGGCAGCGGTGGTTCTCTATTGCTCGAACCATGTTCATAACACTTTGTTCCCCATAACAAAGTAGTTGATCACAATGTTTACATTTGATTGTGGCTTCATTAAAAGCAGGCTGAATATTTGGGATCAGCTGTTCTGGTCGCCCCCTCACCGATACAGTTGCTCTTCCAGTTGAAGTAGAAGCATCATCCCTTGGAGCCTCTCGTGCCAGAGCCCTGACACTCTACCGGGCATAGTTCTGGGGGTGCCTCCTCTGGACGTGCCGAATCATGGTCGAATTTCCGAATGAGTATTTTCTGGTAGGGTCACCCCGTGACAGGACAGTGTGACAAATTCGGCACTCCACCTTTGGAGCATTTACTTTTTTTTGGTCTGCAGGTATTGAAAAACATTTCCATATGAAATGCTCCTTTACTCTAGGCTGAGGAGCCTCTTCCTCTATGAACCCATCTGAGTCCTCACTGCTACTGGTGGGTCTAGCAGCCATGATAATCCAACAAAGATCAAGCAGGAAAAAGACAGGTCTTGCAGTCACAAAAAGTGAAAGAAGAAGTGAAGGAAATGGGTGGGGATTTCATTCTTTGTAAAAAAAACTGTTAGCAACCAATGAAAAGTGTTATTTTAAGGTCACATGACTTGACACGCTTACGCTGCGCGCACCGGAGGGCTTCCGGGGGCGCTTACACGGCGTGAACGTAGGCGCTTCCGGGGGCGCTTACGCGGCACGCCTGAGTGACGTTTTGGTAGCTTTACGGAAATGCAAAATCATTATCATTCGGAAAATCAAAAATACTACTTTTATAAGCATGGTACTGAATGTCTTGTATTATTATTTAGTTTTCATACATATTTTTTTTTACGAACGCAGAAATAGCGCTCTCGCTGCGCTCTCGGGAGAGCTTACCGGTGCGTGCACCCTGAGCGCCCCAAGTCAAAATGATACGGGTAAGCTTACCGGTGCGCGCACCCTGAGCGCACCAGGAGAAAATGATAAAAAAAATAAAAATACAGTGAACAAATAATTTTGTTTAAAAAAAAATAATTATATTTAATAGTTATAAAAAACAGCTAATAATTAAAAAAAATCGTAGGTAACAAAGTTGATATACAAAGGAATTAACTTTTAAAAAAACTATGAAATTCACTGAAAAAAACCATAGGTTTCACAAACGTTATAGTTAGGAATTAGCATTTAAAAAACCTTTGAAATTCACTGAAAAAACCATAGGTTTCACAATCGTTATAGTTAGGAATTAGCATTTAAAAAACCTTTGAAATTCACTAAAAAACAAACATAGGTTTCACAATCGTTATAGTTAGGAATTAGCATTTAAAAAACCTTTGAAATTCACTGAAAAAACCATAGGTTTCACACCAGTTATAGTTAGCTGAACATTTTACTCATACAAAACCATTGAAATTCCCATGTTATAGTTAGTTGGACTCACTATAACTCGCGCGCCCGCAATCCACTGCTGATGATGTCACCTATTACATCATTCATGACATGGTCAGTGACATCACTGATGACATCACTGATGACATCTCAAATGACATCACTGATGACATCACTGATGACATCATCCATGTGATAATACGATGCACCTCCTCACACTCTAATCTAACCTTTTATACATCCAGTGTTCAATACAGACTACCATTCCTGAAACCATTGACACAGCAATACCACTTACTACATACACACTCACTGATTCAGAAGTCTACACACACATCCACTCATTCACCCATACAATTACTCATACATACAGTCACTCATCAATACAACGCTATCATATGCACTCATACACCTTTAAAGACATTCACACAGTGCCACTCATCCATGGAGTTACTCTCTAATCTACTCAGTAATGAAAAGAATCAATCACACTCCCATTTCCTCATCTATACAGCTATACACACATAACCTTACTTATTAAAACATATACTAACACATACTTACTCTCTTTTGCAATCACTGATACAAGTACACATTGATCCATACAGTCACTTACGCAATCACAGGCTCTTATGTATAGTCATTGATATATGCCAACTGTCACATGCACTGTTTTTTACATATGTACTTACTTGGACATGTAGCACTGAGAAATCCATTCACTCACCAACACACCATGCACACAGTCAACCGCACATACAGCTGTTTCCACATGTACTCTTGAACCCAAACACCAAGTGAATCAACTGCTCACACATCTATGCACAGAGTCACACACCTCCCAGCCACTACCACACACACTCACCCTCACATACAAATACTTGGGCAACCAATCAATAACCCATATAGCCAGTCATATAGCTACTAATCAACACATGCAGCAGCTTACACAACAACAGACATAATGATGCACACATTCAGACAGTTTATTCACTAACCTATGCATTCAGTAAGACACATTTAATCATTCACTCATACAGTCAGTTACGCACCTACTAAATCCTTCATGCAGACACTCATGCATACACTCATTCTTCAATATGTAAAACATATTTTAACTTTACAGGAACACACATTCACTGGATGATGTCATCAGTGATGTCATCAGTGATGTCATTTGAGATGTCATCAGTGATGTCACCAGTGATGTCACTGACCATGTCATGAATGATGTAATATGTGACATCATCAGCAGTGGATTGCGGCCGCGCGAGTTATAGTGAGTCCAACTAACTATAACGTGGGAATTTCAATGGTTTTGTATGAGTAAAATGTTCAGCTAACTATAACTGGTGTGAAACCTATGGTTTTTTCAGTGAATATATAATATATGGTAATGGAGCGTGATGGATGGCGTCTGTGGAGCATATATATATATATTCACTGAAAAAACCATAGGTTATAGACCATATATAGTTAGGAATTAGCATTTAGAAAACCTTATTTTACTCACACAAAACCATTGAAATTCCATATATAGTTAGTTGCACTAACTATATATCGTGCACCCGCAATCCACTGCTGATCATGTCACATATTACATCATTCATGACATGGTCAGTGACATCACTGATGACATCACTGATGACATCTCAAATGACATCACTGATGACATCACTGATGACTACATCCAGTGACTGTATGTTTCTGTAAAGTTAAAATATGTCTTACATATTGAAGAATGAGTGGATGTATAAGTGTCTGGATGAAGGATTTAGTAGGTGCGTGACTGACTGTATGAGTGAGTGATTAAATGTGTCTCACTGAATGCATGGGTTAGTGACTAAACTGTCTTAATTTGTGCATCATTATGTCTGTTGTTCTGTAAACTGCTGCATGTGTTGATCATTAGCTATACGAGAGGCTATATGTGTTATTAATTGGTTGCCCAAGTATTTCTATGGGAGATTGAGTTTGTGTGGGGGTGGCTGGAAGGTGTGTGACTCTATGCATAGATGTGTGAGCAGTTTATTCACTAGGTGTATGAGTTCAAGAGTGCATGTGGAAACAGCTACATAGGCAGTTGACTGTGTGCATGAGTGTATTGATGAGTGAATGGATATCTCAATGCTACATGTCATAGTAAGTACATATGTAAAACACAGTACATTTGAGAGTTGGCATATATAAATAACTGTGCATGAGAGCCACTGAATGAGTGAGTGGTTGTATCGATCATTGTGAACTTGTATCAGGGATTGTATAAGAGAGTAAATATGTGTTAGTATATGTTTCAATAAGTAAGGTGTGTTTAACTGTATAGTTCAAGAAATGGAGGTGAGATTGTTTCTTTGCATGACTGACTGGGTGTGTGAGTAACTCCATGGATGAGTGGCAGTGTGTGAGTGTCTGTATACACTGAGTGTATCTAAGGTTATATCAGAGTCTGAAGAGGTTTATCGTATTAGCACAAGAATGATGTCAAATGAGATGTCATCAGTGATGTCATCAGTGATGTCATTTGAGATGTCATCAGTGATGTCATCAGTGATGTCACTGACCATGTCATGAATGATGTAATATGTGACATGATCAGCAGTGGATTGCGGGTGCACGATATATAGTTAGTGCAACTAACTATATATGGAATTTCAATGGTTTTGTGTGAGTAAAATAAGGTTTTCTAAATGCTAATTCCTAACTATATATGGTCTATAACCTATGGTTTTTTCAGTGAATTTTCAAGGTTTTGTAAATGCTAATTCCTAACTATATATGGTCTATAACCTATGGTTTTTTCTGTGAATTTCATTGGTTTTTTAACAGCTAATATCTGTAGCTGTAAAATGTATTCTTCTTTAAATCCAAAAATATATTTTATATGTTTATGAATAATTTTTTTTTTAAATATTTTTTTTTCTTCGTTCCCGCTTCGCGAATCGGGAAGCTTCCCGTTAGCTGACCTTGATGCCGCGAAATAGACCGCGAGCCGGTAAACGTTTCTTTACCGCAAGTGCCGCGTTAGAAAACAACATCGTGACGCCTCCCGTCCGCATGACGTTTCACGTTGTCGCGTGATACGTCATATGACGTGCTACGTTAGCGAACTGGTACGCGAAGCGAGTCGCAAAGCGCAGGTTTCTGGAAGCAAACCGGGAGGCCCTGCAAAGCGCTTAACGTAAACACAGCAAGTCATGTGACTTGGTAATAACACTTTTCATTGGTTCATTTCACTTTTGGTTTCCTAATGATGTAAGACTAGGTCATATAATCTAAAATGAACACTTTTGATTGGTTGAGAACTCTTGTTTTTCCCAAATGATGAAAATCCCTCCTTCTTTCCTCACTCTGACTTTCATCATTGTGAGAGAAAGACCCTTTGTGATCACTGAGCAATGGCTTCTTTAGTAGCTTCAGCTGGTGCTTCCCCACCACCTCCACCACATCCAAGGAAGAGTGGACCACCTGCTCAAGTTGTAATTCAACAAGAAGAAGAAGAAGAGGAACAGGAGGACGAGCACGAAGAGAGGCAGTTTTTGCCTGAGCAGCCCAGGACGTCTCACCGGAAAGAAAACTTCATTTGGCAATTTTTTAAAATTCCCAAAGGTCAGAAAAAAGTAAATGCAAGATACGTAACTTGCCTTATATGTCAAGATAGACTGTCCAGAGGGACCGACAAAAAATACAGTTTCGGAAACTACACAATGCATCGCCATATGACTAGGTGGCATCCTAACAACTACAGTGCTGCACAGTTTCGGAACGACCTAGATAATCTCCCTATTATGGCCAGAAGATCTGTTGTACCGGAAGTAACGGGACCAGAGGGCAGGGAGATGGTGCCAAATATACAAATGAGATTTGGTGATGTAAAACACATCTGCGCATTTTGCGATGGATTCATTTCCTACGGAGAAAAAAGCATCACTCTGATCAACAGAGCTATTGACTATCATATGCAAGTTTGTCCGAAACGCCCAAAATAATAAATACTTCTTTTTTTTGTTTTGTTGCTCCTGTTGAGCCCTTTACAATGAATCGTTTTCATTGCCCCCTCCAAGAAAAACCCCCAAAAATATAAAACTGTTCCGAAAAATTCAAAAACAGTAAAAAAATGTTCAGAAAAAAAAAAAAAAAAGTTCTTTTCAGAACTACCTCCCCGTTATTAAAAAATTGGTACAATATTTGGAACTGTGCCAACCTCTATTTCTCTTAGTTCGCTTCCCAGTTCGCTCGCGGGTACGCGAACCGGAAGCGACCCAAAAACAGTAAGTATAAGGGAAGGAAACAGACACTTATGTTAAAAGAAAGACAGCTATAAGGGAGTAAACTAGAGATACCATTACCCGTAATCCACTGCTGATGATGTCACATATTACATCATTCATGACATGCTCAGTGACATCATCAGCAGAGGATTGCGGGTTTTTTGGCAACATGCCTTATCCACGGTTTAATAACGCTGCCTTTTGCTTTATATAAGTTTTCAAATTGTATGAAATATATACCAATAGGTCGTTATGAACCTTTAGGTAGTGCTTTTCTTCATGAGGTCTGGTCGCTTCCATACACATACAGATGTTTCAAAGATGATCAAGAAGTTTATCTGAATGGAGAGGAATGCACTGAGACGCCAGATCATTCACTAATGTGTAGGCACATACATTTACACGGTTCATGCAACAAACACCGACCAAATATGGCTTGCGTGTTGCAAGGCACGCCAGTTCCTGCTATCATCCCCACGTTCAAGTTGTTGGAAAATGGTAGTTATTTGATGCTCAATAATGAAGATTGTTCTGAGTTAATTAAAAGTATTCCTTTTATCGTAACAGTAAGTGAACGGGTTATTTGCTGCAGAAATGTTCTATTTCCTCCCACACATGAACATAGGGAGTTTTCAATCTGGCCACAAATACCAACCTTGAGACACGTTTCAACGGCATGGCAAGAATAAGAGCTCTTTTGTCTCAGAGAGAGGTGGCCTTGAGTTCGGCCCGTGAAACTTTCGTACTTCACATAGCGAACACCCATACAGAGGTGCAAAACCTTTTTCAATTAACATTTGCCTTTCAATTTCAGCAACATGTTTCCGACTATCTGTAACGCATCCTCCACAAAGTCCCTGGTGCACTTTTTTAAAGTTGTTACCAGTGGTCTCGTGACTTCATTTGAGAAAATCTTTGGAGTCATCCCTGCTTCCTTTCATTGTATTTTCTGCACTCTGGTTCGTGGATTGGCATTTTTACTTGCATTACCAGCGGACGCTCTTGTGCTTTTTTACATTTTTAAATATGGATGTCCCTCCTATGCAACCTCCGACCCTGCAGCTGCTGACACTGTTCCGCAATCGCATGCTAGAATATTATGGCACAATGCCGTTGGCGATATTAAGCACGGCATATGGATTATCTTTTCGGTTCTCCTACTTCACCTGTGTCCAGCCTGTATTTCACTGCCTGACCTGTGATTTCGATTGGGCCATTGATTTGTGTCTCTGCGGACCGGTTTCTCCTGACGTCGACTTTAATCAGCTGATGACTCCTATCATTACTCACGAGTTGGTTTGTCCTGGCGAAAGGATTATGGCTGTGGCATTGATGCATGGACTACTTGGTCCCTGGAATTTACTGGCGGCAGCACAGTCTTTCTTGGAACAGAGCTTTCTTGAAAACCCACCGAGCTGTCCTCTGATGGTGATAGAGGATCCGGTGCTGGGAGAGCACGTATGTTCTTTTCCGCTTTTAAATTGGATGGCTGAACTGTTTTCGGATGAAGACGGTGACTTCCTATTGGAGGCTGTTGCAGCTTATTTTGCATACACAGTTATGTCATAGACCCTTTTCATGTTTGATATGCTGAGTACTAGCATTTCATTGACAATTCATTGACTTATTTGTCAAGTTTTTATTATTTACCTTGCCTATTGGCTTAAGACTCGATAAAGTACTTGGCTGTTTTATTTTTCTTTAGCATTAAATTTTCCTAGTTTTTAATGCTTTACCTTGCGGACCGTCCACATATAAACTTGCAATCTGCTCTCATGAGATGGCACTTCTATTATCTTATTCAGTTCGTTTCCGGATCATGAGGAGGTGTCATCTAGGTCCTGGATATCTTTACACCGTGTTAAGTTAGCATGGGCTCATTACCGGTTTAAACGCCATTTTTCCTTTTTTGCAACTTCTGCACACGACACTTAGTTGTTGCTTTAGCTTTCCACCTAGTAGTTCATCGTGGTTTACATGAGAATAATATGTTATTGGTCTACTATCTGCTTTACTTGTTAAACTATATCTGTACAGCGAGTGCTAAAGTTTCAAGAACAACACGATACAGAATTGTTATGAGGTCTGATCTCCACGACTTCATACTCATAACATAAGTGCAACTTCTGCCAATTATGGGCATGAGGCGGGTTTTATATTGCTTTGCCGAACACACATACACAACAGTTGATGCGGTTCACATGAAGAGAGAGCTGGTGTATGCTGATGTGATTCCTTCAAATCTAAGACACTAAAGTATGGGCACGCCCTAAACCACACAAAGAGACCTTCTTAGCAAATAATATAATATGTGTATTAGGGAGGGTGAGATATAAGCAGCCGCGGGCCGTGGAGGGAGTTACGATGGGGCAGGGAGGCGGGGAGGGGGAGAAGCAGGGTGGAGCCCTCTCTACCTTGCCCCTCCCCCTCCCCGCCTCCCTGCCCCACCGTAACTCCCTCCACGGCCCGCGGCTGCTTATAAGTATTGCTAACTCTTATTCATTTACAGCATGTTAACATACTGTCACCATTCGCTTTTTATGTACTAGTAACTATGCTGGTAATTTTGCTACTGATAATATGTGTACTTGTATTCTCCACCCTGCTTCTCCCCCTCCCCGCCTCCCTGCCTCACCGTAACTCCCTCCACGGCCCGCGGCTGCTTATAAGTGTTGCTAACTCTTATTCATTTACAGCATGTTAACATACTATCACCATTCACTTTTTATGTACTAGTAACTATGCTGGTAATTTTGCTACTGATAATATGTGTACTTTTATTATCTAAGGTACTACGCCTGAGAAGACGGCATTAGTAAATAAACATTTCAAATACACATCTGTTCTTCTTAACTCCATGTTCTGGTTTCTAAGAAATCTATAACGACCGACTGTTCATGAGTTCCACGTATCCTGAGGTACTATAAGTTCATATTCTGGATTGTCTAAACATTGAGAGTTTGTTATATCCAATGTGACACTGTACCTAGCTTGCTAAATAGTTTTTGATTACTAACGTGAGTTTTGGGACACCCTAATTCGCCGAGGTTCCAATCCTCTGTCCACAGTTCTGTGTGAGAACAGAAACCCTGCGACAGGGGCACCCCCGACCCTTGCTGGAGCTTCATCACACTTGCGATACAACTCCAGCAATGCATTCGCCGAGGTTCCAATCCTCTGTCCACAGTTCTGTGTGAGAACAGAAACCCTGCGACAGGGGCACCCCCGACCCTTGCTGGAGCTTCATCACACTTGCGATACAACTCCAGCAATGCGCCACCTTTACGGCACAGATACATCACGCATCTGTGCTGTTTTTGCCCCATGATGCGCCGCATTGTAAATGCAGCACACCATAGGTGACGGAACAGCGGCACAGAATGACTAACACATCCCTGGTGATGCGCCAGTCATCATAAATGTATCCCTATGCTTCTTATCTTGTTAGAGATGAACCGCCATATGTATCATCAAAGTTATTTGCATTTCCTAAATAGCGAACTTTAAGGAATAAATAGCGATTCTTTACCATTCCTAGTTTGCGATGAGCTATTTGCTAATTAGCCGAATGTAGCCCAATGAAGCCCAATGTAGCCCAATGTAGCCCAAAGATGGCCGCCAGACACACAAAAAAACAAATGTAGCCCAAATATCAGCCAGATGTAGCCCAACTATAGCCCAGTGACAGAATGACCAATCAGCTTCGCAAACCTCCGTTACGCGAAGCGGAGCGCTGTTACAGATATATATCTTTTTTTGAACGTTAATTTCTCAAAATCCACTGGAGCACATATATTGAGACCTAGCAAAGGCACATCGGGCTACCAGTCCCTAATATTTTGCCAAGTTTCGTGCAAATCCATTCAGCCGTTCAATTATTATTATTATTATTTTTTTTTGCCCCGCGGGGCCCTTTTAAAACCTCCACATCAAACCTAGGGGGTCAGCGAGGATCTACTATGCCCCCTTATAGTTATTTCCCCCTTTGTTTTGACCTCCTCTTGTCTCTCGATCCTACCGAGAGACAAGATGGCGGCCGCTACGGACTGTTTGGAATGTTGACAGACGCCGGAGAACCAATCAGCTTCGCTTCACAAAGCTCCGTTGCGCGAAAAGTCCGCGAACCAGTGCGCTGCCCGGTCCGCTGTTACAGATATATATCTTTTTTTAAACGTTAATTTCTCAAAATCCACTGGAGCACATATATTGAGACCTACAAAAGGCACATCGGGCTACCAGTCCCTACAATTTTGCCAAGTTTCGTGCAAATCCATTCAGCCGTTCGGGCTAAAAGTGAGGCCAACCGCCCTATGGAAAACTCAATGTTAAAAACACGTTTTGGGACCCCCCTTTTTTCTCGGCCCCCACTGGACGAACCCCCCCCAAATTTTCAAGGGCTGCTCAGAAACAAAATGTGCCATTTTCCTGAAAATTTCAGCCAATTCCGTCCACAAACGCCAAAGTTATTAGACATAGAATTTTCAAAAAACCCATAGAGAAAAAATCCTAACTATATATACCTACTGGCGACCGCCAGTAGGTAATATATATATATATATATATATATATATATATATATATATATATATATATATATATATATATATATATATATATATATATATATATATATATATATATATATATATATATATATATGGAGTACTATGCAGTCTGTGCCCACGGGGGAATAATACATTTAACATTTATTCAGAAACACTGGGCTGGTACTTACTATGGGGCCACATGGATATTATCGGGCCAAGTGAATAAATGAAAATACATGTGGTGATTGGTCAGGTCCATTACAAAGGTTAATTGGTCAGCTTTCAGTTGCTGAATGTTTTATTTAGGTGATAAGTTGATACTAATGAGGTGAAACTGTTACCCTGACACTTTTAAGAGGTGTAAAAAATTTTAAAAATGTGAAACATTACTGCCACAAAATGTGCCTCTTCACTTCGTCTAATTCGGCTTTTATTTATTCTTACACATAATTTAGCCAACCCTACTGCATTTTTTGTCCTCCCATTATGCAAGATTACAGTGGCCCTGCTTATATGTCAGTCTAGAGCTGCCTTTTGCACTGTCATTTAGAGTGAAAATGGAGCTCTCTAATTAATGTGTCGCCAAGTTGTGGCACAGCATGTCAATGACCACATTGCTGGGCCTGAGGATGGCACAGGGCAAAGAACAGAAGGGCAGTCTGCCCTTTGTGTGTTTTCAGTTCTACTAAGAATCTGTCCTAACTATATAAACTGTCAATCTGTGCTCCACCACAACCTGTTTATGGTAAAAGTTAGGCAGTGAAATAGTGGTAGCTCACTGCATATAATCAGCAGTGCAAGAAATGGTTAGAGGCACAAGTCCCGCATATGTAAAAGAGTCATGGGAACTTGTAATTTCTACCATTGGCTAGTCATTGGGCCGCATCAAATGGCAGCATCAAAATATGCTGCTAATAAAACCAGCAACGTCAGCGTTTCATATCCACCTGGAATAACTCCACCTACTCCACCTCTCCCCCAAAGTAGTGTAATGACCACATTAAAATTGTACGTCAACATGTTCAGTGAGGTACTCAATATTTTGGTGAATGAGCGCGCGGAGGGAGTTCTCAGGTAAGCCTAACCATTGAGAATTCAAGTAGCAGTTTTGTGTCTGTGGCCCCAGTGAAGTTGATTGTGATTGAAGAGCAAGAAGTCAGTCACATTTAGGCTTAACACCTCCCTCCTCGTAATTACAGATAGCAATTACTTGGAAACAGAAATAACCTCAATGCATTTTTTTGGGTTTTAGGGTAATTAACTATATGAATGTTATTTAATTGTATTTCTAATGTATTGTTTATGGTGTGTTATAGTGTAAATAAGGATCTTGGATACTAGAGTGCTTTACAATGAGAAGACAAACAGTGCAAATCAGCTTATCCTAGTGATAATCAAAATGAAAACAAACATAGTGACGAAATGGACAGAGGTTACAATGTTATGCAAGATAACCACAAAGATAACATTAATTGAAAACATAATAGCCACAGTAAGCTTAATTATTGGAAGGGGGTCTGAATAAGATAGGAGAGTTACAAATATCTGAACTTTGTTATGGAGCATGAGTTTTATAATATCGCGAGACAGTGAGGAATTTAATAGAGGTGGCTATTAGAGGACACTCGCACAGGAAGAGATCAGGATCGAATTTGCAGTGATAAGAGGGTTCAGAATGAAAGAAAGGGCGAAACGAGGAAGACAAACTCTCATAAAGCGATCTACAAGAAATCTGCACAGGTGTGTCTTTGGAAGAGAAGATGTTTTAGCTCATACTAGGTAGAAAGAGGGGTGTAAGGCCTTGTAAGTAATAATGGCTGTCTTGTAAAGTGATCTGGTTTCCAAGATAATCCAGCGAACTGTTATAAGAACAGGAGAACTTTTTGAGTGCCCATTACCAAGAATGTCACTGCATGAAGTACTGCTTCCAGGGGGCCCAGGTGGACTTTGGTAAGACTGGTCAGAAGAGAGGTCTCATAGTCAATGCTCGACAGCACAAAATGGTGTTAAGTTCGTGTTCTAGAATACACTGACAAAACCTCCAAAGAAGTCGTAGTTTAATGTGCACACTTTTAGTCATTGCATTGATATTATTTTGTAGTTTAAGGGCCTAATGTATTATTGGTTGGACAGAGTACCTTCAGCCAAAGAATAAAAAAACTAATGACCCCCCCACACCCTGGAAGTTCTCCCGTTTTTTTCTGTACCCCACATTTAGGTTTTTCACAATGTCTGCTCTAAACACAGCGGGTGATGTGACAGCTTTACTTCGAAGGCTGCTACTCCATTGGGGTAAGCTTTCCATCGACAGAACCGATAGGGGCTCAGCTGACAGAAAGCTTATTTTCCGCCATTTTCTAAATGAGGCTGGCAAACAAAAGGTTCGGCAGACAGAGTACACCGTTACTCTTGCTATAGTGTACCCTGTCAGACAAACTCTAAATATGGTCATATGTTGTTTTTTTTTTAACTAGGATGAAATCTAAGGATTAGGATTGTCAATGATTGTGGGTTTACCATTCAGAACATCACAGGAGTCAAGCCAAGATTCAATAATGAATGTCGATTGGTAAAACAGAATGAGGAGAAGTTCAGTTTTTAAAGGATTGAGCTTCGAGTGAAGCAACATTATCCAATCTTGCTCTTGCTGAGTAGTAGTAAGACCTCAATGAGAGAAGAGATTTTAGGACAGACCAGCTTATCATCTGTAGACAATTCTTTAGTATGTGGGTAGGACACCAAGAGATGCTATATAGAGAGAGATTGAAAAGAGAAGGAGCCAGTATACAACCTTGAGGGACCTCTTCTGTGAAGGCAACCGAACACAAGACCGACTTGTCAACTTTAACCTGCTGAAAATGGTTGGTGAAATAGAAGTGCACAATTCGAATACACTGCTTTAAGCACCTCAGTTAGGAAGCATTCTTTTTTAACACCTACATCCCATAAAAAAAGACAAAAAAAGCATGCGGTTTTGTGCTTTTTTGTAATTCTAACAGTGAATTTAGCCACATGATATTTTAAAATGTTTCATAGCAAACATTTAAATGAGCATTAACCATGTTGGTTCTAGGACTCATAAACTTTCAATATATTGCTGCAGCTCAACTTTTTTACCAAATTATACAACTGTACATGCTTAATAATAACTGCGGCATCTCTATATTTAGTCCAGAATCCCAATGCACCCACCTAATCTGAAACTGGTAACTACAAAAGAGAATTAAGGTAACTATAAAGAGAATTAAGTTAACCAAAGCCATAAGCAAGGTAAAGAGATCATAAATATGTTATCTTGAGGGATAGCCAATCTGTTATTTAATGAAGACTCGCTTGCAATAAATCACAATTGTGATAGTACTCTTCCAGAGCACTTCTCTACCTGCCACATACGTTTAACATCAACTTGCATCAAATAAGAGTCAAAATATGACCATGCTCAATTCTTGCTACTCATGCTTGCTTACAACATATTTATTAGCATCCAGGGTTCTGCAGTTCAAGGTTTGACATCTGTCTATAGTGTTTCTTCAGATGCCTTCACCTATCTTAAGGTTTTACCTATTGTCATTGCCGCACCCTGTACTGGAGTACTCTGTATTCCTCGTAGTCTTAATAACGAGCATACAGAGTCAATGATGATGCTACAGGCTGGCTAGGGTTAACTACGTTACTAACCTATTTATTAGTAAGGAATGCTGAAAGCATACCTGCAAACTCACACAGTGTGACACATGATATCGGCTCCCATCACACGGTCTCCATGTGTGGAGCCAATACCACACTGTGGCAGGTTAACCTAGCTGAAAAACACTGTAAATAGTGGTTTTCCAGCAGGGCCGGCCTGGGAACCAAAACCCGCCCTGGCAAACAGCTCTACTGCCCCCCCCCCCCCCTCCCGGGTTTGGGGGTGCGGCCTAGCTGTTTGCCAGGGCCGGTTTCGGATGATTTTATTACAGGGCCGATATTGCAGTTAGGCTGCAAAAACGGCCCTGTAACGAAACGGCCCGCCAGGGGCCCAAAACTGGCCAAACCGTGGCGGCCCACCGGGTAAATGCCCGGAGCCTGCTGCAGCCAGTCAAGCCCTGTTTTCCAGCTCGCTTTTGAGTGCCTTTGAACTGCCGACGTCCATTTAGGGGTGTGAAAACACCACAGGATATCTGAACCAGCCTCAGCAAGCATATATATTTTTATGGGGGAGGAGGGGGGTTGGGTGGGGTCAAAAGTGCCTCCTGGGTACTTCTCCACATGAGGTCCCGCCCAATCCAAGGCCCCGCCCCCTCCTCACATCATGAGATTGTTCTTCTAGGAGGCAGGTATGTAAAAGAGTGGAGAAAATGCATCTACAGTTTGCATCACTCGCATCCTTAGCAAAGAGCACTCTCTCCTTTTCTTTATCTGAATCAGCTCAAATAAATTATCTAACATCCTGACTCTGAGCTCACAGAATCTCCCTTCTCTCATCAAATATCACAATATCATGGCCTATGTGTAATGCACTTTTACCTTTGCCTTATTTGTGCCGGTGACTGCTGGAACTTAATTTTCATACTCGGCATGAATGAGACAGGAATACAGATACGGGAGAAAGAAGGTGGAAGAGAAAGATAGGAAGACAGTGACAAAGGTAGAACAGAGGGAAGCAAAATACCCTGCAAGAGTTAAAGATGCAAAGAAAGATGAAGCATAGTGTGGTAGAAGGAAAAGGTATGTGATGAAATCAAAAGTAGATATCTGCAGAGAGATTGGGTGGTGATTCTTCTTTGACTTTTCATCTTCTCTGCAAGCAGCAAATCCACATGTGCATGTAATTCCTTAGTCAATATTATCAACGCACATCTGTCTTCTTCACTAGCTCTTCATAATGAAGATGAAGAACCTTCATATGATGAAATTGACGAAGATCGACTGTGCTTGGTTTCTACTTGTCATAACTGATATTGCCTTTTGGCCTTTGCATATCTGTCTTGTGGCTGGACATTTTCCTTCATGGGGAAATTAAACCCACATCGGAAGCATAACGTATTCTTTTCGGAGAAATTGACTTGTGTATATCTATTTTGTGCTTACACTTGCTTTTCATGATGCGCCGTTCTTGCTTCCATCTCAGCAGCTTGCCGATCTGCTCATTCTTCTGCTCTTGCGGCCATTAGCAACTTCTTTAAAATGAGTGTCTCTCTTGGCATGCATCTTCTGAAAGTGTCTGAAAGACAACATCGATGACTTCAAGGCACATGGCTTCTTTATCATTGAAGTCACAGAACTTATAATGTTTGGTAAGTGTGTCAAGTGTCTCAACAAACTCATCCATCGTTTCACCAGCCTGTTGTCATGCTTTGTTGAAAAGGTACCTTTCATAGTCAACATTCGGCATTGGATTGAACTTGGCTTCCAACACTTCTTTTATCTTTTGGTACAACTGCATCCCATTGTGAGACTTTCTTTAACACTTCTCTCACTCCATCACAGGCAAGGTTTTTCAAATATTTCATGATTTTCTTATCTTCTTCTTCTATTAGAGTATCTATGAAGTGATCGAACTTCCACCTGGCACAGATGTTCTGTTTCTTTGCTCTGTAAGACGTGAGTGGTGGCTTCAGGAATGTAGCTGCTTCATACTTTGCACCTTCTTCCATTGCCATTGAGAGCATGTGCTGTTCAGACAGAGTTCTTTGCGCACAGCAGGACTGCCAAACTCTCCATACAACAGCCCCGTGGCTTAGGCCTAGCCTTCTCGTCCTATTTTGAGGTCATAAAGTACTTCACTCGCTTGTGCCGGTAAGCACGTTTCTGTTTTCGTACCAGGTCGCTACTGCCTGTAGTGTTTGCTTCGTATAGCTCTGTGGTATGGTGCGGAGCAGTCTCTCTTCTTTCCGCCTCACAGTGGGTTCTGGTGAGCTTTTCAAATGTGCTCCACTGCAGGGACTTCAGCTTCTTCGATGGCTGTGTATGGGCTGGAGCAGGGCTTTGACTCCTCATACTCCAACCGTAGACTGCTTTGCATTGATTTGGGGCACACGTGGCATGCACTAGCAGTTTGCTGTACATTTGTAAACTCTCTAGGAGAGCAACCTGGTTACTTTGTGTTCCGTATCCCATCCTCATCACCAGTTGTAGCATCTTCCCCAACCCGGGAGCATGCAAATAAATATGCCACACATGGAGATCTGCAACAGATGTCTTTATTCCTCAGTATACGATCGAACTCTGTGCATATTGCATCATAACTTTCATAACCACACCTTAACATCTCCCAGCAGCATACATAATTCATGTTTAGAATCCCCTCAGAAGCGTGAGGTTCCTGGTGTGCATAATATCAAAGGCTCTACCGGGTCTTATCCAAGAGGTGGCAGCACACAAAAATGCGGTGGTCCAATCACATGTGCACTATGGTAATGGCACTGTAAAAAGGTTTGTGGGGTGTCAATGCTCAAGGGGGTCTAGTCATACTTGTGCACCAAGCAGTAGCTAACCTCAAGGACGTCAGCTTCAGCAGGCTGAGTCTCGTAAACATTATGCACCACAATCAGCAACATAAACACTAGAGAGGGTTGCAATAAGAGGCGTGTAGTGGTCACACACATAAATCAGTCTTTGAGTGAGTATGCCAGAAGAAATGACAGACACTTGTAGGTGTTTGGTAATACAAGTCCAGTGAAGAGAGACCCTACACAATGATTTATGGAGGATTGAGGGCTCTCCTGAGATATGTTCACCAACTTGTGAGCTTGAACCTAAAGTGTCTGCAGAAAGCCTGGTGGAAATCTGATCACATGTACATTAAAGGATGATTTTACATCTTCTAAGTGTCTGCACATATTAGCTTGTGAGGCCCTGTCAGTGATTTTGTCAAAATCTGTGTTTGTCCATGGGAGTTAGATGAGCACAAATTCTTGTTAGGGTCTGATCATACACATGCACCCGCCTCAGACCCTTTATCTTGAAGTAGGCTGTACACATGTTCAAATACATAGGATGTGGCTCGACTCTCAAATCTAGCAACTGGTTTATTTTCTTACTTCTGCTCCTCAAGTCTGTGCTAAAATTATGAGCCTGTTACTAAACATTGTTGACACTAGTTTAACAGGTACAAATTGTGTGACACGGCTCGAGCCACTTATGACAAAATTGATATACTGTACAGTACCAATCAACAGGCTCTTTGTGCCATACGCATGGATTCTGCCTACACACGTAGGCCATCAAGTATACTGTGTGTACCAAAATTAAGCAATTGAGCACATAAGCCAATTATAAAAACACTCTTTCAGTACGAAATTAGAAATCACAATTTATGGATTTTATCGTAAATAAACAATAAATAGCACAAACGCAGCACATAATTACAACTAATATGCATATACTAGTCACAACCTTCTAAGATTTGTTTTCTAAGTCTAAATGTAGACCCCTGCGGGGGTTTCCTGAGTTAGGAAGAGGCAGGCTGCACAACTCATTTTACCAGGAAGCAACACAAATTATTTGTGTATAAACTCATACTGGAATTTCCATGTGTAATGGGCAGCCTACGGTAAGATTTGCTCAGTGATGATACTCACCACTGATGGTTCTGCCTGGTGCACATTCACCTGCGTTTCGGAGCATTTTGGATCGTGAGGTGATATGAGGTGAAAGCCACAGCTCAGTTGGCAACAGCCCTCTATTCCATTTAGAAGCAAACCATGAACTCAATCCTTGTTGACATTAGAATTGGGGTAGTAAGTTCTAATTCTGGCGTTGGCATGTACCCAAAGAATTTAAGGCAAATCACTTCAACTTGTACCTCAAATTATGATTTTGTAAAAATACTATTTTAGCCTTTCATAAAGAAATCGGGACCCTACCTCATCTCTCTCACACAACCTGGTTTCAGTAATATGGTTTCAACCAGACCTCACCACAACACTTCAGGTTAATGCATACAGGTATATTTACTTATATGTATATTTACTTCTACACCTGGCGTAACTCTTCCCTGTTTTGCTGTTCTCCATGTGAATGTTGAGATGTACACGTAGGTGTAGATGTACATGTCTCCATCCACTTAAATGAGGGGCTGTCACCTACCTGAACAGAATTTATCAGTTTAAAGTCACTACGAGTAAACTGCCCATGGTGGAGTTCCCCTATGGGGAAATAGAGAAATGCATTAAAGTGTATTATTATTTTTTTTTTAAATTTGTCATATTTTACTGCATAATAAAAATATGAATTAATATAACATATTTCAGTTGTACCCAGAGATAATAAAATAAAGTGTTACATGTTAATTCACCAAAGTTAATATCTATTAAATAATCAAATAATTTAAATATATTGATTTGATGTATCAATTTAAATGTTTAAACCATAATTACAAAAACACTCACCCTGAATGATTTGTGTATTTAATATCTAGTAAATTTGGTTAAAAGTATTATATTGATTTAATTTACAAGCTTTATTTAAACAAACTTAAATGTTTAATTTCGTTTTTTTTAAATGGTGTTCATTAATGTTAAAACATGATTAGTATTTAGATATACGTTTTATCATTCAAAAATGTAAATTGAAATTTGAAGCTAATTTATTTTATGAAATATTAGTTCCTATGGTATGTTATTTTAATTACTTTTGCCATTGTTTTCTACAGCAGTGCATTGCAGTGTGTTACAGAACTAGTTTTGTAATAGCATGCGCTTACAAGCCCCTCCTTAAATGTCCCTAAATCCCTCCCATTTAGTGGTAATTACTCCTCAATTTCCCCCCTCTCTCTTGGACCCACCCATATATACTACTAAATTGTATACCTACGTGTTTGGAGATCTCCATCACTAGTGTGCTACATTAATATAGTGTCAAAAAGATTGCCAGTATTTAATATCATTGAGTGCAACCTGATGTCATTATATCATGGGACATTTTACCACACGTGATAACATATTTTGTCAAAAATTGTTAATATTGTTGTTGTTAATATTGAGTTATTAAATATTGTTACATCTATATCTATACTACTATTATAAAGGAAGAACTTTGCACCTTTGAGGCGGGTAAACTCGGGAACCACAGCGCCAATCCACACACCCGATACATCATTGTAATCGTCAGGGTGTGCAGATGGACATGGGCTATATAAAGTATAAAAATATGCGTTATTTAAAAAATGTACATAAAAAAAAGTAGTCCCTTCGAAGTAGCGCCGGCCGCGACCTGCGTGCTGACGTCAGGAGCGCGGGGAGGAGCGGCGTCCAGGAACGCGAGGAGGAGCGGCGGACATGGCACGGGGGAGGAGCGGTGACGAACGGCGGAATGGCGGTGAGGACCGGCAGACAGGCGGGAGGAGCGGTAAGCGGCGAGGAACAGTGAAATGAGGAGAGCGGGGGAGGAGCGGCGGCTGAGGTAAGGCTCCGGGCAGGCGGGGGTCGGGGCGGGCGGGGGCCCGGGCTGCTTGACAATGTCGGGGCGGGCGGGGGGCCGAGCTGCTGCACAATGTGCAGTGAAATGAGGAGCGCGGGGAGGAGCGGCGGCTAAGGTAAGGCTCCGGGCAGGCGGGGGTCGGGGCAGGCGGGAGTCGGGGCAGGCGGGAGGCGGGGCGGGCGGGGGCCCGGCCTGCTTGACAATGTCTGGGCGGGCAGGGGGCTGGGCTGCTGCACAATGTCGGGGCGGGCGGGGGTCGGGGAAGCCTTATTGCTCCCGGACAAGGATGGGACGGGCTGCTAGTATAATATAATTTCGCCAGTTGTTGTTATTATTTAAGTAAGTGATTGTACAATTAAATTAAATATCCATTATTTTAACATGTATGTTATTTTGTTTGTAAATATTTTAGAAGTAGCTTAAAGGGTTATTAGGGCAATTGGGTTCATAGGTTTTTGAAGTTGTTTGTTATGTTAATTGATCTTTTTTTTAAATTTGAGGTATTTCATTACATTTCCTAAAGTGTATTTACTAATCAAAAAACTTTAATCATTTTTAAAAAAGATTTTTAATTTGTAAATGTTTGTTATTAGTTTGCAGTTACTTTTATTTGTTTTGTTTTTATAATTTTGAAATTAATAATGTGGTATTATTTAAAAAGGGGTAAAAGTTACTGTTGCGTGTGAGTTTGGAGTGGTAATGCATGATAGAAAATGTGTTTTTTTATTTGTTTGAGCTGGGTACTTTAAAGTTTAAAATATTTCATTAATAAAAATGCACAATGTTTTAATATGTTTATATGTTTATTATTTTTTCTTAATAAAAACATAACATACTTTATTTTAATAGTTTGTATTGATAATAATACGCTTCATATTTAACAGACATTTTTTCAAGTTTGTAGTCATAAAACAATTATATATTTCCATTGCATATACTTTTTTTACTTTTTATACAAATTTACAAGTGTATTATTGCTCACACTTTTAATGCACACTTTTAATACAAAGTTTTTATATTATCATTATTAAGGTATTCCAGTGCGATTGAGCTTCTAGATCCTCATTCTTGGCTTAGATGACCACTAGTACACGCTCCATGTTCAAGCGTTTCGAGCTGAGAGATTGAAGGTCATCTTTGTTTTAGAGATTCGCTGTTCCTTCTCTGTAATTCAGGAAGATTATTTATCGAATTTGGCCACCATTTGGTCCATTCTGAGATTTAATGCGTCTATCTTTCTGTCGATGGACTGGAGACTACTCTGCATCGCTACTGACATTGCCTCCAGTGTGGACACCTCTGGAGAGCCTGAGGCCTGTCTCTAGCACAACTAGGTGTCCGGCAGTGGTCTTGCGGAGCTTTGGGTCTCAAATTTGAGGCGCGTTTAGTTCCTGTCTGTCTTCCCCACAATGATTGCATTATTCTCCGAAAGCCTATGAGGACGCGTCTCAACAAGTAAAATCTGATGTTGCAGCAGTTCAATGTCCCACTCGATCTCCAACTACAAAGGACAGTTTTCCCACTTATTCAGCCGCATGGTGCAGCCGTGCTTCATGGGAACAGTAGAGCGCCTGTATCTTAGTTCAAATGGCCCCCCTACTTCATGATATGGGGGGACGTGACAGGAAGAACGCACAGCAGCTATCCCAGATGGACGTGGGGCACATGGACCTGGCGGACCATGCACTACTGGCAGATCACTGCGCCCAGCCCCAATTTGTAAGCTGCACTTGTCTCCTCAGTGCTTATTCACCCAGTGCTGTACCCAGCTATGACACATCCCACCGACTACTGTGGGTCACAGCTACTGTACGAGCCCCTTATAGGCTCTCCGCAGTGTGTGATTAGCTGATCAGTGTCAGTCACGTCATGATGCACTGCCACAGGGCCACTAGAATGACACTCAGGCCCCACTGAAATAGTTGCATGTGGATCCCCCGAAGCATCAGATCTCAGCACTGGGGGTTGCAGCCAGTCTCAACCACAATTCTGCATTAGGAGGTGTTTTGACTGGATTGTGTCATATGCAGCATGACCTTTGCGGGATGCTAAGAAAAAGTACCCACTGATAAGAAAGGGAGTTGCTGGCTTGTGTGTGGGGTGCAGAACATTTTAGGAACTTTTTGTGTGGTACCAAATTCTTCATAAAAATGGATCACGAACCGTTGGTGCAAATGATGGCTCCTGTTGGTGGTTGTGCTATTGATGGAGCGAGATAGAAAACAAAATTTTGTTTAAACTCGCGAAGTCACATTTCCATAACATGAATAATAATATTAATAATTTGTGATATGTCGTACTAATACAACTTAGATTAAACTTTACACATGGGGGGACTAACATGTGTGCTCATAAACGTGCATATTTGTTGCATCTTTTTGTTCGTGCAAAATAATAAAATAATTTATTGTTTTCGTTTTTGTCATTACTAACTGCTGCAAAATTAAAAGAAGCATGTGCTTATTTTGCTTTTCCTTGTCTACGTGATGTCATTTCTACTATTCTAGGTGCACATAA
Source organism: Lissotriton helveticus (assembly GCF_964261635.1). NCBI lineage: Eukaryota > Metazoa > Chordata > Amphibia > Caudata > Salamandridae > Lissotriton > Lissotriton helveticus. The sequence continues at coordinate 495,814,174 of NC_136070.1, read as the reverse complement.
GTATTATGAATTATTGAAGACTGGTAGATATAAACGCTGCTTTAATTGTTTGCATTTGCTAGGTAACATTTGACTAATCGGGTGGGTTAATTAATTAGTGAACCCAAGGGTGGATACAGAATCTACATTATTTCTTACATTAATACTTTTCTTGTGTTTGTTTTATACTAGAAAGCTTAAGTTGCCTGCTTTTGGGCCTAGTTTGCTTGAGTCGCAGAAAAGAGCTGACATGTATTTCTGCAAAAGTCACAAGACGCCCATTCTGAAATAAAGCGTTTATCAAAGCTGCATTCACAAAGCAAAAACTGATGTGCTGTCATCATTCTGTCGGACGTGGCCAAGGTCGAAAGTGAACATTTTGTCGGTCTTAACTTGGCATCCGCGGAAGTCAATGGACGCAGAGAGAGAACATTTATATACAATTGTTGCAAACCTAGGAAGCTCCTGGTTGCACTCGGAAGAGACAATGGTCCTTAAGAAAAATGACTTGATGGAAATTTTGTAATGTGGGTGACATGTCACTTGTCACTCTCAGCCAATGGGACGTCGAAGATTTCTGAAAACTTTCCTTTGCGTAGTTTAGTTAGCGTAGAAAGGTATAAAAAGTCATGCCTCTAGAGATGGGCTGGCTGCTGCTTTCTGACTTTCCGATGAGGGTGATGTGCTGTCGGACTTTGCTTGGAGCACGTAAGAATCCTCAAAGAACTTTACTTTAATTTCTATTATTTTAGCTCAGCTAGGGACATAGGTTTTAGAAATGCTAAACTTTTAATAATTCTCTTAAACTTTGATTTATTTGCTTAAACTGCTTTTTCTCATGATTATTTACAACTATGTTTACTTTAATGCTAATAAAATTCATTTATAAAACTTTCAACTTATATACCATAATTTAGTAATAAAATCTTACTTTTGACAAACAAGCTGGTCTTGGTTATTCAGAAGTGTGGGTTACTATTAGCTAGATCACGTCGCCTATGGTGGTCGTTTAAATAGCAAGGATGTGTTATAATGACAATATTCCTTCCGCTAATGTATAATATTGTATATAGTTTGTAAATTAGGTGTATATAGATTTATTCTGACCACCTGATTCAGTAGGCCCAAAATATGTCAGGTTTATAAAATGGGTCCAATAGTTAGTGTAGAGTTTGTTATTAGGTTATGAAGTTGGGTAGTGTTGTTTATGACATATTTTCTATAGCCCGCTGGATCACTATGACAGCAAGGTTTGCCAGACTTACCTCTAGATTGCAAAGCTTTCAATACTGAATGGAGTACATTCATGGAAAGAATAATGTGCATGCAGATTGTATGTTCAGGTTACCCTTACCTGGGGATGATCACAGTGATGCAGATATGGAAGAATGTGAATTGACATTCATGTTGCGGGATATCAATTTATTGAGTTAGAACATCCTGTTGTTCAGGAAACTAGATGAAGAGAGGAGATAGAGAAGGACTGTGAGTTGAATACTGTGAGTTGAATAAGGTAATCCAATGTATTAAGAGTGTTTGGCTCTTCAAAGTGCGGGAGGAATTAGTTGTGGAAAATGGCATTGTAGTAAGAGGTGGCAAAATGTATACCTCCTTTTAATTTGAGGAAAATTATTGTGGACATTGCTCATGAAGGACACATTAAGCATTATGAGGCGGGTCAGTGTGAATTGTTGCTGGAGATGGAGAGTTGGCTTCATGTGACGAATTGGCTAAAGCATTACGTCCTGATCCCCAGCCTGTTGAGTTTCTAGAGGCACCATGGTGGAAATTTGATTTGGATATATTTGGCCCATTTTCAGTGTTAGCTAGACAGAAGGTGTTTGGCATAGTCATGGTGGATTACTATTCCAAATGACCTGAAATTAACATGGTAAAGGATGTCACCCCAGAAAATGTTGTGGAGGTCTTGTAAGAGGTCTTCTGCAGGGAGAGTATTTCCCAACAAGTGGTAACTTATAATGGACCACAGTTTGTCAGTACCTGCATGGGACGTTATCTGGAGAAGTGTTGTGTGATGCATAAATGGATTACTGTATTCCGTCCCAAAGAGAATGGTCAAGTAGAAAGTTTCAACCAAGTGGTTAAGGAAGCTATTCAGTTGTCAGTGAAGGATGGTGTGAATTGGAGGAAGGCATTACAGTCCATGTTGCTGGCGTACAGGACTTCTCCTAATACAGTGACTTCTGTGAGCCCTTTTGAGTCATTGAGACATCAGAAACCTAGTACAAAATTAGTTCCCTTGTAGTTGAGGAATAAAAGGAAAGTTTTTGATGTAGTTGTGGATGTGGATTTTAAGGAAATCTGGCACAGAGTAGAGGAATACAAGTTGAAATTGTGAAATCCATTAAGAAAAAGAAAAGGACCTATAAGCAGGCATGGTGTGAATGTTGGTGACAGGGTTCACCTCAAGAAAGTGAAAATGGATAGCAAAGGGTTAGAATGTTGGTCGGACCCTACACATGTCATTGAGGTTTTCAAGAATGCTGTGTGAGTGGAAGGAAGAAGAGTTTGGAAACACAATCTTGTGTTCCTGTTCAAGGGAGAGAACTTGCATCCATGTGATCAGAAAAACAATGCTTTCCTAGAAGTGGAAGAACAGGATTGTGTTGAAAACACAGGCATGAACTGTGCCACTATTTCTAATGAGGCTGATGATGTCATGGATGAACCTAAGAGTATAAGGATTCGTATAATTCCCATGAAATTACAAGATTATATGTTGATGTGAAATAGATAAAATAAATTAAAATAAATAAAAGGGGGAAGGTGTGTTACATGTGGTGTAGCGATGTGGACACGAGCGTGACATTGGTGATGTTACGCCCGTTCCTATTTCATATAATGCAGGCCCTGCAGGTCGCTAAACGCACTGAGACATGCCCTTGGGGATGTGTTCATTCAAGATAGCAGGAGCCTGATTTGGAATGAGCAGCATGTATATATATACATATATGTGCGGGTCAGTGGTTGAAGTTATCAGTTGGCTACTTATACTCATGTTACCACGCATTTGATGTGAATAAATCTGCTTGTGGAAAAAAATGACTTACTCTTTTGAGGTTGTCATTTAAAGTGTGCTTTTTCGGATCTTTTCCTACAGCTCCCACGGCTTCTTCTTTGTCCTAATTTGCTGTCTGGAGAGTGCAAGCTCCTTAAGCCATGGGAACATTACAATTTCTTGAAACACCACTTATGGAATCACATGGAAATGCGAGATGCAAGTTTAACCAGTTGGTATCACATCCCATTCATTTAGGACTGGGCCATCCACAACAGCAGCGGCTATAGGTCTGTCTCCAGAGGTGATTAAAGTGGTCAGGAAGTCGAAGACCAGTTGCTTTGAATGTTGTGTCAGACTCCAGCTACTCTAAATCTCCTTACCCTCGTCAACATCCCACATGTTCCCCTAATTTTCTGCATTTAACCCACTCTGTATGTTGCTCGGGTTTGTGTCATTTATCTCACTGTTTATTTCTTGCAGTGGTCTCTCCCGCAAGATGGATGAACGTTTGCTGGTGGGTCATATGTTTCTTCACTGAGCAGGTGAGAGGCTCAGAGGGTAAAGTCTGAGGCCTTTCATAGCACCATGAGTGTAAGTCACCACTGGCAGTTATTTTGGGTGGCTCAACCTTCAACACCTACTTAACGCCTCTAAGGTCCTTTGGATTCTGGAGCAATTCCAGTCCCTGACACCCTAGTAATCCATAAGGTGGGTAACAAAAAGGTATCCTAAAGTACACCCTGGGTATACAAGATGTTCAATTATCTAAATAAAATAGAAGAGAATCCTAGGAGTTTCATGATATCAATAGTCTGGTCAAATTGGTCTTGTCACAGAGTGACAAATGAGTCAGTGAAAAAGTCAAATTACTCAAGACAGAAGCTGTTTGGTCATGCATGGGCACCATTAGTTTTGACTTCCTTCACCTCATAAACACTAAGGGCCTCATTTATGAGGTTTTTCCATAGAGCAGCACTGCAGGGTGCACAGTCAAAGTATCGATTTTTAAATATCAACCTACCTTAATATCGTGTTTTTATTATCGTAGGGACAGAATATCTAAGTCAAGAATATCGTTGGACAGAATATAGACCTTAAGGTAAGTAATATCGTTTTTTTAATATCGAAGTAAGTAATATCGTTAGCAAAAATATTGTTGTCAATAATATATAAAAAAATCCTGTTCTGTATTGTATATGTATGTTTAACATTTTTGTTAATGTATTTTTTAATATATGTATTAAATGTTTCGAAATTTGTACTTTTTTTTTGTTTTTTAACAATTTTATTGAAATAAGAAACAGTGATTGGGCATATAAAAAGCATTCCATGCATACATAGAGAGCGGCGAATCAGGGAATTTAATACATCATCATAAAGAGGAAGACAATACAGATGTGGCAATCAGGCAACCCCACGTCTCCTATCGGACCCTCACCTCCGTCCACCCTACTCAGAGTCGTTGTCGCTATCTAGCTGAGGTGGCTCACATATGAACCCTCTATATTCATTCCACGCACCCCAGATCTTGACCCATTTTCGCGGACATTTTCGATTCAGATATACTGCACGTTCAGCCACCATCGCAGAATCTAGATCTGAACACCACTCCCTGAGCGCTGGTACCAAATGAGATCCCCAAAATCTGGCTATATTTCTTTTAGCATACATGATACTTAGGGGCCGATTCACAGAACTAACTGAAGACAAAATCCTAAACTTACTACTTTTGGTATTCACAGAAGTTAGGATTTTGTCTTAAGTTTGTCTTAAGACAAACTTAAGACAAAATCCTAACTTCTGTGAATACCAAAAGTAGTAAGTTTAGGATTTTGTCTTAAGTTAGTTTTGTGAATCGGGCCCATTGTGTGACCCAGTCCTGCATGGAGTGATTGAGATCATTGGGCTCCCAAATGTTGAATAGGCTACACCGCGGCTCCGGGACCAATGAGTCTTTCACCACTTGAAGCTGGCAACCTGAGGGCACCCCCAGATGGTATGAAAGAACGTTTCCTCCTCCCCGCATCCCCGCAGACAGTACTTATGTGCGGCTTTCCTTATCTTATGAAGGGTGACCCTAGTGTAATAAACACGGTGTAGAATTTTCAACTGTATTAATCGGAGTCTAGATGGTATGGCCACCTCCTGTGGCGAGGAGAGCGCAGTCTGCCAATCCGACTCGTCAAACTCTCCCACCTCCGTGGTCCAGGCCTCCCTTAGCTTCAAAGTGGGGTCCGGCAGGTTATTAATGAGTTTACGGTAAACAAACAAAGTCGCCTTTTTGGGCATGTGCTCCGTCAGAAGCCTATCCTCTAATGGGGTAGATTCAGGTAAGTCATCGCCAGGTTAGACAAATGACCTCAGGGCGTGACTAATCTGCAAATATCGGAATCTCTCCGTGTGCGCTAGATCATATTGTTCCACAAGCTGTTCGAATGAAAGGATGGCACCTCGCCTCCAGAGGTCTCCCACCACAGTGGAAGAGGTGTGGCGCCGCGGCCAGGGCGACTGACGCTGGAATCTGGGGATCACGGTTCGATTCCCGGCACCGGTGGCAGATTAGCCCAGCACCATGTGACTCTGGGCAATAGCTTGCTTAATCTTCCCGACGGCCCCCCGCGCCTAGAGACCCTACGGATGATTGTGCGCTTTACAAATGTGGATTATTATGGAGATACCAATCAGGTTCCAGGCCTCAAAGCCTTTACTGTTGCATAGACGGCCCAGTCGATGCGATGACCAGAGTGGCGTCATTTGCGTAAGTGTGTCTTTACTTTTAAGGCGAGCCGAGGCCAAATACCACAACTTCACCGTATGGGCCGTAGGGCCAAGTAAGGCCGCAGCACTTTTTTTGTCGTAGAGTGCGGCCAGCACACCACCGCTACCTAGGTCATACCTGTTCACTTTATACACTGGCTCAGTCTGCGGAGCGTGCAGCCACTGGTTTATGATCTTCAACTGGGCCGCCCAGTAATATAGTTGAATATCAGGGAGTGCTATGCCTCCATCAAACCAGCCCCTAACTAGTTTATATCGGGAAATGCGCGCTGGTTTGTCCCCCCAAAGGAGACCCGAGACCAGTGCGTCTATGGACCTGAAATATTTAGGAGGCACGAGAAATGGAGTATTCTCGAGGGTATAGAGCAGCCGGGGCAGAGTCATCATTTTAAATAAAGCCGCCTTTCCCAGGAGGGTCAGTGGCAAGGTATGCCAGTGTTGTACGTCACTGCGAAAACGCTCGAGAGGGGGCGCCAAATTATGGCGAAAGAAGGCCTTATGGTTAGGCGTCACCCAGACCCCCAGATATTTAAAGGGTCCGTCAGTGACCACCAATTGACAGTCAGCCGGAAGCTGCGGTGGGAAGCCTTTAAGGACAAATAAAACAGACTTGGGCCAGTTGATAGTATACCACGAAGCCCGCCCAAAGATTTCACAGATGTTAAGGAGCACTATAATCGAGCATCTGGGCAAGGTCAAATATAGAAGGATATCATCAGCATATAATGATATGCTGTCCTCCCACGTCTCGGTCCATCTGAGTCCTTTAATCATGGGGTCCCACCGGATCCACGCAGCCAACGGCTCAAGGATCAGGACAAAAAGCCGGGGCCACAAAGGGCACCCCTGACGCGTGCCCCGACCGAGTTGGGAATCCCTGGAAATATGGCCGTTAGCCACTACATGCGCTAGAGGCTTAGTATAAAGGAGCTTCACCCACGCACAGAATTTGGGTCAGAAGCCAAGATGCCGAAGAACCGCAAATAGATAAGGCCATTCAACCATGTCGAATGCCATTCGGGCATCCAGGGAGAGGATCACCGCCGGTTCCTGAAGACTCGTTATCTGTGCCATCACCGCATGGACCCGTCGCAATTAAGAGCAGTATTTCTGTTCGTCATAAACCCAGATTGGTCCGGGTGAATCAGCGTCTCCAGATGTGGGGTCAGTCGGCGGGCTTTCATTTTTGCCAGTATCTTTGCTTCCGCATTCATTAAGGAGATTGGATGATATGATGTGCACATGTCCGGGGGTTTGCCAGGTTTCGGTATAGCAATTATTGTGACTGTCCGCTGGTCCCGCGGTAATTCCCCCTTACTCAAGCTATCTAAAAACATCTCTAGAAGGTGTGGAACCGTTAGATCAGATACGCGCTTATACATTTCTATAGGGATCCCATTGAGTCCCAGAGTTTTACCTGATTGTAGGGAATGAACCGCAGCAAGGACCTCGTCCTTTGTGAAGTCAGATTCCAGAAGCGAGGCCTCGTCCTCTTACAAGGAAGGCATTTTTGTATCCTTGATATAGGTTTGCGCCTCTTCTGTGGATAAGTTTGAGGTGGGGGTATAGACTTTTTCATAATAGTCAGCTAGAGCATCTACAATGTCCATTGGAGTGGTTACCACTACGCCCTCTGGGGTGTGGAGTCGTGCTACCGTCCCTTCCTATCCAGCCAGGCCAGGAGTTTCCCTGCCTTATCCCCTACCTCATAAATAGTGTGCTGCGTGCGTTGGAGACGCTGTCTGATCCGCTCCCGCTGATATGAAATTAGTACTTCTCTAAGTAAAGTTTGCATTTTAGTATCAGAGCGGGTTGTGGGTTTATAGGGGAATAGGGTGGGAAGTAATTTAATTACAATTAATTAATTAATATGTTTTATGTATTGTTATTGACTGTTAATTAATTATTAATTGGTAATTCATTTTTATCAATTGATTATTTTATAATTATATTAATTATAATTAATGTATTGTTAATTTTTATTTATTGCTAATTCATTTATTGTTAATGAATTATTAATTGGTAAGTGATTAATTGATAATTAAATTAATTATTTGATTTTTTATGTGTAGTGGGTTGTGGGTTGTGGGTTTATAGGGGAATAGGGTGGGAAGTAATAACATTAAAGTATTCATTTTATTTATTGTTATTGAATATTAATTTATGGTTAATTTGTTTTTCTTTGCTGACTAGTTTTTATTAATTGATTAATTGATCGTTAAATTAATTGTGTTTTTATGTGTAGTGTGTTGTGTGTTAATGGGGGAATAGTGTGGAAGTAATTTAATGTTATTTAAGTAAATATTCATTTTGTTTTATTGGTATGTATTAATAATTTTTTTGTTAATAAATTAATGATATGTTATTTATTTTACAAAAAATATTTAATTGATAAGTATGTTAATTTAACCCCTACACTATCCTACATGTTCCACACTGGTACACTCACTGGAGTTGGAATAGTAAGTGTAACCCCTATGCTATCCAACACTTTCCCTACTGTTGCACTCACTGGAGTGGGAATAGTAATGTTTAACCCTACGCTATCCAACACTTTCCCTACTGTTGCACTCACTGGAGTGGGAATAATAATTTTTACCCCTACGCTATCCAAAACTTTCCCTACTGTTGCACTCAATGGAGTGGGAATAGTAATGTTTACCCCTACGCTATCCAACACTTTCCCTACTGTTGCACTCACTGGAGTGGGAATAGTCATTTTTACCCTTACGCTATCCAACACTTTCCCTACTGTTGCACTCACTGGAGTGGGAATAGTAATTTTAACCGCGACGCTATCCTACACTTTCCCTACTGTTGCACTCACTGGGGTGGAAATAGTAATTTTTACCCCTATGCTATCCAACACTTTCCCTACTGTTTCACTCCCTGGAGTGGGAATAGTAATTTTAACCCCTACGCTATCCAACATTTTCACTACTGTTGCACTGTTTGGAGTTGAAATAGTAATTTTATTCCCTCCGCTATCTAATATTTTTTGTATTCTTTTAGCTAATGTAGTATATAATTAATTTTAAAAAGAGAAATAATATTTTACTTTTTTAATTTGCTACATATTTTTATTTAATTTTTATTTATATTATTGTTTTATGTGTATAGGTGTATTTATAATTTATAAGATTTTAAAAAATAATTTATGTTATTAAAATAATTATTAAAACATATTAATAAGTAAGTGTATATATTATATATTATATGTTTAATGTATTAGTAAATTATATATATATTATATATATTTTTTAACGTTTTAAAATATTTGTAACTGTTTATTTTAATTATATGTATTATATACTTTATTTTACATACTTTTTTTTACTTAAATAAAAAACAATATTTTTAACAACGATATTTTTGACATTGATATTTTTTTTCTCGATATCTTTGTACTTACCATAATGTAGATAGGATTTCGATATTCTTGATTTCGATATTCTTGCTTCGATATTTTTGTAGCTCTATATTCTGACCTTCGATATTTTGTCAGTGATTCGCGCTGCATACCTTCCTGCTGCGCTGCCCTATGACAAAAGAAAAGGACAGGCATGCACTGTATCTTTCAGATATGGCCATTTCTTTTCCCCTGTGCCGGTGCACAGCGCAGGCATGTTTGCACCATGATGCAATGGTGCCTGCGTTGCAGGGATGGGTATTTTTGTACAGGAAGAGAAAAACTTCCTGCACAAAAAAAATCACAGGAGGCACTTTCCTCTTTCTATGTGTGCTGCAGAATGCAGCAAACATAGAAAAAGGAGAAGAAATAAAGATATTTCTCCTCGTTGTGCCTTCTGTACGCCGGAGTCGTACATTTTTGGTGCAGCTTCAGAGTTACGATTTCTCGTAAATCTGGGACAGTGTCAAAAGCCATGGATGTAGATGGGGACACCCCCAGCAACACCCATTGCACTCCACTTTAATGCAGAAAACTGTGTTAAAGGGAATTACATTTATGAGGCAGCATTAAGCCAAAAAAGTGGATTAGTCCTGCCTCGTAAATATGGAGCAGGCTCCTGTGCCACAGAACGTCACAAAAAGTCACGTTCTGGCGGCGCAAGAGGCCTCATAAATGAGTCCCTAAACTGTGTGCTAGGAATGGGCTAGACTGATCCACAATGCGCTTTTCATAGAAACAAACATTGGTGGTATCTCTGGGAAGGGCCAATCTTTGGTGGGGGGGAGAGCAAGTTTGTCATTTACCTATTCTTCCTGTGGCAGTCATTTAATTAAAACTCTCTAGACACTTTACCTCCTTTTTACTCTCTATATAAGAAATATGATTCTCCTGGGTACTGGGGACGGGTGAAGAGGAGGGGTGTGTGGTGACCTGCTGATCGATGGACCATGGCCTTCTAGCTCCACCTCTGGATTGCCTTTGGTGTCAGTATTTGCAGGGTTTGTGGCTTACTAGTTTGGTCCCAAATGCCCTGAGAGGGATGGTGCGTTATGCGGCTCCATGGTCACTGTGCTCTCTCTATTCAGCTATTCATATTTTATCTTGTAGCATGCTGTGGGGACTGAAGAGCCTTTTTAGGCCTGTCTCCCTTTACGTTGTGCATCTGTCCCCGTGAGTGGATGTAAATTATTGACATTATGCACCTTAGCCTGTGACAGATGCAAACAGTGATGTGTTAGAACTTTTATTGTCAATATATAAATGCTTTGTAATGTGTGAGCTTTTCCAACAATGTCTTTGAATGGAATACCTAGAAACTGTTTCATGATTTACAGCCTTTGTATTTCCTAGCTGAAGTAAAATCAAGCTGCGTCCTGTTGGCACACGTTTCCTCTGCTTTCTCATTACCTCCTCAAGCCATACGGGTCGCAGACAGAGACGGGGAATGTTCCTCCTATGAATAAAGCATGTTGGTTGCATCGACATTGCACGCTGTGAGCGCTCTGTAACAGTAATAAAACATGTCTGTTTCACGTTCAAAGCAAACTTCCGTTTCCGCTTCGTTTGACGTCAGTAGATTGCATCATCGTTTGCACGGATCACAGTGTAGCGCGGTGTGAGAACTGGAACTTGAGAGGCCGGTCCGTCTCCCAGCCCATGGTGAGTCAGACGCACTTGGACCGGTTCCTTGCACTCTCACACAGTTATTTCACTATCAGGAAGTTTAAATGTACTTCCCCGAAGATCGTTTCTTTTATTTATCTAAACGCTCCACACAATGGCTTCAGTTTCTGATTTAAATAATTCTGGCAAAAGCAGTAGATAGTTGTGGTATCATTCATTGCCTGGCTCGGAGAGCTGGAGGGCCAGGAAGTAGAAACAACACAACTGTGCCAGCAGACAAGGACGACGAGTCACTAAAACGCAAGCTGCAGTGGAAGTGACATCATGCACCTTGTGAATCTCTGGTGACACCTTGTTGCCTTTACAAGCATATGATGCCGAGGAGCTAAGGGAAGGGTAGGGTGCTCTACTAGAATATCGTGGTCAGGATATCCTGTGATGTTGTCAATTGCCTGATAAGACTCCTATGCAGTTAACAATTAGGTCAAATGAAAAGGAGCACTGTATAAATGTACATCAGAATTTAGAGGCATGGTATTTTGAGGTGTGGACTCGTATAGGCTTGCAGCTGGCCAAATTCACTTCAGGTAGGTCTGTTTGGTGGATCAGTGGTCATCCACTGTAGGGATCAGTGTTAGATCCTACAATCGTATGTTGAAATCCTGACTAACCCACTCAGCTTTTCATCCTTCCGTGGTCAACAACATGAGCTCTGTAGGGTAACAATAAGCATATATTTTCTGTCAGTAGTGACAAGGTAGGCTAAGGGTAGACAGGTGCACTCCAAATATGCCTACCACTATATGTAAACTTTATATATGTAATTCAGACAGGACATCCTGCTGATAGCTACAAAGAGCAGGAAACAGAGGATCTGAGGTTCAGTGGCTAATATAAAGGCGATGAAACTTAGAAACCGTGGTTAACATTCTAGCTCTGGCAATTGACCTGAAATTGTGTGAGATTCTGGGTAATTCATTACATCTCACTATATCTTAAATAGAACATATGTATAATATAGTGTACATATGCACAATTGTTTAGTGTAGCAAATTGCATTATAAAAATCAGGTTTTCATTGTGCAGTTTTGCTCTTTACGCCCTTCCAATTCTGGCTTCTGTAATAGGACCTCAACTGGACTGCACTATATACATATATTTAAAGTAAAGTTAATTGTTCTTTGTGGTGCCTCGCAATGTCCTAATTACATGATTTCATCTTACAACTCATAATAAAGTTTCTGTTATCTGATCACCATTTCACTCCATACACTATGTTGTTATATTTAAAGCACCTCATGTTCCAGGTGGTACTACTACAATACATACACTGCTACTATTTAAAGTGAAGCACATGCTTTGATCAAATATGAAAAAATGCATGGGCATACTTCCTTTTAGTCTACTGCTCTTCTCATTTGTTCCTTTTTCAAGTATAATATGTTAATACTGAAGCAGGTAGAAAGAGAAATACAAGCTAGAGAAAGCTTCAATTTACAAAGGATAAAAACCCTTAAAGTTCAGGCAAGCTGACTAAGACAAGCAATAGGAAAAACAGATGTAGTATAGTAAGAACAAGAAGCACCAGGAGGATCCAGAGCAAGCAACCAACATGGAGGGACATCGCAACAAAGATCCACTCATTTAGGACGAGATATCACAGGAAGTAAATCATGGCCATGTTGAGTGGGGTAGGTTTCATAGATCTACTAAGCTAATATGGGTGTAACCTAGTTGGTAAAACCTGACAAGGAATTTCAAGAATCAAACTTTTTGGATCAGGAGCCCAATTGTCAATCAATCAGGTCATTTATAGAGCGCACTACTCACCCGTAGGGTCTCAAGGCGCTGGTTTGGGGGGGGGGGGTGCCGTTACTGCTCGAACAGCCAGGTCTTGAGCTTCTTCCTGAAGGAGAGGTGGTCTTGGGTCAGGCGCAGGTCGGTTGGGAGTGAGTTCCAGGTCTTGGCGGCCAGGTAGGAGAAGGACCTTCCTCCTGTTGTCGCTCTTCGGATGCGGGGGACGGCGGCGATGGCGTGGCTGGTTGATCTGAGGAGGCGCTTGGGGGTGTAGAAGTTGATCCGGTTGTTGAGGTAGCTCGGGCCTTGGTTGTGTAGGGCTTTGTGTGCGTGGGTGAGGAGACGGAAGGTGATTCTCTTGTTGACCGGGAGCCAATGCAGATCTCTCAGGTGTCCGGAGATGTGGCTGCGTCGGGGGATGTCGAGGATGAGTCTGGCCGAGGCGTTCTGGATCCGCTGGAGTCTCTTCTGGAGCTTGGCGGTGGTTCCGGCGTAGAGGGCGTTGCCGTAGTCCAGTCGGCTGGTGACGAGGGCCTGGGTGACCGTCTTCCTCGTCTCGGTGGGGATCCACCGGAAGATCTTGCGTAGCATGCGCAGGATGTTGAAGCAAGACGAGGAGACGGCGTTTACTTGTCTGGTCATGGAGAGGGAGGAGTCCAGGATGAAGCCCAGGTTGCGTGCGTGGTCCGTCGGTATGGGTGCGGTGCCCAGGGCGGGGGGCCACCAGGAGTCGTCCCAGGGGGAGGGCGAGGAGCCCAGGATGAGGACCTCCGTCTTGTCCGAGTTCAGTTTAAGGCCGCTGGTCGTCATCCATTCGGCTACCTCTCTCATCCCTTCGTGCAGGTTGGCTCTGGCGGTGGCGGGGTCGTTGGTCAGGGAGAGGATCAGCTGGGTGTCGTCGGCGTAGGAGATTATGTTGAGGTTGTGTTGGCGTGCGATGGCCGCGAGGGGGCTCATGTAGACGTTGAAGAGGGTGGGGCTCAGTGAGGATCCTTGAGGGACGCCGCAGATGACTTTGGTGGCCTCTGACTTGTACGGTGGTAGGCGGATTCTCTGTGTTCTTCCGTCGAGGAAGGAGGTGATCCATTCCAGTGCCTTGTCCTGGATTCCGATGTTGCCGAGGCGCTGTATTAGAGTGCGGTGGCAGACAGTGTCGAAAGCCGCGGAGAGGTCCAGGAGGATGAGGGCCGCTGTCTCTCCGTTGTCCATCAGAGTTCGTATGTCATCGGTGGCAGCGATGAGGGCGGTCTCGGTGCTGTGGTTCGCTCGGAAGCCAGACTGTGAGGGGTCGAGGGATCCGTTCGTCTCGAGGAAGGTGTCTTTACAGAACTGCTGAGGAGAGGCAGGCGACAGAGCATCCGCAATCCCAAAGGTGCTCCATAGAAGTTTGCTCTTAGTGTATTGACTCCTGGGAATCAGTCTGTGTCCAACACAGACAGTCAGGAGAGGAATAGTGTGCAAACAGAATGTTTTCTGATAACACCGGAAAACACCCTGCAAACTGTGGACACAAATCATTCCCAACTATAGGGTGAGATCAACTGAAAGGAGGACACGGGCACACCACTATACAGTGTGGAATGCAGGTCAGTTGCATACATTTAAGTAATACTTTGTCAACTATATACTTGCTTTAAAAGGATGTTTCTAGTTTCATAACGCAGCATGCCCCTTCTGATTATATTCTCATTTCAATATTCCGTTACCTTAGCATCACATTGATACTTGCTGGCCAGTTGACACTGATATACATACAAATCTGCATTTGCTATTTATGATGTTCACAATTTAATGTATTTACGTTTCTACCTTTTATGGGATTTTCAAACCTTTTACAGTGAACAGCTCTCAAACTGTTTACATTTCCTTGCAGGCACAAAGGTTCACATTTTATAAATTGTTATTGTGGGTTGTGAGAAAGTTTTAAGGCAAACGCCTCCCCACAAAACTTTTTCTTTGAAGAGAGAACCTATTTTTAACAATGCCATCAATGAAACAACAGATGTCACAATAGCATAGTGCTTTAGATATTTGACATATCTTTCATAACACTGTCATATCTCTCAATTGGCTCCACCTGAGACTGTCATACCCCTCTTTTTCTTTACTTCTGGGCCATTGTCAATTATTCTTGCATGCCCAAGAGATAGGGCATCAATGAATACCAAAACAGTATTTCATTAAGCCCAAACCAAAAAGACCCAAACTCCATTTTGTCTTAAACATTATCCTCTCTAATGGCAGCACATCCGTCTTAGGTGATCGCAATATATTTAAACATGAGTTAAAAATAATATACTAAAGTTGAATACAGAACACCATAGTGATTTGAAAGCAAGAGGCTGTCAAGCTATTTCACACTGTAGCTTGCAAATGTTTGTCAACTGGGATTGGATTTGTCCAGTTCCTGTGTGTTCCATTTAAGAGTATATGCACTATTGTGGGGATGGATAGAAAATAAAAAAGTTTTCTTAAACTCATGACCGTATAAAAGTTTACTTTCCATGAATATTTCCTAATGATGCAATAGGTTTTGCACTTTACTCCTTTGACCTAATAATAGTTGGGCTCTCACGAGCCTCATATAAATGTGTGAAATTGATTAGGATGGAGCATTTGATGCCGTATTACAGTAATCAGGCATTCCATCTAGCCATGACCACAATGTTCATATTCACCCAACATCACATCCTTCATTCTCAACTAACCAATTGTCAAACATTTCTAGATCTCCATGAGAGCAGGACTAACTGTAAAACATTTTGCCTTGGTTATTAGTCCTGGATAGACAGGAAGTACCTTTGCCTAAATACTAGCAAAAACGTTGATTCTGACACTAGCAGTTAAACCTAACAGCAAATGTATTTGACTGGCAAATCACATGCACTCTTTTAGAACCGGGGTTTCTGGTTGATAGAGAGTGTACACCCTGCACAAGCAGGAGCCCAGACTCTAGTCAGGGTAAGCTAGGTACACACTAAAAGATGACTTGTGACCACCCTCTGGTAGCTTGGCACAGAGCAGTCAGGCTTATCTAAAGAGGCAATGTGTAGAGGATTTGTGCAACACTCTCACACAGTAACACAATGAAAACACCACAAAAATATTCCACACAGGGTTGGAAAATAGTTTATATTCTGGGAGGAAAACAAGACCAAAACGAAAAAAAATCCAATAAGTAGAACCGCCGTTATGAATTTTTAATGAATAAATACAAAAGTAGTGCTTAGAAGCAAATAGCGGATAGGCGTTATTGGAGGTCGTGCTGGACCAGGGTAAATCCACATTTCACGCCAACTGCAATGGAGGGCAGGTGGACAACAGGACTCACGCAGGTCCCACTGAAAAAGTACCTTGGATGGAGCAAGCATCGACATTATAGACTCAATGCGTTGGATCCAATCCACGCAGGTGATGAAGGCTTCATCGACTAACCCTTTTATGACGCAGGTGCTGCGTGGTCATTGAGCCGTGCTGTCCATTGTCATCGAGATGCACAGTCCGTCGAAGCAATGTCATCAATCAGCTCCTGCGTTAGCGTCGAAGGGCAATGCGTAGGTTCTGATCAGCACAAAGTTAACACTGCTTTGATTTTGATTATTCCTTACAGCAGAAGTCACATTTCAAGGGCCCATTACTAGATTGGCATCACTTAGCAGTGCAGGAATCACAGATGGCAGAGTCGCAGTACTGTTGCAGGGTTAAAGGAAGTATGCGATGGTCCTGAGGTTTCAGAACTGGGAGCAAGCCACCAAGCCCTTAGAGTCACCTTGAGTTCAAATGATATGGGTACATTCCTTGTTCTCAGCAGGGCAGAGATCAGCGGTCAGCAGCGCAACACAGCAAAGCAGAAAAGTAGTTCTACCAGAGCAGCAGTCAAGCTGAATTGCAATCCTTGGAGCACAGCTGTCTTCACTCTTGGCGGAGTTCTTCACAGGTCCAGTAGTGTACTGTCTTGTTAGGGTCAGAGGCCCAGTACTTACACCCAGTTGTGTCTTTGAAGTAGGGGTGACTTCACACCTTTGAAGTGCACACTTCACACCTTTGAAGTGCACAGGTCTCCTTTTCTTCCCAGCCCTGGTTCCAGACTATCAGTAGGGAGTAATCAACCCATTGTGTGAGAAACCGGACTCTGCCTCTTCAGGTATAAGTGCCAGCTGCCCGTCTCTTCGTGCCCAGGAAGAGCTATCAGAATGCAGATGAGTTCTCTGTCTCACCCACCCTTCCTGTGTTTATGGCTGTCTTGAGGGAATGCACAAAGTGTAACTGTCATCCACCCCAGATGTGTGTTGGTGAAAGGCTGCAAGGCACACAGAGCAGTAAGAGCAGATACATATCCACTTTCTAAAGGTGGGATTTCCAAAATAGTAATGTTAAATCTAACTTTACCATTAAGGATTTATCATTCCCATTTCAAAGATACGAAACATGATGCAGCTAATCTTTCTAATGAGAAATTACAGCTTAAAGGTGTATTAAGGAATTCCTAATGCTAGCCTATGACAGGAGTAGGCTCACAATAATGAAAAACAAATGTGGGTGTTTGTCACTACCAGAACATGTCAAACTTAAAAGTACATGTCCTACCTTTTACTTGCACAGCACCCTGCCCTTTGAGCTACCTATGGCCTACCTTAGTGGTGATGTATGTGTAATATAAGGGGAGTTTAAGGCTTGGCAAGTGGTTTTAAATGCCAAGTCGAAGTGGCAGTAGGCTGCACACACTGTCCTGAGACAGGTTTGATAGGCTACTTGTGTAGGCGGCACATTCAGTGCTCGAGGCTCCCTAGTAGCAATCAGGTTACAGGCCCTGGGTATATGGTATACCAAAAAAAACAAAGGATGTACAAGTAAACTAAATATGTAAATTTGGTATACATCAATCTCACCGTGTTTAAGGGAGAAGCAAATGCACTTTAGCACTGCACTCGTTAGCAGTGGTAAAGGGTGCAGAGTTGTAAAGCCAACAAAAAGATACAGCAAAAAGAGGAGGTAGGCAGGGAAAATGTTTGGGGGAAGACCACCCTAAGGATGGCAGGTCAAGCACACTCATTACATGTATTTATTGTAGTTTTATAAAAAAATTATGTATACTCGTTCGCCCACACCGTAGCCTTTTCTCTCCCTAAGCTCTCTCTTATTGCCAATGTGAAACGCATATGGGAAACAGGAGGCCATTAGGGCAGGTAAAGTTTATATAGACCTAAGGCCTCAAAATAGGATGGAGAAAAATCTAATAATTTTGAGCTTTACAATACTTTTTGAGGAGTTCCCAATAGAGACTCCGTAGTAGTCTTGTGAGTGGAAAGAAAGATACACCTACTTAGATTTAAGGGCCATCATTCACTTTGGTAGCTTTGAAAATTTAATTTTCTGGTAGCTTTGAACATATAATTTTGTGTTTGTAATTTTCTTGCATTAAGCTCTCTGCTTACATGCAACAAAGCCTATCTCACCGACGTTTTAACTCTTCATTCACAATTTCTCCCTCTTCATTATTTTTATTGATCCTCCAGATATCTTCTTTGAAGGGCTTTCTTACGGCATTGTCTGGTTCAAACACTGGCTGAGCTTCAATCGAACCGGCAGGCACACACCCCAGTGCTTGAACCGGATGATTCACATGTCCCTCCAATGGGCCTGCGGCGCTTGGATTGTGCCCAGCATTGGACACATGCCAGTGTCTGAACCAGATCATTCATCAGTCACTTTCCATCATACAATGTGCTTTCACCCATGTGCAGCTACTTTCATCTGGCAGTTGAACCCTCCTGCTTTTCGCAAAATTACTTATGGATTTATCTACTGAGAGTCTTCCATCGAAGAAGTACATCATATTGTGAATTGTGGGCAGTTCCCTGGGATCATCAATTCACTGCATTTTAAACAGCTGAACGTTTTGTTGTATTTGCTTCTTCTCCGTTGGAGCATAAGTGACACAGACATCCTCGACCTGATGATAGCCCTTCAATAATGTCTGGGCCGAGATGTCATCATCATAAATGGCAACACATGCATATGGGGAAAATGTGCAAATCTGAATTAACTGGACTATTGGGCAACTGAACACTCTGCAAAAACTTTGCAGATAACGTCGGTCACCATTGTCATTTATCACATTTGAGCTACATTTTCTATTATCACCAGCACCTTCACACAGAACACTTTGAAGAATATGATCATGTGATGATTATTTGATATATGTCTATGTGCTCTAAACAAACTTTGATATAGATATTGGTACATGACGTTTTGTTCTCTAGGTGCCCATTATTCATCATCCATTGACTTATAATGTGTTAATGTTATCAATGTATTTATTACAATTCTAGAAAGTGATTCCTTGATGCATTTTGTTGCAATACACATATTTACAGAAAGTTCTATTCGAGGTCTACAGGCTGTTCCTGAGGTTTATTTCGATAACTGTTATAGAAATCATCTTCATTTTTATGAGCCAAGCAAAGGATATCCTGTAATAATACTCTACAAGAAGAGACCAAATCTAGGGGCATAACTAATAGGCTTTTGTAGCTTCTGTAGTAATGAGGGCAGCTCCCATATGTATGTTTAAGCCTTGTTTGTTTTAATTGGAAAACGTATAAGAAAATGGCTAAGCAGATGAATACAAGTGGAGAAGTGTGGCTCACTGGTTAGAGGAGGCAGACCTGGAAGCAGAGGTCAGCCCAGGACCAGGGTTCAATTCCCGGCTCGGCGGGGTCTTGAGTCCTAAAATGTCCATGGACTCGACAATTCTCGCTCCGGTGCCTACTCGATTCAAGGGTTCACACTCTGCGACTCTGGGCAATAGCTTGCTTAATCTCGATAACGGCCCCTCGCGGCGGGATGCCTGGCTTTCACCTTGCGGATACCCTGCCGGGGTTATCTCACAGGGGAATACCAGGACGGGTTCCCTAAGCAAGCGCTTAGAAACCGCTTGGTGATTTGCGCTATATAAATTCCTGTACATTTACATTTACTAAAATAATGCTATGTGAGATGAAATCAGATCTGGAGATTAGACTAACATTTCTCCTTTTTAGTTTCTATGAGGGAAGTCCCTACTCTTGTAGTCATATTAAGTATTGATCTTTTTGTATTGGAAGGAATATATATTTTGTTGTACTGTGACATATTGAAATGTGCAATATTGCAATGATTTTGAATTGAGGCAATACATGTTTATGTGTACTAAAAATCACATGTTCACATGGTATGCTGCAGTAGCCATGGCTGTTCTCAAGACAGGTTAAAAATAAGAGAGGTACCCCTTAATAAAGATCAAGGGAAGTAGGGTTAACAAACCAATATAAAAGAACAGTTCCCTTGAATAAAGTCAATCACAAAAACATCATATTGAAGAAACATAAATAATTATACCAACTGAATAAAGGTTAAAAAAGATTTTTGTTGAATTTTATTGTATACAATGAGTTTAAAAGGAGCAGAAAACAAGATTGACTGCTAAACACAAATTAAAACATGTTAAAAATAACAATCCATTTACAATATTGACCTGCAATATTGCCGAAAGACAGAAACAACAGTGAAACATACAAATTATGCAATACACGGTGTGTGTTCTAATGTTCTTTTATGAACCAACGGTGTTGTGCAGATTGAATATTATTCTGTCAACAGCGATGTATAAACCATGAATTACACTGTACTGGGGCGTCAACGCGTTTCGGT
Source organism: Lissotriton helveticus (assembly GCF_964261635.1). Lineage (NCBI taxonomy): Eukaryota > Metazoa > Chordata > Amphibia > Caudata > Salamandridae > Lissotriton > Lissotriton helveticus. The sequence continues at coordinate 495,793,871 of NC_136070.1, read as the reverse complement.
GGTTGATTGCAATTATATCCACCTTTATCAAGACAAGGATTTTATTTCTGTCGTGTTTTACAAGTTCTCCTCTATAATATAGATGATGATGTAGATTATTGTTGCGGTCATCCACTGTAGGGGCATTCCTGTTTGGGCTGTGGTTTATTCACAAAAAATATTCAGGCAATGATTTTTGCAACTAGCCCTTGTACTTGGGTTTGTTTGTGGCTTGTAGCAAAATCGGTCAAGTTTGATTTCAAAAAGCGATCCTTCTGCCTTCATTAAAGGCGCCTAAGCCTAGTCCGTTAGATCTAACGGAAACGACCAGAGAAGCGTGCAGCCGACAGAAGACGGAAAGGGATTCAATACTTTCGTCCCTGTGGCAAGACTTAGGCGCCTCTGGTCACATTCAATGCGATAGAATACAAAGCGTTTTACTTTAAAGAAGTCGGGCATCACCTTGTTTATCTACATAACAGGCCGACTCAACATCTTCACTAAAATAGCAGTCGCTTTTAATGAAGGCAGAAGGATCGCTTTTTGAAATCAAACTTGACCGATTTTGCTACAAGCCACAAACAAACCCAAGTACAAGGGCTAGTTGCAAAAATCATTGCCTGAATATTTTTTGTGAATAAACCACAGCCCAAACAGGAACGCCCCTACAGTGGATGACCGCAACAATAATCTACATCATCATCTATATTATAGAGGAGAACTTGTAAAACACGACAGAAATAGAATCCTTGTCTTGATAAAGGTGGATATAATTGCAATCAACCACCGAAACGCGTTGACGCCCCAGTACAGTGTGATTCATGGTTTATACATCGCTGTTGACAGAATAATATTCAATCTGCACAACACCGTTGGTTCATAAAGGAACATTAGAACACACACCGTGTATTGCATAATTTGTATGTTTCACTGTTGTTTCTGTCTTTCGGCAATATTGCAGGTCAATATTGTAAATGGATTGTTATTTTTAACATGTTTTAATTTGTGTTTAGCAGTCAATCTTGTTTCTGCTCCTTTTAACCTCATTGTATACAATAAAATTCAACAAAAATCTTTTTTAACCTTTATTCAGTTGGTATAATTATTTATGTTTCTTCAATATGATGTTTTTGTGATTGACTTTATTCAAGGGAACTGTTCTTTTATATTGGTGTTCTCAAGACAACCAATGGCTAACAGTAGGTCCAATATGGAAACTCAATTCTCACACCCACTGGATTAACAAGCATTGAAAATGCAATAGGTCTCGCAATAGCAAAGTTTGAACTTTTGGTGTTGCAAATGTAATTTATTATTTTTTTTTTTTCTAAATTGTTTTTTTTTTTGTAAAGTGAAGTTAGTTTTTTCCTTTTTTACATGTAAAATCTTTTACCATTAAAAATTAGAAATAACATTAGGTCACTATCCTTTATTTATAACAATGTACACAAAAATGTTAGTTTGCACATCAATACATGTCAAAAAGGACAAAAATAAACATGTAACTTTACTAATGCTATAAATGTAACCTTTGGTGTGGTGCAAAAAATGCAATACTTCGCGCATTATGAAACTTTGAGTTTTCCGTATTGCAAATGACAAATTTTGTATTTATGTTTTAGTTTAGAAAATAGCGAAATTAATAGCTTTGTCATTTACAATGTCAATAGTTATAACTTTTGCAAATGTGACACCTATAGCATTTGTAATGCAATATGTGTTGTATTTATGTGACTTACATGTATTGATAATACAAATAAAAATGGCTTCTATTTTTTTAACCAGTAATACTTAAATAAATGTTATTGGAATTTATAATGGAAATAGCTTATACTTTTGTAAATAATTTTTCTTAATATTATGTTTATTTTTTTTTTATTGTGAGGAAAATCCAAGAACAGAAGTGAAATATTAAATTTTTTTTGTTACATTTGTAATAAAGCTTGAAACATTGAGAGGACACATTTGAACAAGTTGTTGTAGAATTGTTGCACAGATTGATGCTGTGGTGGCGCTGAATGATGTGATGGGGAACGAGTGATGCTGTTGGGTTCAGTGATGCTGTGTTAGAGCATAGTGATATTGTGGTGCCCCTGAGTGATGCTGTGGTGCTGATGAGTGATGCTGTATTCTATGCTATTTTTTATTTATCTATCCTATGTTTTTTTTGTTATGCTATGCTATGTTGTGTTGTGTTCTGCTATGCTATGTTTTGTGTTGTGTTTTATGATGCTATGCTATTTTTTGCTATGCTATCTTTTGTTATGCTATGCAATGCTTTGTAAATATTTCTTTTGTTATGCTATGCTAAGCTTTGTTTTGTTATGCTATGCTATGTTTTGTTGTGTTTTGCTGTTTTGGTATGCTGCTTTATTCTGCTATCTTTTGTTATGTTATGCTATGTTTTGTTCTGCTATCTTTTGTTGTCTTTTCATATGCTATGCTATCTTTTGAAAGACTGTGTTATGTTTTGTTATACTATGCTATGTTTTGTTTTGCTAAGCTTTGTTATGTTATGCAATGCGATTCTTTCATTTTTTATGTGTTGTTATGCTATACTATGTTCTGTTGTTTTTTGTTATGCTATGCTATGCTTTGTTTTTTTCCTATTTTGGTTTGTGTTGTGCTATGTTTTGTTTTGCTATCCTATGCTTTCTTTTGTTATGCTGTGCTATCTTTTGCTACCATATGCTGGTGAGAGTGTGTGAGAGTGTGGGAGGGTGAGTAAGGGTGTGTGAGGGTTTGTGAGGGTGGGGTGAGGTGGTGTGAGGGTGAGGGTGAGGGTGTGTGAAGGTGAGGGTGTGTGAGGGTGAGGGTGTGTGAGGGTGCGTGAGGGTGAGAGGGTTGTGAGGGTGAGTGAGAGTGAGTGTGTGAGGGTGAGTGAGGGTGGGGGTGAGGGTGAGTGAGGGTGGAGTTGAGGGTGTGTGAGGGTGAGGGTATGTGAGAGTGAGGGGGAGGCTGTGTGAGGGTGAGGGGGGAGTGTGAGGGTGTGTGAGGGTGTGTGAGGCTGTGTGAGGGTGAGGGGGTGAGGATGATGGGGGTGATGGTGTGAGGGTGAGGGGGTGTGAGGGTGAGTGAGGTGTTTTTGTATAGTTTAATTAGATTGTTGATGTGGCTGGTGGATTAGGATGGCGTATTTATCCTTTGGAATTTTTTATGGAGGATGTATTTCTGTTGCGTATCTTGAGGGTGTATTTGGAGGGTGAATTCGGCAGTTTTTTTATTAGGGTGGATTAGGAGTCTTAATTTCTATGTTGGAGTTAGAGTGTGGATTAGTATTGTTTATTTCTCTTCTTCCTTCGGATGCTGGATTTAGATGGTTGTTTTATAGTGTGGCTTTGGATGTTGGATTTGTAACGTGTGTGCAGGTGCCTTTGTATGATGTAGAGGGTGTTATGTTTCTGGTGTGTGTGTGTGAGATGTAATGAGTCTGAGGGCGTGTGAGGATGAGTGTGTGGGGAAAGTTTGAGCTATTGGTATTGTAAATGACACATGTGTGCACTGTGAGTGAGGGCTGTGTGTACAGTGATTGAGGGCTGTGTGTACAGTGAGTGAGGGCTGTGTGCACTGAGTGATGGCTGTGTGCACTGAGTGAGGGCTGTGTGCACTGAGTGAGGGCTGTGTGCACTGAGTGAGGGCTGTGTGATCTGAGTGAGGGCTGTGTGCACTGAGTGAGGGCTGTGTGCACTGAGTGAGGGCTGGGTGCACTGAGTGAGGGCTGGGTGCACTGAGTGAGGGCTGTGTGCACTGAGTGAGGGCTGGGTGCACTGAGTGAGGGCTGTGTGCACTGAGTGAGGGCTGTGTGCACTGAGTGAGGGCTGGGTGCACTGAGTGAGGGCTGTGTGCACTGATTGAGGGCTGTGTGCACTGATTGAGGGCTGTGTGCACTGAGTGAGGGCTGTGTGTTCTGAGTGAGGGCTGTGTGCACTGAGTGAGGGCTGTGTGCACTGAGTGTTTGCTGGGTGCACTGATTGAGGGCTGTGTGCACTGAGTGATGTCTGGGTGCACTGAGTGAGGGCTGAGTGCACTGAGTGAGGGCTGTGTGCACTGAGTGAGGGGCTGTATGCAATGTAAGTGTTGCTTGTGTGCACTTTGAGTGTTCCCTTGACCCTTCTTTTATTTTTATGGTCGCGCACTAATTTTTCCCCTCTGCAAGTTATTCCCTTATTAAATATTTATCTTGACGTTTTGTTTATGTAATTTGAGCGTTACGTTTTTTGACGTAGCGTTGCGTTTGGCGTGCGTTAGCTGGGAATTTCCCAGATCTTCTAGAATCTTCGGAGGCGGAAGGCGTGTTGTGCTTCCTGTGCTGTTGCAGCGTCATTTCTCATGTAAGTGACCATTTTTTTTTGTGTTTCCCTATGTTTTCGTGTTCTATAATTGATTATGTGTTTAATTTGCTGTTAATTTTCTATAGTTAGACCCAAAAAGAAAATCGCGAGTGTTTCCTGTTTCGCATCTGTATTTTTTTTCTTTTCTTTTCAATGTTTAAAATGATGATGTCCTATGTAAATGTTTTTGTGAATTCTTTAAATGCTTATATGCCTGCCATGGACATCTGCAGTCTGACCTATTTGTCTTTAATTCTTAGAGCCCTGATGACAATACTATGGTCAATTTGTGACACCGGCCACTTATTTGTTCTTGTTCTTATTAATTTCGTGTTAATGAATGCCATTGTTATATGCGTACGGCTTTTTGTGTAACTCTTGATCATTTTGTTTAATCCGTCCCATTCCCCGGGTGAATAATGCTTATTGATTGCCCCAATAAAAAGTAGGCTGTTTCACATTTGTCTTTTTACATCCTTGTCCTCGCTTCCTGCCACATATTTTTCGTTCCTTTGTTGGTGTTATATTGTCCGAATCATTTTTGTTTTTGACCTGAAGCCTGATAAGCATCCTTGCATGCTGTAGTTCACTTTTGGGAAGTAGCTTTTGTGTGTAACGTATGTGATGCACTACTCCGTAGCCCCCCTTGGTTTTTAATTTCGTCTTAAAAATTTGTTATGTCTCTGAAAAAGGCATAACATTTATCAAAATGTTACATGTACAATGTTTTGTTTTTAATAGGGTGGATTAGGAGGCTCTTTTTTGAGTCTTTAGTTATATGGTTTTTGTGTATTGTTTAAATAGATTCTTGATGTCGCTGGTGGATTAGGATGGTGTACTTATTTTTTGGATTTTGTTTTGGATGATGTTTTTCTGTTGCGTATCTTGTGGGTGTCTTTGGAGTTGACACTCAGAAGGCTTTTGACTGAGTTAATTGGAATGCTTCTTTTTATTTTTTTTGAAAGTTCACATTTCCTTATTAATTCACCAAAATGCTTAAGTACTTATATCGAAATGCAGAGGCGTAAATTTTCATAAATTGTCAGTGAGGGTGTGTGAGGGTGAAGGGGTGTGAGAGTGAGGGTGTGAGGGTGAGTGAGGGTGGGTGTGAGGGTGAGTGGGGGTGAGGGTGTCTTTAAGGGGAGGGTGTGTGAGAGTGAGGGGGAGGGTGTGTGAGGGTGAGGGGGGAGTGTGAGTGGGTGTGAGGGTGTGTGAGGCTGTGTGAGGGTGAGGGGGTGAGGATGAGGGGGGTGATGGTGTGAGGTGAGGGGGTGTGAGGGTAAGTGAGGGTGGAGTTGAGGGTGTGTGAGGCTGAGGGTGTGTGAGAGTGAGGGGGGAGGCTGTGTGATGGTGAGGGGGGAGTGTGAGGGGGTGTGAGGGTGTGTGAGGCTGTGTGAGGGTGAGGGGCTGAGGATGATGGGGCTGATGGTGTGAGGGTGAGGGGGTGTGAGGGTGAGTGAGGGTGTGTGAGGGTGAGAGTGTTGTGTGGGTGAGGGGGTGTAAGGGTGAGGGTGTGAGGGTGAGTGAGGGTGAGGGTGAGTGACTCAGCGTGAGAGCGTTGTGAGGGTGAGGGGGCTGAGGGTGGGTGAGGGTGAGGATGTAAGGGTGAGTGAAGGGGTCTGAGGGCGTGTGATGGTGAGGGTGTGAGCGTTGTGAGGGTGAGGGGTGAGGGTAAGTGAAGGGGTGAGTGTGTGTGTGGGGGTGAGGGTGTGTGAGGGTGTGTGATGGTGAGGGTGAGTCGGGGTGAGAGTGTTGTGAGTGTGAGGGGGTGAGGGTGAGTGAGGGTGTTTGAGGGTGAGGGTGAGTCAGCGTGAGAGCGTTGTGAGGGTGAGGGGGCTGAGGGTGGGTGAGGGCGAGGATGTAAGGCTGAGTGCTGGAGAGGGATGGGAAGTTAGTATGCTGCCGAATGTGAGAGAGGCTGTGTGATTTGTGTTTTAAGTGTAAGCTGTGGCTGTGTGTCGCAAAGTCAGTGTGTGATTTGAAGTTGTGAACGATATATGCAATGAGATGTGGCGAAGTGGTATGAGCTTAGTAAGTGTTAGAAGGAATAATAAAATATTGGTTTGTGTGTTGATGGCAAATGAATTGGAGAGCGAGGCGTGTGTGATGGTGAAGGGTATTTGTTAGTATGCAGCTGAATGGGAAAGTGGGTGTGTTAATAGTGTTTTTAGTGTAGCTGTGTGCACTCTGGAGCAGGCTAAACGTGTTTTAGAGCTGCAGAGAAGCTGGCAATTAATGCGTTCTGCCTTTAAAGTACTATGTGCAGGCTGTGTGTCGCAAAGGCACTTTGTGACTATAAGTTGTGAACGTAATGTTGATTGAGGTGTGGCAAAGTTGTATGAGCTGAGTGTGTGTTAGAAGCTATCCAAAGTCTGTGGTGAGTGTGTTTATGTTTCAGTAATTGGAGAGTGAGGTGCCCATGCTGGAGAGGGGTGGCCGTTACTATGCAGCTGAAAGTGCTATTCCTGTTTATTGTGCTGCGGTGAAGTTGCCAATGAATGCGTTCTAAGTGTAATTTGCTTTGTGTACTATGTATGTTTTAAAGGCATTTTGTGAATAGAAGTTGTGATCGGTGGAGCTGGGTGATGGGTGTATCTGTGGAACTGTGTGGTGGGTGCATCTGTGTAGCTGTGTGTTGTGTGTTTAGTGTTGGAAGTATTTGCTTATTAGTAAATTGGGGTTTACGCCAAGTGTATTTATTTGGCATTCCCCCATATCTTTTTCGTTTTAAAACATTTTTTCCGTATCGTATAAAACTGTATAACATTTGACATGGAACTCTGGGGGAGGAGGGTTCCACAAAAACTTGAGAGCAATGCGAGCGCGCTCGAGAAAGAGGGGGTGGTCTAAGTAGCCAGCTGAATGGGAGATAACATGATTTTTTTCTTTTTGAAAAAAAAACGTATGTACACTAACGAAAGCTAAGTACTACCATAGAAGTTGTTTTTTAGTGAACAAAGTATCAAAGGTGATTCTCCTTCCCTTGCCCCAAGGAGATGTCCTCAAAGATACTGTTTGTGACTTCCAAGTGTGAAAGTTAGAATGTCTATGTAGATGGAGTTTCTGCAGTGGCGCGACAGTCGACTTCCCTGGGCAACTCTCTTAATCGCACCTCTGACTTCGCTCTACACTGGCCAAATAAACAGAAATCCCAACTTTGCTTGTTAGTATCAAAGTACGTTTTTTTAAATGTGTCGGGAAACTTTCCCTGCAAAATGTCATCTGAAAGTAAATAACAAATGTTGCACGTTATTTTAGAACTGTTTTTAGATTTCACCCAAAACTCGTAACATACTGTAAATTACCAATGTAGCACGTTATTTTAGAACTGTTTTTAGATTTCAGCCAAAACTCGTAACAGCAAGTAAATTAACAATGTTGTCTGTTATTTTAGAACAGTTTTTATATTCCAGTCAAAACTCGTAACATATAGTAAATTACTAATGTTGCACGTTATTTTAGAAGTTTTTTTCGATTTCAGCCAAAGCTCGTAATTATTATTTTTTTTAAACGAACAGTGCTGCGGATGTGGCCCTTATTGTGTGTGTGCCTACTTTTTAAAGCATGCTGTGTGTGTACGTGTTGGAAGGATGCAGTAACGTCTGTTTGTGTGTGCCTTGTTAAAGCATGTACTAACAGCTGCTGTTGTGTGTGCCTGGTGGCTACATGTGCCCACACTGCATGTGTTATGTCTGCCTGTTGTAAAAGTGTGCACACATTTCTGTTGCTGTATGTTCGATGTTGCAAAATAATGCACTGTGCACTAATGATATTTGGTGGTGGAAGTATTCCCTTAACGCCATAATTGTGTGTATGCGGAATGGAAAAGACATCCTTCCTTTGTAAAAAAGGATAAGATAAGTAATCGTATGCACTGTCTGTTGGTGCTGTTTGTCTACGTGTTGGAAGCATGCAGTACGGGTGTCGGTGTGTGTGACTGTTGTAACAATGTACTAAACGGTACATAATAGGTGGAGCTGTGTCGTTGGAGCTGGGTGATGGGTGCATCTAGGGAGCTGTGTGGTGGGTGCATCTGTTGAGCTGTGTGTTGAGTGCCTCGGTGAAGTTGTGTGGTGTGTGCATCGGTAGAGCTGTGTGGTGGGTGCCTTTGTGGAGCTCTGTGGTGGCTGCCTTGGTGGAGCTGTGTGCTGGGTGCCTTGGTGCAGCTGTGTGGTGTGTGCATTGGTGTAGCTGTGTGATGGGGATCTGTGGAGCTGTGTGGTGTGTGCATCGGTGGAGCTGTGTGGTGGGGACATCTGTGGAGCTCAGTGGTGGGTGCATCGGTGGAGCTGTGTCGGTGCAGCAGTGTGGTGGTTGCCTTTGTGGAGCTGTGTGGAGCTGTGTGGTGGGTGCATCGGTGGAGCTGTGTGGTGAGGACATCTGTGGAGCTCTGTAGTGGGTGCATTGGTGGAGCTGTATCGGTGGAGCTGTGTGGTGGTTGCCTCAGTGTAGCTGTGTGGTGGGTGCATCGGTGGAGCTGTGTGGTGAGGACATCTGTGGAGCTTTGTGGTGGGTGCATTGGTGGAGCTGTGTAGTGGGGGCATCTGTGGAGCTCAGTGGTGGGTGCATCGGTGGAGCTGTGTCGGTGTAGCAGTGTGGTGGTTGCCTTTGTGGAGCTGTGTGGAGCTGTGTGGTGGGTGCATCGGTGGAGCTGTGTGGTGAGGACATCTGTGGAGCTCTGTAGTGAGTGCATTGGTGGAGCTGTATCGGTGGAGCTGTGTGGTGGTTGCCTCAGTGGAGCTGTGTGGTGGGTGCATCGGTGTAGCTGTGTGTTGGGGGCATCTGTGGAGCTCTGTGGTGGGTGCATCGGTGAATCTGTGTAGGTGGAGCTGTGTGGTGGTTGCATCTGTGGAGCTCTGTGTTAGTTGCATCGGTGGAGCTGTGTGGGTGGAGCTGGGTGGTGGGTGCCTTGGTGGAGCTGTGTGGTGGGTGCCTTGGTGGAGCTGTGTGGTGGGTGCATCGGTGGAGCTGTGTCGGTGTAGCAGTGTGGTGGTTGGCTTGGTGGGCCTGTGTGGTGGGTGCCTTTGTGGAGCTGTGTGGTGGGTGCCTTGGTGGAGCTAGTCTGTGGCATGTGTGTGTTTATGTAAATGAAAATCTACAGGGGGGCGCACGTTACAGATGGAATGGGGGGGTGGGGTGAGATGAGTCAGCTAGATGGGAGAGAGGCAGTGTGTTTGTAATTACCGTTGAAAAAAAGTTGCCTTATGAGCTACAACACTTTTTTTTACATTTTGCATGCATTTTTTGTTTTCAAAAGATAAATTATGTTAAGATAACGTTATTTTAATGACGCCGACAAAGTAATTCGCTTTTATGTGCAAGACTAAACATTTACTTTAAAGTAATAGCATCCTTCGCCCCATGGCTTTTTAAAATGCCTTTTATGTACATTTCAACTTTTGTGCGCTTGGATAAATGTGCATTGTGCAGAAAGTGAAGACACAATAGGAGAGAGGGTATGGGATGCGTGATAGCGTGCTAGAAAGAAAGCTGCTGTAATCAACGAGAGTGACAAGAAAAAAGCGTGCAAAAACTGAAGAGCAAATGGGAAATGGGCTGGGAACTGCATGGTAGCGAGCTGGTTAGAAAAAACAGCGTGCAATAACTGAAGAGCCAATGGGAGAGAGGCTGTGAACTGCGTGATAGCGTGCTGGAGAGAAAGCCGGTGTGAGTCAGCTGAAAAGAGCGTGCTATAACTGTAGAGCCAATGGGAGAGAGGCGAGGACATGGGTGTTAAAGTGCGCGTGAGGGAGAGTGAAAGCCGTGTGCAGTGAATAAATTAGGGGAGGAGAAATGCCTGAGGCGCTAAATGAAGAGCCAATGGGAGAGAGGCTGGAAACTGCGTGATAGCGTGCTAGTTAGAAAAAACAGCGTGCAATAACTGAAGAGCCAATGGGAGAGAGGCTGGGAACTGCGTGAGAGCGTGCTGGAGAGAAAGCCGGTGTGAGTCAGCTGAAAAGAGCGTGCTATAACTGTAGAGCCAATGGGAGAGAGGCGAGGACATGGGTGCAGCTGAAAAGAGTGTGCTATAACTGTAGAGCCAATGGGAGAGAGGCGAGGACATGGGTGTTAAAGTGCGCGTGAGGGAGAGTGAAAGCCATGGGCAGTGAATAAATTAGGGGAGGAGAAATGCCTGAGGAGCTGCGCACGCTAGGGATAGACGTGGGAGGGAGGCTTGTCGCTTTGATGTGCACGCGCTTTTTATGTCAATGCGCCTGCGCATTGAGCTTGCTTTTCACGGGCACTGCATGGAATCGCCATGGAATCGCCAGATGGTTAAACTCTGTTTTAGACCCTATAGTCTCACTTCGCTCAATGCGCATGCGCATTGACAGGCGAGACCTAAAAAGGGTGCTATTTGAATTACTCCTCGCCCTGCACCCTCAAGGAAGAAACCAGGTACTGGATTCTTCAAATGGTAGATCCCTACATAGAAGAGGCTGCACGAAAATAGACAGCATAGCAGACTTAATTTATTTGTTTCAAATGCCTGGCACAGGGTTGTCGGAATGCCTGGAGGAGTAAGACCCCCTTTTTGGTGCTTTTATAAGTCCTAATGTATGAGAATTGTTCCTGACAGGTATCCAAAAAGCTTGGCATTGGGGGTAAGGTGGAGGACTCCAGGGGCCTCATTTATGAAAAGTGACGCATCGCTGGAGTGTGTCACAAAAGTTACGCAACTCCAGAAATGCTTCCTTTCACATGGGGCAAGCCCCATGTGAAAGGGCTTCGTCAGTCTTAAGCCTGCTGTGAGGCAGACGCAAGATTTTGACGCAACGGCGTCCTAAAAGTGACGCAGTGAAATCTCATAGATTTCACTGCGTCACTTCTACGACCCTTCCTTGCGTCAATACGCCCCCCTTGCATACATTATACCTGGCGCAGGTATAATGTGGCGCAGGGGTTTACAAAGTGACGCATCTAACTAGATGCGTCACTTTGTAAATATGGTGCAACAAGGCACATTATTTACGCTGCTGTGCGTCACAAAAAGTGACGCACCGGCGGCGTAAAAGTGACGCACGGCCTCATAAATGAGGCCCCAGGTGTTAGAGGATGGCTTAATCGCTGGACCCTTTACATCTTCTCCACATTACTGAAAACAGGTGCTTATTAGACAGGGCAATCTGCGAACCCCTCCAAATAGTGACTTTGTGATACAATCTATTAGTTGCATAGGTTGCTTCACAAAATCAGAATCCGTTCATAAAAGTCGGAGCCCATTTTGCGACACTTTTCTAAACCTGCTGTTAATACATCTGGCCCTTGATTTTTTTAGTGTTTCTGTGTATTGCACTTGGACATCAGTTCAGGGTAGCTTAATCTTAAGCTAAAAGCTTCTACTCCCGAATGGCCTTTGACAACACCTGGCATTGCCTTTACTACACCAAGACCAAAGGCTACTACACCTGGCTTGCACTTGCCTACTCCTTGCTACTCCTGAATCAAAGCACTCACGAAGACGCACCACCAACAGGAAAGTATGTATGGTGTCGCAATGACAACCCTATACACTCACGGGGACCAGGGCCAGAGTTAGCTATATACAAAATCCACTGTGGGTCCCTTTCTGTTAAAGTGGGTATCCTTCTAACACTAATCTGGGGAGACCAACAATCAATGTGTTACTGTAACAACCTAGTGGTAAGTTCTCACTTGAGTTGCATTTACACAAAACAATTGGACTGAGAAGGTTTTCTGTTTCTGTTTTATAGTCTCCAATATAAATGACAGTACAACTAATATCACAAAAGTACAGACGACAGAGTGCTTAAGTGTGTGCATAAATACATACCATATATACAAAAGGCACCATCAATTCTCCCTGGTTTATAACCAAGGGGTATATTATCAACAACTAGCGATAATTTTTGTCTCTAACTTGTTTAGAGACAAAAATTATCGCCGCACATCGGCGATTTTTATCGCAGATAAACCTTGCTATTAGCAAGGTTTATCGCAAATGCGATAAAAAACGCCCGCAATGCATGAATATCGCTGAAAAGTCAGCGATATTCATGCATTATCGAGCAAATGCTCTTAGCCATGTTATCACCTCCCATTGGATAACATGGCTAAGAACTGCTCAGGGCAGGTGTTAGCTTTTGGAGATATTCGCCCTTAGCGCAAATATCTCCAAAAGTTGGTAATAGGAGATAGCGATGTTAGCGACTGTTTCCAGTCGCTAACATCTTGGCACGCCCACTTTGCATATCATTAGTGATAAATATCACTGACATGCAAAGTGGGGCCCATGATGGTCGCTATCTCCTATTAGCTGTCGCTAACTGGTGTTAGCGACAGCTTGGTAATAGGGAGATAATTTTATCTCCGCTTTCTTGGCTTTTAAAGCCAAAAAAGCGGAGATAAAACCCCTTGATAATATACCCCCAAGTTGTTTAACATACGTGTGCGTACAACATAGCACAAGGTGGATTCTAAATGATCAGAGAACCAATGAGTATATTTACAAGGGCTTACCGCCACAGGAACATCACTTTTTGCTATGTTCTTGTGGGAATAAGCCTTTTGCTTTATTTACTAGGCGGCATTAAGCCACTTAACGTGACTTAATGCCACCTTGTAAATAAGGCCTCCTTTCAAGCTACACTTGCGTGAAAGGGGTGGGCAATGGGTGTTCCGGTGGGCGTTTTGCCGCAACAGCCATTGATTTTGAAGCTCTCCTCTATTTACAAAGGTTGCGTAAATAAAAGACCGTGCCAAAATTAAGACCAAGGAAAACCTGGTCTTAACATGGCGAAACAAGGAGAAATGTTTAATTTCTCCTTGTTTTTGCCGCACACATAGAAACAGCAAATTGCCATAAATGATGGTTTATGTGCAGAAAGGCATCCATTCCTGCACATAAACACATTTAAAAAAAATGACTATTTGCAACTTCTATGTGTGTTGCACAATGCAGCACACATAGGAGTTACAAATCACCATTAGTGATTTTTTTATGTGCAGGAAGGGACATAAACAATCATTCCCTCAATGCAGGCAGCCTTGGGACGTGCCGGACCATTGTAAATACGGCGCATCCCTGCATTTTCTGAATGGTGGAGCGTGGTGTTAGCAATTCACATGTAAATATACCCCCAAGAGCGATATATGTTGACGTTTTGACCCCTTATAAGTGAAACGGGCTCCTCAGGACAAAACCCTGGGTTTCTGTCTCCCTATATATGCTGATACTGAGCCAGACGACTTGGTCCTGAGGAGACCCTTTCCCTCGCAGCAGGTCGAAACGCCGACATGTATATCTGAGTACTATCAATAGCTCTAGGGTAATTGGATGCTGTTAGTACATGGGTTAATTATCCATGCAGTAGCAGCATCAAAGTGTACATTAATTATCCATGTAGTAACAGTAAGTATGCATATTAGTTCACACTTCTAGAGATTAGTTCTGCGTTAACATGCAATATTTTAAAATAAACTAGTTTAAGAAACATTTTACGAATTTTAGCAAATGAAAAGCAGTCCACATTTTTGGCATTTTGTATTGATTGAGCAAAGACATTTTCCATCATTTCCTTCTATCCTTCTTTGAAACTCTGGAATAGAGAAATTCGAATTACAGTTGTTAGACCTGACCCTTTTTGCAGGATTATACCAAAACGTTTTGCCTTCCTCTTGTATTTTCCTGACCTATTTTGTTGGTTTTATGACTCTGGGCACTTTACCACTGCTGATCAGTGCTAAAGTGCATCTGCTCTCTCTTGTAAACTTGGTAAAATTGGGTAACACCTGTTTGGCATATTTAATTTACCTGTAAGTACCTTGTACTGTGGTATCCCCATATACCCAGGACCTGTATATTAAATGCTACTAGTGGGCCTGCTGAGCTATTTGCGCCACCCTCAGAAGTAGCCTATCAAACCTGTCTCAGGCATCTGCTGATGCAGGTCCCATGTGCGCAATTTATTGCCACAGTGGTCTGACATTTAAAGGGTATAACACGTCTGAAACTTCCAATATACTACATATAAGTCACCCCTAAGGTAGGCCCTAGGTAGCTCTATGGGCAGGGTGCTGTGTAGGTAAAAGGTAGGACATGTGCCTTTGTTGTGTGATATGTCCTGGCAGTGACAGGCAGCCAATTTGGTTTCTCACTGCTAACTGCTGCGATGCACAAGGCAGCACACATAGAAGCAGCAAAAACAAGGAGAAATAAAGCCTTTCTCCTCGTCTCGCCTGTTTAAGACCAGATTTTTCCTGGTCTTAATTTTTGCCGCGCCCCATATTTACGCCACTTTTGTAAGTATGGGGCAGCGTCAAAATCAATGGGTGTTGAGGTGAGAGGGAGCCTTATTCACCAGGAAGCGTTAAGCCACACTAAGTAGCTTAACGCCTCTTTGTGAATAAGGCGAAGCCCCTATTGCCACAGGAACGTTGATAAAAGTGACGTTCCTGTGGTGATAGGGGCTTTAAAATATGCCCCATAGTTGGGATGAATAGACCTGGTTTGCATTTAGAGTAGTGGGAGGAGTTGTCACCTGGATCTGAATAGGGCTGTGCCTGCCTTTCACAACTCTGTCTCCGCCCCCCGTAGTGTGTCTGGAGCCAGGGCTGGAGAATGAATTGGGGTGTTTATTTTATGTTTTTAGACACTGCATGGGACTTGTAACCAGAACACTGCTGGACTGCCAGGAGGAACCACCATGGGATTTGATTCCTTTGTAGTTCTGATGTGCTGCCCTGAGAAAAGGGCTGACACTTCGCTCTGAGGGCCCTTGTGCTTGCCTGACTGTCTGCACCTTGCTGGTGTGCCCCAGTGCTCTACCAGGAGGGCTACTTATGCCCCTGGTTATTGCCAGTAGAGAGCAGGGTGAGCACTTCATTTCATGCCCCTCAACTGGCCCCTGGGAGCGCCTGGTGAACTCTCTGCTGTCTCCTCATGATCGACCTGTGGAGCGCTTTAGTCCACTGTGGTCACAGCATGAGAAGCGTGCATATTCGGTACTTGGTCGTACAGGTGTGGGGCCACAGGAGTGGAGAGATTAAATGTGGAAGTGCCCTCCTTCGCATCCAGCGCATGTGCCCACTTGCGGCAATGAAGCCAGAGAGAAACCTTAGCACAGAGAAACGCTGACCTCACCAGTGGATGGGACCCAGCCCTCGGGGAAGACTGAAGGAAAGGAACGCCTGTTGTCGGTGGCCCAAGGCACAGGCGTGGGCTTGTCCTTTTGCAGAACACCAGAGGTGCAAACTCAAGCCAAATTTGGGGGAGGTACGAAAATATTTCTGGGGGGGCTGACTCTTGCAGCAATATGGGGGGGCTGACTCTTCCAGCAATATGCAGAGTGGAGATGCAGGGGCTCTAAGAAGGGATGGGAAAACAACAAAGCCTCATTAACAAGCAAATGGTCTTTTAAAGACCTGTGAAGTACTCGGGTGTGGCTGTGTGCATGCCTAGGAAGCTGTCTGAGCCCAGGGCTGTCACACAAGACGGGGGGTTGTAGCCAATTAAGCCCAATGGGCGTTGCACGCCTCAGGAGCACTCGCTTTTCCTGGTGCATTGCGGCACACTCCCCAACGAGGGGATGGAGCCACTGCAGTGAAAGGGAGCTTCTGGAAGCAACAGTCACTGAGAAGGCCCGAACTGCCACAAGTCCTGGTGTGGCAGGAGTGACCACAGTGCCGCAGTCACCATCCCAGTCCCAAGGGAGCAAGGCGGCCTTCCCTCATTTTGCTCCTTCAAAGCAGCTTCAACATATTATAACACTGCAACATTGCAGCGGTTCTCTTTCGGCCATTCCCCTTGCGGGGAGTATCGAGTGAGGGTTCCCCTGAGACGAGGGTTCCCTCCACCTGTTCCCGGATGTATGACGTTACGACGCATACTTTTACAACGCCTACCTTTACAACGCAATTTTCACAACGCAGGATCCATTACAACGAATGTCTTTACAACGCATTGTTTTACATCGCAGGTACCTTTACAACGCATGCCATTACAACGTAAGTATTGGTAAGTATATCATTTTTTTTAAATGTAATTAATTTAAATTAATATATTTTAATTTAATTTAATTTAAATTTTACTTACTTTTTTTTATAAATATATATTTTTTTTTATTAAATAATTTATGTGTTTTAAAATAATGGGTGTAATAGTAGGGTAAGTGCTGGATAGTGTAGGGGTAAAAATTACTAATCTAACTCCAGGGGGGTGTAATAATAGGGTAAGTGCTGGATAGTGTAGGAGTAAAAATTACTATTCTAACTCCAGGGGGGTGAAATAGTAGGGTAAGTGCTGGATAGTGTACGAGTAAAAATTACTATTCTAACTCCAGGGGGGTGAAATAGTAGGGTAAGTGCTGGATAGTGTAGGGGTAAAAATTACTATTCTAACTCCATGGGGTGTAATAGTAGGGTAAGTGCTGGATAGTGTAGGAGTAAAAATTACTATTCTAACTCCAGGGGGGTGTAATAGTAGGGTAAGTGCTGGATAGTGTAGGGGTAAAAATTACTATTCTAACTCCAGGGGGGTGAAATAGTAGGGTAAGTGCTGGATAGTGTAGGGGTAAAAATTACTATTCTAACTCCAGGGGGTGTAATAGTAGGGTAAGTGCTGGATAGAGTAGGTGTAAAAATTACTACTCTAACTCCAGGGGGGTGAAATAGTAGGGTAAGTGTTGGACAGTATAGGGGTAGAAATATTAATTAATAATAGAATTACATAATTTTGTTTTTTAAATAAATAATATTTTATTTTTAAATATAATAATTAATTAATATGTATTTATTTTTATAAAAATAATTAAAGAATAATTTTAATATAATTATATACTTACCAATACTTACGTTGTAATGGCATGCGTTGTAAAGGTACCTGCGATGTAAAAAAATGTGTTGTAAAGACATTCGTTGTAATGGATCCTGCGTTGTAAAAGTTGCGTTGTAAAAGAAGTTTGTTGTAAAAGTTGCGTTGAAACGGTTGTATGCCCCTGTTCCCACATGCATACACATAAGCTAGGGTCACTGGCTATTATTGGTGATAATCGCAGGGTGAGACCTCGACGGAGACCCCCAATTATCAAAAGAAACTTGCTGCATTTACTCATTACTGTAAAATAACTAAAAGGAGCTCAGAGGCTCCAGTGGCATATAGGGAATTACCTTTGAAAGTGTTGTAAGTGTTGTGTGGAAGCTGCACCCTGTATGTTCATGGTAATGTGTGATTTATGATCTGCCTCTAAACTAATGTCCTGATGTTGCGATGCAGGTTGTGTTCCCTCACATTCCCATAACTGGCATAGTATGCCCAGCAACCATGATTTATGTCTGCCCTGACCTGCATTTTAGGCCCTGATGTGTTCTAATGTATGTTGTTTTTACCTTGCATTGTCAGGATAACGAGCATTACTCCAGGGTTCACCGTATATGTGCAGTAAGGGTATTTTTATGACATGTGCAACTTATAAGTATTTACTTTATGCACTAAGTGTGGTGTTATGACAATTGCCTGGTTGGCAATGTGATTTATGTGATTGTGGTCTAATGTGTTTTATGTATAATACACAGGATATTTTTTATATAACCTTGTGTGGAGTCTCTTTTTGTGGTGTGCCTAGTGTGTTACTTTACATATTGCCTCTGGGATAAGCCTGACTGCTCTGCCAGGCTACGCAGGGGGTGAGCAGGGGTTATCTTGTCTATGTAGCTCACTTACCCTGACTGGAGTGGTGGGTTCTGCCTGGCTTAGGTGCATTCCCTAGCCAACCACAAACCCCATTTCTAACAACAGCCTAGTCTAAATGTTAAATGCTTATACATCAATTATAATCTTTGAGTTTATATATACAAATGAAAACACGTCTTCAGTTCCCAATGATCCTAGGTTAAACCAATTGATGGCTTCATTGTCATATACTTAGCATCACCATTCAATGATATAATAGCAACTTAGTTTTGACAGGAATCGATTTCCATGACTTTATATTGCCATTCATTCCATGTCTGGCTTTTCACAGATTAATTTTAATACCCATTTTCTCTCAATACTTCTTGCCAACATAAATAAGGTTCTTTGGGGGATATTCTCAAGAACATGCGAAAATCTTCGTCAAAATAGGTTATCGCTGGAAAATAACTCTGTGTCAACGTCACATTCTCAACACGGTGGTAACATGCGATAGTTTCCCCATGACGCGTCAAATGTCCACGATTACATTACCAGGATGGTGATACAAATCTAAACCCGAACGTGAAAAAAAGTTGCGTTGGGCCCAACTGCGACAAAAAGAATTCTGCAGCGATAAGCAGCGCTAGGCCTGCAAGTCCAACAAGTCAGGCTACAAAAATCATTACTAAAGCGGCAACAAAAAACACAAACAGACCACAAACAACTGCGAAGCACCATGGAGGTAGCCGGAGCAAGTACAACAAGAACCCCACAAGCCCCACGGAGGACCAGCCTGGGACCCCAGGGTCAGGGAAGGGCAAGGAGAAAAAGAAGAGGAAGACACGGTTCAGTCCACAGGAAAACAGGATCCTGATAACGGAGGTGACACTGCCACCATCTATTTGCCATTGGTGAAATTGTCAGCACTAAATGTTGCACTTACACTTGTCAGAGTGATGTGCGAATGCAGAGGAGTGACATGCACACAGGGAATGTGTCTTGGAATGAATTTATTTGCACATACTGCGCCTGTAGTCATTTTTGTCCTGTCCCATGATAGCTAAGGACAGTCCCAATGTGAAGTGCTCATGTGAAGAAATTGTTAATGATAGTGTCCCTTCGGGCTATACCTGCTGCAGCTACACTGGGGTGTGGTCCACCTGCCTCAGCCTATTTATCATTGTCCGGTGCATTATGACATCCCTAGGGGTCACTTCCTGAAACATAGGGCCTTGACTCGCAGGATTAGGGAACATTGGATAGGCAGAGACCCGCGAGCACTGGCGGGGTGTAGATATGTGGCGCTCTCGGCGGGAAGAATTAAAACGATGTCCTGCCTTTACAAGGCCATACAGGAGTATGCACGGTTGCCATTAGAGCACCTGAAACTGCAATGGGAAGAAGACCTTGGTAAACAAATACCAGAGAGGGACTGGGAACGAATCTTAGAGCGCGTACCAAAGGCATCCAGGAATGCACGTTTTAAAATAATGAACTACTACGTTTTACATAGAGCGTACCTAACGCCGGCCCGCATTATGAGGTACTTCGGTGCAGACTCAGCGGCCTGCCCGAGATGTGGAGAGAGGCAGGCATACATACTTCATATGTTTTGGAATTGCCCTTCAATACAGAATTTCTGGGGAGACATAAGGCAGATAATAGTTGATTTGATTGATAAAGAGCTACCCCAGACACCAGAGCACTTCCTCCTGGGATGGTTCCCATACTTGGCCAAGAACAAGTTGATGGGGAAGCTTCAGGACCTTGCTTATGTCCTAGCCAAGAGGGAGATAGCCCGAAACTGGAAGACCCCCAGAGGTCCGCAGACCGACACCCGGAGGAGAGAATTAGAAAGATGTGGGGGGGGGGGCAAGTAGTAGGCTACTACTTATGGAACCAAAAGACAAGCACACAGAGAGGCAACAAAGCAAATATTTCTCAAAATGCTTTAGCACACTAAAGGAACGAGAGTGTCCTTCATTGATGCCAAGAAAACAATCTCATTAATACATCCTCGAGATGTTCTTGATGTCAGATGATCAAACTCAACAGCCACAGAACAGCCAACGCGTTTCGCCCGAATAGGGCTTCCTCAGGGCATATAGTTGAGTCCACCAGTGTAGTGGTGAGCTCTATTATATCAGGTCAATATGATATGAGCTTTTTGCAAAGGTAACCCATCCGTCAAAGATAAATACGGTCTCCGCTTGTTTTTTAAGTTGGGCTGTTGGCGGGTTGAGAGACTCGGCGTCTGATGGGGCCTTAGAGGAGCATTTACTTGCAATAGGTGCCACCTATTACAGTGTATACCATCTGCCTGAAGAACGTCATTATCTCTAAGTTGTGAAGCTTTTAAACATTCAGGAATCATTCTATGCAAAGTGTGCTACTTTCAACTGAATTTTGTCTGTGAAAATATTTATCTTTGACGGATGGGTTACCTTTGCGAGAAGCTTATATCATATTAACCTGATATAATAGAGCTCACCACTACACTGGTGGACTCTCATTCCTTTAGTGTGCTAAAGCGTTTTGAGAAATATTTGCTTTGTTGCCTCTCTGTGTGCTTGTCTTTTGATTCAATGTTTATGGTCCTGTGGTAGTGGACCAAAGAGGTGGGCAACTATATTTGAGTGATCTATCAATATTTTGTGTATGGTAAGGTTTTGCAACTTTCATTTTTCCTACTACCAATCTGTCTATTTTTGACTACTTAGGGAAGCCTGTCGGGGGGTTGGCAAGATGGACAGGGCCAAAGCCTGCGAGAATTTAGTGGATGAACGAATAGCCTCTGGACGAGACAATGAGGAAGAGATGGGCTCTCCGAGAGCAGCTGATGGGGCACTAGGCAATGAACTGGGTGGGCACCATATTCAACACGCACAATCCTGACTACCGCCATACATGACCGGTAAGCCTCACATCTCCATGCAGCTACTCACAAGCTGCCATTATATGTTATTTGTTCCATAGCAGCCATGGGGGGGAGGGGGAAACTGGAACTTTTCCAGGTTGGAAAAGCTTGATTGCACGGATTTGCGATTGTTAACAAACCAGCTGCCATTTATGTCAAGAACGTATTCATCTTGAAGCAACGTTTGTGATAATAATGATAAAATGCCAATAAAATGTGGTTTAAGAAAAATAAATCATCATCCGGTGCATCTGGCACATGGATCTATGGGCCATTGGTGCATACACATATGTTGTGCAACACACAAGATGCAATGGTCATCTTGCACACTATTTGCGGGCTGTAAAGGTGACTTCAACACGCCAAATGAGCGCTCCACAACGCCCCTGGTGTGTTTGTGGGCCGCATTGTACTGCTTCTGGGCTTGGGTGTTTGGGGCTTGGAGGGGTGTCATCATCCACGGACAGAGTACATATCCTTGATTACCAGTGACAGGGGAGAGAAATGTGTCAATCGGTGGTTCTGCATTCTGTATTGGCAGGCTTATCAGTACATTGGTGTGTGATGTGTGAGACTTTGGGATTCATGTTTGACATTTCTTGCATGTGGCAAATGAGCGGCATCCATGTGTACAGCTGCTCCTCACTCCCCCAAGCCTATTTACTTGTGTGCACTGCGCGGTTGCATCCCTTTCACTCCTAAGACATACCATTGTCATGACTATCTGTGCCTGACCACAAGCCTGACAACGACACTGTGATATTGGCCGTTGAAGGTGGTCGGCCACGTGTGTGTAGGCCTATGGTGAGGATATGGCGGACACAGAGACACATGCAGTAGTTGCTTTGGTGGCCATCCTGGAAGTGAATCATGCCCTGAGCCCCGGGCTATTAATTCCCACTCCTAAACTGGCCCAGCCCACTCCGCTTACGCTTACAGGGGGGACGATATAGCTACATGTGCAAGGTCTACCCCACTGCCTGAGGTAACATGGTTGCGTCCACTATCTATGACACTACATACACCAGCAGTATATGTCCACATGGACATGTCTGTGCTCTGCATATTTGAGTCAGTCAGCCAGCAGCTTTGTCTGCAGAGGGATGTTGGTTGTCTGCTGTGTTGGTACTGTCTACCTGTGGGCAATGAGGGTCAGGATGTGGAGGATGGTTGTCCTTTTGAGCCTGTAGTGGGCAATGACTTCCTCTGGCGTTAAGTCTGTGATGCTGTTGCGTTTTTGGAAGGAGCACTGTCTTATTCTGCACTGCCTCTGTGGAAGTCCGGGGGGGGTCATCCGGGATGGGACTGGGGGTGGTGGCAGTATGTGTCATAGGCCTCTTGGGTCTCCGAGCTGCATGATCAGTAGCTCCATCATATGTGTTGGTCTGCCGATGTAGCTCTGGGCTGGGCTCCCTTTTATACTGCAGGTTGCCGTCCCGCTTAATACCAGTAAAAGGCAGGTGTTCATTCCCTGCTGCTATCGCACTTTATCGGCTGTTTTTGGATCGCTTCGCCGATCTGACTGGTAGTTGAGAATATCGCGACGTGGTGTTTTCGTGTATTTTTGCACGGGAATGCCTACACTGCATATCATTAGCATTAGTTGTCGCTCTAATCCGTGGGGATGTTTTTTGTGGAAGCTATCGCTGGAAAACTGGTGATTTCAGCAGTTTGCGCCAGCTTGAGAATGGCGCGATGACTATTTCGCCACTTTTGTGGCGCTAAAGTGCTGATAACTCGGCGATAAGTCCTTGAGAATATGTCCCATAATGTAGATTTTGTCCACTGCCAGTGAAGCAAGATTAAATTCACGCCGAAACAATTGAAGCTATAATCACCTGTTAAGTTTAGGAATTATGCTATGTTGCGTGTTATGGCCTGATTCACCAAGGCAACTTACACTTTTGAGTAACTTTCAAGCAAGCTTACCACTTGACGGTATTCACAAATTGAACTTTTGCAGTAAATTATACTTTTGTAGTAAGTCCAACACCACACATCGCCAACCACTGGTACTTCAACACCCTCCTATTGAAAATAATGGTGGTAGGGACTTACTACAAAACTGTAAGTTACTGCAATATTTCAGTTTGTGAATAACAATAGTACATTTACTCATAAGTGAAAGTACAGCAAAAGTGCAGTTTGTAAATAGCAATTTGTAGTACGTTTTGTGGTACTACTATAGCCCTTAAAACGCACGTACAAATTGCAGTTTGTGAATGAGGGCCCTAGTGTTTTTTTGTTCTAAAGACTAGGGATTATGTTATGAAATCTTATACCAGTGCTTTTGTGTCCTGTTTTGTTGTGTTGCTTGCTTGGCTATGTCTGGTGTTATAGTTGTATGCAGTAGTTTTGTGGAATTGTTCGTTTTTTCTCTGCTGCTTTTTCTCCTGTTGTTAAAGGGGGAAGATGAGTTGTGTCTTCATTAGTATGTGGTTCTTTGTGGGCCTTTTGTAAAGAATTTATGGTAGGACTGTTTTGGTTAGAAGAGTTTTTTGCAATGCTCTGGTTTGAGGCGGAGAGTGTAGTTGAAGTTTACACAGTGATGTATGTAGACGGCTTTCGGTGCTGCCCAGTATAGCCTGAACAACAACTCTTCTTGCAACAACTCTTCTGAGCCCCTTCTGCCTGCAGACACTCACAATGTGCCTGCCACAGACAATGTGCAGAGCTCTTTAGCGTGCAATACCCCTTTCATCACAAATCTATGCACTTTAATTGTCATTGTTAGACTTCATTACATGCTCTTGCATCACACAATCAAACAAGCATTCCTGTAATCTGTGATTGCATTACAATGAACTACTTCATGCTACTTCCGCGAAGCACTTGAGCAACATCTTTATCATAAATTTAACACGGTTGAATGAACTCTACGAACTGCTTTTTCATAATGTTTCTGGTTTAGACATCTGAACCGCTGGGAGAGAAGTAGCATAAACAGGGCAAGTCACAAAAACACTCCACGGTAAAGTTCAAATTACGCCTGTATTACTCATTTGTGCAACATAAACATATTTCAATTCTCACTCAGACCTCGATTACGAGTGGCCCTTAAATTCCGAGGGGGCCAGTGATGGGAGTTACCTGGCCTTTCAGGATTGTGGTTTTGTTTCTTACACAGGGATCATGGTTGCTGGGAGGTAGTGTGGGGAGCAAAAACGTTAAACAGGCAAACAACACACACAAGAAAGTGATATTCAACCCAGTTCCTATCCATCTGCAAAGGAAAGTACTTTTATTTTTTTAGTAAAACTAAATACTACACTCAATTGAATGTCTACAGCGACTTTCCTACTTCAAGTGTCTGTCTGTATCGGCTTTCGCGCTAAAGTGTTGAACCCTTGGACCTCGGTCTTTCCCTTCCCTAGGTGCTGCTAAGCCACAGTGTTATTTGTGGGAAACGTCTTTTACAACGCGGTGTTTACACCGCACGACCTTTTCCCCGCAGCTATTACAACGCAAGTCGTTACTACGACTTGCGCTGGATGGCGCTGTGGGATAAGGAATGTTTTAATTTTATAGTCCAACACCTTCCCTACTATTACGGGGACTGGTGTTGGAATATAAAATTAAAAAATTCCTAAATCCGCGGCCTCCAACGCAAGTCGTTGTAACGACTTGCGTTGTAAAACCTGCGATGTCAAGTACCGCGATCTAAAAGATCGCGTTGTACTGACATACATCCTTATTTGTTGGCGCTCGGTGGCCGCATGGGCTTTGTGGCAAGCACATTGGCATTGCCGCCCTCATGTGATGGAATTCTCTCTTGCGTGGTTGCTGCATGCAGGATGATTGTCGCAGGCGTGTTTCTGGGAGGCAGGCGAGTGAAGAAGCATCCGTCTTCACCCGTTCAGTAGTACTTTCGGGCCTGTCTGCAGCCTGGCATTCATCTTGCCTGCTGGCGGCCTCCAGTGAGCCCTCTGGTGACATATGGGGGCAGTCGTGGCCATCGGGCAATTTAGGCTTTCTGCAGTGATGACAATTTGATCTCCTTTTCCTGGATGTTTGCAGGAGCACTCGCCCACAGCAGGCTGCCAGCTGCCAAGGAATCACTCATCCTGGCAAAGGCATATCAGGGGCGGCCTTAGGCATGTGCAAGCTGTGCACCTGCATAGGGCCACCAAACCCCAGGGGCCACCACGCCAATATATATCCTTAATATAATAATCCTCTGAGGATGGATACATATTTGCGTGGCGGCCCCTGGCAGGGATTTTGTGGCCTCCGGCTCTGTTCCACTTCCAAACACCCAGACCCCCTCCCCCTCTTCACTGGCCTCCGCGCTCCGCTCTGCCCGGACCCCCTCTTCCGGGGCCCCCTACCTGCGCTCCCTGCCCAGGGCCGCCATGAGCCTAGAGCCGCCCCTGGTCATATTCACAACTCCTCAAGCACAGGTCCCTCCTGGATCACTCTGTTGGGGTTGGCAGCTTCCTCTGGGTGCTCTCACACCGGGGACACACTGGGCTTCTCCTGCTGGACAGCCTCTCTTCATGCAGGGCCTTACAAACTTCTTCAGGATCTCAGCAGGCAAAAAGACAGGCTTCAAGAGCCTTCTGGAAGATCCTGAGCTCTTCTAGCAGGAAGTGTGGACTTAAGGGGATTCCCTTTACTTCTGGAAGACTGGCTGTTAGGCAGACACCAACCAGTGCTTAATTTGTAAACAATTAAGTTCCAGGGCCCTTCTCGGAAGGCCACTGCAGCCTGCACCATGCATTGCCCCGGCCAGCGCTGCCAATGACAGAACCAACATAACACCTAATCATCACACTCCAACAAGTGTGACAATTTAGACTATTTCAGGCCACACAAAGCTATAATAATGGTATTATTAATTTTCATTGCCATTTGACTTAATAAAAATGGTTGTTGTTCGCATCTCAGACAGTGCCACCATGTGGTGGACAGTCACTATAGCCGGTGTTGACAATTAAGTGCCGATGCCAAGCACCAGAAACCACCAGCTCAAATTAAGTACTGACACCAACCTTGGCTACATAGCAGCTCTGTACTCTGCAGAGCACTCCCTGATTCAGGCAAAGTGAATTTGGGATTGAAACCAAGTAGAGTGGTTTGGATCACACCTTTATTTATATTTTACATTTATGGATGTTGTTCCACTGCCTCAAGTTTCAGAACTGGTTTGGGTTGATGCACTTTCGAATGTGATGATTCTTACAGCAGGTAGCACTGTGACTGGTTCCAAGCAGAAGAACCCACAACAGGGGCACAATGAAGTGTAAGATTGCTGCATTTGGCTGTCGTTAGCCTTCATGGAGCAGTAACCAGAGATAGAAGAAAACGACAGTCAGGCCTAGAAACTTCCTCTTCTTGAACAAAAGGAACTGCAGTCCCACCTCCCACATTCTACCATATACTAAATAGCAGTGATCCGAGAAAACTAATTAACAACTCCTTGCTAACAAAGGTTTCATGAAATTTGAAAAGGTAGCCCTATATTGATCTTACTCACTTCAGTGTTTGGGTCTCCACTCCCCAGCCACAACAATGCATGCAGTACAGTGCCACAGTACGGGAAGGTATACTTACCCTCCATCGTGTGGCATACTACAACAAGGGCCATCCAAGATGGATCCCACTGGATTCAGTACTCAGACACACACAAAGTCCTACTCCTATTCATGTATCACAGGCTCACTTTACAAGAACCCAGGCGTTCACATGAACACAGCACGTTTTGGGGTTCACATAACAGTTGAACTTTACACAAGAGAGTTCAGTGGACCACACTTTCTCTGACACTTAGAATAAGATCAGGACATTCTATAATCATAAAGCATGGCACGCTACCAACTCAATTTTACATTGTGCACCCAAGACGGGCAGTAGTCTACTGTCTTCTGTGAGAACACGCTTGGTGCCCCCTCCAGGTCACAGGATAAGTATCAGGCAGCACGTTATCAGGGACAGGCCTAAGCCTGTGTTCTCACGTTAGATTAGCATGACACCAGGTCCAAAAGAAACTCAAGATACTAGTTTCACATGCGGTTGGGCACACCAACACACAATGCAAAGTACATTCTGTTCCAACAGAAGAACTTACAGGCCTTGGAAATTGAAGTATTGCTCCAAAAAGCCACCGATGCTGCACCAAAGACCATCTCAGACTATGGCTAATCTGGGCCATTCCCCTCCTATTCCACACCCTGCCCACTCAAATGGTCATATGTCAACAATGCCCGCAGGGTCCTTTTGCCTTACATCTGCTCCTATCAGGGAGGGGAAATGGCCACTACAATGCAGCCGTTTCCACGCATAACCATAACCACGCATGCATTACAACGCATGCATGGTTACCAAGAATAGCCTTTACCACGCATACCTTTACTACAAGATATGTAGTAAAGGCATGTGTGTTAAAGGTAAAATTAAAAAACTGGGCTGGTGGGGTCTCCCCCCCCCCCCCGCGAAAAAAGCATGCAATTCAAAAAGGAGGGATGGGGGTCGCCCCCCCCAAAAAAACGCACCTGTGTTCGTCCCGATGTGGAGGCAATCGGCGTCGTTAGAGGAAACGGAAAGACTCTTCCACTTTCTCTTTACGACATGCGACGCAGATCGTAAGAGTTTGGAGAGGAGAGGACGTGGAGAGGTAAGGGGGATTTTAGTTTAAGAAATTAAAAATGTAATGGATGAGGGGGATGTGTAGTGAAGGGGTAAATTTATAGGGTTCAGGGGAGGGGAATTTGAAAAAAGGGTTTGTGGGGGGGAATCGCGCAGGGCAAAATTTTTAGTGTTAAGGGCATGGGCATTCATTAGAAGTAATGGGTGCGGGTGGTCGCACAGGGGTACAGGAAAGGGGTATTAAATATGTAAAAAAAAAGAGAGCTGGAGAGGGGAGGGCGCAAGGGAGCAGTAAAAGGAATAGGGGCAGGGATCGGAGATAACCTTTACCAAAAATAGGCCATTATCATGCATTGTTTTACAACGAAAATCGTTGTTAAGATATGCATGGTAAAGGCATTTTCGTGGTAAAGGTTATGCGTGATAATGGCAATCGCGTTGCAACGCATGCGTGGTAAAGGCATGCATTGCAATGGAATGCATTGTAACGTCATACAACAGTCAGGGAGCAGTACCGTTTCACAGATTGGCCTACAAAATTACCCTGGTTCCTATACTGCGCATGCACATACACTGCACATATACTGCGCATGCACATACTTATAGCACATACATGTGCTATAAGTGAAGAGCATGTGGTACCTGGCCATGTTGTGCAAGAGGAGCACAAAAGCTGGTGCCCAGGACAGGACTGGCACAGTTTGCATGAAAGCAATTGACTGGAAAACACTCCAAGCAATTGACAGTGGCTGGAGTTTTTGCAAGTATTCCACCCTTGATTTCGATATTGCAGTGTAACACCCTAAGTGGGATAGGTACGTTGAGGCACGGCCCATTCTTTTCAGTACCGAAGGAATCTAGCTGCACCTCAATGATGAGGGTCAAAACTGGTCAGGGGTTGCTTGTGTCCTCATTCAAAGGGGACCTGACCTGGCATTTCAGGACCTTAAAAAACAAATGACTTCTCTCTTATTGTTTTTGTGTGTATTTAAATAATAGTTTTTATTTTTGTAAAACGCAATAGTACTTATTGTACTGACTTTCAAACAAGGATGTCTAATGATGGTCAACAGTGGCCGGCAACAGTTCTAACTTGCCCCATGGTCTTTAATAATAGGTGTTATTTTTCGTGTTATTGTCCTTGAAAAAATAGGTTGAGTTAGCTCTGCTGGCATTTTATATTTTGACCTGCAAGTTGCACTCTGGAGTAGTCACCATAACATACTCAGCTAGCTTTTATGCAACGATTGTCAGTGGAGGGCATGTTTTTTACTTTTCCCCAACACTGCCTATATTTTATTGAGTAGTAGCCTGTCAGAAAATCAGCAAGTTTTAGGAAAGATCAGTGCTTTAGAAGGTCAGTAGAGCAAGGAAAGAGTCAATCTAATGTAAGAGGTCATTTTGTGAATCAAAGCATGATAAAAATGTAAGATGTATTTTACCAAAATGTGACTGACTCTACCTCAACCTACAAGCCTTCACAGGTGCAGGAATTAGATTAAGGGGCCGCTTTAGATGTTGGCGGCAACAGCAGCAGAGATTCCTCCCCGCCAACACAGTGAACTGCTTGCCTGATTTAAATACAGGCAGACTATAGGTCAGTGCCATTGCCAAACTTCTGCAGCTGCCAGACGGAGTAAAAGCCGCCAGAAAATAGGCTATATGTCTGTCTGCCCTATTTGGATGGGTGGATATACAGGTGTTTTTACTGTCCGTCACCACCAGGCAAACCATCGCAGTAAAGGACAGTACCAAACAAAATAGAGGGCTCCCATAGGGAGGTGGACATTTTCTTTGGGATTTTCTTTTTGAAAATAAAGAAGAAAACAATATGGTGGAAGGTTCCATTATGTTGACGGAGCCCTGCACCAAATTGCTAAAAGCATTAACAGAAACCACTGTGACTGTGGTACCTTACAATGCTTTCGAAATGTTCACCCACCTGGTGATCATTTCTGAATTTGGCAGGCAGCATCTCAATTGGGCGATTGAGTAATTTACTTCTGTCGCCCTGGCAGGAAAAACAGGTCTCCCACCTATATCTAAATTGGCCCCTAAATCTCATGAGCTCGACCTTTGGGAGGAATAACGTTGCCTTGCACGCCACTGAATGTACCTGAGACATCGCCTGGATCATTGCTACAGGAACATGTTAAACAATGTTGGTGCAGAGTTTTTTGTTTTCTTTGGTTTTTTTTCTGCTTCTCTGTTTCTGTTCAATAATTTTATTAAGATTTTAAAAAGATAAAAACAGTTAGGTACAGTTCATAATGATACCAATATGAAGAATAAGGAAAGAACCACAAGTTCAGCAGAATATGACAATAATAGCCAATAAATTGCCCCAACTCATATCACGTAGAGCAAGAATAAAAATCAAGAAATAGAGTGGCATTATTGAATTATAGGAACCCATGAGTGGCATTATTATTAAGAAAGCAGAAAAATAAAGGAGAAAAAGAAAAGAAAAGAGGACAGAAGACAGAAAAGAAGAAAGAAGGATTGGTGCAGAGTTTAATGTGCTATGCTGTTTCATCTACCCCTTGAGGTTTCTTCATTTTTTGGTCTCAGTTACAGACAGCTCCAGTTGTCAGTTGGAAAGACGTATTGTTTCCAATACCTACACGTATAAGTAAAGTATGCTTTGGGTCAGCCCCATGCTTTGGATGGCTTTGTTATTTATCTCAGTGGTCTGCTCTTAATTCATTTTCTTGTGTTTGTCCTTCCTAGGGGCATTTTGTTTTCACTGAATTCTCAATTGTATCGTTTCACTGCTTACTCAAGGGGACTCTTTTTTATTGTATTGTATTTTCACCAATACACTGGAGTACATGTTTTTCTTGCTCTCCTGCTTTGTGTTTCCTATCCCTCTTGTGGGTGTTCTCCATTCCCTCTCAATCTTCACCATTCACTCCTGCCCAGCTACAATCCTTCTCCAGTGTTGGATGTTTTTTTTTACAAGGGCACAGAAGCTAAAACGTTTGGGTGCACTTATTTTTCATTTCTTTTCATTTTAATTTGCCATTATAACATGGGCATGGGCATCTATGATATTTGAACAGTAAATTAAAAATGGGCAATTGGGCTTTGACATATGTGTGCATATCTCCATCCATCTTGGATTGGGTTTTGTTTATTATTAATCCTATTTCAAGATTGCTAGCCATGCATGCACATGCTGTTTGATGCATGTGCTTGTGTGCAATTGGCAAAAAGCACTGGCAAAGCAAACACCAGGCTGAGTTGAAGAGGACCGAATAGACAGTGACAAGCAAATTTTGACCACAATCTGCATGTCATTCCCTAATTCAACTTGGACATTTGTAATCGCTGATATTTATCACATCAGATAATTAATTATTCCTGGAATATGGGGTGAGATAAATATTGTACCAACATGAAGGCTTTCATAATCAAGACCTTAGATGGTGAATTGATCCTGAAGCTATAAAGCCCTTATTATAGCTGTAAGACATTAGGTTATTAGTTGAGATAGATGAAAACCCAATTCAAGTAATAGTTACAAGCCTTTTTATGGGTGAACCACAAAAGTCACAAATAAACCTGAACTCAACCTCCTGGTAGCTGTGGCACAGAGCAGGCAAGCCTAACTTTAGAGGCTGGGGGCAGATTTATCAATATTTTATACAGTTCAGCAAGCCACCGTGCTGCACTGCACTTCATAAAAAAGAAAGAGCAGGAATGAGCTGTATTTGACATCATGCTGCACATTCCTGTCCTTTCCTTGTGCTGCAGCACAATGTGCTGCCTAGTGGGAAGAGGTGTGGCGCCGCAGCCAGGGCGAGTGTCGCTGGACGCTGGGGATCACGGTTCGATCCCTGGCTACGGGGGCAGGGGTCAGCCCAGCACCAGACACAGGGCGACTGACGCTGGAATCTGGGGATCAGGGTTCGATCCCCGGCTCCGGCGGCAGGTTAGCCCAGCACCATGTGACTCTGGGCAATAGCTCGCTTAATCTTCCCGACGGCCCCCAGCGCCTAGAGACCCTTACGGGTGATTGTGCGCTTTACAAATGTGGATTATTATTATTATTATAGACAACTCTGGGCAATAGCACATTTAATCTTCCCAACAGCCCCCAGCGCTGAGATATCCCTTCGGGGGTGATTTGTGCGCTATACAAGTTCTGGATTTACATTTTAGTGCCAACAGAGGCACCCTTGCGCCGTGGTGCAAGTGTGCCTGCATTGCAGACAGGATTGTGTTTGTGCAAGAAGGGACACCTTCCTGCACAAAATAAATCCACTAAGGCGATTTCCTCTTTCTATGTGTGCTGCAGAATACAGTTACCTTTATATCTAAGTTGAGATGTACACATATCCATGGAGTAAACCATGCAAGAATGGATTAAACCATGCACGCACACCTGAACAATGTAGGTGCACAAATCCATCAGTACCACACAATATGTGCCATTCTCATAAGTCCACAGAATTAATTTCAATGTGCATGTGCAATCCCACAGAAGGTGTTTGAACAACAACAAACACTTGTATCTGGTTGAGGAAAGGGCTGTGCAAATGGGGTTTCAGGAATGTTCACCAACAACAGTTCACTGCAGTCCCTTTTATTTTCCTCAGACCGTTTAAAACATTTCACAAACCTATAATTCATACATCAGCATTCTGACTTGAGAATCTTAAATCATGTAATGCTACATTGGAAAAATTAGATCTGAGAAAGCTATTTATTAAAATATACCTTCATTGAGGCACATTGGCCCTGAAATGACTACATATTTCGTGGTCTAGATCCGGTGCATACTTAAGCAAAATGTTACAGTAATATTGGTAATGTACTCAGCCCACACAAGAACTTGAATTGTCTATCTGTACTTAAATGATATGTTCTCTTATTAACAAAATGCTCATATTATCACCAAAGTCATTGATAATGATGGTACTGATCACGAAGCAGTCGCGACCTGTGCAGGTATGACCGGTGGGGTCTGGTGGGGGAGGGGATTTCCACAGACGATGATGTGGGAAAACTAAATAAATATTTAATTTTCCCTCGCCGCCATCTGTTGAAATCCCCCCCACAGCCAGGCGACCCCAATGCTCTTACATGCACGGGCCACGGCTATCTTGAAGGATAATAGAGTCAGGCTAGCGAGTGTACTGGGGGTTGTCCAGAGATCACTACCCTGCTGAACTCGAATATAATCATCATCACCTGCCAGCCCAGCCACGTAGAGTGGGGCTTATATCCGAAATAACACTCTGATTGGCAACAGGAAGAACATTTTGAAATTTCTAGATGTCAATTTCTGAGAATGTTGTCAGTCAAAAAAGTAGCTGATCGAGTATCCTTGTTGCCTACTAGTCAATTGTTCAAGGTACTTGGACAAGAAGATGAATGTTGATGTTGAACATATAGGTAGAAAGAAAAAGTATCAATATTTCTGCTGTTCAGTGGGTAAGAGTGTGAAGAAACAGCTTTACAACCACGGTTCATGCTAGTATAATGTAAGGCAATCAGGCATAGAAGCAGCGCAGTAAAATATGGTAATATATGCTCCAAATATTCCCCCGTAAAACAAGGTAAGTCAAAAATAATACATTAAGTTAAAA
Source organism: Lissotriton helveticus (assembly GCF_964261635.1). Classification (NCBI taxonomy): domain Eukaryota; kingdom Metazoa; phylum Chordata; class Amphibia; order Caudata; family Salamandridae; genus Lissotriton; species Lissotriton helveticus. The sequence goes on along the minus strand of NC_136070.1, from coordinate 495,760,832 downwards.
GAGTCTGAGGAAAATATGGAAGAACAAAAACATAGTCAAAAAAGCAAGAAATAAGAGCATGCAATATATTAGTTTGAGTGAGCAGGAAGTGGGCATAGAGCAGGTCCTTCTAGTTTAGGGTTCTCCAACGTTATGTTTAATGAAAATTACCCGAGCTTTAGTGTTAGTGTTGTAATAGGGACCATATTAAGCAAGATAACATTAGTGGCCACCATATAACCAGCAGTGGCCAACTCAGTTCATCAGCCACAGTCCCTAGTAGTGATGTAAAAATAATGTTTTTTTAGTATGGAATGTCTCTCTGTGGATAATACTTAAAAGCCATAGCTGCAATGCCCCTGGCACCCAGATAATTACGGGGCATATTAGCAACAACCTGCAATAATTATCGCAAACCACGATTAGCGCAATTTTTTTTGTCGCCTGAGATAACGCAGTATTACCAACGTTTATCTCCACGGCTATAAAAAATCCAGCGATAGCGGCGAATCCCATCTTTAACGGGAGATTTCCAGCGATAAAAATCCTATCACTAAGGAAAATCTCAATAATAGGCAGGTGGGGACTTAGCCGTAGAATCCACCTCCCATTGACTATTATGGCTAAGCCAGGTTTTTACCAGGTGTAAAATTCTGGCAATAATCGCGGTCAGCGCACGTTTTTTATTGCGCCGCGGGTATTGCTAATAGGCGATAGCTGTGTTAGCAACTTTTTTCAGTCGCTAGCAGTATGGGTATGCCCACTTTGCATGTCATTAGCGATAAATATCGCTGGCATGCAAAGCGGGCCCCAAACTGGTCGCTATCGCCTGGAAGCTGTCGGTAACTGCTGTTAGCGACAGCTTGGTAATTGGGCTATAAAAAAAATAGCCACTTTATCAGCAAAAAGTGCTGATAAAGTGGCGATCTGGCCCTTGCTAATATGCCCATAAATTAGTAATATGTCTTCACAGCACCAAATGATTTATCACTATATTATCAGCTTTAAATGTAATTTGTAAATTCAACCATTTTTCTCCAAACATCGACTTAAGAGTTCTGAAAATGCAATCTTTCACCTCAAATACACGCTTTTTAATTTTGGTATACATATTCACTTAACCAAGAAAAAACGTCAAATTAAGTAAGCTGGGCTGCACACAGGGAAGCTACTTACAGGTAGATAGAGAGCTACCAGATGTTCATAAGATATTCATTTGAGAGGCCTGGTGTAGTCTTTTATGGGTATGTGATCAATAAAAATATGTAGGTGTTAGACCTGGATTCATTAGTGTGGTTTGCCCCTAATTTTTTGCCTTTTGACCTCTTTTTACTGCTGACTTCTTTTTTGCTGGCCATAGGACTCTGCACACTTTATCACTGCTAACCAGTGCTAAATTGCTTTTGCTCTCTCCTTAAAACATGTTAGTTTGGCTTATACTCAATTGACTTATTTAATTTACTTGTAACATACATGCCAACCCTCTCGATTCAGGCAGGAGAGTTCCAATTCCTAAGCTAGTCTCCCGATTCCTGCATGCGAAAACACGATAGGGATTGGTCTTGTGGCACTGAGGTAACCTGTTCCTGCAGGCCAGTGCACACCATGTTTTTCAAGTTCTCTCAGTCTGCCACAGCGTTTCCTCTGTGCTCCTGACAGGTAAGGAAAGAAATTATATTTGCCTTTCTGATATTTCTGAAATCCGGTCCTGCAGCAGCATAGTTGCAAGTCCCACACATGGCAATAGACCCGATTCAGGCCTCAACAGAAGTCAATGGGAGAAATACATTCTCCTGATTCTTTTTTTAAAATCTGCTACCTTCCTCTTCTAAAACGTTGGCATGTTTGTTGTAAGTCCATAGTCAAGTGGCACGAACTGTTCCCAGGGCCTATACATTAATGCTACCAGTGGAGCCAGCAGCACTGATTGTGCCACCCACTTAAGTAGCACTTTAAACATGTCTCAGACCTGCCATTGTAGCCTGTGTATGTGCAGTTTTAAATTGCCATTTTAACCTGGCAGAGTAAAATCTTTTGACAAGCACAAACTTTTCTTTTTGACATATAAGTCTCCCCTATGGGTAGGTCCTGAACAGCCCACAGGGCAGGGTGCAATACATTTAAAAAGTAGGACATGTACTTTTACGTTTTACATGTCTTGGAAGTGAAGGGCTCTACCTGGAGCAAAGATGATGCCTGAGTTGTTCGCTGTGCCGTCTTCCGCCGCAACCCTGCTGTTGGTTGGTCAGTTTTCGGCTATGCGGCTTGGGCTTTGGACTCTGTTACGTGCATTGCGGCAGCTCACGCTGGGAGGTCGCCGGCTCTTGCATCCCGGTCTGGAATTCGGCTGTGGTGGTTTGACTGCATTGAACTGCCTGGCTGCAGATGCTGCCACTTCAATTCTGCATCTTCTTGCGGCCCAGGAGCGTGGGCCAATGCAGACTCTGAGGGCATGCCCAAACTATGCCATGGTGATAAGGGGAGCGAAGAGCGCCAAGTCACATGCCCCCCACCGACAGCTGGGATAGCGGGTGCTGCTCAGCTTTGTCTGCCCCAGTTCACGAAGCAGGCTTTCGGGAAGTGCCTGGCAGACGCAAAAGAGATGCAGGAGGAGGTAAAAAAAACAGTGCTCCGAGTGACTGTGGGTTCTGTGCCTACCGAAGGGGGAGGCTCACAACTCTCTATTGCCAACCTGTTCCCCCCTTCTCTCATTGTTAGCTCCAAGAGGAAAGACTTTGATGACTCTCTGGAGGCTGGTGCATCCACTGTACCTCATGGCTTGGAGGGGGAAGCATGATCCACCGTTGTTACACACCTTCTGAGTACCAATCTTGCTGCTGACCCAGAACAGCCATTGAGTTACTTTCAGGAAACGCAAATGGGTTCCCTGGTGGGAGAAACAGCACCTAGCGTACAGGAGGATCCTAAGCCCAGCTTGACTGCTTCTCAAAGTAAGGGCCAACCCCAGGATGTGACACATGGAACCTTGAAAGAGGCTGGTTGTGAAGATAATAAACCTGTCACCCCATTGCTTGAATATGGGGCTCTCTCTGAGGGTAGGCAAAAGTGAGAAATTCCTTCTCCTGAAGTAGCAGTGGGAATTTGTTTTTCATTAACAGACGGATCCAAATCTTCCTTTCATGGAAATCTGCCCTCAAGTGATGATGCACCCTCAGATTCAAAGAGTAGCTGCATCAGGAATGAAGCAATCTCTATGCAGCGCTGGAAGTCAGTGCAGAACGAGCGAAAGGGGAAACTGAGCGAAAATAATCGCCAACTAAAATGGGACTATTCAGCCGCGCAGCTCACCTTCCCCAATGGAGGAATCATTCAATGAGCCTGGCCAAGAAGATAGAAGCAAGCTAAGTGTGGATATGAATGAACACTCTCTGTCTACCATTTTTTATTTGTTAAATCAGTTTCAAGAAGGAGTGAGGAGCGATAATAGTCAAGCAAAAGTGGCGGCCGAAAAACTCGAGAGTGGGATAAGGAAGCTGAATAAAACTTGCTCAGCACATAGCGGAACGTGTTGCCATGATTGAAGCTCACACAAAGAGACTTGAAGTAGAAGTTTGTGCATTTAAAACACAAAGCACCTCTTATGGAGCTTGTATGACTGACGTTATGTGGAAGCTAGAAGATAAGGAGAATAGGCAGCATAATAGGCAGAATAATCTCAGATTTTTGGGGATCCCGAAGGTGTTGAAGGTGACAATCCGCGACAGTTCATGGTAAATCTTCTAAAAGGTGCATTCCCTGATCAATCTAATTGGAATTGAGATAAAGAGATACAATGGGCACATATGTTTCCTTTCATGTTCAGGAAACTGCCACCAAATGTGGTGGAGAAGCCTAGAGCCATGCTGGTCTCTTTTGGAAATTTCCTGCTGAGACAACTGGTCTACGAGCAAGCTCGCCCAAATTTAAAAAAGGCGATGAAGCGGTGTCTTTCTTTGTCAAGCCTGACTTCTCGCATGCTACTGTTGAGCGCAGATGGCGTCTAGGCCAAATGCTTTCTCCTTTTCAGCAGATTGGTGCTGAAGTGTTTCTATTGAATCCCACAAAGCTAAAACTTAGTTTAAATGGCTTTTTTTCTGCAGTTATACATCAGAAATTAAGGCTCAAGAATAACTCATTAAACTCAATTTGAAACTGGGCAGCCCTAATCAACCAAGTTGGCTATAACATTTGTACTGCAGGCTTCCCGTCCTTAAGAAACCAGGCAGGTTAGAAATAAGTTTAGCATGGCCGAATGGTTGAATGCTTCTTTTGTTAGCATGGTGGGGTTGGGCGGTTTGTTTACTAGTTAGGCGTACATCATTCAGGCGTGTCCTGATTGCTCAGCTTTTGTAGGGGGGGTGGGGGAGGGTTGGGGTGTGGGGTGAGGTCAGAGGGAGGGGGGCCCTCACAATGAGGTTGGTATGTTTAAATAGAAGTGTGCAGTGGTTAAACAGTATATTCAGGGCAACAAGAGGAATTACTGTGTATATTATACTGGTGCTATGGGGAGTAATCCCGGTCTGTTAAAAGGCCAGGTATAGAGAGTTTTAGGATTGTCACTCTTAATATTTCTGGATTAAACAATCCATGGAGAAGGCAGAGAGTATCATAAGGGTAGCGATTCTTGGGTGCAGATTTAGTCTGCCTGCAAGAGACATACATCGAAGAGGCATAGAAGGGAGTATTAAACACGTTTGACATATTTTGATTGGGGGACTTCTCAGAGTGTACGCATTTGAGGTGTAGCAATTTTAGCTCAGAAAAAGTTGCTACAATGCATGCAAACTAAGGTGAACCCTCATGGGAGGTGGGCTATAACTGAGTGTTGGCCTTTAGCTTTTTCTCCTTTTACTTTATGTTCAGTGACTCTTGGATTTTCGACTGGCTCTCTAACGAGCTAGCACATTGGCCTCTACCAATCGTAATCTGTGGAGATCTTTACATTAATTTACCTTGTGCTTGGGTTATGGATGATCATCAGAGTTACACTAGCAGGAAAACAAAAGTTTTACAATCCCTGAGAAACTTATGTTGTGACCATGGGCTTGTTGATGTATGGTCTAGCCTGGGACCAACCAATTATGGGTACACCCATTACTCTGCGCCACACCAGACGCATGCCGATTTAGATGATTTTTTGGTATCTTCTTCTATGATCCAGGATGTCAATATAGAGCTTCTCCCCTGGATTATGTCAGATCATAACCCATTGGGATGGGATGGTGTCACGCCCCCTGGGGGGGGCGCGCATTCCACACCAAGATCTTCCCTTTGTTTGTCAACTGTCCGGCGTCCAAGTCTTTACGCAGAGCTCCGGTAATAGAGGATTGGAGGGGGGAAGGAGGGGGGAGGGAAATAGAAAAGGCACTAGGTGAGGTGACCATGCTTTTGTGATGTAAAGAGCTGAGCTAACTATCCCAGGAGGGGGTTAATTCCTAGAACTGGAGTGCTTCAGCTGCAGTAGGAGGCAGGGAGTCTCCTGCTAAAAACGAAAGTAAGGAAACAGACAGTCCTGTTCCTTCGCGTTTGATTTCATAGCACAGGAGAGTCCTTGCCTCCCAGTGCAGCTGAAATTACCGTCTATCTGTTCCTGGCTTTCAGTTTTAGAAGAGAACACAGACATCCTGCCTCCCACTGCAGCGGAAGCATTTCAACTCTACAAGTTTAACCCCGTCCTGGGAGGGTTAAATCTTAGCAAAAGGAGACACAGTTTCTTTTAAATTCACACAGGGCTTCAAGTTGCAAAAGAAAAATGCCAGCCAGCCATGTGTTGTTTAAACAGCCTGCAACTTCATTATCCTGACACTAAATATGCTTATAAACGAGTATGTATTCATTAGTAATGTGACTTTTCTGTCATTGTTCCATTTTATTATCAGTCATGGATCATTCAAACAGCCCTCTTAACAGTGTTTCTATTTATATTTGCTGTTCAAGGTATGCACACACAAGTCCTGACAGTACAGCTTTTGGTGCCTGTTTATTTGTTTATTTTTGTGCTTCCTGGGACCTCAAAATAAGGACCTGGCAACGCTAATCATAAAACTGGAAGTTTGTTGTAAGATCAGCACATTTATTTCCTCCACCCTGATCCCTGGTTAATGCCATAATAGCAATAGTTTAACATATCTGAAACCCTGCACTGCTCACAATAGCATGCTGAGTTACTGCAAGTGTCTGGGAATGCACCATCCATTCAGACAACTCGCTCCTCATTCTTGCCCTTCACTTTCATGCTCACCCTGCACTCACATCGATTGAAATGCCCTCACACTCATCCCAACGCACTCACACCATTCACCCGCTTACCCTGTACTCACAGTGATCACTCTGCACTCACAATGCACTTGCGCTGTTCACCCTGTACCTCACCCTGCAGTCACACAAGCACACTACTCACCCTGCACTCATGTGACACTTCACTCACCTGTCCCTCCCACTGCCCATTCTGCAATCTCACTCAAATAAGACCATAACTAACCATACATTAATTCGTCCCACTCTGCACTTACATCTGCACCCAAATTCATATGTCACCTCACTCACCCTGCAGTCACTCCTCTTACCCTACTCTCACACTTTTGCATGGTTCACCCTGCACTCACATGGTACTCCTACCACCACCCACACAGCGCAGAGGGTTAATGTGCCTGCTACAAAGAATGTGTACCATGCAGATCAAAGAACTGAGGGGCATATTACCAAGAATAAGCGATAATTATCGCTAAGCTTGGTTAGAGGCAATAATTGTATCGCTGTGCTTCGCCTATTTTTATCGCTTAGAAACCTTGCCATTATCAAGGTTTATCTCCTAAGCGATAAAAATCGGCCGAAATGCATGAATATCGCTGTAAAGTCAGCGATATTCATGCATTACCGAGCTAATGCTCTTAGCCATGTTATCCACCTACCATTGGATGACATGGCTAAGAACTGCTCTGGGCAGGCGTTAGCTTTTGGAGGTAATCGCGCTTAGCGCGATTATTTCAAAAGTAGGTAATAGGAGATAGCGATGTTAGCGACTGTTTCCAGTCGCTAACATCTTGGCATGCCCACTTTGCATGTCATTAGCGATAAATATCGCTGACATGCAAAGTGGGCCCCAAGATGATCGCTATCTCCTACTAGCTGTCGCTAACTGGTGTTAGCGACAGCTAGGTAATAGGGTGATAAAATTATCGCCGCTTTAGCGGGAAAAATTCCCGCTAAAGCGGCGATAAGGCCCTTGGTAATATGTCCCTGAGTGTGAGTAAACAATGAGTAGTGCTATAAAAAAGAAATGTTTGCCAGAAAGGTGCTCTAGAGAGATGAGGTGCATTGTTGGTGAGTGGTAGTGAGGAAATTCATGGAGGAGGAGAAAATGGGGGCGACCAGTGCTAGGGCCATCCCTGGTTCGGAGTGTTCGCCCCACCCGAGGTGTGGGTCTAGTTGCACCCCTGTACACATGTATGGGCATGTCGTGCCCCATCAAGGTTTTCTTCCTAAATTACAAAAGGACACATTTACATGCACTGCAATGCAGCCTTTCAGGGGCTTCTTGATCATTGCCCTGATGGCTTGGAATAATTCCTAAACAGATTCTTGTACATACCGTTTTGTTTAATTTCTTTTTAATGTGATTGATGTGAGAGTTCTATTACTATGTACAGAGAAATGTTTTTGTTTTATGCAACAACCATAAAAAAGTATATTTTAGATCAAAACAGGTCCTCACATATGAGAAATTGGAGGATATCACAGATATTATTCGCTGTAATTAATTCTGAAGCTTATAAAGCGCATGGTTACACTTACCAGTGTGTCCCGGCGCTGAATAAACCACTGAGGAACCCGTCCTGGCCTGTTCCTGTGAGGCACCCAACTCCTGGGCACCCCCCTGGTGAAGCCAGGCATCCTTAGCGATTAGGGCCGGTGTGGAGACTAAGCAAGCTATTGCCCAGAGTTGCAACGTGGGACCCCATGATTAGAGTAGGCACCGTGCCGAGAATTATCGGGTCTGCGGACATTTGAGCTCAATACCCTGCCGCGACGGGAATTGAACCCTGGTCCCGGGCCAGACCTCTGCATTAGGGTCTGCCGCTCTAATCAGTGAGCCACACTCCTCCACCGTAAAATGTAAAATTTGTGGGCTGCTGCTATGTTACAACAGTGAAAACACACATCACTATCTCTGAATATTGGATGTGAACACTTTTAGAATTTCGACCATAGCGCCTGTGCACCGTTAGTAGCCTGGCTAAAGAGGGTATGGCAGAGCTGAAAGTGAATCATTTAATCTCAAAGCTCTTCTGAACAGGGGCCCCCAAAATAGTATTTGCCCAGGGCACCCACAATCCTTAACATGTCCCTGCCACCACAAAGTCTGTCAGACAGCATTGCTCTGAAGTAAAATAGGCAAAATCATTCAACTATTATCAGTTCTATTTTTTTAAACATAAGCCCGTGTCCTAAACCCCCACTGCTTCAGGCAAGCAACTTATCGTACCACTAAGGATTTCTCAATAAGGTGTTCGTTCAGCGCCCTCTCTGTGGACTTTCACCTTTGTCTTCTGATCCATAACTGGTTGGTGGGCAATTATCCCATTATCCCATTATGATGCTGCCTAAAACGTTTGTTAATGGTTTCTAGAGAAGAATTGTTTTTTGTGAACCAACTCTGAGCTAAGGAGTGCTCGAAAAATCTGATAACACTGTCTCCCTTACAGTCAATGTTTTGGCTGAAAATGTCTGCAGAGTATTCAGCTTTTAGAGAAACTGCTATCAAAACTCTCTTGCCTTTCAGTTTGTCCTATTTGTGTGAGATTGGGTTTTCAGCACTTGCGGTACTAAAGACTAAGGGGCTCATTAGGATGGCGGACGGAAGAGCCACCGCGGCCCTGGAGTAGGCGGAAAAAGCCTTTTCCGTGTCCGCCTGCCGCAGATACTCCGTCCGCCATATCAGGATAGGAAAACGTGTCAAATTTCCGTCCGCGACGGAAAAGCACGCACCGCCGCCGAACTACACACGACCACGTGGCGGACGGAACACATCCTGAGGCCCCGCCGTACGTACTGACGTCTAAGACCGTCCCCCAAATCAAGATGGCGGAAAATACACATAAAACCGCAGCGGAAAAACAACCTGTCTGAACACGGCGGAATCCCCACAGCGAACATAGGTGACATAGCAGAGATACCCACCGCAAGCTGACCACCACCATGGACCCAGCGCTACACGCTTTCCCGATGCTCTTCGCGATCCACCACGTCCTAGTCATGGCCCACTATCGACGACGACGCAGGTAAGGCACAAACCATTGGCTGTCTGGAGGGGAATACCAGCAAGGGACGTGACGTAGGGAGGGGGAGTGTCATGTTACCGAAACCACTGATGAGAAGCAAATACGAATACACATTTGTAGTACGCAAGCAGGAATGACAACGACAGACCACGAGACTTGATAGACTACCTTTATTGTACAGAATAGGGGAATAATCACAGTGTATGCGTGAGCATGGGCAAAGTGGGCACCAGAGCAGCTACATCATTGGCAGTAAACGAGAGTGCAGAATGCAGTATCAGAGCATCAACAGGGCATTGTGCAGTACAGAGCAGGTACATCATAGGCAGTAAACGAGAGGGCAGAATGCAGTATCAGAGCATCAACAGGGCATTGTGGAGTACAGAGCAGGTACATCATAGGCAGTAAACGAGAGGGCAGAATGCAGTATCAGAGCATCAACAGGGCATTGTGCAGTACAGAGCAGGTACATCATAGGCAGTAAACGAGAGGGCAGAATGCAGTATCAGAGCATCAACAGGGCATTGTGGAGTACAGAGCAGGTACATCATAGGCAGAAAACGAGAGGGCAGAATGCAGTATCAGAGCATCAACAGGGCATTGTGGAGTACAGAGCAGGTACATCATAGGCAGTAAACGAGAGGGCAGAATGCAGTATCAGAGCATCAACAGGGCATTGTGGAGTACAGAGCAGGTACATCATAGGCAGAAAACGAGAGGGCAGAATGCAGTATCAGAGCATCAACAGGGCATTGTGCAGTACAGAGCAGGTACATCATAGGCAGTAAACGAGAGGGCAGAATGCAGTATCAGAGCATCAACAGGGCATTGTGCAGTACAGAACAGGTCCATCAGAGGCAGCACGTGAGAGGGGCTAAGTGCATCAACAGTCCATTGCACAGAACAGGTCCACCAGAGGCAGCACGTGAGAGGGGCTAAGTGCATCAACAGTCCATTGCACAGAACAGGTCCATCAGAGGCAGCACGTGAGAGGGGCTAAGTGCATCAACAGTCCATTGCACAGAACAGGTCCATCAGAGGCAGCACGTGAGAGGGGCTAAGTGCATCAACAGTCCATTGCACAGAACAGGTCCATCAGAGGCAGCACGTGAGAGGGGCTAAGTGCATCAACAGTCCATTGCACAGAACAGGTCCACCAGAGGCAGCACGTGAGAGGGGCTAAGTGCATCAACAGTCCATTGCACAGAACAGGTCCATCAGAGGCAGCACGTGAGAGGGGCTAAGTGCATCAACAGTCCATTGCACAGAACAGGTCCATCAGAGGCAGCACGTGAGAGGGGCTAAGTGCATCAACAGTCCATTGCACAGAACAGGTCCATCAGAGGCAGCACGTGAGAGGGGCTAAGTGCATCAACAGTCCATTGCACAGAACAGGTCCATCAGAGGCAGCACGTGAGAGGGGCTAAGTGCATCAACAGTCCATTGCACAGAGCAGGTACATCAGAGGCAGCACAAGTACGTGTCCCTACCAACCCGTCACAGGAACCACAAGAGTGCCACGCAGTTCTCAATGGACACACCATGTGAAATAACATTTGAGTGAAGTGTTCAGCACCTCACATCACAGAATCAGGGGGACTGCGTGAACTACCTGCCTCGGACACACTGGCAGCACCAGCAATAGGAGTGTGAGACACAGCCACAGCCCGAGTGACACACACATGGGCCACGGACCCAGACACACTGGCAGCACCAGCAACAGGAGTGTGAGACACAGCCACAGCCCGAGTGACACACACATGGGCCACGGACCCAGACACACTGTCAGCACCAGAAACAGGAGTGTGCAACACAGCCACAGATGTAGTCACTGACACGTGACCCACTGACCCAGACAGACTGCCAGCACCAGAAACAGGAGTGTGCAACACAGCCACAGATCTTCTAACTGACACGTGAGCCATAGACCCAGATACACTGCCAGGACCTGCAACAGGAGAGGGCACAACTGAGACTGTGCCACTACATGATGCATGACAGCCAACAACAGACACAGTGCCACCATCTGATACATGAGAGTCAACTGCACCAGCGCCACTGGGACAACTGAAATGATGAGCCACAGGGCTGTATGGGCCAGGAGGCAGGGTGGGCCTGGGAGCTGGGGATAGCTGACCTTGAGCCAAATCGGGGCTGGCAGGTGTCAATGGTGTGTGTCTGCGTTTCTTAGGGATGTGTGAGTGCACCCTGGACAGGACAGGACTGCCAAGTGGTGGGGACTCTAAAGAATCACCACCCACCATAGGTGGAGCATCTGCAGCCGGGGATCTGGTTTCTGTGGACGTGCTGGAGCCTGCTTGTCGTTTGCTCTGTGCCTGCTGCCTGGACTCGGAATCATGTGTAATGGGGGATGCAACAACAGGGGACACCCTCCTCTGCTTCTGACTGGCCTGGATGGGAGTGGAGGTATGGGGGGACTCCGCCGCGGAGACATCTGTTTGGCGTTCAGTAGAAAACAACAGCCTCAGTGCAGCCAGGGGTGAAGTATGCCTGTCCTTGATTGCGCCATTGTCCATGCTAGATGCCTTGTCCGTAGGATGTGCCTTATCCTTAGGTGGAGTGTTGTCTCTGGATGTAGCCTGTGCCCTGGTCGCCGCCCTGTTCCTGCCAGCAGACTTGTCGTCTGTGGTGCACCTGTCTCCAGTAGACACCTGCTCTCTGTGTGTGTCCCTGCCCTTGGGAGATGGACCTTGCTCTGCTGTGGGCCTGCCCTTGGGAGTCTCCCTGCTCCTAGGAGGTGCCTTTGTCTTTTCACTGTCCTTGGGAGTGTCCCTTTCCTCTGCTGTGGGCCTGCCCCTGGGAGTCTCCCTGCTCCTAGGAGGTGCCTTTGTCTTTTCACTGTCCTTGGGAGTGTCCCTTTCCTCTGCTGTGGGCCTGCCCTTGGGAGTCTCCCTGCTCTTAGGAGGTGCCTTTGTCTTTTCACTGTCCTTGGGAGGGTCCCTTTCCTCTGCTGTGGTCCTGCCCTTGGGAGTCTCCCTGCTCTTAGGAGGTGCCTTTGTCTTTTCACTGTCCTTGGGAGGGTCCCTTTCCTCTGTTGTGGGCCTGCCCTTGGGAGTCTCCCTGCTCTTAGGAGGTGCCTTTGTCTTCTGACTGGCCTTGTCCAAGGTACAGTCCATGGACATGTGAGTATCCCTTGCCTTGGGAGTACCTTTTGTGTTGAATGCCTGTGTAGCTCCTGAAGGCATGTCCCCCAACAACACTTGTGGATCCTGTGTGTGTACTCCAGTGTATCTGACGTTGTCTACGTGAACAGATTTAGCTGATCTAGGGGATGGGGTCTGTGCCCTGCGTGCCCTGACGTGCTGTCTGACGCTGCTTCTAGTGCAATAACCTGTATTTGATTCCTGCTCAGAATAATCACTACCCCCTGAGACATCCAGTGGTGTAGATGGGGAAACAGAAGTAGCACCCTGTTCATGCGACTGTACTATTGCAGACGACACACTGCTTGCCAATGACTGCACTGTCCTGTGTAGACCTGCAAGATCGCCATGCATCCCTTCCATGAATGCCACCACCTGCCCCAACTTCCTATCATGGTCCTGGAAAGCATTTGTCATATTGGTCTGCCCCACACACAGCTGTCACAGCAGATCAACGGCCTCAGCACACAGTGCATTTTGGCTCACCGTGGCAGGGGCAGCGGTGCCTGCACCGAACGCCACTCTGCTCCCCCTACTCCTCCGGTCACGAACAGTACATGGTGCAGTTGGCGGAAGTGTGGGCCCTGTGTGCTGTCTTCCGACAGAAGGTGATGAGTGCCCACTCCCAGTCTGTGACAACAGTGCAGGCTCACCAAGAGTGTCCGACAAGGAGGACGATGGTGTCTCCACATGCGAGTCCTCAGGGACGGTCCTGTCCCCCTCTCCGGCGCTGGCCTCCTCTGTGTCAGTCTGCGTGTGTGCGAAGTCTGAGCCGGACTCATTTCCTCGACTACTCTCCACCGTCTGTGGCTGAGTGTCCTCTGTCATAGCTGAAATGCACATAAAAGATGTGTGTGTCATGGGCAGACTGACGTACAGAAGGACCAGGATTGCCAAATTACATAGCTGACAAAGATTTTGTAGCCCTCATCCTGCACACGGCCCACCTCTACCAGTCATCCTCACATTTCCTGCCATGGGGCCATGGACCACTAGGGGATGTGCTTCAACACTCAACTACTAAGCAAGTGGCGTGTCAACATGGCGGACCTGTATGTCAAATGAGAACCACCCAATGGGACCAAAATGGCATCACAGAGATACATACGCAACACGGAACTCAATACTGTGTCTGTGCACCAATACATGCATAGCACTCACAGGTTTCCTACACAGACAGTATGCTCACCGCTAGTTTGCTGTTGATCGGCACTCAGACGTTCGGCCAGTTCAGGATGCGTCACTGCAATGATACGGTGCATGAGAGGGGTCATGGAGCGTCGGGCCAGACGGGGCGTCCTTGGAATCATGCCCAGTGTTACTTCCGCTACATTCTTGCTCAGCCTGGAAATGTCGTCCCAGCGTTTGTGGCAGTGTGTATGTCGTCTGTTGCACACCCCCAATGCCCGTACTTCCCGTGCTATGCTCCTCCACAGGTTCTTGCGAAGGTGCAGCTTGACCTACCATGATGGGAGACAAAAGGGTTTAAGTCAGTGGACAGTTGGCCTGTCACGCACATAGGGGCAAGACGTAACTGTCAGCAGCCATGCACAATCAGGAACATATGTCTAGCCCACACTACACAGCTAAGATAGAAATAGGCCTGATTATTTGGCCCCCTCATGCACACCAACATGTCCCACACTGCACTTACCACCCGTCCTGGTGCGCCGTAGAGGCGTCCATAGTTGCGGAGTACACCGTCCACGAGGACATCAAGCTCCGCGGCGGTGAAGGGTCGAGACCGGATCTCTTTGCCTCTCGACATGGCAAGATCACGGAGTATGGCACTAGAGCAGCAGTCGGTGGTCAGCTCAGCAGCAGCAGCAGGTCGAGGTGATGGTCACAGGCAGCAGTCGGTGGTCAGCTCAGCAGCAGCAGCAGGTCGAGGTGATGGTCACAGGCAGCAGTTGGTGGTCAGCTCAGCAGCAGCAGCAGGTCGAGGTGATGGTCACACGCAGCAGTCGGTGGTCAGCTCAGCAGCAGGTCGAGGTGAACAGGCAGCACTGGTCCCCAGGGTAGGAAGTGTCATTTTGGCCAACACACATATATAGGGCCCTCAGCACGTGTCAGTGGCATACGTCGCCAGCAATTGGTCAGCCCTGGAAGCGTGTTCGTGAAATGAGCCAATGACTGGCCCTGTTGTTGCGGTGCACTGCTTCCGCTACTTGCGATTGGGCATATGCGGCCAGCGTCCCTCTTCCCATTGGCTGCATGTGCACGGACCGTCACAGGCACACATCGGCAACCGCACGTGCAAGCTTCAGGCACGGATGCTTCAGTTGCAACAATGTTCTATCACTGGCGCCTCCATGGCGGTGCACGTACTCAGCGGGGGAGGTGCAGACCTATACACCCTGTAGATGTACTCAATGGACATGCCAGTTCATGACCCCCCTTACAGTCACATTGCATCATCCACCGTACACCGGCCGGAGCGGCCGGGCCTAGGACGGCCGTGCCCGGCCATGTACACAACCGCCGTGCCCGGCCATGTACACAACCGCCGTGCCCGGCCATGTACACAACCGCCGTGCCCGGCCATGTACACAACCGCCGTGCCCGGCCATGTACACAACCGCCGTGCCCGGCCATGTACACAACCGCCGGGCCTGGCACGGTGGTTGTGTACATGGCCGGGCACGGCGGTTGTGTACATGGCCGGGCACGGCGGTTGTGTACATGGCCGGGCACGGCGGTTGTGTACATGGCCGGGCACGGCGGTTGTGTACATGGCCGGGCACGGCCGTCCTAGGCCCGGCCGCTCCGGCCGGTGTACGGTGGATGATGCAATGTGACTGTAAGGGGGGTCATGAACTGGCATGTCCATTGAGTACATCTACAGGGTGTATAGGTCTCCACCTCCCCCGCTGAGTACGTGCACCGCCATGGAGGCGCCAGTGATAGAACATTGTTGCAACTGAAGCATCCGTGCCTGAAGCTTGCACGTGCGGTTGCCGATGTGTGCCCGTGACGGTCCGTGCACATGCAGCCAATGGGAAGAGGGACGCTGGCCGCGTATGGCCTTTGGGAAGTAGCGGAAGTTGTGCACCGCCATGGCGGCGCCAATTATGTTATCTTGTCAGACGCTGCACCGTGATGTGTTGTGTGCAGTTGCGTCATGAGGGTTGTGAGCGTGATAGGGAAAGGTCATATGTCATACAATATAGCATGTGTGTCCATACTATGCCCATCGGTCGGCACACAATGGGCAACAGATGTGCATTTGTACGTGTTGACGTCGGGTGTGACCCTACAGACGTTCTTACATCTTCACAACTACACAGTACATCACGGTTGTATGGCCAAATTATGCATCTGTTGTCAGTGTCTTGTTCTGGCGAGGTGACTACAGTGGTGGTGGTACACATGCATTCCGTGTATGTGTTTTGGACGTTGTGTCACCATGCATGTAATTACCGTATGCACAACATTATTGGTGTTGGCATTTGTGCTTGATGACATGGCGTGTGTATAATTATCGTTTGTGTGCATGCAGTTGCATGTGTGTCTGTGATGTGGCTACTAAACATTAGGGTGAAGACTGAAGTTTTGTCAGTAAGGTTCACATGTGATGGAGTTGTACACGTATGCGTCGTTTGTAAGTTGACCTAAGTTACATCTCTCTCCCACACAGGAGGGCTCCAAATGTGCATCGGCCATACACTGTGCTGGAGGATATGGTTGACGAGGAGGTGATTCGGAAATTCCGGCTGGATCGACGTCGGTTGCTGGAGCTTGTGGCTCAATTGTCTCCTCATCTGCAGCCACGTAGGACGTATCCTGGCTCGATTACACCCACTGCAAAGGTCATGGCGGTACTACATTTCTTTGCTACTGGCACATTTCAGTACACAGTTGGACATGCCGGGGGGATGTCACAGGCCATGTTCAGCACGGTTCTTCGGGATGTCTTAACAGCTATGATGCTGTACAAGAATGACTACATACATTTCCCACGGCCGGAAGAGTTGGCAGCAGTCAAAGCTGACTTCTATGCACTGGGCCACATACCGCACGTTGTGGGTTCAATTGATGGTACACACATCGCTATCATTCCACCACGGGCACGGGAGCAAGTTTTTAGAAATCGCAAACACTTCCATTCGCTGAACGTGCAGGTGGTGTGCCTGGCAAACAACATCATCTCCCATGTGTGTGCAAGATTTCCTGGCTCCGCACATGACGCCCACATCATGCGGAGCAGCATTTTCCCACGACTCATGGCAAATCTGCGACCCGGTCAAGCGTGGCTTGTTGGTGAGTGTGCAGTGGGGACTCTTGTGATCTCTGTGTTGCATGGGGTACCCACCATATCTTGTTGTGATGTTTGTGTCTGTCATCCCCCTACATAGGCGACTCGGCGTACCCAAACCGGCCCTGGCTCCTCAGTCCCCTACGTAATCCTACAACAGCGGGTGAAATGCGGTACAATGATGCACATGGAAGGACACGGAGAGTCATCGAACGTAACTTTGGACTGCTAAAGTCTAGGTTTCGGTGCCTCGATAAGACCGGAGGGGCCCTGCCTTACTCACCAGGAAAAGTATGCAGGATCGTGATTGCCTGCTGCATGCTCCACAACCTGGCAGTACGCAATGACATTGAACTGCTGTTGGACCCTGAAGACGAAGGAGTTCCTCGGCCTCCCATCCCACCCATGTCGACTGATGAGGATAGTGGTGAGGAGGAAGGTGTGGACCAGAGGCGCCAGCTCATAGATCGCTACTTCCCTTGAATGTGAGTAACTACCTCTAGTGGCGGTTGACAATGCCTCATGTATGTTTGCTGGTGTTGTGTGGATGTGGGGTTCATCAGCTGGGTGTTGTTTGTGATGGTTGCATATGTGTGTCTTCATGTCTTTGGACATACAAGTCTCCATGATGTGTGTGCTCTCATCCCATGCTTTTGTGATGGTTGTCGTTTGTGTAATGTTGCTGTGCATTGTGTTGTGATGTGTGTGAATCTGTTTCCTGACGTGTGTTTGCTGTCTCTGATTTTCCCTAGGTCACTCCCGCAGCGCCATGATCATGTACGACTATGATCCCTGAACCTGTTTACGTCTGTTTCTGAAGGCAATCATGTGAATAAACATGGAGGCAAAACATCATTGTGTGTGTAAGTGCAATTTATTTACAGGTTGTGCTTTTGTGCTGGTGAATATTTACAAGTAAGTGGGGTGGAGGGAGTTGGAGTTGAAGGTAATGGCAGATGAAATGTCCGTGCTGACACCACATTGGGGGGTGTCAGGGTAGTCCAGCAGACCAGTGGGAATGATTGTCTGTGGGACAGGATACTTAGCAGGGTGAATGTCTGGCACAGGCAGTGACATTGTCATTGGCGTCCCCTCTTGGAGCGTGTGGATGGCGCTCCAACACTGCTCTCAGCCACTTCCTGCCTCGGCCGGCCCCTCCGTCTCTGAGGTGGAACAGAGTCAGCTGGGGGGCAGGTTGATGATGGGCCACATCCGTCGCCAGGGGCACAGGTGGTGGTGGCGGCGGTGGAGGCGGAGGTGACGGTGGCGGTGGAGGCGGAGGTGACGGTGGCGGTGGCGCTACGACAATTGGTGGAGGGGGGGGGTTGTTCCGGCCAACCCATTCCCTCCACATCGTTGCCTGCTGGCCCATGATGTGCACCATCTGGCCAAGGAAGCCAGAGATTTCGCACAGGATGTTGGTGTTGTCCACTTAGTCCTGGTGTGCACGATCAGTGTTTGCCTGGGACCGGTCGTATGACGCCTGGCACCTGGCAAGGGCTTGTAGGGACTCTGCCACTGGATGGGGTAGCTGTCCTTCCTCTGCACGGCGGTGTGTGGCTTGCCTGATTGGCTGATGTCCCGTTGCCTGTGTTTGTGGCCCACTCACCCTGCTTGTGTGTGAGGCCGATGGACCAGCGTCGTACGCTGGGTTAGGCTGGGTGGCACAGGCAGGAGTCGTGGTACTGGTGTTACTGGTGGTACTGGTGGTACGGGTGGTACTGGTGGTACTGGTGGTACTGGTGGTACTGGTGGTACTGGTGGTGGTGGGGACTGTGCAGATCACAGAGACAGGTGTCGCTGGAGTCACACATGCGACGTTGGTCGGTCCCGGGAGTCCCTGTGAGCCAGATGGCCCTGGCTGCGTGCTTGGTCCCGCTCCATCCTCCGCACCGGAGCTGCCTGTGTCCTCGTCACCAGAGAGTCCTGTATGTGTGGGAGGCGAGGCTGGCGGCCAGGTACTGGTTTCCCCAGTCAGTTCACGATCACCTGAGGGACAAGATAGAGCTGGTCAGTAATGTGGACATTACATGGTCATATAGATTTGTAGACATTTCTGTTTCCTGTCGCACACACCCCACCCTCCACCACCACCACCCTCCACGTGAACATGGGGGCCTGTTGGGAGTTGTAGTTTGGGCCTCTCACACACCCCACCCTCCACCACCACCACCCTCCCCGTGAACATGGGGGCCTGTTGGGAGTTGTAGTTTGGGCCTCTCACACACACCACCCTCCACCACCACCACCCTCCCCGTGAACATGGGGGCCTGTTGGGAGTTGTAGTTTGGGCCTCTCACACACCCCACCCTCCACCACCACCACCCTCCCCGTGAACATGGGGGCCTGTTGGGAGTTGTAGTTTGGGCCTCTCACACACCCCACCCTCCACCACCACCACCCTCCCCGTGAACATGGGGGCCTGTTGGGAGTTGTAGTTTGGGCCTCTCACACACACCACCCTCCACCACCACCACCCTCCCCGTGAACATGGGGGCCTGTTGTGAGTTGTAGTTTGGGCCTCTCACACACACCACCCTCCACCACCACCACCCTCCCCGTGAACATGGGGGCCTGTTGGGAGTTGTAGTTTGGGCCTCTCACACACCCCACCCTCCACCACCACCACCCTCCCCGTGAACATGGGGGCCTGTTGGGAGTTGTAGTTTGGGCCTCTCACACACACCACCCTCCACCACCACCATCCTCCCCGTGAACATGGGGGCCTGTTGGGAGTTGTAGTTTGGGCCTCTCACACACACCACCCTCCACCACCACCACCCTCCCCGTGAACATGGGGGCCTGTTGGGAGTTGTAGTTTGGGCCTCTCACACACCCCACCCTCCACCACCACCACCCTCCCCGTGAACATGGGGGCCTGTTGGGAGTTGTAGTTTGGGCCTCTCACACACCCCACCCTCCACCACCACCACCCTCCCCGTGAACATGGGGGCCTGTTGGGAGTTGTAGTTTGGGCCTCTCACACACCCCACCCTCCACCACCACCACCCTCCCCGTGAACATGGGGGCCTGTTGGGAGTTGTAGTTTGGGCCTCTCACACACCCCACCCTCCACCACCACCACCCTCCCCGTGAACATGGGGGCCTGTTGGGAGCCATGTACATGTTTGTGAGTTGGTGTCCAACGTGCATGGGTTGGGGCGTAGGAGATGTTTCTTCTCAGTTGTGTGAGCCTGACCATGTCGTGCTGATCGTGGTGCTTGGTTTGTACTCACCAGCCTCTTCTCCTTCGTCAAGTCCGTCTAGGCTCTCTGGGTGTAGTATCACCAGCACCTTCTCCTCCCAATCGGTGTAGGGTATGGGCTCCGGGGGTGTGCCACCGCCAGTATGATTGGCTCTAGCAAAGTTTTTAGCTCGGATGCCCTTCACCCTGGTCTTCAGGTCATGCCACCGCCTCTGAATGTCATGCTTCGTCCTCGGCACAGTCCCCGACGCATTCACCCGAGTGACGATCCTGTCCCACATGTGGTTCTTTTGCGCCACGGACGTCTGCTGGACTTGGGCCCCGAAGATGTGGGGCTCAACACGGATTATTTCATCTACCATTACCCTCAACTCTGTCTCCGTGAATTTAGTTTTTTTTTTTGGGTGCCATGGTGTGTGGTGCTCAGTGTGTGAGTTGAGTGAGTTGGGGGGTGCAGGTGTGTGGTGTGTGATGTGTAGGATTTGTGTGGTGGGTGTTTGTGTGGTGGGTGTGGTAGGGTGGTGGTTGTGTGTCTTCTATGTGAGTTAGCAGTATCTCAAATAGGGCCTCTTGCTAGCAGCAATGCTGTGATGCAAAGGATTGTGGTAGTGTGTGGGTGTCATTTTATAGTCGTGTCTCAATGGTTGTTGGCAGTCAGGTGGTAGGTGGGCGTGTTGACTAGTGTGCATTATTGGATACTTGGGACGTGTCATGGTGGCTTGTGCTTGGTGTTGGTGTATGGGGGGGGGCGTTGTCAATGTTCGTATGTTTGCTTTGGACTTGCGGTACACTTTCTAACATTTGTTTGCCGCTAGGGATGTTGTGCGTGTTGGCCTTCCGCAGTGATGCTGTGTTTATCGTTGCATTCTTTCCGCCGCGGACGTGGATGGCTGTGCGTTCCGTGGTACGGGCGGATTTATCCTAATTGCGGCAACGGAGTGTTCACAGGTATGGCGGTACATGTGTTATTTTCCGCGGTCATTTCCATCCGCGGCAGTGGTTGTTCATTGGACTCCGTCCGCCGCGGACGGAGTTGGATGTGTTCCGTCCACCGCGGACGGTGTTGGTTATGATCCGTCCGCCGCGGTCGGAGTTTCGTGACATGATTATCCTAATCCCGACCGCGGAATCTCCGCGGCACAGCCGGGAGTAAAATTTCCCCCACCATGGCGGACAGTACCCATTTCCGTCCGCCATCCTAATCGACCCCTAAGTGTTGTTCAAGACTGGATGTGGAGCACAACCTGAGGATGGCAGTAGCAAAAATCCATCAACAGATTGACAGTCTATGTGGCTAAAAAACGGCACACCTGTCACATTTATTTTGGTGGTGTTATTATTAATCTATGTCATGTGTAAAACAAAGCATCCTAGTAAATTTGCACACAGTTTATGATGGAAAATTGTGTTTTGAGCTGTGTAATAAGCCACAGTCATTTCACCACACCCACTCACAAACCTGCAATTTACTAAACACTCTTATAGTGTTGAACATTATTTGCCGGATATGGCCCGTGATATGCGTGTGGCAGTCGATTATGTAGTGTACCAGATTCCAGAAATTTCCGTCAGGTGATGGGGGAGCCCAACATCTAAAAAAATTCAGCTGGGGTGGCTAAACCTACAAAAGTTTGAAGACCTCTGCTCTAAAGGCATGCATTCGGGGTGAAGCTATTCAGTTTCATTAAGGAAGGGTAAAGATGAAAAATGCTTGTTAAAAGAACTCCAAAAGAAATTGGTGATGGCAGAAGAGAATCTCATATCGTCAGTCTAGCAAAAGAAAGAAGTGGGTGTGACCTAATTGGAGGTGGCGACCGCCAAGGCGGTAATTGGGTGTATTCTTGCCGCGAAATCTGTCTCCAAGTGGGCCGCTTCCAGGGAAAAGATCTAGGATTTTAGTGAACAAATTGAACGCTACCTCGCCATGAGAACTAGACAGCAAATTACAAGTAATAGTATACTGTCTATCAAGGATCCAGTGGCGGGGGTGGTAACAGAGTCAGACACGATAAGGGCAGCTTTCCGCAAGTACTGTCATGCACTGTAAACTGAGAAAGGGGGCTGGTGATGATCAGGCTAGACAGAAGGCCATTGATAAGTATCTTGACCATACCTTACTGACTCCACTGACTGGGGAAGAACAATAGTTATTAGAAGGCCTACCCTCTTGGGAGGAGATTATCATGGCATTGACCAGCTTGCCTGATGGGTAGGCCACCAGTTTAGACCTTATACCTGTTGAATTATATAAAGTTTTCTCTGTCCAACTTAAAGTGATTCTAAATACCCTGTTTGAGCAAATCTTTAACCCCTTCGACGCTCATGACGAGCTCTGCTCGTCATGAGCTACACCTCTCGTACGCTCATGACGAGCTGAGCTCGTCATGAACCGCGGGTTTTTTAAAACTTCAGCGCACAGCGGGAAAATGCGCCGCACGCATGGAGTTAATGACGCAGTCCCTCTTCATTCATGGTCGTCTGCTAACATTTTTGCTTTTGCCAAAAAAGACAAACCCATTCAGAAACTGGTCTCGTATCGCCCAATTACTTTAATCAATGGGGACTCCAAAATCTACTCCAAAATATTAGCCTCTCGTCTGTCTCAAGTAATTGATAAACTGGTCTCCAAGTGGCAGCACAGGTTCATACCCGGAAGAGGAACTATTTATCATGTAAGAATGGCTATTTACCTGTTTAACACAATGCAAGTTACAGGAGACCCAAAGGCGCTGATTTTGCTTGACGCTGAAAAAAGCCTTTGATAGGGTCTCCTGGCTTTCCCTATGGACCGTCATGCAGAGGATGGGGATCAGTTCTGGTTTTATTCGGGCTCTACAGGCACTATATATTAAACCTACTTCCAGTGTTTTGATAAATGGGGTGTTGATGGAAAAATTTCAAATTTCATGGGGGGACTCATCAGGGGTGTTCTTGTACTCCCTTTCTCTTTACAATATACTTCGACACTTTTATCAGGAGGTTAGAAAATAAGTTAATTCTTCGTCTGATTCATAGGCATGGGTACGATGCAAAAATGATGGCCTACGCCGATGATATCACGCTGGTAGCACCCAATGCAGAAACTTCATTTGAGGTGATTGACTTAGAGGCTCGAAGTTTTGGGGACGTGTCAGGATATGCTCAAAATAATGAAAAGACACAAATTATCCTTAATGAGAAAATTGAATGGGCTGACCCCAGAGTGGTGAAAAAGGCAAGGTGTCTAGGGGTGAATATATTGTCTAATACTGATTTGATCGTTGAAGAAAATCTATCCCCTCTTGCCATTGAGACTAAGAGCTCATTTTATTGGCTGAATAATTTGCACCTTTCTCTAATAGGTAGATGTAATGTTCTAGAAATGATCGTCTTTCCAAAAATGTTATACTTTTTCAAAGCCATTCCTTTAGAATGTATGAACCAATTACTAAAGAGGCTTAATAACCTCTTCAAACAATTTCTTTGGGCCTCTTCTCAGCCCAGAAGGTCTATAAAGTTTTATTCACCCCCAAAGGAGAGAGGTAGATGGGCGCTCCCCAGCTTAAAATTGTATTATTGGGCTACCACCCTGCAACACTGCCTGTGTTATTACAAGATCGTTCTAATGATAAAATTTTGGATCCTCCCTCGTTGTTTGAACTCTTAATTGGGCCGGAAGTTTGGTGCTGTTTGTGGCAGCAACTTGAATAAGGGTACTTTAAAAGGGTGATATTTGAGACCCTTATGGGAGTTTATAAGGTTTTCACCTCTGTTCGCAATCTCTTAGGTATCGGCAGATTGAATTTATATACCCCAACAAGAAATAATGATAATCTGCCAGAAATATTTAGGGACCATTACCTGGCAACTTGGATACATGCCGGAATAAATAAACTTGGGGTTTTCTTCTCCCCTGTTGGAATCATATAATTCTGAGATTTAAGCATGAACTTTGGCCTATGAAAGTTCTTCAAATATGAAGAAATTAGGAACTTTTTTCAGCGTAAGGGATGGCCCTCTGGATTTGGTGAAAGCGAACTCATTGAGAAACTGATTGATAATAACCCACCACGAATAGGGACTATTTAAAATATTCTTAATAGCCTGATGGCAGATGACCTGAGCAAGATCTCTGGGAAATGGCAACTGAAAATAGGAATTACTGTTAAGGCTTTTCCACAAGCCCTCCTATACGCACAATCTGATTTACTCTAAGCAAATCTTCAAGTACAGTTTTACAAAACCTGCTTATTTTATATTACACTCTGAGTAAAAAATGGCCAAATGGGGGGACGGCAAAGACAGCAGGTGTCCCCTTTGCTCCGAATATGAGGCTGACTCAGTGCACATGTTTGCCACTTGTGGTGTTCTTTGTCTTTATTGGAGGAAATTTCAGGCTTTTTTAGGGATATTTTGTCCCTGAATCTAACTTTAACCCCCTCAGTGATATTATTGGGAGTATAGGATACCAATGGAAGGAAGGAGGGCGGGGTCTTGATTTTTATTACTATGACCACTCTCAGGCTTCAGCATGGCTGATTGCTAATCCTCCTTCCTTTCAGCAATGGTTGGCCCGATTACTATCGATTCACAATTTGGAAAGAGTGATATATGGTAAGAAAGGAACCCGAGTCAGGAAAAAGGGATTGGATATTTGGAATCGCTTGACTAACTGGGTATGTCATACAATCCCGTAATGAGGGAGAAAAATTAAGCTCATAGGGCCTTTCTGGTTCAATTCAGGTTGAAGAAGCGCTTGGTACTTTTGTACTTGGCACTTTTTAATTCCTCTTATCAGTCTTTGTTTACTAGGGGAATGCTGCTACGAATATATGAATTTATATCTTAAACTGTTGTGTTCTATGTCCATATTAGGCACTATGGTTTAAGCATTTATTTCCATATTTTCTTGGTTTAAGCTGATAACTGTAACATTGTAACGTTTGTGTGGGACCAGGTTGGGGGGGGGGCTGCTGATAAAATTATTTGCAATTGCACTTTGGTTGTATACTTCTCTAAAAAAAATGTATTTTTTTATAAGAAGTGAAGGGCTTTTAAATTATATTTTCACTACTACTAGACCTACCTCTCCCATGGGAGTCATCTTATTACACTTTATGGCTGTAATTTTCGATTGGGACCAGGTAACCAGTTCATGTTTGGTGTCTCCAGAATGGTAATACAAAAATCCTAACTTATAGTGAAGTTAGATTTCAAAATACAATTTTGAAAATCCCATTTTTAGGAAGTTGGCATTTTCTTGCCTTAGCCACTTGGAGCCTGCTGCCTGTCTCTGGTTCACATGCCTGGATGTAGTTGACAGTTGGTCTTTGTACAGTACTTAGTTTGTGCCAGTGCCACTTAATAGACAGGCCCGGGTCTACACACAATGCTGCATGGAATTGATTTTGATAGCATTTTCTGCACAGAGTGTTATGCGACGCTTGCTTTTGTCATGGAACTTTAACAGTCAACTGCTGACTACTACAGCAGAAAGAGTCCGATTTGGAAGCCAGCCCCGAGCCCTCTGACATGCTCATGACTCGAGGAAAAACTGTCTGTTTGAGTGTGTTGTTCTGTTCTGGTGTGTCGCCGATGCCGGCCCGGGAAATTAAAAAAACGTCTTGGAGTGGGTGCTGGCAAGGCGAAGGCGCCACTGCTGCGCCAGGTCAGTTACAAGTACAACAAGCAGTGCGTGTATGTCTGCACATGCTGCGCAGTGCGCTGCCACTTCTGGTACCGTACCTGGAGGATGAGACTGGGAGAGAGATAAGTTAGGTGTCCCGAGTCCGTGTTCGAGTGTGTCACTCAGTCCATGACCGACGACCGTTTCCTGTGTCCCCAGTGCTGAGTGCTGTCACTGTGCTGTGCTTCTCGTCGTCCGCAATCCGACGGACAGTGCCGAGTCAGTCGGTCCCGCACACGCACTGACCACACGGCGGCCACAGCTGAGCAGCACAGACTGACAGTCTCACTCAGTACAGTAGTAGCAGTAGTAATAGATACTCCGTCCAGTCCATCGTCGGCCTCGGCTCGGCCACAGTCGCAGCTGGGAGCCTGCCTAGCTGGCCTGCACAGGCTGGCCCCACCCAGGGCAGAAAAATAAATGGAGATTGAGATTCATGAATGAAATGTGAATGAATTTCAATCTTCATGAATAACTCAAATTCTGCAGCCAGCCAGTGTGTGTCAATGATGTCCAGTACTGTTGATGTCTGATCATAGTCATACTGTGTTGATGATTGATGGCATCATGGCATTGTGAAGGCCGCGGCGCCAGACCCATAGCAGCACTAGCAGTGTTCTCAACTTTTCGGCCCAGAGGATAGGTCGGACTCAGTCAGAACACTGAATTGGGCTGGGTTTTAGTTCTGTGGGGGTTGGGGCTGTGCGGCAGGAGGCAGGCAACGTGTGCAGATTTCATTGCGCATTGCCACACCCCAGCATAACCCCACAGCCACACCCCACCAACACTCAGCCATCGTCGTCGACTCATGGTTCAATCAACGGGCCACACTGTCAGTGCCAGCCAGGGCGACCCAACGATGTTGGTGTTAAGACTGGCAGCAGAGAGAGAGCAGTAGTTAGTACTGTAGCCAGACTGTACCGCCCGGCAGTCAACACACAGCACCGTCCGTGACCCAGCCAGGTGAGACACGCACCACAGCCCACAGGCAAGATGGCACCTGGTAGGCTTCACCACCGGCCAGCCAGTCAGTTACTAAAAAAAACAGCTACTAAAGCGCAGCAGCTTAAGGCAGGACTGTGGACACAGATTGACTGCCTGCCCTGCACCTGCAGTCAGACATATGTCCCGGGCCCGGCCAGGACACTACTTTTACTTCTTTAATTAGTAGCATTAGCCTGATAGTAGTTTGTGTAGTCGCACTCACCACATGCGGCCGCGGCCCGCCACACCACATTCCAGGATCATAAAATCCTGATGAAGGCAGGCTGCCACGAAGAGAATGGATGGAGATTCATGATGCTGAATAAATCTCATCTGAGACAGACTACTCGGTTCTAACTTCTAGTTTCTTTTCCGTTTTCCTCAATATTTGAATGATATGGTGGTATCTTGTATTATGTTGATGGCGTGTTGCCGGCCCGATGGCTGGGTGGGGACTCGAGTTGGGAGGGAGTGGGAGGGACACTGATTTGTGCTGGTTTTGGTTCTGTGGGTGTTGGGCTGTGCGCACGCAGTAGGCAGCGTGCGCTGTTTCATTTGTTCAGATAGATAGATTGTAGATTGGTGCGCACATTTGCCACGCCCCAGCATACCCTCGCTCACTGCCCGAACGCACCCCAGCACACTGAGTCATGTGATCCATCTTACTGGGTCGGCCATTCAACAACAACACAACAACAACTTCACCACCAGTCACCAGACAACCAGCGCTACCCAGTCGACGTTGGTGACTTGTTGAGGTTGGTGACGGTGTTGAGGACTCACTCAGGACTGGCAGCAGCTAGCACTGTGTGTACAGTAGCCAGCCCAGTGCGATACTACCGGCGGCCGCGGCGGTAACAACAGCGCCGATGCACCAGGTGACCGTGACGTGATACAGGCTGGGCTGGTAGTGGCAGCCACAGGCCTAATGCTGCCCCATTAGCATCAGCCTAAGGCAGTGAACTCACTGTCAGTGTCTACGAATGCGGCTGGACTGCACTATAGTCAGTCAGTGTGTATCGGGCAGGTCGCCTGCGCCCCCAGCAGCTTTCTGCCAGAGACAAAGAAGCATATTGCCTGGGACTGAAAAACGCAGGCACACAGACACATTATCCATCCAGTTGTGTGCAGTTTTTAATGAAGGCTTTATTTTTGGGATTGTTCTGGATTCCTCTGTGGCAGTTTGATAAAGCAGCAGTAGCATAGTAAAATCATGCCCAAAGAAAAAGTGCTTACTTTGAAACAAACTGCTCTATTCGCAAACAACAGTGTAAAGGTTCAGGTGGAGGCTGGAACTATAAAACTCTACAGGGCAGGCACACTTTTTTACAAATATTTCCAGTTCCCTAAACAGGTAATATAGCGTGCTAAGAAAACACGTTAAGCACAAGTGTACTACTGGACCTGACCTGTGCTGTGATTCTTTTTAGTCCTAATAGTCAGTCCCCCTCAGTGGAATGGTATGTAGCGTAAACATTCTTCACAGACGGAAGGGGCCAGCACAAACTAAGTTCTAAGTTAACAATAATTATCAACAGCAGTAGTTGTTAAGCAGTACTGAAGAAATAAGAAGTTAATTTAAGTAACTTAACTGGTGGCACGCTAGCCCGTAGCCGCCATGCGCCCGCCAACGCCATGATCATCATGATGCCATTGCATTGCCAATAATATGCCGCCCATGCCAAACCAACGCTGCTTTTCTTCTGGGGAGCATGGTGGCATGACGGTCCTCAGCAGGTCACCCCCGGCCCCTACGTCATTGCCCGTTTGGTAGTACTGTCTGTCTGTGTAGCTAAGCTAGCAGCATACAGCATAAATGATGGGATCAGTGTACTGCACTGCCTGGCCGGCAGCCGCCTGGTACAAGGCTAGCCGCCGCCGGCCGTACAGAGTCAGGCACACAGTTTTTTTAAGTGCGCTGCTGGCCTCAGTGTGGAAGTGGAACCCGGCCCCCTGCTTGCAACAGGTACTGGGTGCAACTACAAGAGATCTGAGGGTCAGTGGGGGGGTCATAGGATCAGCCTAGCCTAGGACAGGTCGGTGAGTCCATGCTGAGAGTGAGAGGACTGCAAAACTCCCATCATGTTATCTATAGCACTACAGCACTAGAGGACGCTATAGACAGCACATGGTTATGGCAGTGGCACCCATTTGTATTGCTGTTGATTCTATGTAAGGATTGGCAGCCTGATATATATATTACTTATGCATCAGCATGCCATCATCATTCACAACGCGGCACTGCCATTGATGGGGCGGCAACTGCAAGAGATTCTCCACTCGGGGTTGTATGCGCCATGGCAGTGCTGATGAGAACCTGTGTCACTAAGATGCAACCACATGTCTCTTTTTTATTAGATGCCATCATGCCCTGCTAATTGTGGGTGGATCTCCCTCCACATTATTAACATGCTCCACCGCTGAATGAGGCACATGATCTCTTTTCATAATATTGAGATGCTCAGCTAAACAAGGCCCATATATGTCACTCTGTTCACATTATTACAACAATGCGGTGTGTTAATCTGTATGTATATTTGTCAAGACTGTGTAGATAGGTAGGTCCGTCTGGGTCAGAATTTCCATAGTAGGAGCATTGTTGTTTCTTTAGTAATTCTGGTGGTGCTCAACGACTCTGCATGATGGTAATACCTTATCTGTATGTATATTTGTCAATACTGTCTGTAGATATAGGTAGGTCTGGGTCATAATTTCCATAGGAAGAGCATTGTTGTTTGTTTCTTTAGTAATTCTGGTGGTTGTGCTCACTGAATCTGCAAGATGTTAATATGCTTAAAGTTATCACCAGCACACTGAGCACTGCACAAATCGATGAATCAAATTCGAAATGGCCGCCGGCCGTCCAGGGTTATGTTAAACTGGGCTGGCCTGCCCTGTCCGCCTGGCCCCTGCCCTGAAGACAGTATCCTCTTCCTCAATTCACTGATTCTTCCCTGGGCCTTGCTTCAGAGTGGACAATAATGCTAAAGTCGTGCATGCTGGTCAATACGGGCTCATCTATCGCTGCTCTCACGGAGTCCTGGCCTGGAATGCTCGCTTCCGGGCTGGGTGGCGCAGACTGTGCAGACAGAAAATTATTAGAACCGTCCTCAACCTAGGCTCTAACTGTGGGTGACTGACGGGCCTGGCGACCCATGGCTCCATTGCCTGCCATTTGAGCAGTAAGCAGTTTCAGGTTTTATTAATAACAATTCAAGATCAGTGTGAAAACCATGATGAGCCATAATATATATATATAAATAAATGATCCCATGAAAAGCAGGATGTTAAATAAACTGCTTGCCTTCTTTCTTGTACCAGGCAGTAAGTCAGTAGTTGCACACACAGCACACCTAATAATGAATGAGCCCAGCATAGTCTTAAAGGCTCTTTAAGCGTGCAGCGCGCCATGGTTTGTGCTTGCAAATTTGGAATGTGTAATTGTGTTGTGCTATAAATATGTATTAAAGAGATGATGATGTGCAAAAACAACTGACTGGAGTAGGACAGCCTCTGTGTCCTCCATTAAATTAATTTGAACTTGAAAGCAAACTATAACATGCGCCACCTGAGTATTTGATTAAACAGGCGGCCCAGTGGTCTCTGCGTGCCACTTGCTTTCTTCAGTGACTCATGTGGATTTATTTTTCCAAAGAATTGTTTGCTTTCATTTATGGCGGAGGCCGGTAGAGCTGCAGTATATGTGTACTAAGGAAATACCTGGGGCTTAATGAAGTTTATTTATGCCTCTACTTTCTTAACTTCATTATTGCCACAGAAGTATGGTAGCAAGAGGCCGTGAGGTGAGGAATAACTTAGAAGATGATAGGGAAGAGAGGAAAGGGTAGGAAGCAGAGAAAGAGAGACAGAGGTAAAGAGGGGTGAGGCGTGAGGTCACAAACCAAGTAAGAGATGACGGAGCAAGAGATGGGTGAGGAGAGAAGGAAAGATAGATAGACAAACAGAGTGTTAAGGGAGGGAATAGGTAGAGAGAAAGTAAAGTCAATCGGAGTTAGAAGTAGACAGGGCCCGGGGGGGTGGGGGTTAGAGAGAAAAATCGAAGCAAGTGAGAGAGACAGAGAATACTGGGGACTCTGCTATATTATTACACGTCTGTTGATTGTTCAACAACTTTGAGAGATGTGTTTGTAATTTTTAGGACAACAAGGTTATGGTGAAAATGTACTCTGTTTTGCAGTTGGGTGCCTTTCGTAGATATTTTCATGCTTTCTGGCCTAGTTGCCTTCGTGTGTGATTTTCATGCTTTCTGGCATGGGTGCTTATGTCAGGTCAAGGGGTCATCATTTACGATTTTGTGTGCTTTGAAAGTTAATACAGCTGAATATATGTGGAAAATGTGTTGTGAACCATTAGTTTTTCTTTTTACAAAATGTTCTTGAGGGGAGAATTTAAACCCAAGGATTAGGAGGAGCCTACTAGCAAACTTGCTAAAACAAACATGTCCTTGAACTTCCAGTTGATGAAGGGAACAAGGAATATGATGAAGTGCGAGAGAAGGCACTATATGAGAGTGACACCACTACTAGCAGGGTTATCATCACCCCTACTGAAGAAAAGACACAAGATAGTCCTCTTGGAGATCAGCAGCATCATGCTGTGGAGATTGCTGCAGAGACAGAGGAAACACCAAGCACTAGCAAACAGCTTGACATATCACTGAATCCACATTCAGGCAGAGTTTTTAGGAAAGGTATTCTTCCTAAAGGTTGGAAACATGACGAAAAAATATACTTCCATCGCAAGCATCCGTGGTTAATTGTTAAAGGCCCTAACCTTGGCTGTTCTGTGTGTCGCCAAGTCTGTGATCTTGATACTGAGAAGTCCAGGGGGATGAAATTGTCCAAAAAATGGACTGAGACTACTGTGAAGGCATATGGGACCATTGTAGAACAACAGCAGAAGTCATTGAGGAAAAAGATTGGAGAACATGCACAAAGCAAGGCTCATGTTGCAAGTTTGAAAATCTTAGAACACGCTAAAAGAGATCCTTTATTGCAAATAACTGCAAAAGCGCGATCTCTACAAATGTCAGCAACAGCCAGAATATTCCGTGTAGCTTATAAGGAAGCAAAGCGGAACAGGCCAGCATATGGTTTTGAAACAGAGATAGACTGCCACCAGTTAAATGGACTGGATATGGGGCAAATTTTGCACTCCAATATAGCGTGCTCAAACATACAACGCCACATATCCTCAGAAATGAAGAGGAAGATATTTGTCAAAATTATTGAACTTTCCCCAAAATAAGTATTTTACTAGATGAAGCCACTGCATTAAATAGGAAAAGTTTTTTAATTGTGTACATGCGAATGCAGCTACCTGGCATGGACTCCCCTGCTAATATTTTTGTTAACCTCATTGAGCTGAGTGATCTGTCAGCTGACGGCATAGTATACATAGTTTACTGTCTGCACTAAACAAAGATCCAGTTAATATAAGTGAGGACTTTCTCTCCAAATGCCCGGTTTCAGTTGCCTGTGATGGACCTTCAATAATGTTTGGCCGCCACAGTGGTGTAAAGAGGTTGCAAGAAAAAATCTCTCCCAATATTGTAGCCTGGCACTGCTCAGCACATCCCCTGGAACTTGCCGCTCATGATGTCATGAAAGATATTGACGCTACAAATCATTTCCAAAACTTACTCGATAAGCTGTATTCTCTATTTTCCACCTCTGTTAAAAACCATTTGGAGCTAAAGGAATGTGCAGAAGCTCTTGACATTCAGCTTTGCAGAATAGGTAGAGTGTTAGATACTCATTGGGTTGCATCAAGCTTCAGAATAGTAGAGGCTATTTGTAATTCTTACCCTGCTCTCTACAAGCACTTTACTAGTGCAGCTGATGACGGTTCTCGTGACAGTTCAACACGAAATATGAACACAGGCCTAGGAAGGCGGTTATCATCTATCCAATTTGTTTCTAATCTTGGCCTCATGTATGATGCTCTTCGGAAGTTATCAGAGTTATCACTCGAGTTACAGAAACGTGATTCTACAATCATTGATGCTCATCTGGCTATTTGTCGGCAAATAGCAGTGTTTGAGGCAATGGTAGACAGGCAAGGGAACCATTTCTCAGAGTGTAAAATGGCCATGGAAGAAAATATATTCCAAGGTGTGATGCTGTACAAACTAAAGACCACTGACAAAATCATTGAACAGTGACAGTTTTTTTGTCGTCTTGCAGAAAATCTAAGCCATTGTTTGTTGTCTACAGGAGGTTCTAATTCTGCTGACAAAAAGAATATTGTGTGTTTATATTAGTGTGTGTTCCTAGAGTAGCAGACAGATTTCAGGATTTTTTTCCTGACTCTTTGATGGGAGACTCGTGTTTGAGCTTCTGATGCCTTTCTTCACAAGAGGTTGCCTTACTTGGATTTTTCTGAATTGTCTGCTGATAATTTGAGCTGCGAATACTTACCAGTTTACTATCAGAGGCTTTATGCTTGTGCATTGATTTTCTCATCAGAACTCTTGATTGGGCTTCTGAACTGACACTTTTTCTCTCATTATTCCAACTTAATTTAGAATAGGGAATTTTCCATTATGGAAAATGCTTGTTGTATTATTACCATATTAACTGTGTATCTAACTAACATTTTGTTCTATTTCATAATTAAATATCGATTGATGGAATATATAAACTTTTAATGCTGAAAGCTAAGATTAATAACAGGATAACAGACTAAAAAATTGAAAATAAAACCCTTTATTTCGCACAAAATTCTCTTTATTGACTGTTCGAAAGGTCTTTACTGACTTATTGCTATGTAGATGATAGCTCCTTACTTCTCCTTGTTGACTAACAGGTCCATACGACCAGTGGTGGGGTTTTTTAATGGCTACACTTGTACATTGAGATACAGAAAACCCGACCCCTCGCCCACCTCCAACTGCATTGTGGCAGGCATTTCTTTGGCAACCTGTTGACACAGGCCATATTAAATCCTCCTTGTGCTGGAACTGCCTTGTCAAAACCGAAATGATTCTAGCCTCTTTGTACTGCTTTCATTTGGGCTATCATTGACTTCTCCTTTAATGTCTTATGTTTTACCTCTAATTCATCTCCGCAGTGCAAAATTTCATCAATCTGTTGTTTATGCCAATATAGTAAACTCTGATGAGTCATGAAAGAATTTTAGGTCTCAAACGAGTCACAAATCTGTAAATAAAATGTCTTATATTTTTCTCGGCCACATTTTCCATTCCACTGTACTGTCCGTAAACCTACACCAATCTCTTATAATAGGCATGAATTGATTCTTTAAGTTATAGGGTCATTCTGTCAATCTTTAGCCAATCAATCTCTTTAGGGGAAATATTGGTTTTTGGGAAAGTCATCACTTGCTAATATTTCTTCAGTGCCACTGGAGATGGTGCACCCATTCTGGGATCCCTCTCTGGTTATTCAAGGCTAATCTACAGAAATTTTACACCCAGTCCACATATCGCCAGGAACCACAATGTCCAACAGAGTATTCAAATCTATCTACAGGACTTTCACAATTTTCACAAACCTTTGGCCTAGTACTATTTGACTAGACTATCACTTAATATGAGGAATTCACTTCTTTTTTTTTTTTTACATTTGTTTTTATTGAGAGTTCATAGACATAAATATAAGATACATACAAGTCTCATATGAAATTCCATCTATATAAAGTGCAAAAAATATCAATAACCCTTATTTGCATACAAAATAAGAGGTACTCGATAGTGCAGTCACAGTTCCTATGGTCAAAAAACAAAAGATCATTCTATTAAAGTGTAATGTGCTACATCAAATACATAAAAAAAGAAAAAAAATATTTTCCTCCTTAACCTTCAACATATTATATTCAAGTTCTTGTTTAAATAAAGTGCAGAGAAAACCCAAAGAACCTAAGGTTCACACACAATAATGCAATCACAATTCCTTTAAAAGGAGAGATTGATCTCATTAAAGTACAAAAGGTGCTGAGTCGGTCTCATTAAAGTGCAAAAGGTGCTGAATCAAATACGTATATTCCTAAAACATCCTAGACCCTCCGGCAGTTATAATCAAAATCTTATTTTTAATAAAGTGCAGAGAAACACCAGATGACCTAGGATTCACCGCGCTCCAGTACTTCTCATATTTTCTCACTGCTCCTGATCTTAATGCATATTTCTTCTCCATCCCTTGTATGTTAGATAGTTTTACTCTCCATGCATTAAAAGTAGGTACTTTATCTGTTTTCCACAGTTGCAGGATTAGAGATCTTGCTACTAGAGCTGCAATAAATAAATTTTTGTCATGCACAGAGACAACAGAAGAGCAACCCAGAACTGCAATAGATTCATTAAGTGAGATTTGAGGATCTAGTGTATTTCTGAGGTATTTCTCAATCTCCTCCCACAAGTTCCCGATTTTTGGGCATTTCCACATGATGTGTGTCCAGTTGCCCTTCTCTACACAGCAAAAGCCCTTATCTTCTATTTGCGGGTATATATTGTGGAGAAAAGAGGGTGTTCTATAGATCAGCCATTTTGAGTAAAATTGCATATGTTTAAAATTTGCTCCTCGGAATATAACTGCATTCAATTTATTTAATTTATTCCAGGTTGATTTACTAATCTGTGTGCCTTCTCTTTTTCTCCATCTATCCCTGATCTTTTCATACAGCAGAGGAGGTTTATTCTCATTAAAGATTTTTATCCAGATACTGACCTTCCGTTGTATGGGGCCGTTGAGGGCTTCACTAATGCCAATTGTATACCGCAGTTTTTCCATATCTAACTTTTCCAGCATAGCTTTTAGTCTAATAAAAGACCATTTTAAAATTATATTACAGTGTTGAAGCTCCATTTCGATCTTTTCCCATGTTTTCCAACAATTCCCCTCAATGAAATCCTGAATCTTATCATATCCATTTTCTTTCCACAATCTCAATGTATTTTTATCCAAAATACCCATTTCTCCTGTGTGCATATTCACAAGTCTAATTGAGCTATTGATTATTAGAATATCATAATATGCCAGGAGCTGGGCTTTTTGTTTGAATAACCATTGTATGGTCTTATAGCGCACTTTCTTAGGGTACTAATATATATAATATTAAGTTCCCTTAAAATCTTTTTCATAAACAAATTGTCTGCTTCTTGAGTGTCTAAAAAAAAAACCTAAAACTGTGATGTGCAAATGTTGCATAATAATAATCTCTAATATTTGGAAGAGATAATCCTCCCTCAGCAACCGAAGAGTTTAAAGTGCTAAGTGCCAATCTTGGTATCTTATTTGACCATAGGAAAGAAGAAAACATACTATCTATCTGCTTGAAAAAGGAAGCGTGTATTGCGCAAGGAGCTGCACTAAAAAGGAAGTTAAAAAGTGGAAGGATAGACATTCGAATTAACGCAGCCCGTCCCATTATTGACAATGGGAGTTGATTCCATCGTGTTAACTGAGAACTCACCCTTTTCAGTAATGGAATATGATTTAGTGAATAGAGATCTTCCACTTTTTCTGATATGAAAATTCCTAAGTATCTCTTGGGTCGGGTATTATATGTCTGTCTAAATTCAGTTAGCAGAGGTGGGAATTCATTTGTAAATGACAAAATATCAGACCTAGTCCAAGGCACATACCCTCCACCAGGTACTTCCCTTATAGGAAGCATCTGGATTTCTCCATTTCGTCCGTCAATTACAACTGAATGTGTCTGCATCCTAACTCTCTGTGTTTCCTTCTTTTTCGATCATCTACCTTCAAGTTTCTATCTTTCGCTCCACTTCTTGAGCATTGTAATTAATTCCTTAATCTGTAATTAAATTTTCTGTAAAGATTTATTTTTCTCCGTCGCTAAAGTCTAATCTGTATGGCTTTTGCGAAACATTTAATCTCTGAACATCAATTTCATATTTCTGATACAATTCAACTAGTTTCTTGTGTGTATGTCTAGCTCGTTGGGTTATGTCTTTGCATAGAAACAATTGTTCCTCTTTCTGGCAGGTATCTAATTGAGCCCTACTACGTTTTCCCAAAATGATTTCTTCTAATTCTACCTTTAGCATGGTCACATTAAATGCCTATCACTTTTCCAGAACTGGATCATTTTCAGAATTTTGATTATTAATCAGGGTACTAAACCTTCAGAGCCAATCATCCAATTCTTGAGAGGTAAATCCAGATTGTTCTATTGGAGTATTTGAATGCAAATCTCCATCAGTCAAGTCTCTACTTGTTTCAGGTTGCAACTTTAATGTGGACATATCAGGAATTGAAATCCCCATGGGAACAGTAGTTTTGGAAGAATGGTATCTCATTTAAGGAGGCACAATTGTTCTGGGGACATAAAAAGGTGGTATCCTCTGAACCAATCAAATTGTGTGTGATTTATAATGGAACCTGTTCTCTTAGTACCTGTAGTATTGCTTCGAGTCTGGACAATAGATGTCTGAAACAAGGCCCTGTTGTCAAATCTAGTGGATTTTCATGTGCAGTATTTACTCCAGCGGGTACAGTCAGATTAAGGGCCGTATTTACCTGTGACCCAGATGTATATAAGGGTACAACAGGATCAATAGTAACAAAAACAGGTAAAGCATCTGAGGTGTTCAAATTAAATGGTTTACTGGAGCAGTTATTTATGTTCCCTCCCTTACGATAGAAACAAGTGTAGTCTCTTTCATAATTCAGGCATCACAGGGTTATTTGTAATTTCTGGTATATTTCCATTTGTCAAACACTCACTCTGAGATTCTTTGTATGGTGGGGGACGGTTCATCAACAAAACTTTGTCAGTACTTTCTCCTTTTGTTTAGCATCACTCTTTTCTGTCTCAATATTTTCCACTTCTCTTTTTGTTTTCCCCTAATATCTCCCTCAACTTATATCAAAGAGTACATTCTCTTTCGCTGAATAACATTTGCTCTCCATACTTTCTGTTGTGTTCTGTTGTGCATACCATTTAACTTCGGCATAGTGAGGTTCTCCTATATCTTACCTGATATTTTTCTTTCTCTTTCTAATGAGCAACTTGTTCCCAAGTATTCAGTGCTTTAAAATGAGCAGGTCTAGGAGGTGGTCTCATTTCATATAATTTTCTCCTTAAATTCGCAATAATTCTCAAATTGAATATCCCACAGCGAGAAAACTGTAGAACAGTGTCGTTTTCTGTTATTTTGTGCCATTGTTCAAGCCAAATACAGGGATGTAATCCTTTATCCATCTCCTTGTATTAATTTTCAAAAAGCTTAAAAAAAAAAGAAATTCTTATTCAATTTTGGATATTACAAAAGTTTTTCCCTTAAAACCCAGGAAATTACTTTCTCCCACAATTCTGTAGTTCGGCAATAACAACCAATAACAGCCCAACTTTCTATGACGTAGTCAATCACTCTCAGCGTGGATTTACACCAACCGACCAATCGCAGTGCGACACACTGTGATGTCAATCTCACTCCTTGCAGCAGCTCACCCTCCTGTAGAATTTTCTTAGCGTGTTTTCTAAGCATATAAACAATACGTTGCAAGTGATTTAAAAAATAAATCTGTCTGCTCCACTTAAGAAAGAAGATGCCTTTCTATCAAAAGGGAATACGAAATTAAATTTCTACACCTTTCTTTATCATTTACTTCAAATGAAATCTCGACCAGGGAGATTTCAATTCTTAATTGATACAGTTATCAACTATACCAGCAGCTTACCACTAACACGCAAAAGAAAATCTCTGTCCATAAGATGTTGTCAACGGTGTCTACCAAGAAACACAACACAGCAGACAACTTACTCAGTGTCTTCTACACTGATACCACCACAAATGTGTATATCTTGAGATCTTAGGCCACAAACAGACCTGATAACAACTTCAACATCAGCTTCTTTGCATTAGGTGATATGGTGCACAACCTTTTCAACTTTGTATAACATCACATAGCCATGTTAAAGCACTGCAATCTAAGCCAAAGCAATCGCAAAGAGCATCTCGTATAATACTCACACTCCTTTACTGCTACAAGCAACTTAAAATCTGTCAGTACTCCATCAATCCTTCTGCTGAACCATGGGATTCTTGGGCTTTTCCACTAGACAGGGGAAATTAATTTGGGGCTCTCTAAATTCTTCATGTCACTAGACAAGCCCATAACTCTGCTACCAAGATTTGTTGCAGGGGGAGCACTTTTGGGGTTTTCTAGCACTGGGCCGATACAGGTGCTATACTAACTTAGTTTCTTCACTTGGATATTATACTTCACCCACAGAGGCATTGGTCCTCCGATGGACCTTTCTTTGTGTAGTGAGGAGTGAGAAATCAGGATGCCCCACTGTATGTAATAAAAGATTCAGAACACATTTTGATAATTTGGTTATTGTATTAAGGATCCTAAATCGATGCATATAAGTTAAATTTTAAGCAGCTCATGAGTCTTATAGCTCATAGTATAAAACCACATATTTAGTCAAAATTAAATCAATTACTAAATATAAGAATCCATAAGAGGATGGTTTAAGGTTAAAATACCTTCTACCAACAAAGGTAAATGAATGATTCAAAAGAGTTCTCTTATCCATGGGTATAGGCAAGGGGAATGGAGCCATAATCAATCTATCAAACAATGACTTGTAAAGTGTGATTAATCAACCGTAAGAGTCTCAAGGCACTGGGGGTGGGGGTGAGCAGCTGGTCCGTCGAAGGTGCTTTGGTTCAGTCAAAGAGCCAGGTCTCGAGGTTCTTCCTGAATTGAGGAAGTGACGGTGATTGCATGAGGTGGAGAGGCAGCGTGTTTGGGTTTTTGCTGCATGGTAGGAGAAGGATTTTTTTCCAACTGTGGTCTTGTGGATACGTGGGAAGGTAGCCAGGGACATTTGGGTGGAGCGAATGTCTCTGGTAAGTACATGGAACG
Organism: Lissotriton helveticus; assembly: GCF_964261635.1. Lineage (NCBI taxonomy): Eukaryota > Metazoa > Chordata > Amphibia > Caudata > Salamandridae > Lissotriton > Lissotriton helveticus. The sequence goes on along the minus strand of NC_136070.1, from coordinate 495,721,415 downwards.
TGAGGCAGTGGTTGAGGTACGTAGGCTCTGTGTTGTGTACCTAGGCGTGCGTGAGGAGCTTAAAAATGATTATTTTGTTGACTGGGAGCCAGTGGAGATCTCTGAGGCAGCTGGGGATGTGGCTGCAGCTGGGGATGCTGAGGATGAGTCTGACGGAGGAGTTCTGGATTTTCTGCAGTTTCTTGAGGAGTTTCTGGGTGAGGCCAGCATAGTGGGTTGCCATTGTCGATTCTGCTGCTGATGAGTGTGTGGGTGACCATCTTTCTGGACTCGGTGGGGATCTATTTGAAGATCTTTCAGAGCAGGCGTAGTGTGTGGAAGCAGGATGATGAGACGGCATTGATCTGGCGGTTATGGGTACACCCATCGTACATGGGGTACGGCTCGTACACCCATCGTACATGGGGTACGGCTCGTACACCCATCGTACATGGGGTACAGCTCGTACACCCATCGTACATGGGGTACAGCTCGTACACCCATCGTACATGGGGTACGGCTCGTACACCCATCGTACATGGGGTACGGCTCGTACACCCCATGATCGCAGGGGTACGGTGCATACCCCTGCGATCATGGGGGGTACACACCGTACCCGGGGGAGACGTTCCGGACCTGTTTCGGCGCGAACTCTGCTTTTACGGCTGTTTTCAGCTCCGGTAGAAAAAGGGTCGTACGCGACCCTTGTCGTACGTGACGTACGATACGTGTCGTACCCGACACGTATCGTACTTGCTGGGTCATAAAAACCAGCCGCGAACCGTACAGATGTCGCGTACAGCGGGTTCCGAGGGAGAATCGTATGGAGATTAGAGTTGTACGGTCTCTGTACGACTCGTACGCAGTACGGCTCCTGGTACGAATCGTACTTCGTCGTACGTACGGGGGACGTTGCAGGGTACGATTCGTATGGGAAAAACACTCCGAACGGCTATTCGGAGCGGTTTTCCCCGAATCGGAATCGGCCCCTAGATGAACGTCACCGGTAGGCTTCTTGCAAAGCACATTAGTTGATTCAGTGCAAAGTAAACAACACCATGGTAAGGATCACATATGTGTCTATTTTATGAAAAAGGGAGAACACAGAATGAGAGGGAAATCATGCATAAAAAGCAACTTTTAAAATCTGTGTTTCTTTAGCTGCCAGTGCTACAGGACATCAATCTTTATTAATACATACGTGCTTACAATTCTAAAGGAAGCAGGAGAGCTGCTCTTCATACTAATGGGCTGACCATTACATACCAGTCACCTTCATCCATTCAGGGGAAGCTCAAATTGCATCACAAAGTTATATGGGGCAGCATCCAGAAACAAACCATAATGTCTGGTGCTGTACCAATGCGCATTGAAAATGTGTACAACATACAGGTGATTTAACACTTCTCAGAGGCACAGCCAACCCACCATACCTACAGATTGTAAAAAAGCCAGCAAGAGATCTCACACCTATGTTTTCCTCAACTAGTGAAAGTATTTTTTGTCCTGAGCATTTGCTACATGCAGAGCTTTGACTGAACGGGCTTTCCTGCGGTGATGACTTTTCTAATGGTTTGCAGAGTTTATGTGTAACTGAAATGTGCATGGGTTGCCAATTTCATTTGTGGCAGTTTGGCAGTGGACTATAGATGTGTTGTCAAGATGCTCTGAAACCGGTCCCAGGATGCTTGTTTCTGGTCCAGGGAGGACCTAGCTTGGCAGTTTGGGCTGGATTGTCCCACAAGAACTTGGCCAAGACTGATTTGCATATGGTTGGGTCCAAACTGGGGTGGTGAGCAAAACAATGAGGGATTTAGCCCAGATCCTGGTAACTGGGGATGAATGTTTGCATTGTACAGCATTCCGCCCATAAATTGTTTCTTTTGCATATGTCGCCCTAAGCAGGAAGGGTATGCCCAGACGTGGGTCCCGTGCTCACTACACCACTGGTTTCAAGCTAGCCTGGCTGATGAAAGGTGATGCCCTGAAACCTGTCCCAGGATGCTTTCATCTGGTCCAGGGAGGACCTGGCTTGGCAGTTCGGGCTGGACTGCTACCACAAGGAACAGGGTCAAGACTGATTTGCATATGGCTGGTTCCAAACTGTGGTGGTGTGGTGAGCAAAAGAATGAAGAATTTAACCCAGATCCTTGTGACTGCGGTTGAATGTTTGCATTGTACAGCATTCCGCTCAATTGTTTCTTTTGCATGCGTCATGATGTTGCAGCAGACTATACACTGCCATAAGGCATTCATGGGCAACAAAGATGTTTTAGCTTAGTGTAAGTTACACGCATCTCATATATACCTTAGCAATGTTGTGCGCTCATGCACTTGATCTTGTAAGGTGATAGCTCCATGATGGCTCAGAGACATACCTAGAATATGATGCCTGTCAGATTCACTGAATCAAAAGCTACCCTGTCAGATGTACCAGGTTCTGAGTTGCAGGGGTGATGGAAATTACTTAGGACTTAAAAATACAATAAAGTCCACCAATACATAAGTAAAAATGGGTGAGAATTACTCAGGCCTAGAATGCTCTGTCAAATATATTGAGGAGAATATACTGCGGTAAGGTCCTTCCAGATGTAAGATGCCAAGGCAGCTAAGAATGTCACAGGTCTCAAATAACTCTGCCAGCTTCGCTCAGTTGTGGCATGACGATGACATTGAGAAATACTCCTAATAGTTTTGTTTCATCAAAGAATAAGAAGCACCAGACAAGTATATAAAGAGCTAGGATTTACTCAGGTCTCAGTTTCTGGGTTCAAAGAGTATATACCACAATTAAGTCCATGTAAATTTAAGATGCAAAATACCAGATAATTGGTCAGGTGGCAAGTTACAATGAAAACAGACTTTTTACTTTTATCAGATGCGAGATAAAATGGCTGAGTATTGCTTAGGCCTCCAGTACTACAGTCAAGTACAGCCGAACATTAGTGGAAAAGGACAGCAAGAAATACTTATCCATCAGTTGTCTCCATCCGGTCCACTCAGGGAATATGTGGGAATGTTGGAAAAAGTTACACCTTTGTTACTGCTAGACAAAGCAATAGTATCTCGTTTGGCCCATGTAGGCTCAATATGTGTTGTCCTTTTCAGGAGCAACTGACATTTTGCTGAATTCCTAGAAAATATTGAATGTGAGTTGTCGGAGTATCATGTGATTGTTCCAGCTAAAAAGAGGTTCCTCGAAGAAATCTAATGGAAGCTCAGGTGCTACAACAGAGTGGGTATTAAAGATCAAATAAATAAGTGAAAGACATGATAGCAGATGAGAATTACAAATAAAATTGCTAAATCATCTCAGTGGATGGATCATGGTGTGTTACTATGGGATTTGAATGGCTGTGGCTGTTATGGAGAGAAGAAAAGAGAAGTAAAAAGAGAAGGAAACAAATAAAAAGAAAAGAGAAGTGGGAAACGGGATGGCTTGGAGACTGAACAGGAGAAAAGAAAAGAAAAACAGGAAAGCAGGTAAGATGAGGAAAAGGAAACAACAAATGCAAAGAAAGAAGAGACGGGAAAGAAATGCAAAGGAAAAAGTGCAAGGAAAGAGAAATGAAAAGAGGACCTGTGGAATGGTGGCAGGAGAGGAGAAAGAAGAAAAGTCTAAAGGAGAGGATAAACTATTAACGAGAATAAGAAAGAAAAGGAGTGGACTGGAAAGGGGTAAGGAAACGGCTATTAAGCTGCACACTGTTGTAGTCTAGTACAATTTCATGGTCTCCTTGTCCCATCACATAGTTACCTTGCCTTTACTGTAAGCATTCAGGTCGTGTCTACGGGTTCTACCGTGAGATGCCATGATGCTACTTGTTTCCTCTTTTTACAGAGCTTATTTACTGTAACAGAAGTTAGCTACTTCTAGAAATCCCAACAGCTTCAGCTAAATTGCCTAGCAGGAGAGACACTACCCTGGTGCACCAAGTAAGTAGCTGTTCTGATGATCTGGACTCTGTCATTTGTGGGATACTTGTAATTGAAGGAGACTCATGGTTGTCAGCGTGGTCGACTGAGGAGGTGGGATGAAGAATATCGGTCCTTCGGTCTTCACACGAGGTAACAGGGTGAAAAGGGTAGTCGCAACAGGGACTAACCATTTAGATCAGATAACCGTAAATAGAGGCAGCTCCCATGGAAAGATGAAGAAAGTCTGCCCTTGACACAACCAAGACAAGTGTTACGCCAATCCCAGTATAGGTTGCAAACATGGCCAGCAAATGATCAAATGTATTGCGGGAGGATACCCAGATGAAGAAAGGGCTGAATTGAACGAGTGGGTACTTTGAAGAACCAGAACTCGATCTAACACTTGCTTATTTGAAAGGTAGAGCAGACAAAAACAATAAAAATGGAAGCAAGTTCACAAAAGTAATGGTTAGATAGGCACTCACATTCAAATATAAAACCAGGTTTGCATTTACATTTTGATCTTTAAAACATATTGCAAATGCAACTTGCGGCCAAACCACTAAATAGAAACAGATTTAGCATTTTCATAGCACTAATGCATTATGTCACTAAATTTAGCGAAATAGGTAAATATTCCAACACAAATCCAGTTAACATTTGCACTGTAAACATTATTACAAATGCATCCCCAAAGCCACACAGCAACAAAAGGCTACTTTTTAGAGTTTTAATGGCACTACATTTATGCCCCCTATTTTGAGATTGACAAGCATTCAAACAATCTCCACCCATCAAAAACAGACCTTATCGGCCCTAATGTCCCCTAGAGAGACAGCAATCAACCATAGGTTCCGGTTGATTCAATTGAAGGTATTACATAGGGCCTACATGTCTGCTACATTATTGGCTAGAATTGGCAGGCGTCCTGACGACCTGTGTTTAAGGGGCTGCGGCCTATCCTGCACATTCTATCATGTCTTGTGGGATTGTCCGATAATACAACAATTCTGGGGGGGGACTGTCCGAAAGATGGGAAACTCCCTGGGAAGGCCAGTTCCGCTGTCACCAAAGGAATGTATCCTTAATATATGGGGGGCCACAGACCTGAATGAACTGGAATTGCAATGGGCAGCGCTGGGATTCCTACTTACCAAACGCTCAATAGCTATGAAATGGGGCTCTGTTGAAAGACCACTGGTGGTTGGTTGGATGGCGGAGATTGACCACTGTATGCTCGCCGAAAAAAACAATATATAAACTTAGAGGCTGCCCTGCAAAGTGGGATAAGAAGTGGGGACACTGGAACAAATGCCGTGGAGAACTATGCGACTCTCCGACGTTAGAATTAGCCATGGACAGAGATGGACCTTTAGCTCGAATTGTGCGCTGATTTTCTGTATCTGTTTTGTATTTTGCTTTTATTGTGTCATTCTAAATGTGACTGATTTATTGACTCTGCTTTTTTTCAATAACATTTTACGTAAAAAAAAAAACAGACTTTATCTTAGTCATATTCCTCACAAAATGCTTCCAGTGAGCATGACACAAGATACAAGAAAGAAGGAGAAAAAGAGCAGCACTCTAAGGATTGTGTTGTTACATATTTTAGTCCTCACCTGTACAAGCGCATCCCACTAACCCTTCCAATGAGCAGACAACATAGTACAACAAAGGTAGAAAGAAACATAGTAGCTCATTCAGTTTTCTGCTGTTACAGATCATACTGGCAATTGCATCAAGAAAAGCTTTTGCGATTCCTTAATTGCGATTATTAAGGAATCGCAAAAGCCTATGCATGTAGGAATCGCTATAAAAATAGAGATTCCTAAACATTCCTTAATTGCGACTCCCAAATTGTGAGTCGCAATTAAGGAATGAATGGGAATTTCATGCGCAATTTGCGAGTACCAAATAGGTACTTGCAAATTGCGCATGCAATTTCAAGGGTGCAAGGGTACCAAAAGGATACCCTGTTGCACCCCTGAAATTGTATTGTGAACCTATGTTGCACACAAATATGCCCCAAGGGCATGTGTGTGTGTGTAACATGTAACTGAAAAATGCACTTTAGTGTATTTTTCTAAGTTTTTGCAAATTAACGACCAGTTTTTTTCTGGTTATTTGCGACCCCTAATAGCAAAATCGCCGTTTTTATTTGCTTCTTGCATTGCATTTAAGGATTCACAATTTGTGATTCCTGAAAGGCAATTGCAATTTGCTAGTTTTGCATTTGGGACAATGCATCCCAAATAATAAAATACCGGTTGCAAAGGGGCAGATTCTGAGAACTGCCCGCTTGCGACCGGTTTTTAGTTTGATGCATAGGGCCCATAGTCCTCACCCTGCAGGAGGATATCCTACAATTCTACCATAAAGGTCAAGAGGCCCCTCCTCCTTAAGGATAGGGCACTACACCCATCCTAACCACAGATGGTCCGTGACATTTTTAATAAGGACACAGGAAAAACACTAACCAGCACTAAAAATGTGGGATGTAGAAATGCAAATAAATATCACTACTAGCTGAAAGTGAAGAACATCAAGAAGTATCACACACAAAGCATATATTTTTCCTACACTAATCCTCACAGAAGCACTGAGCATCTGAGTAGTACACGGTGATTCTCACAAACATTGGCTAATGAATCTCTGTGGTCCACACTGGGAGATTTAGGTCCCTTTTCAGAGATTCAGAGGCTGCTATGATGCACCTAAACCCTTTACAAATATACCAGGGTGATACTAGGGCCTCTAATTGTGGAATATAAGTAAAACACTAGAATATAAAGCCCTAAAGAAGAGGTTAAGAGCCTGGATGACAGTTTCATTTCATTTTTAGGTCTCGCCTAGGCAGCTCATGCAGTCTTTTCCAGACATGCTGTGTCTAAATATGGGCTTTAAGCAACACCTCTTTCTAATTGGCTCCTTTTACTGTCCTTCATAAATGACTGCTTTTCTTTGGTTAATGTGCTCAGTAGTCCCTCCTTTTCTACTTTTGTAAACTCCCATGAGGACTGCCCCGTCACACGTGCTCCTACTCATCATGCTATTTATTACTTTCTGAGCACTCTTTTTTTCTTTTTGCTTATTTAGGCTCAGGAACTCGCGCGCACCCACGCTTGCTCCCTCTCCTTGGGCTGCAGCTGCCTCCTCCTCACCCTCCTGCTTGTTTTTTTTATTATGAACTGTCGCTCTTCACTTATGCACACGCTCGCTCCCTCTACTCAGCTGAGCCTGCCTCCTCTTCCCAACTGCTTGTCGGGGTCTTTTCTCCCCTGCAGCCCATATAGCGCTGCTGAACCCCCCTGTTTCTATTTCTTCATCTTCCAATATGTATACAGATTCTGTCCCGTCTCTTTCCCCTTCCACCCACTATTCTTTCTGCCACCTTTGTTTCTCCTCAGCTCCTTGCTTGTCTTCGCCCCTACCTCCCTCACGCAGTCCTCTCGGTAGCCCCTGCGTTACCCGCCTTCCTTCCTGGTGTGTACACACACTTGTTGTGCAGCAGGAATCCATTAGTCCCCTTACAAATCGGATTTGTTTTTTAAATAAAACATTTATATTGAAAACAAAACAATAGAAGCAACTTAAACACTAACTAGACTCATAAAGCAATCCATATCCACCAGAACACTTAAACAAGTCCCGAGGAGGTACACATTTGCAACTTGATAAATGAACATTGCCTGAGTTGGATCACTTGCTCTAGAGAACAAAGCACGTCAGCAAAACCTTTGTAGGTGTCACAGTCAAAGGGGGTGGGGTCTCTGGTGCTACATAGCCGATATGAAACCCATTACAGCAACGATCACTCAGCAATGACAAGCAGCTACATTTAATGTTGTTGATTCTATGATAGTGATGCTTTACTTTTGCTTACATGCAAAAATAGGGTTTACAGTTGTAGTAATGTCGGTTGAGGATTTCTTCACACAAAGTGGGCTGTGCCTGGACTATACAGGAGAATAAACCCGGTTTTATCTAATTTTTTTAATCCACTTTGACCACTTGGTGGTAATGAAGAGGTGTTCTTTGTGCACTCTCTAGTGCCCACGGGGCTAAAGCAAGCATCCACATCCATGTGCCTTTGTAGTGCAGAATCCCTTGGGGGATTTGGCGCACATGTCTACATGTACAGATTTTTATTGAGATCCGCTACATCTCTTACAGCCAACCCACTTCTCCTTTTCCTTGCCTCAGCGCTTGGCCCAACAAGTATTTTTTCTAACTGAACAGCTTAATCATAATAGACTGAAATACCATTCCACTGCTTTTTATTGTTGGTCCTATATATGTAGGATTAATTTCCTTGCACTTTCCAACTATCCTCAATCTTCTGATTATTCAAAAAGAATAAACCTCAATAGTTTTTTTTCAGTTTGGCCTTTCCCAAGTAAGGGGTTTGTAGTTAGGATGACTGTGGGAGTTGTGTCCTGCCATGTTACCTAATGTTTACTCTGATATTATATTTTGATCTTGGGACTCTTGTGCTTTTTTATTGCTTTATTTGATATATTTTTCAAAGTGCCTGCTCACTATGAGGTGAGGGTTATGCTTTAAAAACGTTAGAAATGAATAAACTTCTACTCAGCTTGTTGTGCCCACATTACTCTGAGTTTTCCCATCTGTGCTGTGTGTTACGGGAGGGACTCTGAACCTTAATGCATGCATGGCACCACTATTGAGCAGTTCAACTCTGCACTGCATTGTCACATTTATGAAGGTGACGCATGTTTTGTGTACTAAAGACAGACATTGGCCCATTTAAGCCATTCTATAACATGAGGAAGACAAGGAGACATTGTATACATATGGCTGGCTATTTTCTGCATTACTTATTAAATAATTTGGCATTTACTCTCAAAAGGTGTAACCCACTTAGTCAAAGAAGAGGACTTTTTCATACATCCCCATGTCTAGGAATATGACTTTCTGAAATTATATTCTGGAGATACCTGGGATTCTGATACTGAGAACGTAAATCAGCATTTGGCTCTATTAATCGTACCAAATTATGGGGGGCCCTTAGGGATCTTGGGTTACATAGTGGCTTACTACAACTCTTGCACCAAGGTAATTATGCCAAAGTTAGGTGGAACACCGGAGGAGACTTAATCAAAAATATAATTGTCTCAAAAGGGGTACGTCAGGGTTGTGTTCTAGCCCCAACCCTGTTCACCTTATACATAAATGGACATATTAATGCATTATATGGCTGTGGAGGTGAGCCTCGCATATTAGTGGGTAAACTTATTCCCTCTCTTCTATTTGCGGATGGCATGCTGCTCATTTCTAAAACCCCAATGGGCAGCCAGAATGTTTTAAACAGGTACGCTACTGGATTTGAGGTTCGAGGACTCGAAATGAACTGTTCCAAAACAAAGTTTATGGTTTTTAACCAACATACAGTTTTTCAAGGGGAAATTGAGGCTGGGTCAACATTTCTTGGGCCAGGCCAAGGTCTTCGACTATTCGGGTGTTGGATTAATTGGTATCCTGAAATAATCACCCCGATACAAAAGATGCAGTCCCACACTTCAGCATATAGACATTGCATTTGTAAAGAAAATTAAATGATCAGGCTTCCGCCCAACCTCCCCCGCAATTGAAATACATCAGGCAAGAGGTATAGTGCTAAATTGTGGGGAATGGAACAACTGAAACAACAAGAGATTGCTGAAAACAAATTTTTACGCTCAATTCTAAATTAACCAATAAACACCCCATTACTTCCGGTACAACTTGATCTGGGGCTAAAGACTATTTCATCTACTCCTTTTCTAAAGGTCCTAGAGTTTTGGATGAGACTTTGGACTAGTAATACCCAGATCCCGATCAAGGGCGCAGTGGATGAATTACTAACCTTTGAAAGACAGGCTGGGTGAATGGGCTGGTTTAGGAAAGTTAGGCTGTGACTTTTTAAACTGGGGTTGGGGATTCTGTGGGAAGACCCAAAATCCATGACTAAAAAAGTGCTTCCCCAGCTAAAAAAAAAAGATTCTGGGATTATATTGAGTCTACATGCACTAATGTAAAGGCACCAGGCACATTAACAGATAGATTTCTAAACTTCAAAAATTGTTTCCAGTTTGAAAACTTCCTGAATGAAGTTGAACCCTCTCAGGCATGTGCACTTTATATACAATTTAGGACAGGGGCTCTTCCCTGAATTAAACAAAAAAGAGGGGGGACCAAGGAGCTAATAAAGGTCCAGTGTCCATGCTCCTAATACAAGTCTGATAACAAAAAGGAGGACAAAGTTCCTATACAAGGGTGCAAAAGTCACCGGTGTATCAGGGTGCAAACAGTCACCCATGCATTAAAAACAGGGAAGGATAAGGGAAAGGTAATCCTAGGTATAAAGTACCCTAATATGAGAGGGAAAGACATTCAACATCCTCTGCTGCCCTCACACACCCCGAAGGATGTCATGCTTCATCATCGGGCATTTTGCTCCTCGTAGGGCCGGCGCTGCAATTCCCTACGGGACCCCCAAAGGGTCACTTTGTCGGAGATCTTTTTGAGGAAATGCCGGATGTTGCATGAGGGTGTGTGGGGAAGGGTAAAGGAGGGTAATTCATGTACGTGCAAACATGATAGTGTGATAAAATTCCAAGGGTATGAAAGCAGCAGTAAGTTTTTCTTAGTAAACCCTTGGCAGTTAAGAATACTGCTTAAAAATGACTGACCCCAAAAGGCCCACTATGCCTGGGTGTCTATAGTCGCGGTCGACATGTTTCGCGCCTCTGTCGCCCGTAGGTCATTGGCGCTTCTTCAGGACCAAACAAAAAACAGTGAAGTGCACGTGAACATAATACATAAAAGTTAAAATGAGAACCCTCTTATCTCAGCCAGGGCGGGTAAGGAAGCCTGTATACCCTCCATGTAAATTCAGCTGCTACACAGAAGCTGCTCCTGGTTGATACCTGAAGACGCATCTGGAGAGTAATGACGCGCAGAACAAAAAAAACAGTTTTGTTTTTTTTTTGAGATAAGAGGGTTCTCATTTTAACTTTTATGTATTATGTTCACGTGCACTTCACTGTTTTTTGTTTGGTCCTGAAGAAGCGCCAGAGGCGCGAAACATGTCAACCGCGACTATAGACACCCAGGCATAGTCTCCGACAAAGTGACCCTTCGGGGGTCCCGTAGGGGATTGCAGCGCCGGCCCTACGAGGAGCAAAATGCCCGATGATGAAGCATGACATCCTTCGGGGTGTGTGAGGGCAGCAGAGGATGTTGAATGTCTTTCCCTCTCATATTAGGGTACTTTATACCTAGGATTACCTTTCCCTTATCCTTCCCTGTTTTTAATGCATGGGTGACTGTTTGCACCCTGATACACCGGTGACTTTTGCACCCTTGTATAGGAACTTTGTCCTCCTTTTTGTTATCATCGCTCTTCCCTGAATGCCACGAAAGCAGACGGATGAATGTTATTGTAACCCCACTGTGCCCAGTGTGTGGTTTAAGTCCTGAAACCATAGAACATGTCATATTTACTTGGCCTCATCATTATGCCCGTCTTAGAAAAATATATATTATTCCTGCTTGCCGTCTGTTGTCATTTACGTGATCCAAAGATGCACTACGTTTGTTTAGATCTGACACAACCAAATGGCTCATGATTACGTTATCTAGATAATTGTTGTATGCTTGATGGCTTAGGTCTAAGATGTCAGCTGCCCATTAGGACACGTGTGTGAAAAGATGTAGAGAGAAATGGTCCTCCGTTAAAAGCTCTGAAACAATGTAAATATCTGACTGTAATTAAATTTACCTAGCGATTCTCCTGTAGAACTTTAAATAAATATTTCAAGATTGTATGTAAGGTTGCTGCTATATGAATAGTAGTTGGATGTTTCACTTTTTAACACAGTTTACAAACATGATGTTTTTATGATGTGAATCTTATATATTAAATGTTAATGTTTTAATGTATGATCTGAGCTGTTTGCTTTTATGTGAATGATCATTTATTGATCGCATAAACTACTACTACTACTACTACTCATTAAATAAATATTGTAACCACTAACTTTGATCTTGCTGTGGCATTATATCCCTATTTCATTGTGATATTCGTTCATATTTTAAGCATTACCATTTCTTCAAAAACACATAATATTATAATTATATTGTAATATGGTACTGTAATATTGTAGCTATATACAGGGAAGTGGTAAAGTCCAGCAGGTAGAGAGCAGCACCCCTAAAAAATCGAATAAATTCAATAACAAATCATGCCAGTTTCAATGGATTCCTGATTTGAAACATCTGAAACTTCAGTCAGTTTCTCGAAAAGCAATTTCAAACAAAAGGCAATTTATCTTAATTTGGATGTACAGAAGCAGCAGCTGGCAGAGAGAGTAAATGCCACTCTTTCTCCAGCTGTTAACAATGTTTTCAGGGCAGTCAGCCCATTTCTGTCTATTTATTAAACAGCAATTATCACTGTGTGCACACAAGCGCTGGCTGCTGTGAATACCTCTACAACATGCAGCTGGTTGTCATCCAAATTACGTAGGAAACTGTCATCATTCGTGATAAGGTTTTTATTCATGTGTATTGTGCAACTCTTTTTCATGTTCTCAAGTGTGGCCAATACTTGTTACCCTCCCTTCTCCTTCTTTCTCTAACCCTTTCGCTCCCCTCCGCTGTATGTTTCTCAGAATATTTTCCGATTTCCTCAGCTTCGGAGTGTAGAGCTCAGACTTGCAGCGAATGCATCATGGCCCAGGGCCTGGCCCACAGGGCCGGACTGGGAACTCAAAGCAGCCCTGGCAAATTTTGCCAGTCCAGCCCCCGCCCGGCGCGTGCGAGCCTGACCATTACTCGGGGAGGCTTGGGGGTCCCCCCCACCCCAAGAAAAATTTGGAAAAAGACAGGCCAAAAAGGTGAATTTTACAGCACATTTTTAATTACATATTCAATTTATCATCTTTCAAAGCACAGTAAATAGTGCCACCAACCATTTAGCCCAACCGTGAACATGAAGCATAGGTTGTCCTCAAAGACACTTATGTGACAATATACTTGAATAACAACTTGTAGTACACTTTATGACAGGCATGTGCTTTACATGTGCATTGCATGTGCGCAACCTTTTGAATCTCGAAAGAACCTTGAGGTGACTACGGAGAGTGATCCCATTTAAATGAATGGATGGATGGATGGCTGAATGAATGGATGGATGGATGAGCTTTGATGATGTCTGCGAAGGACATTGTAAGAGTTTGGCCTGACAGCTTTATCACTGTATAACACTTGGGTTCTTTCCCAAGGGCCCCTTCTCGCCTCAAAGGCCACCTCCTATTAAATAATAAAAATAGGTTCCCTCTTGGTTGCCTAAATCAGTATGTTCCCTGATGAGAATGTTCCCCCAGCAGCAGGATGGCACACAAGTGAGAGAAGTTATGGCTTAAGCTGCATAGTACTTCTATTGCACAAACTACTTGGAGGTTCCTGTGCAGCAAAGTAACTTCATGTCTGCTCAAAATGCAGATGTACAGGGTTACTATCATGCCTGGCATTAGGCAGTGACACTCTCCCTTGTCATGAGGGGAGGATCCTTGTACAGCTTTGCTAGGCTGATGAGCTCACTGGTTGCAGCAAAGTGAGAGCTTCAGCCCAGCTTCTGCCAGGTGCCTGTGCACTAGTGCATGTAAAGCACCACACTGCCTGACCCTGACACGATGAGTGTGTGTCAGCTGGCCTTTTCTCAGCCTGACTGACACTCATCATACTTTGGGAAGAGGGGAGGGGCAGAGCCCAGGGGCCCTTCCTGATGTGCTGCTACTGCTACCGGTGAATGGGAAACAACACTGCCTCTAGGAAGAGAATGAAGTCCGACAAGCCACTTACCTTGATTATGCCTTTTCTCCCTCCTCTTCAGTGACTTATTTATCAAAGGCCGTTGTGGATTTTATTGTCATACAAGCACCATTAAAAATAGAAGAAGAGCATGTCTGAGCAGCACAGTTAAGGAAGCTATCTCCAGCAGGACTATTGTAGGCCTATTGAGAAGACTTTTGGTGTAAAGTCAGCCAAATTCAGGAAATGTCTGTACATTCAACAAAAGGCCATGTTTAACACATTAAATGTGTCAAACATTGAAACATTTGGAAAAACAAGCAACTTGCAGGTGCTTTCTGGAAAGCACAGGGAGAGAAATGACATGGAAAAACTCTGGCCTTCACATCAAGAGATTATCATTAATGATACTGATTACAAATATTTCCCGCATTACAAATTGAATCATCTCTAAGCTCTAAAATGGGCTTATTTAAATTGCCTAATATATGGTACCAAATATCTTAACCTAAAATTGGGATATAAAGCCTGACCTGCATACATATCTTAATTTGTGCTTGTGTTTGCAGGTGATAGGCAACAGCACTCATATTTAGGGACTGAGTTAGACATTTTTCTCATCATCAGATATTGACCCTGAGCAGAACAAGAAGAAAGGAGGGGTAAGAAAAAAAAAGTGACAAACAGTGAAGCAGGGATGACACAGAATCTGCAATAGTGAAATAGAGGGTGAAGTGCGGTGGAAGAAAAAGGCATTAGGTGGAATCAAGACTTTGGTTGGTATTCGGTAGTCCAGGCATATGGCATTTGGCCTCTAAGAAAAACTTGGAGTCCCTGCGCTCAGATTTACTTTAACAAGTTAAACATTGCCTGCAGATAGCACTTTAATTAGCATTAGACAATGATTACTAAGTTAATAGTGGAACCCAGCCCTAAAGTGTATGTTAAATCAGGGTAGGGTGTTGACATCAGAAAACACCTTAAATTTACAGTCAAATTTATATTTGACATGAATCAGTGCACATAGATAAAAACTCAAGCATTTGGGATGCCTCATTGGATACCACCCAAGAATACTTACCTAAGTAGCTGCTGCAGGATACCCATTTGCACCTAATGAACATGGAGGAGAGGACAGGCCTCATCGCACACTGCTGTTGAACTGCTGCATAACCGCGTTGAGTGAACAGTGATCTTTCAGTCATAACGGGGTCCAAAGGTGTAGCTATCAATAGTGCAGCAGGCGCAGGGGCACTGGGATCCAAGTGTCTGAGGGCCTACTTCACCTCAATTATAGAATTTTCGAGTCAAACCCACCAGACAGCGCAAGCTGCCTTACTCAAAGACCTATAGGGGCTTACATCGTGCCACTGTTTACAATTGGTTGGTTTTGTCACTTTTATTTGCTTGCTTCTTATTCAGTGGCTCTCCTTGTCCCAGCTTGTTTATCTTGTGTTTGTCTCTCCCCTGGATCACAGCATCGTTACCATCTGTAACATTGGCTGTTTCTATCCATCCACTGCGCACTTTTAGGAAACAATTTTTCTTTTTGGCTACGCACTCGATGACAGTGCACATGATTTCCACATCTCTCCTGTTCCACCCTGTGTGCTCTCTCAAAGGCCTTCCCGCGCTCCATGTTTCTCTCATGTGTATGTCTCCCTGACTCACCTCACGTTCCGTGTTGTTCGTGCCCTCGTGTACTTCTCTCCCCCTCCAGGTGTTGCTGCCAGTTTTGTGTGTTTCTTACTCTTTTGTGTGCTTCTCCTCATTTTCTTCCTGCGCTCCGTGTTATTCTCCCATCTGTGCTATTCTTTCTTGTCTCCAGGTGTGCTTTTTGACTTCTCACCTTCACTGCCCCATTCCCTCCTTGGTTACCCCACCCACTCGTGCGGTCCTCTTTTTTTTCCTATTTTGTACTCGCGCAGAAAAAAAACATTTCTTCAAAATGCATTCACCAAAGCAAGTGGCGTCCCCCATCTTGGATCAATAAAATAAAGAAAATGTTTCCAACGCCATTTTCCTGGTTTGTGCATGCATTCTGACTCTTTGACCTCACATACTTCATCTTGCATATGCACACTGGGGAATTGACATCATTGCCAGCAACGGTTGAGTCATCAAGCCTTTGTTTATTATTATAATTATTATTTATGTGCTTTTTCCTGATGGTGCACAGCATCAGGAAAAAGCCCATGCATCGCCGAAAGGCATTGGCAAAAGTCAGTTGGTCCCCAGACCTATTGACTTTGTCGGTGCTTGCTTCTTTATTTAACTATAAACCTTACCTATAAACCCATCGGACGGGGGCCTATTTTTTTCCTTGCTTGAGTTCGGAACTATGGGGTAGCAGGTAGATACTGGCCACAAGGAATTATACAGAAGGAAGTAGAAAAGTCGAAGGAAACATTGCAAATTATGGCACAGGGCTGCTCTTCCTAATTATTTTTCGTGTGAATTAACCGTAATAAGATAGGGTGGGCGTATTAAGTTTACACACTGTATGCAAAGCATTGACATTAAAGATCCACAGAGGCAAACGCGAAATAAAGTTCTGTCAAGAAACTGGATTCCGCAACAAAAGCAGTTCTTACTTCTCATTAAGTTTAGGAACAACCCCATAGCTGAAAGTTAAACTATTGACGGAAGGGTGTTCTTTAAATCATACTCTATAAATACGACCAAAAACTAAATAGTCGCAAACGGCAAGTGGCCCTGCTGCTTTAGAAAGACTTTAGAAACATCGTTTTTTTAAACACGCTCACAGGGTAGCGTATCACATTCTTCCGGTAGGTTCCGTGAACTACCGGGCCGGGGCCTATACCTTTTGTTCTTTAATCCTGGCCCAGTTGCTACCCCCGCCCAGCAGTGCCCACACTGCCCATGCTGATTGCAAAAACAACTGGATAGCCTCACCTGCGGGCGGCAGGCAGGGGGGCTAATTAATTTATGGCCGCACTGGTCGGTGCCTCTCTGTTTCCGTCGTCTCTCTGTTCTCTGGGATGCCTCCAAGTCCTGGCCTCACCAGACACGCACTTTTTATTGGGGGAGCCCCAATGCGCATGACTGGTCACCAGCCCCTCCCAGAGGGTGAACTGAACAGAGTAAGACCACGCAGACGCGGAGACATCTGCGTGCTACGCACCACTCCTGATTATTAAATACACTTGGCCAGGCTGCACCAGACGGTGCTGTCTGTAGTGCACCAGACTCCAAAGCAGACAGTTGCTTTTTGGCAGCACAGAGCGGAACAGCCGGGTAGTAAATAGTACGTCTGACCTCTGCTGCTCCAGCATCAGACTACTGACTGACTCACGGATCGAAAATCGGCCCCTTCAACAAAACCGGCCCCCTGTGCAAAAACCGGCCCACACCCCCTCCAGCCGACCGGGGGATTGCCCGGTGCCCGGACTTACCAGTCCGGGCCTGCTGGCCCAGTGCTTTATTTGTAAAGAAATAAGTGCTGGGGCCCGCGTCCGGAGACCACAGCAGTTTTTACCTCACATTGCCTCTGTACTTACAGAATTACTAACCATCGCACTGCTACAAGTGTGACAATTTAAACTATTTGAGGCTACCAAAGCTTTAAGAAAGGGCTAGGTGGCAGGTATTTGTTGTTTTAATGTATATTGAATTAACAAACAGCTGTTTTTTTGCTCAACTTTAAATTGAAAAAAACAGCACCACCAGCTGTCATAAGTGCAGGTTCTGGCAATTAAGTGCCGGTGCCGAGCACCAGAAACCACTGGCTCAAATTAAGCACTGGCCCGCCCCCTTATCAGCATCCAGGCCCTCTCCCCCCATTGATCACACACAGCAGCTCTTCCACAAAGGCCTACCATCGGCTTCCAGCTGTTTACTTGTCCTCCACCAAAGATGTTAGCTCTTCACCTGTTTTTTAATCAAGTGGGTATATTTTATGGAAAATCAACAAGATCGGAAAAGAAAAGCTTCCAGAAGAAACGAGATGAATGTAAAATTCTTACTGCTTGGGAAATATGCTTCTTCTCTCTTGTTAGGGAGATCATTAGACTATTTGTGCTTTTTAAAGAAGAATAAGAGGGAAGATGCAATAAACCTTGAAAGGTCAAACATAAAATTACAAAAAAAGAAAAGGGGGAGGGGGCTCCAGTCTCTCACACTATAAGCAAACTTTCTGTTCCTTCGCATGCATACATATTGAACGGCCTGTGCCGCTTCGAATGTGATATTTTATTTTTGTAGTTATATACTACCCTTATTAGGCACAGAAGCACTTTAAAAGTGCATTTCTTGAGTGTATTGCTTGTTCTTTTCTTTTTTTTGACACCCAAGACCCAGATCTGGAGCTTAGATCTTACCTACTTGTTTTTTAATCACCGCACAGTTTTACGACACACCATTCAACTCCACACATTTCCAAACCACACCACATAATTTGACACCAAACCACATAATTCCACTCAACAAATCAATTACACACCACTTACATCCAATCCACACCACAGAATTCCAAATCATGCCAAAACATTCAACAGCCTACAACATAATTAAACTCCAATACATACCACTCCACAACAAAAAATTCCACTCCACATAATTCCAGTACACTCAATACTACATAATTAATATCCACATAATTCCACTGCACACCATGCCACATAAATCTACTGCACAAATCCCTTCCACATCACACAATTCCACAACTAACAATTCGAATCCAATCCACATAATTCCACTACACATCACATACATACACTCCATAAAACATGGGTAAAATACATTATCATTTACAAGGCTAATTCCTTTAACTCAAGCAAATGCGCGAACATTTGCATTTCCAATGCTTGTTTCTTTTAAGATCATGCAGAAGAGGACAGGCTTCACAAGAATGTGCATTTGTTTTTTCATGTGCTTAAAGTCCCAACAGTTGGTCCATTGTCAAAAGATTATAGATAGCAAACAGACATACTTTAAATGTGCTAGCATGTCAAATGGAATTTTTGTTACACCTGCCATTCTTCGGGTTGTCTATCCCCAAACGTTTAGTTTACTCCTTTCCTTTGTTGCTGAATTCATTTTTGTTAGACTTAGGAGATTGTGCACTTTACCACTGCTAACAAGTGCTAAAGTGCGTGTGCTCACTTCCTAAAACATGGTAAACTGGCTTATACCTGATAAGCATATTTAATTCATTATCTTATAAGTCTCTTGTAAAGTGGTATTCCATATACCCAGGGCGGGTAAATTAAATGCTGCTAGTGTAGCACCTTAAAATATGTCCCAGGTCTGCCACTGCAGCCTTATGAAGTTTTAAACTGCCAATACGACTTGGAAAAATGAAACACCCTTGCCAGGCCTAAAACTCAATTTTTATTACATTTTAGTCACCCCTAAGGTATGCCCTAAATAGCTCACAGGGCAGGGTTCATGTATTTCAAACGTTGGACATGTCCTGGTAGTGAAAAACTCACAAGATTGTTTTCACTATTGTGAGGCCTACCTCTCACATAGGATAGCATTTAGTTTCCTTTCATCTAATAAGTGCAAACTCTTGTTCAGGAGCTGGAAGAAATGTAATGTTTGGTGTCTAGGGAATTATAATTTAATAACTGCTTTAATTGTGAAGTTGGATTTTAAGTCAGAATTCTGAAAATGCCTCTTTTAAAAAGTTGGTGTTTTCTAATCCTAAACATTTGGTGCCTTCAGCCTGTTTCCTGGGTCACATGCTTAGGTGTAGTTGACAGTGACCTTTAGGCATCCCTTCGAGACATCCACACAATGTAGAGATTGGTTGTTGGATGGGCAATCCAATGCAGGATGGGTGGTGGAGATGTGCACAGCCCTACTTGCACTTCAAAGACACTGCCTCAGCTCACACACAAAGAAATTCACAATTGCCTATTGTGATTGCAGACAGACTGGGAACAGGGCTGGGAGGCACCCAAGGTGCATCGCCAGTTCGACTGACTTTGCAGCGGCTCCCACCAGTGGCGGCTCCTCGTGGCAGTGTTGCGGGGTGGTGGGGCAGGGCGGGGCTAGTAAACTCTGGCTTATGGCCAAACGGAGTTTAGTAAATAAATAAATAACTAAATAAAACGAGTTACATTGCATGCACTGCAACGCCAATCAGCAATGCAGAGCACGCAATGTAATTCGTTTTATTTATGTATTTATTTATTAAACTACATTTGGCCGCAAGCCGGAGTTTAGTACACCCCACCTTGCCCCTCCCCCACCTCGTTTCCAGCTCTGCTGCAATCCCACAAAGAGCTACCACTGGCTTCCACTATGTTCGTCGCCGCAGCAGCAAATCCTGTTTAATGGCTGCTCAAAGAAGGGGTATCCAGCCTCGTGGAACACTCGTGGAGCCCTTGTCGACTGCAGCCTGCAGCTTCAGTCTGATGGAGATTTTAAACTTCCTTAAAAGAATTTTCACCGGGACTTCATCCAGCAACTCCACCTCGGACACAGCCGGCTGCCTTTCCCCACTGAACTTCACCTTGTCAGACTCTTTTCTTTAGAACGTATTCTAAGTTTGAAGGTAAGCGGAGACCGGTCCTCATCCAGTTCGTGTATCCAAACCACGTTCCATCACGATCAGCCATAAATTTCAACTTTGCCCTTGTCTCACGGACTAGATGTGTGCAGTTGGCGCTTTGACCTTTTAGGATCTATTTTTCACTTTAAACTTTTAAAAATTCATGTCTTGGGTTTTACTGTTTGGATTTATGCGGCTTTGGTGTCATTAATTTATTAAAGTTTACTCTATTTTTCTAAATTCATATGAGGTTTTTCTTGTGCTTTTCACTTTATTGTTGTTTAAGTACTGCATAAAGTCTTTATACATTGCCTCTAAGTTAAGCCTGACTGCTTTTGTGCCAAGCTACCAGAGGGTTAGCTACAGGTTATTTAGTGGCGTGTGTGACTCACCTTGACAAAGATTATGGCTGCAGCTTTAGAAAGACTGTCCTTCAATCACCAACCCAATTTCACACAATGCATAGTTGAGATTTTCATAATACATCGAAGGTGCTGCAATGAGGAAACAATTTGGCCCTCTCTATCTTCTCCATGGCTAAGAACTGCCAGCATCTACAGAAGAATATGTGCTCTCCGAATCCAATGTTATTGACAACCAGTTACCAGTAAGTCATGAACATTTACCCAAAGCCAACCACAAAATATTATCCAGTGAACCTAAATTGAAATTTAGCCAAGAGTTCCACAATAGCAATATCAAATGAAAAGTTAATAACAACAACCTCCCGTGCATGACATTTCAGCATGAGTTTTGGCTTTAAATAGCTTAGCCATCTAGGAGAGAAAGGCTCTTAGGGCACTGTGAGGATCATGAAAAAGTTAGCCCAAGGCCAGCACAGAATCGCATAACCTAGACCCTAAATGCAAGTTGCGGTTTGAATTCCTATCCTTGTGTAAACTGGAGTGTGGGCGGGGATTGGAATTTTGACATATGCAATGATTATTGCACTACTCCTCTTTTCCCCTAAAAGAGTTTGGCAGTACGAACCTGCTGAATGTTATCAGGCACAAGTCCTCGAAGAAAGGGAAAGGATGTGGTATTTGGTCATTGACATACAGATTTTACATGTTATGCATCATTCTCAAATGAAAAACGAAGCACTGCGAGACATTAAAGTGAAATTAAAAATTCAAGCTTTAGTCTATTGTGTGAAATAACTTCCTTTCTGAGGGACTGTCCTGATCTCTCTCTGATGGGTGCTCTCTTGTTGCTTTGGCAGCTGGCACCGAGGGCGGCTATCGTCATTGTGCAGAAGATGCCTTGTATTCTGCTGGGATGTACACCGAGGGAAGGTGTTACAATATCAGGAATAGTGAAGTGGTGTCATATTCTGTACTTTTATTTCTTTCTCCACCATCATAAGCCTCACTTGAGAATGAGCTACAAAGCTGGGCCATAAAAAAGAAAACTCTTTCCTCCTTAATAACAACCTTTGCTATTTATCTACTATTATATACTACATGCATTTATTGTTTAAAGTATCTTTTCTTCACAGACGTACATGCCAGCATCGCAAACATGGTCAATCAAAATTAAATATGACCAGTGCTTTAAATGGTGAAAGAGAAGTGCCGGTACTCATCAAATGGATTGAGGTGGGCCTGGGAGGGGGTGTCTGGGGGGGCGTGGCTTCGAGGCAGCCTTGTACACTATCAGCATTTTCTAATGTAAAGTGCCCCTGTGCCCTTGGCCAAGTTCTGCTCATAGCTGCAGGGTGTATTTGGTGTTTGTTGTAATTATATAAAGCATGAATTTAGCCCGAGGGTATTAACGTGAGAAGCAGAAGTTATACGCGAAAGCAGACTTTTTTCTTTTTTTTTTAATGGCAAAAGGAGATTTAAGTGGTTTGCCCCGGATCACAGGATGTTGAACCCACGCTGGGATTTCACCTGTGCCATAAAAACAAAAAGTATGCGTTCAAGTAGAACTTGTGCTTCTCATGTAAAGCACTTTAATGCCCTCCTGCCAAGTTTGCACTATATATAAGCAAAAAATGGACCAATGTGCCCTGCACACACGAGCCGAAGTTGGCCGAAGGGCGTGAGGCCTCTGACAGACACTGGTGCTGCAGTTCCAATGTGGAGAGCTCTAGCTGTCAAACCACACGGGTCCTTCTGTGTTGTCGCGCTGTAGGGGTGTGAGCAGGGCCGGCCTGTAGAGTGGCGAGCTGGGCCCAGGGCGCCAGTATTTCGAGGGGCGCAAGGAGCTGTGCGCATTAAGGGAATACAGAACCCCTGTCATCTTGCAACCGCCTTGTTCATGTCCCTGCGCCTCTGTCTTACTTGCCAGATTAGAGTTGATTGGATTCATTGATAAGGCTTTTGGGCCATGTTTTAACACCTCATTGTCCCTTTCTTCGCCCTCTTTCACTGTCTCACCCCTCCTGACGCACAGCCACAAACCCATCACCCTTAGCAGCTAAGCTATCGGCGATTTAGGTGAGCTGGGGCGGTCCGAGGTGTTTGGGTTCACGGGGCAGTCACTGCTCATCCAGGGACTGACCAGTTAACTTAAAAAGGACCCCCTGCTGCCTCATTTCAGACACAATTAGCAAGGGCGCCAAATGCCTAAGGCGCTATCTTTCCAAATGCCGGCTCTGAGTGTAGGGCTGCAGCCGCACCTAGCGCCGGATACACGCGCCCAACACACAGAGACTGACCACCGCATGCCAGCCACTGGGAGTACCGGTACTCTCTTAACACCAGGAGAAGTCCCGGTACTCAGTGGGAGAATACGGAGCGGTGCCGGTACTCAGGTCCGGTGAGTACCGGCCCATTTAAAGCACTGATGAATATGACTAAAAGCTTTGGGGGTGATAACATGCATTAACAGTCTAGCACTGTAAAGATGGCAAACTGCCCTTGCACAGTATTGATTAAGTTATTTAGTTTTATTATACGTATCTCTTCTCTGAGGGCCCTTCAATCATTGACAAAAAAACATGAGAATAGCCGTAACGCATTGGTAGCAAATGGGCCATAATCATTTCTCTGCCTCGAGGTTTAACAATGTTTGGATTAAACTAATGGGAGGACCTTCAGACTGAAAACTGAGATATAATTTTCAGCTTTGTGGAACTAGAACTGCTTTTAAATAAAACTATTAGAACTATATATTCCATTGTTTACCGATGCTACAAACTGGTTAGAGTATTTCTTTGCCAGGCAATATGAGCACCTCCACTGAATGGCCTGATGGGCCATCATAGTTTCATATATTCTTAAACTGAGAATATGTGATCTCCATATACATTAGTTGGTTTGTTAGTTTCAATTTACTTGGTACCTCCACAAGAAAATAGTTAACTAATGAAGCAAAGCTCTTTCACTCTCTATTGCCTCATGCAGTATAGCTCATAAATAATGTGTTGGGGCAGTTGTATGACAGTGGCGCACATTGCTAAACTATGTGTGCCTCTATAATGATGCCCGAACAATGAATGCGTCTTAACAACGCATTCCTTTACCACACATGCCTTTACTACATAATTTGTGGTAAAGGCATGACTGGTAAAGGGACATGTGTGGTAAAGATCACACCCCTCCTTAGGCCTAAAAACAACCCCAAGCATCTCCGAAGCCCTAAAAGAACCTGACCCCCTCCCTCCGAGCCCTAAAAACAAACCTAACCTCCCCAGAGCACTAAAACAACCTGCCCCCCCCAGCCCTGAAAACAACCCCAGCCACCTCTGAGCCCTAAAAACTACCCCACCCATAAAAACTACCCCCACCCGCCCCAAAACAAAAAAACTAATTAAGCAGACTGCATCCACATCTCCCGATGATTCTTCCTCTTTCTGTGCCTACCCATCTGCACATCGAGACTGCGCGCTGCCTTAACTATGAATATACATGGTTGAGGCATATGTGTGGTTATGGCAAGCGTGGTTCCGCTTGCGGGGTAATGGCACTTGTGGCACAGCCTGTTTTGTAAAGGCAGGTTCTTGATCTGTGCATTGCATTTTGGAATAATGCTCAATAATCTTATCGCCAACTGGATAGCTTCCACTGATGAGCTATCACTGACTATAAACATACCACAGATTACCAACTATACAATTGTATCTAGTTGAAGCTTCAGAGGGTAATTGTTCATAGCCATATCAGAGAACCAGCAATGGTTCAATGGGGATTATTTTGATTAGCACAAGGAAATTATGTTTTCCCTTGCTAGCTACAAAATTGAGTAGTTCCATTCCAGTCTAAGAAGCACTCTAATTTTCCCTTGTTGGGGCTAGAATAGGGAAAGGTAAAGGATTATGCACACTAATAATACCCTTTAAGGACTTTTAGCGGGTTACCCCTATGGTTCCATTTTCTCTCGCCTCACTTTGCTTTCTGCGTGAAAAGCTTTATGTTGTTCTTGACAGTGTTGATCTTTCAATTATTGTTGTACAATAAATCTTCTTACCTGGATCATACAGGAACATAAGTAAAGATATTTCTCTATAGAACAACTTTTGGGGAAATTATTAATTTGTATACATAACATCTGGGAAGTCCATAGCATACAGCGGTAAGAACAATGGTGGAAGAATACAGTCATATTTTAGTCGGTTTATGCTATTCATTCTAATTCCCTGTCTTAACAGGACCTACCTATCATTCTGCAAGAAGCTGCAAGTGATTTAGAATGCCCAATAACATATTATCAGCTTTGGAAATATTCTGCCAGCCTTTATATCAAAAAGAATGAACAATTGAATGAATTCTGGCTAATTTAATGACACCGTGGTTAAAAAGGAGAAGCAATATCCAAAGGAGTTAGAATATTATGCTCCACTGTAAGGAATTTTAAGAAAATGACCAAAAAGGTAACATTACATGTGAACATTTCCATTTAGCAGAGCAATGTCTTGTAGGATTGCTCCCATCCATTTGAGCAACAACACAGTACTAGGAAAACGGGCGGTGTTTAACTAACAAAAGGGAACAGTTGCCTAAGACCTAGTTGGAGGTACACACTTAAGGCCAGACTCACAAACTGCCCTTTGGAGACTGTTTTGTACTATAAATTATAACTAGCAAATTGCAATTCACAAATTATGTGCAGAGTTATACACCTCCGCACTGCCTATACTTATGTGTATGGAGTTCTCTGTCCCGATTATGGAGTCTCTGCAAACATAAGTATTTGCTTCATTAGTAAATGTGGGATTGACTGGGGTTAGTGGTTGGAAAACTGTGCAGACGTACAACAAAAGAGGATGGGATTAAGGAGGATTTAGAGACATTTAGGGAGGGTCCGGCAAGGGTTGAGGGAGGGACATTACTCACCCACACAAGAGTAAGGCAATTGCTTTACGTGGGGGGGCTATGTAATTTAAACATTTGTAGTACATTTTTGCACGGAGTTTGTATATACTGAAAAGTAGTAAGCTTACTCAAAAGTGTAAACTTATTGAAAAGTGTGAGTTATCTTTGTGAAGCAGGTCCACATTATTCTATTTGAGGATAAGAAGGTAATGTTAAATGCTCTAACTCTTGGAGGAAGTGCTCAATCAGGAGGAAAATCAAACAGTGGACTTACCTCCGCCCTATTGCTCTAAAACGTTTTGGACTAGGAAGGGGACTGAAGAGAACTGAAGAGGACTCTTCCTGAGGAACTTTGATGATGGCAGTCTAGCACAAGAGATGGTGGATGCTTTGAAGAAGACTTGCTCGATGAGCTGGGCACTGCTGAAGAGGAGTCTGAGAAAAAAAAAAGAGGCAGACAGTCCATAAAAAGAGTGAGGTAACCCTTCAACACTCTCTCTAGATCCCAGGCATCTGGTATTGTGGGCTGCCAAATGTCCTTGAACAATATAAGTATCCCCCCACTGTGTTGATGGAGCATATTCATTCTTCTGAGTGGGGCAGTGAAGGATTGGATGATGTTGAGGTCTGCTGGAACTCTGATTTATTAACAACAGGGGTGCTACGGCTGTGACTCATGATTAAAAAGTGCTTGATGCCTTTCTAAATGAAATTGGGCCAAACACACTTCCATATCTATTGCCACTCCCTCTGGAAAAATAATTTTTAGGAGCCAACAACATGTTTTTCAGCAATTTCTTTGCAAATTATTCTAGTTCCTGCCCGAAGATCTTCGTTGGCAGAAAAGGAGCTTTGTTAACACTGCCATCTTGGATGTGTCTGTTTTCCCTGAATGCATCCAGATGTATCTACCGCCTGCAACTGCTTCTCCAGAAGTTGAGGTACACAGGTTATGTAAGGAGATGTTTGAGAGAAAATCGACCTTCTGCTTCATAGTAGATAGAATATCCAAACAGTCCACTCCATTCACCTCGTCTGCTAGATGGAATGGACTATATATACACGATATAAGCATTTGCATGTACTCCAGAATTAAAGGCGAATATGAGCTGCAGTCTTGATCTTTTTGTCTACTGGGTTAGATGGAAAGGTATCTTCTTAGACAATGGTGCCCTGGGAAGAAACATCAGCCATCAAGTTATCTACCTTCACATTAGCTGGAAACGCTTGTACAAACCTTTCCAGAGGGTATCATTTTGTCACTAATCTGGCAACATTTTATTTCTCTAAGTTCTTCCATTCATGCAATAGTACTCGCCTCACAAAACTATGTAACGGCAATGATTCTGACTTCATCCTCTGTTCCTTCCCAGTTTTGGGGGGAACAGAAGGAGAGAAACCTAAATTGCTTGTTAAGTGCTGAAATATTTCAAGCATATCTGAATCCTGGATAAATCACCCCTTGTTCCAATCTAGGAAATGTAGGGGGTAAAGGGGCCTCTCTGGCCTTAAGCACTGAGCAGCAACAACAGAAATCATTTGTAGTATGACCTGTATCTCGTTCCTATGAGAAGACATGAAGCAGCCATCTTAGGTACAGGCCATAGAATAGGACAGTATGACTAACTCACTGCTTACTCAAGTAAATATTCTCCAATACAGCTAAAAGAGCAAGGCACGTGTCTCAGTGAATATATCAAGCAGCTCAATAGCAAATATAGAGACCACCCAGAGAGTCTCGAAATTATTGGAAAATGTGTCCCAGCAGACCAGGAGTCAGTCAGACCATACCTGTATACAAAGAGGCTACTATAGTAGTCCTCCAAGGGAAATCAGCAAAAGTATTAATTAAGCAAAAAAAAATGTTTGAAATAGGGTTTCTGGTTCGCTAGAGTATGCACCTAAGCCAGGCAGAACTCACCACTCTAGTCAGGGTAAGGGAGTTACACACCCACAATAACCCCTGCTCACCCCCTGGGTAGCTTGGCAGAGCAGTTAGGCTTATCCCAGAGGAAACGTGTAAAGTGTTTGCGCAACACACAGACACCAGGGACACAATAAACACACGACTGAAGAGGCTCCACGCAGTAGTATATAAAAATAACTCATATATTAAATAGCACATAGGCCAAAACCATACAGATCTATAATCCCTTTGCCAACTAGGCAATTGTCATAACATCATAGTTAGTGTACTAAAGTACAGCTTGGATGTTGCACACGTCATAAGAACACCATCCCTGCGCACACAAGGTGAATCCTGAAATAATGCTTGTTAGCTTGATAATGCAAGACAAAAACGGCATACAATAGAACACATCATTGCCTGGAATGCAGCAGGTTAGGAAAGGCAAACACATGGATCATAAAAAGATCACCAAAAGCATACAGGACATAGCACACCTGTGTTCCTGGTAAACGTTATATGTTAATCTTCTGGGCTATAATCCAAACAGGGCCAAGCTGATAACCCTCAAATATGTACCCTTGGCGATAGATTACCTTTTCCAGAGATCAATTTGAAGGCTTATGAGGCACATAAGGACTTTCCACAATATATTGTTCCAACCAAGCAACACATTAACGGCATAAAGTAATCATGGCGTATAGATGCACCTGTACCCTATTAGAATCCTCACGGTAACTTCAGGAAAACCCCAACTGCATCCAGCAGTTTCAAATGGGGGAAATTACATGTCAAGATTCCGCCTGGTCCAGCAGTGCTGCAAAGCCAGACGTATAGGGGGCGGCCATGGAGTGCCCCAAAATGTTAGGCAAGTTTCCCCAAGGTACATGTAATGGGTTTGTGGCACATCCAAACTCCAGCGGACACTTCGGGGAGACCTTGCTGGGTACCATGCCTCGAGCAGTACAAGGCGACTTCCTGCAATCACGAGGTGAAGCTGCCGAAATGAAGGCGTTTTATCAGTAAAGTGTCGACAAGCCTCCGAAGTAAGTACTGTGGGCCACAGTTAAGAGGAGCGTCATGCTCTACCGTAGAGCTGGTCCATCATTGTCCGGCCCACAGGCCCCACCCAGTGGTGCTGCCGCTTCGGGAGCTGGGCTGAGCTTGGGGGGTTCCTCACAGTGCAGTATTCACTTGGTTAATTTTTACAAAGTACAATTTTTAAGCAAGGGCATAATTGAACTTGAGTCCTGTAGAGGGTCATCATAAGTGTAGTACTTGCACGGTTTGCAGTTCGACAGTTGAAGGGTCTTCCTACAGAGATGGCCAAGTACAATGGAGACACAATGAATTTTCCAATCATAGAACAAAGAACATCGTAAACAACATAATTTGCCCTTGCTTAAAAATGTACATTGGAAAAACAAAGAAGTCCAACAGAGGGTTGTCCAACACTAGTCACAAATTAAAACCAAGATTGCAGCAGCGCCGATGGTCAATTACTACATCAAAATGGGTCACACGGAAAAAGATTTCAAGTGGACGGTCTTGAGTGTAATAAAGCTTAACACAAGAGGAGGGGATCCCAAAGAAATTCTGGCAAAAAGAGAAGCATATCTGATTATGAAATTCAGTACGTCACACAAGGGGGAAATGAGATGTCAAAGATCAGCAGATAATAAGCTGAAGTTGTTCCAGACATTAATCTCTTTCTAAAACTTTGAGAAAATATATAGTTTCCAGCTATGAACTAGAAGAATGCAACATATATGGAAATATTAATTCCGCAGATACCAGCATGCAAGAGGAGCACTTAGTGTGGAGAGGCTAATAGGTGCCGGCATGGTTAAGCAAAAATGACAACTAACACATGAACTGCAGCACCACCAAAAACTGCAATATCGTTCTAAGCACTTGGATTTTCCACAATGAACTACATAGACCTGCACACATCGGAAGCCAAAATGGTGCTCGAATAATTCAGCCTCAATCGTTAACCGCCGATGCCAGATTGCACGCTGACCAAGCAACCTACTGGAGCAGACAGCGGTCGAGCGAACTAGTGATTAACAAGCATTGGCATAGCCAACAGGTCTTGCCTTTGGGACATTATAAGTGTTTAGCCATGCAACAGCTGATGGAAATCGCAGGAATTACTGTAAGCATAACTTGAAGCCATTTTGTTTGCGGCATCCAATTGCATTAGCCATGTGTTAGCTATGTGATTCTGCCATCCTCACTGTTGCCTGCCTTCCTATTCTGCTTGAGTCATCAACTGTAGTTAACTCCTTCAGTACTGAGCTAGAGCATTGCGCATGCTCTGAAAAGCCTGTAGCTGCTAGAATGCACCTGTTTTAGAATGTAACTGTCAGGCTGTTTCACCTGACTAAGCTGTCCTATGTCCCCTCCCACGTTGCTGAGTAGGGAGTTTTTGCCTGCCCATGTTAGTCGATAGTTATTCTTGTACATGCTTGTACCTCCACTTTGAGTATCCATGCTTATTCAGCAAAAAACAAGGTATATAAACCCCATCGTCCCTGTATTCCTGGTACTATCTCATACAGTGCCCGATGGTGCTGTTTCGATGTAGTCCCACTCATGAGTGATTACTAAACCTTTTTTTTATATTCTAGCCTCCTTTCCAATCTCTATCTTGTTGGTTTAAGGACCAGTGGACTGCTAAGGGTGAACCCCTGCAGCAGTGAGCCCCTAAAAAGGCTTATTTTTATACAAATTGGCCCCTCTGGACTCATCAGAGACGCGGCCAATCGAAAGAGAGGTCTTGACAGAGGAATGGAATCTACTGAGGAGGTACCCTGCACGAGGAGACCCTTTGTCGTTGCAGACCAATGTGTTTTTCCGGTTTTCCTAATCTGACCCTCCAGGTGATGGCCGGTCTGACTGAGATCTCTTTTGGCTTAAGTATTGCAGTGACCATTAGGTCAGCCCAGAGCTTGGCAGATGGAGGCTGGAGACTTTTGTCATTTAGTAAAATTTGTAAGTACAGATACGGAGCGTTCTTGAGTGTTCCGCCAGGCCACTTGGTAATTTGGTCTCTTCTTGTAATGGCTTGGGGGTTTTGCCCTATCTTGTTTTGGGTGGGTCTGCAGACCCCTGTAATAGGCAAGCCTTCCGATTTGGTAAAGATACAGAGTGTTTGCGAACACTCTGCTAGACCAACTGTTAATTCGGCGTATTTTGGAAAAGGTCTGGAGCTAGAGCCTTTCTTCTTTGGTAAGGTCACTGAAGTGGCACTCTTGATTTTTGATTTGCTTGGCCAAGATTCTGGTTTCGTTTGTTTTGTCTTTTGCAATAAACAAAAGCAATTAATGAGGAGATGTTTGTCTATACTTTTTATACTTGGAATAACTACTATTTAATTATAATATATTTAATTATAATATTTTTGGCATGCCTCCTCCTAGCACACTTCATAGAATGTGTTGCTGTCTTGGAGGTACCAATATGGATTTAGAAAGTAATCAGCCGGCTCCCCTAGAGGGGACATTTAATAGGTTCATGTATATTAAATATGGTATTTCATCCATAAATGTATAGTACACTATGGAACAAATATACACAAAAAGGATCCTTATCTACGATGGCCAGTAAATGGGTCATTTGATTTTAAAAGATTATGGGCCATATGTAGGTGGCCAAATACCGATCGCTAACACCGAAAAAGGGTCATTTCCGGTGTTACCGACAAAAATGTAGCCATGTGAGATGTAGGTAATACCGAATAGGTTCGATAATAACGAATCGGTAATAAACATAAGTTACCGACTCGGAATTGCCGAAACAATGAATACCGAATCGGTATAAACGATTCGGTAATAACCCCAAATATGCTATGTAGCAAACCCGGGTAATACCGATTTTGACCAAAATCGGTAATACCGAATCGTTAATTACCACGTTTCAGGAGCATGTGGTAAACAGGAGGAGTCTATATAAACAGACCCAAAATGCATCACTGTGGACACTATGGCAGGCCTCTATCTCATAGCAAGGCGGCTACGCCTGAGAGCAGCAGGAATGAGGATCTGGAGACGTGAGGAGCAGGTGTACAGAGTACGCATCACTCTGTTCCAGTTGACAGAGGCAGAAATACACGAGAGATACAGATTGCACCCACAAACCATCCTGGATCTAATACAGGACCTAAGACCCTATCTGGAGCACCAGACGCCAAGGGCCCACGCAATCCCCACCCATGTCCAGGTACTCTGCTGCCTGCACCTCCTTGCATCAGGAAGTTTCCAGGGCGTGATAGCAGTAGTGGGTGGAGTATCACAGAGCTGCCTATCCCGGTTCTTCAACACCTTCCTAGACGCCATGATGGACAGAATGGAACACTACATATCCTTCCCCAGTACGCAGGCGGAGCTGCAGAGAACCAAGCTGGAGTTCTATCAACTTGCCCACTTCCCCCACGTGATCGGCTGCATCGATGGGACCCACATTCCCATCTGCCCACCTGCAGCAAGTGAATATATTTACAGGAACCGCAAATCCACCCACTCAATCAATGTGTAGGTGATCTGCAATGCTAAACACATAATAACAGACATCGTGGCAAAATACCCCGGGAGTACCCACGCTGCTTACATCTTCAGGAACAGTGGCATACATACACGTCTGCTTGCTGGTGAATTTGCCGACGGATACATACTTGGTAAGTAAATGTCACACACCCTGATGTACACCCTGGCACAAGCTGTTGGTCACACCAATCAATGCAACTTACTTCTCATCATAGGTGACAGCGCATATGCCCTCCGGCCTTTTCTCCTCACACCATATCTGAACCCAACCACCCGAAGGGAGAGGAGATACAATGTGGCACATAGGAGCACACGCAACGTGGTGGAGCGCACTTTTGGTTTGCTCAAAAGCAGATTCCGTTGCCTCCACAAAACAGGAGGTGCGCGTCTGTACAGCCCCATCAAATGTTGCAAGATCATTGCTACGTGTGCAATGCTACACAATCTGGCCACTAAAAAAGGAACAGCAGTGGAACTAACTGAGTCAGAGGACGAGGACGAGGACAACCCTCAGCCAGAGCCCAGCGCGGCTGGTGCTGCTATTGAACATGATGGGAGACATAGACGGGCAGAGATTACATCACACTATTTCTGAGTGAGTAAAGACACAGAGGCATTTCAAATTACATGTAGAGGTGTTTATTTGGCACACCTCCAGCATTGTGAGCATAGTCCAATTGGACATGGGTTACATCACCCATCACATGCATGTGGACAGCCAGTGTCCTTCACTTCTTGCGTCCCCGTGCTGCACGTGCTTGTTCCCCATCGACACAGACTGGTGAGTCGGACCGTTCCTGTGCTGGGGCATTACGTCCACTACGCCTCCTGCACTCGGTGGGTGAGGGTGTAATGCTACCACGGCTGGTAGCCTCCTCACTGTCCCCCCCCCCCCTTCCATATTAGAGGCCTTGGCATTCTGCATGAGCTCTAGCACTGAGGTCATGGACACCATCCCCCTGGCCACATCCCTGCTGCAATGCGCCATCTCCTCCTGCATGGCGATGGACCGGCGACACATCAGTGATGTCGTAGTGGCCAGCCGGTTCACCGACTTGGTATAGTCCTGGAGTCTCTGTCTCTCCCGGCGCATGCCAACACGGTCCTGCTCCAGCTGGCTGCAGAGGTTGTCCACCGAGGTTGCTACCCTCTCCATCCCTGCAGACATATTCTCCCCCATGGCACTGATACCCTTCTCCATCTTGTGCATATGTCTGTTAATGTTTGCCACCTCCCTGTGTAATGACTTCATCTCCCTCCATTGCAGGCGCTGGACCTTCAGCATGTTGCCTTCCAGTCCATCGAACACACTGTCACCCTGCTGAACTGCCACTGGACTGTCTGGCCTTGCCCTGCGGCATCGTGATGAGATGTTCGCACCCTCGGATGCAGAACCAGCCCGCGCCCTGTTGGATCTCTCTACGATAGGACTTTGTGCGCGCTGGCTGCCCTCCTCCTCCGACGACTCCATCTGCTGGAGGGTGTTCACGGCATGCCTCCTGCCTGACTGTGGTGGTGGTGGTGGTGGTGGTGGTGGTGGTGATGTTGGTGAATGTCGCAGTGGTGACTGAGTGAGAGGGGATTGCGGACCTCCCTGGCGCTGTGGTGATGGCTGTGGTGGAGGATTGGCTGGCTGCGATGGCGCAGAGCTGGTGTTCCCTGCAGGCATGCTGTCTTCATCCCGTACACTCCCCTCTGGCCTGGCTGACCTGCCTCTGCTGCCCTCAGCTGCACTGCGAGATGACTCGCCTGCAATGACACAAATGTAAATATTCTCAATGCTCTGTCTGCATTGCCATTGCATTAAAGTACATGCCAACAGTGCACAGTGGTTATCCTGACCTATCGAATTCTATCACCATGCTATTGTGTTAGCTGCCCTGACAGTCCTGATCATGATTTCACACTGAATACATCACCCAGAATGCATTGCAGGTAAGCAGTAAGACATGGTGTGGAGTGGGAGCACATTTACCACTATGGGGGTTGGGGTGGGGGAGGGGGTAGGGCAGCATGCTGGGCATGCTTCTTACCTTGTTTTCTAGCTGCTCTGGCGGAGCTGTCTGCATCTCCTATGCCACTCACACTCTCCCGCTGGATGGTGGACTCTACCATCTGTTCCAGTGGTGTAGGTACTGGGGCTCGATTTTTTCCTCCTCCAGTTTTCCCTGCCAGCCTATGTCTCTCTGCCATCCTCTGTTTTGCAGTTTTTCTGAGGTCATACCACCTCTTTCTGATGTCCTCTATGGTGCGCAGGGTCACACCTATGGCATTGATCTTGTCCCGAATGCCACTCCATATTTGCCTCTTCTGTGCGTCTGGCACTTGTTGGGACTGGGCTCCAAACAGCTTGTGGTACTCTTGTGTGACATCCTCGATCAGGATCTCAAGCTCCTTGTCACTGAACTTGAGTTTTCTTTTTCTTTCACCTGCCTCCTTCTCCTTGTCCTGGCTTGCCATTTCAATGCTTGTTCAGTGGTTTTCCTTTTTATTTTCTTGACTGTGTTGGTGCTGGCTCCTCAGCTCTCCTGCCTGCCTGCCTGCCTCACAGTGAGCTCCAGGCCCTGTGCACCTGGCTGGGTGTGGCAACTTCCTGTTTGGGAAGTAAATGGGTGTATCAGGATTGGCTGATTCACCAAAACGCTATTTTTTGAATTACCGAGTCGGTAATACCGAATTTGGGTGTGGAATCTGTATCACCGATTCGGTAATAGCCTTTCGGTATGTATTTTTATTACCGATCTGTTCACAATCGGTATTTAATACCGATTTGCTACGATTCGGTAATGTTTACCGAATTTTTACCTACATCACGTTTACCTCATTCTTAATACCGATTCGGTATGAATCGGTATTAAGGATTCGGTATTGGCAATTTACCTACATATGGCCCTATATGTTTGATTGCGTACAAATGTGGGGATTTTTCTCCTTATGATATTTGTAACATGGAACAGTCTTTGGGCTGTTTACTTGTCTTGGTGCAGTCTCTGGACTACTTTTGAGAGCTCCTTTGTTTGTAAATATGATGATTTACAATTGGTTTGGTTTGAGTACAGTCTGTGGGTTGCCTCTTGTTTTTGTCCTAGTATTGATTTGTGGGTTGATTGTGTGTTTGAGTGTCTATGAGGTTTGTGGACTGACACTGGTGGTAATGCTTGTGAAGTACTTGTTTGAGTGAGTAGCATCTGTGGTCTTTGTGTAAGGATGGCTTGCCTTTGCAAACTGTGTTGTGTGTTATAAGTATGTGGCTCCTTCTTGAAAATGTCTGGAATTAGCTCAATTTGGTTTGTTGTCGTCATTGTGTTCTGCCGATGCCATTGGAGGAATTAGACTTTACATTTCAAAGAATGAATTATATAAAATATGTTAAGTAACTGCACGCTACTATGGCAAGTAAAAGCAGTAACAAAATTATTGCCACAATGGTACAAAAATTTGAATTAAATCTCAAAGCAGAATCACTTAGTATTGTATTTTATATAAAAAAGAGATAATGTTATCTCACAACAAATGCAGTGCTTTGAAACCTTTTGGGTATAGCAAGAGTTATATATTGTTAAAACTAACTTTACCTAGAAAAAAAGGCACTCAAAAGAGAAAAGTAGGCATCACAGACAAAAACGAATTTGTGTGTTTTATACAACTAGGACTTAACAAAATTAAAAATAGATATGTAGCATTTTGTTAGTACTGCCTATCAGCTGTACACAATGTTACAGCACTATCCTTAGATACATCATATCAAATATTATAAGTCATTCACATTATATGAGTAATTGGTTGTTGCTAAAATAAAAGCAACCTTCTTCTACCACACTGCCAACAATAGATTTTGACTGGCTTGGAATGTCTGGTTTTTAGCTGAGCCTCATTCCCAGCACCAGAAAAAGAGCTTTTAACAGATGCTCAAAGCTGTCTGTCTGAAGGAAGCTGTCTGTCAGAGCGGAGGGAGGTTAATGAATGGTTTATCAACTTTTTCGGGTTTCTGTGAGGACCGTAGAATACAGCATATTGCTGTCATATTGAAAACAGATGGCATTATAAGGGGCCTTGTGCCATTAAATGTCAGACAGGATTTATCAGTCTTGGAGCACAAGGCCTTTTCTCCTGAAAAAGTGTAGAAGCTAGCGCCTCCCGGTCATAAAACACAGTTGAATTAATAACACAGGCATTACTCAGGCACAAGCTACAAATAAGCACTGTGGCAACTAGGTTTTAAGTAGAAAATGACATAAAGGCATCTGTAATAAAGACTACTCATTTTGAAAGTTGGAAATACAGCTTCATTATTGTGGATAAAAGAGAAAGGATAAAAGTCAGGACTTACTTTCCTGCTTTTCCTAAAAATTACATCTGTGTATCTGATGGCAAATAATTACTGCTTTTAAAAAGTGAAAGAAACTTTCTGTGTTTCAGTAAAGCTTCTGTACTTAGTTTCAAAAGAAATTTTATAAGTGTTCTAAATAAAAGCATTTAAAGCCAAAGGGAAAGGAATGAGGCCTGCTTTTCATATGTAGAAACAACAAAAGGGTAACTGATCATTATTAAAAAAATGACTACATGAAAAATGAATTGTTAAAAGTCATTGCACTAACATCATTTTTGCATTATCATGATTTTTATAATGTCTAATAACACTATTGGGAAAATTTAATAATATTTAGCACTGTAAAAAATTACCCTGTGCAAAGTGTGCATTAAGATTTCAATGTTTAAATTGTTAAATATATTGTGCATCCAAATCAAAAAGGTGAGTATTAGTTTATCTCACAATGACAATATTACTGTCTTTAAGTGACAAACTTAAAATGTAGTATGGCCTAATGGCTGCAGTGTCAAATACAAAGGCTATTAAAAGTTATGCAAAGAGTAGCTATACAGACAAGTGAATTACATTGCAAGCCTTTATGCACAAGAATTCTGGGCGCATTATGAAAACAAACATTTTGAGCTAGTTCTTTAGGTGCTAGAATGCACAGTGCACAAGAATAAAAAATATAGAGAAAAAGTTACATCCAACCTTTGAATTATCAGCACACAGGCACGGAGCAGGGATGCACTTCAGTCATGCTTCTCAAGAGTTACTTTGAATTGTAAAGGCCACATGGGAATAGTCTTGCTTAGACAGGGGACAACAGGTTTAAGGGTCAGAGGCCAAGTTCTGTATTTAGAACTGACCAGCACTACTGAAAGAAAAATGTCCATACAGGGATTTTTTGAGCATTTTTTAAATCTGAGGTTAGCCACTGTGACAGTGTGTGATTTCCACTTTTAGGGGCCTACATTACACTATGAAAGCATTACAGCGTTTCCTGATGTGTACATGTACATATATAAATGTGTAAATGCAAGTTGTACATTTAGTCTATAGCACTTGTAATAATAATACAAATAAATAAATAAACAGGGCTGTATTTGATTGAACGGGGAACATATTCCTTTTCAGCAAATTTGCTTCTTTTTTGATCTACAGCAAATAACACGTGTTAAGCAAATGCACACTCCGGTGCCACTTGTTCTGAATAGGAAAAACATAGATATAATACCTGCTTGTAATGTTGAAGAGTAGTTTAACAAATTAATTCCTTTGCATTAATTACATTTCCTGATTCTAACATTGTAGGATCAAACACTACAGGTATTGTAAACTTTGCTCTAATGATGTCAGAGGCTATATTGTGCCTAGGAAAATTAGGGTCAAATTAATTCTCAATTCATGTTAATAATATTTAGGATATCATCATTAGTAATTTACCTACATTTAAGAAATGGACGCATGTACTTAGTTATTTCAATGAACTTATGGCCTTGATTAATCACCACAGATCTGTTTTAGGTAACATTAGCTAAAAGAAAATATTACATATTCTGTTAGGAGCAGATGGGGATATCACTGTTTTCTTGAGAAATAATACCAGTGTAGGAGATATGCACGGTGGGGTTTATCCTACTGAATAACGTTATCAAGGGGCAGCAGCATCTGTGTGCCATGTGCTGAGAACAGCTCTACCATGCATACAGAAATAATGGTTTTAACTTAAGATTACTGTGCCAGGGCTAAGATAAGGAGGCAGTGAAATTAATTATGCTTGCATTCATGCGACATCATGTTAAAACGGTACAATAGCTAAAGGAATCAGTAGTTGGTTATTGGATTAATGTTTTGTAGTTAGCTCAATGAGCTTGTATAGTAACATCTACAATGTGGTATAGTCCAATATTATTGGATATGGCCTCCTTGATATGGATTGCCCTAGCTATTTACCTACTACAAGTCTGTTTGTGCCCAGCTGCCAAAGGGGGTAAATATTGTCGGCAGGAGGTCACCTGCTTAGGTTACCTACTGTCGAAGGGGGGTAGGAGAGTAGCTCTTGGGCAAATTAAGGCTAAGCACAATTAGGTAACACACTGTATTTTGGGGGGGTTTTGTTTGTTGTTGTGTTCTCACTCTCTCTCTCTCTCTCGCTCTTTTTCGAACCTGTCTAAACTGCCTAGGAGCGGCTATGAGACAATTGGTTGGGCTTGCTTTAGTCATTCATTTCACAAGATGCTGTGAACATGTTCTTAAATAAATAGAGACAAAGCACCACATCAGTGCAGGTCTAAATGGCTATTAAGTAATACTGTTTGAACAAAATGTTAGAATTAACAAAATTGATAAATGAATACGCCATGTTACTTCCCATCCTGTCTGTAAACTCATTGTTAAGCGCTTGACCACGAGGTTCTAGTTGTTTCCGTCTTGATGATGCTAGCTCCCAACTCCTCTGGAAACGAATCAGTGAACCAAGGATTGAACTCTTGACGCATCTGAATAGGTCCCAAGGGAAAGGGGAAGTGGAGAGAGAAACAAACAAACACTGCATCTCTTCTTGAGATGGCAGTCAGGGTTTCTCTTTGAAGTGTTTAGGACTTCTTGAAGATGTGACACACTTTTGACACCGTCACTGTATAATCAGAAATTTTAACAATAAATCGAATAAACAAGATCTTTTACCATTTGCTTATAATATATGTCATTCAGTTCAAATGTACACACCATAGTCTTGTAAAGCCCTTTCGACACTTCTATAATTGCTAGGCGATGTAGATTCAGTCTTTGCGCCTTTAAGTACAAACACAAGGATTTCAATATGAAGAATGATGTCAAAAATAAACTTGAACTGATTAGTTATTGTTAGTGATAAGATAACCAAATCAACATATCACAAACTCTTCAAGTTTATCTTACCTTGCAATTATTCTTCATGTGCTGCTATTTGGATTCTGAAAGTAAGTAATAACAAGAAAGAATACAGCATACAAATCAAGCAAATACAGGTTCAAAGTAATGTTCTGAATTGCTGTTAAATCCACTGTTACTATATATCACGTTTTAACTTTAGCATCAAAAGTTGCAGTTATAATCACTGCTATTTTATATCGCGTTTTGACCTAAGCAAAAAACTGAGCAAGGTATCTGAATTGCAATTACATTCACTGCTTCTACATATATCACGTTTTATCAGAGTTGCAAATTGAGTCAACACATTATTGTATTAAAGATACACAAAGTCTTTATCATGATGCTCAAGAACGCGAAGATTATATGTCCTTTTAAGAGTTCGTTTCGTTCTATTTGTATGATGAAATCCAATTGTAAAATTTACTGTAGCCAATGCTTTTTATTTCTTGGGAAGCGTCTTATTTCAATAGTTAAATAGTCTTACTTGTTTGTCTTTGTTTTTGCAGGACACCGAAAGTCCAGGAACGCGAAGAACCGGAATTACCTTTGATGGGTCCAGCATGAGAAGCCTCCGGCGGAAGACGCGAAGATACGAAGATCAAGGAGCCGATGAAAACAGAAAGCTGGATCGCGCTGAGAAAATCTTCAGGTAAGGAGCAGGGAAGGGAGCGAGGGAAGAAATAGGCTAACAGGAGGCACGGAAGAATTACAGGAGGCAGGAAGGGAAGGAGACTGGAGCTTGAACACGAAGACTGGAACACTTGAAACTCGAAGGCTGGAACGCTCGCGGAGACGCTGTAGCTTGAAGCGAAGCGCCTCTGTACGTGAAGACGATGCTTTTATAGTCTTCCTGGGTGTGTGCTCTTCCCTCTTCACGTGTAAGGCCAAGTTCGTTAAAACCTTTTACACACGTGAATGATTTGTCAAAGGTTACTGAACAAGCACTGCTAAACCCATATGCCCAAGAAAACAAGCATTGCTAAAACCAAATTATGAAACCTGATTGTTTGAATATGAAGATTATTAAATGACATTCACAGATGTAAGTTATGAATCATTAGGTGCATATTGAGTTCTTAGACACAGCAATTTATGTACCCATACCAGTTCTCCCCCCAAAGATCTCCTTACAGATCGTGGTTTGTTAGAATAGAGGGCATGAAATGATCAAATTAACCGAGGAGCGTGAATATTAACTACGGGCTCCCAGGATCTTTCTGAAGATTCATCACCCTTCCAATCAATTAGATAATACAAGTGTCCTCGTATACGCTTTGAATCCAGGATTTTCTTAACTTCATATTCTACATGGTCTCCTACTACTACGGGAGGAGGGGGATCATCAGGTCGGGTGTTTAGATCAACGGGTTTAATAAGAGACACATGAAAAACTGGATGAATTGAGTAATGTTGAGGGAAAACTAATTTTACAGAAACTGGATTGATTACTTTTACGACTGGGAATGGACCAATGAAGCGAGGTTTTAATTTCTTGGGTCCTTCTAGCTGAACATTTCGTGTTGACAACCAAACTAAATCTCCAGATTTATATATTGGAGCTGGTATTCTATGTCGATCAGCAGATTCTTTCATCTTTTCTTTTTGTTTGGCTAATGATTTTTTAACATGTTCCTGAAAAGCTAATAAACTGTCTAACCTTTCTGAAACAGCAGGCATGTTATGTGCTTTTTCTGGAAATATAATTGGCAAGGTTCGAGGATGTTGACCAGTGAGAAAATAGAAGGGGGAACATCCCAAAGCTGAATGTATCGAGTTATTATATGCAAATTCCGCCATGGGTAATGCTTCATCCCAATTGGAGGACAAAGTGGTTGTCAAACAGCGTAAACTCTGTTCTAGATATTGATTCAATTTTTTGGTTTGACCGTCCATTTGGGGATGGAATGCTGAGGACAGAGCTGGATCTATTCCTAACTGTCCACTGAGTTGTTTCCAAAATTTTGACAAGAATTTTGGACCCCTATCTGAAATAATTTTTTGTGGTAATCCATGTAATTTGACAATGTTAGCTAGAAATACATTACTAAACTCAACTGCAGACGGGAGTTTGGGCAAAGGAATAAAATGTCCCATCTTGGATAATAAGTCTACCACCACTAATATGGTTGTCAAACCATGTGATTTAGGTAAGTCTGTGACAAAATCTAAACTGATCGTGTGCCAGGGAAACGAAGGTATAGCCATTGGCTGCAATAAACCCATTGTAGGAGTATGAGACGATTTCTGTCGTGCGCACACAGGACAAGCACAAACATATTGATTTACATCTGAACTCATATTATTCCACCAGAAATGTTTTTGGCATAATTCTAGAGTTTTGTTAACTCCTGGATGAGCAGCTATAGCTAGATCATGATTCCATTTGATTATTTGTTCTCTCAAATCTTGTTCTGGAACAAATAATCTATTCTTGTGATAAAATAGACCATCTTGA
Source organism: Lissotriton helveticus (assembly GCF_964261635.1). Classification (NCBI taxonomy): domain Eukaryota; kingdom Metazoa; phylum Chordata; class Amphibia; order Caudata; family Salamandridae; genus Lissotriton; species Lissotriton helveticus. The sequence continues at coordinate 495,679,788 of NC_136070.1, read as the reverse complement.
ATGGAAGTATGTTTTTGTGAAAGCCATTGTTGTTGATTCAGATTCTCAGTTTATTGTTTTAGTAAAGTCAAGAAATCAATAGAAGAAATTTCTGCACAGACTTTCTCAGCAGGAATAATACCCTGCAAATCCTTATTTTGGTCTTTATCCTTCTCACAAACCAGACGAGAAAGTGTATCTGATAATAATTGTTTAGCTCCAGGTCGGTAAGTGATTAGGAAATCAAATTCACTGAAGAATTGCAACCAGCGCATTTGCCTGGGGGTAAATGCTTTCACTGTGGAATAGAACTGTATATTTTTATGATCAGAAAATATTGTTACAGTGTGTTTAGCTCCCAAGAGATGATGTCTCCATTCTTGGAAGACTGCTTTAATTTGTAAGAGCTCACGCTCAGCAATTATATAATTTTGTTCTGCTGGTAAGTGTTTTCATGAGTAAAAGGCTATTGGATGAAAATACCCCGAATTTACATCTTTTTGCATCAAAACTCCACCAATGGCTGTTTTCAAAGCATCAGCTTCCACATAAAACGGTCTGTCAGGATCTGGATGCACGAAAATGGGTGCTGAAGTAAAAGCTTTTTTCAGTGTGGTAAAGGTTGATTCTGCTTCAACACTCCAATGAAATTTCTTTCCTTTTTGTAACAGTTGAATAATTGGTATAACAATTTCAGAGAATTTTGAGATAAAGCGTCTGTAAAAGTTTGCAAATCCTAAAATTCTATGCGTTTCTTTAACAGAGGTTGGAGCAGGCCACTTTAAAATTGCTTCCACCTTTTTTGGGTCCATTATAATTCCTTCAGGGGACAACCAATACCCTAGAAATTCCACCTTAGAGGTATTGAAAACACATTTCTCTAATTTGACAAATAAGGAATTATCTCTGAGTTTTTGTAGGACTGATCTAACACGATCCACATGTTCTTCTGAATTCTCAGAATAGATTAAAATGTCGTCGATATATACAATAACGCAGATGTCCAATAGATCATGCAATACTTCAATAATAAAGTATTGAAATGCAGCTAGGGCATTGCATAGACCAAATGGCATTACTGTATACTCGAACAGGCCAAATTTTGTGAGGAAAGCAGTTTTCCACTCGTCACCCTCTTTTATGCGTATTAGATGATGAGCACCACATAGATCAAGCTTGGTGTAAATACTTGAACCCTTAACTTGATTTAATAACACAGGAATCAGAGGTAAGGAGTATTGATTTTTAATGGTAGCTTTGTTAGCTGCGCGGTAATCGATACAAGCCCTCAAATCTCCCGTCTTCTTCGCCACGAAAAATAGAGGAGATGAAACTGGCGAGGTGGAGTGACAAATGAAACCAATCTCTAACAATTCGTCTAGGTACGTTCGTAGGTACTGATTTTCTGGTTCTGTTAGAGCATATATCCGACTACAAGGTAGGACAGCTCCTGGAATTAAATCAATTCTGCAATCGTAAATCCTATGAGGCGGTAGTTTAGTTACCTTCACAGGATCGAACACATCAGAGAAATCTTTATATTCTCTGGGAATGTCAGAAGAGTTAGAATGTACTGTGGCACAGGAAAGGGGAATGACCGGATCTTTAATTTCTTGGTAGCAATGTAGTTTACAATAAGCAGAAACCAAAGTCACTGTACGTCTCACCCAATCGAATTTTGGGTTATTAAGTTTTAACCACGGAATTCCTAAAATAACCCCAAAGGTTGGTGTATCAATAAGATCAAATGTGGTAAGTTCAGTATGTCCATTGTCAGATACTAGAATCAATGATGTTGTATGAAACCTTATTAATCCTGAAGAGAGTGCAGAGCCATCAACTGCCCGCACAGGTTCTGGTTCCTTCTTGGGAACTTGAGTTAAATTTAATTTCCGGGCCAAATCCACATCAAAAAAGTTACCGGTAGCTCCTGAATCAATAAGTACAGGAATACTGTGTCTTTGTTGATTTGACAAAATCGAAATTACTCTAATCATGAAATGTCTAGGTATATGATTAGTTACACTTGTTGCATATTGTGAGACCTTCTGACTAATTTTTCTCGAGGAGTCGATCTCTTCATTCCTCGAGATAATCAGTTTTCCGATTCCTGAGAGGAATTTGACACTATTGCTATAGCCTTCTTTTTAATTGGTTTGATAGAACAATCTTTGGCGAAATGGCCAGATTTTCCACAATATAAACATAAGTTTGCTTTTCGCCTTCGATCCTTTTTCTCCTGAGACCAGGGACCTTTGATTCCTCCAATATGCATAGGTTCCACTTGAGCATTTTTATCTTCACTTTCTTTTCTTTCAGTTTTAAAGTGTAAGTTCCATATGTCTGTTCTTGGTCTTTCACCTTTTCTTTCAACTAACCTGTGATCTAGCTTAACCACCAAGTCTTGAAATTCAGTAAAATCATCAGGTAGGTTGACTATGTGGGCTAATGAGTCTTTTAAGTCGTCCTTTAGACCCCGATAAAATAAAGATATCCTTTTATCCTCAGGCCATTGAGTTTCAGCAAGTAATCTATTAAAGGTTGTGACGTATGTAATCAAATCTTTTGAGCCTTGACGCAAATTTAAAAGCTCATTGTCAGATGCCTGTAGAAATACATGCTTAGCCAAAAGGCTAGACATGGCTGCCTTAAAATTAGTTAACTTATAAAGCATTGGATCATTTTTATCAACTAAAGGCATAGCCCAATTGGCTGCCACCTCTCCAAGGTATGAAATAATGAAAGCCACTTTTGAAGTATCTGAAGTAAAAATTTGTGGTTTACACATAAAGTGTAACTGGCATTGGCTCATAAATGTATTAAAGCGATTACTGTCTCCTGTAAATCTTTCTGGGTTTGCTAATGGTACGGTGCTTGGTGAAACTACTGTGAGTTGTACTGGTTGATTAGAAACATTTCCTGTGGAGGTCTGAGACTGATAGGCTGAAGCTCCAAATTTGGGTGGTGACAAAAGGGGTCGCCTCTCATCTTCTTTTTCCCTCCAAGAAGTGAAGCCTGTCCTAGTTGTATCTAACTCCTGTCTAAGAGATTGATTTTCTAGACGTAAATCCTGGATCTCATCATTCATTTTACGTACCAACTGGGCCAGCTGAGAAACATCCATATTAGAGAAATCCATGGTCTCAAAACACCATCAAGAGGAAACAAGGGGATGTGTGGCTTCGCTTTCTGTTAAGCGTTTGACCACGAGGTTCCAGTTGTTTCCGTCTTGATGATGCTAGCTCCCAACTCCTCTGGAAACTAATCAGTGAACCAAGGATTGAACTCTTGACACATCTGAATAGGTCCCAAGGGAAAGTGGAAGTGGAGAGAGAAACAAACAAACACTGGATCTCTTCTTGAGATTGCAGTCAGGGTTTCTCTTTGAAGTGTTCAGGACTTCTTGTAGATGTGACGCACTTTTGACACCATCACTGTATAATCAGAAATTTTAACAATAAATCGAATAAACAAGTTCTTTTACCATTTACTTATAATATATGTCATTCAGTTCAAATGTACATACCATAGTCTTGTAAAGCCCTTTCGACACGTCTATAATTGCTAGGCGATGTAGATTAGGCCTTTGCGCCTTTAAGTACAAACACAAGGATTTCAATATGAAGAATGATGTAAAAATAAACTTGAACTGATTAGTTATTGTTAGTGATAAGATAACCAAATCAGCATATCACAAACTCTTCAGGTTTATCTTACCTTGCAATTATTCTTCATGTGCTGCTATTTGGATTCTGAAAGTAAGTAATAACAAGAAAGAATACAGCATACAAATCAAGCAAATTCAGGTTCAAAGTAATGTCCTGAATTGCTGTTAAATCCACTGTTACTATATATCACGTTTTAACTTTAGCATCAAAAGTTGCAGTTATAATCACTGCTATTTTATATCGCGTTTTGACCTAAGCAAAAAACTGAGCAAGGTATCTGAATTGCAGTTACATTCACTGCTTCTACATATATCACGCTTTATCAGAGTTGCAAATTGAGTCAACACATTATTGTATTAAAGATACACAAAGTCTTTATCATGATGATCAAGAACGCGAAGATTATATGTCCTTTTAGGAGTTCGCTTCGTTCTATTTGTATGATGAAATCCAATGGTAAAATTTACTGTTGCCAATGCTTTTTATTTCTTGGGAAGCGTCTTATTTCAATAGTTAAATAGTCTTACTTGTTTGTCTTTGTTTTTGCAGGACACCGGAAGTCCAGGAACGCGAAGAACCGGAATTACCTTTGATGGGTCCAGCATGAGAAGCCTCCGGCGGAAGATGCGAAGACACGAAGATCAAGGAGCCGATGAAAACAGAAAGCTGGATCGCACTGAGAAAATCTTCAGGTAAGGAGCAGGGAAGGGAGCAAGGGAAGAAATAGGCTACCGGGAAGCAGGGAAGAATTACAGGGGGCAGGAAGGGAAGGAGACTGGAGATTGAACACGAAGACTGGAACACTTGGAACTCAAAGGCTGGAACGCTCGCGGAGACGCTGTAGCTTGAAGCGAAGCGTCTCTGTACGTGAAGACGATGCTTTTATAGTCTTCCTGGGTGTGCGCTCTTCCCTCTTCACGTGTGAGGCCAAGTTCGTTAAAACCTTTTACACACGTGAATGATTTGTCAAAGGTTACTGAACAAGCACTTCTAAACCCATATGCCCAAGAAAACAAGCATAGCTAAAACCAAATTATGAAACATGATTGTTTGAATATGAAGACTATTAAATGACATTCACAGATGTAAGTTATGAATCATTAGGTGCATATTGAGTTCTTAGACACAGCAATTTATGTACCCATAACACTCATAAAGTTGGAATTAGATAAGGATGAAAGGATGGGTAGATTAGACTGATGTTCCCTTATTTGACCTTTAAGGGAACTAAATGATTGGGGGGTTTTGTTCCAAATTCCCAGGTTGCAACACCATTATTGTTGATGTTATTACAGCACTACATAAGTCGCAGAGCCATCACAAGTCCCTCATTAGTTAGTCCATGTAATCAAGCTGACAACCCTCGCTAGAGCTGGTGAATAGGTTTCTCCCCTGAATATGATATTACATGGCCCAGATCACAATGGTGGGAAAGAAGCATAGGCCCTTAGCACGCATTTTTAAGAACCTAGGCCCAGATGTAGGTAATAGCCAATTACCAAATGGTAAATACCGAATTTTACCGATTCGGTATTCACTATTCGGTAATTGCTATGTAGGTAAATAATTCGGTAAAAATACCGAATCTGTAAGATTCTGTAATTACCGATTCTGTAATTACCGAATTAATTATCGGTATTTGCCATTGATTCCTATGGGCCTTGAAGCCCAGAGGATTCAATAGCAAATACAGGTTAGGTAATTACCGAATCTGTAAAATTACCGAATTTTCAAGGGGGACAGGGTGTCACTTTGACACCCTGTTGCACCCCTGTTTCTGGCTTGTGTGCCATGTGACACACATACATGCCCTTAGGGCATGTCTGTGTGCCACATGGCACAGGTGTACATGCACAGATGTGCATGTACACTAGAATTCGTTATTTACCATGGAATAGTATTCCATGGTAAATAACGATTCGGTAAGGGCCTGTGGCACTGATTACAGTGCCACCTACATCTTGATTTACAGAATCGGTATATTTACCGATTGGGTATTTTACTGAATCTGTAAATTTACCGAATCGGTAAATATACTGATTCTGCAAATAAAATGCCCCCTACATGCCAATTCCCAAATACCGGTCGGTAACGGCCGAAATCGGCCTTTACCGACCGGTAATTGGCGACCTACATCTGGGCCAAAATGTTCTTTTGCCTGTTTTCTTGTCTACCACAAACAAGTTCTGCTGGAAAATTCATGTACCTACTAGGTTATGTTTTAATTTATCAGTTATTCATGTAATATGGATCTCTGTTAAATTCATAGTTTTAGAGTTTCCCGCTAAACCTATAATATGAGAGCATGGTCATAAAGGGCAAAACATGGTTGTTCTTATGAAAGAAAATAATTTTAGAGGTCTCTGCAGTTTTGCACAATAGTGAAAGTTCACAAAGTAGGAGCTGTATCATGAGAAAGAATAGTTGTTTTGAAATTCCTTTTCTTTGAGGTTCTTCAGAAAAATAATAAAGGGCATTTCTGAAATAGAATATACTCTTTTGATTGATTATTTGTATGTTGTGTCTAAAGATTTCTGCTCCGTTTACTAACAGATATCTGCTGCCCTGCAACCATTGCCAGAGGGGTCAGGACATCAGATCCAACCAAGGAACCAACACAGGCATTGCTGGCAACTATAACAGCAGTGAAGGTGGAAGACCGAAAGAAGCGTGTACCCCTACTACTGTCGGATAATCTTGAATGAAAGACGGGGTCACAGATCAGGACGGAGAGCTGATCCTTCACTTTGTTCCAGTTTTTGATGCCCAGCTGAGAGAGGCACAGACCCATAACAAGAGCAAGGAGGTTTTGCCTGAGGTGACCCCTCTGAAACAAGGGTTGCTTTGGATCTGTGCATCAGGCCTCTGAGTTCTGGTCCCCATGTGAAAGCAAGTCTGCACCTTTGTTTGTTGATAAGCAGGTGCCTGGGCACACTGGGTAAAATCTGCGGCCCCGAAAAAAGAGCTGTGCGCCAGCGGAGCAACACAGGAGTTAGGGGAGGACTTGAGTTCAGGGTACAGGTGCTGTGCCGCTGGTGCCTGTTAGATTAGAGTGAAGAATACTGGTGCACTGCCTGAGACACTGGACAGGATCGTTGAGGGTATTTGCCCTGGAGGGTGATTGCCCTATCCTGAAAGAAAAACGTTCTACTTATTTTGGGCTATGATTCTTTTTCTGGGTTGCAAGTTGGGCAGCTCCACCGTTGGAGAAGTGAACACTTGATGAACGATAAGAGCCTGCCTGTGAGGCTCAGACGGACACAGGGAGAAGACTCCCCTCTGGCTGGTTGTACAGTGGCTTCAATTTCCCAAGTACTTTTGTTGTTAGCAATGTACCCCTTTGGTCATCCCATTTTTGAGGAGGAGCAGCCCTTTGCAGCTCCTAGTCCTAATTCCCATTGCCCCGTTTGGTCCTCCTGGGCCCCAAAACAAAGATTGTTTTTGTGACAATATGTGTATTTACTTTAATATTTGCATTTGATATACTGTTTTGCCTGCAAGAAAAATATGTTCAGCACACTTTGATAAATACTACTCTGCCCCCCCCGAACATATCATTGGTACTATAGCCCTCATAAAGAAGAACACTAGAAGGTCTAACAAAACAATGTTAAACGAAATGTTCAGAATATAAGTGCCCGACTAGTAACTGATCACGGATTAGTCAACTGATGTTATTGGATATAAGTAATAATTTTTATGTATCCTCTATTGCATAGCAATGTCTTCAGCTAATCCTAAAAGGACCGTCTGTGGAAATCGCAGGAATTACTGTTAGCATAAGCTGAAGCCATTTTGTTTGCGGCATCCATTTGCATTAGCCATGTGTTAGCCATGTGATTCTGCCGTCCTCACTGTTGTCTGCCTTCCTATTCTGCTTGAGTCATCAACTGTAGTTCACAGCCTTCAGTACTGAGCCAGAGTACTGCACATGCTCAGAAAGGCCTGTTGCTGCTAGAATGCACCAGTTTTAGAATGTAACTGTCAGGCTGTTTCAACTGACTATGCTTTCCTATGTCCCCTCCCACGTTGCTGAGTAAGGGGTTTTTGTCTGCCCATGTTAGTCGATAGTTATTCTTGTACATGCTTGTACCTCCTCTTTGAGTCTCCATACTTATTCAGCAACAAACAAGGTATGTAAACCCCATGGTCCCTGTATTCCTGGTACTATCTCATACAGTGCCCGAGGGTGCTGTATCAATGTAGTCCCACTCATGAGTGATTAATAAACCTGTTTTTTTTTATATTCCAGCCTCCGTGTCAATCTCTATTTTGTTGGTTTAAGGACCAGTGGACTGATACGGGTGAAACCCTGCAGCAGTGAGCCCCTAAAAAGGCTTATTTTTCCACTCTAGGATCTTGTGCTACATAATTGAATACATTTAAGGTCCCAAAGGTGAGACCTATTGGCTATGCCAATGCTTGTTTCTACAAGGCGGGGTATAAGCAGCGCTCAGGGCGTGATGCAGCCCGAAATATACAGATCACTGCCTACAAGCAACTAAGGTCTGCAGCTCCTCCTCCTCTCCCGCTATTGGCTACCTCATTTCCAGCTCGGCCCCGGGACCGCTATTTTAAAATAAAAAAATATATACATACGCTTGGCTGCTAAGGTGCTGTTTGTCATTCCAGAAAGGGCTCCAAGAATTAGAAGTCAGAGCTCCTGTCACCAGCGTGAGACCAGACAAACAAGGTGAGCGACTAATGACAATTTCTGGGGCGGAAATCACCTCCTGGCTGAAGAGCAGCGGGGTTGGGTCCCCTGGCTTCCACCCAGGACAGCACCATGGCGTCTCTCTGTCAGGTTCTGCTGCCCGTCCCTCTCTTTCAAAGCTTTGTCAGTGAGAGGCCGTTTACTAGGAACTAAACAGATTGCGCACTCTATTTATTAATTTTATTTATAAAGTTTTATATAGCACTAACAAGATCCCGAAGGATATCAAAGCGCTTTACAATAAATTGGTAGAGAGGACAAAATGGAATAAACATAGTAATTGAGAAAAGGAAAAAATACCACAAAAAAAACAACAACAAAAAACAATGCTAAACAGTAAACAATGGTACAATTATAAGGTATAATATTATGCAGAGGATGCAATCCGTGACTGTTAGTTGTGCCATGGAGCTAGGAACAAAGAGACAGTCGCCTTATAGGTGCCTCATCCAGGGGCGGCTGGTGACATTTGAAAGTGGTGGGGCGTAAACTAATTTGCATATTGCACCGCAGCGAGCGCAGCGAGCGAGCCCGCACCACCTTGCATCCATCCATACATCATTCATGCATCCACTCATCCATCCATCCACCCACCCACCCATCCACCAATTCTGCATCCATCCTGCATCCATCATTCATTCATGCATCCACCCATCCATCCAGCATCCATCATTCATTCATGCATTCACCCATCTATCCTGCATCCATCATTCATTCATGCATCCACCCATCCATCCATCCATCCTGCATCAATCATTCATCCATCCACCCATCCATCCTGCATCCATCCATCCATCATTCATGCATCCATCCATCCACCCATCCATCCACCCATCCATCCACCCATCCATCCATCCACCCATCCATCATCCATCCTGCATCCATTCCTGCATCCATTCATGTGTCCACCCATCCATCCACCCATCCTGCATCCATCATTCATTCATGCACCCACCCATCCATCCTGCATCCATCATTCATTCATGCACCCATCCATCCATCCTGCATCCATCATTCATTCATCCACCCATCCTGCATCCATCCTGCATCCATAATTCATTCATGCATCCACCCATCCATTCATCCACCCATCCATCCACCCATCCATCCACCCATCCATCATCCATCCTGCATCCATTCCTGCATCCACCCATCCATCCATCCATCATTCATGCACCCATCCATCCACCCTGCATCCATCCTGAATCCATCATTCATTCATCCACCCATCCTGCATCCATCCTGCATCCATCATTCATTCATGCATCCACCCATCCATTCATCCACCCATCCATTCATCCACCCATCATTCATCCATCATCCATCCACCCATCCTGCATCCATCATTCATTCATGCACCCATCCATCCACCCTGCATCCATCCTGCATCCATCATTCATTCATCTACCCATCCACCCATCCTGCATCCATCCTGCATCCATCATTCATTCATGCATCCACCCATCCATTCATCCACCCATCATTCATCCTGCATCCATTCATGCATCCACCCATCCTGCATCCATCATCATTCATGTATTTTTATGACCATATAACTTGCACACAGCTTGTCAGTGTTTAATACCAGTCTCGAACCTTGTACTCCAGCACCAATGATACATGATTAATATTAATTGTTTTTAAAAACATGTATTTATTCGACACCAATTTCACACCTTAGTCGGAACATCATTTTTATTTGTTTTTTAAAATATCTATTTATTTAACACCAAAGTAAGTCATGTATAAATTTTTATGGTTCGATAAGAGGCTCGAACCTGGTTTCCCAGCACCAAAGTCGGCCGTGCTATCCGTCAGGGGTTATGTAACCGGGCTATGTAGTGACCAGCCAATCCTGCGCCAGGATTGGCTGGGGGGGCACCATGACTCCTCGCCCAGTCGCCCTGTGTAACCCCAGGGGCTGCGGCCCGCCCCCTGGTCCTCTCTCTAAGGGGGAATTCACAAGAAAACGATCTGCGCATGCGTGGGCATGTTTGTGCCCAAAAATACACTTGCGCAGCTGCAGCAGCCCGATCCTCCCCCCCCCCCCCCCCTGCGCACTCCGGGAAGGTCGGGTGTCTCCCGGTTTCCCGGCCGGCAGATAGCGCGATTTTTTTAAATAATTGTGTTTGGCTTCTAGTGACGACGTGGTGGGTCCATGGGGCTTAGTGGGGCTTCGCCCCTACGCCCCAATGGACGCACCGCGCCTGGCCTCATCCCCTTATGCCAAGAATCTGCTCATTAAGAATCTTTTGGCTTCCAATTTGAAGGCTGTCATCGAGGAGTGTATGCGTACATCCGGAGGAAAAGAGTTCTATATTTGAGGGGCAGATGATAGGTTTCAGGAGGAGAGTAGAGGCGCTTCTAGATGCCCAACCCCCACATGACAATTCAAGTTTTTGCGCCAAGTACATGGGAGTATTGTAGGAGAGGGCTTTGTGCATCAGGATTGCAATCTTTAGCTGGATTTGTGCTTCAAAGGGTAGCCAGTTGAAATATTTAAGGACTGGGGATATGTGCTCATTTCGTTTGGAGCCTGTAATTAGACTTGCTGCAGAGTTCAGCGTGGCCCTAAGTGGAGCTAGGGCAAATTTAGGAAGGCCACAGAGAGTTGCACTGCTATAGTCTAACCTTGGTAAGACAAGAGCTTGTACCACCTGCTTGAAATCCTTTTGTGGCAAGAAGGGTTTGATCATTCTGAGAATCCTCATCAAGTGGTTTGCTCCCTTACAAACATTGCTGATATGATTCTTCCTATTGAGGTGTTTGTCAACTATGACTCCAAGAGATTTGGCTGAGTCTATGATGAGCAGAGTGCAGTTGAGAGCCGTGAGGTGAGGCATCCAGAGGTCGATCTTGGGGGTGCGGTTCGGCGAGGAGATGTGCAAGAATTCCGTTTTAGAGGCGTTGAGCAGGAGATGGTTCTCCGTGAACCAATTTTGAGTCGATATGAGGATAGAATTTAGCGCAACAATGTTATCCGGGAATGACATTTTCAAATAGAGTTGTGTGTCATCGGCATACATGTGGAAGAGAATGTTCATAGAGTTAAGTAAAATAGTGAGAGGTTCCAAGAAAAGGTTGAAGAGGATAGGTGAAATGGCGAGTCCTTGGGGGACCCCTATTAGTACAGGGGAGGGCTGAGAGAGAGAGTGGTTTGTCTTGAATCTTTGAACTCTGTGGAGAAGGAAGGATGAGAACCAGAGGAGCACCTGATCTAAGGAACCCATTCTGTTTTGTAAGATGGATAGGAGGATGTCATGATTGACCGTATCGAATGCAGAGGAAAGGTCAAGGAGGATCAGGAGGCAGGATTCGTTTTGTCAAGCATTTTCAGGATGTCATCAAAAATGTATACAAGGGCTGATTCAGTGCTGTGACCCCTCCGGAAACCTGATTGATGATAGTCTAAGAGTTGGTAATTCTCAATGTGAGCACAGAGCTGGGATTGAACACATTTTTCAAGAAGTTTCGCAAGGGTGGAGATGTTGGAGATAGGTCGAAGTTATTGAGATCTGATTTGTCAGCGTTGGGTTTTTTAGAATAGGTGAGACCTGGGCTGCTTTTAGGCAGTCTGGGACAAGCCTTGAGATAAGGATACAATCCTGGTCCAGGTGTGGATGAGAGCGCTCTTGATTTCCTTGAAGATGGCCGGAGGCAGCGGGTGCCCGAAGTGGATAGACGTGCTGATAGTCTGGAGAATTTTTTCAATGTCTTTTTCACTAAAAGGGGAAAAGGAGCCCCAAGAGGCATTATTCTTAGCATCGACGATGGTCGGGATACACTTTTCAAGGAAGTTGGAGGGCGAGGCAGCTAATGAAGGGGGCAATAGGGCCCTCTTAGAGGTAAGGTGAATGGAGATAAGTCATGATTTCTCCAAGAAGAAAGCGTCAAATTAATCGCAAGAGGGTAGGTTGCCATTCAAATCAGAGAGGCTTGGAGCGGTAACAGAGTGCTGTTTGACCAGTTCGAAGAGTTTCTTGGGACGATTTGCCGCTTGGTCTAGTTGTAATCTGAAGTAGTCAACCTTAGCTTTCTTGATCAGTTTGTTGTAAAGGCCTCTGACATCTCTCAGAAGTTTTAGTTGATCAGAGGAAGGATTGGAACGCCAGGATCTTTCAGCTACTCTAAGATTACGACATTCAGAGTTTAAGTTTTCGTTGTACCATTGTTTTGACATTTTTGATGAGGTATTTTTAAGCTTGAGTGGAGCAATGTCGTCCATGATCTTGGTCTGTGAGAGATTGAACCTCAACCAGATCAGCTTGGGAGGAAAGGACGGATTTACAATGAGTAGCTAGTTTGTCCGGGTTAATTGATTTGAGATCTCGTTTCAGAATCTTTGATTTACCAGGTTGAGCCTTCCTCAATATCACCTCCCTGTTAATATATAAAAGGATGCTGTGATGGTCCGATCAATCACAAGCAGTTATGGAATCTAAGGAGATGGTCTGATCCTTGGAGATGATAAGGTCAAGGATTTCCCCTTTTGTGTGGGTTGGTGGCCACAATGCTGTGATAAATCGTTATCATGTAGAAATGATTTGAGGTAGGATACCGCTGGTTCATTGTGTTTGGACCTGCAGGTTGAAGTCCCCTAGGAAGATTTGTGATACTGCAGAGTCGACATTGCTAGAGATGATATCCATTAAGTGCTCAATGAAAGGGAGATTATCTCCCGGTGGGTGGTAAAAGGTGTGAAGTTTACAGATTTGTAGGTTCTTACTTGAGATGTTGAGACAGAGATATTCGCAGGAGGAGGGGGAAGAGGACTCCACCTGAGAGATCGAGAGAGTATTCCTATAAATGCAGGCTAGACCACCACCCAGTTTCAGAATTCTGTCAAGCCTGACTATATCATGAGTGGGAGGTACTAGGAGGTCTAAAATAGGAGTAGAAGCAGGATTTAGCCAAGTTTCGGTGAGGATGATAATATCTAAATTGTTGTGCTGGATGAGGTCAAAGATATCAGAGGCTTGTTTACTAGCTGGTATGCAATTTAATAGTACACACTTGAGACTAGGCAGATTAGTAGGGGAAGAACACTGATTAATGTTCACCCTAGTGAGGTTGTCAGAAATGCTGCATCTCAGGTTGCGGGAAGGGTCTCTGTACGGGTTAGGAATGATGGAGTGTATTTGCATCGGAGGGGTCAGGTTAGCATTGGACCGAGGGGAGCAGGAAGAGAGATGGTTTTGAAGAGCAGTAGCCACTAGGCTGGGCTTAGGGCTTCTGGGGCAGGGTGGTGAATTTGGTGCGGGAATAGATTTCGATATGGTGGGGGCTAAAAATTGTTCAATGTTATCACTAAGACCTGTAGAGACGCTGGGCCAATTATTACTACTGAGCATGGTGAGAAGATCTTTCGAGAGGGCCTTCACATCATGTAGCTCTGCCAAGAGATTTAACAGTTGTAGAGATATATCATGAAGGCGAGCTGCCAAAACTGAGTAAAGGTCAGGGGAGGAAGGGAGTTCAGGAGATACTGAGGGTGTCGGCGAGCCATGGAGAAGAACTGTTGGGTCCACTATGGTGGAGGGAGATTCATGGCTAGTTGTTTGGTCAGAGAGTACTAGAGGACCATTTGGAGGTGAGATATGAGCTATTGCAGATGGGGGAGGTCATTGATCGGAGGGTTGGCTTGAATAGAAACCAAAGGGGAACGTTGCCCAGAAACAGGCCTGGCTGGGGCAGTGTTATAGGGGAGGAGGAAAGGGTATCAATGGAAGAGCGCTGAGATAAAATGGGTTGAGGAATCAACCCATCACAAGAGTCACCCAGAGTTGGGCTGACAATCAACGTGGCGAAAGAGATCACATGATCGTCAGATTGGTGAGGTGGTGAACTGGGAGGATGTTGCCGGCCAACCAAGGGTGATGCGGTTCTGAAGTAGCCAGACAGGGAGGGATTTAGTGAGGGAGAGGGACTCACAATTGCTAATGGGGGGAGCTAGGTAATCCTAACGGATAGGTGGTGGCTGTATAGGGGTCAGTGGAGTTGCAGTATACCAGTTTCTTAAGGGTGGTGTAGATAATGGCCAACTTAGCAAGGTTGTCATTGGAGGCTAGAATAAGAATGATCCCAGTATTGTAAAGGGTGATAGTGGTGGTGGCCTTGAGGAAGGGTGAGGGAGACGTTGTAAGCTTGAGACCATGGGGAATTTTTTTAGATGCTGATATTCGCAGCTTAGAGTAGAGCACTGTGCGCCAGCAGGCCCTTTTCCTAGTATAGAATATAAGGTCGTTCACCAGGTAACCCTTGATAGTACAGAAATAGGGGTCGGAAACTCTAGTTTCAGGGCTAGCCTTGAGGATTCGATGTTTGAATTTTTTGCAGCGTTCTTGGGAAGGTTGGCAGGGTAGTTGATGATGAAGGCATTGTTACAGTTAGGATCGTGACTTATCTCCATTTTAAGCAGGGCACCTTGTGAGGAGGGAGCTCAAATAAGAGAGTAAGAGAGAGGAAGAATGTGGCGACAATCCTCAAGTTCTCAATGGAATAGGTGAAGGAGCATAAAAGATCACACGTTAGTTGAAGAAGAACTTGCTGAAAGCCAACCAAAGGGACCAAGAAAAAGAAAAAAAAATTACATTTTAAAGTCCATGAATCTGAGTGGGTTCCAGGGCGTCAGCAAATGGGATGGGCATGAGAGGAGTCAATTAAAATAAAAGGACAATGTCACAGTAGAAACCACACTATTAACAGGGCAGAAAAGGGAAAAAAAATATAAATATATATATATATATATATATATATACCGCCATTTTAAAGTCAGGCACTGCACGCAAATCATATTGTCTTCACTGTTCCGCCATTTTAGGGTCAGGCAAAGTATTGAAACTATAACTATTCAGTAGACATATAGCACCAATTGGCTGAAATTGGGACAAAGGGGAGAGAAAAATACCTTCAAAGGAAGTTGCTTAAAGTCTTGTAGTGCCAATGCAAACGTGCCCCCTTAGAGAAAGCTCTCCGGTTATTTGAAGCCAGCCACATTGTTCCCGGGCCGCCATTTGCCATCAGTTTCATAACAGACAGTGACTCGATGATAAAGAACAGCAGGACTGTAACTGTAAACGAATCGTAAAACAGACCGCTCAGCAATGGACGGCGGGTATAGGAGTCTGAAACTCGTGAGCAATTCACTCAAGACAGCTAATATACGCCGGATTGTGTATTCCCAACGAACAGGGGGTCGAGCTGTGAGAGCAGACGGGACGATCAGCGAGCAAGTTGCCTCGTAGCACAAAAGATATTGACTCACTACCTCCAAGAAAACAGAGGGCAAGGAGGGAAACGAAAATCACTCATAGAGCTGACGACAGCCTGGAAGGTTAAAGGGTCAAACCAGGCAACCACAGAATAAAAGAGGCAAACTACACAAGTGCAGGGCCGGCATAAATGGATCAATAAGGCTCACCGGCATGCAGAGTCTAGTATCCAAACCACAGCTGGATGGTTCTATCATTGGGGGACATGGAGCACACTCCACGAAAATCGGCGCCAACCAGGGGGGTCTGCAGGCAAGAACAGCCGATCAGGCCAAAACAGACGCAAACTGCAAGAGTGCGGGCCAGCAGCGACAGTTCATCTAGGCTCATCCGAGTGCAGCATCCAAGAACCCAATAGCTCACCGGAAAGCAGAGTCCAATGTCCCAATCACGGCAGGATGGTTCAATCGGCGAAGGGCACGGAGCTCGCACAGCGAAATTGGCGCCAACCAGGGGGGTCCGCAGTCAGAAAAAGACAATCAGGCCAAAGTAAAAACAAATTGCACGAGTGCGGGCCAGCATCGACTGTTTCTCAAGGCTCCTGAGAGTGCAACATCCAAAAACCCAACAGCAGCAGAGTGATTCCAGGAGAGGAGGGCACGTCGCGATGCTGAGAACCCAGGTAGTGTACCATGCAAGGAAAGCATAGTACCGAGTACCGAGTCTCAGCTCCTATCGCTCCGTCCTGCAATAGGTGAGTACGATATTTACTTCTTTCGTAAAAGCAGCATTTGGGAAGGCCGTAGGCCAGTTTAAATGAGGATATCTACCAAAAGGTAATCCTCAACCTGGGAGCTCCGACGGGAGCTCCTAGTTGGTGGCCATCTTGGCCAGTTGACCTCTCCCTAAACTTAAACCTGAAATTTTCCAGCACGCTGGTGCCTCACGCGTCAGACCCATTACCTTGTCTGAGATGTTTGTGCTGGCGTAGCCATGGAGGTAGCATTCTGTGACAATTTCTCTACTTTAACATCTGCGCTGCTTGTCCATCGGAAATACTAGATGCACTGACGCTTCTCCAGCTTCGCCTTCCTAAATGTTTTGATTCAAGTTGATTTGAATCAATGTGATCCTAAAATGCATTTGTGAAGAAACAGAAGTCAAGTCTTTAAAGATACACGGGCAGCATAACCACAGGGTTTATTTAAGTAATAACTGCATCGATCCGTGAAGCCTATATTGCAGGATGCGGGCGTAGTACAACTGTATCAAGGTTCAAACTTGCTCTGGGTGGAGGCCTTTGTTAATCGCCTGCCATAAGAAGAGGATGAAGAAGTCATCTGGGGCGGGTCGGTAAGGTACTGAAGTGAGAAAGCTTTCAACCTGACAAAACAGGATGGAAAAGGCTGTTAAAACAAGGTTAGTCCATTTCGAACTTGTGCTTACAAATTTTTTTCTTTGAAATTGTCACATGAGGGAGCGGAATGAATCATTGAGTGAAAATGACTTCTGTTCAGAAATTATACAAGTGCGATCATTTCAAATCTAAGGGATGCAGAGTATGTGGGACATGCATGAGAAAACAAGCACGGCTGTGAAAGTTAAAGCAACGTGCAGAGTTTCCCTTGCGGGAGTGAGCAGGGGCGCCATTTGTTTCACGATAATTGCAAACAGATGGCGCCGCTGCTTTCTCCCGCAAAGGAAACGCCAAACGTGCCCGAGTTACAATACAAACCAATGCTAAACATGCACGGTTTAAGCAAAAGTCCTGAGCGATAGCAAAAGGTCCCCTCCTAACCAGCGCGTGCGCGCTGTGTAGGCAAGACCGACAAAACTAAGAGCACAAATGCAAGTAAGAATTTCGTCTTGCTTAACTAGGTTTACGACTGATTCTTGCCAAATAGATTAAAGTTGCTCATATGCAGCAGTTGCGTATAAAAATCAATGACAAATAGGATTCAAATAAGAAACACTGAATTCAAAGCAGAGGTCAAATAGATTGGTACCAAGTAACAAGTGTTTTGCACAATCAAAAGGGCGGCCCCAAAAAAAGAAAATGCTTCGACAAAAAATGATAAAATACAATGTTACCAAGTCACCAGTTACTATCGCAAATGAATGCATTGTACCGTACCCAATGTAGGGTCTTGAAAAATACGTTGCCTCAGGGCACCCAGTCTGTGCCCTGAGGAGAACCCCAACCTTGCTAAGGGGTACAAAATGTGCTGGCATGGCCTCTGGGAAAATAACATCCGAAAGAAAACAACTAGGGTATGGAAATACTGGTAGATTGCCTATTGCTATAAGCAATCGCAACGGAGCGCACACCGCTAGCCCCTCCTCCGGTTCGCCCCTAGGGACTCTGGTACATGGAGTTCTGGAGTGGTTCACCCCAGTGGTTGCAAGTAGGTACTTGTAGAACTGATGATCTCTAGACCCGATACATGTCCCAGGTTTTTGGATATCGCCCGAGACATGGCTCGGGTTTCGGGATAACTTCCCTCATCAGTAGAGAAAATAGTTAGGGGTGGGAGAGAAGGCCGCCAAACAACCGTCAACGGCCTCGATGCCAGAACCGGCACACAGGTGCGTCGTCCAGGAGCCCGTCGGCTCAAAGCTCAAGGGAGCCAATTTGTATAAGCAATCGCAATGGAGCGCACACCGCTAGCCCCTCCTACGGTTCGCCCCTAGGGACTCTGGTACATGAAGTTCTCGAGTGGTTCACCCCAGTGGGTGCAAGTAGGTACTTGTAGAACTGATGATCTCTAGACCCGATACATGTCCCGGGTTTTTGGATATCGGCCGAGACATGGCTCGGGTTTCGGGATAACTTCCCTCATCAGTAGAGAAAATAGTTAGGGGTGGGAGAGAAGTCCGCCAAACAACCGTCAAAGGCCTCGATGCCAGAACCGGCACGCAGGTGCGTCGTCCAGGAGCCCGTCGGCTCAAAGCTCAAGGGAGCCAATTTGTATAAGCATCGCAATGGAGCGCACACCGCTAGCCCCTCCTCCGGTTCGCCCCTAGGGACTCTGGTACATGGAGTTCTCGAGTGGTTCACCCCAGTGGGTGCAAGTAGGTACTTTTAGAACTGATGATCTCTAGACCCGATACATGTCCCGGGTTTTTGGATATCGCCCGAGACATGGCTCGGGTTTCGGGATAACTTCCCTCATCAGTAGAGAAAATAGTTAGGGGTGGGAGAGAAGGCTGCCAAACAACCATCAAAGGCCTCGATGCCAGAACCGGCACGCTGGTGCATCGTCCAGGAGCCCGTCAGCTCAAAGCTCAAGGGAGCCAATTTGTATAATTAATCGCAATGGAGCGCACACCGCTAGCCCCTCCTCCGTTTCGCCCCTAGGGACTCTGGTACATGGAGTTCTCGAGTGGTTCACCCCAGTGGGTGCAAGTAGGTACTTGTAGAACTGATGATCTCTAGACCCGATACATGTCCCGGGTTTTTGGATATCGCCCGAGACATGGCTCGGGTTTCGGGATAACTTCCCTCATCAGTAGAGAAAATAGTTAGGGGTGGGAGAGAAGGCCGCCAAACAACCGTCAAAGGCCTCGATGCCAGAACCGGCACGCAGGTGCGTCGTCCACGAGCCCGTCGGCTCAAAGCTCAAGGGAGCCAATTTTTATAAGCAATCGCAATGGAGCGCACACCGCTAGCCCCTCCTCCGGTTCCCCCCTAGGGACTCTGGTACATGGAGTTCTCGAGTGGTTCACCCCAGTGGGTGCAAGTAGGTACTTGTAGAACTGATGATCTCTAGACCCGATACATGTCCCGGGTTTTTGGATATCGCCCGAGACATGGCTCGGGTTTCGGGATAACTTCCCTCATCAGTAGAGAAAATAGTTAGGGGTGGGAGAGAAGGCCGCCAAACAACCGTCAAAGGCCTCGATGCCAGAACCAGCACGCAGGTGCGTCGTCCACGAGCCGGTCGGCTCAAAGCTCAAGGGAGCCAATTTTTATAAGCAATCGCAATGGAGCGCACACCGCTAGCCCCTCCTCCGGTTCGCCCCTAGGGACTCTGGTACATGGAGTTCTCGAGTGGTTCACCCCAGTGGGTGCAAGTAGGTACTTGTAGAACTGATGATCTCTAGACCCAATACATGTCCCGGGTTTTTGGATATCGCCCGAGACATGGCTCGGGTTTCGGGATAACTTCCCTCATCAGTAGAGAAAATAGTTAGGGGTGGGAGAGAAGGCCGCCAAACAACCGTCAGAGGCCTCGATGCCAGAACCAACACGCTGGTGCATCGTCCAGGAGCCCGTCGGCTCAAAGCTCAAGGGAGCCAATTTGTATACGCAATCGCAATGGAGCGCACACCGCTAGCCCCTCCTCCGGTTCGCCCCTAGGGACTCTGGTACATGGAGTTCTCGAGTGGTTCACCCCAGTGGGTGTAAGTAGGTACTTGTAGAACTGATGATCTCTAGACCGACCCGATACATGTCCCGGGTTTTTGGATATCGCCCGAGACATGGCTCGGGTTTCGGGATAACTTCCCTAATCAGTAGAGAAAATAGTTAGGGGTGGGAGAGAAGGCCGCCAAACAACCGTCAAAGGCCTCGATGCCAGAACCGGCACGCAGGTGCGTCGTCCAGGAGCCCATCGCCTCAAAGCTCAAGGGAGCCAATTTGTATAAGCAATCGCAATGGAGCGCACACCGCTAGCCCCTCCTCCGGTTCGCCCCTAGGGACTCTGGTACATGGAGTTCTCGAGTGGTTCACCCCAGTGGGTGCAAGTAGGTACTTGTAGAACTGATGATCTCTAGACCCGATACATGTCCCGGGTTTTTGGATATCGCCCGAGACATGGCCCGGGTTTCGGGATAACTTCCCTCATCAGTAGAGAAAATAGTTAGGAGTGGGAGAGAAGGCCGCCAAACAACCGTCAAAGGCCTCAATGCCCGAACCGGCACGCAGGTGCGTCGTCCAGGAGCCCGTCGGCTCAAAGCTCAAGGGAGCCAATTTGTATAAGCAATCGCAATGGAGCGCACACCGCTAGCCCCTCCTCCGGTTCGCCCCTAGGGACTCTGGTACATGGAGTTCTCAAGTGGTTCACCCCAGTGGGTGCAAGTAGGTACTTGTAGAACTGATGATCTCTAGACCCGATACATGTCCCGGGTTTTTGGATATCGCCCGAGACATGGCCCGGGTTTCGGTATAACTTCCCTCATCAGTAGAGAAAATAGTTAGGGGTGGGAGAGAAGGCCGCCAAACAACCGTCAAAGGCCTCAATGCCAGAACCGGCACGCAGGTGCGTCGTCCAGGAGCCCGTCGGCTCAAAGCTCAAGGGAGCCAATTTGTATAAGCAATCGCAATGGAGCACACACCACTAGTCCCTCCTCCGGTTTGCCCCTAGGGACTCTGGTGCATGGAGTTCTCGAGTGCTTCACCCCAGTGGGTGCAAGTAGGTACTTGTAGAACTGATGATCTCTAGACCCGATACATGTCCCGGGTTTTTGGATATCGCCCGAGACATGGCTCGGGTTTCTGGATAACTTCCCTCATCAGTAGAGAAAATAGTTAGGGGTGGGAGAGAAGGCCGCCAAACAACCGTCAAAGGCCTCGACGCCAGAACCGGCACGCAGGTGCGTCGACCAGGAGCCCGTCGGCTCAAAGCGCAAGGGAGCCAATTTGTATAAGCAATCGCAATGGAGCGCACACCGCTAGCCCCTCCTCCGGTTCGCCCCGAGGGACTCTGGTACATGGAGTTCTCGAGTGGTTCACCCCAGTGGGTGCAAGTAGGTACTTGTAGAACTGATGATCTCTAGACCCGATACATGTCCCGGGTTTTTGGATATTGCCCGAGACATGGCTGGGGTTTCGGGATAACTTCCCTCATCAGTAGAGAAAATAGTTAGGGGTGGGAGAGAAGGCCGCCAAACAACCGTCAAAGGCCTCGATGTCAGAACCGGCACACAGGTGCGTCGTCCAGGAGCCCGTCGGCTCAAAGCTCAAGGGAGCCAATTTGTATAATCAATCGCAATGGAGCGCACACCGCTAGCCCCTCCTCCGTTTCGCCCCTAGGGACTCTGGTGCATGGAGTTCTCGAGTGCTTCACCCCAGTGGGTGCAAGTAGGTACTTGTAGAACTGATGATCTCTAGACCCGATACATGTCCCGGGTTTTTGGATATCGCCTGAGACATGGCTCGGGTTTCGGGATAACTTCCCTCATCAGTAGAGAAAATGGTTAGGGGTGGGAGAGAAGGCCGTCAAACAACCGTCAAAGGCCTCGATGCCAGAACCGGCAATCAGGTGCGTCGTCCAGGAGCCCGTCGGCTCAAAGCTCAAGGGAGCCAATTTGTATAAGCAATCGCAATGGAGCGCACACCGCTAGCCCTTCCTCCGGTTCGCCCCTAGGGACTCTGGTACATGGAGTTCTCGAGTGGTTCACCCCAGTGGGTGCAAGTAGGTACTTATAGAACTGATGATCTCTAGACCCGATACATGTCCCGGGTTTTTGGATATCGCCGAGACATGGCTCGGGTTTCGGGATAACTTCCCTCATCAGTAGAGAAAATAGTTAGGGGTGGGAGAGAAGGCCGCCAAACAACCATCAAAGGCCTCGATGCCAGAACCGGCACGCAGGTGCGTCGTCCAGGAGCCCGTCGGCTCAAAGCTCAAGGGAGCCAATTTGTATAAGCAATCGCAATGGAGCGCACACCGCGAGCCCCTCCTCCAGTTCGCCCCTAGGGACTCTGGTACATGGATTTCTCGAGTGGTTCACCCCAGTGGGTGCAAGTAGGTACTTGTAGAACTGATGATCTCTAGACCCGATACATGTCCCGGGTTTTTGGATATCGCCCGAGACATGGCTCGGGTTTCGGGATAACTTCCCTCATCAGTAGAGAAAATAGTTAGGGGTGGGAGAGAAGGCCGCCAAACAACCATCAAAGGCCTCGATGCCAGAACCGGCACGCAGGTGCGTCGTCCAGGAGCCCGTCGGCTCAAAGCTCAAGGGAGCCAATTTGTATAAGCAATCGCAATGGAGAGCACACCGCTAGCCCCTCCTCCGGTTCGCCCCTAGGGACTCTGGTACATGGAGTTCTCGAATGGTTCACCCCAGTGGGTGCAAGTAGGTACTTGTAGAACTGATGATCTCTAGACCCGATACATGGCCCAGGTTTTTGGATATCGCCCGAGACATGGCTCGGGTTTCGGGATAACTTCCCTCATCAGTAGAGAAAATAGTTAGGGGTGGGAGAGAAGGCCGCCAAACAACCGTCAAAGGCCTCGATGCCAGAACCGGCACGCAGGTGCGTCGTCCAGGAGCCCGTCGGCTCAAAGCTCAAGGGAGCCAATTTGTATAAGCAATCGCAATGGAGCGCACACCGCTAGCCCCTCCTCCGGTTCGCCCCTAGGGACTCTGTTACATGGAGTTCTCGAGTGGTTCACCCCAGTGGGTGCAAGTAGGTACTTGTAGAACTCATGATCTCTAGACCCGATACATGTCCCGGGTTTTTGGATATCGCCCGAGACATAGCTCGGGTTTCGGGATAACTTCCCTCATCAGTAGAGAAAATAGTTAGGGGTGGGAGAGAAGGCCGCCAAACAACCGTCAAAGGCCTCGATGCACACCCTAGAATGGCCATACATGTTCGCCGTCCTGCGGAAGATGGGTTTCGGACCCCGATTCTCGTCGTGGGTTCGTCTTCTCTATTCGGAACGGCTGGCACAGGTCCTAGTAAATAATAGAGTATCGGAGATCTTCACTTTGGAGCGGGGCACTAGACAGGGCTGCCCTCTCTCCCCTCTCCTGTTCACCCTCTCCCTTTAACCTTTGGCTGCCTGGATTAGACAGGACGTATACCTTCGCGGAATAGAGTGGGCGGAGGGATGGGAAGATAAAATTTCCCTATACGCTGATGACATTCTTTTATACCTCTCCAAGCCACGACGATCAATCATCGCTGCACTGGACATCCTCGCCAGCTTTGGTCGCAACTCCGGCTTCGAAGTCAACTGGAGCAAATCCTACCTTTATGTCCTCAGAGGGGAGTCCCCGAGGCTTCCTGCCACCTGTCCCGTCACAGTGGTCGAGGACGGCTTCAAATACCTGGGAGTGTTCGTCTCCACGGACAAAGCCCTATCCTATGAACGTAATCTTCTGCCTCCCCTTCGGCGTCTCCAGCGAGACGCCAAATCTTGGCAGGATCTGCCATTGTCATTGCTAGGCCGGGCCGCCTTATTCAAAATGATGGCGCTGCCCAGGTTCCTGTATGCCCTCCAAAACTACCCTGACCTAGTGCCTGACGCCTACTTCAAGGCTGTTGACGCCGCTCAACGTACCCTCCTCTGGGCGGGCGCCCCTCGTATTGCCTTGCAAAAACTCACACTGGGGTGGTATGACGGAGGCATAGCCCTACCTGACATACGAAAGTACTACTGGGCGGCTCATCTCTCAGCTATTAATCAAGGGACCTATGGGGACGGTAATGATCCGGCCTATGGGATGGACAGATGGCAACTCCCGGGTGGGAACTACGAAATCGCACTCTACTCCAGGAGGGGTAAACATCACTTCACTGGACCTACACAGCATTCGGTACAGATATGGCACATAGCCCAAAAAAAACTTGGCTGGTCCGGGGTCCTCACCATGGCCACGCCGCTATGGGCCTCGGGCAAATTAGGCAACCTGTGCCAAACTAAGGGATTCCGGAATTGGGACCTGATCGGGATCTCACATATCAGAGACGTCTGGGGACCCAAGGGTGTACACACATTCGAGCACATGCAGGCAACCTACGATCTGGCACACACCGAATACTTTCGATACTTACAGTTGCGACACTCGCTCCAGGCAAACATTCCACAAGGCACTACATTACCTGTCTGCTCACCTCTTGAAGACAGGTTGTTAGATGGCCTAATTCCGGAACATGCTATATCCCTCACGTACAAAAAACTACTTAATAACTCCCCCGACATACTCCTTCCCCTAAAAGAGAAGTGGATGGCTGATGGGTTAGAAATTGATGAGGAGGAGTGGACCTATGCTCTGGCGTCCCCCCGGGAAGTAGCAATATCAGCCCGAATGCGCCTAATTCAGTTGAAGATACTTCACAGGATCTACATTTCAGGTGCAAAGCTGCAGAGAATGGGAAGAGGTGGGGATGGACTCTGCAGGAGGAGTTGTGGTGCAGAGAGTACCTTCTTCCATATCCTTTGGGGGTGTCCAAAGATTCAACTATACTGGGGGAGGGTGGTCCGATGCATGCAAGAGGTGTGGGAAGTGGAAATACGGCTGGAGGCAAAAAGATGTCTGCTCAACATTTGGGAACCAACTGACCTGTCACATAAGGGGAGGCTTTGGGTCACGCTTGGGCTGATGATGGCTAAACGCAATATTGCCAGACTGTGGGGTGCTCCCAATCCGCCGAAACTAAGAGACTGGAAATGTGACATGGACTGTTCCATGCTGCAGGAGAAAACGGTGTATGTCTCACAAGGCTGTCCTCGCAAATGGGTGGAAATATGGTCCAAGTGGAACGAATATAGGGGGTACATCTGTGAGCCCCCGCTGACTACACGGTCTGGCTCACTGGACATGCCAGACGCGACCTGATTCCTAGCACATGTACTAATTTAGTAACCATACATGTGCACCTGAACTGTTCTGAACCTTACAGTTGTGTAACGTGTCGACCAAGTTAGAGGGGGGGGATGTTCCTAGTTTGTTTCTTTCTAGTGACCTACACACATCGACCATGTGATATGCATTAAACTGAAAATATGACCTTCCTTGTCCATCATTAACCTTCAGGACCTCACAGTTGTACATTCTGTAACGCCACCGTACCCCCGGGTTAACGGTCTGGGCTGTGTTTAAATTCTTGTCTACATTGCTGATTTTACTGTTGGCCGGCCCTGTGGGGTTGTAGGCGAGGAATGTCTTATGTGATATGCTAAATAAAGGTGTTTCAAAAAAAAAAAGGCCTCGATGCCAGAACCGGCATGCAGGTGCGTCGTCCAGGAGCCCGTCGGCTCAAAGCTCAAGGGAGCCAATTTGTATAAGCAATCGCAATGGAGCGCACACCGCTAGCCCCTCCTCCGGTTCGCCCCTAGGGACTCTGGTACATGGAGTTCTCGAGTGGTTCACCCCAGTGGGTGCAAGTAGGTACTTGTAGAACTGATGATCTCTAGACCCGATACATGTCCCGGGTTTTTGGATATCGCCCGAGACATGGCCCGGGTTTCGGGATAACTTCCCTCATCAGTAGAGAAAATAGTTAGGGGTGGGAGAGAAGGCCGCCAAACAACCGTCAAAGGCCTCAATGCCAGAACCGGCACGCAGGTGCGTCGTCCAGGAGCCCGTCGGCTCAAAGCTCAAGGGAGCCAATTTGTATAAGCAATCGCAATGGAGCGCACACCGCTAGCCCCTCCTCCGGTTCGCCCCTAGGGACTCTGGTACATGGAGTTCTCAAGTGGTTCACCCCAGTGGGTGCAAGTAGGTACTTGTAGAACTGATGATCTCTAGACCCGATACATGTCCCGGGTTTTTGGATATCGCCCGAGACATGGCCCGGGTTTCGGTATAACTTCCCTCATCAGTAGAGAAAATAGTTAGGGGTGGGAGAGAAGGCCGCCAAACAACCGTCAAAGGCCTCAATGCCAGAACCGGCACGCAGGTGCGTCGTCCAGGAGCCCGTCGGCTCAAAGCTCAAGGGAGCCAATTTGTATAAGCAATCGCAATGGAGCACACACCACTAGCCCCTCCTCCGGTTTGCCCCTAGGGACTCTGGTGCATGGAGTTCTCGAGTGCTTCACCCCAGTGGGTGCAAGTAGGTACTTGTAGAACTGATGATCTCTAGACCCGATACATGTCCCGGGTTTTTGGATATCGCCCGAGACATGGCTCGGGTTTCTGGATAACTTCCCTCATCAGTAGAGAAAATAGTTAGGGGTGGGAGAGAAGGCCGCCAAACAACCGTCAAAGGCCTCGACGCCAGAACAGGCACGCAGGTGCGTCGTCCAGGAGCCCGTTGGCTCAAAGCGCAAGGGAGCCAATTTGTATAAGCAATCGCAATGGAGCGCACACCGCTAGCCCCTCCTCCGGTTCGCCCCTAGGGACTCTGGTACATGGAGTTCTCGAGTGGTTCACCCCAGTGGATGCAAGTAGATACTTGTAGAACTGATGATCTCTAGACCCGATACATGTCCCGGGTTTTTGGATATTGCCCGAGACATGGCTGGGGTTTCGGGATAACTTCCCTCATCAGTAGAGAAAATAGTTAGGGGTGGGAGAGAAGGCCGCCAAACAACCGTCAAAGGCCTCGATGTCAGAACCGGCACACAGGTGCGTCGTCCAGGAGCCCGTCGGCTCAAAGCTCAAGGGAGCCAATTTGTATAATCAATCGCAATGGAGCGCACCTGCTAGCCCCTCCTCCGTTTCGCCCCTAGGGACTCTGGTGCATGGAGTTCTCGAGTGCTTCACCCCAGTGGGTGCAAGTAGGTACTTGTAGAACTGATGATCTCTAGACCCGATACATGTCCCGGGTTTTTGGATATCGCCCGAGACATGGCTCGGGTTTCGGGATAACTTCCCTCATCAGTAGAGAAAATGGTTAGGGGTGGGAGAGAAGGCCGTCAAACAACCGTCAAAGGCCTCGATGCCAGAACCGGCAATCAGGTGCGTCGTCCAGGAGCCCGTCGGCTCAAAGCTCAAGGGAGCCAATTTGTATAAGCAATCGCAATGGAGCGCACACCGCTAGCCCCTCCTCCGGTTCGCCCATAGGGACTCTGGTACATGGAGTTCTCGAGTGGTTCACCCCAGTGGGTGCAAGTAGGTACTTATAGAACTGATGATCTCTAGACCCGATACATGTCCCGGGTTTTTGGATATCGCCGAGACATGGCTCGGGTTTCGGGATAACTTCCCTCATCAGTAGAGAAAATAGTTAGGGGTGGGAGAGAAGGCCGCCAAACAACCGTCAAAGGCCTCGATGCCAGAACCGGCACGCAGGTGCGTCGTCCAGGAGCCCGTCGGCTCAAAGCTCAAGGGAGCCAATTTGTATAAGCAATCGCAATGGAGCGCACACCGCGAGCCCCTCCTCCGGTTCGCCCCTAGGGACTCTGGTACATGGATTTCTCGAGTGGTTCACCCCAGTGGGTGCAAGTAGGTACTTGTAGAACTGATGATCTCTAGACCCGATACATGTCCCGGGTTTTTGGATATCGCCCGAGACATGGCTCGGGTTTCGGGATAACTTCCCTCATCAGTAGAGAAAATAGTTAGGGGTGGGAGAGAAGGCCGCCAAACAACCATCAAAGGCCTCGATGCCAGAACCGGCACGCAGGTGCGTCGTCCAGGAGCCCGTCGGCTCAAAGCTCAAGGGAGCCAATTTGTATAAGCAATCGCAATGGAGAGCACACCGCTAGACCCTCCTCCGGTTCGCCCCTAGGGACTCTGGTACATGGAGTTCTCGAATGGTTCACCCCAGTGGGTGCAAGTAGGTACTTGTAGAACTGATGATCTCTAGACCCGATACATGGCCCAGGTTTTTGGATATCGCCCGAGACATGGCTCGGGTTTCGGGATAACTTCCCTCATCAGTAGAGAAAATAGTTAGGGGTGGGAGAGAAGGCCGCCAAACAACCGTCAAAGGCCTCGATGCCAGAACCGGCACGCAGGTGCGTCGTCCAGGAGCCCGTCGGCTCAAAGCTCAAGGGAGCCAATTTGTATAAGCAATCACAATGGAGCGCACACCGCTAGCCCCTCCTCCGGTTCGCCCCTAGGGACTCTGTTACATGGAGTTCTCGAGTGGTTCACCCCAGTGGGTGCAAGTAGGTACTTGTAGAACTCATGATCTCTAGACCCGATACATGTCCCGGGTTTTTGGATATCGCCCGAGACATAGCTCGGGTTTCGGGATAACTTCCCTCATCAGTAGAGAAAATAGTTAGGGGTGGGAGAGAAGGCCGCCAAACAACCGTCAAAGGCCTCGATGCACACCCTAGAATGGCCATACATGTTCGCCGTCCTGCGTAAGATGGGTTTCGGACCCCGATTCTCGTCGTGGGTTCGTCTTCTCTATTCGGAACCGCTGGCACAGGTCCTAGTAAATAATAGAGTATCGGAGATCTTCACTTTGGAGTGGGGCACTAGACAGGGCTGCCCTCTCTCCCCTCTCCTGTTCGCCCTCTCCCTTGAACCTTTGGCTGCCTGGATTAGACAGGACGTATACCTTCGCGGAATAGAGTGGGCGGAGGGATGGGAAGATAAAATTTCCCTATACGCTGATGACATTCTTTTATACCTCTCCAAGCCACGACGATCAATCATCGCTGCACTGGACATCCTCGCCAGCTTTGGTCGCAACTCCGGCTTCGAAGTCAACTGGAGCAAATCCTACCTTTATGTCCTCAGAGGGGAGTCCCCGAGGCTTCCTGCCACCTGTCCCGTCACAGTGGTCGAGGACGGCTCCAAATACCTGGGAGTGTTCGTCTCCACGGACAAAGCCCTATCCTATGAACGTAATCTTCTGCCTCCCCTTCGGCGTCTCCAGCGAGACGCCAAATCTTGGCAGGATCTGCCATTGTCATTGCTAGGCCGGGCCGCCTTATTCAAAATGATGGCGCTGCCCAGGTTCCTGTATGCCCTCCAAAACTACCCTGACCTAGTGCCTGACGCCTACTTCAAGGCTGTTGACGCCGCTCAACGTACCCTCCTCTGGGCGGGTGCCCCTCGTATTGCCTTGCAAAAACTCACACTGGGGTGGTATGACGGAGGCATAGCCCTACCTGACATACGAAAGTACTACTGGGCGGCTCATCTCTCAGCTATTAATCAAGGGACCTATGGGGACGGTAATGATCCGGCCTATGGGATGGACAGATGGCAACTCCCGGGTGGGAACTACGAAATCGCACTCTACTCCAGGAGGGGTAAACATCACTTCACTGGACCTACGCAGCATTCGGTACAGATATGGCACATAGCCCAAAAAAAACTTGGCTGGTCCGGGGTCCTCACCATGGCCACGCCGCTATGGGCCTCGGGCAAATTAGGCAACCTGTGCCAAACTAAGGGATTCCGGAATTGGGACCTGATCGGGATCTCACATATCAGAGACGTCTGGGGACCCAAGGGTGTACACACATTCGAGCACATGCAGGCAACCTACGATCTGGCACACGCCGAATACTTTCGATACTTACAGTTGCGACACTCGCTCCAGGCAAACATTCCACAAGGCACTACATTACCTGTCTGCTCACCTCTTGAAGACAGGTTGTTAGATGGCCTAATTCCGGAACATGCTATATCCCTCACGTACAAAAAACTACTTAATAACTCCCCCGACATACTCCTTCCCCTAAAAGAGAAGTGGATGGCTGATGGGTTAGAAATTGATGAGGAGGAGTGGACCTATGCTCTGGAGCCGGCCCTGTGGGGTTGTAGGCGAGGAATGTCTTATGTGATATGCTAAATAAAGGTCTTTCAAAAAAAAAAAAAAAAAAAAGGCCTCGATGCCAGAACCGGCACGCAGGTGCGTCGTCCAGGAGCCCGTCGGCTCAAAGCTCAAGGGAGCCAATTTGTATAAGCAATCGCAATGGAGCGCACACCGCTAGCCCCTCCTCCGGTTCGCCCCTAGGGACTCTGGTACATGGAGTTCTCGAGTGGTTCACCCCAGTGGGTGCAAGTAGGTACTTGTAGAACTGATGATCTCTAGACCCGATACATGTCCCGGGTTTTTGGATATCGCCCGAGACATGGCTCGGGTTTCGGGATAACTTCCCTCATCAGTAGAGAAAATAGTTAGGGGTGGGAGAGAAGGCCGCCAAACAACCTTCAAAGGCCTCGATGCCAGAACCGGCACGCAGGTGCGTCGTCCAGGAGTCCGTCGGCTCAAAGCTCAAGGGAGCCAATTTGTATAAGCAATCGCAATGGAGCGCACACCGCTAGCCCCTCCTCCGGTTCGCCCCTAGGGACTCTGGTACATGGAGTTCTCGAGTGGTTCACCCCAGTGGGTGCAAGTAGGTACTTGTAGAACTGATGATCTCTAGACCCGATACATGTCCCGGGTTTTTGGATATCGCCCAAGACATGGCCCGGGTTTCGGGATAACTTCCCTCATCAGTAGAGAAAATAGTTAGGGGTGAGAGAGAAGGCCGCCAAACAACCGTCAAGGGCCTCAATGCCAGAACCGGCACGCAGGTGCGTCGTCCAGGAGCCCGTCGGCTCAAAGCTCAAGGGAGCCAATTTGTATAAGCAATCGCAATGGAGCACACACCACTAGCCCCTCCTCCGGTTTGCCCCTAGGGACTCTGGTGCATGGAGTTCTCGAGTGCTTCACCCCAGTGGGTGCAAGTAGGTACTTGTAGAACTGATGATCTCTAGACCCGATACATGTCCCGGGTTTTTGGATATCGCCCGAGACATGGCTCGGGTTTCTGGATAACTTCCCTCATCAGTAGAGAAAATAGTTAGGGGTGGGAGAGAAGGCCGCCAAACAACCGTCAAAGGCCTCGATGCCAGAACCGGCACGCAGGTGCGTCGTCCAGGAGCCCGTCGGCTCAAAGCTCAAGGGAGCCAATTTGTATAAGCAATCGCAATGGAGCGCACACCGCTAGCCCCTCCTCCGTTTCGCCCCTAGAGACTCTGGTACATGGAGTTCTCAAGTGGTTCACCCCAGTGGGTGCAAGTAGGTACTTGTAGAACTGATGATCTCTAGACCCGATACATGTCCCGGGTTTTTGGATATCGCCCGAGACGTGGCTCGGGTTTCGGGATAACTTCCCTCATCAGTAGAGAAAATAGTTAGGGGTGGGAGAGAAGGCCGCCAAACAACCGTCAAAGGCCTCGATGCCAGAACCGGCATGCAGGTGCGTCGTCCAGGAGCCCGTCGGCTCAAAGCTCAAGGGAGCCAATTTGTATAAGCAATCGCAATGGAGCGCAAACCGCTAGCCCCTCCTCCGGTTCGCCCCTAGGGACTCTGGTACATGGAGTTCTCGAGTGATTCACCCCAGTGGGTGCAAGTAGGTACTTGTAGAACTGATGATCTCTAGACCCGATACATGTCCCGGGTTTTTGGATATCGCCCGAGACATGGCTCGGGTTTCGGGATAACTTCCCTCATCAGTAGAGAAAATAGTTAGGGGTGGGAGAGAAGGCCGCCAAACAACCGTCAAAGGCCTCGATGCCAGAACCGGCACGCAGGTGCGTCGTCCAGGAGCCCGTCGGCTCAAAGGAGCCAATTTGTATAAGCAATCGCAATGGAGCGCACACCGCTAGCCCCTCCTCCGGTTTGCCCCTAGGGACTCTGGTGCATGGAGTTCTCGAGTGCTTCACCCCAGTGGGTGCAAGTAGGTACTTGTAGAACTGATGATCTCTAGACCCGATACATGTCCCGGGTTTTTGGATATCTCCCGAGACATGGCTCGGGTTTCGGGATAACTTCCCTCATCAGTAGAGAAAATAGTTAGGGGTGGGAGAGAAGGCCGCCAAACAACCGTCAAAGGCCTCGATGCCAGAACCGGCACGCAGGTGCGTCGTCCAGGAGCCCGTCGGCTCAAAGCTCAAGGGAGCCAATTTGTATAAGCAATCGCAATGGAGCGCACACCGCTAGCCCCTCCTCCGGTTTGCCCCTAGGGACTCTGGTGCATGGAGTTCTCGAGTGCTTCACCCCAGTGGGTGCAAGTAGGTACTTGTAGAACTGATGATCTCTAGACCCGATACATGTCCCGGGTTTTTGGATATCGCCCGAGACATGGCTCGGGTTTCTGGATAACTTCCCTCATCAGTAGAGAAAATAGTTAGGGGTGGGAGAGAAGGCCGCCAAACAACCGTCAAAGGCCTCGATGCCAGAACCGGCACGCAGGTGCGTCGTCCAGGAGCCCGTCGGCTCAAAGCTCAAGGGAGCCAATTTGTATAAGCAATCGCAATGGAGCGCACACCGCTAGCCCCTCCTCCGTTTCGCCCCTAGGGACTCTGGTACATGGAGTTCTCAAGTGGTTCACCCCAGTGGGTGCAAGTAGGTACTTGTAGAACTGATGATCTCTAGACCCGATACATGTCCCGGGTTTTTGGATATCGCCCGAGACGTGGCTCGGGTTTCGGGATAACTTCCCTCATCAGTAGAGAAAATAGTTAGGGGTGGGAGAGAAGGCCGCCAAACAACCGTCAAAGGCCTCGATGCCAGAACCGGCATGCAGGTGCGTCGTCCAGGAGCCCGTCGGCTCAAAGCTCAAGGGAGCCAATTTGTATAAGCAATCGCAATGGAGTGCAAACCGCTAGCCCCTCCTCCGGTTCGCCCTTAGGGACTCTGGTACATGGAGTTCTCGAGTGGTTCACCCCAGTGGGTGCAAGTAGGTACTTGTAGAACTGATGATCTCTAGACCCGATACATGTCCCGGGTTTTTGGATATCGCCCGAGACATGGCTCGGGTTTCGGGATAACTTCCCTCATCAGTAGAGAAAATAGTTAGGGGTGGGAGAGAAGGCCGCCAAACAACCGTCAAAGGCCTCGATGCCAGAACCGGCACGCAGGTGCGTCGTCCAGGAGCCCGTCGGCTCAAAGCTCAAGGGAGCCAATTTGTATAAGCAATCGCAATGGAGCGCACACCGCTAGCCCCTCCTCCGGTTCGCCCCTAGGGACTCTGGTACATAGTGTTCTCGAGTGGTTCACCCCAGTGGGTGCAAGTAGGTACTTGTAGAACTGATGATCTCTAGACCCGATACATGTCCCGGGTTTTTGGATATCGCCCGAGACATGGCTCGGGTTTCGGGATAACTTCCCTCATCAGTAGAGAAAATGGTTAGGGGTGGGAGAGAAGGCCGTCAAACAACCGTCAAAGGCCTCGATGCCAGAACCGGCAATCAGGTGCGTCGTCCAGGAGCCCGTCGGCTCAAAGCTCAAGGGAGCCAATTTGTATAAGCAATCGCAATGGAGCGCACACCGCTAGCCCCTCCTCCGGTTCGCCCCTAGGGACTCTGGTACATGGAGTTCTCGAGTGGTTCACCCCAGTGGGTGCAAGTAGGTACTTGTAGAACTGAAGATCTCTAGACCCGATACATGTCCCGGGTTTTTGGATATCGCCGAGACATGGCTCGGGTTTCGGGATAACTTCCCTCATCAGTAGAGAAAATAGTTAGGGGTGGGAGAGAAGGCCGCCAAACAACCGTCAAAGGCCTCGATGCCAGAACCGGCACGCAGGTGCGTCGTCCAGGAGCCCGTCGGCTCAAAGCTCAAGGGAGCCAATTTGTATAAGCAATCGCAATGGAGCACACACCGCTAGCCCCTCCTCCGGTTCGCCCCTAGGGACTCTGGTACATGGAGTTCTCGAGTGGATCACCCCAGTGGGTGCAAGTAGGTACTTGTAGAACTGATGATCTCTGGACCCGATACATGTCCCGGGTTTTTGGATATCGTCCGAGACATGGCTCGGGTTTCGGGATAACTTCCTTCATCAGTAGAGAAAATAGTTAGGGGTGGGAGAGAAGGCCGCCAAACAACCGTCAAAGGCCTCGATGCCAGAACCGGCACGCAGGTGCGTCGTCCAGGAGCCCGTCGGCTCAAAGCTCAAGGGAGCCAATTTGTATAAGCAATCACAATGGAGAGCACACCGCTAGCCCCTCCTCCGGTTCGCCCCTAGGGACTCTGGTACATGGAGTTCTCAAGTGGTTCACCCCATTGGGTGCAAGTAGGTACTTGTAGAACTGATGATCTCTAGACCCGATACATGTCCCAGGTTTTTGGATATCGCCCGAGACATGGCTCGGGTTTCGGGATAACTTCCCTCATCAGTAGAGAAAATAGTTAGGGGTGGGAGAGAAGGCCGCCAAACAACCGTCAAAGGCCTCGATGCCAGAACCGGCACGCAGGTGCGTCGTCCAGGAACCCGTCGGCTCAAAGCTCAAGGGAGCCAATTTGTATAAGCAATCGCAATGGAGCGCACACCGCTAGCCCCTCCTCCGGTTCGCCCCTAGGGACTCTGGTACATGGAGTTCTCGAGTGGTTCACCCCAGTGGGTGCAAGTAGGTACTTGTAGAACTGATGATCTCTAGACCCGATACATGTCCCGGGTTTTTGGATATCGCCCAAGACATGGCCCGGGTTTCGGGATAACTTCCCTCATCAGTAGAGAAAATAGTTAGGGGTGGGAGAGAAGGCCGCCAAACAACCGTCAAGGGCCTCAATGCCAGAACCGGCACGCAGGTGCGTCGTCCAGGAGCCCGTCGGCTCAAAGCTCAAGGGAGCCAATTTGTATAAGCAATCGCAATGGAGCACACACCACTAGCCCCTCCTCCGGTTTGCCCCTAGGGACTCTGGTGCATGGAGTTCTCGAGTGCTTCACCCCAGTGGGTGCAAGTAGGTACTTGTAGAACTGATGATCTCTAGACCCGATACATGTCCCGGGTTTTTGGATATCGCCCGAGACATGGCTCGGGTTTCTGGATAACTTCCCTCATCAGTAGAGAAAATAGTTAGGGGTGGGAGAGAAGGCCGCCAAACAACCGTCAAAGGCCTCGATGCCAGAACCGGCACGCAGGTGCGTCGTCCAGGAGCCCGTCGGCTCAAAGCTCAAGGGAGCCAATTTGTATAAGCAATCGCAATGGAGCGCACACCGCTAGCCCCTCCTCCGTTTCGCCCCTAGAGACTCTGGTACATGGAGTTCTCAAGTGGTTCACCCC
The DNA here is from genome assembly GCF_964261635.1 of Lissotriton helveticus. Lineage (NCBI taxonomy): Eukaryota > Metazoa > Chordata > Amphibia > Caudata > Salamandridae > Lissotriton > Lissotriton helveticus. The sequence goes on along the minus strand of NC_136070.1, from coordinate 495,644,572 downwards.
AGTGGGTGCAAGTAGGTACTTGTAGAACTGATGATCTCTAGACCCGATACATGTCCCGGGTTTTTGGATATCGCCCGAGACATGGCTCGGGTTTCGGGATAACTTCCTTCATCAGTAGAGAAAATAGTTAGGGGTGGGAGAGAAGGCCGCCAAACAACCGTCAAAGGCCTCGATGCCAGAACCGGCACGCAGGTGCGTCGTCCAGGAGCCCGTCGGCTCAAAGCTCAAGGGAGCCAATTTGTATAAGCAATCGCAATGGAGAGCACACCGCTAGCCCCTCCTCCGGTTCGCCCCTAGGGACTCTGGTACATGGAGTTCTCAAGTGGTTCACCCCATTGGGTGCAAGTAGGTACTTGTAGAACTGATGATCTCTAGACCCGATACATGTCCCGGGTTTTTGGATATCGCCCGAGACATGGCTCCGGTTTCGGGATAACTTCCCTCATCAGTAGAGAAAATAGTTAGGGGTGGGAGAGAAGGCCGCCAAACAACCGTCAAAGGCCTCGATGCCAGAACCGGCACGCAGGTGCGTCGTCCAGGAACCCGTCGGCTCAAAGCTCAAGGGAGCCAATTTGTATAAGCAATCGCAATGGAGCGCACACCGCTAGCCCCTCCTCCGGTTCGCCCCTAGGGACTCTGGTACATGGAGTTCTCGAGTGATTCACCCCAGTGGGTGCAAGTAGGTACTTGTAGAACTGATGATCTCTAGACCCGATACATGTCCCGGGTTTTTGGATATCGCCCGAGACATAGCTCGGGTTTCGGGATAACTTCCCTCATCAGTAGAGAAAATAGTTAGGGGTGGGAGAGAAGGCCGCCAAACAACCGTCAAAGGCCTCGATGCCAGAACCGGCACGCAGGTGCGTCGTCCAGGAGCCCGTCGGCTCAAAGCTCAAGGGAGCCAATTTGTATAAGCAATCGCAATGGAGAGCACACCGCTAGCCCCTCCTCCGGTTCACCCCTAGGGACTCTGGTACATGGAGTTCTCGAGTGGTTCACCCCAGTGGGTGCAAGTAGGTACTTGTAGAACTGATGATCTCTAGACCCGATACATGTCCCGGGTTTTTGGATATCGCCCGAGACATGGCTCGGGTTTCGGGATAACTTCCCTCATCAGTAGAGAAAATAGTTAGGGGTGGGAGAGAAGGCCGCCAAACAATCGTCAAAGGCCTCGATGCCAGAACCGGCACGCAGGTGCGTCGTCCAGGAGCCCGTCGGCTCAAAGCTCAAGGGAGCCAATTTGTATAAGCAATCGCAATGGAGCGCACACCGCTAGCCCCTCCTCCGGTTCGCCCCTAGGGACTCTGGTACATGGAGTTCTCGAGTGGTTCACCCCAGTGGGTGCAAGTAGGTACTTGTAGAACTGATGATCTCTAGACCCGATACATGTCCCGGGTTTTTGGATATCGCCCAAGACATAGCTCGGGTTTCGGGATAACTTCCCTCATCAGTAGAGAAAATAGTTAGGGGTGGGAGAGAAGGCCGTCAAACAACCGTCAAAGGCCTCGATGCCAGAACCGGCACGCAGGTGCGTCGTCCAGGAGCCCGTCGGCTCAAAGCTCAATGGAGCCAATTTGTATAAGCAATCGCAATGGAGCGCACACCGCTAGCCCCTCCTCCGGTTCGCCCCTAGGGACTCTGGTACATGGAGTTCTCGAGTGGTTCACCCCAGTGGGTGCAAGTAGGTACTTGTAGAACTGATGATCTCTAGACCCGATACATGTCCCGGGTTTTTGGATATCGCCCGAGACATGGCTCAGGTTTCGGGATAACTTCCCTCATCAGTAGAGAAAATAGTTGGGGTGGGAGAGAAGGCCGCCAAACAACCGTCAAAGGCCTCGATGCCAGAACCGGCACGCATATACAACATAGTTACAACTAGTGGCCCCCAAGAGTGACATCGGCAGGAGAGGACTTTCTAAATTAGTTATTTGTAATCCCCGCCATGTTAGGATTTTTTGAACAAATCACTGGTCAAAAAAATGGTCTTATCATTTATGTAGTGATTTAGTTTGCGTACACAAGGTTCAATTCATTTTATTATGATTTGGAATTCCGAAGAATTCCACATAACATTACAATAAAACATTAATTCATAAAAAAACAGTATTAAAAACCCATGAGGTTACACCCTGTAATAATCCTACATTACACACAGTACATAATACATTTTTCATTAGACCCCTAACTTTAGTTACGAATAAATACTGAAATAAACAATTTTCCTAAAATTACCTCCTCCCTGAAGGGACTAATCTCGGAGGATCATTGAATACGTCACTTCGAGGGACAGAAATCTTCTAATCATTATTTAGTGAGGAACACTATTGGCTGACTCCCTAATTTGATGAAGCTATCTAATCTAATCTACAATTACATTTGGACAGCGCATGGATAAGAAATTATGTATAGTTCATCCAATGTACGTTTAACGATATTCAAAAAATAGTAATTCAAATCTTGTTTTTAAAATCATATTTTTGGGAGAAGAATTTTAAATGAAGATATCGACCGGTTTTTATAAAATACCATGTAAAGTGCCCATGCATTTTATATTGTACTGACGCAATAAAACCTTAATCTTTATCCAGGGCTTATACCTGATTCGACCCTTTTGGCTTCAGCCCAAGATTAATAAACTCAGCTACATTTATACAAATGTTATCCAATATACAGGCAGCAGATTAACAAAGGCAAGAGCAATTAAAACATTTCTTATGTCAAGGACAGAGAACAGTGTTAACAACAGATCATTTTGTAAAGTGCTACTGAGAGTGCAAATATATCAAGATAAAGTGCTAGTGCATAGATGCGCTAATCCTGGACAGAACCCAGAATGATTATCTTGCATCAATATAACCAAAATAACTCAAAAGCTGCACAAGAAAACAAACAGGATTATTAAACACACTAATAAATAATTGTTACTTATCGTATGTTTCACGGTTAAAAATGCTTAAGGGACTCAAAAATACTAAAACAAGGGAGATTATACAAGGTACTACATAATCCACTGATCACCCTACTTACTGGCTTCTAATATACATTTAAAAATTCTTTAAAAAAAACAGAAAATCTTAAAACATATCTGTTCTGATGGAGGGTGCAGAAGAAAGTTGCGTGCCTGTTCTGCTGTTGAAATATTATATTGTAAAAAACCATGCCTTAGAAATTTGCGTCGTATTGAACTAAGTGCTGGGCAGACAATCAAAACATGATTAATATCTTGGATACCACCATTGCATAAATCACAAAGTCTTTCATTTTTGGGATACCTTCCCAAGCTCCTGTTACTATCCTCAACGGCAACAAATTCATTCTGGAGAGTAGAATCACTCTGCGTACACCATGATTCAGGTTCCAAAGAACATACGGCTGAGGATTTTTAATAATTGAGCTCTCCGCTATGCAGTCCAGTCTGCCATTCCCTCTGCATATTTTCAAATCTCTTTCTCGTGAGATCACATATATGGATTTTTTAATTAATTGCTTTAATGCTATTTTGTTTAAAACTGCTGCCCCTACTAAGTCCAAACCAAAAATGCTTAACGCTTTTAAATAGTTTCTGAAAATTACACTTTTACACAATAAATTATTAAAAATTTCCTTGTGCAATGCTAGCCTTAACAGGTTTTCTTGACCATTTATCAAAGCGTTACACCACCTTAAAGTCCCTGCCAATGACAAAACATACGTTGAGAGAAGGCCAAATTCGAGCCTAAGAGCCGCAATTAATGCAGCATTACTCAGGTTACATATTTGACGCCAAATTTTACCTTCCACTTTCTCAAACTTAGCCCACTCACATTCGTCAATTGTTTCACATGCGTAAGTCAGGGTCGGCGGAATCTTTATTTTGTACACTGCAAAAGTATGTGAAAAATGTCTTTTCCCGCATTGCTTGTACAGGCGGTTAATTGCCGATGCTTGTGAAATAGCTTTACTTTTGCAGTTATCTAAATGTCTGTTAGCAGAGCACCTATTTGTAAAAAAAATTCCTAAATAAGGATAAAATGTCACTATTTCCATATTTTCATCCCCCAAAAACCATTTCAGATTTGATCTAACCTTACAGCCTTTCTGACTAAAGATCATCACCTTACTCTTAGAAGTGTTTATTTAAAAAAAATATTCATTAGTATACCTGACCAGCTCCGTCAGACGTCTTTGCAACCCGATTGGAGTTAGGTCCAAGATGATTGCGTCGTCAGCATACAGCAAACAACTTAATTTTAGATCACCCACTTGTGGAGGGTCCCCTTTACTCTTCCCTACCCGGTTTGGAAGGTCAGTTATGTAGATTGAGAAGAGTAAAGGGGCCAAGAGGCACCCCTGCTTCAACCCGTTGTGGGTGGTGATTTTCTTAGATAGGCCTTGGGTCCCCCCTAACAGAACTTGAGTCCAGGTAGAAGAGTGGAGTGCGATTATTACTCTTAACAAATTCCCTGGGATCCCCATCCTTATCAATTTCCTCCACAGCGTCCCCCGATCTACCCTATCGAACGCTGTGGAGAAGTCAATGAAAGCTGTATACAGCGGAAGCCTCCGACCCGCAGGATATTTATCAATTAGGGTTTGCAGGACAGAGATGTTGTCTAAGGTGCCACTATTCTTCCGAAAACCAGACTGTTGAAGGGGAATTAGATTATTACCGAATACCCACTCTTGTAGGTGGACAAGGATGCTTTTTGCAAGAGTTTTCCCGTTGCATCCAAAAGGGAGATTTGTCTATAGCTTGCAGGAGAATTTTTAGGGCCTTTCTTATATAGTGGAACTATTATACTGCCCATCCAGGAATTAGGGATATCCCCAAACTTATAACAATGGACGAACAGGGGATGTAACACCTTTGGCCAATCGCCACGATCCTTTTTTATTATGGCAACAGGGACATCATCCGGCCCCATTGCCCCGGAGTATCTCGCCCCCTTAATATATCCCTCAAGTTCGCACATTATAGGTGCTTCTACCTCTTCTACCGAAAATGTGGACCTATTGAACCCCTCACCCCCGGCATCTATAGGATTGGGGGCGTACAATTGGGATATGTAGGTAGACCATTCAGATTCAGAGATCAACATGGGGTGAGATTTTACTCTACTGTCACAGTATTTGGCAATCAATGCCCAGTACTTTCTAGTATCCCCCGAGAGTGCCACTTCCCGAAGGTTAACCCATTTTTCATCTTCAGAGGCCCTGCGATTTGCAGCTATTTTTCTTTTCCGGACCTGTTTTTTTTTTTCAAAACAAATTTTATTAGGTTTTGGCAGTTGAAAGCACAATAGAAATAATCCACCGCTCCCCTAGTAGCAGAGAGGCAGTGGGCATAGCAAAAACAGCGTAATCAAATACAACCAGCTAATATTTCCCCAGTACCCACCCACCATTATCCCACCGGGAACCCTCCCTCCACCCCGCACGGTGTCTGTAATTTACATCTAGAGGAGCTTAGCAATCGTAAACGCTGCATGTGAGCCACGTCGCCCCAAGCCAGTTCAGACGCGGTCCGCGTCGGCAGCCCGAGGCTCCGGAGGGTCCAGCAGAAGGCCTCTGTAGTCAGCCCATTTCTTCCAGATCTTATAATGTTTTGCAGGACACCCCCTCGCCTCAAATATCGGGCGTTCCAGTCCCATGTTAAAGTCCAAACCCCGTTTCCACACCTCCAGCAGTGGGGCTCTAGTAGCTTTCCACTCTCTAGCTATGTCCCTCTTGGCCACTATGAGGCCCAATAGGAGCAAGTGCCGCTTGTACAAATTCCCCCCCACCTGTTCCATGACATGAAGAAGGCCCAACTTCGGCGAGCGGGGGAGCTCCCAGCCCAGCACCTCTTCCAGGCAGTCCCACACTCCCGACCAAAATCTCCGCAGTCTCACACACTCCTACACTGTATGAAGAAAGGATCCCACAGCACTGCCGCACCTCAGACATTCCGGGGAGGCAATCAATCCCGCTTTCCACAATCGTTCCCTCGTATAGTACGCCCTATGGAGGTACTTGAATTGGATGAAGTGCAGGCGCACTGCAATCGCAGCTCCCCTAGGGGCCTCCAGGGCCTCCCTCCAGTCCTCCTCCTCCAGACTCCCCAACTCTCCTTCCCACACCAACCGCAGTTTGTCTAGGGAGGGGGAACAATGGGTGACGAGCGGCTGGTATATACTGGAGATTTTTTTGGTATCTAATTCCCCATGAACAATTTAGCCTCAAGAGGACAAAATTCTGGCAATGAAGTCAAGTTCGCTAAGGCAGGGGTCAGGGCATGTCGGAGCTGCAAGTAACGAAAGAATTGGGATTGGGGCATATCATACTCATCTCGCAGAGCCTGAAACGACTTTAGGACCGGGCCCTTCATAACATGACCCAGCGCCGAGACGCCGATCGCGTCCCAGCCATCAAAGCCCCGCAGGGAAGCCAAAGCCGGTAGCCTCCCATTATGCCACAGCGGGGTTTCCCCCGTCAGTCTGTTCCACCATCCCATGCGGCGGAGCGCGTCGCGCCACACCCGGAACACCGTCTGTGTGACTGCTGGGAGTCTTTTGCGATGTGCCACCGAGTATAGTATCGTATGTAGCGTGTGCGGGTCCATAAGGTACCTCTCCAGAGCGTATGTCGGGTCGCCACGATCCCCATACCACCACTCATTAAGGACCAGCAGGTGTGATGCTTGGTAATATGACAAAATGTCGGAGGCTGCTAAACCCCCACAGTACGTCGAGAGGAAACATGTGCGGAGCGCCACCCGCACTGCCCCTCCCGTCCAAAGGAACCGGCCCAACACTGAATCCACCTGCCGAAACCACTGTCGCGATATCGGGTATGGATAATTTTGAAGTTGATAGAGGAGGCGAGGTAGGGCCACCATCTTAAAGATGGCCGAGCGTCCATATACATTCAGCGGCATCCTGGACCATATTTGTATGTCCGATCGTATTCTATCCCACACGGGTAGAACGTTGCGGGACCACGACACCCCTGGCACGTCCGTCAGAAAGACACCTAGATATTTAAGGCCTCCCTCCGCCTCCTGCAGGGCCGAAGCCCAAGGACCCAAGTCACTCCTATCTCCCAGGACCCACAATTTGGACTTCTGTACGTTCAGTGTGAGGCCGGACACGTCGCCGAAGATACGCATTATGTCTAGGACTCTGGGACCGGATCTGTTCAGGTCCGTAAGAAAGAAAAGCACATCATCGGCATAGAGCGCGATTCTGTCAGTCGGTCCACCCACCCATTCCACTCCACGCAACTGTGCATCCATCCTCACCCAGGCCGCCAGTGGCTCCATTGCTAGTGCAAACAGGTAGGGAGAGAGGGGTACCCTTGCCGCGTGCCACGATCTATCAAAAAAGAACCGGACACCGCTCCCGCAACCCGCACCGCCGCTGTCAAGTCAGTGTAGAGTAAGTGAATATAGGACAGAAAACGGGGGCCTAGGTTGAGACGGAGAAGCAGCGCCCGAAGATATGGCCAGCTCAGGGAATCAAACGCTCTATCAATATCTGCCAGCAATAGGGCCGCCGGTATATCAGCCGCTCGCGCCGCCTCCACCACCAACTGCGCCCTGCGAATATTATGTCTAGTCGCCCTGTGGGGCATGAAGCCGGCCTGGTCTGGATGGACCAGGTCCGATATATAGGGAGAAAGGCGTTTTGCCAAGGCTTTTGCTAAAATTTTTGCTTCGAAGTTCAGCAAGGAAATTGGACGATATGACTCAGGGTGATCCGGCGGCCGCCCAGGTTTGCAAAAAACAACTACTTCCGCATGTCGCCAGTCCGCCGGAAGGCATCCGCATTCCCGAGCCGCCTCTAGTGCCTTCCTATAGCGCATCCCCAGTTGAAGATGAAACAGTTTCATAAATTCGCAGGGGAAACCATTAGGCCCAGGGGCCTTTCCAGCGTTCAGTTCACCCAGAGCCTCACCCAGTTCCTCCGCAGACAAGGGGAGGTCCAGTCGGGCTCGGCCCTCATCCGAGAGCGCCCGAGGCGGGAGATCAGCCAGGAACTTGTCAATGTCCTCCGCCGCTAGAGACTCCCCCGGCGCGTACTGCGTCTCATAGTAACGAGCAAAGGTCTCAGCCAGGACCTCCGGGTCAGTGAGAGGACTCCCCGCGTCGTCCCGGAGTCCAGGCAATGGCTGGGCTTGAAAGGAACCCTGACACAACCTGTAGAGCATCGAGCCGGACTTATCCCCCCATTGACAAATTCTACTCTGCATAGCCAGCCAGGTGTGGCAGGCTTCATCGAGCAGTAAGGAATGATACATCTGTTGGAGATAGAGCAATTGCCCCACCGCCGCGCCACTCTCTCCCGACGTGCAGTCGGCCTCTTGGTTACTAACCCGAGTCGCCGCCTCCGCTATGGCCCGCCCGCGGGACCTACGATTCGCCGCGCACCACGCTATATCTACGCCTCTGAGCACCGGTTTTAGAGCCTCCCACAAGGTCATGGCGTCCGTATCAGGACCGTCGTTTTCGGTCAGGTAGTGCGCTATAGCCTCCCTCATGTGCGATTGGTAATCATCGCGCTGTAAGTGCCACGTAGCCAGGCGCCAACGGAATGGTTGTCTCTTTGTGCTTAAAAGTAGAGTCAAGGAAACCGGGGAGTGGTCCGACAGTCCCCTAGGGAGTATTGCGGTAGAACCCACTCGTCCTATCCAGGGCTGGGGGACAAAAAGGTAGTCGAGGCGAGAAAAGGATTTGGGGACAGCCGACACATACGTGTATTCACGCCCACATGCATGCTGATAACGCCAGGCATCTACCCAACCCAGCCCCCGCACCAATCTGCTCAGTTTTGTCGAGGCCTCAGGCAATTGATCACCCCCGGGCCTACAGCGATCCAGCCTCCCATTCATCACGTCATTCCAGTCACCTCCCACGATAGTTAACACATGCGGGATCTCGGCCCAGACATCAAACAGCCGCTCCAAAAGGGCATCCTGCAGCGGGGGCGGCGCATAGACACTGCCAAACACCACCGGCTCCTCCCCCACCTTTCCTTTGACCAAGGCAAACCTGCCATGCGCATCCAGCCACTGCGTTTCATGCGAATAATTCACCCGACGGTGTATCAATATTGCGACTCCTCTAGAGCCCCTCGCAAACCCTGCATGGAACACCTGATCATAACCATATCTACGTAAGCTAAGGGTTTTGGTACCCATGAGATGTGTTTCCTGGAGGAGTAGAACATCCGCCTTCTCCTTCTTCCCCATACGCAAAACCGCTCCCCTCTTAATTCTGTCGAGCACCCCTCTTACATTCCAGCTCAAAATGCGCAATGAAGATCGTGGGGGTTCCGCCCCCTGTCCGTCAGTCGCCATCAGGGGGCCAAAACTTGGATTCGTCGGGCAACCAAGGCCACACACAGACTCTAACTATCCTCCAGACACTCACATACACCGTGCTCACCCCAGGCCTACCCACTCCCACAACTCCCCCCCTATCCCCCAACCCCCTACCCATCCCCCCGCCAACCCCCCGGACCCCAAACAGTACCAACAACCCCCCCTCCAGCCCCCCACCCCATACCTCAGCAACATTGAAGTACCTGTCGCGGTGCAGGCGATCCCAGACCCCCAACGGGAGGTCGGAGACCCACAACACCAATGGATCCCTCCCAACTACCCACTAAGTGTCCAACTACCCTCTACCCAACGTGGGAACGAACTCCTGGAGAAGACCCGCTCTTTCTCGAGCGCCTCCCGACCCAAGATCCACCCACGGATCACTATGTAGGAAGCAGTAGTCCAGATGGCCAGTCCAAAGTCCGGATCCGTCTGACCTGCACCTCTATGCCCCGTCACGGCCCCATGAACCGGAAACATCTATTAGGGCCAGTACATCCCAGGGACTCAAGACTTCAAGGGGGAGAAATCTGTCGCCTCAGTGTCCTCCACAGTTTTCTCTTGGGAGGGCTGGCGCTTCTTGGAGCGCGCTCTCCAGTTACTCCTGCTGCGTGACCTACGGGGCACCTTCTTGGGTTCCGATGTGGAAGACGAATCCGAGCCCCTCCTCGGAGGGGTGTGCACCTTGACCCGCACCGTCTCATCCGTCCATTCAAATACATCCTCCGGAGAGTTGAAGAATTGAGTGCGAGATTGAAACACTACCCGCAAGCGGGCCGGGTAGAGCAGGGCATACGGGATTTTCAACTCACGAAGGCGCGCTTTCGCTGCCGTGAAGGATTGTCGTTTTTGTTGGACCAGCCTGGTGTAGTCCGGGAAAATCAGGATTTTGTGATTTTCAAACATAAGGGGGTCCTTAGCGCGGGCCTGACGTAGGATGGTGTCCCGGTCGTGATAATTGAGCAGTTTGGCTATCACAGCTCGGGGGCGAGCCCCAGTGGGCGGCTTCGGAATCAAGGCCCGGTGGGCCCGCTCGATGATGAAGCAGCGCGAAAGGGATTCCGGTGGAAGCCACCCCTCCAGCCACTGAGTCAAGAAGGCCTCCATATTCCCCTTCTCACAGTCCTCCGGAAAGCCCACAAAGCGCAAGTTATTTCTTCTGGCCCGTCCTTCCGCATCCTCCACTCGCATCGCCAGGCCCTTTTGGATTCTCTCCATGGCAGCTACCTTCTTCTTGAGGACCACTACGTCGTCCTCCACCTCCGTGATCCTGGTCTCGGTTTCTGTGATGCGAGCGACAGCGTTGCGCAAATCCTGACGCAGCAGGGTAACATCCGCTCCGACCGCACCGATCTTCGCATCCAGCATATCTCTAGATTGCGTGATGGCCGTCATTAGCGCCGCATTATCCGGTCCCGAGCTCTGCTGTCCTCCCGTGGCTCTCGCACCCCCACTCGGCCCCGCAAATTTATCCATTGGGCCCTGCTTGGAAGAGCCACCGCTGTTGTTCCCTCTAGTCATAGTTCTCGTGGGGCTCACGGCCGTTTACCGGGAATGGCGGAGTACAGGGACCGCCCCAACCGAACTCGTAGCGTCCAATGACTAGCACCCCAAGCAGGCCCAGCTCGCAGCCCGACAGAAGGTGTCCCACGCCACAGTACAACCAAGAGTCAAGTCACTTGAGGAGGGCCCCGTGGCGGAGTCAGGATAACTGAAAGTGGCCGTGCCCACCAACACGGGAGATGCCGAAGCTAGCCCCGGCCCCTTGTCGTGGCTCCCGGCAAAGACGGCCGTCAGCAATCCACCAGCGCCCAAGAGTGCCGTCGAAGTATTCCGGACCTGTTTTAATCTATATATCTCTTTTTGTCTTGACGGCCATGGGTCAATAACTTGGGCTCTGATCAACCCATTTATCTTATTATTAAGAGTTTTAATTTTATTAGGAAGTGTTGTTTTGGGGGCGGCGCTATCACCTTTCATCTTTCTTCCCAACTTTCTGACAGCAGTCATGACTCTTTCGTATCTCACGATCGGGTTCTCCCAGGTTAAAGTGAACGCAATGTTCTTAAATACCCAATGAAGATTCGGAAGGTTCTTATGTGACCAATAAGAGCGGCCATTACTTCGAGAATATGATACTATCTCATTCCTCTGATTCCATAGTTCAGATTTCTCGAAGTTTAAAGCTATCTTGACAGCCAATATGTTGTGGTCACTTAAATTAGTAGGAAGAACCTTAAACTGGGAGCATGCCCCGAACAGTTGAAATGGCACTGCCATATAGTCGAGAAGGGAATTACCATATGACCCGTGAAAGGTGAGGGCTGCAGGAGAGTCCTCTGGGAATCTGCCATTTAATACTATAAGGTCAAGGTTTCTCAAATTTTGCAACAGTAAAAGGCCACGTTTATCCGATTTTAAATTGGAAGGGAATACTGCCTCTGGTATAAACCAAACCTCCTCCAGGTCCAAATTGGAAAAGGATGCGATTGAGCTATTATTAATCTTGGCATTAAAATCTCCTACCATCAGGACACACGCTCTATCATCATTGCTACATAACTTTTGCACAAAAGTGCAAATAGAGTCGACCAGTGGGGTGGACGCCTTCCCTGGAGGAATATATACATTTACCACATACAGAAATGTTACACATCCCAAGTTGTCTTGATCTAATTTTAACTTTGCACAGATACAGAAATTTGATGGATGAATAAATATCTCAGGGACCCACACTAACTCGCAACTTAGCAGGATGGCTAAACCTCCAATAGCATGCCCCTTTATAGATTTTTTTGCTGCACTACAATACACGTAGTAGTTATCTAACTGGAATTCTTCAATTGCCCACGTCTCTTGGAGGCAGATTATTTTAGGGTCTAGGTGTGCTAAAGAAATAAGCTTAAAATGTTCTTTTCCTAGCCCCGCCATATTCCAAGACACGATTGTTCCTAGAAGGCTACCTCCGCTCAATGGGGATAGGGTTGGTAGATTTAGCCCCATTCAAAGTGCATGCGATCCAGTTCCATTTTGACACCTCATCTTCACTATCAATGCCAGAAAACTCATGAACCTCGGGAGCTACTACCTTTATTTTTCTTATACCCGATCCCCTCTCAACTGTAATTTCCAAATCCTCAAATTTAGTGGTCATATTCTCACCCTCATAGTCATTTAATTCTATCCCTTGCCAAAAATGAGAAGTTTCGAGACGCTTCAACGGAGCACCCTGGGATGAGGGGCAGACAATGACATCTATTCCTCTTTTCCTAAAGCCATCCGCATTTGCTAACACAAGGGAAGACACCACCCCTGAAGTAAAGATTGCTTTGGTGACCTGAGGAATGTCCCTCCAGTCTAAAATGACCAACTCAATATCTTTAGAGGAAATTAACTTTAGATCCTCTATTTCCGATAGAATTCCTAGTAGGGCCCTTCTATTCAATGTCATTGGCTCAGCATCAAAAAGAGGGATAACAATTAAGGCATTATTCCCATGCCCAGTACCTAATTCTGGGGACCTGAATTCATTCGTATCATAAAGACTCCTCATAGAATCAGTGGATTTACCCCCTTTATTGTTATTAACCGATGTAGTTATATTTCGACTAACTCCCCCACCATTACTTACATTAGGCTTCGTGAAGATCGGGGCGAGGCCCACAGATTCACATGCGGTCGCACTTAGTTCTATACTCGGGGATGGTGCAAAGATTTTTATATTATCCACCGTCGCTCCTGTGCTACTCTCCAAATTAGAGGCCCTTCTTTTCCTGGCCTCACCCAACCCATTTTCATTCTGGGAAATACTCGACCTACTAGTCAGACTAATCGGCTGGGGGATATTATCTTGCTCCTCAGTTGTACTCGAATTCATCCTCTGTTCTGCCACTGATGATGTATTATTTTCATTATCAGGAGCAAAATTAGAATGTTCCGATTGTACTACGCTTTGGAACCGCAGCCTTCTCTGCTTACGCTTTGGGAGCCGACGATTTTTCCCCTTCCTTTTTCTCCTACAGTGGTTTTTAACACTTCCCTCACTTACTAATAAATGTTCCCCCACCCCAGAGGCTTCTAAAATATTAATTATTTCAGCTGAATCATGAGGTTTAGATTTTTTTGACTTGCTCATATTAAAGATAGGGAAAACACGCACTGTATCCGTCACTGAAGAGACCTTTACATCTACACTTTTCCCCTCAAAGGGGACCTCTGCAGAGTCGTTAACGATAAATTGAGATGGGCTTGGAGTTATATTTCTCCCAAGCGGCGAACATCCAACATCCACCAACTGATTATTCTGTTCCCCTAACCCTAAGCAATTAGCCGCATCACGTATTCTGCCATTAAATTGACAAGGATTGTTACATATAGGGGAGGAACACTTCGCACATACTTGGCTATGTTGTTTAAGATCTAAAACCCCTCCCAAAATGGGCGTTAAGACTTTGAGGATATGATCCGTGTTAGAGGCACTCTTCTCCAGCAGGGACAGAATTGCCGCTAGAATGTTTTCCAATTTGGTAAATGTATACGTTAGCCCCCCTGAACCTGCATTCTCGTTCTTAGACAGTGAAAACGCGGAGTTCCCTACCCGATTATCACAGGGCACAGATAAATCATGAAAATCTGATGTCAAAGAGAATTTAGTAGGTGTACTGCTATACATAATTGGCATGTGTAAATGAACTCCTGCTTGAGGAGACAATATTTCCTTATTCGAGTGAGGGTCTATAACCAAACATTGAGCACCCGATTTTTCTAACTGCTTCAATCGTTCGGCGTTCTTTTCCAATTGAATGGCAATATCGGGAAGAGTGAGGTCTTCTGTTTTTGCCTGCCCATTAAGATCACTATGGACTTCCTGACATTCACTTTTAGGGGAAAAATCACTTCTTTTTATTGGTAAGCAGTCTAGTAAACTCCTTTGAGATACACTTACATTGTCATGTACTTTTTCAAAAAGGGTTATCAAATCTGCTAGTGGAGAAGGAGGGGTGACGTCCTCACTTTCGCCACCCTTAATCTGCGTGGAAACTACCACCTCATTCCTAGATAGAGCCAATTCCATCTCCAGACCCGAATTTTTCACCACCCCTTCTTGAGATGACCCAACAGCTCGACTTACAATAGATGGGGGCGCTACATTGCCTACGTCCCCATTAGATTTCTGTAATATTATTACTGGAAAGAGTGGTTCTGGTCTTGATATATCGCTATCTACTCCATCCTCTGCTATTATTTCGGAGTCCATTAACACCTCCATTGAGTTCTCCTCATTTCCCACAACTCCAAGATCTTCATTGTTTTGCCCTGTTCCGCTCCTAAAACTTCTTCCCTTTTTAGAGAACATTGATGTTATTGATGGATATGTTTTTAAAAGAGTTAAGTGAGCACCGATTCTGCGTCTACGGATTAATTTTTGAGGTTTTGGGGGACTCCACGAATTCTTGTCACTCTTATCACTCTTGAAACTAGGATTAGGGGCTTCTAGAGGGTTTACAGATTTGACTTTAGACTGAGAACGCAATCGCCTGACTGACATTACCATGGCAAAAAAAAAAAAAAAAAACTTATCACCACTTAAACTTAAAGTTCCTCCAGCTAGAGATGTGACAAGGCTAGCAGGAGAGAGCAATTCGTTCCCAGAAAAATGATAACTGAGTGAAAACTGAATGATGTGAAGCACCGCCTTGAGACAGGTTTTAAGTGGAGTTATATCCGCCACAGAGTATTCTTCAGATAGCCCCCACATATCTCCGCAGAGCCCCACGGCTATTCACGTGACACCTTACCCGAGGCCTGGGCGATTCAGCGGTAGCCCAATCTGGGCCGCACGCCGACCCCGTCTGGCAACTGGGGCTATGGTGACTATGATGACCGTGGTAGACTTCTCGTGGTAGACTTCTCAGGTCAGAGGACTCACTTGGAGATTCAAATTATGACCAACGCACACCACCCTAAATGTCTAAAATAGGCAAAAAATGCCTGAGTCACCAAGGTCCCAGTCCAAGTCCAAGGTCCACGGGACCCCAAAACACAATATCCGAATTCCTGCTGCCGCCCGAGGTCGCGGGCTTGCCTCGGGATTCACTTCTCCCAACGCTGGCCAAACTCCCCGCTACTGCGAGGGGGGGTTATCAGAATTACAGGAATTACAAAGTTTGCGGGTTGCGGGCGAAGTTTTCCTTCACAGTGATCCTGCCACGCACCAGACCGCTGCTACTGCCGCTCACAAGCTCCCCCTACTAAATGTACACCGCATACAAGAGTTCATGACTCCCGAACGGAAATTAAAAAATTCATCTAATTTACAATTAGACTTAGACTCCTGTAAACTAGAGACTGTGGCAATAGACTGTAACAATCAGGACCACCACTCTGCCACTCTTCGCAGCCCTTTCACAGCCACTCTGCCACTCTTCGCAGCCCTTTCACAGCCCTCGCTTCCCTGCACCCCCGCCACACTCACAAGTCATATGCAGGGTCTCATAGGGTCTCGCAGGGTCTCGCGGCAGTCATTCACAGCCTGTCTCAATGTTCAGGGCCGCCGGGATGACTGTTCCCCCCCCCCCGCGGTATTCAAAACCGCGGTACACAAAGATGCAGCAAAGATGCAGCGCTCAGAGCCGCTTCAAATCACTAGTTCAATGCTCCAATCTCCGACCCCAGCACTCTCCCCTTGCGGTGCTCAGAGCCAGAATTCGGCAAGACGTCCAAGAGGCCAGGGGCTAGGAGCTGACAACGAAGGTGTAACTGGGCACCAGGTGCGGGTGTAGGCACAACAAACACACGGCAGTACGCGGGAGGTGAATGCGAGCTCCTCCAGCTCCACCTCGCTCACCTGCTGACACCGACGCCACCGCCTCTCGCACAGTTACTGTGAAAAGTGCAGCACACAGCACAAAGCACAAGGCTCCGGTCTCCTTCCCGGGCTCCTCGCCTTTTCTCTACCCCCAGGCTCCGCTCAGTTGCTGTGAAAAGTGCAGCACAAAGCACAAGGCTCCGGTCTCCTTCCTGGGTTCCTCGCCTTTTCTCTACCCCCAGGCTCCGGGCTCTGAGCAGGCTCCGAGCAGCGAGTAGCACACGAACACGCCACAGCAGCTGCAGCTGCTCGCCTCAATCGCCTCAATTGCTCCGGCTCCACGTGTCTGCAGACTCGTCGTAAGGGGTTGCGCAAAGAGGAAGTCGGTCTGTCTCCAATGTTTCTTTTCACACAATGTTCATGTTATTTGTTGTTTTTTCTTTCTGAATACTTGTGATAGTACAATATATCAAACAGTTCTGTGTGTATGTTTAAAATTCAAAAGGGCTAATGAAAATGTTATTATTGGTCCTCTTTGTTGAGGAAGCACAGATATTAGGCAGCTAGACCCTTCGTTTGGTTTACAAGGTAAAGAGACCCTCTCTAGTTGTCTGGAGGGGCCCAACCCCATTTACTACTTTCTAAAAGTGGCATTTCTAAAATAGTAATAAAAAATCTGCTTTCACCAATAAGCAGGATTTATCACCACTATTCCAAACATACCAAAAATGGCAAGGCTACTTCTTTTATATCAGAAATTACCACTGGGAATTCCCAATGCAAACCTATGAGAGAAGCAGCCTCACAACAGTGAAAAACCAAATAGGTTGTTTGTCACTAGCAGGACATGCCACACAACAAAGGCACATGTCCTGCATTTTACCTACACTGCATCCTAGGGCCTAACTTAGGGGTGACCTCTATGTAGTGAAAGGGGGCTTTCAGACTTGCCAAGCAACTTTAAATACCAAGTCACTGTGGCAGTAAATTGTGGATGCAGGCCCTGCAGTGACAGATGACTGAGACAGGTTTCAAAGGCTACTTCTGTGGGTGTCCCAAGCAGCGCTGCAGGCCCACTAGTAACAATTAATTTACTGTCCCTGGGTATATAAGATACCACTGTACAAGGGACCTTCAGGTAAATTAAATATGCCTAACGGGTGTAGACCAATCATACCAAGCTTACAGGAGAAAACCCATGCACTTTAGCACTAATTATTATTATTATTAAATTAAATTTATAGGGCGCGCAGCTACCTGGAGGATCCCGGCGCCAAGGACAAATGCAACAGAAAGACAAGATTCACTGATTAAACAACCAGGTCTTAAGGTTTTTACAAAAGCTTTTGTCGTTGGTTTTATGCCGAAGCAGACATGGGAGTGAATTCCATAGGACAGGGGCCAATAAGAAAAAGAGTGTCCTCCCATGTGTGCTAATTTAAATCTTGGGACTGAAAATTTTGCTTGGGAAGAGGATCTAAGCAGACGGGTCGGATGATATGTCTGGGCCAGAGAACATAAGTAACGGGGAGCAGTGCCTGATTTAATTTTATGCATATAGCGTAAGGCTTTGAAGGATGTATGACATTACAACGCATGCTTTTACCACGCATGCTTTTACATCGCAAGTTTTACAACGCATGCCTTTACAATGCATAGCGCTTTGGGGTGCTGGATAGTGAATAGTTTAATTTACTATTCCAACTCCAGTCCCCGTGGATAGTAGGGAAGGTGTTGGATAGTAAATTAAAACTATTCCCTATCCTAGAGCGCCCCCCAGCGCAATGCGTTGTAATGGTTTGCGTTGTAAAAGTTGCGATGTAAAAGCATCGCGTGGTAAAAGTTGCGTTGTAAATGATGTTTCCCGGCCTTGAATTTAGTCCGGTTCTCGATTCTTAGCCAGTGTAAGTCCCGAAGAAAGCCTGAAATGGAGGATGTTTTGGGTACGCGACATAACAACCTCGCCGCCGAATTCTGCACTACTTGTAATCTGCGTATCACCTCCTTATTAGCTCCAAGATACAGGATGTTGCCATAATCCAATATAGACATTATCAGAGCCTGGATTACAGTTCTTTGAGTAGGACCCGGCAGCAGCCATAGTATCTTACGGAGCCACCTCAGAATGGTAAAGCAGATAGAGGCTGTCTTGGTTACTTGTTGCTTCATGGACAGTTGATCATCGATCACTATCCCCAAGTTCCGAGCAGTTTGGACTGGCTGAGGAAGTGTACCTATTTCTAGAGGCAAATGAATTAGGCCCCAGAGATTTTTATCTTTTCCCAAGATTAAAACCTCTGTTTTTTTGCCATTCAATTTTAGCCATTTGGTGTGCATCCAACTGGCTATTTTATTCAGCCCAATCTGTAAGGACGATGGTTTGGAAGCACCATTGGCAGATAGAGAAAAATGAAGCTGGGTGTCATCAGCACATGAAAAAATAGACAACCCACCTTCTTCCGCAATGGGGGCTAGTAGGCTTCAATAAAGATTGAACAACACAGGGCTCGAGCCATAGGGGGATCTATAGATTTTAGAATTCGCGAGAGACGAAAAGACCTGAAAGGTTCAACCAGTAAGGTAGTCTTTGATCCACTCCAAGGCTGAGCCCTGGATTCCCCGTGACTGAAGGACTTTTATTAGAGTAGGGTGAGACACCGTATCAAAGGCGGCCCTTAAGTCTAACAAAATAAGCACCGCCGTTTCCCCTTTATCAAGGAGCTGGCGAAGTGTTTCGGTAACTCCAAGAAGAGTAGTTTCTGTGGAGTGTCCAGCTCTGAATCCTGATTGGGATACGTGCAAGATTTTATTGGTTTCCACAAACTGCGTGAGCTGTTGGTTCACATGTTTTTCTAATATCTTAGAGCAAATAGGGATGAGATTGATCGGTCCGCATTAGGTTTCTTTAGGAGAGGAAGGACCATCGCATGTTTCCACTCTGCAGGTAGGGTGGCTTCTTTTAAAGAGGCATTAAGTAACTCCATAATGCTCTGTAATATATTGGGTTTTAATTTTTGAAGAATCTGCACTGGGAGTGGGTCCTTGGGAGAACCTGATTTAGGGCTCTTTAGAATACCATTGAAGGCCTGAGAGTCCAATGGATGCCAACTGGTAATTTTAGGAAAAGATACCGATGGAGGGGTCTCCTCAGAATTTTTACAAACTAGACTATGGGATAAGAGATGGTTTTGCTGCTCAGCTTTGGTGGTTATTATTTCAAGTTCCGTATAGATTTTGTCATTCTTCTCAGTAAAGAAATTTGCCACTGCTTCCCAGTGTGCTTCATCAATACTGTAGGCATCTGTTGACAAGATGCTCCAGAGAGCTCGCCAACTGCTTTAAACAGTGCTTTCTCATTATTCTGAGCTAATAGGATAGTGCTATTTACATATTCAGCACGGGAAATTTGACAAAAAGAGTTGTAATTTCTCTTGGCCTGTTTATAATTATATTTAGAGTCTGAAGCATAATCTTTTCTCCAGTATCTTTCCAAGGCTTTACACCTTGATTTTTCAACCTTTCGTATTTGAGTAAACCAAGGGGCAGGGGGACGGTGGTTATTGAACTTCTTAGAGGATAGCGGTAGACATGCTTTCACAGAATCCATAATTCAAGTCTGAATAGTGTTGGCATCTGATATTTTAATAGAAGAAATGGCTGGTATATTAGTCGCCAAATGATTATTAAAAGAGTCAATATTCAGCTTCCTCCAATCTCTACATTTACGATTAGATAAAGGAATGAAGGAATTATTGGACCTTAGGTCAAGTGATATCTTGAACCTTACTAGAAAATGATCCAACCAGGTTAAAGGAAGAGCTATTTGACACGGAACATTAGATAAACTTGAGAAAGCCAGGTCAAGCAAATGGCCTGCTTTATGGGTAGGACCTGAGTTAAAGAGAAACATATTCATGGCTTTTAAATCGGAAATGAAAGTGGCGCCTATCTTGCAAGTTGGGTAATCAAAATGTATATTGAGATCGCCCACAAAAGTAAAATTAGCTGCATTAAGTAAAAAAGGAGTGATAAGTTCAGGAAAGCTAGTGGCCCGGTGGTCGGTATACCAAAAGACCTGTAAGCGTAAACTGAGGAGACAGGAGAAGCCTGAAAAAACTGGCTTCACACCCCTCAAGTTCTACAGTTTCCCATTTACATGAGTATTCTTTTTTCAGCAGTGGTAAAGTGCCCAGAGTCCTAACGGCAACAAAAACAGGTCAGAAAATAATTCAAGAGGAAGGTAAAAATGTTGAGAACAACCCTGCAAAAAGAGCCAAGTCCAAAAACATGGAACTGTGAGAAGTAAAAAATACACCTTAAGTCAGGCTGAAAAGTTATCAAATCTGTTACACAGTAGAGAACAACAGATTGTGGTCATGGTAGGTTCTTGTTTTATGGCATGTTGGGATATAGGGTACCATATTGAGTGTATAATTTTGGGCTGGGCTAAGTAAACAATATATGTGAGGACAGTAGACTACTCATGAAGTAAGGACTGTATGAGAAAAACGGACCAGGAGGAAATGTATGAACATAGGATGATCCACTTAAGTTTCAGCTGTTCTACTACTTGTTAGTCTTCGTAGTAAGATAGAAACTTTACCTGGTTCATGACCGACCTTTAAACTAAGGCTATATTACTGGTTTATTCCTGATATTATCACATCAAGTGAACAACTCACAAATCTTTGTGGGAATCGGAGTGATGAGCACGGGCTGCTGCGATATTGACTACTAAATGTGTGGGAACATTCTCTGTTGAGCAACTACGACAGAGCCATTCTTTGCTCGGCTCATTAGATCGAGCAATAAAGGCATTGAACTTTCAATCCGACAAAATGGATGTACAAATAGACCTTATAAACCTCATTGCCACGCACATTTCCAGCATTAATTCCAAAATGGATTTGATTACATCCCTATTAAAACAAATGGGAATCTCGGACCAACAAAGAAATACAGATAAACAACACCCCGACTGCGGATGTGGGAAAATAATAGAGAAACTGGCAAGTCTCCCCAATATTTTGATGGACATTTTAGAGGTGGTAAAATCAACAAAATTAACTAGTAATAAAAAAAAAACTGAATACGGAAATTGTAGACGGGACAGACACGAAGGAACCCAGAACATGTAATAACGTAAACCTAAGCCTAGACAGTGAAGGCAAAGGAAATCACGAGCAAGCGGAACTCGATGACCAAGTAGACATTACAGTAATACCACTGGAAACAACACAGAATGCCTTTGAGATTTCTCCGTCCATGAAACCCACAAAAAGGCAGAGAAAACGTGCAAGGAAGGCCAGGTTGAAGCATAAAAAGCAAGAAATACCGATTTCAGGAAAAACATTTCCAATTTTTGCAATCAAAACATCTCGAACGAGAAAAAATGTTTCGTTGGAATCATCACCGGGCGGGCTTGTTACAATTAATTCAGCTCAAGTGAAGCCCTCTGAATAACTTAATAGTGAGGAGGAAAGTTCTCGCATCACCGTTTATTCCACCTCTAATTTGCATATAAATAAAAAAAAGTTAAAGCATTGCCCGGTTACAGAAGTAGAAAGACCGGACATCACGGGAATAGACCAGAACAATGCTCCCTGTAGCAAAAAACATCGAAACACAGATAGAGGAGACAAAGTTACACCTCGGGAAGAGGAAAGTACCACCAGGAACAATCAAGAAAACAGGGCCGAACCAAAAAGCAAGAGGTGGACACAGGAAATAAAAAATAGCCCCCATTCCGAGCATAACTTGATAAAGGTCATTACAAGAGGAATGGAACGAAAATGTATGCTCTCCACCACGGAACTGGAACTCGACCCAACAGGGAAAAGGACACTAGATAACCCAGATATGATTACTAAGAGGGCTCACGGAAATTACTTGAACCATGTCCCCAACAAAGTACATAATTCACTGACAATTAGTCACTCGTTATCTCCGAAAGAAGAAATCGCACAAGTTCCCAAGTATTCTCAAACGGAATCAGATGCATTTGAACTAAAATTGACATTTGTGCCGGAATATGCAACCAAGGGAAGGCAAGACATTTTGAACCGAGGGAACCTGCTAAAGCTGTTTAAAGCCGTTCCAGAATTAAACGGAATCACCTCGCAAGATTTAACAGCTCTCGAATTTCAACAACAAGGGTCAAACCCTGATATTGAACACTCAGTGACAACATGGTCTTCAAAGGAAATAGTGGACAAGATATTCGCAGTAAAAACAAGATTCGGAGCCTGGGGAATCACACTGATGCCGCATAAATGTCCAAGATATCCCTACCCCCTCCTAGACAGTTCAAAACACACAAAAAAGGAGGACTCACTCGGGAAACACCAGGACACACGCATACGAGGAGCACGATCTACTACACCAGTCATAAAATTGTCAGTGAAGGGGCCACAACATCAGCAAACGCGCACGAGAAGAGAAGCAGAAAATTGGACAGGTTGGACTGGTCATGGCTGCCAATGGTACTAAATAATAAACATACCTAACCAAGAGGCAACACTAAACGTAAGAGAAGAGAAGCTGGTTGTTACCACGGAGGGAACAAAGCATGACAAACTTTCGATCTGTTCCTGGAACGTTCACGGGTTCAAAGATATGGACCAGGACCACGAAACACTAGCTTTTTATCAACAATTAGATATAATCATGCTTCAGGAAACCTGGAACCTAACTCCAGTTGCAATCCCTGGATTCAAGGAACACCATATCCTCGCTGAAAGATTTTCAAACTTTGGTCACCCGCGAGGAGGCCTGTCACTATACACCTCACAAAAGTATATGTGGTTAACCAAAGAACTGGACGTGGGGGCCAATTGGGTACAGGTGATTAAAATCTCTGGAATATCTACTTCAAATAACCCAAAGTGGGAACTCCTACTAATGAACGTTTATGTACACCCTGAGAGAAAGACCCAGCAAGAAAGATACTCCATTTTAATGGCCCTGATTAAAACTTTGCAAAGATCTTATGCACACTGCCCTATGTTCATCTCTGGAGACTTTAACAACAATCTCTTAAGCAAAGATCAAATAAAAGGAAGGAGGTTAGGGTACCAGGGAGGCCGAACACTAAGGAAAAAGATAAAAGATCTGGGACTGTCCATCTTGAATGGAAAAGCAACGGGGGATACTCCTGCGGCAATAACATATTCGAGTGGTAACGTTCGATCAAAAATAGACTTCACCATCGTCAGTAACGAGTTAGTCACTTGCATTGACTCCTTTTGTATCACCCAGCGCACAGAAAGCAATCATTTTCCTCAAATAACAATAATGTCTAATTCCATCACATGGGCCAAAAAAATTAACTCCCTTATACAACCCTCCGAAAGGTTTAACTTGCGGAAACTGAAATGGCGAGGGGGAAACCTGAAAATTATACAAGAGACGGTAAGGGAGCTTGTGAGCAAATTGGGGTCACAACTAGACGAAGATCGTGTAAAAAACTGGGAACATTTGGTCCACGCAATTACCAGAAAATTTCCAGCACCATCTGGCAGTCAAAGAAGATCCAATTCCAGGAGGGATCCCTGGTTCAGTAACGATCTGAGAGATCTAAAGAGCAGGATCTCAAGAGAGGTACGAATTCAAACCCAAGTGACAAGACTAGGCAATAAACCAATTAAAAGTAAATTGAAAGAACTAAGGAGTCATTACAAGAAAACATTGAGGCACGCTAAAATGGCTTACAAGGAATCGATTTGGAAAAACTTACTGTATGCAAGTAAATTGCCAAGTAGCAGGGACTTTTGGGGCATCATAAATAACCTGAATAAGGGAGCAAGACTCCGACAAGAACCCGGAATTGGAGCCGAAGCGTGGATTGAGCATGTGGGGGTTATGTATTCCAGTACGGCAATAGGGCCCATTGAAGGGTCGCAAGGATCAACTTTGGTAATGGAAGAAAGGAAAGTAAAATCGAAGCGGGGAAACCTGGCTCCGCAAAACCCATTACAGGCAGGAAATGGCAGTGATCAAAACACCCTGACGACCACAAAACAATTACGCGATATCATACTAAGGCTCAAAACCGAAGGAGCGGCAGGTCCAAATGGTCTCCCCAATGCATTCTTTAAGGACGACCCAGATTATTGGTCGACGAACCTAACTCCACTCTTCAACCGCATCTTTACACACAGCGAAGTCCCTGACTCATGGAAAGGGACCATAATACATCCTATATTTAAACAAGGTGACCGTCGAAATCCAAGTAATTACAGGCTCATATCCTTAATTGATGTTGAGGCCAAGCTCTACGCCTCCTGCCTCCTCGCCCAGCTGCAGGAGTGGACGGACGACAACAATATAATTCCATACTTTCAAACAGGTTTTAGACAAGGGATGGGCACTATAACAAACCTGGCAATCCTTGCAATCCTAACTGAAAAGGCGCAAAAAAGGAGAACGCGATTGTACGCATGTTTTATTGACATAAAATCTGCCTTCGATCGAGTAAATAGAGGGAGACTCTGGAAAAAGCTAAAGGCATGGGGTTTACCGAATCAGTTATTAAATGCGATTACTGCCCTACACAGCGACACCTGGGCGAGAGTAAAATTGGGCGAAGGTCACAGTACGACAGCGAGCATCGACACGCAGCAAGGATTAAAACAAGGCTGCATGTTAGCACCAATCCTATTTAATTTGTTCCTCTCAGACCTTGGTAAACACAAGGAAGTAGCTGACTGCCACCCACCGATAATGGCCAATAAGCAGATTCCCGTCTTACAGTATGCGGATGATATTGTTTTATTAAGCAAAACTCCCATCGGCCTTCAAAGAGCTATCAACAACTTAGTATCCTACCTGGACCAAGAAAATCTGGAACTTAATAAAGGAAAAACAAAGGTTGTCCGTTTGGTGGATCCACACAAAATTAAGTTCAAATGGACAGTAAAAGGGATGAAGGTTGAAGAGCAAGGTTCATATAAATACCTCGGTATCACAATAGGACAGGGTACATCCTATAAGGAGCATACACTTGTTACCAAAGCAAAAGCACAGTCTCTAATCTTTGCTTACCAGCAACTAAAAACTAAATTGGACTGCCCAAATAATAATCACCTTCTAAAAGTAATGTCAGCACAAAGTATGCCTACTTTGTCATACGGCTTAGTCACCTGGTGTGGTAAAGAGGTGGAGCTACTCAATGATCTCCAGACAAGGATCTATAAAGCCGTTTTTAATTTGCCAAAGTCAGCCTCTCCATCTCAAGTCCGGCTGGAATTCGGCCTTCTAAATCAAAAATTTCGGAGCATGAGTGGGTTCCTAAAGCTTTGCCACAAATTCCGATCTGCAGAACCAGATTCAATAGACAGACTATGTTGGGAGGAAATTAAGCCCCAGACGGGTCTGGACCCATCAAACTTATGGGGAAGTTACCTGAGAACCTGCCTGGCTGTCCTTGAAATACAAGCAGATTGGGAAAAAAGCCAAGAAAAACCAACTTTTAGTAAGGTGATAAATGACGCAGCAAAAAAGAAATCCTTTCTGGAGGACAAAATTACAACATCTAAACGTAGGCACGGTTGGACAATTATTTCTTCCTACAAAGTATTGAAACCTCAGGCCTACCTAACATCCCACTTTAGCTGGCACCTAAAGAAGTCTTACATAAACTACAGGATGGGTTTGCACGCTTCGAAAGATCTACGGCCGTCTTGGAAACAACCCAAACAAACACCCCAGTGTCGCCTGTGCGGCTACCAAAATGAATCCCTAACTCACCTTTTTTGCGTTTGTCCAGCAGTTACGGCTTGGAGGAGATATTACCTAAGACCTATCTTTATTGAACTCCAAATTCGCACATGTAGGCAAGCCGTTATACGCTGGATGGACGGCTCTTCTATTATCCTGGCCTGTCGAGGAGTGAAATACCTGACAGAAGTTAAAAAACTGTTACTCAAAGCTGATCAGGAGGGGATCAGAGAGGTCTAAGCAACTGGATATAGTCTTATTTGGAATAAGTTGTGCAATAAAAGGACTAAAAACTAGACCTCCTTAGTAAAGCAGGACTAAACTTTAATTGTAAATTAGTCCTACTCAGTAATGCTGGACTAAATTTCATCTATTGTACCTTTTTTATTTTTATTTTTTAAATATTTTATGTGTTGGTAGAATCCTCACATTGTAATAATAGGATATAGTATTAATGTAGCATGGTTTTAATTGTGGACGTAATGATATTCAACTGTTTTAGATATTTGTAACGATTTTAATTAATCATACAATAAACTTGAAACTTGAAACTTGAAACTTGACAGAGCCATTCATCTGCGGCTTTATTTCTTTATAGTGATTGCCCATGTTTTGTTGACCTAGTCCTGCCTTAGCTTCTGTTTACACTTTTCATTTGGGTTGTGTGCGTTTGAGTACGTGGAATCCTGCATAATAGGAGCTTCCTGGCTTCCCGCAGTGCTCTACAGGGCAGGGCAGGGCCATCTGTTGTTAGCATAAACATTCCAATGAGTATCAGAAATGGTTTGTATGAATCTAATTTGTTAACCTTCCTTTAAATATCAAAAACCTTCTCACTACCTGCCGGAACAGCTGGAGTAGGACTGTGGGGTGGGGGGGTAGTCTTCTGTGACGTTACTGCCGGCAGATGATGTTTTCTCATCCAAAAACAGGTCACAGCGCGCTTAGCAAGTGTAGGGAGCATGCAAAAAACGATTTCAATGAAATAAACTCCTAATTTCACAAGAGCAAAGTTAAAAATAATAATATGCGCAGTTAATTAACAACAGTAAAAACCAGAAAGAAGTAAAAGATGGCCAATTTTAACGGCAACAGTCAGTCAGCATAACTCCTACATCATCCTCTCATCTACATGATGCACTGCCCACTGTCAAAGGGCGAAGTATTACTGTGCATACAGAATACCTGCTTTCAAGTTGTGATTTTTAGGCTATGTACTGTGGAATTATGATGAAAAAATTATACTTGTTCATAACCGAGACATAAAAACCTATATTTCCAATTGGCTAAAAAGGCGTCATGTATGCTTTGGTTGGTTGTGTGGTCAAGCGTTGCTCCTGGTTCATGGGTTTTGTATGAAAGTGGAGATGTGAAGTTCTGACTCTTGGTAGTTCCCTCGTATCAACTAGTTGTTTGCCTCAGTCTCACTCAGCTTGAGTAAGCAGTTGACAGAGCTACATATGCTGACACCTTAGTGGTGGCCACAGATGGGATGGAGCTCTCCCTATGGTCAAGTATATAGAAAATATTAAAAAGTGTATTCAACTTTAGAATAGAACCGTACAAACATTAGTATGTTAAGTATTAATTTTAATTAATTTGATAAATGTGTTTAAAGTTTAGAACAAAAGAAAAAATGCTACAGCACTATTAACTCAATTTTGAATTACACCTTTTACTGATTCACATATATTACTTAATGTGGGAATTAAAAACAATTGATTCCATCATAAAGTAAAAAAAGCTTTTTAATATGCATTGATAATTATTAAAATTGATGTATGGAATTATTGAAAAGTATTTTAATTACATTTGAATAAAAATGAATGCTACTATTCATTTATTAATTTAAAAGGGCATTTTATAATTAAATAAATATATTTTGTGTTTACATATATTTTTATAGATTACATTATAAATATTTATATTGTAAACTGTTTTTAATATTTTAATTTAATGTAACATTATTTCCTATGGGATTTATTTTAGATCCCTTTATTCATTATTTTCTATAGGAGAGTGTTTCTGTATCAGTGGTTGGCCATGTGTGGTACTGGATTTCTTTCTTTTTCTTTTTGGCAGTAGTAACTTACACTCGTAAATTTGGCTCCATTTTCTTTAGTTTTAATTCATTTTACACTTCAATTTTGTAAATAGATAAAAGTAGTAAAGTTTACTCAAAAGTGTAAGAGTAAACGTAAATGACTTACAAGTGTAAGATACCTTGGGGAATAGCCCCAAATATATCATTTGCAGAAGTGACTGACATGCTTTATGAGGAATGTGGCACAACTTAAAATGAATATGATGCTCTGAAATTAATATAACTGTATTTTGAAATTATTGAAATAGGTGTAGAAAATAATATGACACACTTTCAAGTGACCATCACATTTTTTAAATTAATATTATTGGTGATGTAATGACTATAAACCATATTAAATTAAACACATATAGAAATGAACATGATACACTATGAAGCATATTGAAATAAACATGTGCCATGTTGAAACAAATAGGATTAATGTTCAAATGGATATGAGATGCATTAATATGATTATGACAAGTGCTAAAATGATTGTGACTTGTGCTAAAATTAATGTAACAAGCATTGAATGCATTGATAGGAAAATTACACATATTAAAATTAGCATGCCATAAGTTGAAATGAATAAGAGGTGTATTGAAATTATACTAAAAACTTAAAGTAAATATGAGAATTCTCTGAAATTAATATGATCCATGCTTAAATTAATAAAACATGCTGAAATGAATATGACCTACATTAAAATAAATATCACATATATTAAAATACTTACGATATGTTTTGAAATTAATATTTCCTCTCTTCAAAGGAATATGACATACATTAAAGAAAATACGTCCTATGCTAATATGAATAACATTTGCACAGAGATTAATATGGTATGCTTTGAAAATACTAGGTCCCTCATTTTTAAGGAATCTGACATGCCTTAAAATGAATATGATCTACAATATATGTTTTATAAAGCTCATAGCAGCCCCAGCTAACAGGCGTCCCAGCGCTAGCAACTGCACATGTTAAAAAATATGACTATGAGAGAGAACACCGGGCCTATAATGTCGAAAGAGATGAGTTTTAATGGCTTTACAAAATGCAGTGTGATTATCAATATTTCTGATGCAGACAGAAAGAGAGTTCCAGAGTTTCAAAGCGCGGATGCGAAAAGAGCGCCCTCCTGCTCGCACTTTCCTCACCCTGAAGACAACAGCAAGGTACTGGACCATATAACGTAATTGAGAATAGGAGATTCGCCAGAATATCCGGGGAGCTTAGATTCAGGATTCTGTGCGCAATGCAAAGAGACTTAAACTCAATGCATTTTGCCACCAGCAGCCAGTGTAGTCTGCGGATGACGTTGGTTGTGGGACAGGCTCTCGGTAGGCCAATTAGAGTTCTTGCAGACGCACTTTGAACCTTTTGTATGTGGAGGATCTCGGCTTTATTTGCCCCTAGATTGAGTGAACTGGCGTAGTCCAGCCTCTATAGAATGGTGGCCTGGATAAGGACTTGATGGACTGTGGGGTAAAAAATAAACAGCAGGGGTTTGAGCCAGCGCAAGAGTCTGAAACAGGTACCAACTACCATTTTAGTTTGAACCTGAAAGTTAAGGGCGGAATCAACCCAAACTCCCACTTATTTGACCGCCTGTTTGGGGTCGTGTGAACAACCCAGAGTCAAAGGGCGTTAGCGCTTGCTCCACAGCTCAGTGTCTCTCTCCACTAGCAAGAGCTTGGTTTTGCTTGCATTTAACTGGAGACAGCAGTCATCCAGTCTGCTATGGCTATTATATCACTCCTGAACTTAAGCGCGTCCTGGGCGGAGTCAACGGATAGTGCCACCACTTGCTGGGTATCGTCAGCATAAGATACCACAGTTAGTCCTCTACTACTGACTACTGCCGCTAATGGTTGAACATATATATTGAATAGAGTTGGGCTCAGAGCTGAGCCCTGTGGCACCCCTTGTTTGATAGTGTGTGCCTGACAGCTGAAAGGAGGGACCAACACTTGAAAGGTTCTCTCAGATAAGAAAGGGGCAAACCAGCCTAAGGCCGGGCCCTCAATTCCAGCTTCCTCCAGCGCTGCATCAGAATCTGGTGGGATACAGTGTTGAACGCAGCGCTCAGGTCCAATAATATCAGAGTTGACATTTGCCCCGTATCCAATGCATACCTTAGATGTTCGGTTACAGCTAGGAGGGCAGTCTTCGTGCTATGGCCAGGGCGAAAACCATTCTGAGAGCGGTCAAGCTGAATGTTATTTTCTATAAATCTTGTCAGAATGGAGTTGATATAGGCCTCGGCGATCTTGGATACCCACAGCAGGAGAGAGTTAGGGCAGAAGCTCTCTGGTTTAGATGCATCCAATGTAGGTTCCTTTTACAAAAGAACTACCATGGCCCGTTTCCAGGCCCTCGGGACAATTGTAGAAATAAATATGGCATACGTTAAATATGACACATCCTGAAATGAATATAATATAAATATGACATTTTCAAATGAATTTGCCAAGTGTTAAAATTAATATAGCATGCACTGAAGTAAGTGTGACATATGTTGAAACGAGTATGGCCTATGTAAAATTGAATATGATGGACATTAAAATGAATATGATGTTCAATGAAAATAATACAAAACTCAGTGGCATGCAGAGAAATTATAAGGCATATGTTGAAGTAAATATGACCCGCATTTAAATGAATATGTCATTCTTTGAAATTATGATGAGATGCTTTGAAATAAATGTGACATTATGCCATTTACAATACATGTGCTAAAATGAATATGATTTGCAATTAAATTATTATTGCATGCATTGATAAGAGATTACATCATTTTAAAATGAAACACGTGAATATGCAGCATGAGAAGATTGTAGTACAAGAATATGCAGCATACGGGGTCTGATGCACAAAGACAGAGACAAATAATGGCCCTCAATAGAAGTTATGGGGAGCAGTATTGGAATCTGGTTTCACATGAAAATACCACTGAACTCAATAACAAGTAGTATTGGGTCGGGATTTAAAAGTCGTATTACAAATTGCATATGAATGTGTGCACCAGAAAATACACCAGAAAAGTTTCACTTGATGACAGCTGTTGGTATGTCACGGCAATTGACAACAAGCATTTACAAAGCAATGGTTTCGCCTTTGGAAAAGTTAGAGCTATTGGCATTGCTCATGACATTTCTTTTTTTTTTTTTTACTTATAAATAGGGGTGGGTCATCTAGAAGACCGAATTGCTATCGCCCCCCTCTTGAAGTGGATTTCGGTATGGTTAAACCCAGAGGTTGAGGTAAACCATGAGATCTTGATGGATTGCCTTAAACTGGCACACTGGGACTCCATACCATGGTTAAACTATGTGAAAAAAATTGCAGTCTCATTGGGACGACCGGAACTTTTTGAGGAACCATCTAAACTGGTTAAAGCAGACATAAAATGGTTCAAGACCAACTTTAAACTACACAGAGGGATGGAAAGAGAGGGATCTGAGCTGATCAAGCCATCTGTGAGAACCCATCAGTTGGTCGTTACATCAGAAAATGACCTGGAACCATATCTGAAAGTTGTCAACAATGCCAACCATAGATATCTATTAACAAAGTTTAGATTAAACAAAATTCATTTACTCATATCTGGGAGCACATGCTGGACTAAGGATATAGACTTCAAACTATGTACTTGTGACGGTTTTTCAATAATGGACACGGCCCACTTTATGTTCTTTTGTGGGTACTTTAGGGAGATACGGAAAAAATGTATTGTACCACTGCTAAAGGACAAAGGGTTTAAACAGGTGAAACCTGCGCTTCTATATCTCCAACTGTTGTCCAATACGTGGGAAATTTTTAATGTTGCTACTTTTTTAAATACAGCCATGAGATTGAGGGAAAAGTTAATTAAATAGTGTGAGATGATACTTTGGAAACTGTTAAATAATGACTTATGGTTTTTAATCTAGATGAATTGCTGTAGAATTAAATATTTTTTTGTAATATATTTTTTTCAGCAGCTAATGTATCGTTTCTGATGGTTAACTTATATTGTATTTTGAATGTTTTTCCCTTTTCTGACATGTATACTTTTATGGTTTTTTCATAAACCGAATAAAGTACTTTGATGGTGATGGCATTGTTATTTACATTGCCAACAGCTCTGAGAGAGAAACATTGAACATAGGGGGGTGGAAATTTTGTGGGGATCACACTGGGGACAGACAGAAGAAAAGAGCTGATAAACCTATGCACTCTCACGGAGTACAATCCGAGACAAAAAAAGTCATCGAATAAGAAGCAAATAAATGAGATTGACAATAAACACAACCAATGGTAAGCAATGGACAGGTTGTAGGCACACAGTAGGCCTTTTGCAATCAGACAAGTTAAACTACGTGGGCTGGACCACAAAAAGTAATGTGTTCACGCTGCGTCAAAATGTCAGGAAGTTAAGAAACAAGCATGGCCAGTACAAATAAGTATGACCTTGATGGGCTGCACTATCAAAGACACACTCATCACTCTGAACTCACACTAGCACTGTTCATCCCCTGCACTTGTAATTGTGGTTTGGCTGTATGTATGTAGTAGTGTATGGATGGATGGATGGATGGAGTTTATGGGATGGATGGATAGTATGGATGTCTGGATGTAGTGTTACATGTTTGGAATGTAATGTATGGATGGAGTGGCTAAAGGATGTATGCTTTGGGATGTATTGTTGGATGTAGTGGGATGGATGTATGGTGTGGTGTTATGAATGAATGTAGTGTGGTGATGGATATATGGATGGATTAGGGGATGGCTGGCAGAATGGAGTAGATGTTTTGTATGGATGGAATGGAGGGAGGCTATGGATGGATGGAGTGGTGGATGTAAATAGGGATTTAGTGGGATGGATTGTGATGGATGGAGTTTGATGGTTGGATGCAGTGGGGGGATGTATGGATGGAATGGTGGGATGGATGGATGGAGTGGGATGGATGTATGTCTGTTGTGAGGGTATGAATGAATGTAGTGGACTTTGAAGCTGCGGATCCAGGTTCGAGTCTGGTTAGAGGCTCAACATCAGTGTGATTCTGGGCAAACCACTTATTCTACCCGTGCCTAAAAAACACATGAATGTGTCCCTCCATAATGCATCTGGCGCTCATGTAAAGCGCTCCGATATCTTGGGGTCGAGTTCAAGCAGTATAAAAACTGCAACAACAAAAAAAGATAATAAGTGGCTGAGGTGGGATTCAAACCCATGCAGCTAGAGTAAAAGGCTCATACAGGTCACTGGCATGCAAAAATACAAGGGCTGAATATACGGTGCTCAACTACTAGGAGTGGCCCGGCTATGCCTCAAGAGGGTGTGGCTTAACAGCCAGATCAGCCGACTTTGAAGCTGCGGATCCAGGTTCGAGTCTGGCTAGAGGCTCAACGTCAGTGTGATTCTGGGCAAACCACTTAATCTACCCGTGCCTAAAAAACACATGAATGTGTCTTTCCATATTGCAACTGGCGCTCATGTAAAGCGCTCCGATATCTTGGGGTCGAGTTCAAGCAGTATAAAAACTGCAACAACAAAAAAAGATAATAAGTGGCTGAGGTGGGATTCAAACCCATGCGGCTAGAGTTAAAAGGTCACTGGCGTGCAAAAATACAAGGGCTGAATATACGGTGCTCAACTACTAGGAGTGGCCCGGCTATGCCTCAAGAGGGTGTGGCTTAACGGCCAGATCGGCCGACTTTGAAGCTGCGGATCCAGGTTCGAGTCTGGCTAGAGGCTCAACATCAGTGTGATTCTGGGCAAACCACTTATTCTACCCGTGCCTAAAAAACACATGAATGTGTCCCTCCATAATGCAACTGGCGCTCATGTAAAGCGCTCCGATATCTTGGGGTCGAGTTCAAGCAGTATAACAAGTCAGGTCCCGGGCCGGCCAGCCAATCACAGCGTGGCCCGGGGAATGACGTCACGGGGGTGTCCCGGGCCGGCAGTCAATCACAGCGCGGCCCAGGACAAAGGGGCGGGACTTAAAAAAAGACCAAGAAACGCCCCCGAATCGCGTTTTCACGGCGAAAGCGTGATTGACAGCCAATTCTTCCAATGGCTAGCCTCCATTTATGGAGCTAGCCAATGGAAGAAGGGGCGGTTTCAAGTCCCCACTATTGAGATAACATTAGATTTCGCCCTGGGCGGAGCAACTGCTACGCAGTTGCTACGGCCAGGGCGAAACCTAAAAAGGGCCCCAGAAATAACATTTGAAAGTCGAGTGTAGGCAAATCGGTGGACGCACATTTCCATTGAGAGGAAGAAATCTGGAAACTGAAATAATTCGTTTTCATGGATGCAATTGCCGATTCTTTAACAGTACATTGGCTTTCAGTAGGCAACAGTGATCCCTCAAATGTACAGGTGCCACTGAAGACTACAAAAATGCTGATCAGACCTTGTCTCAAGCATACTCGCAATCGCCACCAAGGAGGAAACACATATGAACCATTTTTTCATGTTGAATGCAATCCAAATCCATGACCAGCTATGCCTAAAGTGGTAGAAACAGGGGTAGGAAGCCACACACCAAAGGGCATGCCACCATTGAGATGTACAAGAAAGCCCAGCTTCAAATAGAGGGGCCTATAAACCCTTTACCTTTTTCACAGTCAATGTTCTTACAACGTATTTGCTCTACATGGGTAAAATCCAGCACATGTTGACTGCTCTGGGAATGAAATGGAACTCATTCTAAACATTTGGACAGCCAGCCTCTGCTCCCCACTCATGAGACTACTGGCTGTGCTGCACTTTCCTGGCTTAGGAGAATTTCAGTCACCAGTAAGAAGGCCAATGGTCCAGCCTATATATTTTAAATCCTGATTCAGGTATTAACTGTCCTTTTCCTGTTAGCGTGAAAGCACATTGGATTCCCCCAATACCCTAGTACAGGAAATGCTGTCAAGGCTATGTGCTTTACAATTGGGGGATTCCCATACCTCATTGAACTGTTAGACTGTTCCCATGTGCACTGCTCCTCCAATGGATGCCGAGCAAATGTAATACAATGGGAAATACAATACACCATCATCATCCAGAGGGTGGGTAATGAGGACCTCATCTTTAGCTATTGTAGGGCCCAGTTCCCTGATTCCCCTCAGTAACCAATGAGCCACAGGAAGAACAGGATTTTCATCTAGAGTGTAGAAAGAACAACACCACAGAAGATGGCAACTCGGTGAGAACATCATTCGCGAGCCCTCTCTCAGTATAGCCAAGATGTGAAACATTCTCTTGATAAGAAATGTGTGAACATATAGTGGTACATTTAAGAAAACACCTTTCATCAGCTGGCTCATGAAACTAAACTAATAACTGCAACACCCTGGCAGCCACGTTCTACCTCCCACCGTGACTCCAATCATATCTGTGTCAAGACAACACCATCCTACCGCTACCGAAACTCATCAACTCAAGTAAAGAAAGTTAGAAGTATGTGATCTGTACCATTGCCTGGCTCATTCCTAATTGCCACCCTATCCCATCTAACAACAGTGAGGAATTATTTCTGGCCTTCGTGGATGGAACCTGACCAGCACCAGAAATCGAAACAGTTCCTGTGAGACTTGACGAATGAGACATGCTGGGAGACGTGACGGTGAGGAGGTAGAGGCAGGGCCCGGCCTGGACCAGGTAATGGCGAGTTTCTCTCTAGGCAACATCTGCACCTCAAGCTTCCCCTCCACACAAGGAGGCCAGATGTCATGACAATCTCTCTTGAGCAATCTGTCTTCTATGTCACTCTGCAGCTCTAACGGTCAGGCTCTTCTATATTTTGTGCCTAAGTGCTGATCAGGCCTCGTAATGCCATATCTCTGCCATGTCACCAATGCTGTCAAGGATTTCTGGTAGTGCTTTGACAACAACTATATTGGTCACAGATTTACCCATTAAGGTACAAGTAGGACCCCCAATATGTTCTAATTCCCTTTCCATGCTGCCGACAGACCAGAGCGATTCAAGAGCAAGTATGTGTACTTCTTCTCGCTCTACCTCAGTCTGTGTGGTGTGCCTTGTATTCTTCTGAGGCCTCCAGAAGTGGTACATGTTGTGAGTCCTCCCCACCCACCTGATTTGCTCCCAGCTGTCCAACACCTTCCTCAAAAGTAAGAATGATGGGGCATATTAACAAGGCGTCGCTATAAAATTATTGCCGCTTTTGCGGCCGTTTGGAACCAAAAGGGACGATAATTGTATCCCCTTATCAGCAAAGACACGCTAGCACGTGTTTTGCTGACTTAGCGCCCGTTTCCAGCATGCCTAACTTTGCATCGCTAATAAGATGCAAAGTAGGCGTGTCTGTGAAACCAACAGGGGAAATATTGCGAAGGCAGCTTCGATATTAACAAGGAAGGGTAGCGATAATTTAAAATGCGTTAAGTATGCCTTAACGCAGGAATGTAATGTCTGTTAAATTCCTGATTAAGGCATGCTTAACATAGGGGGGTGGATCAGGGCCGGACTGGCTACCGGGCAGTTTAGAAAGCTGCCGAGCTGCTGGCTGATTTCACTGCGGTGGGGGCTGATTTCGTTCATGGAGACCTGCGTGTGCTTCGAAGTAATTAATGCAAAACGAATTTCGTTTAGCACACGCATATCTCCATAAACGAAATCACCCCCCAGCTCGGCAGCTTTCTAAACTGCCCGGTAGCCAGTCCGGCCCTGGGGTGGATTCTGTGGCTAAGACCACAGGCCCTATCATCTAGGATATCGCCGTATTCCACCATGGAAAACGGCGATATCCACACAATCTCTGGAATTTGTATCTGCCTCGGCGATGTGTGTTGTTGATAACCCACTAACCGGGCGATAAATTCCAGAGATAGCCGGCAATACATATGCAAGTGCTAAGCGCGCTTTGTTATATTTATCGCCCGCCCTTGTTAATATGTCCCTAAATTGTTTGAGGTCCAACGGGCTGATTGGTGGAACCAGACACAGAGGCCATGAATGCAGTGGTGTCTGAGGCCGGGTTATGGCAACAGTACCACATGCAGCATTTGTGGTGGAAACAGATGCGCCTGTGTACACCACACTGTTGTTCCGAGTAGTTTTTTGCTACTCATGGTTGCAGAGTACATGTGACCCTGTCCTCCTGTCCATACTTGATATACTACTTTGGGAGCACATTTCTCAAAAACATGTATGCTGCCACATTGTGTCACTACTGTTATGTGAGATTGATTTAGTACCACGATATATGTTATATATGAGTGTCTATTTAGGTTTCTTTGTCTGTCTTCGTGTGTGTGTTCAGCCATGTAATACCTTTCCTGTATGTTATTCCAGCTCACAACCATCTTGTTAATATACAAAAAAACGATTGGCACTGCCAATGCTTCGCAGGATAATTGATAGCAAAATTGAGCTTTTGCAAAATAAAAGGGGCAGTACTCAAATTATTTATTCTCTTAGAAAAAATGTCCATGTCTGCGGTTTAACCTTTCACGCAGCTCTTAATATTGTAATGCATGGCAATTCATTAAACAAACACAAACGGAAGAGTTAACTCCCTCGTAGTTCGATTTGAAGGTAATAAAAAAAACTAGCAAGTAACAAAATGTCAGAGCTTCCGTTTGTATAAGCCACAGCTGCCTTTCTGAATTGTTTAAATGGCATTCTAGAAGATAGTTTAATGTTTGATTTCTCATGTGGTCGCTTAAGTGCAGTGTACCTTGCATATAATTTCCGCTCTTACTCCGGCTGCTATAAACACCATCGAACTTTCATTGTTTTCTTTTAATCTGCTTTGCTGGATGCCCGATCATGTCATGGGGGCTTTTTTTAGAAGCCGTGTGCAGCAGGCTCCTGGCATGAAACCTTTGAAACTGAAAATCAAACAGACCTTTGTCTCTGTGCTCAGCACCTGGGCCGGAAGGCCTGAGGCGAAAGTTCAGCCTCAATACTGAGCCTGATCATCAATGCTAAATCGAACTGCCCTGGTTTCTAGAAGGGGGGGTGAAAATAAACAAAATCGTCAAAAGTCGCCCTTCAAATAAACCAGAAATTTATATTAGAGGTGCACGAATTCATCAGTATATACTCATTTTTTCTTAACATCATTTTTTTATACGAAACTCACTGCTACCCTTGGCTTGACCTTTGACTCCCCTTATAATGCCCTTCCTGACCCGTCCCCCGTCTCGAGGGCAGTCAAAGTCAAAGTAAGTTTTATTGTTTGGTCAGTTAAAACCTTAACAATATAAAAGACATTTAAAATATCAATAATATTTGCTAGATTTTAGCACTTTATATCAATATGTAGCTGATAAAATATTACACTCTAATAATTAAACATCATCCAATTGTTATGCTAGATTCCCGTCTCGTGGGTTATGAAAGCAGAACGAGCAAACAGGAGGCAACTTAAGAGCAAATAGTGGGGTAATTCCGCCCAGTGATTTTGAGGGGGGGGGGTGCTCCCTCTACTCAGTGGCATAGCTTAGTGAGTGAGACTCAGGGGGTGTGTATCTCATATTTCCCACATCAAGTAGACGGAAAAACCACCATAGGCGTAACAGACCCGATTCTAGGCCCCCAGACCCACCTACCAAGCTAAGAATGCATTTATTTGGGGTGTATCACACTCCAAACACCTCCTCTGAAGCTACGCCCATGCCTCTACACTGCTGATTATGGTAGCCTGCACTACCTTCCCGCAGATGTCAGGGATGGAGGTTATGGGTTTTGCCCACAGACAAAACAAGCATTGCATAGCCAATAGGTCTCACTTTTGGGACCTCATGTGTTTGTTTTGGCTATGTTGTGGGGTATTGTGGCTGATGTGTTTTATGTACAAAAGTTCTAATAAAAAGTGTTATGTGTGGTACTTAGTGGTAATATGTGGAGTGTATGTTGCATTTAGTAGTGTTTAATTATGTGGTGTGATTATGTGGTTTTGAGTGGTGTTATGACGAGTGTATTTATATTGTATTATGTAAAGTGTAATTATGTGGCGTGTTATTATGTGACACTGATTGATATTGTGTGGTTTGTATTTATGTTGTATTGAGTAGAGTGTAATTATGTGGCATGTAATTGTGGTATTGAGTGGTATTATGTGGGGTGTATGTTGCATTTAGTAGAGTGTAATTATGTGGTGTAATTATGTGGTTTTGAGTGTGTGTATTTATTTTGTATTGAGTAGAGTGAAATTATGTGGTGTGTTATTATGTGACACTGATTGATATTGTGTGGTTTGTATTTATGTTGTATTGATTTGGGACTAGAACCCGTGTGTAAGAGGGTACAACCAGACTATGTGATAGAAATCTGCAGTGTCAGCTCCTCAGTGGTGGCAGGTGGACGTTGAAAGTTGGTTCGTCCTCCAAAGTCACAGCAGTGTCAAGTACATAGTATGTAAGACATTCACTTGGATCAACCAGAGCTGAGAGGATATAGCCAGTTTTCTCAGGGCCAAAAGTAACCCTAGGTGTAGTACTACGCTGTGCTCACGGAGCATGTGTTACAACGCACTACGCAAGTTGCACGTAGCACAGTACAAAAACGTGTAGTGGGCTTTTTTGCTTGCTCGTGGTCCTCAACGTCAAGTTGGCGACCGCCAACGAGCTAAAACAACATCCCGGCGAGACTTTTTCCTCGTTCGCGATCAGTAACATCAAGTTACCGATCGCGAGCTTGGAAAGTAAACTTCACGGCGAGGTTCTCAACGCGGGAAGGTCAGGTTTCTCATTGCGAGTGGTTGCGTGTGCTTGTGATGAGAAACTACCAGTCCACGTTGTGAAAGCTGCCGCTCACGTACAAATCCACTCGAGTGGCAGGAAACGACTGCTTGCACTGTGCAAGAGGCCGTTTGCAATGATTGCACAGTGCGGACAAGCATCCGGCACTGTGCAATCAGTGCGAACAGCATTTCCCTACAACACTACACAGTTTGCGTAGCTAGGTGTAGCGTGCGTAGTGCAAAGTGCAAAGTGCACTTCACGTAGCTACGCGTAGCGCTACTATGAAAAACTACGCCCAGGGTTAGCCAAAAGCTCCTCCCTCCATTAGCCCTCTTGAAGAACGCCCACTCAGGACTCCCATCGGGCACGAAGGATAGTGAGTAAATACGGAGAATTAATGACCAAGAACCGGTAAATTTGGGAGACCCATCCCTGCCTGAAGGGACTCATAACAACCTTGGCGTCCATGGGACTGAATTCAGGAACCTACAGGTGGGAGGACTGGTGGAACCATAGGGCATGGCGTGCTGGCCGGAGTTAGAAAAATTGAGAGCGGTGTAACTGGAAGACGGCTTGTAAGTCTAAGGACAGCATGTGTGATCCTTGCCACACATCACCCAAACAAGAAATACCAATCCAGTCCCACCTCCCGAACCCCACCAAGCTGGCCACCTGGCAGAGCAGCGTACCCCTCCAAATGGGAGTCTGGGGAGAAACCTGACCCCCACCAGCCCATCTCACAGGATCACTGCTGCACCTCCAATATTATTCTATTTGGGTAAGGGAGAGAGGGGGGGGTCGGCGACACAAACATGCAGTCTAAAACCATGTCCATTACATAAGTGACAGTTCGAAACGGAACATTGCGTCATCCCGGTCGTAGTAGAGCCATTCGTTCAAAACCATGATGTGGGAAGCCCAATAATAGAGCTGCGGGTCTGTGTTTGCAGGACATATTGAACTTGTGGTAGCATCATCATTTTAAAAACCAGGGTGATTCTTCCGATAATGTTGAGAAGTAGGGAACACCACTGCTCCAGATTTTTCTTCATGCGCTCAAAGAAGGGCATCAGGTTCAGGAACCAAGCAAAAGTGGGAACGAGTGAACTACAGACACTGAGGTATAGGGAGCTTAATCGACAAAGGGGTATATGTGCCTACCAGCTGGGGTCTTGCGTGGCAGCTGTCAGCGGAATCAGTAAGGACTTAGAACGATTAACCAGCAAGCCAGATACCTGGAAATATAGGTCAAGCATATGCAGTACTCTGGGGCACATTACTATAGGGTAACTCAGAAAGAGATGTAGGTCATATGCCTATAAAGCAATACAATCCTCCTCAACTCTTTCCCCCATCGGACCCCCTGCAATTGTGCATCACAATGAACCCAAGTCACCAGAGGCTCGACTGCAAGAGTGAAAAGAAGGGGAGATAAAGGACACCGCTGCCTGGTTCTATGCTGAATCAGGAACACCTGCGAAAGGACCCCATTCACCCGGATCCTGGCCATGGTTCCAGTGTAAACTTTTTGCACAAGGGAGATAAATCAGGGGCCAAAGCCCAAACAAGCAAGAGTATCCCAAAGTTCTACACAAGGGAGTGAAACGCCTTTTCACAGTCTATGTGGAGAAAGGGTTAGTCCCCGGCACCAGGTGATGGAATGCTACTGCTCCCTTCACCCTGCCAGTTGAGTGGAATGTGCCACGACGTGGCATGAACCCGCATTGATTGGGGTGGGCCAGCCTGTAAATGACCCGGAGGAGACAGTTGGCATACACCTTGGAGTATATCTTAAGATCAGGGTAAATGAGCAAGATTGAATGAGAAGACACAGTTCAATGAAGACCACCCCAACTTGTGGAGGACTACTATAGTTGCCTCATTTAACTCCTCCAGTAAGTGGCCATTCGCTATGGCCTAATTGTAGAGTGCAAGCAAATGGGGCAGCAGCGATTTCCAGATTTTCGTGGAATACACCACCGGTTAGCCGTTAGGTCCTGGTGTCTTGTCGGGGTTCATGTCCAGAAGATTGCTCTCTGTGAGGGTAATTTGTTCGTTTAGATCTACTGCATCTGTGGTCGCAAGAGTGTGCAGCGGCAAGTCTGCGATCAGAAGGGGCAAATATTCGCATGATGGTCTTGGGCAATGAGAATATAAAGTGTGATAATGGTCTGCGAAGGCTGAAAGGATGTCCAGGGCCTCTGTAACCAGTCTCCACTCAGGAACCAGTACAGAAGATTACTTGACTTATCGACGTAGACCCTACTCTGGGAGGCCACCCAGCACAATCTTCCTTCATTGAGACAGAGCTGTCGCAGTAAAGTCTATCCAGAACCAGTTGAAGTGGTTAAACTTGATCTGCCATGGAGCGCTCCTCTGCCAGTGATAGCAGTGATAGTGATGATTCCCAGTCCCTCAACCTGGACAATCTCTGCTGATCCCGACCATGGAAGTGTGTACGAGCTACTCCTTGCATTAAATGTGTTGCTGGCCACTACAGCATCATTTCCCACAAGGCGCCAAGCGTCAAGGTGCCAGACCGAGCGTTCCCATTGGACAACCCCGCGTAGGTAAACAATGACTGGGACAATATCTGAAATGCCCCGGGGAAGGATTTCCGATCTTGTGGTGAGAAGTAAGTCAGTGGCATGCATGGAAACATAGTCTATGTGTGATCTGGACTTATATGCAGGTGAAGTGTGCGAATACACCTGTTTGTGGGGGTTTCAGGCACTCCAAACATCACAGAGACCCAGACATGATGCCCAGTCCACAGGGCAGACACAGTGGGCCGTTGACCATCTGTAGCCCTCAAGCTGTTGCTCGTCATGTTGAAATCCACTTCCTTTATGGTGACACTATGGTGACACCTCTAGGGAGGCCTGCCAACACCTCTCTCACTGCAGCAGAAGTAGGGCCCAGCAATTGGGGAGGAACATAAACACTCAGCAAATTGTAAGCCTGCCCATTGAATGTCCACTCCACTGTGACTTATCTACCCTGTGGGTACACAGGACCTCAAATGTAGCCAGCATGGTATACGCTATCGTACCCATGATGAGCCAGGAAGGGGCATCGGGAGGTCAGAAGGTATGTCACCTGTAGTAGGAGCACATCAGGGGCCTGATGTCTCTCAAAACCCAACACTGTTCTGCGCTTGATATGATCATTCAGAACATTGACATTCCATGTCATGGTGAGCTGGGGACAAGGGGCTGGGAGAAACCCAGCTGGCATTCGCAGGAAAAAGGAGTTTTGGGATTGCAGCCTACCTGCAACATCAACAAACTCATGTCCAGAAAGGACAAACCACTCAATACACCCTTCAACGTCCACCCCAACCCCACACTTCCACCCCAGAAGCATCTGTTGCCACCACAATGTTAGTCACAACCAGTAGACAACCAACTTTTGGAGTAAATCGAACCACATTCCCCCACCGGAAATACTCATTGACAAGAATATGGGGCTGCTGGCATATTAATATTGTCAAGTCCAATTAGGCACGCCACCTCAGGCCCACACCCCGACACCCGCTCATGGGTAGATAAGGTTGAGGCCACCAAGTCTGCTTGGGGAGAGGGACATTGACAGCAGTGGCCCCACCTTCATTGTCCTGCGAAGGACTGGGACCTTTCGATGTGGAAGAGGAGGGAGACCCGCCAGCCCTCATTATTATTATTATTATTATTAGTAAGCTTATAGAGCGCAATGGTTACTCCAACCGGAGTGTCCCCGCACTAGGACATAGCTGAACCTCAGCAACCCTCCCACGTTGCTCAACCAGGGAACGCGGGCATCCATACAAGATTGCACCTTACCACTTCATCCCTCCCAGAGGGAGACGGAGGAGCCATGTTTTCAATTTCTTGCGAAACAGAGACTTCGACTCAGTTGTCCTAAGATCCACTGGGAGCTCATTCCAGGCCTTAGCTGCAAGGAAGCCAACGGATCTTCCGCACCCTGGGCACAATCACTCTTGCACTTCCCAATGAAATCAAATTACAAGCAGGCTGGTGGACTGTCAGGACAGCCATAAGAAACGCGGTCCACTTTCCCCAAGGATCCTGTGACTCAGGCATAAAGCCTTCAAGGTAACTCTTGC
Source organism: Lissotriton helveticus (assembly GCF_964261635.1). Taxonomy (NCBI): domain Eukaryota; kingdom Metazoa; phylum Chordata; class Amphibia; order Caudata; family Salamandridae; genus Lissotriton; species Lissotriton helveticus. Next base: position 495,600,823 of record NC_136070.1, on the reverse strand, counting down.
CCGGATAGGAAGCCAATGCAGTTCCTTCAAAGCTTCTCCCACCGACGCCCTCCTCGGTACATTCAGATTGAGCCGAGCTGCAGCATTTTGGACCTTCTGGAAGATGTTCAGATTTTTGGCAGTCACCCCCATATACAGGACATTGCAGTAGTCAAGGCGAGACATGACCATTGCTTCTACAATAGTCCTTTTAGCATTCAGGGGAGAAGGTCCAGGATCTTACGTATCATCCTCAGAATGCCAAAACACATCTCAGTCACAGCCGATATTTGTGAGGAGAATGAGAGACTATCGTCGAACCAGCACTGGACTATTTCCCAGTGTCACCTCCGCTTGCCAAAACTTTCAGCGCAATTCGAGGCGCACATATCTCTATGATTCACTGAAACATCTTGAACAAAACTAATTAATGCCTCAAACTTTTGAAGCTGAACCATAACTCTGCATACATCTTTCTTCACATTGTCATCTTGCGCCTTACGCTGTTCTTCTCCATGTGTCACTTGCGCCGTCACTTTTCATGTCAGGAGCACAACATGCACCTATTGTTTTTGGGTTGCCTTTGCAATTTATGCCCACAGTGCTGATATAACTGTATTGTATAAATTGCCATACCAAATACATGATGCCTTGAGCACTTCCAAACCAAACAATATGAGTCTCCCTTCTTCCTTCGTGTAATGTTTTGTACATACATGTATATTTGCCTTTTTTTCATTAATACGAGTTGAGACACTGTTGCTAATTTTCGCAGGGTTTTGCTCCTGTTGCTATCTACTCAATATAACGCAAAGCAGTTCAAAGAATAGTGCTTTTATTGAAATTACATTTAAAATAAGTGCTCCCCGGGCAAGAACTCTAGTTTGTAGTGTTGTACGTGACTGTAGTCATGAGTTCCCAGACAGACCTACTAGGCACTGTTGGGATTGGAAGGGCACAGCTTCAGAGGGGGTGTTTGGGGTTTGACATCCCCTAAATGCATTCTTAGCTTGGTAGATGGATCTGGGTTTCTGAGTAGGATTTCCTATAGCTGTGTTGGTTTTTCTCATAATTCTCATTTTGCTAAGAGCTTTTATCTTATTCCTTTTTTGAAGCAGAAACTAAAAGCTATATAATGACTGGTTTACCAAATAAATAGAAAATCTGCACCCATAGAAGTACTCTTTGAATGGGTGTAAATTTACAACTTTTGGAAATCTCAAACATTCACAGAGGTGGGCTTGGAATGCTGTTCCAAACTCAGATTTCCAGGCATACTACTGGCAATCAAACACCCAAAGCTGATGGGATTAATGCTTGCAAATAATCTAGCCAGTGGCAATAGGTCGAGGGAGCTTTCCAATCCATTGTTTCTCACCCACTATGCCACACTAGACAGAGGCCCACCGAATGCAAATTAGTACTGACCCTGTTCCTCATGGGAACAGTCCATAACGAACTTTGGTCATCCCACCCTTCCATCCTGCAGCCCACTGCTTTTTTAGTTGGTAAATTTGAGATTCACACACCCCGAATTTCACTGACTAAGCTACGCCCCTGGTTGTATGTTTCCCACAGCCTGTGATTGTTGACATCTCTTTTCATGCATTGCCTGTGCTACCTCAATCGCAATGTATAATATGCATTAGCCCCTTGGATGCGTCGGACGGCCCCTGGCCTTCGGACGCCATGGTGGTCGTGTGCGGAGGACGGCCGGGGGCCGTCCGAACCACGCCCACCTTTTATTTCGCCCACACTGCGGCGGAATTTCCGCTGCGGTTAAAGGGTTAAGGAAGCCAGTTGGTCTGAAGTTAACTGTCAGTATTTTGGCTTTGTCAGTGATTGTTTTGTTTCCCCTTTTTTATATATAAAACATTGCTGTGGGAGCAGCTGCCCTTCCCAGTATTACATAAATTGGAAAAAGGCAACAACAAATTCAGTCTCAATAAGTACACATTGTCATAGAAGTCCCAGGCACTGAAGGGAACTAATTTGTGTGTGGTTGAGCTCCTTGAAATGGGAAGAATGGTGAATGAAGTGGGATAACTCTTTGCCCAATTGTGAGAAGTTGGCCTGATGTGCAGTGTTCACTATTCTAGTGATCACTATATATCAGTCCAAACAACCCTTATTGATGATTGGTTGTAAGTCAACCTTATAGACCAGCTATCCTAGTAGCATGGATACGAGCAGTCTAAGGCTAAGACTCTAGAGGGCGTGTTAAGCCAGCTGTTTTACCATCACATTACCCCTTGAACACCCAGTGAAAGGACACCACACAAGTGTTATGAAAATAAACAATGTATTTATTAGAATCACAACAACCCTGTACTCTTTATGAGGACAGGGTGCTAAGCACACAACAAAACTCTTATGAAAATACTTAAGTTAGCACGTTATACACAAATGCCCGAGGGGCACGAAAAACCATATACGCTAAAAGTGGAATGCGAAATTACTAGCAGGTAAGTACAGTACTAATAGGCTTTGGAATCGCTAGGACTTGACTAGGGAATCGTTAGATTACTTCTAGGAGACCTAGGGGACTCGGGTGCAGAGTGTGCACTCTCACGCGGGATGCGGGACCAAGTCTATGGAAGCTAGTAAAGGCAAAGTTAGTGTTCACGGGCGAACCCGACCTGGTAGGGAGAAAACGACAGTGGATCCTGACCCTAGGATAGTGAGGCTATGCTGGGACACCGAAGTGCCGAAGTTACCTAGCCCAGGGGCTGCAGCTGCATAGGTCTGAAAAGACATCGGGGATCTCGTTGCCGGACCAGGAGCCTGGAAGGAAGAAGTTGCTGGCAGGCGACCAGTGAAGGAAAGTTCGATGGATCCAAGCCTGGATCAAGGAAGAAGGCAACCTGAAAGCAGAGGGGACCAAGTTCTTGAATCACTAGCCAGTGATTAAGTGGGCACCAGGATGGCACCGGGCGAAGTCACCGCAGTCAGGTGAGTGGGCACGGCTGGGCTCTGCAGTCTCTCGGACCAGGAGGCGTTGTCGGCGACCAGGATGGAGGTGCGAGCTGTCCCACGAAGGTTCTTGCTGTCGACGTCGCTGGACCCAGGATTGGGCAACAAGTCTTGGCAAATGCAAGGCCCACGCGGTGGACCTAAAATGGCGTCTTAGCCGGACCAGGAGGGTCCAGGGTACTTCTCCGATGGAGGGAAGCAAGGGCCAGTCTGGAGCAACCAGACCAGCAGCAGTGTTGTCGTCGGGCGTCGTCAGGAAGGCCACAAGCCAGCGGGCTAGTAGCCAAACAACGCGGTGAGCAGTAAAAAGCAGAAGGGCCCCACGCCGATCGTGGAGATGCTGGGGGGCTGCTCTTCGGTGCTGGAGCTGCTCAGGGTTGGGGCTTCTCGGACCCCAAAGCACTCACCAGGAAATTACTCGGTGGGCTTGCTGTGCAGAAGTCGTGCAGTCTTGGCGATGGCCGGTCCCTTGAGGTCTCGTCGCACCCACGGTTCTCAGCTGGGCTGTAGAGGTGGGTAGAGGTCAGAGGTGCCAGGGAAGCCGGGTCTCGTCGAGCTGGGCAGTCGGATTCCGGAGGAAGGACGCGCAGCAGACCGCAGTGTTCTTAGATGGTGCCTGCGGATGCAGGGTGACTACTCCTTAGCCACAAGGGAGAAATCTTAGGAAGAAGTCTTGAGTTCCTTTCGTAGAAAGTAGTTTCAGGATTCAAAGATGATCTGATTTGGAAGGGGGCCAGTCTCTACCTTTATCTGGGAAAAGGGGGCTGGCACGCGACTAGGTCCTGCCCTATGGGTGGGACCAGGAGGGGGGTGGTTACACCCACTTCCTTGGCGGGCTTTCCCCAGGCCAGGGGCTGGAGTGCCCCTGGAACTGGTTTCAGCCAGCCTATGCACAGTGAGCACCGGGGTGCCACGTGCAGTCACCTTCCTCTAAAGCCCTGCCTACCTACAATACACAAAACCCTGTCTGGGACGGTGCTGGCACCGCCCCTGGCAGGAAACCCTTTGTCCTTATCTCCTGCTCTGGGAGGACTCCCAGCAGCAGGAGGGCAGACTTGTGTCTCGGTGGCAGCATCCATTTTGTGGAGCTGAGGCTCTGTTTGACTTTTAACCGGGTTATAGGTTACATGCATGTCGTGTCCCTCTAGAAGGGTGGAATGCTAACCCCGTCACCAGAATTGGCGAGGGGTTAGTATTCCAATTCGTATGACACCTTACTCGACATGTTTTGATAAAGCGATACCAGAGTTGGCATTTAACCGCGAGGATTATAATGCACTTAAGAGTATATGGTATGCGATATCATGGAAACGGCTACGGGATGGGTCCCGAAGCCGCAGACAGGCTCAGCTCATGCCAGAGCACCATCTCACACGATTCCAAGCACTCTGCCTTCAGGATTGTTAAGGCCTGCCATAGGAGTGACTGATAGGAGATCTGTGTGTCCATTTTAGGGTTAGATATAGGTATACTATATCTAAAGCAAAGGGTGAGTACACCACCTTGTCCCAGCTGTCAAGCAGCCAGTTGTGTCAGATTTGGATGGCCAGCCAGGGGTGGCATAATACATGCTGCAGCCCCTGGCAGGCCCTGGGTACACCTATGCCCTGGGTACCTAAGGTACACTGTACAGGGACTGATAAGGTGACTCAGTATCCAATTTAGATATGTACCTAAGGTACATGGAATCCATTTTACAGAGAGAGCAGTAGGCCTGGGGCCCTGAATAGCAGGGTCCCAGGTCAACTAAGTCAGAAAACCAGCAAAACACCAGGCAAAAAGTTGGGGGCAACCATAGTCAGGGATCTACCTTCCTACATAACCCCCCCCAAACGAAAGGAGATAAGGCTAGCCTTGCCAGGTAAGCCTATATTGCCTGAGTGGCCATATAAGGAAGTACCAGCACTGGCATGGTTACCCCCTATCTCATGGTCCACTAAGCAATCCCTCACCCTAAGGGTGTCTGAGGGTCTCCACCATAGGGAATCTCTACCTGTGGTGTGTTTTGGCAAAGTAAAAGGCTGGTGCTGAAATGGAGTACTGAAGTGAGGCTCCACTAAATTTGGGCTCAGCTTCCTCCAATCACTTTCCACCATAGAGGCCTTTCTTTCCAAGACTGAGTTGTTTTGGGCTCTCAGGGTCAACCTCTGGCTACCTACAGCTGGAGGTTGGGTCCCTCTGTTTGGCTTACTGGAGGGACAAGTCAGGTCTGGGGCCCTCAGGTCCCAAGTTTGGCTGTGCCCAACAGTGTCCATCTGTGGGAGGTCCCTAACTAATTTTAAGGGGGATCCCTCAGGAGTCTGTTTTATTTTCACTTGGCTAGGACTACTAGCTTCAGTGCCCTTAATCTGCTGATTGGGAAATTCTTTTGGACAGGGGGCCCCTTGGGGTCCAACACTGGCCTCCCTGACCTCTACAGCCCTGGGCTGACTGAGGCAGGGTAGAGAGGGGCAGGTTACCTGCTCCAGACTGGGTCCCACCTTGGAAGGGTCCACTGACATCAGGGGTTCTGCCAGGCTAGGCCTGACTACCTCTGTGGCAGTTTCTTCACAAGGGGTCAGATCAGTTCCCTGAGGAGGCTGATCTTTTCCTAAAGTCTGGTGGGAGGGAGATTTCTCTTCCTCCTCAATGCTCTCTGTCTGAGTGGAGTGATCCATAGTTTCAGGCTTCACAACACTATCATCTGTCTGAGTTTGAGCTGTGGCCATCACAACTCTCCCAACCTTTTCAGGAGGGGGCTCAGTTTGGGTGTGGGCTGTTACCATGACAGCCTTGACAACCTGTTCTGGGAAGGAAGTTGTCTGAGATTGGGTTGTGACTGGCACAACCCTCCTGACCTGTTCAGGGAGGACATCTTGGACTGGGGCTGTGGCTACCACTGCCCCACTAACCTTACCATGGGAGTTTACCATTTTAGAATGGGTTTCTTGCTCTACTTCAGCCCAGGCTGAGAGCTCTAAATCATTCCCCAGTAGGCAATCTACAGGCAAGTTTGGTGACACTGCCACTCTCTTGTGGCCAGTGACACCTCCCCAGCTGAGATTGACCACTGCCATGGGATGATCTCTCTGTACTCCATCAATATTGGTCACCTGGTATGTGGCACCAGGTAAAAGTTGCCTTGAGGGGACTAGACTCTCAGTCACCATGGTGATGCTAGCCCCTGTATCTCTATAGGCCTCAACTTTTATACCATTGATGAGGGGCTCCTGTCTGTACTTGCCCAAAGTGTTGGGACAAGTTGTGAAGTTGGCAAACCCCATGCCAGTCTCACAGACAAGAGTGTCTAAGTCAGGGGACCTGGTTAGGCCAGAGTCCCCAGGAACTCCCAAAGTAAATGCACCCAAATTCTTGGGGGCACTCCCACCACCTGGGGGATTACTACTAGTAGTAACAGGAGGTTTGGGAATGTTACTTGGGGGTATGTTTTCCTTATTGTTATTCTTTGGGCAACTGCTGTCAGTTTTTAAATGACCCACCTGTTTACAGGGATAACAATAAGGTTTCTTCTGGTTGTTGGAAGGATTCTGGGACCCACCCCCCTCAGAGGATTTTTGGGGCCCTGATGTGGTTTGATCTGGAGATTTATTCCCACCCTTCTCTTGAGGCTTGGTTGATTCCTTTTTCTGGTCACCACCTTGGTTCTTGGGCCTAATCCTGGTTCTGACCCATTTGTCTGCCCTCTTACCCAATTCTTGTGGAGAGGTCAGATCAGAGTCTACCAGGTGCTGGTGTAATAACTGGTTCTGACAATTATTTAAGACTTGCTCTCTCATAATTAGATTATACAATCCTTTGAAATCAGTAACCTTACTACCCAGTAGCCAGCCTTCCAAAGCCTTAGTGGCACAATCAACAAAGTCAGACCAGTCCTGAGACTGAGTTTTCTGGGTGTCTCTGAACAGCAACCTGTACTGCTCAGTGGTTAAGCCAAACCCATCAACCAGTGCATCTTTCAGGACCTGGTAATTGTTAGCATCCTCTACTCTTGTAGTGAGGAGCTTATCTCTACCTTTACCATCAAAGGAGAGCCACAGTATAGCTGCCCACTGACTCTGGGGAATGCACTGCACAGTGCAGGCCCTCTCCAGAGCAGCCATCCATTTCTGGATGTCATCCCCTTGTCTAAAGGGGGGCACTATCTTAGTCAGGTGTTTAGTATCTAAACCCTTCTCTTTTTCTCTTGGGAGATTGCTGCCACCAGTGGGAGCTAACCCACTCATCTTCTGCTCTCTAGCAAATGCAAGCTTTTCTTTGGCCAGGGCAAGTTCTTCCCTTTCAATCCTCAGTCTAGCTTGTCTCATCCTTGCTTCATGCTCTCTTCTCTGAGGGGAATTCAATCTCCTCTGGGGAGAGTTCCTTCTCCCCTGAGAAGAGGCATTAGAGTGCAGAGACCTAAGGGAGTCCCTAGAAGGAGATCTATCTCTCCTAACTCCAAGGTTAGGCCTTATTAGGGTCAGTACTGGGGGTCCCCCAGATCCTTCCCCAAGTAGGTCTAAGTTGGTCCTAGTTAGCCTTCTGACTACCTCAAGACCTTTGTCTACCTCATCCCCAGAGAGTTCCTCTTGATCCTTCTCCTCAACTGCAGTAGCAATGTTGGGGAGATCTGGATCCTCAGAGGTTCCCTCTAAGGCTGGCATGTTCTCATGTAACTGAGAAAGCTTTCTGGCATCATATGTCTCTAAGAGACCTATCAGAAAGGGAGTGGTGGGGTTAGACCCCTGCTTCAGTTTCCTGGAGACACAGATCTGTCTCATCTCCTGGAAACTGAGAGCTGCATATCTTGAAGTGACCTGTGGAGGGTCAACACTGACCAGGGGAGTCTCAGTGGACTCTCCATGGTTAGACATGCTTTTCTAGTGAGGTGTAAGTGGTGCACTTACCTACACTATATGTTTGCCTACTGATCCCTTGCTAGAGTTGTAGTTTAGGGTGTGCTAGGCCCTAGGAGCTACAACAGCTGGTTCAGTAGAACTCAGAGTATTCTAAGCTAAGTTATATGTACCTTTAGTACTTATGTGATCTTTCACAAGATATTCTTAGGGCATGTGTGGTAAAACAACAGCAAGCTCAAATCCCCACCGCTGCTCACCAATGTGAGAAGTTGGCCTGATGTGCAGTGTTCACTATTCTAGTGATCACTATATATCAGTCCAAACAACCCTTATTGATGATTGGTTGTAAGTCAACCTTATAGACCAGCTATCCTAGTAGCATGGATACGAGCAGTCTAAGGCTAAGACTCTAGAGGGCGTGTTAAGCCAGCTGTTTTACCATCACATTACCCCTTGAACACCCAGTGAAAGGACACCACACAAGTGTTATGAAAATAAACAATGTATTTATTAGAATCACAACAACCCTGTACTCTTTATGAGGACAGGGTGCTAAGCACACAACAAAACTCTTATGAAAATACTTAAGTTAGCACGTTATACACAAATGCCCGAGGGGCACGAAAAACCATATACGCTAAAAGTGGAATGCGAAATTACTAGCAGGTAAGTACAGTACTAATAGGCTTTGGAATCGCTAGGACTTGACTAGGGAATCGTTAGATTACTTCTAGGAGACCTAGGGGACTCGGGTGCAGAGTGTGCACTCTCACGCGGGATGCGGGACCAAGTCTATGGAAGCTAGTAAAGGCAAAGTTAGTGTTCACGGGCGAACCCGACCTGGTAGGGAGAAAACGACAGTGGATCCTGACCCTAGGATAGTGAGGCTATGCTGGGACACCGAAGTGCCGAAGTTACCTAGCCCAGGGGCTGCAGCTGCATAGGTCTGAAAAGACGTCGGGGATCTCGTTGCCGGACCAGGAGCCTGGAAGGAAGAAGTTGCTGGCAGGCGACCAGTGAAGGAAAGTTCGATGGATCCAAGCCTGGATCAAGGAAGAAGGCAACCTGAAAGCAGAGGGGACCAAGTTCTTGAATCACTAGCCAGTGATTAAGTGGGCACCAGGATGGCACCGGGCGAAGTCACCGCAGTCAGGTGAGTGGGCACGGCTGGGCTCTGCAGTCTCTCGGACCAGGAGGCGTTGTCGGCGACCAGGATGGAGGTGCGAGCTGTCCCACGAAGGTTCTTGCTGTCGACGTCGCTGGACCCAGGATTGGGCAACAAGTCTTGGCAAATGCAAGGCCCACGCGGTGGACCTAAAATGGCGTCTTAGCCGGACCAGGAGGGTCCAGGGTACTTCTCCGATGGAGGGAAGCAAGGGCCAGTCTGGAGCAACCAGACCAGCAGCAGTGTTGTCGTCGGGCGTCGTCAGGAAGGCCACAAGCCAGCGGGCTAGAAGCCAAACAACGCGGTGAGCAGTAAAAAGCAGAAGGGCCCCACGCCGATCGTGGAGATGCTGGGGGGCTGCTCTTCGGTGCTGGAGCTGCTCAGGGTTGGGGCTTCTCGGACCCCAAAGCACTCACCAGGAAATTACTCGGTGGGCTTGCTGTGCAGAAGTCGTGCAGTCTTGGCGATGGCCGGTCCCTTGAGGTCTCGTCGCACCCACGGTTCTCAGCTGGGCTGTAGAGGTGGGTAGAGGTCAGAGGTGCCAGGGAAGCCGGGTCTCGTCGAGCTGGGCAGTCGGATTCCGGAGGAAGGACGCGCAGCAGACCGCAGTGTTCTTAGATGGTGCCTGCGGATGCAGGGTGACTACTCCTTAGCCACAAGGGAGAAATCTTAGGAAGAAGTCTTGAGTTCCTTTCGTAGAAAGTAGTTTCAGGATTCAAAGATGATCTGATTTGGAAGGGGGCCAGTCTCTACCTTTATCTGGGAAAAGGGGGCTGGCACGCGACTAGGTCCTGCCCTATGGGTGGGACCAGGAGGGGGGTGGTTACACCCACTTCCTTGGCGGGCTTTCCCCAGGCCAGGGGCTGGAGTGCCCCTGGAACTGGTTTCAGCCAGCCTATGCACAGTGAGCACCGGGGTGCCACGTGCAGTCACCTTCCTCTAAAGCCCTGCCTACCTACAATACACAAAACCCTGTCTGGGACGGTGCTGGCACCGCCCCTGGCAGGAAACCCTTTGTCCTTATCTCCTGCTCTGGGAGGACTCCCAGCAGCAGGAGGGCAGACTTGTGTCTCGGTGGCAGCATCCATTTTGTGGAGCTGAGGCTCTGTTTGACTTTTAACCGGGTTATAGGTTACATGCATGTCGTGTCCCTCTAGAAGGGTGGAATGCTAACCCCGTCGCCAGAATTGGCGAGGGGTTAGTATTCCAATTCGTATGACACCTTACTCGACATGTTTTGATAAAGCGATACCAGAGTTGGCATTCAACCGCGAGGATTATAATGCACTTAAGAGTATATGGTATGCGATATCATGGAAACGGCTAAGGGATGGGTCCCGAAGCCGCAGACAGGCTTAGCTCATGCCAGAGCACCATCTCACACGATTCCAAGCACTCTGCCTTCAGGATTGTTAAGGCCTGCCATAGGAGTGACTGATAGGAGATCTGTGTGTCCATTTTAGGGTTAGATATAGGTATACTATATCTAAAGCAAAGGGTGAGTACACCACCTTGCCCCAGCTGTCAAGCAGCCAGTTGTGTCAGATTTGGATGGCCAGCCAGGGGTGGCATAATACATGCTGCAGCCCCTGGCAGGCCCTGGGTACACCTATGCCCTGGGTACCTAAGGTACACTGTACAGGGACTGATAAGGTGACTCAGTATCCAATTTAGATATGTACCTAAGGTACATGGAATCCATTTTACAGAGAGAGCAGTAGGCCTGGGGCCCTGAATAGCAGGGTCCCAGGTCAACTAAGTCAGAAAACCAGCAAAACACCAGGCAAAAAGTTGGGGGCAACCATAGTCAGGGATCTACCTTCCTACACCAATGTTGTATGCTATGGTGTGCAGACGTAAAATGGGAATGACACAACAGCAGGCCATTAGATGAAGAGGGCTGACTGAAAGCTCCTAGGATCAAAAGGAATTGGCTAGCGTCAACCTAAAAAATAAGGATTTTAACTTACCACTAGGACTGAAATGATAGCTGTTGATAATTTGAATCCATACATTTCATTATAACTAGTTATAAACCTAAACGTTGTTTTGTAAATGTGCATAATACTGGGTTAAATCTAGTTTGAGTGAAAGTTTTTTTGGGCAAATATGGGAGCTTTGCCAAGGGAGGTTATATTATGTTGTGTTTTGATCGAGGTAACACCATTTGGGAGCCAGGACAAGGCTTAGGATCTGAGCTTCTTGCTTAGTTTAGCCACTGCTTCTCATCTAGGGTTGTGTGTCCAAGACAGAAACCCAGGAATCTGATGGTAGAAAAGGTCCCATGTTCCCAGGCTGTGGGATTTCATGCTGCTGTTTACACTGCATCTATCGGAACAAGATCGGGTGATTTATTTCCCGGGAGCAACGCGGATCTATTCAGACGCTGCTCCACGTCCATCCAGGCAGTGACGCCCTTCGAATTCAGATACGCGGAACCTGTCTCAATAACGCTGTCGTGAAGAACCGTGCAGCTTACTAAATTAACTTAACCATGGATTCAATTGCGCCCCGACGCCTTCGGTACCTTGCAGACCAGCGTCCTTCATAAACCCAGCACTACACCTACTCGTCAGCCCAGTCCTGAAGAAGATCCCAATCCATTGTGGATCGAAACGCCGTCGACACTACAGCGCAACTCTTTGGCGCACTATAGCGTTTGGCTCATAACCAGGATTTATTGTGTTTTGAATGACTAAAACAAAACTTTCATTGAGCCTTCACTGTATATAAACTTGTCACATTGCGCCGTCCTCGCTGTTCACCTCCATCACTTGCGTCGTCACTCTTTCACTTGTACATATCACTTTATCACCAAGTGCCCTTTGGGTTGTCACATGATTTTTCTTGTACAGTGCTGCTTTCAACTGTATTCCCATGTGTAAATATTTCAACTAATTTGTGAATTACAAGCCAAGTACTGACAAATTGAGACTCCTTGTTTCCTTCCTATGTAATGTTTTTTGCATACATAACTGAACTGCCTATCAATTTGTTACCTATTGGGACATTGTCTTTTCTATATACTTCATACCCAGTCCCAGTGTGGTCTATGGGTCCTACTCCTGTTTCCTATCATTAGTTTACAAATGACAGCATCATATCCAAAGCTTTACTGATGTAAAAACATGGTTATATTGGTTCTTTAGTGGAGCAAGCACAGCATGTGTGGAATGGTGTTTTTTGTTAGACATTTGTTCATCTCAGACGTGACTATTTGTGGAAAAGTAGTGAATGGAGCTGAGTTCAACACTTCCCTTTGCTGCTACTCAGTTTGGAGTGAATTTGAGCTCGCCAAAGTCCAAACATTTCCCCACTAACATCCAGGATGGAGTGTGAATAGAACATTTGACACCTCCACAGTTCAAAACACCTCGGGCACTCTTAGCTGATGAACTGCGGTGACAGTCCCTACCCAGGGCATGATGGCTGCAGACCAGGGAGGACTCCTACGTCCCTTAGGTGTGTGGAGCAGAGACAGGACCCCTGTTAAGGCCCGGGCACCGGGCAGAGTTGAGTTCGACCGGGGAAGAATCTGGTGCTCCTGCAGGCTCAACAGTTCCAGTAATCCCCAATGAGAGGCCGTCAAAGCTTACACCTGGGAGGTGCGGTCCCCGCAGGCCAGAGCTCCATGCACTGGGCAGGGCCACCTCATTACAAGGGGCAGGATGGCATCAGACCAGGGAGTAGTGTGTGGCTCCTGCAGACTGAGCAACTCCCCTAATCCTCTGTGAGAGGTGGGCAAAACCATGGTTTTAGCCCAGGAGGCTTGGTTCCTGGATGCCTGAGCTCCAGGCACCGGGCAGGGCCATCATCCCCAACCATGGCAGTCTAGAGTCGGACTGTAGAGCAGTCTGGGGCTCAGTCGGGCTGCATAGCTCTTGCAGTCCCCCGCAATAGGTGGACAAAGCCATGGTTTTCACCTGGGAGGCCAAGTCCCTGCGGGCCGATGGTGCCAGCCAGTAGGCAGAGCCCCCTAGCCTGCCCAGGGCTGGGCGCGGTGGGGCCCCATCCACAAGAATTTACCAGGTTTCAAGTTGTGCACAAGTTATCTTGTCAGCTTTGTGTTAGCAAAAACATCCCCAGTGGCATTTAATTCTCAAGGCCGATCCAGCCAATGGACAAATATGGGCGTGACAAATCAGTGAACCAGTTACCAACCAATTTGAATTACGCCCAGGCCTAGTGCTAAGGAGCTTTGACACACTGTATAGATGATCCAAAAATAGGTACATTTAAATAAAACATCAGATTTGGATTAATTTGATACATACAATTTGGTATATGTATTTGTTAAAATCGTTTACAAGATGCGTTTTGTCGTGTACGTTTTAGGCATTATATTTCAAAATATCAGATTCAAAGCAAACAATCCTTCTCTACATCTGAGGAATTTAATTCATCCTCGTTTTGTATACTGAGTTGCACGTTAACTCCATTAAAGTGCAGTTAATTTACCCTGAGGCCGGTTAACTAACAAATAGATGTTTACAACTGAAGTTCTTTGGGATTGTTTTTTGTGAGGTCAAAGCTCAACTTCTGCTTTTCTCGATTTTCAGAAACTCACAGTGTAATGCATCCCTGTGGTTTTCGTTTAAAGGCCAGTATTAGCCCTCTGACGCCCCTTCCCTACAGAGTAAACAAGTTTCAGGTTAAGAGCTGAACAAGTGTGAGTTTTGCTCCTGACAGGCACACTTCATTTCAACATTGTAGTTTCTTCCTTCCAGAGTTGTAGATTTACTTATAAAATTGTTCCGAGACATGTACATCTGACTCATTTTGTGGAATCAACAGGAATGTAATTCAATCTTTTGTGTCCAGAAAACAAGGCAATGCTGTTCAAGGCTTTAAAGTGCCCTGGAGGTAGTTGAGAGCAGTTGAAACAAGTCTGCAGCGGTGTAAATATTTGTTTGGAGTGTAATATAGCAACCATACGATCAGTTGCTAAACTTGTAAAACTAATTCTCAACTCTAAAGGTGTTTTTACAGAAAGTGTATGCAGCAGGTTGTGTAATTAAATATGTGACCCCGGAAACCACAAAAAGAAGTACTTGTGGTTGATGGATAGCTTCCTGTTTTCGTTTGACATGGGTCTATGAAACGTTTTCATTTATTAGAAGAATTTGCCAATCTTTCAAACTCATATCATAACCCCTATTCCTTTCACCCTTTTTTTTAGTATTCTTATTAATTTTAGAAACTTTGAAAGCAGTAAGCATGTTCACCTTTATAGGTAAGTTTAATTTACAGACATCGGTCATGCTACTGCAAACCTCGCAGAAACATTTACAACATATGAGACTTATCCCTTATGACAATTTCCACTATTTAGTCCGTCAATTAATTGAAAGGTCAGATATATTATTTTGGCATATGCGTCGGGTAGTATAGTATATTGGTGTCAGCAAAGTTATAACCAGTGAGTGGAGCCTGTCTTCCAAGGCCATACCGCCACCCAGTTCCCCCAAAAGTGCAAATTTACAAGGGGATAGCGCCACCAAAACATCACTCTTAGTGGCAACCTGGTGGCGATATGCCCTGCTCCATAATTGCAAAGCTTCACTAAGCCACTTTGAGTGGCTTAATGCCGCCTTGTAAATATGGCCGCTTACCCGCATCACTTTGCGTGAAAGGGGCGTGCAATTGGTGTTACTGTGGGCATTGCACTGCAACACCCATTGTTTTTTTACACATTCCCCAGGTTTACAAGGATGTGTAAATCTTAGCAGCGCCAAAAACTAACGCCATGCAGTAGCAGGAGTTAGAATGGTGCAACGAGGAGAAATACTTTTATTTCTCCTAGTTTTTGCTTTTTCTATGTGTGCTTCAGAATGTAGCACAAATAGAAAGAGCAAAACACCATTGGAACCTGCAGTGGAACCTGCAGATAAGCTACGCTCAGTCTTCTGCATACACCGTGGACCCATGGCATGCCGAAGGCAACCCCATCCGCGTCCGGATTGCGGCCAATGCCAGCCATGCTGCCCAATGGGATAGCAAATATAGAAACAAAATGATGTGGAGGAATAAATAAAGAAGCATATATTCCTCTGTAAGTAAAAACAAATGAATCCCTATCAGTGAGTAATACATCTCTGAACCTTCTTTCTTTTTTTGTGACTCAGATACCAACTCCACATATAATATCCAAAGAATACTTTATCTTTTTTAATTATGTCAAAAAAGCACACAAAACTTACACATATAAATACATACATATACATTTTCAAATCCTTCCTACCCATTCTTACTCAATACAGATGCTAGTAACAAACAAAGAAACTTCATTCACAGAGCAATCCGAGAAACGGAAGTAGTCCAATACACACTAGAGGGGATAAGTCAACCCTCCACATAGTACAACAAGTGTGTAATCAATTTTTCATATTTCATTCATGATCTGTGGGTCTTCTGTACTGTGGGGTCGACGTGTTTAATTCGGGCCTCATCAGGACAAGGGCAAAAGGATTACAACACCGTTTTTTTCAGGAAGACTCAACACTTCAAATGGATACTACAGGGGAATTCTCCTCTAAAATGTCTTAATAATGACACCAAGACTGTAATTTGAAGCGTGACAACACTATTCAGCGAATGACAGTGTTGCTAATTTAGGAACGGCAATGCTGTCAGGGAAGGCCGAACATTTGTGTAGGAAGGTAGGCCGTGACTGCATGGTTACCCCCTCGTTTTGCCTGGTGTTTTGCTGGTTTTTGACCAGTCTGACTGGAATCCTGCTAATTAAGACTCCAGTATATCTGCTTTCTCCCTTAATTGGTTATGCCATATACGTAGGTAGACTCCAGATTGGATACTGGGGTAACGTTGTCAGTCACTATTATATGGAGCACATTTACCCAAGACACAGGTAACCCAGAGGCCTTCCATGGCTGAAGCATTTATTATGGCACCCATGAGAGGCCATGCAAAATGGAACTGCAGGCCTGCCATTGGAGCCTGTGTAAGATGGTGCATGCACCACTTACTTTAGATATAGGTTTACTAGATCTATAGGTTACCACACTTAAAAACTATCAGTCACCCCTCTAGCAGGCCTTGACAATCCTAAAGGCAGGGTGCTGGGTTTTACGTGAGAGGGTGCCCCTGCATGAACAGAGCCCCTCTGCAGCCTTCGGAGACCATTCTCCCGGCTTGTTTGTGAGGCAGCCAGACATATAGGTAGAGGTGTATTATATGCTCGTGTAAAATGCTATCTCGAAAACGGCTAAAAAAAAACATGTTGTGTTTGGTATCAAACACCTTGGAATCATACCTCCACACTTGTATGATTCCACCCTTCTGAAGCAAGCTTCGTGTGGTCACTGGTCTTCCTGGTACTGACCTTCTCGACGCGGGCAGCATAAAATGGTTGCTGCCGACCAGAGACACATTTCTGCCCTCCTGCTGCTGAGCCAAGCTCAAGCAGGGAAAGGCAGGACAATAGGCATCCTGTCAGAGGGAGGTGTGACCACCTCCCAGACAGGAATTAGTGCATTGGGGCTGGGTGTGTACACTTCCAAAGTGCCAAAAAGCCTGCATCTGGGGAACAATTGGTGTCCCTGTGCATAGTCCAGTTAAAACCAGTCCTGGGAGCCATTGGCTCCGGCTCTAGCATGAACCTGGACAAAGGACAGGGGAGTATTCTGTCCATTGTCCAGACCCTCCCATGGGAGGGTCCCCTGAATCTGTCTAACCCTCTCCAGTGGGAACGTAAGGGCTTACCTGGCTGTAGGACCCTCGATTTGATGTGGACAAGATTCTGATCAAGAAACCACTGACGTGCGACCATCTGGACACTCTGGACCACGCTGGACTACGACTGGGTCTGACTTCATATCCCTCTCCATCTAAAGCATTGTCTGTGCCCGTGCACTATACAGGCTCTGTGCCGGACCTGTGGAGCATCAAGGACAACTGAAGTATCTCCCTTGGGGTGAAGGAGTCACTCCCTTGCATTCACCGGCACCGTAATGCACCCGACTCCGAAGGCTCCAGCACTACAGGAGGTGTGTTCCTATGTTTCTTGAGGTTGAGCTGCTTTCCCACTAAGTCTCAGGCCAGTATCCCTCGTGAGGACCACATAACCTGACCCCCTGTGCACCACGTACTTTTGCAAGTGGAAATGCTTGTTGGCATGCACTAACTATGTGCATTGGACTATTGATATCCCTAACCTCTGTGCACATTTTGCACAAATGACTCTGGCTTCTCATAATCTGTGCCCAGTAAACTGTGACTTTGTGAAACTGCTAGTGGTCCCCTCGCGGATCCTGTGCCTCCGGCCTGTGCGTCCATTTGAGGGACAACACTGCTTTACTTAGGCTCCCCTGGTTGCTCCAGGCCTGCCCTGACTACCCTTGCTGTGGTAAGTCTCCTGGTCCTTGCTGAGCCAGACAGTAACCTTACTCGACCTTCTTCGTGGGTTGCCGCTGCCAAAGCCTGTTGGTGCTCCCGCCTGATACCGACCCATCAGCACTTGCCATCCTTTGTGGGACAGCTTGTATCCAGCTCCTGGTTGTCCTCGATGTCTCCTGGTCCCCATCACTAGAGAGTCAAGGTCTCCATCTTCACACCTGAAGCACCCGACATCGATGGGCATTCGTCTACTGAGCCCCTGGTCACTCCTGAGCGACCCAGACTCTGTCCACTCTGCTTTTAGGTTCCTTCCTTCAAGAATCCACCTGTGGGTTCCACCGGACACTTTTCTTCTTTCCAGCAGTGGCATTTCTTTAAACGGTTTCCGATGCCACTTCAACCCTATGCACATGGCTTCCCTGGAATAGGTAACTCTGGTACTTCGGTATCCATGGGTGAGGTGGCTCTCCAACCTTCTATGTTCCAGAGGGTTTCTTCGTAATCCACTGGCAAGGGTCCTTAAATACTAAAACTGCAACTGCGACTCTCCCATTGAATTGTATGTAGCACGCGGTCATGTTCTCACACTGCACCTGTCCTCCGTGGGGTCCCCACTTACTCACCATGGGTGGTTCCTTGGGGTCCCAGCGATTCTACAACATCTAGACACTGTCTTGACTCGAGTTGTGGTTCTTATACTACTATTTTAATATATGGTTTGGTCTCCCACTGGAGCCCACTGTGTATTAGTGCTACTTACGTTTGTTTCTGTGCTACAGTATTGTGTGCTTTGTGTTTATATGCATGTAGCAGATACTGTGAGGTATTTAAGGTATGTTATAATAATAAATACATCTTTTTATAACAACTGTGTGGTTCTCCTTTCCATTAACCAAAACAATAAGGTTGCATTCTGGTAAAACAAGCTGCTTATCATTCTTTCAAGACTAAGCCTGAAGGCTGCCCTCCGCAGCTACCACTTGTATAGCTTTCTGAGGTTATCTTTGACCTCTTAGATCACCGTAAGTGTTGTTTGGACTGATGCAAAGTGCCCACTTTAATTAGTGGACATCATATACCAGGCTAACTTCTCACGGTTTGGTAATATTTATTTATAGCAGCTCTCCCTGTACTGCGACACTACAACATTATACACGCAGCGGAAAGATTGCCAGGATTACAGAAACCTTCTGACAGCATCTGAGGTGCCGGGAATGGGATAGCGGCAGGGTGCTGAGATGGGGGCACAATGAGCTGATGGCGCTAAGATCAGAAAAATGCTCTGTTATACCTCTTGCCAATGTTGGAGGAGGGGACAAGGTGCATTGCTGCCTGGCTTGTAATTTCTCATTTAACCCCAGGCTTGCCCCTCAGGCCTCTGAGGCGAGTCGTGGCTCAGCTCAGCAGAATAAAAGCCTGACTTATTAATTGTAGATTCCTATCCAAGCATGCACTTGAGGTTTATAAATCCCTTGAGAATAATAAATGTGATATCATGTTCCTCACTGAGACTTGGCTAAGGGAGGACACGAACCCTGTGGTGACCCTGGCAATGCCCACTGGCTTTTACATAGTATGTGCCAATAGGGGTGGCAACAGGCAGAAGGGGTGGGGTGGCTATTGTCTACAAGAATTCTTGGGAGCTTGCCACCTCCAACCTGGATTTAATAGGCAACATTGAAGGACCCTCCTTTTGTATTAAATTATCCACATTCTTCTCCTTTTCAGGGTTACTGCTTTATGAGCCACCAGATTGCTCCCATAGCTTCACTCCGAATCTGACAGATTACATCACTTAGATATCCACAAGATATGCCAATTTTACTGTACTGGGGGATCTCAATCTTCATGTCAACGACCCCCAATGCCCTCATAGTGCAAAGTTCATAACTGCTCTTGCAGGCATCAACCTAGTCCAGCTGGTCTCTTCCCTCACCTATAAGGCTGGTCACATATTTGACCTCATCTACACGAACATGCAAGAGCCGAGGGTTGAAAAGCTCCTGCATATCATCTTGTAGGACCACTTGCTGGTCCCTTTCCGGTTTTTCCTGAGGATCACGCCGATAGCCACCATAAGATCTAATGAAGTTAAAAGGAACTGGGGTAGGGTCATCCGTGAGACCCAATGCCCCAACTTGGACTCCTCAAGGCCACACCTCACGGACAATCCCGACCACGGCGCCGTGTGTTTCAACAAGTAGCTGACGGCAGCGCTTGATAAAACTGCCCCTCTGAAATGTGTTAGCCTATCCAGATATGCCCGACCCGCCCGTAGTTCTCAGAGGAATTCACACGGGAAAAAAGCACTGGTAAAATTCTGGAACGTGAGTGGAGGAAGTCATACTAGCCGGATGCTAAAAATACCTACAAAAATGCCTTGAAAGACTATCATAAATTACTTAACTCCAAGAGAAGGGAATTCCTGGTTGACCATATTGCCTGAGCTAAAAACTCCTCAAGGGAAGTGTTAGACCTGGCACCATTGGCGTGAGTCTCCCTTCCAATTTTGCGGTTGCTTCATGTGTTTTTGCTGGTGTTAGATGCTTTGGGCACTGTGCCATTGCTATCCAGTGCCACAGTGCAAGTGCGCCGTATTTTAAATTAATGTATTAATCAGTGGTTCCTTGTTTGGCTATTTGGTTTACTTGTTAGACCCTAGTGCAGTGCACTAAGTGTGCCCAGGGCGTGTAAATCCAAATGCTGCTCGTGGGCTTGCAGCCCTGGTTGTGCCACCCACAGAAGCAGCCTTGTAAAATGTATTTTAGGTCTGCCATTGCAGAGACTGCAAGCAGTCTGGTACTGTCATGCAGACTGGGCAAGTGCACCCATTTGCCAGTCCCTAAACCTTCCCTTTTCTTCATATCAGTCACCCTTATGGTAGGCCCAAGGGCAGGGTGTATTGTAAGTATAAGGTAGGACAAGCTCTGATGTGTGTGGCATGTCCTAATAGTGAATTACAGCCATTTTCGTTTTTCACTATTGCAAGGCTACCTGTTCTCCATAGGCCAGAATGGGCTGTTAGAGTTATTACATTTTATAATCCTGTCTCAGAGCACATGGTAGAAATTCGAGTTTAGTGTGCCTGAACTCAGAATGGTAAAATACATCTTTTAGTGAAGTTGGTTTTAACATTCTGTGTTTGCAAATACCACTTTTAGAATGTAAGTATTTGTCTCACAATTCAAACCTGCCTCTGCTAGGTTGTGTATTCCTTGTCTGGCTTTGTGAGTGACAAGGCTGGGGGATTCCAAGAGACAGGCTGAGTCACCCGGTGGTGAATAGAGAGATCTGCATCTAGATGGGAGGGAGGAGTTGCACCTGAACCTTGAATAGAGCTGTGCCTGCCTTCCACAATGCTGGCTCCACCTCCTGCGGAGCGGCTGATGTCTCTGCCCTGCACACTGAAAGAAGAGAAGGAGTCCTGTAAACAAAATGCTCCAGAACTGTACTTGCGTTCCACAATGCTGGTTCCACCTCCTGGGGGACGTCTGATGTGCCTACCCTGCACTATGAAAGGGAAGGAGAAGTCTGGTAAACAGAGTGCTTCAGAACTGGTTTGGACTGGGCAAAGGCCCCTCTACCTCAGAGAACAAAGAATTTTGGGGTATAAATATTGGGACCCTAATCCCATGAAATTAGATCACTTTTGGACTACAAGAAGAAATCTTTACTGAGGAGAGGAACCTGAAGAAACTGAGGAGAGACTATTCCCAAGCTGAAGTGCTGCTTGGGAGATTGGCCTGCAGTGGTTGCCTTACTGCCAAAGGAAGGAGAAAGGAACTTTGTGTACTTTGCTTTCAACTTGTGAATGATCTTCAAGGGCTTGGAGAAGAGCTTGCCTCCTGCTGAAGTCTCAGGGACAACAGACTTCAACCACCAGCTGCCCAGAGTTCTTTGGATGTGCCTGCTGCTGTTTTGGGCCTTCTGAGGAACTGCGTGATACAAGGAGCTGGAAGTGCGACTCAACCAGAAGAAGCGTGTCGCCGTCGCTGTGCCTGCCGTCGCAACTCCGAAGGAGGGTGTCACCGCTGGAACTGTCGCACTGCACCACATCGGAGAGAAAGTGCCACAACGAAGAGGAAGCATGTCGCCATCGCTGCTGCTGCCGCGCAACTCCAAAGGAGGGTGTCGCCGCTGTAGCTGTCACACTGCACCGCATCAGGAGAAGAATCTCGCAACGAGGTCGGAGCGTGTCGCCGTCGCTGTGCCTGCCGTCGCAACTCCGAAGGAAGGTGTCGCCGCTGGAACTGTCGCACTGCATCGCATCGAAGAAGAGCACCTCGCATCCCCGAAAAGCGCGCCACCGTCGAAGCTGCTGCCGTCGCATTGTAGATGATGGAGCTGTAGTTGTCGCATCGAGCAGAAGCTTCACACATCGTGGGAGAAGAGTGTCGCCACTGGAGCTGCTGCCGTCGCATTGCAGAACAAGGGTGTCACAGTTGCAGTCCACGCATCGAACTTCTCGCATCCCCGAGAAGCGTGCCGCATCTGGAAGATCTTCACGTCTTTATTTCTTTGTATCTGAACTTTGCCTCATTCCCATCGCTGCGACATTGCTTGTCGCAACCTAAGGTACATTGACGCAAAGTGTCGCATCTAAGAACTGAACTGAACTAAGCTTAATCTACCATCTTAAAGTTATAGTATTGTGTATTTTTGTCATTTATGGTCTTGTGGTAACTCTATATAAAGTCTACTTATTTTTTATATAAAACCTGTGTAGTTTAGTGTTGTCACTGGGTTACTGTATGTGGTCACAAAAGCTTAACACACAAAGCCTCTGAGATAAAGCCTGTCTGCTCGTGCCAAGCTACCAAGGGGGTGAGCAGGGGTTATTTTAGGAGTGTAATACCCTTCTCCTGACTAGAGGCGAGGGTCCCTATTTGTCACAAGTACCTACTTGTGCCAACTAGAGACCCCAAATCTAACAGGAAGTTTTTAGGATAGTGAAATCCTTCACTAATCCCACAGATTTAGAGTGCAGCTTCCGACCCTCTCATGATCTTTGCACCAGTCTTTCAGATTTCTTCAAAGAAAAGATTATGCAGCTCTCCTCCTCTTTTCTACCGGCTTCAGGTCCCAGAGCAATGAGAGACGAACACCTCACTTAGTTCTGGAATCTTTCCAGCCTTGTGGAATCATCATGCTTATCTGCTACCTCTCCTGAAGAAATCCAACACCGATCCGGAAGTACTTAGCAACTGCAGGCCTATCTCCCTTCTGTCGGCACCGGCTAAGGTGCTAGAGAAGTTGGCTCATTTGCAGCTATCCAACTATGTGGAAGCCAATGAGTTGATACACAAATCTCAATCTGGCTTCTGCGCAGGGCATAGCATGGAAACAATGCTGCTTGAAGTAGCAGACTCCATCCGACTGTCTATGTATGCCAGTTCGTCAGTCTTGCTTGTGATATTAGACCTCTCGGCGGCATTTGATACGGTGTTGCACGTAATCCTGCTGGAAAGACTTAAGCAGATAGGAGTACAGGGGATGGCACTCAGGTGGATTGCTTCCTATCTGAATGGCCGTGTCCAGCAAGTTTTTCTCTACCCGTATATCTCCTGAGTTAAGCCGCTCAGGTGCGGAATACCGCAGGGCTCGACCTTAAGCCCGCTACTTTTTAATATCTACATGGCTCCACTGGCAGCTCTTATTGCTAGGAGAGGGGTCAAGGTGGTCTCATATGCAGACAACACCCAGCTGGTGATCGCCTGCAAAGCCCACTCTACTGCAGCTTTTGATTCCTTTAAAGACTGTTTAAAAGACATAGCAGGTTGAATGAATGGAAACTGCTTAAAACTGAATGCCGGAATAACGGAGGTCTTATTCTTTAATCAATCATCCCTCCTCTTTCAGGCCTATTGTGGCCCAGGGAACTTGGCCCCCACCAGTGCCCAAGGACTCGGTCAAAAATCTTGGATCAGGTGGGATAAAGTCTTGGCCCTTTCAGCCCAAGTCCAGAAAGTTTTGGCAGCCTGCTTCGGAAAGATGAGAACCATAGGGAAATTTCTGGCCTTCCTGCCAGAAGATAGTCGGAGGACCTTGGTTCATGCCCTTGTGATCTCTCACCTCAACTATGCCAATGGCCTCTACCTGGGAATACCAGGATTCGTGATCAAAAGGCTACAAATGGTGCAGAATGTGGCAGGTAGGTTAATCCTCCGCAAGGTCTCGCTGCGCCAGCACATCTCCCCTCACCTTAAACAACTTAATTGGCTCCCAGTAGCCAGGAGGATCGAATTCAAAGCCCTGACTATTGCTTTCTGCTCCTCAGGGCAGGCTACTTGAGGAAGCAACTTTACCCGTACCACCAAGAGCGGACATTAAGATCCAACCTCCGAAGCTAACTTGCTGTCACCTGCTTCGCCAAAGCAAGGCAAGGGGGTAGGTCTCTCTTTGTTGGGACTGCCAAACTGGGGAATATCTTGCCTCCTTTTCTACGCATGCTGAACTCGGAGCAGGCTTTCAGAAAGGCACTGAAAACCTGACTATTTAAGCAAGGGGAATAGCTGCTCAGGCTTTAAACTCTGTAGTCTGCCGCATCAGCAACACCTCGCCCAAGATAGCAGGGTGCTTTATAAATGCTTATTATTATTATACTGGTCAAACTAAGCAGCATTGTGCCTCAACCAGTGAGTAAATTGGATCTATTGCTCCCGACATTGCACATTGATAAAAAGTCAAGTTGTCTGCCTACCCATTAAATTTGCTCCTCCATTTTATTTGACCCCTCCTTAATTGTGCTATTTGTGAATCTTCTTCAGCTTTCCATTGCAGAGCGATCAGTCTTGTAACTCATTTCAAATTTTTGGGACTCAGAACCATTTGGAACTCCCTCTCTTCCTTTTAAACTTGTTGATCTCATATTCTGCATGAAGTCTCAAAACCATCTTTCCATCAGTGTTCTGATTAGGTCTCCTCTTGATTCTGCTGACTGCACCTTCCTTGCCTGATGTTTCTGCCCAAATTCCCCTCCCATTTAAATCTTGGCCACCTACTACTCACCATGGCCTAATTTAAGAAAAAAGTCTAATTGAATGTTGATTCCAGTGTTAGGTCATTAATTAGAAACTTTTCTAGCAGAAGGGATTGAATCTGAGCAGTAGTTAACACTACACATGTGTGACTGTAGGTAGATTAAATTCTGAGCCAACAGAAAGAAGGTGGCCTATACCTTGCAGCAAAGACAGGAAAGAGGCTAAGTTGAGGTCTTGCATTGTTGCCTGCATTGGCAGAGTCATCCACATAATGCTCGATAGTCAATCAGCAAGAGGGGAGAATGCCCAGCTTGTCACTTTGTACCTCTTCTATTGGCCCCAATACACATATTGCAGGAGGCAACTCTACCGTGCTCCAACATGGGTATTCCACAGTGGGTAGTGCGCACAAAGCTGAAGTTCTGTTTGTGAAACGTTTGCAATTACTGGAAGAACATCAGGCTCACAAACAACAATCTCAGCTCCAATGTATTACAAGCTTAACATGCGCTACATCCATCTGAATGCATGATCACAATTATACAACCCTCGCCCCTAAATGACTCAACTAACATTCATTGGCCTAAAGACCCCTTCCTCTTTCTACTCCATTTTCCAGCAGCCCTTTAGCTTCATTGCCATCATTTAACCATTTTAAATCCCATACTATCATCAGATCTCATAGCTTTTTCTCAGTGTTTCCATCATGCGTTATGGCTACCTTTCCTTTGTCGAACACATGGTCAGGCCCGGTTAAACTGGCCACTCAGCCCAGTGAATACAGAGAGAACAGACTTATACTATGAGGATGTTTATGTAACTCCCATATCCTTAAATTGAATGACCAAATCAATGACAGGTTCAAATTTAATCTGAGTTTGTAGCTGCAGTGTATTGATTGTAGTATGGTGCACAGTCCCATCAGCACCTAGCGCACGCAGTTAAGCACCTAGTGCATCCAATTAAGGGTCCACACTGATACAGAGTAGGACAGTGCTTCTTATACCTAATATGGCCCATAATGGCCAGATTCAAAGAATTTCCAGAATTGATGATGCATGGTTCATATATTTCCTTGAAGGTCTTTTCCAATCTATCCCAATCATTGAACTTGGCCTTATTTTGCTCATAGACTATTTTATTTAGTGGGAGTCCCTCGAGGTTTTTCATTATCCCCTGTGCTCTTCTGTAGCTGATTGCCTCTGACTTATAAAAATGGCAAACAGTTGATTTTCTGTTTGAGTCAACAAGCTCCATGCTCTACATCCTAGCTGAGTGCAGCTTGGTAGACATCTAATAGTGAATGAGTGGCACTTTCCTGAAGCTAAATGCCAACAAAAAGAAACTCCTGCTAGTTAGGAAGCAGAAACTCTCTTAGCATGAGATCCTCTGGTGCTTTTCACCAAAGAATCGACAGTAGTGCAGGTCAAATTCATGAGGATTATTCTAGATGAGGCTCTCTCCTTCGAACGCCTAAATAATTCAGCATACTTCTGTGGTTTTCACACACTCCTGCTGGGAAAAATTCTGCCTTTTCTACTCAATTGACTTCACTCCTAGGTTGTCGCTGCTTGCGTTCTCAGCATATCAACTACTGCAATAGTGTTTAGGTCCTCCAAAGTCTGCAGTTGAGAAGTAGCAGCCAATCAAAATTTTGCAGTCTGAAAGATCAGGCATCTGATAATATTCAACCATGTAAAAAAGAAGATAGGCTCCCGGTTAGAAAAGGGGTAATTTATAAGATCCTTTGCATATGTACAAGCAGTGGTCGAAGTGGGCGGGATCGGCAGGGCACGGCGTGTCTCTACTTCTTTAAATCAATAGACTCCGTTCCCCAATCTTTTTATTTTAAACATGCCTCCAAAGACGGCAAAAATAACCACGGCCTATACATAAGGCTTGGCGTTCGTGGCCATTCGGGGAGGGGCAGGTGGGCGGAAAATGGCACTGTCTTTTCCTTCTTGCCCAGAGGAGACAAGGACAGTGTTCACTTCTGCTCTGCTGCTGGCAGCTGTCTCCCCACTCTCTTTCTTCCTCTTATTGCCTCTGTTTCTGTCTCACTCCTCCTCACTTACTGAAAACCGTTACTTCAAGAAACGGTTCTCACCCTCTCTTTCCTCCTTTCATTTATTTGTTCCCTTGTGAAATGGATAAAAAAAAAACACTTTTGCTGGAAATGTCCTATTTTACTGACATTGTTCTTACCCAAAGAGCAACCTCAGGAATAAAAAGTAAAAATTATGAAAAATATCTGTGTAACTAAATAAAGAAAGACAGAGTGGTTGCAAAGTGACCAGATAGATTTAATTCTCACCCAAACACATCAGCGTCACTTTACAGAGTGTGTCAGTGAAGCGCTACTTTTGTTTTCTTGTCTTTCTTTGAACAGTATTGTTTTCCCCAGACAGGAACGTGCACCAATCCTGGAGGTACTGCAATGCCTGATTGATGGATGGATTGGGAAACACAGGGGCAGATTTACAAGAAAGTGACTCATCTGTAGAGATGCGTCACTTTCCCTGCGCCGCCCTGAGAAACCCTTGCACCACCATGGTTGTGCCCTATTTACAATACAGCGCAACATGGTGCAAGAATTGACAAATGCGTCCGAAATTCTGATGCATCTGTTGGTGAAAAAGTCACGCATTGCTGGTGTCGTGTCGCAAGCATGATGTAACTCCAGCAATGCATTAGGAGGTCCTAACCTCATTGTGTTGCGTCACTCCTTACACTTGCTCCAAGCAGGCGTAAGGTTCTGACGTAGTGGCGTCCTAGAAGTGGAATCTTGTAGATTTCACTGGGTCACTTCAAGTGGGCTTTTTGCTTGGGAACACCCACCCTGCATACATTATACCTGACGCAGGTATATTATGATGCAGGGCTTTCTAATGTGACGCATCTCCTTAGATGTTTCACGTTGTAAATGGGCCACATTTTAGCGCTGCTGCTGAGTCACAAAAAGTGACGCAATAGCGGTGCAAAAATGACTCAAGGGGCTTGCAAATCTGCTTCAAAATGTGCACCGCAGCTCTGTGTTCACGGATATGGTCTTTTTAAACCACACTGCTTAGGTGTTGTAAGGATGTAAGCAATGGACATTGAAATGGGTCCCATCTGGGCCCTGTAGTCATGTCCTTAACTTTTCAGGCAAAATCACTCACTGATTTCTGATTACTGAGTGTAAAAGCATTAAAGTACCCCATGTTGTTCCGGCTTACATTTCACGTGTGTTACTTAATCTTGCATGCACACCAAACTAAGTTCTCCAACTTCACAGTCTCTCTGCTTCATGCACACGCACTTTTAACATGTGCTGCCTGCTCTGGGGCCACTGGAATTATGCAGCAAAGGAGGACAAAATTATGCCGCAGTGTTGACTAAATTCTGCAGCAAAAAAAGGCTGCAGCGTAATGCAGTATATATTCTGATACTTTATTATTTTGACATCTTTATACATGCTAACAGTCTCTGGAAAGATGTTGCCTTATTAGTACCAGTGTACCACACAAATGCAGCAGTGAGAAAGGTGATCAGTCAACCTTAGCAAAGGGCAGTCCACTTCGCAGCAACACAAGTCACATTTTTTGTAACTTTTGATCCGTTTGAGCCACAAACCATTTATTAGTTAAAATTTTCAGATTATGCAGCAGATGTTGTATTATGCGGCAAATATGGCAGAACCATAATTATATACAAAAAACATTTGCAAACTAGGATATTTTGCCATTCATGTTTGAGTTGCTCTTGTGGAAAAAGGGAGAAGTGCTGATGACAGAAACTCCATGGCTCGGAGACAAATGGCTTGTTCATCTACTTTTGAGCGTATTTGGGACATTCTGTGATGACAAACATATCCCACTTTGTGAATGTATTTTAATGTCAATAACTCGTATTTACCCTTAATTATGTGTATCCATTGATTGAATTAATTAACATAATAAGCTGAAACTGGTCAGTGAAATGCCAAACAAATACCAAACATTGGGATGTTATACGCATTCTGGCCACACCTCTGACTCCTCCCATTGTTCCAATCCTCAGGTTATTCCTGCCCTCTGATTCTCTGCTCTCAGTTCCCCTACTTTTTTTCCCCCACTTCAACCACTGTGTACAAGGTAGACCTGCTCCTGCCTATGTGAGTGTTTTCTCTATATAGGTATAAGAGACCACAATGCTCAGATTCACTTCAGTGAATACAAGTACCTCACATACAACATTTTGTCATGGATAGTCGTTCACTGGAAAACTTAGGCCATTAAATGTGGAATAACACTGTTACTCAAATTTAGTGCTTCCAAAATCACTTAACTTTTAGGAAAGCCCATAAGACTTTCATATTCTACTGAATCTTTATCCTGTAAATCATGTATCTTCCGTACTCAATGTTTTAAGTTGTTCTTTGTTTTCAGATTTGTTTTATGCTCAGTTAGCACCCAAATGCATTTAAGAGTGTTTGTTTGTGATCTATCAATATTAAATTAAATTAAATCCAATTCAATGGTTGTATTGTAATGTAGTTGCATTTATATGACCCTTATACCTTTGAGGAGGCATTAAAGCACTTTACGCCACAGTCACACTGCTCCAGAACCCAAGGTTAGTTTTGTTTCCAGTGAATACTGTTGGCTATTCGGATTAGTCTTGGGCTCTAAAGGAATCTATTCCATTAATTTACTACAGTTTCTATGTGGTATATTAAATTAATCAGCGTTAGGTGTGATCTTTAGTGGGAGAAGAGGGTATGTCAATTCATCTACATGATTGATGAGATTAATAGATAAGCAACAGGATATTAATTATTGTTAGGATGCACAGGTATGACTTTTTAAAGGAGAGGTTGCAGTCTTTGAAATGAGCGGTGGGCATTTTGAAGAAATTCAACAATAGGGATTAACGCAGTCATGCATACACTTTAGAGCAGTATGTGCCCAGACAGAGGAGGCATGTAAAAGAAGGAAGGAAGTGATGGTCATTTGATTGAAAAGAACAGGAACAAAATTAAAGTTATCTGGCAAGGTCAAATTTCCTGTGAATACAGAGGAGGTTTTTCTGAGATTGCATGCAATCGGAGGAATGCAAAAACTTTGAAAGAAAACATTATTTGCATGTGAGATTGTGCTATATAAGGTACGTTTGATAAGCAGTAGAATCTTTGAAACATGTTATTCCCTGAAAGGCTACCACTAGACCACCACTTTAACAAGAACAGCTGTTCAGCTTCAAGGCTGATAGCATATACAGGGAAATATGGAGAGGTTTAGACCACATTCAAAGGCAGCTGTAACCTCATGATCCTAGCAACCTGAGAGAGTATACAGGGTAAATAATGCTGACATAGAAAAGGAGGTTCTGCATATGATGGTATTTCATAATTTCTGATGTTCACCCTTAAAAATTTGGCACAGAGTTTCATTACAAAATCAAAGTGGGATCCAATTTGGATGCCCCTGGTTGCGGCATGGCACAAGATGGGAGAAGAGCTGCGTCAGCAGTAGTGCAAGCGTCACCAGTGCAGAAATGGCAGATCACAGGCAACAGTGCAAGTGTCTGTCAGGCAACAGGTAGAGCATGACTAGCAAACTGAAAGCTTCCTTCAGATATAACAAGTGCAACATGATCAGCAGTAGAGCAAACCTCTGTCACATACAAAAGGTAGAACATAGGCAGCAAGAGTAGTGCAAGCCTTCATCAGATGCAACAAGAAGAGCACTGGCTGTAGTAGCAAAAGTGCCACCTGCACAGAACAGGCAGATCACACTGTAGTGCTATTACGAACTCTATATTGACAATTGACTACATCTTGTGTAACTGACTACATTTTCTGGGCTGAATCCATCTTGTGTAGCTGCTCAATTTTCTGTGCTTGCACACAGTTGCAGGGTGGGGAGGGGATGTATTCGCTCTTCACTTGCTTTTGCTCCTCATCGAACAGAGTAAACTGGAACATGTTGTGTGGGATGCACACTTGGTACCTTTCAGGGTCGAGACTGATGTTGCCAGAGAAATGTACAGAATGTACAGCTCTGTCTCTGAGTCAAAATACAGGGGCCTGGCCTGCTTCTGTCTTGACCTTGACACAGTCCAGTATGGTCAGCTCAGTTTTTCATAACAGAAGAAAGGGTGTGAGGTTTCTAGAACCTTTTCCTCAGGTTGAGTAAAGGTATTAAAGGAAGGAAATCTTGGCACCCAGACGGGAGCTCACTGTGGAACAGACGTGTTGCCGCAGGAACTTTAAGGGTCCTGATTGAGACTTCTGCCTGGCTGTCAAGGGCTCCTCCAGTCAATTTGGCAGAATGTTGAACACTCGCTCTGTGATGTATTCTTCTTATTTACTTTGTGTCTCAAAGTTTCTCTGCTCCATGTATATATGCCATATGTTATTTTGTTTTTGTGCCTAAGTTACTTGATATTTGGAAATCTGCATTAACCAATATATTTTGCCTTCCTTCTAAAAGTATTGGATTAATAAATATACGAGTTTCATTTTAAATGCGCCTGACTCTGTTTTACTGCCTCATCTTTTGGGAGTACTGATTTACGTGTGTTGTTTCAAGGTGCAGCAATACATTTGCCTCCTCTCAGGAGTGCTGGGTTTAGGTGTGTCCTATGGTTTCAAATCAGAAGTAATACACGCAGGCAGTAGAATCTGTCACATAGCAGATAGAGCATGGCTTGCAGCAGTGTAAGCATATACCAGATGCAAGTTGACTACGCTCGATTCACGCGAAGCCAGACCTGTTCACGCCAACGAGCGAGATTGATTCTCCTCTACCGATCCTGCAGCCGATCAATTGATAGATCGCACAAACCGAGTCCCCAGATATCAGAGCCGACACCCGGGTCTCAGATCTGGCCAAGTCATCCTGATGTCCATTGTGCCTCAACCGTACCGCGAAGAATTGGTTCCTTCCCAGCACTGTTGACTTTCTAAACCCAGTCCTGATGAAGATCCCGAGTAATGAGGATCGAAACGCCGTCGATCACTCAGCGCAACTATAGGCGCAGCATTCAATATGGTTTCTCCAAAATGCAACCAATTTGGAAAAAAAAAAGTTTCCTAAATCCTGCTGTAACCATATTGCTCCATTGACTCACTGTACATAACTATGCACTAATCACCTTGCGCCGATTTTTGCTGACCATATTGTCACTTGCGTCGCCACCTTGCACACTATTTGCACATCTTGAGCACCAAGTACAATTATGGGTTTTATTATTTGTTGATTTACAGTGCTGCTACATCTGTAACTTGTCAATCCCTGTTGTTGGATAAACTTGATGCTATTAGCACATTTGAAACAACTAAAGAGTCTCCTTATTTCTTCCTTGATAATGTCTATGACATTACTGCTCTAATTGTCTACCAGTAATACCAGTTGGGATACTATATGTTTCTCTATATTGCCTACCCCAATCCCAACGTGGTTGATGGGTTTGTACTCCTGTGTTCTATACCAGATGCAAGTGCAGCATGAGCAGCAGTAGTGCAAGGCTCTATCACACACAACAGGTAGAGCACTGTCAGCAGGGCTCGAGTCCGTGGTACACGCGGGTAGATGGCATCTACCCACTCTTTGCACAGGGTGGACACCGTCCACCCTGCCAAGAAGTTGCGCCCCACTCTAAAATATGGTGAACTCGTCCCGGGGTAGGTTTCAAACACCGGGATTCATTCAGCAGTGCCTGCTCGTTATCTATTTGGCCTTCTTTGTCCGAGTATTCTGGCTGGAGGCTGCCTGTAGCCTCACACGTAGATGTAAATGCAGAAGAAGGGAAATAAAAGCAGCAGCTTGTTAACACTTCAAAGGTGCATAAGAGGCACGATTTTGACTTTGTTCGGACCCCCATATGTAATAGATATTCATGCACTGTAAGAATGTTAGATGTGTTACCCTATCCTAGTGCAAAATAAAAAAAATTAAATACCAGTATTTTTTATTTGTTTTACAGCGTTATTCATCCCAATGTAGGGTGCCCTGAGGCATTAAGAGCACACACGCTATGTTGGTTATACTTGACCTTCACTCCCTTTACCACAGGACCTGACAGGAGCCGTAGTCCAGGTCAGTGTTACGAAGAAAGGGATAGGTTCGCACAAGCAGCTTTCAGGCTCAGCCTCGGTGGCGGCCGAGATAAACGGAACCTTTAATGCGAACACCACAGCGCCGGGCTCCCCCCGCTACTGTAACAGTAAAATAGCTCTGTAAAAAGAAGGCACATGTTTTGGTTTTAAAAGATTTAGATGAAACGAGGGAAGCGGCATGCTAGAGGAGTCAATTAGGGGTAGCAGTGCCTACCCCTAGTATTTTTTTCCCTTTTCCACCCATGGCACTTCCCACGGCAACTGATCTCAGGAGACACGAAGGCAGCCGACACTCCCAGAAAGCAAAGCGAAACTGAGACGGACTTTCCCCGCCTGACCTCAAAATGGCGGTGATGAACCATAGGGGAGTCTTCCGCAGACAGCATTCATCCCCCAGGGCTGATTTTCAGTGACACCAGTTAAGGGCTGCAAATACTTGACAGTATTGGGAGTGCCGGCCAGGGCACTTATGTTGGTAGGTCAAGTCCACGTGGAAGGTGCCTGACTTTAAGATGGCTGCCGAAGACTGAGCCTCCATTAGCCATCCTGCACACACCCAGGGTAAGAGAACCAACTACTAGATTGAAGACACGGGAGCCTCCGCCCCAATGATTACGGTGACAAGGGCTTAGAGCACAGAAAAGGCCTAGAGTGTCGCACCTGTGCCACCCAAGAAGTCAATACCTAAGGTGATTAGTTACTTTACACCGGCAGAGAAATCACAGCCACAAGAGAAAGAGACCCCCGACACAACCATGGCCTTGACCAAAGAAGACCTGCTCAGTTTATTGAAGGACTTTAAGGCTGAATTGCGCGCCGAACTGAAATATTTGTCAAAAGGAGAAACATTCTCATGGTCATATGTTTTTACTCCAGGAGTGAGACGCACTCCTCCTTTGCCCCATCCCTAAGTTGGCCTGCACAACTGCGCAGGACTTAGTGCCAGCTGCAACGTTTAGGCCATTCATTGAAGATTCCCAGCTGCCCAGCAAGTAGTGGGCAGCTGCCACGTTTAGGTTTGTGCCAAGTGCGCCCCCGTGACCGTCGCTGCATTGGCAGCGTGCCCTGACTTTTTGGACAGCGGGCATTTGAGCCCCTTGGACCAGGGGACTATAGGTTTGTAGGGAGCAAGGCCCTAATGTACTTTTTATAGGTGCTAGGAAATGTTATGTTTGTGGTGTGATTTATGCTCCTTGATTTATGCTTACTAGATTTTACTTACTGTCTTATGTTTTCTACTGTGGTCTAGGTTTGATTTATTCCCTACTGCAGGTTATGTTACTAAGTTTATTTCCTAATGCAAGTAATGTTTAGGAGTTGTGGTCTAGATGTAGGCTCATGAGGTTGGCGTAGAATATAGTTCTCGCCTTATGTGCCACTGTGCCTGTTCTTTGATATAATTATGTACGAGAGGAGCTGGTATGCTCGATGGGGCTGCAGAACGGGAGCGCTCCCTGATTATTGCAGAATGACTCTGGGGACGCCACGCCATACCTGCAACTCACGCCCCCTATAGACATGCGGACACTGGCCATGTCCTCCTGCCGCTTCACGGCATAGATTGCACCCCCTATGCTTTGTGAATTTTGGGGACAGACTGAACCTAACACCAAGGTCTCAACCCCCCCTGCCTGACCTCAAGTTGGCAGCCTCAGTTGGTCTCTCCACGATGCTCTAACGCTCCCGGACAGTAGAACTGGTCAGCGTCCTGAGCTTAACCACATCCCTCACCTGACCTTGATCCTGCTCTCCCTCCTTGACATGTACTCTAAACCTTCCCTCGATCGCAGAGACCCTGCTATTTGACCGATGTCCGGTGGAGCTACCTGTTAGCTGAAGAGGAGATGGGTTGTGGATTCCCCCTCGGCCATCACCTACCCAGCGGGATTTTGGGGAGACTTTCCTTCTTCTCTCTGTCGTTTCTCCCTCCTACCCTTTCACCCCACCCCCTTCCCCGTCTACGCTCCCTTCTTCTCGCCCTCTTCCCCTTTAATGTTTTTTTGTTGAGACCTAGCCATTTGACCGATGCCCGGTAGAGCTACCTGATACCTGAAAAGGAGATGGGCCGAGGATTCCCCCTCGGCCGTCACCTACCCAGCCGGACCTTGGACAAACTTTTCCTTCGTCTCTCCGTTGTATCTATACACTACCCCCTTTCCATTCCTCACCCAATTTTCCTTTTCTTCTATGCTCCTAAAAAGTTTTTTTCTGGTATCTTTTGTAACTATTTTCCCCTTGTCTCTACTTCCTGTCTTCCTCCTACCCCTTTACCCTATCCCCTTACCCTTCCTGCTCCATTCACCTTGTCCGCTATGTTCTTTAAATGCTTTTCTTGAGACTTATGTATTTTTTAACTGATGTAATTTGCAACATTATTGTCCCTCATGTAAAGCGCTCTGATTCCATCGGATCTAGCCAGCGCTATGTAATAACTCATTATTAATTAAATTTGTTCCCATTTAGTACTCTTTCTCCCTTTGTATACCTCCCTAGCTCCTATCCACTCTCCCCTTAATATCTCACCTTGCCTGCTAGTCTGCCTATCCCCCTGTCCTTTGTGCCCTATGACTAAGCACTCCTTCTCCCCTTGTTGGGGAAAGATCTAATATTTATAATCTGGAGTCTCAGTGTACCCGCTGAGAGAGTCCACTGCGCCAAGGGAGCCACTCTCAGCTGAGGTATGGTATGGCACCCCTTGCCAAAGCACTCCCTCTCCCCTTTTGGATCCAGTATGTAGGCCTTGGAGTCTCAGAGACCCCTCGGAGAGAGTCCACTGCGTAAAGGGAGCCTCCTGCAACAGAGATAGGGAAGCGAAACCACTTCCCCAGGGACTGGACTTTGGACAATACTTTGACTCGTGTACCGGTTTGTGTCCCCATCGCCCTTCCCCTCCTCTTTCCATGCGATGTCCTTCACCCTCCCCTCCTCTTTCCCGCCTTCTGTCTACTTCCCCAGCTCCTTCCCCCCTCCCCTGAATCTTGCCCCTTGCTTGCTTTTCCCCTTTCGTATTTGTGCTTATTGTTTATCTTGAGCTTACAAGTAACTATGTTGCCATGCTCTAATAACTGTGTAACCTTTGTAACGATGTAACTTGTAACTATGATCTGATGCTCATGTAAAGCGCACTGATACCTCCGGGTCTAGCCAGCGCTATATAAAACCTTTAAAATAAAAAAATAAAAAAATACAGCAAACGTACATATTATATTGTCAATAAATCACACAAGTTTGTAAATCATTGTATAGGATGTGTTACATAAGACAGTGAGGGTTATTGGGTGTAGGAATCGCATATCATCCTTCATAGATCACTGTACTATACTAGAAGGATTAGAATGCAACTGCATGTAACAAAAGGGTCGCTTTCTTCAAAGCAGTAACCTACTTACCTATCTACATGAAATGAAATCTGCCATCTGCATGTTACATGATGTGCTTTGCAGGAGGCGCATTAACCCTGTATGCTACTTTAAGTCAAAACTAGGACTAGACAAAAACAGATCTTTCCATCAAATGTGTTAACCACCAGGCAGCTAAAGCAATCAAATCTACATGGAAATGTGCTGCACATGGAATATTACGCCTGGTGGGGTAGGATGGCAGCATAGTTAGTGTGTCAATCCTTGGGTAAAGGAACCTGTCACTCTATCAATCAATCAATCAATCAATCAATCATAGCATTTGTATAGCGCGCTACTCACCCGGAGGGTCTCAAGGCGCTTGGGGGAGCGGGGGTCTGCTACTGCTCGAACAGCCAGGTCTTGAGCTGCTTCCTGAAGGAGAGGTGGTCTTGGGTCAGGCGGAGGTGGATGGGGAGGGAGTTCCAAGTCTTGGCAGCCAGGTAGGAGAAGGATCTTCCTCCCGTGGTGGCTCTTCGGATGCGTGGAACGGCGGCAAGGGCGTGGCTGGTCGATCGAAGCTGGCGGGTGGGGGTGTAGAAGGTCAGGCGGTTGTTGAGGTATCTGGGGCCCTGGTTGTGGAGGGCTTTGTGTGCGTGGGTGAGGAGTCGGAACGTGATTCTCTTGCTGACGGGGAGCCAGTGCAGGTCTCTCAGGTGTCCGGCGATGTGGTTGTGTCGGAGGATGTCCAGGATGAGTCGTGCGGAGGCGTTCTGGAAGCGTTGGAGTCGTTTCTGCAGTTTGGCTGTGGTTCCGGCGTAGAGGGTGTTACCGTAGTCCAGTCGGCTGGTGACGAGTGCCTGGGTGACTGTCTTTCTGGTTTCGGTGAGGATCCATCGGAAGATCTTTCGGAGCATGCGTAGGATGTTGAAGCATGACGAGGAGACGGCGTTGACTTGTCTGGTCATCGAGAGGGAGGAGTCCAGGATGAAGCCCAGGTTGTGAGCGTGGTCCGTTGGTTTGGGTGCATTGCCCAGGGCCGGGGGCCACCAGGAGTCGTCACAGGCGGAAGGTGATGATCACAGGATGAGGACTTCCGTCTTGTCTGAATTCAGTTTCAGGCAGCTGTTCTTCATCCACTCGGCTACGTCTTTCATTCCTTCGTGTAGGTTGGTTCTGGCGGTGGCGGTGTCGTTGGTGAGGGAGAGGATCAGCTGGGTGTCGTCGGTGTAGGAGATGATGTTGAGGTTGTGTTGGCGTGCGATGGCTGCGAGGGGGCTCATGTAGACGTTGAAGAGGGTGGGGCTGAGAGATGATCCTTGTGGTACGCCGCAGATTACTTCGGTGGCCTCGGATCTGAACGGGGGGAGGCGGACTCTCTGTGTTCTTCCGGCGAGGAATGAGATGATCCACTCCAGTGCCTTCTCCTGGATTCTGATGTTGTTGAGGCGCTGCCCTAGGGTGCGGTGGCAGACAGTGTCGAACGCGGCGGAGAGGTCCAGGAGGATGAGGGCCGCTGTTTCCCCGTTGTCTAGCAGGGCTTGGATGTCGTCGGTGGCTGCGATGAGGGCGGTCTCGGTGCTGTGGTTGGCTCGGAAACCGGACTGCGAGTGGTCGAGGGATCCATTGGTCTCGAGAAAGGCTGCAAGCTGTCTGTTGACGGTCTTCTCGATGACTTTGGCAGGAAAAGGGAGGAGCGAGATGGGCCGGTAGTTTTTGAGGTCGGTGGGGTCCGCTAATGGTTTCTTCAGTAGGGCGCTGAGCTCGGCGTGCTTCCAGCTCTCCAGGAAGGTGGCGGTGTTGAAGGAGGTGTTGATGATGTCCCGGAGATGGGGTGCGATGACGGTGTTGGCCTTGTTGAAGACGTGGTGGGGGCAGGGGTCGGTTGGTGATCCGGAGTGGATGGAGTTCATCGTGTGGATGGTGTCTTCGGTGCTGACCGGGGTCCAGGCGCGGAGGGTGGTGGTCGGGGCGTTGGTTCTGTGGTTGGGTGCGGGGTCTGTGCGCCAAAGCTGTTGTGTATGTCTGCGATCTTGCTGTGAAAGAACGAGGCGAGCGAGTTGCAGAGGTCTTGCGAGGGGGAGATGTTGTTGTTTCCGGCGCTGGGGTTGGAGAGCTCTTTGACGATGTTGAAGAGTTCCTTGCTGTTGTGGGCGTTGTTGTCTAGTCGTTCCTTGAATGCGGTTTTCTTGGTGGTATGGATCAGCTGGTGGTGTTTTCGGGTGGCGTGCTTGAAGGTGGTCATGTTGTCTGTAGTCGGGTCCTTGCGCCAGGCTTTCTCGAGTGTACAGCAGCTCTTCTTGGAGCTCTTGAGTTCGTCGTAGAACCAGGGGGCTTTCTTGCTGCTGGGTCTGCTGGGAGGGGTCTTCAGTGGAGCGAGGTCATCTGCGCAGTTGGAGATCCACTGTGTGAGGTTGTTGGCAGCTTGGCTGGGGTCCGTTGAGCTGGCGGGAGGGTTCAGGCTCAGAGATGTGGTGAGCTGGTCGGTGGTGATCTTGTTTCAGCTCCTGCGGGGGACCTGCTGCGGGTGGTGGTGGGTCGTGGTTCTTTGGAAGCTGAAGTGGACGCAGCTGTGGTCCATCCAGTGAAGTCCGGTGGCGTGGCTGAAGGAGATGTACTTGCTGGAGGAGAAGACGGGGTCAAGCGTGTGTCCGGCGTAGTGGGTGGGGGTGTTCACCTGTTGCTTGAGTCCGAGGTTGGCGAGGTTGTCCAGCAGGGTGGTGGTGTTGTTGTCGTTGTTGTTCTCCAGGTGGAAGTTGAGGTCCCCTAGGAGAATGTAGTCAGCGGAGGGGAGGGCGTGTGGGCTGATGAAGTCTGCGATGTCTTCGCTGAATTGTGTGCGTGGTCCCGGAGGTCTGTAGATGAGGGTGCCTCTGAGGGTGGTCTTGGGGTTGGTGTGTATCTGGAAGTGCAGGTGTTCGGCGGCGGTGAGGGTGTCGTCGGAGTTGGTTGTGAGGCGGATGGTGTTCTTGTGGACGATGGCAATGCCTCCTCCTGTCTGGTTGACTGGTCCCTCCGGGTGATCTTGTATCCGTCCGGGATGGCGATGGCGATGTCGGGCGCTGAGGAGGCGTTCATCCAGGTTTCCGTGAGGAAGGCGACATCTGGGGATGTGGTGTCGAGCAGGTTCCAGAGTTCCACGGCGTGTCTGTGGACGGACCGGGTGTTGAGCAGGATGCATTTCAGGTGGTTGCTGCTGGGGCTCGGCTTGGCGGGTGTAGTGCAGGTCCGGAGGCAGGTGAACTTGCAGGCTTGGCAGGTGAAGGGTCCGTGGGAGCGTCTGGGGGTGGCCCGGTAGCAACCGGGGATCCGGCCGAAGTTGAGTGCGTTGAGGGTGGCGGCGTCATAGGTCCGGCGGGTGGGATGGCATCTTCGGTGGCCAGGGTTCCTGGTGCTGGGCGCGGTCCAGGCGCGGACGGGCGCAGACGGGCTTGCCTTTGGCACGCCTTCGGCGCACATTCGGCGCGCCCACTGCGCGTGGGCGTGGGCGTCAAAAGTAAGGAGCTGGGAGGGCGGGTCAGCTGGGTGGCGGGAGCGGTGGCGGCGAATGGGCTGGCGGGGGGCGGGGCCGCAGGGAGGCAGCGGCGGGAAAGTCTGGTGCAGGCGGGCGGCTCAGCGGCGGCTGGGTCGCTGGAGAAGCGGCAGGCAGGCAGGAGGAAGGCTGCAAGCGGCGAGCGGCAACGGGAGCAGGAGGGGGCGACCAGGCCTTGTTACAGGCACTCGCCGTGATGTCACTTCCTGTGATGTCACTTCCTATGACATCACTTCCTGCAATGCAACGTGCCGTGATGTCACTTTCTGTGATACTACCTAACTTGGAGAGTACCCCCACTTCTTTTTTTAGCAATTGTGCCCTGACTGTCAGTAGTGCAAGTCTCTGTCAGACACAGCAGGTGCAACATGATGAGCAGTAATTGCATCCTCTGCAGCATCAGCAACAGTAGTGGAAATGTCACTCACAAAGAACAGGCAGGAACCAGAAGCGATGCAAGAGTATGTCAAGCAAGAGGTAAAGCACTGCCAACAGTAGTGCTGGCCACTGACAAGCATAGCAGGTACAGCATGAATAGCAGTTGTACAAGCCTCTGACACACATAGCAGGTACAGCCTGAGTAGCAGCAGTAGTGCAATCCTTCATCATGTACAACAACTTTAGCATGGTGTAAGTAATAGCTCACTCCTCTGTCAGACACAGCAAGGAGAACACGGATAGCAGCAGCAAGCAGCAGCAGCTCAAGTCTCTGTCGGATACCACAGTTGCAGAACGAGCAGCAGTAGTGTCAGACACAACAGATGCATCAAAAGCAGGAGTAGTGCAAACCTCCATCAGACACAACAGGCACAGCATGAGCAACAGAAGTATAAGCACCGGACATACAGAACAGGCACAGCACAAGCAGCATTAGTGTAAACCTCTGTCAGACACAGCAGTTAGAGTAGGGGGACCACCAGCAGTGCAAACCTCTATCATACAGAGCAGGTCAGGCAAAGGTAGCAGCAATAGTGCAGGCCTCCTTCATGCACAACAGGCAATGCACGGATAGCAGCAGTAGTGCAAGTCACTGTCAAAGACAGTAGGTAAAGCGCAGGCATATAACATCAGTAGTGCATGCCTTTGTCAGACACAGGAGGTAAAGCAGACCCACAACAGCCAAATAACTGTCCCACACACTCTTTTAGGGTTACCATGTCACCAACAGAGACTTGGGATGGAGCTTTACTTTATTGGCCACTTGGTCTGAAGACGAATTTTGTCAAT
This sequence comes from Lissotriton helveticus, assembly GCF_964261635.1. Taxonomy (NCBI): domain Eukaryota; kingdom Metazoa; phylum Chordata; class Amphibia; order Caudata; family Salamandridae; genus Lissotriton; species Lissotriton helveticus. The sequence goes on along the minus strand of NC_136070.1, from coordinate 495,560,356 downwards.
TATTTGACTGAATTTATAGCCATGCAGGTCTTGGCCTCCAGTAAATTTATTTTGCTGGGGGGTTTTATTTTTCATGGCGAGGACTCGATGAACCCTGACATTATGCAGCTAACCTCCAGCCTGAGTGACATGGGTTTATTACAACGGGTGCTTGGACCCACCCACTGTGCGGGCCATACATTGGATCTTATCTTTACGAACATGGAACAGTTAAAATTTCATCCCCCGCTCACTCAGACTTGGACAGATCATTGTATGATCTTATTTACTCTCCTGCCTCAAACTGGTGCTACCAATATGAAGCCCTCAAACCCATCAAAGACAGAGGTGTAGGCCTTGGCAGAAACTCACTTTGGAAGCTTTCGAGGAGGCGTTCCCACTCTATAATAAGGACTTTGGGCAAAGTCACCAGGATATATCTGATATGCTGGCCAGTTTTAATTTAGCTCTGGTGAAGACTTTAGACACAGTTATTCCTGAGTGTGAGAAGAACCTTGCTACCTGATGGAAATCGGCCCCCTGGTACTCAGGCGACTTGAAAATCAATAAGTCATCGTGTAAGGCTCTAGAGAGACGATGGAGAAGATCCAAAAATGATGTTGATAAACAAAGCTACAAGTTAGCCTTATCCCATTACCATCAAAAAAATTAAAACTGCTAGATGTACGTATATTCATAATCAAATAGAACAAGCCACCAATTCCTCTAAAGCACTGTTTAATATTGTTAAGGACTTTGCATCTCCTCAAGCGTGCAAACAGTCGTAATTAGAAACGCAGGAGCTCTGTGACTCACTAGCGAATTTCTTCCAAAATAAAATTTCGCTAATCTATGCCAACTTTTCTATCATGAGTATAAATCACATCAGATCTACCAGGGATCAGGATGTCTCTACAATATCGCCTGTTTGTCATCTTAAGCACTTTGAAACTATTTTGCTGGAGGATATAAATAATCAATTATTGGCAGCGAAATCTGGATCACCGGCTGACATATATGTTCTCCCAACATCAGGGCACTTCTTTCCCGTGCCGGTGCTCCTAAGATTCAGAAAATTTTCAATTCCTCTATCTTAACTGGCTCCATTCCAGCTGCTTGGAAAGAAGCCTATGTTCGGCCAATTCTAAAAAAAAACACAGCCGATCCTCAGGTTTTAAGCAGTTACAGACCGATATCTCTGTTGCCTTTGCTGGGTAAAATATTGGAAACTCAAATAAATAAACAACTGAGCCACTATCTAGAATCCAACAATATTCTTGACCCCTCACAGTCAGGTTTCCGTCTGGGTTTTAGCACCGAGACCGCCATAGTGGCGGTCACGGATTCAATAAGACAAACCCTTGATGATGGTGGGTCCGCGATACTTATCCTCTTGGACCTCTCTGCAGCATTCAATACCATCTCTCATCGACTGCTTGTGGAGAAACTACAGGAGTGTGGTGTTGAGGATCTTGCTCTGGAATGGCTCAAAAAACTTTTTGTCAGATAGAGGGCAAACGATTATTATGGGTCCTTTCATGTCTCAAAGATTCCTGTTAGACTATGGAGTACTGCAGGGCTCGTGTCTGCGCCCTACTCTCTTCAATGTGTATATGGCTCCACTGGCCAAGATTGTCCAACCTTTTGGGTTTGAGATAGTATCGTAAGCAGACGATACCCAGCTGATATTTCCAATAGGATCCAACCCAATAGAGGAGAGACAGTGTTTCTCGGCGGGAATGCTGGCCATTTCAAAATGGCTGACAGAATGTTGCCTTCAACTCAACCCAGAAAAAACAGAGCTTATGATCCTTGGAAGAGCCACTAACATCTGTATGGCTGACTGCTGGCCTTCCCAGTTGGGTATGGCCCCCAGCCTCTCCTCCTCAGTAAAAAGCTTGGGAATACAATTGTATGATAAGTTGACCATGAAGGACAATGTCAAAAACATCACTGTTTCTTGTTATTACAGCCTTCGCCTATTACGTAGGATACTCCCCTACCTGCCAATGGAACATCGCAGAACGATGGTCCAGGCGATGGTTGTGAGCCGCCTGGACTACGGGAATGCGCTACTGGCATAAGTGTTAGGATCTATGTTAGCCAAGCTTCAAGTTATCCAAAATACTGCAGCAAGGATGGTCCTAAATCGTCCCCCAGGATCTCCATCACTCCCCTTGCTTAGAGAGCTTCACTGGCTTTCAGTGAAAAAGAGATCATTTTTTAAGACCTGCTGCCTCACCTTTAAAGCTATCAATAGAACGGATCCTGGCTATTTGCAAAATAAGCTCTGTAAGCAGATATCTAGTCGTAATCTTAGGTCAAACTCGTTGGCACTTTTGAAGATCCCCCGTATTCGGCGTGGGGTAAAGCTTTCTCATATATTGCTCACAAGTATTGGAACTCGTTACCTGAGTCTTTGCGTAAATCTACCTCTTACTTGGTTTTTAGAAAACAATTTACAGCTTTCTTGTTTTAATTCTGTGTCTCTGTCACTGTTCCCTGTTTCTGGACCTTCTCTTTTGGTTTTCCTCTAGGTAAGCGCTGATGCCCCTGGGTGAGTCATGCGCTATATAAGAGGTCACTAACATAACATGACACACTGACCCATCAGGCCAACTCTTCAGGCATTGACAGAATGCCCTATAGACCAGTCCAACCCTGGAAGTAAAATACTATAAAATTATTAAATAATGCTACCACGGGTGCTGGCCTGGGGCTATTTGCATAGGAAGATTTTTAGGTTGAGCCTGGGCAACGCATGTGCTGCTCTGCGAGCCATGCTGTATTGGAGTATGGAATAGAAACGCCGCCCACTCTACGACCATATTTGTCATTGGCTTGTGTTGTCCTTGTAAATGTTGGCTTCTATTTCGTTAATAGGCTTGTTAGACCCTCCTTAGCACCGCCTTGTCTTCATTCGTAACCTGCCATGAGGAATGGCCCTTTTACTTCGGATGTTACACTGTGAGTCTTTTTTCGTCTCTAAACACTATTTTCTTTAAGTAGTTTTTCCTACTGCAGGCACAACATGCTTTCCTGCAACATTCAGCAGGAAAGCGCTTTCAATTTCTATTCTAAGCAGTCCGGGACAAAGGCAGGTGCTTCTTTGCATAGGTCTTGCATTTACAAGAGTTTGAGCTATTGACATTGTACATGACAATGCCTTTCATTTACGCGTTAATTATCAAAATGGTATACAGTCAAAATATCGAGTTAAAAATATAGAATTGCATTAATATCGAGTAAAAAATATAGAATGGACTAAATATCGAATGGACAGAATATAGACAACAAAAATATTGAATGTAATGGACAAAATATCGAATGGACAGAATATAGACAACAAAAATAGCGATTTTGAGGTAAGCAAGTTAATATCGATTTACATAAATATAGAAAGTCAAAATATCGAGGTATATAAGATAGATGTTAAATATATCGCTTTTTTAATAATATCGATTTTTTTAAAGTTGTTTTTTATGTTAGTATATGTGTGAAAAGTGTATATTTATTTTATAATTTATTTTAACTAATGAATATTATGGTATTTAATTTTTGCGTAATTTAATTATGTAGAGGGTTGTGGGTTTATAGGGGAATAGGGTGGGAAGTAATTTAATTATAGTTGATTAAATGTTTTAATGTATTTATTGGTATTTATCTTGAATTAATTGCTAATTAATTTTTAATTGGCAATTAATTAAATTCTAATTGGTAATTAATTTTTATTAATTGATTAATTGATAATTATGTTAATTTTATTAAAATTTGTTTCTGTTGTGGGTTTATAGGGGAATAGGGTGTGACGTAATTGAATTATAATTGATTAAATATTTTAATTTATTTATTGGTATTTATCTTGAATTATTTAATTTTTAATTGGTAATTAATTAAATTATAATTGGTAATTAATTTTTATTAATTGATTAATTGATAATTATGTTACTTTTGTTAATTTATTTACTGTAGTGGGTTGTGGGTTTATAGGGGATTAGGGTGGGAAGTAATTTAATTATAGTTAATTAAATTTGTCATTAATTACATTTTTTAATTTATTTATTGGTATTTATTTTTAATTAATTGTTAATTATTTTTAAATTGGCAATTAATTAATTGTAAATTGGTAATTCATTTGTATTAATAGGTAATGATTTCTAATAAATATTTTGTATTTGTATTTTAAATTGATTAATTATTATATTATATTAAATTGGTAATAAATATTAAATATTTTGTAATTGGTATTAATATATATATATTTTAATTATTATATGAAGTATTTACTTTCCCTACTGTTGCACTCATTGGAGTGGGAATAGTAATTTTTACCTCTACGCTATTCAACCTTTCCTTACTGTTGCACTCTCTGGAGGGGGAATAGTAATGTTTACCCCTATCCTATCAAACCTTTCCTTACTGTTGCACTCTCTGGAGTGGGAATAGTAATTTTTACCCTCCCGCTATCCAACGCTTTCCCTACTGTTGCACTCTCTGGAGTGGGAATAGTAAATTTTACCCCTGCGCTATTCAATGCTTTCTCTACTGTTGCTCTCTCTGGAGTGGGAATAGTAATTTTTACTTCTATGCTATCCAGCGCTTTCCCTACTGTTGCACTCACTGGAGTGGGAATAGTAATTTTTACCCCTACGCTATCCAACGCTTTCCCTACTGTTGCACTCTCCGGAGTGGGAATAGTAATTTTTACCCCTACGCTATCCAACGCTTTCCCTACTGTTGCACTCTCTGGAGTGAGAATAGTAATTTTTACTCCTACGCTATCCAACGCTTTCCCTACTGTTGCACTCACTGGAGTGGGAATAGTAATTCTTACCCTCCCGCTATCCAACGCTTTCCCTACTGTTGCACACTCTGGAGTGGGAATAGTAATTTTTACCCCTACGCTATCCAATGCTTTCCCTACTTTTGCATCACTGGAGTGGAAATAGTAATTTTTACCCTCCCGCTATCCAACACTTTCACTACTGTTGCACTCTCCGGAGTGGGAATAGTAATTTTTACCCCTACGCTATCCAACGCTTTCCCTACTGTTGCACTCTCTGGAGTGGGAATAGTAATTTTTACCCTCCCGCTATCCAACGCTTTCCCTACTGTTGCACTCTCTGGAGTGGGAATTGTAATTTTTACCCCTACGCTATCCAACGCTTTCCCTACTGTTGCACTCTCTGGAGTGGGAATAGTCATTTTTACCCTCCCGCTATCCAACGCTTTCCCTACTGTTGCACTCACTGGAGTGGGAATAGTAACTTTTACCCTTCCGATATCCAACACTTTCCCTACTGTTGCACTCTCTGGATTGGGAATAGTAATTTTTACCCCTACGCTATCCAACGCTTTCCCTACTGTTGCACTCTCTGGAGTGGTAATAGTAATTTTTACCCCTATGCTATCCAACGCTTTCCCTACTGTTGCACTCTCTGGAGTGGGAATAGTAATTTTTACCCTCCCGCTATCCAACGCTTTCCCTACTGTTGCACTCTCTGAGTGGGAAAAGTAATTTTTACCCCTACTCTATCCAACGCTTTCACTACTGTTGCACTCTCTGGAGTGGGAATAGTAATTTTGACAACTACGCTATCCAACGCTTTCCCTACTGTTGCACTCTCTGGAGTTGGAATAGTAATTTTTACCCTCCCGTTATCCAACGCTTTCCCTACTGTTGCACTCACTGGAGTGGGAATAGTAATTTTTACCCCTACGCTAGCCAACGCTTTCCCTACCTTTGTACTCACTGGAGTGGTAATAGTAAATGTTACCCTTTCCGCTATGCTACAGTAAAAATATTGTAAATGTTTTATTAATATTACATTTATATATATATATATATATATATATATATATATATATATATATATATATATATATATATATATATATATATATATATATATATATATATATATATATATATATATATATATATATATATATATGTATTAACAAATCAATTTGTATTTGTTTTAACTTACATTAATTATTTATTAATTTTAAAGTTATTTAAGTATGTTTAAGTTAATTATATTTATTATTTCATTAATTTTTAATTACTTTAAAGCATTTTAAAAAATTCGATATTTTGACCAACTATATTTTTTACAACGATATTTTTGATTCGATATTTTTGCACTTACCTGTTTGGAGATAGGAGTAATGGGTACACAAAACTCCAACACTACCCTAAACTCTAAAACACTACACTACACAAACACTACAACACTACCCTAAATCCTAAAACACTACACAAACACTACAACACTACCCTAAAACCTAAAACTCTACACAAACACTACAAGACTACCCTAAAACCTAAAACACTACACAAAGACTACAGCACTACCCTAAACCCTAAAACACTACACTACACAAACACTACAACACTACCCTAAACCCTAAAACACTACACAAACACTACAACACTACCCTAAAACCCAACACACTACACAAACACTACAACACTACCCTAAACCCTAAAACACTACACTACACAAACACTACAACACTACCCTAAATCCTAAAACACTACACAAACACTACAACACTACCCTAAAACCTAAAACTCTACACAAACACTACAACACTACCCTAAAACCTAAAACACTACACAAAGACTACAGCACTACCCTAAACCCTAAAACACTACACTACACCAACACTACCCTAAACCCTAAAACACTACACTACACAAACACTACAACACTACCCTAAACCCTAAAACATTACACAAACACTACAAAACTACACTAAACCCTAGACCACTACACAATCACTACAACACTACCCTAAACCACTACCCACACTACTCCCACCCGTACACTGCCTTAAACCCTAAAACACTACAACATTACCCTATACCACTACCCACACTACTCCCACCCCTACACTACCCCTAATCCTAAAACACTACCCCTAGCAGGACCCCTACACTACCCAAACACCACTAACCCTAAAACACTAAAACACTACCCTAAACCACTACCCACACTACTCCCACCCCAACACTACCCTTATCCCTAAAACACTACGAGACTACAACACTACCCTAAACCACTACCCACAAGACGCCCACCCCAAGCACAATCACCCTTACCTCTCTTTCCTGTGGTCCTCTCCAGCGCCACTGTCTCTGCTCCTGGTTCACGTCGAGGGGCGATGCACGTCATTGTGAGGAAATGAAAGAGCCTCTGTTTCCTCACAACGAGGTGGATCGGCATTACATCACATGCCTTGTAACAATGCATGCGATGTAATGGTATGTGTAGTAATGGCTACGCGTAGTTACATCGCATGCGTTGTAACACATGCGATATAATGGCTCAGCGTGGTAAAAACCGCGTTGTGATTGCTGTTTCCCTCGAATACACAAGGTAGATTGGGCCCAGTCTCTGTTTACCTTCAGACTTAAAAGAATGTTCGAAGAAAAATGTCTGTGTAGGTAAAGTTCAGCTGGGCAAGGCAGCCAGTGGTGTCTGAAGAGGAGGCATCATCATCGGGGAGCCACTGGACAAAATCGCGGGGAAGATTTTGTTGTTCTTACTTAAGGTCATATGTAAAACCCCTATCGCCGCCACAACATCACTTTTATCGACGTTGTGGTGGCGATAGGGGCTTAGCCTTATTTACATGGCTTAACGCTGCCTTGTAAATAAGGCCCCTTTCAAGCTATGGTTATCATTAAAGGGGTGGGAAGTGGGTGTTGCGGTGGGGGTTCCACTGCAACACCTATTGATATTGACGCTGCCCCCTATGTACAAGAGCAGCGTACATAGGAGGCAGCGCCAAAATTAAGACCAGCTAAACCTGGTCTTAAATTGGCAAAACGGGGCATTATTTCTCCTCTTATTTGCTTTTTCCATGTGTGCTGCCTGGTGCAGCACACATGGAAAAAGCAAAATGCCATGGATTGTTTATGTACAGGAAGGTCCCCCTTCCTGTACATAAAAAAAAAATTTAAATGCCATTTTGTGACTTTCATGTGTGCACATGAACATCACAAAATGGTATTTCAGGATTGTTTATGTGCAGGAAGGGACACCTTCTTACACATAAACAATCCTCCCCTGCACACAGACACCCTTGCACTATGGTGCAAGGGTGCCTGCGTTGGCGCTACACTGCTAAGTGTAGCGCCATTGCAGGGGAATTGCAAGGCTGCACCATATTGATGTAAATATGGTGCAGCCTTGTGTTTTAGAAGTGGCGGAGTGAGGTGTTACGCCATGACTGTTAACGCCTCACTGCGCCACTTCTATTGTACATATCCCCCTTAGTCTCTTTTTTGGAAGCCGATGATTTCCAGCGGGACAAAGCTGTAGGCTGTATCCAGCGAGGCCTTCAGAGGGCTGAATAGCCTTAAAGAGAGGCTCCCCATAACAGAATGTGTGGCTGCAGAGAAGAACATAATGGAACGTACCGCTAAATCAGGATGTACCTTGGGCAGATCGGCAAGCAAGTAAGTCCTCGTCTCCTCTTGGTGCTGAGTACTTTTTGGCAATACATTTTTAAGTCCCAAGTTTGAATTGTAGCTGGTTTAGTACCTTAAGCACAACTTCCAACCATCGAGGACTAGGGGGGCACCACTTGAGGGTCTGGAATCACTTCAGGCTGGGTCAAGGTGCACTTTGAAAGTTGTTGGAACTTTTTGTGTCCCTGTAGCTCGTAATAAGAGGCCTTGGAGTCCCTCTGGTGGTCGTCTGTTCAATCAGAAAAGCAGGTCTTGAGCAGTAGTGCAGTCCTCTGGGGGCACTGGGAAGGCTTCAGGTAGCAGGGCAGTTCTTTTGGAGTAGCAGGGCAGTTCTTTGAAGTACACAGTAGGCCTCAGACATCAGGGCAGTCCTCTGGGAGTCTTCCACATGTCTAGAAGTGACGTGAAGAGTGGGACTGAGAGCCCGATGTGTATGCCAGCTGCCAGCTTTGAAATGGAAGAAACTTCTAGAGTTGTCCCCTCACAGATGGTTCTGGATTGTTTTGCCTTTCTATCCAGGCTCTAAAGGGGTCTTGGTCACAAAATGTTTGTGTGAAGTTGTTTGTATGTGCTGAGGCAGCTCCTTTGAAAAGTAAGTGGGGCTGTGCACAGCTTCGGTTCTCCAATCCTGTCAGGATGACTTAGCCTGCCAACACCTAGTCCCCCTTTGGTTTACTGTCTGGGAGAAATAAACAAAGGTTGACTGCCAACTACACCCAGTCACATGATCCAGGATACAGGCACCAAATGGTTAGGACAAGAATATTCTAACTTTCTAAATGTGTCATTTTCAGAATTGAGACAAAAAATCCAACGTTACCATTAAAGAGGATCTTAAATTACAATTCTTTAGATACCAAATATGACAGCTCTACTTGTTCCCAAAAAAAACAGTTATCGCTTATTAATTGCTTTAAGGTAACCCAATGTTATCCTATTGGGGAGGTTGGCCTCACAGGAGTGAAACACAGATGTGTGAGTTTTTCACGACCAGGACATTTAAAACCTAAATGTATGTGTCCAGCCTCTTAAATACAATGCATCCTGCCCTAGGGGTGACTTAAATGTATTAAAATGGGGGTTCTAAGCTTGGCAAAAGGTTTATTTTGCCATTTCAAATTGGCAGTTTAGAACTGTACACAGGCTGCAATGGCAGGCCTGAGACATGTTTTAAATGGTCACTCAAGTGGGTGGCACAATAAGTGCTGAAGGTCCACTAGTAGTATTTAATTTACAAGCCCTGGGTACATGTTGTACAACTTACAAGGGACTTATTGGTAGATTGAGTGTGCCAATGAGGTGTGTAGGCCAATTTTACCATGTTTAAAGGAGAGAGCAAATGCACTTTACCACTGGTTAGCGGTAGTAAAGTTTGCAGAGTCCTAAATAGGTTCAGAAAACAGTTTGGAGGTGAACTGGCAGAGAAGGCCAAGTTAAAGACTTACACTTGCCTGTTACTTTAACAGACATAACTGCTTCTACACACCATATCACCGCCATACAAATATGTACCCATTGCTTCAGTAAAACACACAAGATGATGGACGGAATGTTGCACATTGGCAAAACATTCACCCCCAGTCACAGATCTGGGTTTAATCCATCATTATTTTGCTCACCACGCCACCCCAGTTCAGACATGGCCATATGCAAATAAGACTTGACCCTGTGCCTCATGGGAACAGTCCAGCCCGAACTGCCAAGCCATGTCTTCCCTGGATTCGAAACAAGCATCCTGGGACCGGTTTCTGGCTATCAGCCGTCATCAGCCAGAATAGCTTGTCTCCAGTGGCATAGTAAGCACGGGGGAGCACATAGTATTACCTCTGGATTCAGGGTCTTGTATGCATAAATGAGTATTCATGTGTACAATGTTACCTCACTGGAACCTGCATTTATTTGGATTTTGTCACTATAAGCTTCATTCGGTCCGGCGTGTGACAGCACACCTATCAAACAGACCTATTGGTTTCTGTTGGCACCTTTTAAGCAATAGCTTTTTCAACCACCGGTTTTCAGCCATTGGCCTGAACGTTTCCAATCACCTCTTCGCTCAGTCCAGTGGAAAATTCATTTCATACATAGTATTATTAGCTTTTAGGTACATCCTTCGATATAAACTGCATGAGGGCCTACTTTACAATTATAGCCCCGTTTGTCAACTCGTTCTGGCACCCTAAATGTGCCTCACTTAACCTGCATTCACAAATTAAAAAGCCATTGGCTTTCCCCCTTCTTCCTTCTGGTGGTCACCTCTCACGGAATTTTTATGGTATAATTTTCTAATGCAAATGTATAGCTTGTTAATACATTCTTCCCTGGTCTAACCGTCTGGAACAAGATTTTATTACGAAGGAGGATGCGATCTGATAAATTAACTGTGCACATTGAACATTTTCAAAGCTTTAACTTTATAGCTGTAGGTCCCTGTGAATTTCCTTAGCTTGAGCCCACCAGACAGTGCAGCTGTATCCTCGTGAAAAACACATTGTGGACTTACCAAGAGCATAGAGGGGCTTGCAGCCTGCACATTGCTTACCACTGGTTAGCTTCACAGTCAGTTTGGTTTGCCTATTTCTTATTCGATGTCTTGCCTTGTCCATCTTATCTCTGTCCCTTACTAGGAACATTACAAATTTATGTATGCCCTTCCACTGCTCAGTTTAAGGGAAATACTTTTTTATTGTGTCTTAAAAACTCACAAGAGTGTTCTTGTCACCTGGTGTACTTTTCTCCCCCATTCTCTCTCTTGCCCTTGTGCTTCCCCCCCCCCCGCACCTCTCTGTGATGAACTTGCCATTGTGTGTTGTTTTCTACCCCGTGTGCCTCATCCCTTCCAAGTTGCTCTTGCTTGCTAATTTTCTTATCCCCTTCCGCGCTCAACATCGCTCCCTCGCTCACTCATTTGCTTTTCTCAGCACCCTATTGGTACCCTAAATGTTGCTTCCCCCCAACCGCAGCCCTGTGTTGGTTACCCCCACCAGCCCCACCAGTCACTTCCACCTCAAGTTGCTTAGCCCACCCTCCCTGTTGCTTCCCTCGCACATTTTAAATAAAAAGACAAAAACGTGTCTGCTATATTTTGTAGGAGCATGCATCCGTGATCTGCGCTACTACAAAATGACGCTCGTGGCTGTGGCGTAGCTTTCTTTATTATTTTTTAGGTCAAGCCTAGCACAGTGCGCTTGCGCTGCTCTAGGAAAACAACCTCTTGGAATCACTCTAGACTTTTCACACAGCTTCTTTTATATTGGGCTTTGCGTGCAAAGACAGCATGCAATTGGCAAAGGCGGGTGCATGTCCCACTTTGACCAGGAAATGTATCCGCCCACGGCCTACGGCTTGCGGTTATGAGCAGCGGCGCGCAGTGTGGCATCTGTTATGTGTCAGATTGCACACAAGCGCGTGCGCACCACGCAGCTCGCATGTTGGTGACTTGTTTATTGTATCTGTATATGGTCCAAGTAATCCACTGTTCAATTAATTCACACATTGTTTCGACCAGACAAATACTTTCTGCGAGAGAGTGCAAACCACCGGTTTTCATATATTCAATTGTGTTATTGCATTAGACTGTGGACTTACAAGTTAAATACCTTGAAAACAAGGAGAGGGGCTCAAACAGTCCAAAGAGACAGAGCACCTATATTGACAAGCAAATAAAAAGATTCCCTTTGTACTCACCATGTTGTAATTTGGCAGCGATTGGGTTAGCAATAGCAGAAGCCATCCTGTATTTAGATGCTATCTTGTCTGTTTTGTGGAATCCATTTTGTATTTCTGACAGCCAATTTGTTTGCCATGTGCTACCACGTGCGTACCATGTGCTCTGTCCTACCTTGCTGTTGTCTGCTCTTGAAATCTGCCTAGAGACAGGTTATATTTAGCCTCTTCCACTTTGCACATGCTCGGTTGAGCTTGCAGCTGTCCATGCAGGTGCTGTTAGTCTATAAATGTCAGGATGTGTTCACCAGAATTAGCAACTTTTAACTCCTCCTACTTGTTGACTGTGCATTTTCTGTATGACCTTATATGTGCCTAAAACCTACTTCTTGTACTGCCTTCTTTTGAGCCCCTGTGTGGGTATATAAGGACCAAGCTCCTTCTATTCAGTGTGCTACTTCATACATTGCTGAAGGGTGTTGTGTGAATGTAGTTCCACCTCACGAGGGTTATTAAACTTTGTATTTTCTATTCCAGTTTCTGTGCCACCTTCTATCCTATTGGGCTGAGGACTTGTGCAGAGAAGGGCGAACCCCTTGCACTGGTAGGTCTTGCTGAGGCTCACCACCACAACCAGGTTCAATTTACGCCATTCACTCACAATGCAAGCACTCCGATATATTTTATGCTTGGAACACCTCCATAAGTAATACAGAGAAACATTGATTAAAAAAATATACAGTTAATGAAACATCGAGGTAAAAAATCACAATCTCAAATCATTAAATAAAATATATCATAAAAATATTTCACAAATTTCACTCTAGTTGTGAAAAGCTAACAGATATTTCAATACATATATCCTACATGGAACAATACATGAATATACCGAGACGGATCATAGAGAAGGCAAATCAACTGTGTCTTTGCAAGGTTAATTTGAGATAGTTGTAAACATGGGACGGGACAATAAAATCTAGCCTCTGTGTTTCATGTCCCAATTCGAATTTAACAGGAATATTAAGCGTCGACTCGTTTCGGTGGTGTGAGAAGTTGGCCTGGTATATGATGTTCACTATTCTAGTGAGCACCTAGCACCAGTCCAAACAACCCTTATGGTGATGGTTGTAAAGTCAACCTTATAGACCAGCTATCCTAGTGGTAGCATGGACAAAAGCAGCCTTAGGCTAAACTCAAGAGGGCATGTGAAGCCAGCTGTTTTACCATATGCAAACCTTTTAATACCAAATGAAAGGACACCACACAGGTTATATATTCAAAATATATATGTATTTATTTCTAAATAAATCCCCTTAACTCTTTATGAGCACAGGAGCACAAGTGTATAACAAGCAACTTAATATAACATACAAAAGTTACACAAATATGGATAGGCCCTGGTGTCCCGCTAAACCATATACTAAAATAGTGGTATAAGAACCACGTCACGAACAATGGTAAGGCCTAGGGCCTTGGGAATCGCTGGGGCTACACTGGACTAACAATAGTTAGGGAGCAGGAGGCCCACAGGATGCGGGTGCAGTGTCTAAATGCACACGCGTGCACCTATAGAAGTCAATGGGTGCGTAAAGTTAGAAAGTTTCAGATTTGGAAGTCTTCCGACTGGACTAGAACTTAACCACTTAAAACTAGGACACTAGGAGTGTAAATCGCTACAGGAGCACCGCAGTACTCGCGTTACCTCACCCACAGGAAGCGGGTGCATAGGTGTCAAAGTGTGTCGGGTTTCATCGTGGAGTTCTATGGAGCCTTGGAGAAAAGATTCTGCAGGCAACCAGGAGAGAAGAGTCCGGTAAGATCCAAGGGAGGATCGAAGATGAAGAGTACCTGAAAGCAGAGGGGACAGAGGCTGGGTCACTAGCCAGTGACCAGGAAGGAACCAGGAAGGAACCAGGCGATGTCGGGTTGCGATCAGGTGATATTGTGAAGCTTGTCTCCGCTGCCACGTGGACCAGGAGGTGTCGACGACAACCAAGAGCTGGATACGGTCTGTGCCACAAAGGCTCTCGCTGTTGGCGGTGTCGGATCTCAATTCGGAGTCAACAGGCCTTGGCAAATGCAACCCAAGCAGGAATCGAAGATGGCATCTGGATCAGAGCAGCAAGGTCTGATGGGCTGCTCCTTTTCAGGGAGCAAGGGCCAGTCTAGAGCAACCAGACCAGCATTGAAAATTCAAAGGTTCATCATCACAGAGGCCACTAGCCAACGGGGAAGTAACCGGACAGACCCATCGAGCAGGAAAATGCAAAAGGGCCCCATGCAGCACTCGGTGAGTGTGGAGAGGTGATCTTCGGTGCAAAGGATGCTCGGGGCTGGGGCTTCTCAATCCCCAATGCACAACTTCAAGTGTGCCTCAGAAGTTGAACAGAAAGTGATTTGCTGGCTTTCCAAGATGGCCGGTCCCACGTCTCTCGTCGCCTCCATGGGTCTCAACTTTGCTGTGGCTGTGGATCAAACTGTTGGATGCCAGGAAGTTTGGTTCTTGTCAGGCTCTGTCGTTCGAGCTCCGGCGGGAGCAACAACAAAGCAAACTGTTGAGTGTTTGATGGTGCCTGCTTGCACAGGGTGGTCACTCCTTGACCACAAGGGAGATTCTTCAGTCTTCTACGTCGAGTAGGATGTCGAAGGGTCCAGAGTTTTGTATCAGAGTTTCAGTCAGGATTATCTAAAGTCTTGAGACACAGCTCCTAACTTTATTCCAAATCAAGGGGCTGGATTGCCTGCTAGGTCCCTCCTATGGGTGGGACCCAGGAAGGGGGTGGTTACACCCCTTTGTCCAGTTTCACGCCAGAGCTGGGGCTGGAGTGCCCCAGCACCGGTTTGAGCTGGCCTATGCATGGGACACCTTGTGTGCCCTAGGCAGTGTCTCCTTTCATTCAGCCCTCCCTGCCCCAATCCACTATCTCCTGTCTGGTGTGGTGCTTGCACCTCCCTGTGACAGGAAACCTATTGTCCGAGCCTCCCTCGCTGGAAGGACTCCCCGCAGCAGGAGGTCAGACTTGTGTCTGTGGCAGCAGCATCCATTTTGTGATGCTGAGGCTCTGGTTAACTTTAACCGGGATTAAGGAAAGTAACATGTCTTCTCCCTCTAGAAGGGTGGAATGCTACCCCCGTCACCAGGACTGGCGAGGGAGTAGTATTGCAAAGCGCATGACACCTTACACGACATGTTTTGATAAAGCCAAACCAAAGATAGCATTTAACCGCGAGGTTCATAATGCACTTAAGAGTATATGGTATGGCAATACCGTGGAACAGCTAGAAGGGCATGGTTCCGAAAGCTGCAGACAGGCTCAGCTCATGCTAGAGCACCATCTCACATAAAACCAAACACTCTGCCTTCAGGATTGTTAAGGCCTGCCATAGGAGTGACTTATAGGTACATACGTGTCCAGATATAAGGTTAGACATAGGTATGTTATATCTAAGCAAGGGGTGATTACAGGACCTTGCCCCAGCTGAGTGATCAGCCAGTTGTGTCAGTTTGGATGGCCAGCCAGGGGTGGCAAAAGATATGCTGCAGCCCCTGGTAGGCCTTGGGTGCACCTATGCCCTGGGTACCTATAGTACACTGTACAGGGGCTGATGAGGTGACTCAATATCCAATTAGTTATGTACCTAGGGTACATGGAGTCCATTTTACAGAGAGAGCAGATATCCTCGGGCCCTGATTAGCAGGATCCCAGGCCAACTAAGTCGAAAACCAGCTAAACACAAGGCAAAAAAATCTGGGGTAACCATAGTCAGGTATCCACCTTCCTACACAACCCCCCCCCAAACAAAAGGAGATACGGCTATCCTTGACCAGGTAAGCCTATATTGCCTAAGTGGCTATATAAGGAAGTACCTGCACTAGCATGGTTACCCCCTGTCTCATGATCCACTAAGCAATCCCTCACCCTGGGTGTATCAGAGGGTCTCCACCATAGGGAATCTGTACCTGTGGTGTGTTTTGGCAAAGCAACAGGCTGGTGTTGAGATGGAGTACTGAAGTGAGGCTCCACTAAGGTAGGGCTCAACTTCCTCCAATCACTATCCACCATACATGCCTTTCTTTCTTTCTATGGCTGCCTACAGCTGGAGGCTGGGTCCCTTTTGTTGGCTTACTGGAGGGACAGGTCAGGTTTGGGGCCTTTGGGTCCCATGTTTGGCTGTGCCCAACAGTGTCCATCTGGGGAGGTTCCTAACTAGGTGTAAGGGAGATCCCTCAGGAGTTTTTGAAGTTTTCACCTTGCTAGGGTGCTAGCTTTGGTGCCCCTAATCTGCTGATGGGGTTGTTCTATTGGACAGAGGGCCCTTTGGGGTCCACTGGCCTCCTTTTCCTCTGCAGCCCTGGGCTGACTGAGGTAGGGTAGAGAGGGGCAGGTTACCTGCTCCAGACTGGGTCCCACCTTGGAAGGGTCCACTGACATCAGAGGCTCTGCCAGGCTAGGCCTAACTACCTCTGGGGCAGTTCCTTCACAAGGGGTAAGATCAGTTCCCTGGGGAGGCTGATCCTTTCCTAAAGTCTAGTGGGAGGGAGACTTTTCTTCCTCCTCAATGCTCTCTGTTTGTGTGGAGTGATCCATAGTTTCAGGCTTCACAACACATGAATCTGTTTGAGTTTGGGCTGTGGCCATGACAGCCCCACCAACCTTTTCAGGAAGGGACTCATTTTGGGTTTGGGCTGTTACCATCACAGCCCTGTCAATCTGTCTAGGGAAGGAGTCTGCTTGAGATTGAGCTGAGACTAGCACAGCCCTACCAACCTTTTCAGGGAGGATATCCTGAGATGGGGCTGTGGCCATCACAGCCCCACTAACCTTTCCATGGAGATTTACCATTTTAGAATGGGTTTCTTATTCTACCTCAGCCCAGGCTGAGATTTCCAGATCATTCCCCAGTAGACAATCTACAGGCAAGTTTGTAGACACTGCCACTCTCTTGGGGCCAGTGACACCTCCCCAGCTGAGATTAACTACTGCCATGGGATGATCTTTCTGTATTCCATCAATGTTGGTCACCTGGTATGTGGCTCCAGGTCAAAGTTGCCTTGAGGTGACTAGACTCTCAGTCACCATAGTGATGCTAGCCCCTGTGTCTCTATAGGCCTCAACTTTCTGACCATTGATGAGGGGCTCCTGTCTGTACTTGCCCAACGTGTTGGGACAAGCAGTGAAGTTGGCAAACCCCATGCCATTTTCACAGACAAGAGTAGCTGTTGTAGGGGACTTGGTTAGGCCAGAGTCCAAATGAGTTCCAAAAGTAAATCCAGCCAAATTCTTGGGGGCACTCCCACCACCTGGGGGATTACTACTAATAGTAACAGGAGGTGTTGGAGTCTTACTTGGAGGACCACTTTCCTTATTGTTGGCCCTTGGGCAACTGCTATCAGTCTTCCAGTGGCCAGGCTGTTTACAGACATGACAATAAGGTTTCTTGACAGAGGAAGTGTTTTGGGACCCACCCCCACCATTGGAGTTTTGGGGCCCTGTGGAGGACTTGTCTTTTGATTTATCCCCACCCTTCTCTTGAGTCTTGGAATTATCTTTCGTTTGCTCACCACCCAGATTCTTAGGCCTAATCCTGGTTCTGACCCATTTGTCTGCCCTCTTACCCAATTCTTGTGGAGAGGTCAGATCTGAGTCCACCAGGTGCTGGTGTAAAAGCTGGTTTTGACAATTACTAAGGATCTGCTCCCTCATAATCAAATTATACAATCCTGTATAGTCATGTACTTTGCAGCCCAGTAACCAACCTTCCAGAGCCTTAGTAGCACAATCTACAAAATCAGTCCAGTCCTGTGTCTGAGCCTTTTGGGTATCTCTGAACAACAACCTGTATTGCTCAGTGGTTAAGCCAAACCCATCCATTAGAGCACTCTTCAGGACAGTGTAGTTTTTAGCATCCTCATGTCTAACTGTGAGGAGCTTGTCTCTTCCTTTTTCTGAAAAGGAAAGCCATAGGATTGCTGCCCACTGACTTTGGGAAACCTGCTGTACCATGCAGGCCCTCTCCATAGCAGTTATCCACTTGTGGATGTCATCCCCATCTTTGTAGGGGGGCACAATCTTACTCAGGTTTCCATGATCATGGGACCTGTCTTTATCCTTAGGGATATTGCTGCCACCAGTGGAATCTAATCCACTTAACTTTTGCTCCCTTGCTAAAGCAAGTTTAGCTTGGGCCAGGGCTGTTTCCTCCTTTTCTATCTGAAGTTGGACAGCTCTCATCCTAGCCTCATGTTCTCTTCTCTGAGGGGAAGTCATTCCCCTTTGAGAACCCCTTGAGGCATTAGAGAGGAGAGACTCCCTTGAGGGAGATATTTCCCTTCTATTGCCTGGATTAAGTCTACTATTAGGTCTGGAAAGGTGCAACCCTTCTCTATTCCCATGTATGCTTAGGTTAGCCTGGCTAAGCCTTCTGACCTGGACCTGGCTATCATCTCCATCAGAATCTTCCTCCACTTCTTCCTCATCTACCTCTGGGGTCAGGGAGTCATCTTCTGTAGAGGGTACTCCTTCACCTGCATTATCTAGGGGGGCTGGTTTAGAGGCCTTCTCAAGATCAGCTGCCTCTAGGACTTCTATCAGGTGTTGGATGGTAGGGTTAGAACCCTGTTTCAACCTCCTTGAGGTACACAATGACCTCATCTCTCGGAAGTTGAGCATCTCATATCTGGAGGGTGCCTTGGGCAGGTCACTTACCACAGGTAGAGAACCAGAGGGTTCACCTGTGCCAGACATGTCTAGTGAGGTGTGGTGTGTGCACCTACCTACACTGAGTGTTTACCTACTAGAACCTCTCTAGGAGTTGTAGTCAGGGTGTGCTAGGCCCTTTCCTCTACAACAACTAAGTTCAGTAGAACTTAAGTATTTTAAGCTTTGTTATATGTACCTATGGTCCCTAATGTGATCTTTCAAATGATATCAAAGATTACAATTGGTAAAACAACAGCAAGCTCAAATCCCATCCGCTGCACACCAATGTGAGAAGTTGGCCTGGTATATGATGTTCCCTATTCTAGTGAGCACCTTGCACCAGTCCAAACAACCCTTATGGTGATGGTTGTAAAGTCAACCTTATAGACCAGCTATCCTAGTGATAGCATGGACAAAAGCAGTCTTAGGCTAAACTCAAGAGAGCATGTGAAGCCAGCTGTTTTACCATTTGCAAACCTTTTAATACCAAATGAAAGGACACCACACAGGTTATATATTCAAAATATATATGTATTTATTTCTAAATAAATCCCGTTAACTCTTTATGAGCACAGGAGCACAAGCGTATAACAAGTAACTTAATATAACATACAGAAGTTGCACAAATATGGATAGGCCCTGGTGTCCCGCTAAACCATATACTAAAATAGTGGTATAAGAACCACGTCACGAACAATGGTAAGGCCTGGGGCCTTGGGAATCGCTGGGGGCTACACTGGACTAACAATAGTTAGGGAGCATGAGGCCCACAGGATGCGGGTGCAGTGTCTAAATGCACACGCGTGCACCTATAGAAGTCAATGGGTGCATAAAGTTAGAAAGTTGCAGATTTGGAAGTCTTCCGACTGGACTTGAACTTAACCACTTAAAACTAGGACACTAGGAGTGTAAATCTCTACAGGAGCACAGCAGTACTCGCGTTACCTCACCCACAGGAAGCGGGTGCATAGGTGTCAAAGTGTGTCGGGTTTCGTCGTGGAGTTCTATGGAGCCTTGGAGAAAAGATGCTGCAGGCGACCAGGAGAGAAGAGTCCAGTTGGATCCAAGGGTGGATCGAGGATTAAGAGTACCTGAAAGCAGAGGGGACAGAGTCTGGGTCACTAGCCAGTGACCAGGAAGGAACCAGGAAGGAACCAGGCGATGTCGGGTTGCGATCAGGTGATGTTGTGAAGCTTGTCTCCGCTGCCACGTGGACCAGGAGGTCTTGATGACAACCAGGAGCTGGATACGGACTGTGCAACAAAGGCTCTCACTGTTGGCGGTGTCGTATCTTGATTCTGAGTCAACAGACCTTGGCAAATGCAACCCATGCAGGACTCAAAGATGGCTTCTGGATCAGACCAACAAGGTCTGATGGGCTGCTCCTTTTCAGGAGAGCAAGCAAGGGCCAGTCTGGAGTAACCAGACCAGTATTGAAAATTCAAAGGTTCATCGTCACAGAGGCCACTAGCCAACGGGCAAGTGACCGGACAGATGCGTCAAGCAGGAAAATGCAAAAGGGCCCCACGCAGCACTTGGTGAGTGTGGAGAGGTGATCTTCAGTGCAAAACATGCTCGGGCTGGGGCTTCTCAATCCCCAATGCACAACTTCGAGGGCGCCTCAGAAGTTGCACGGAAAGCGATTCGCTGGCTTTCCAAGATGGCCGGTCCCACGTCTCTCGTCGCCTCCACGGGTCTCAGATTTGCTGTGGCTGTGGATCGGACTGTTGGATATCTGGAAGTCTGGTTCTTGTCAGGCTCTGTTGTTCGAGCTCCGGCGGGAGCAACAACAAAGCAAACTGTTGAGCGCTTGATGGTGCCTGCTTGCACAGCGTGGTCACTCCTTGACCACAAGGGAGATTCTTCAGTCTTCTACGTCGAGTAAGATGTCGAAGGGTCCAGAGTTTCATATCAGAGTTTCAGTCAGGATTATCTAAAGTCTTGGGTCACAGCTCCTACCTTTATTCCAAATCAAGGCGCTGGATTACCTGCTTGGTCCGTCCTATGGGTGGGACCTAGGAAGGGGGTGGTTACACCCCTTTCCCTTTGTCCAGTTTCGCGCCAGAGCTGAGGCTGGAGTGCCCCAGCACCAGTTTGAACTGGCCTATGCATGGGACACCTTGTGTGCCCCAGGCAGTGTCTCCTTTCATTCAGCCCTCCCTGCCCCAATCCACTATCTCCTGTCTGGGATGGTGCTAGCACCTCCCTGTGACAGGAAACCTATTGTCCGAGCCTCCCTCGCTGGAAGGACTCCCAGCAGCAGGAGGTCAGACTTGTGTCTGTGGCAGCAGCATCCATTTTGTGATGCTGAGGCTCTGGTTAACTTTAACCTGGATTAAGGAAAGTAACATGTCTTCTCTCTCTAGAAGGGTGGAATGCTACCCCCGTCGCCAAGACTGGTGAGGGGGTAGTATTCCAAAGCGTATGACACCTTACACGACATGTTTTGATAAAGCCAAACCAAAGTAGCATTTAACCGCGAGGTTCATAATGCACTTAAGAGTATATGGTATGGCAATACCGTGGAACAGCTAGAAGGACATGGTTCCGAAAGCTGCAGACAGGCTCAGCTCATGCTAGAACATCATCTCACATAAAACCAAGCACTCTGCCTTCAGGATTGTTAAGGCCTGCCACAGGAGCGACTTATAGGTGCATATGTGTCCAGATATAAGGTTAGACATAGGTATACAATAAGCAAGGGGTGATTACACGACCTTGCCCCAGCTGAGTGATCAACCAGTTGTGTCAGTTTGGATGGCCAGCCAGGGGTGGCAAAAGATATGCTGCAGCCCCTGGTAGGCCTTGGGTGCACCTATGCCCTGGGTACCTATAGCACACTGTACAGGGGCTGATAAGGTGACTCAATATCCAATTAGTTATGTACCTAGGGTATATGGAGTCCATTTTACAGAGAGAGCAGATATCCTGGGGCCCTAATTAGCAGGATACCTGGCCAACTAAGTCGAAAACCAGCTAAACACAAGGCAAAAAAATCTGGGGTAACCATAGTCAGGTATCCACCTTCCTGCAGCAGGGACCAACTTGATAATGCCACCTTCTTCAGGACTTGAATAAATACTGTTCCTTCCTTAAGTTCAATACGTATATCTTAGTTTGACTCCTCTCATATATTGAAATCAAGATGGTCTAATACTTCAAAGCCGACTGTACGGTAACAAGGGCGCATACTTCAACATAAGTGCATGAAGGAGTTCAGTTAACAAGGGCGCATACCTCAACATAAGTGCATGAAGGAGTTCAATTTCCTTCGTGTTGAATAACACCTCTGGTATCCAGAAAAATTGAGTGACTTCCTTATTCTGTCATTCTTGGTAATTAATCAATAATCTTATTTCTGTGGCGCTTTTAAACTTGTCAGCCGCGAATAGATCATTCAAATATTGGCTGTTATTGGTGCTCCTCTTATTAAAGGGAAATGCTTGGAGTTACTGTGCTTCCAGGAACTACAACCCAGGCGTAATCCCGGTTTTGATATGTTCTGACAGATTGTTTCTCTGTGTCTACGCTCCATGCTGCCGGAGGTTCCCGGGAAAGCACCACAACCTGTGCAAACTCTGCCAGCAGGATGAAGCACTTTTATTACAGTTTTTGATGCTACTCTGACAGCTGAAGTTTGACATGGGTAGTACAATTTAGACAGGAGAGATGGAGTGCGACAGATTTGTGATGTGTGCACGTTCGTAGGCTGAACCGATGAGGCTGCCCTCTCCTACTCAGTGGCACCCTTTTCCGCCTCTTGCTTTGATTGTTCTCACTGCCTCCTGCAGTAACCTCTTAGCTCCTTCATGCTATGTCAAATAGCTTTGTAATTGTTTGTTGATGTAGTTGTGTTTTAGGAGCTAGGACATAACTTTGATGCAAAAGCATGACATAAAACCGTCGTTCACAATTTGCCAGGAAGGACTTTGCAACTGCTTCCCCAAGTTGAGTCCTGTAGACATTCTGGCCCCAGCATTAGCAGGACGAAGAAGTGGCTACAACCAAACACTGTATTTCCCTTGGCATGCACCACTTCTGGAATAATGCAAAGATGCATTTAGCAACACAAAACCTTGGTTGATCTCACACGTTGGCTGCTGCAAGAAATATTTATCCACTCGCATGCTTGTCACTTGACACTAGCAAAGAGCAGTAGTCTCTCCTGCGGGTATCTGCATTGGCATAGCCAATAGGTCTCGCTTTGGGACCTTATAAGTATTTAGTTATGCAGCACAATATCCCTGGTGCAACAACATTAACTGTTGCATGGCTGAACACTTATAGGGTCCCAAAGGCGGGACCTAAGGCGGATGTACGTTGTTACAATGCATGCTTTTAGCACGCATGCTGTAACAACGCGGTTTTTATAACGCATTCTTTTACAACCCATAACAGAAAGGGGTGTTGGATAGTGAATATTTTAATTTACTATTCCAGCACCAGTCCCCGTTGACATTAGGGAAGGTGTTGGATAGTAAATTAAAAGTATTCCCTATCCTTGAGCGCCCCCCAGAGTCATGCGTTGTAATAGAATGCGATTTAAAAACCGCGTTGTAATAGCACTGCGTGCTAAAAGTTGTGTCGTAAACGACGTTCACCCCTAAGGCTATTGGCTATGCCAATGCTTGTTTATTCTTCTTGAGCTTAGCTGCACAGTACGGGGGATACAGCATTGCTAAAACATTTGGCAAAGCTAAGAAGTCTACTAGTAATTTAGAACGTTAGGGTATAAGAATGTAGCTTTCCGTCTGAACGTTTCAGTATTGCACAATCCTGCCAGAAAAAAACATAGCTGTTGACCAAGGATAAGGTGCAAGACTGAGGTCGGGTCAGAGGGCAAAAGTAAATAAATGTCAGCGAGAGACCAAGAGGGGAGGAAAACAATAGTAATCCTTTTACTACCTGGCCAGACAGAACTAGTTCGGCGTTAAAGCAGTTGTGATAAACACCAGTGCATTGGAAACTGCTTGGGGCGACAAGCGAGGCTAAAAGGTTGAAAAACAGGTTTTTCTCTTTCAGGTTTGAACCCACAATAAGTTCATTAGGGATCTCACAGCACCTCTTTGAAAAATAAATCCCAGGAGAACAATAAAATATGGTTAATCCGCGAGTTAACCTTTTCTTTTTTCATATAAATATGTTTGCTTTGCTCAAGCGGCTTAATGACGCAAGGATTTTGTAAATTATTAGTATCTACAAGTCAACTTTCTCTGTCATACACATGCTCTTGAATACACAGGTCGCACATAAATATACTCCTCAACATGTTGACTCTCCAAGTAGGGTGATCCCACTGTAATCAATGTATTAAAAAATATTTGGGGAGGTTAGGGAAGTTTTTCAGGGTGGGAGATCGCTTTGGCGTCTAATTGGGTTACAATGCTTGTTTTTACAAGCCCGATAGGCACTTCAAATGAGGGTGAGTTGACATGAGCGCATCTATTAAAACAGCCGTGGACGTTCAACTACCTTCCTCGTGATCTCTAGGTAAGTACGGAAGTTGGCACGAGTTTTTGTTTTAACAAGTAACTGTCAACCTTTCACTGACCTGGCAGCGTGATGTTCAGTCATGCAATTATGACGCACCTACATTTTGTAATCTGGTGATTTTGAATGTAAAAAAAACAGGATACTGCGTTTGTTATTAAATTTGCCTGTGGGCCGGAAATGATGCAATTAGGCGTAAAAAGTGTTTCCCCCCAATTAGAATATTACGTTTTGTGTTAATACCATTCAACCGTGATGTTATTATGCAGGTAATAAGGCGAAATCTGAACGGGAAAACGGGTCGGAAAGAAAATGTCGAATAAAACCTTATCAGTCATTTTGAGAGAGGATTACAGAATTATGTGGTAATTTCGGCCCAGGAAAAAACTGCAAAGTACCATATAACTGAAAGGCGTGTATGTATGGATATTTTTGGACCACAGCAAGACTGTAATTAGTCACTCTCACGTTCAGAATGTCTTGCATCTGTTCAAAGACTCATTGCACAGTGGCATTTATTGAGTGTGTTAATGTGCCGTTTTCCTTGTATCAATGGGTTAGAATGATATTTTCTCCTTATCCGGGTCCGGCTTTAGCACTGTTGGCGCCCGGTGCGACAATCATTTTTGGCGCCCCCACACCCCATGACCGCCTCCTCGTATTCTCTCACTACCCCGGCATAAGTGTCCCTCATCTCTCCAATCATAAATTGTTGCTAAACACAGCCCTCACCCCCGAGGTCGGCCCCTCTCCACAGGTGTGCGTCCAGTGCGGTCACACTGCCCTAAAGCCGGCCCTGTACTTATCCCCTTATGAGAAAAAGAGCAAAACTTTAGTGGGTGACCCAGCAACTGAATTGAATGCTTTCCCTTGTTATGTTTTAAGGAACCCTGAGGCACTCACAGATCCTGTCCCAGCCATCAAAGGACTGGGCTGGCCCCCATCTCCTAATGGTGATTTATTTATTTGAAGAGTTTTATACAGCGCTGGCTAGACCCGGAGGTATCAGAGCGCTTTACATAAGTATAATTGAGCTACACGTTACATCCGTTATAAGATCATAGTAAGACACATGAAAATAAAAACAATGTTACTGTGATTTGTCCGAGGGAGGGGAAGGAAGGAGACACCGCGAGAAGACAAGGAGGAACTGTTCCCAGTGTCCGGCTGGGTAGGTGACGGCCGAGGGGGTGAACCAGGGTCGATCTCCTCTATAGCTGTCAAGCAGCTCCACCAGGCATCAAGTCACCTTGCTCAGGTCTCAACGGTCAGACATAACAAGAGTGACAGTTTATGCATAGTTACATTAGTTACAGTTGGATAGTAAACATAGATGAACAAGTCCCCAGTAGAGGAAATAGGGAGTGGGAGGGGAATAGAAACAGGGGGCTAAGAAGCAGATCAGATTCTAGCCTCGGATCAGCCACTACCTCTATCAGGCAGGTACGCAGTGGAATGCCTCAGATGCGGTTGGAAGTCTATTGTGGCAAAAAAAGATGACCTCAACATGTGTTGGGTGCCATCTTGTAAGCAGAGCACTCGGCTGTCTCCAATAAAAGAGGACCAAAGTGAGTAGTTTCGCAGTCCATCCTAGTCCGAGGCCCGTCCTCTTACGCTACCAGCTCCAATGTGCAGCTGCTCCCCAGTGCGTCTTTTTCTCCTCACTCGCAAATCCCCAGACACTCAACGCATCGGCAGGAAATGGGTCCCAAACCCAGGTGGCCATCCCAGCTACGAACGACCCCACTCCTGGGTACACCCAGCTGTCAGCCCCGGCAGGCACCAAGGGTCTCCTCTCTCCTCAGGCCACTGTCTGGGGGCAGTGAGGCAAGCCCAGGGCTAAATCGCGGGATCACCAGCAGTCACCGCAGGCTCCGGTTTCCAGCCATGAATCACACCGGGGCGGCTCCTTACAAGCTGCCCACCACAATCACCACTCCTTCCGGTCTCTCACCCCACCGGTCGTCCTTCTCCAAAAACCTCACCATTCGCCTCACTGTGACGGGGGTGCCTCACCAGGGCAGCTGCGCGGCTCACCTTCATCAGCAGCAGCCTTCGTTTCCGCGATCATTAGGGGAAGCTCGCTAGCGGTCCAATTGCCATTCTGTATAAGGGTTGGGGCTGGTTCAGCGCGGTCAAAAAATACCAGTTCTGGATGTTTTTCTGGGGATATCCAGTCTTCGATATCCATCGCTCTCCGCAACCAGCTGCAGGGTTCAAACCGTTCCAGGTACAGCGGGACTAGACCTAGGTGCTCCGTCTTGGCGAAGCCGCTCTCTCACAGCAGGGAGCCTGTTGGAGGTGGCCCTTTTTGCAGGGTCATCCCTGAACTTTTTGCCTTCCTCCAGTATTTTTTCTGACCTGTTGATGGCTGTTTTATGACTCTGGGCATTTTACCACTGCTGATCAGTGCTAAAGTGCATATGTTCTCCCCATTGTAAATTGATGTATGGGATTAGTGACTCCATGATTGGCTGGTTTGGTTTACTTGTCAGACCCTAGTGCGGTGCAATAGTGTGCCCAGGGCTTGTAAATAAACTGCTCCTGGTGGGCTTGCAGCACTGGTTGTGCCACCCACAAAAGCAGCCTGTAAAAGTGTGTCTCAGGTCTGCCATCACGGAGCCTGTGTGCAGTCTGGTACTGCCATGTCAACTGGGCAAGTGCACCCCTTGCCAGTCCCTAAAACCTTCCCTTCTCTGCATATTAGTTACCCCTATGGTAGGCCCAAGGACAGGGTGCATTGTAGGTAAAAGGTAGGACATGCCCTGGTGTGTGTGGCATGTCCTAATAGTGAATTACAACCATTTTCGTTTTTCACTATTGCAAGGCCACCGGAGAAGAGGGTCGCCATCGCAGCAGATGCCGTTGCATCACTGTAGAAGCTTGTTGCAGGGCCTATCGCGGCTCAGAAGAAACGTTGAGTTGCCGCTCGGCCGTCAGGCATGCAAGCATTGTTGTCGCATCAAGAAGAAGACGCCATTTTGTTTCATTGCACCGGATCTTCATCGCATCATGGCGCTGCTGGTTGCATTGCCACGGAAGCGCAGTAAGAAACCGACGCATCACCTCCCCACGCGGTGAAGAACCAACGCATCCCCTATGCAGCAGTAGGGACCCGACACATCACCGTTCTTGCATGTAAGGAACCGACGCATCACCTTCCCTGGAACACTGTTGTAGTATAGCGTTACGCTCTAAAGGTACATTGAACCTAAAGTGTCGCATTTTACATCTAAAGAGAACAAAGCTATTTCTTCAATTTTTGAAGTACATTATTGTGGATTTTTGTCATTGGTGGTCTTGTGTTAAGCCTATATAAAAAGACTTATTTTTATTCTACAACTTTTGTGGTGTCCATCTGTAGTGTTGTCACTGGGTTACTGTATGTGTTCACAAATGCTTTACACACTGCCTCTGAGATAAGCCTGCCTGCTCGTGCCAAGCTACCACGGGGGTGAGCAGGGGTTATTTTGGGAGTCTACCCCCTTACCTGACTAGACGCATGGGTCCCTATTTGGTTAAAGGTACCTACCTCTGCCAACTAGAGACCCCCAAATCTAACATTGGTGGTCAGCGGTGAGGATTCTGGACTTGCATTTGTGACTCATATACAGTGATTGGTGAACACTACTAGTGAGTGCAGACCAAACGCGACCACATACGTTTTAGTAGATTGTTTTTCCTGGGATTTTCTATTTTTGCCAAGAACTGCCAAGTTTAACCACCATGGATAAAGCAGCATCTATAGCATCTATTGAGTTTGATTAGGAAGAGGAGAAACTAGAATGCTACAATGTGAAACAGCTGGAGCACTTCTGCAGGAGATTTAAAGTTGCTATGACCGGTCTCTCCAAGAAGGAGGAGATCCAAAAGACGCTGAGAGCCTCGGTCGAAGCAAGGAATACCGCTAAGAATGAGGAGGGGGCTGAAAATGCAGAGGAGCAGCTGGAAGGGCCCTTGGGTCCAGGGGAGAGGAGAGCACCATTCCCAGCAGGTAACAGTGTTTCTGCCAAGGGCCTGTACCCAGAAGAGCTGGAGGATAGGGAGAAGAGTAGGATGCATGAGATGGAGCTGACCAAGCTCAAGTTGAGTGGGCAGTTAGAATTGGAGTTGCAAACTAGTAAATTGGCCCTAGAGGAAGGATGCAGTTTGAGCATGAGTTGATAATGAGGGAGCTTGATTTGGAGCTCGAGAGGCTGGAGGCCATGATTGGCTCAACCCAAAAAAAAGAAATTTGTGTAGCTCAGGAACTGAGCTTTGCTGAGTTGGAGGTAGAATCGAGCTCAGATGGTGGCAGCAAAATTGAATTCTCTAGTGCTGAGGGAGTAGTACACACACCCAGGGATTTGGCGCCTGACTTGAAGGAGGGGGTTAACATACACCAGGAGGTTCAAGGACATGAAGTAGCTCCAGTAGTGCGCAGTGTCTCTGAGGTAAATGGGGAAACTGATGCTGGGGTTCATGGTGCTAGAGGTGGGAGGGACACTCTACTGACTCTAGATGAGAGGTGCAGGGAGAGGGGATCCCCCAAGGTTGAAGTCCTGGTATGTGAGTGTGAACACTGCCCAGAAGAGTGCGGGTTGAGTGACAGAGACACTCAGATACTGTCTTGCTAATCTCAAGAGAGTGGTGTGAAGTACGTGTGCGAGGCACTGGATGGAGAGGTGAAGGATGGTTTGGGTAACCCTTGTTGGGGGCTGGGTGATCCAATTGTGGGAAAGCATATTGTAAGTCCCTGTTTTCCAGAGCTATGCCAACACCTGTTGGAGAGTGAGTTCTCTGACCCCAGGGAAGTCACATTGGGGGCAGACCTTTTGGTTGATTCCAGAGGGTCTGAAGAGGCATTGGGGTGTGACCCTAAGGGGAGTGGCTCAGGTATCTTCCAACCAGGCGTGGTGGAAGCGGCTCAGAGTAGCCCAGCTAGGTC
Organism: Lissotriton helveticus; assembly: GCF_964261635.1. Classification (NCBI taxonomy): domain Eukaryota; kingdom Metazoa; phylum Chordata; class Amphibia; order Caudata; family Salamandridae; genus Lissotriton; species Lissotriton helveticus. The sequence goes on along the minus strand of NC_136070.1, from coordinate 495,531,114 downwards.
CTGTTGCAGTGAGAGAGGTGTAGGGCATCACGTCCTGTCTTTAAGGGGAAGGAGTGTGAATAGGTCATGACCCGATAGTGCCCAACTTCAGTCTGAGAGCCTGGATGATTCTTTAAGGGAACACCAGGTAGGGAGCCTAGTCTGTCCTGATGGACCGTCCATTGAGGGGGTTCTCCCCGTATCAGGTGAGCTGGGAGTGTCTGCAAGTGGACCTCCATCAGTTCTAGTGTCTGGCAGTACCACTCCTAAGTGGAGGGTGCAGGAGTCCAGAGTGGGGGGTGAGAGGGGGAAAGAGTCCCCAGTGGAAGAACCAGTGGGTCAGGGGCCAGCCGGAAGGGCTGAGTCACCAAGGAGTGACCATGGTGACACCACTTCTGTCCTGAGGGATCTTTACGCACGGTCAGATGGACAGGAGTCAGGAGATCTGCGCCAGGTAGACTGTCACATGACACATGAGTTATGTGTCACCCTTGGGGGGCATATGTGCACCCCAGGAAGTCCTGGATCGCTGGGTAAGTGTTCAACCTCAGGGGTTGGCCCCTGGGTTAGGAAGCCAGGTTCAGGTGTTGTCTGACCTGGAGTGAGACCACTGTAAACAGTGTCCTGACCGGTTGGTCTTCTAGGGGTACCACTCCTGATGGGAAGGTGCAGTGTGTGGCTCACTGGTTAGAGGCTGCAGGGCTGAGAGCAGAAGTCAGCCCGGGACCAGGGTTCAATTCCCGACGCGGCAGGGTCGTGGACCTTGGTCATCGGACTCGATAATTCTCGCTTCAGTGCTTACTCTAATCAGGGGTTCCACTCGGCAACTCTGGGCATTAGCTTGCCTAATCTCCACAACGGCCCCACCAATTCCGGGGATGCCTGGCTCCACCTTGGGGACTCCCAGCAAGGGACCATCCCACAGGGAAAGCCAGGACGGGTTCACCAGAGTTATACAGCGCCGGGACGCCCCGTTGCTGGGGCAGCTGTGCGCTTTACAAGTATACTACATTTACATTTACATTTACATTTACTCTGAAAGGGGGTGCAGAGGGAGTGAGTCCTCGCATCTGACCCTGGTTCAACTGGAGGGTTTAGACCCCAGGTTGGAGGGTCAGGTTCAGGGTGTCCCCCCCTGGCCTGGAAGCCCAGTTGCAGGATAAGACCCCTGAACTGGCGGAAGAATTGTGCAGGACACCTGCCACAGGCACCCTGACAATTCTGGAAGGGGGTACCACTCCAAGTGGGAGGGTGCAGAGCCTTGAGGAGGAGGACGAGGTGTGGGAGAGCCCACCCCAGTCTCTCATCCAGCTCCTGGGTACAGGCCCGGGCTGGCGGGTCAGTGTCAGGATATCATACCAGACCTGACAGGAGGGAGAGTGGACAAAGGGTGCCAAGCACCTGGGGCTACTGTCCCTGCTCTCTGATGCCACAGAGGGTTGAGAGCCCTGAGAGGCATAAGGCCTGGGTCTCATCACTGACTACTGTCAGTGGCCACTGTGGTTTGCTGTCTATCTGTTGGACACACCTGTGAGCAAGCTAAGGTTAGGTGCTGCACAGGTGGTGTCAAAAGGGAGAAGAAGGGTTCCCCATAGGTTAGCGTGGTGGGCCCTGAGAGTATGATCAGAGGGACCCAAAAAGGTTCACATTGGCGTAGAACTGGAATATGCCCCAGCTGTTGCGGGCCAGGGTCCATGTTCTATCGCCCAAAGCAGAGAAGCCCATCAGGGTAGTGATTGGTCTCCTCTGTGTTTTGGCTGGAAGGGGGTTGTGTTGGACTTGGCCCTTTTTGCAAGGTCATCCCTGAACTTTTTGCCTTCCTCCTGTATTTTTTCACCGGAGAAGCGTGTCGCAGGGCCTTTCGCGGCTCAGAAGAATCGTTAGGTCGCCGCACGGCCGTCGAGCATCCAAGCATCATTGTCACATCAAGAAGAAGACGCCATTTTGTTTCATTGCACCGGATCTTCATCGCATCATGGCACTGTAGGTCGCATCGCCACGGAAGCGCAGTAAGAAACCGACGCATCACCTCCCCACAGGGAGAAGAACCGGCGCATCCCCTAAGCAGCAGTAGGGACCCAACGCATCACCGTTCTTGCGTGTACGAAACCAACGCATCACCTTACCTGCAACACTGTCGTTGTATAGCGTTACGCATCTAAAGGTACATTGAACTTAAAGTGTTGCATTTCACATCTAAAGAGAACAAAGCTATATCTACCATTTTTGAAGTACAGTATTGTGGATTTTTGTCATTGGTGGTCTTGTGTTAAGACTATATAAAAATACCTATTTTTGTACTACAACTTGTGTGGTGTCCATCTGTAGTGTTGTCACTGGGTTTACTTATGTGCTCACAAATGCTTTACAAACTGCCTCTGAGATAAGCCCGCCTGCTCATGCCAAGCTACCAAGGGGGGAGCAGGGGTTATTTTGGGAGTATACCCCCTTACCCTGACTAGACTGAAGGGTTCCTATTTGGTCAAAGGTACCTACCTCTGCCAACTAGAGACCCCAAAATCTCTGAAGCGCCCATCAGAGATATGGTAGCAGTGGCTCTCCACTCATCTCTTAGCTTTGTCACAGTCGGGGACGGATGCTAAGTAGCACTGGAGAATCGCAGTGTTGCTGCCAACCGATCCTGAGGGGTGGTGAAGCTGAGATGGGCCATTTTCAGGGATATATCGCCAAAAAGCGATCCCTAGCCCTGGAGCTCCCAGCTGGAGCTCCTTACCCATTGGCCATCTTAGGCCATTAAACATACCCCTCAATCTAAAAAGCTTTAAATGAGAGTGCAGTCATTCCTTGGTGGTAGGTGATCCCATTGAAGGAAATAGAGGTGAACACATTTTCGAACTGCAAGGAAGGTCCCGAGATGGGTCATGATTTCCAGTCAATGCCAGTAAGCAGGCTGCTTTATAGTTTCAACTTCTCATTATATGTTTAGACCTACATAATAGGGAAGACCACTCTAGTCAGGGTAAGTCAGATACAGACTGTACATTTACCTGTAATAACCTTTTGGTACCTTGGAACAGGCTTAACTGAAGAGGCAATGTGTAAAGGATTTGTGCATCACTTAAATTGCAGTAACTTAATGAATACACCACGAAAAAACTCCACACAGATTTAGAAAAATATAGAATATTTACCTGAGTAAAACAACACCAAAAAGACAAAAATCCAAAAAGTACAAGTCGAGTTATGGATTTTTAAAGATTTAGGGTCCGATTACGATGGCGTTCGGGGGGGCTCCAAATCGGATTCGGGTTTGTCAAATCAGATTCGGAAGCCCTGTTTCTGACCGATTTGGAAGCCTTTTCCAACAACCCATTAAGATGCTCGGATTTTCTGAATCGGTTCCGAATCCGAACCGGACAGCATTTGGAAAGTCCAAATCATTTGGAGCCAAAATTTGTGTGTCAATGGGCCACATTTCCGAATGACTCAGAAGTCTTCTGACGAGCGATTACAATGTCAGATTCAGAAAGCCCTTCCGAATCGGTTGTTCAGACTCGGATCACCCAGGTCCTTCCGAATGGGGCCCTTGGGGGTACCCAAGGGACCCCTCTTTACAACCATGCACAGTCTGGTAGGCACCATGGGATGCCCGCCACAGGGTGCACAATTTTCCCCAGCCACCCCTTCCTTCAGTGGGAGCGTGTGTATTCGTTAGGAACACAGGTTCCCATTGTATTTAAAAGTGAGTTCGATCGAATCGTATCCAGAAGCAACCGGATGCATCATAATCGGTCGGTGGGACACTCCCGACCTGAGTCGGTGGGAAAGCATTCCGAGACCGATTTGGTCGGAATGCTTAACGAATGGCATCGTAGTCGACCCCTAAATGTGAAAACAGTGCTTAGAAGTCATTAGCGGTCAAAAGGTTACCTGAGGTTACGAAGGACCAGTGCAAATTAAAAGTTAAGACCGACCGCGATAGAGAGCAGGTAGGCTACAGTACCCAAACAGGTCCTGCTGAAGAAATACCTTGGATAGAGCTTTTGTCGACATTGAGGGCGTACTGCATCATAGTCGAGCCACGGAAGGGTGTCCCACATCATCGTCAAGCTCCATAGAATTGAATGTAATGCGCAGAACGTTGTCGTTGAGATGCGTGGGCTTTCAATCCAAGTACGTAGAGCAGCCTCTGCGTCGGTGTCGATGGGCGATGTGGCGGAATTTCTCGCACAGTCGAGGTGATGCATCAGTTTTTGCAGAAATCAGCTGCAAAACCCACTTCTGTGGCCCAGGAATGGAGGGGGCACCTCAGACAAGGGTAGGATTCACAGATGGCAGAATCCTTCAGCACAAGTAGGATTGCAGGAAATCTTTTGTGTCCCTGAGACTTGAAAAACACAAGAGGTGAGCCAGCAGGCCCTTGTAGTCATTCTGGGTTCAGGTGAGATGGGTCCAGTCCTTGTCCTCAGCAGGGCAGAGATCAGCAGGCAGCAGGGCAGCTCAGTAAAGCAGAGAAGCAGTTCCTCAGAACAGTCAGTCACAGCAAGGTGGCAATCCTTACAGTACAGCAGTCTTTACTCCAGCAGAGTTCTTCCCAGGTCCAGTAGTGTACTGATTTGGAAGGGTCAGAGCCATGGTACATTATGGCCAAAAGTGCATTTGAGGTAGGGGTGACTTCAAAGGAGTTCTCTGCAGTGCACAAGGATCCCTTTCAACCCAGTCCTGTCTGTCAGGTTATCTGTGTGGAGTAATCAGCCCTTTGAGTGAGGACAGGACACAGCCTATTCAGATGTAAGTGTAAGCTACCTCTCCCCCTTCCTGCCCAGGAAGGCTATAAGAATGTAGACAAGTCCTTTGTCACATTCAGCCCTTCCTGTGTTTGTGGCTGTCTAGAGAGAATGCACAAGGTGTAGCTGTCACCCAGTCCAGAGTGTATTGGAGACAGTCTTCAGGCACACAGAGCAAAGTTAAGAGCAAAGAAATGTCCAATTTTTAAAAGTGGCATTTTAAAAATTGTAATATCAAGTCCAATGTTATCACTAAACGGGATTTATAACAATCATGCCAAAGATAGTAAACATGATGTACCTACTATTTTCTGATCCGGAATTACAGCTTTAACGTGTTTTAAGGAATTTCCATTGCTAGTCTATGAGAGGAGTAGGCCTCACAGCAGTGAAAAACAAATGTAGCTGTTTGTCACTACCAGGACAGGTAAAACTTAAAAGCACACGTCCTGCCTTTTAGCTACATACCACCCTGCCCTTAGTGTTACTTATGGTTTACCTCAGGGGTTACTTATGTGTGAAAAAGTGGGAGTTTAAGGCTTGGTAAGTGGTTCTATATAGCAAGTTGAGGTGGCAGTAAACCGCACACACATGCTCTGCAATGGTAGACCTGAGACAGGTTTGGAAGGCTACTTGTTTGGGTGGCACAATCAGGGATGCAGGCCCACTATTATCATTTAGCTTACAGGCCCTGGGTATATGGTATACCACTTTACAAGAGACCTACAAGTAAACTAAATATGCCAATTGTGTACATACCAATGTTACCATGTTTAGGAGAGAAGCACAAGCACGTTAGCACTGGTCAGCAGTGGTAAAGTGCTCAGAGCCCTAAGGCCAACAAAAAGATACAGGAAAAAGTGAAGGAGGAAGAAATAAAGTTTGGGGTAACCCTGCTAAAGGGCCCTTTCCAACAGTAGCCCTTTTTGTGCTCTAGCAAATGTTGTACACAATTGCTCCTCCCCATTCCAAAATCATTTTGTTCTAGCTTCTGATTGATAACAGCACAATGGGCACTGGACCCTCTAGGTGGTCTGGTGATAGTATATTTCGGTTTAACTTTTCCCAAATACAGAAAATGTCCCAAGCCACCCAGATTTTCCCATTTAATGATCCCCAGTGGGATTCTAAGTTATAGGACTTCCGGCGGAGTCAGTAACCCTCAATGTGACACACCTATAACAAGGCCCTGGCCTCATCACCCCTCATGGTCATCAGCCACTTTGGAAGACACCCTCTGCACAACACCCTTCTGCAACTTGAAGTAAAATAGAATAATAGAAAACCCCAAACAAGTTGAAAATGGAGTTTGAAATGCATCTATGTTACTTTCCAAAGCAAAAGAAAACGTGACATCAACACTGGATGGCCTTAGGAGTGATGAAAAAAAATGACTTTTTACTTCTGGCGTGCCTGCGTTAGCTAAGAATATGTGACCATGATTTTCTCCTCTGTGTTTGGTGGCCGCAAGTCCTTTGATTTTACTTCCACCATCTTTGCTTTTGGTCATTTCTACCATGTGTTCTGCTCATCATCTGTGTATGTGTCCTTTGTGGCCTGGACCCTAAAGTGTTTGGGCACCTAACAGCTGTAAGGATAAGTATTTGCTGGGGAACCTGCAGACATTACATCACATCATGCGACTACATCATCATGCCAATGCTGTTGCATTAAAGGGATGATATGAGACTTGTGATTGGCAGCAAATAAAAAGGCTAATTCTCCCTCATGTACAAATGCGAAGTTCTGGAATTTTCATTATTGTCCGTCAGATAAAATTGGTGCCCTTTTTTTTGTTTTTACAAAATAGTGACTTTTTTATAGCATCTAGGTGCCTTGCATGACAACTATTTTTTAAGGTGTAAATGTACTCTTACACGGACAGTTTTACACAATATACATGTGATAGCGAACACTTACATCAGACATGCTTTGAATTAATTTAAATGATCATTTGACATAAGATCCAATAGGGCTATCTGGCTTGCCACTAACGGCCACATGCATCAATGTAGGATTTTGCAATTCCTAAATTGCGAAAATTAAGGAATCGCAATTTAGGAATTGCAAAATCCTATGCATCAAGAAATCCTAAACGTTTTTAGGATTTCTTAATTTTCGGAAATTGCGATTCCTTAATTGCGAATCGCAATTAAGGAATGGCATTACATTGATTCCTATGGGCCTAGAGGCCCATAGGAATCAATGCCTTTTTGCGAATTTTTTTTTTGCCAATGACATTTTGTTGATGCATTGCAAGGGTGCTGAGGGGGTCCAAATGACCCCCCCCTGCACCCTTGAAATGTTTATTTTAGTGCAAGTTTCACACACACATGTCCAAAGGACATGTGTGTGTGTAACATGACACTTTCCAAAATGCATTTTTGTGCTTTTTTAAAGAATTTCGCAAATTAACACGAGGGTCAACCTCGTGTTAATTTGCACTTCCTCTTTCAAAATTCGCATTTTAAAAAAAAATCATGCATTGCATTTAAGGAATCGCACAAATGCGATTCCTTAAATGCATTCGCATTTTTAGGAATTGCAAAAAAATGTGGATTTTCAAAATTTGTTTCATGCATCCCAAAAACTTATTTAGGAAGCGCAAACGGCCGAATTTACTGATTCGCACCGTTTGCACTTCCTAAATAGGTTGATGCATGTGGCTGTAAGTATTGTAATTGTATTGTAAATGCATTTATATAGCACTTGCTACCCCTGACGAGGCGTCAAAGCGCTTTTTCGGCGAGTAGCACGCCACTCCGGGACCCATAGAGGGTTAGTGTTGAATTAGTATAGTGAAACATGCAAGTGCATTTTAAGTGGTGGATAGGTTAGTCAGTTAATTGGATTCAGAATGATAGCAGAAGGATAGAGGAGGAAAAAGGTTTGTATTTATATAGCGCTTGTTGATGCACGCTATTCAGGAAGCCTACAAAGGATTAGTGGTGAATTAATATGGTGAAATATGAAGTAATTTCAGTGGTGGATATTATTCAGTTACTTGGAGTGAGAAGGATAGCAGAGGGATAAAAGGGGAAGAAAGATTTGCATTCATATAGCACTTGTTACCCCTGATGGGTTTTGAATCGCTTTTGTGGCGAGTAGCACGCAACTCCGGAACCCATAAAGGATTACTGTTGAAAATGAGTATAGTAAAAAAAATATGAAGTAATTTGAGTACTGGATATGTTATTCAGTTACTTGGGTAGTATACTAGTATAGATTAATATGGAATTTGAGAAGTGAACATGTTAGTCTGTTAATTTCGATTGAAAAGGATTGTGGAGGGATAAAAGAGTGAAAGATTATTTTTTTTGTTTGTTTTATTTGTTCTTAGCAATAGGAGGAGGCTTTTGGATGAGTAAAAGGAGTTTTGGAGGGGAGGCTCAGAGGAAAGAGTTTAGAAAGGTTTGTTTTAGGGGATCGGTATAGTAAAAGAGGTGTCAGATGATGCAAGGAGGGGTAGAGTAGGAGAGAGTCTAGAAAGGGTTATTTTGGCAATCATAGTAGTGGTATGGGGTTTGGGATAAATGAGAGAGTGGATGTAGAGGAAATATTGATAGATGTATAGTATGAGAGATAGGGTAGTGCATTGGAAGGAGTAGTAGAAGAAGTTTGAGATGAGTCAGAAGGTTGGGCTACAAGATATATTGAGCGAAGTATAGGCTGAAAAATAGGGTAGTGCATTGGAAATGCTAAATTAGAAGAAAGTGATAAATATATAGATCCATAATTACATTGAAAGTATATAGATACATAAAGGAGGTAAGTATATGTAGATTAAAGATATTGATAGAGGCACAGGATGAGAAATAGGGTAGTGCATTGGATATGCGTTTTCAGGAGAAAATTAACAGACACACAGATCGAAGTACATGGAAGGTACATAGATGCACAATGGAAGTATGTACATGTAGATCAAAGATGATTTTTATTTATTTATTATTATTATTTTTTCTCTCTACAACATAATTATTTTACATGTTTATACAAAGTAATACACAAAGATAGGTACATATCTATAGTGAAAAAAATGCTTGTATACAGAGGGATATGCTGTAAATTTCTGTTTGCGTATGGTGCTTATGTGGGGAAGAGCCAAATCTTGAGTAGTTTTCTGAAGATAAGGTGATTGTTGGTGGACCTTATGTTGGGGGGTAAAGAGTTCCATAGTTTGGCTGCTTGAACAGAGAAGGATGTGCCACCAATGGTTTTTTCTTGTATGGTGGGATTTTGAGGGGAGATGCTCCTTTAGAGCGGAGGTTCCTTTGTTGAATGTGTTTGGTGATTTTATTCCTGATGAAGAGCTGTCCCAATCCATGTATTGCTTTGTGGGTGATACAAAGCAGCTTGAACGTGGATCTTCTGGCAACCGGTAACCAATGCAGGGCTTTCAAGGCAGGGGAGATGTGGTCTTGCGGTTTGATATGCAAGAATGGTCTGGCAGCCGAGTTCTGAATCCGTTGTAGTCTTTTCATGGTCGTTTAAGGTGATCCGTGGTAGAGGCTATTGGCGTAATCGAGTTGGTGGTTGCTGGCAAGCAGGCCACGAGGTTGTGGGAGCAAAGCTCCTAGGGTTTAACCCAGGGCAAGTTGGGGACCAAAGTAGCACCAACGGTGCACCCTCAGTGGCACTAGTGCAGCCGGGTGTAGAGTGTTGAGGTCCAATGTTATCCAGTGGGGGATAGGGGGCCTCCGGTTGGTGGCTGCTGGCAAGCAGGCCAAGAGGTTGTGGGTGCAAAGCTCCTAGGGTTTAGCTCAGGGCAAGTTGGGGACCAAAGTAGCACCAAAGGGTGCTGTTTTGAGGTCGGGTGCCCGTTTTCAATGGAGAACCTCCGGGACGAAGAAACAGTGCAGGCTCGAGACGAGCATCTTCTGGGTGCGACCACCACTTCGAGGGGTAAGTTGGGATGTCGTGGGTTGGTTAGGCACCGTTGGTTTGGGCACACAAGGCCATGGGGCGTTGGGTGCACGGGTGCCTTGTGACATCGGATTTTCTTACCTGCTCTGGTCACGGTAGTGGGGGTTCTCTGCATTGAGACTGCAGGCGTCGGCTGGAGTCTTTAGGCAGGTCAGGAGTCGCCAGATCTCAGGTCAGGATCGCCGGGGGATCCTCCTCATGGTGTTTTTCCACTTGAGCTCTGGCCGGGTTCGGCGGGTGCAGAGTGGGCTGGATTCGCAGTCTCTGGTTGGCACCAGAAGCTGCAGTTTAAACACGTCCGGTGTTCACAGGAGAAACAGTCTGCGAAGTGAAGGCAAGCAGGTCCTCCAGGGTTTGTGTGGTTGCTGGCTGCTTGACACGCCGGCATTTTCGCAGGTTCAGAAAAGGGGGTGGTGATGAACAGAGTGTCTGAATTAAGCAGACCACTCTTACTCAGTCCAAAGATCAGGGCTTGATCCATCACCGTTTTTTAGCTCACTGCACCATCCCAGCTCAGAACCTGGCTATATGCAAATTAGTCTGTTCCTGTCCCAGTGCATGATGGGAACAGGGCAAACCAAACTACCAAGCCAATTCTTATACTGGGAAGGAAACAAGCTTCCGGGGACCGGTTTCTGGCATTTCAGCCGTCGTCGGCCCGGCTTGCTTGAATCCTGATGGTGCAATGAGCAAGGGACTCACATCTGAGTATACCCTTCCACGCTTATGGTGGACAAAATGATTCAGAAAAGGGGGTGGTGATGAACAGAGTGTCTGAATTAAGCAGACCACTCTTACCCAGTCCAAAGATCAGGGCTTGATCCATCACCGTTTTTTAGCTCACTGCACCATCCCAGCTCAGAACCTGGCTATATGCAAATTAGTCTGTTCCTGTCCCAGTGCATGATGGGAACAGGGCAAACCAAACTACCAAGCCAATTCTTATACTGGGAAGGAAACAAGCTTCCGGGGACCAGTTTCTGGCATTTCAGCCGTCGTCGGCCCGGCTTGCTTGAATCCTGATGGTGCAATGAGCAAGGGACTCACATCTGAGTATACCCTTCCACGCTTATGGTGGACAAAATGATTCAGAAAAGGGGGTGGTGATGAACAGAGTGTCTGAATTAAGCAGACCACTCTTACCCAGTCCAAAGATCAGGGCTTGATCCATCACCGTTTTTTAGCTCACTGCACCATCCCAGCTCAGAACCTGGCTATATGCAAATTAGTCTGTTCCTGTCCCAGTGCATGATGGGAACAGGGCAAACCAAACTACCAAGCCAATTCTTATACTGGGAAGGAAACAAGCTTCCGGGGACCGGTTTCTGGCATTTCAGCCGTCGTCGGCCCGGCTTGCTTGAATCCTGATGGTGCAATGAGCAAGGGACTCACATCTGAGTATACCCTTCCACGCTTATGGTGGACAAAATGATTCAGAAAAGGGGGTGGTGATGAACAGAGTGTCTGAATTAAGCAGACCACTCTTACCCAGTCCAAAGATCAGGGCTTGATCCATCACCGTTTTTTAGCTCACTGCCCCATCCCAGCTCAGAACCTGGCTATATGCAAATTAGTCTGTTCCTGTCCCAGTGCATGATGGGAACAGGGCAAACCAAACTACCAAGCCAATTCTTATACTGGGAAGGAAACAAACTTCCGGGGACCGGTTTCTGGCATTTCAGCCGTCGTCGGCCCGGCTTGCTTGAATCCTGATGGTGCAATGAGCAAGGGACTCACATCTGAGTATACCCTTCCACGCTTATGGTGGACAAAATGATTCAGAAAAGGGGGTGGTGATGAACAGAGTGTCTGAATTAAGCAGACCACTCTTACCCAGTCCAAAGATCAGGGCTTGATCCATCACCGTTTTTTAGCTCACTGCACCATTGCAGCTCAGAACCTGGCTATATGCAAATTAGTCTGTTCCTGTCCCAGTGCATGATGGGAACAGGGCAAACCAAACTACCAAGCCAATTCTTATACTGGGAAGGAAACAAGCTTCCGGGGACCGGTTTCTGGCATTTCAGCCGTCGTCGGCCCGGCTTGCTTGAATCCTGATGGTGCAATGAGCAAGAGACTCACATCTGAGTATACCCTTCCACGCTTATGGTGGACAAAATGATTCAGAAAAGGGGGTGGTGATGAACAGAGTGTCTGAATTAAGCAGACCACTCTTACCCAGTCCAAAGATCAGGGCTTGATCCATCACCGTTTTTTAGCTCACTGCACCATCCCAGCTCAGAACCTGGCTATATGCAAATTAGTCTGTTCCTGTCCCAGTGCATGATGGGAACAGGGCAAACCAAACTACCAAGCCAATTCTTATACTGGGAAGGAAACAAGCTTCCGGGGACCAGTTTCTGGCATTTCAGCCGTCGTCGGCCCGGCTTGCTTGAATCCTGATGGTGCAATGAGCAAGGGACTCACATCTGAGTATACCCTTCCACGCTTATGGTGGACAAAATGATTCAGAAAAGGGGGTGGTGATGAACAGAGTGTCTGAATTAAGCAGACCACTCTTACCCAGTCCAAAGATCAGGGCTTGATCCATCACCGTTTTTTAGCTCACTGCACCATCCCAGCTCAGAACCTGGCTATATGCAAATTAGTCTGTTCCTGTCCCAGTGCATGATGGGAACAGGGCAAACCAAACTACCAAGCCAATTCTTATACTGGGAAGGAAACAAGCTTCCGGGGACCGGTTTCTGGCATTTCAGCCATCGTCGGCCCGGCTTGCTTGAATCCTGATGGTGCAATGAGCAAGGGACTCACATCTGAGTATACCCTTCCACGCTTATGGTGGACAAAATGATTCAGAAAAGGGGGTGGTGATGAACAGAGTGTCTGAATTAAGCAGACCACTCTTACCCAGTCCAAAGATCAGGGCTTGATCCATCACCGTTTTTTAGCTCACTGCCCCATCCCAGCTCAGAACCTGGCTATATGCAAATTAGTCTGTTCCTGTCCCAGTGCATGATGGGAACAGGGCAAACCAAACTACCAAGCCAATTCTTATACTGGGAAGGAAACAAACTTCCGGGGACCGGTTTCTGGCATTTCAGCCGTCGTCGGCCCGGCTTGCTTGAATCCTGATGGTGCAATGAGCAAGGGACTCACATCTGAGTATACCCTTCCACGCTTATGGTGGACAAAATGATTCAGAAAAGGGGGTGGTGATGAACAGAGTGTCTGAATTAAGCAGACCACTCTTACCCAGTCCAAAGATCAGGGCTTGATCCATCACCGTTTTTTAGCTCACTGCACCATCCCAGCTCAGAACCTGGCTATATGCAAATTAGTCTGTTCCTGTCCCAGTGCATGATGGGAACAGGGCAAACCAAACTACCAAGCCAATTCTTATACTGGGAAGGAAACAAGCTTCCGGGGACCGGTTTCTGGCATTTCAGCCGTCGTCGGCCCGGCTTGCTTGAATCCTGATGGTGCAATGAGCAAGGGACTCACATCTGAGTATACCCTTCCACGCTTATGGTGGACAAAATGATTCAGAAAAGGGGGTGGTGATGAACAGAGTGTCTGAATTAAGCAGACCACTCTTACCCAGTCCAAAGATCAGGGCTTGATCCATCACCGTTTTTTAGCTCACTGCCCCATCCCAGCTCAGAACCTGGCTATATGCAAATTAGTCTGTTCCTGTCCCAGTGCATGATGGGAACAGGGCAAACCAAACTACCAAGCCAATTCTTATACTGGGAAGGAAACAAGCTTCCGCGGACCGGTTTCTGGCATTTCAGCCGTCGTCGGCCCGGCTTGCTTGAATCCTGATGGTGCAATGAGCAAGGGACTCACATCTGAGTATACCCTTCCACGCTTATGGTGGACAAAATGATTCAGAAAAGGGGGTGGTGATGAACAGAGTGTCTGAATTAAGCAGACCACTCTTACCCAGTCCAAAGATCAGGGATTGATCCATCACCGTTTTTTAGCTCACTGCACCATCCCAGCTCAGAACCTGGCTATATGCAAATTAGTCTGTTCCTGTCCCAGTGCATGATGGGAACAGGGCAAACCAAACTACCAAGCCAATTCTTATACTGGGAAGGAAACAAGCTTCCGGGGACCGGTTTCTGGCATTTCAGCCGTCGTCGGCCCGGCTTGCTTGAATCCTGATGGTGCAATGAGCAAGGGACTCACATCTGAGTATACCCTTCCACGCTTATGGTGGACAAAATGATTCAGAAAAGGGGGTGGTGATGAACAGAGTGTCTGAATTAAGCAGACCACTCTTACCCAGTCCAAAGATCAGGGCTTGATCCATCACCGTTTTTTAGCTCAATGCACCATCCCAGCTCAGAACCTGGCTATATGCAAATTAGTCTGTTCCTGTCCCAGTGCATGATGGGAACAGGGCAAACCCAACTACCAAGCCAATTCTTATACTGGGAAGGAAACAAGCTTCCGGGGACCGGTTTCTGGCATTTCAGCCATCGTCGGCCCAGCTTGCTTGAATCCTGATGGTGCAATGAGCAAGGGACTCACATCTGAGTATACCCTTCCACGCTTATGGTGGACAAAATGATTCAGAAAAGGGGGTGGTGATGAACAGAGTGTCTGAATTAAGCAGACCACTCTTACCCAGTCCAAAGATCAGGGCTTGATCCATCACCGTTTTTTAGCTCACTGCACCATCCCAGCTCAGAACCTGGCTATATGCAAATTAGTCTGTTCCTGTCCCAGTGCATGATGGGAACAGGGCAAACCCAACTACCAAGCCAATTCTTATACTGGGAAGGAAACAAGCTTCCGGGGACCGGTTTCTGGCATTTCAGCCGTCGTCGGCCCGGCTTGCTTGAATCCTGATGGTGCAATGAGCAAGGGACTCACATCTGAGTATACCCTTCCACGCTTATGGTGGACAAAATGATTCAGAAAAGGGGGTGGTGATGAACAGAGTGTCTGAATTAAGCAGACCACTCTTACCCAGTCCAAAGATCAGGGCTTGATCCATCACCGTTTTTTAGCTCACTGCACCATCCCAGCTCAGAACCTGGCTATATGCAAATTAGTCTGTTCCTGTCCCAGTGCATGATGGGAACAGGGCAAACCAAACTACCAAGCCAATTCTTATACTGGGAAGGAAACAAGCTTCCGGGGACCGGTTTCTGGCATTTCAGCCGTCGTCGGCCCGGCTTGCTTGAATCCTGATGGTGCAATGAGCAAGGGACTCACATCTGAGTATACCCTTCCACGCTTATGGTGCTCACTGCTCCATCAGGATTCAAGCAAGCCGGGCCGACGACGGCTGTAATGCCAGAAAACGGTCCCCGGAAGCTTGTCTCCTTTCTGGTGAAGAATTGGCTTGGTAGTTTGGTCTGCCCTGTTCCCATGATGTACTGGGCCAGGGACAGACTCATTTGCATATAGCCAGGTTCTGAGCTGGGATGGGGCAGTGAGCTAAATAACGGTGATGGATCAAGCCCTGATCTTTGGACTGGGTAAGAGTGGTCTGCTTAATTCAGACACTCTGTTCATCACCACCCCCTTTTCTGAATCATTTTTGGCCACTATAGGTGTGGTAGGGTATACTCAGACATGAGTCCCTTGCTCACTGCTCCATCAGGATTCAAGCAAGCCGGGCCTACGACAGCTGTAATGCCAGAAACCGGTCCCCGGAAGCTTGTTTCCTTTCTGGTGAAGTATTGGCTTGGTCGTTTGGTCTGCCCTGTTCCCATGATGCACTGGGCCAGGGACAGACTAATTTGCATATAGCCAGGTTCTGAGCTGGGATGGGGCAGTGAGCTAAATAACGGTGATGGATCAAGCCCTGATCTTTGGACTGGGTAAGAGTGGTCTGCTTAATTCAGACACTCTGTTCATTACCACCCCCTTTTCTGAATCGTTTTTGGCCACTATAGGTGTGGCAGGGTATACTCAGACATGAGTCCCTTGCTCACTGCTCCATCAGAATTCAAGCAAGCCGGGCCGACGACGGCTGTAATGCCAGAAACCAATCCCCGGAAGCTTGTCTCCTTTCTGGTGAAGAATTGGCTTGGTAGTTTGGTCTGCCCTGTTCCCATGATGCACTGGGCCAGGGACAGACTAACTTGCATATAGCCAGGTTCTGAGCTGGGATGGGGCAGTGAGCTAAATAACGGTGATGGATCAAGCCCTGATCTTTGGACTGGGTAAGAGTGGTCTGCTTAATTCAGACACTCTGTTCATCACCACCCCCTTTTCTGAATCGTTTTTGGTCACTATAGGTGTGGCAGGGTATACTCAGACATGAGTCCCTTGCTCACTGCTCCATCAGGATTCAAGCAAGCCGGGCCGACGACGGCTGTAATGGCAGAAACCGGTCCCCGGAAGCTTGTCTCCTTTCTGGTGAAGAATTGGCTTGGTAGTTTGGTCTGCCCTGTTCCCATGATGCACTGGGCCAGGGACAGACTAATTTGCATATAGCCAGGTTCTGAGCTGGGATGGGGCAGTGAGCTAAATAACGGTGATGGATCAAGCCCTGATCTTTGGACTGGGTAAGAGTGGTCTGCTTAATTCAGACACTCTGTCCATCACCACCCCCTTTTCTGAATCGTTTTTGGCCACTATAGGTGTGGCAGGGTATACTCAGACATGAGTCCCTTGCTCACTGCTCCATCAGGATTCAAGCAAGCCGGGCCGACGATGGCTGTAATGCCAGAAACCGGTCCCCGGAAGCTTGTCTCCTTTCTGGTGAAGAATTGGCTTGGTAGTTTGGTCTGCCCTGTTCCCATGATGCACTGGGCCAGGGACAGACTAATTTGCATATAGCCAGGTTCTGAGCTGGGATGGGGCAGTGAGCTAAATAACGGTGATGGATCAAGCCCTGATCTTTGGACTGGGTAAGAGTGGTCTGCTTAATTCAGACACTCTGTTCATCACCACCCCCTTTTCTGAATGGCATTTTCGCAGGAGCAGGTTCGTGGGGAGACAGGCCTTTAGGGCTGGGGCCAAGTCAGTGGGCGTCGTCCTCTTGTTAGCTCTGCACAGCTCTTCGTCCTTCTTTTCTTCTTGTAGGTAAGCTGGATCTGCTTTCTTGGTTCAGGGCTGCCCCCTAAATACTGTATTTAGGGGGCATTTTAGGGGACTTGAGATCAGAAGCCAATGGGCTACTGACCTTAGGGTAACTACACCATTGGTGTGCTCACCCCACGTGGGGGAATGAGCACAATCCCTAGTCCTGATTGGGGAGTGCCTGCCATCTGCAAGATGGTGAGCACTGGAGAGTGGGCTTCACCTCACCTCCCCCACCTGAGGGGTGGGATTGGCAGAGGTGGGCATACCTCCTGGGATGGCTAGTTTTTCCCGCCTGTCTTCATGCCGAAAGGGAGGGGAGACAGGAAGGGGGCCTGCTCCTGATAGCAGGAGAGGCTGGGGGTCGCATTACAAAGGCTGCCAGGCCTTTGAAGCTCCCCAGCCACAGATGGCTGTTCCTGGACTGGGGGAGGTGTGAACACCTCCACCCAGGAAAGGCTTTGTTTCTGGCCTCAGGGAGCGTAGGCTTCCACCCTAGGGGTCCAGAAACATGTCTTGTGGTGGCAGGCTGGCGTGTACCAGTCAGGGAACCTACCAGAGGCTGGTCGCTTTTCAGGGGGCATCTCGGAGATGCCCTATGTGTGCATTTTTCATTAAATCCCACACTGGCATCAGTGTGGGTTTAATGTGCTGAGAAGTTTGAAACCAAACCTCTCAGTTTTCAGTGTAGCCATTATGGTGCTGTGGAGTTCGTAATGACAAGCTCCCAGCACCATCTACTCTTAATGGCAGCACTGCACTTACAATGTTTAGGAATGAACTTAGATACTGTAGGGGTAGAGGGCTCATGCACCTGTACCCTCACCACTAGCATAGGGCACCCAGCTAGAGGGGTGACTGATCTATGCAAGGGCAGTGGGTTGAAGGCATGGCACACAGGGATGTGTGCCATGTCGACTCTTCACTTTGTTCTGCACCAAAATATGCAGCCTACAACGGCAGTGTGTGTGTGTAAAGGTACAGGGCCTCTAAGGGTGGCACAATAAGTGCTGAAGCCCTTAGAGGTCTTCCCTGGTCACAGAGCCCTAGGTACCTGCGGTACCATTTACCAGGGGCTGACCTGTGGCCAGAGATGCACAGTTGTTAATCTTTATAGACAATAATAGGATGTGCCCTTTTTTAGCACCATTGAAAAATATCTGTAGTTAGGCCCCGAGAGGCACTCGAAACAACACATTTCGTGCCGTATTGTCCTTTGGTGTAATAAACAAGGTGAACTTTCCTGTTTTTACTCTAGGAGCCAGATAGGCCACCAGCCTCGTGGATTTAGTGTGTGACTCGGCTGACCAGTTCCCGTACTGGAGAAAAGATGAGAGGGTTATTCAGAACCCCTCCTCCAGTAATACTGCCGAGTAGAAAAAATGTCAAGGGACAAGGTTACCAGACATTATGGCCTGCCGCGTTACAGAAAATGTGGAATTTACATGAAGGTGCCACAGTAATTCCCCCACTTTGTGGTCATGTCTGCAGGCTGCCAGAGTGAGGATTATGAAATGGTAACAATGCTACCTCTGGTTATTCTCCACAGCTAATTGGAATCCACAAGATGCTGTATTAATGGCTCAGTTAATGTTATTATCCCTGGAGCGATTAGCACTCAATTTAGTAGATCGCTGGCTGCAATAACGACAAAATACAATTAGATTTGTAGAAGAAACAATTAAGGGAGCTCCGGCACCAAGTTCATGAGGAACCACGAGACAAACAGCGAGTAATCAGCAGGGAAAGGAGAAAGCCAGGTTGTTAAGGCACTGCGACACAACAAATGGTTGGTTTGACGTCAGAAGCCCAGTGGTAGCTGGTTCCGAAGTTTAACCACCAGAAAGAAGCATGTCCTCCAGCATTTGGTTTGGGAATTTTACAGAAGTGGAGAAAACTGAGATGAGGACGCAAATAGCCAAGTGGGGGGGAGAACATCCATTGAAGATAGCTGCAGCCCAACTTAAAGAAGGCTCAGTCACAGAAGCATTGGGCCTTCAACATATTGGGCCTAATTTCTGAAAAGTGACGCATCACTACGTGAAAACAGCGATGCGTCACTTTCCATTGCGCCCTCCTTGCCACATGCTGGATGCGTCATATTTACAGTATGACGCATCATGTCGCAAGGAGTTACAGATACATCAGTATTTCAGGCGCATCTGTAGGTGCAAAAATGACGCAATGCTGGAGTGTGTCACAAAAGTGACGCAACTCCAGCAATGGGTCATTTCACATGGGAAAGTCCCATGTTAAATGTGCCTGCATCAGTCTTACGCCTGCCATGAGGCAGGCGTAATATATTGACGCATTTGCGTCCTAGAAGTGACGCAGGGAATTTCACTGCGTCACTACTGCAAGGCTTACTTGCGTCAGAACGCCCCCCCTGCAAACATTATACCTGGCACAGGTATAATGTTGCGCAGGGGTTTACAAAGTGACGCATCTACCTAGATGCCTCACTTTACCCTGCTGGCGCGTCACATAAAGTGGCGCACCAGTGGCGCAAAAGTGGCGCTAGGGCTCATAAGTAAGCCACAATGTGCTTCTCAATTGGGAACCAGTAAAGCTCTGCTAGATGGTTAGACACAGAGGTGAAGGGAGAGATATGTAGGATTAGTCAAGCAGCAGCATTCTATACCATCTAGCGTCATACCACATAAACAGTATCTGTAATAAGGCGCCTTGTCTGTGTGCCCCTGGTGCACCTAGTTAAAGATGTGCCAATGCACAAACAGGGACAGTGCACCCTTTGCAAATTGTGACTCCTGGACTCTGACAGTCGAGCGCGTAGGAAGCCCCCAAACAGAGAGAGTCACTGAAGTATGAGTGGCAGATAATGACACACTGCACTATAGTTTTACAGCACTTTGTGATGATCTATCTGAGCATACCAATATAGTAAAAGCTATTCAAAGTAATGCAGCTAATGGACAGTGAACAGGAAAGAGCGTCATCAAAGTGAAAGCCCAGGTTGGTGGCGCCCTGCTGGGGGTAGGATGAGAGACAAACAAACTACATTCACATATTGTTAGTAGATGAATGTAATGTATATGAAGCAAGGAGCCAAAGCTTACTAGTCACAAAGCGCAAGTGTTCAATGGGTAATTTAAATACACGTCTCAACATGCCAGAGTTTAAATCAAATCCTAAAATTGCTAGTTGCAGATTGGGGTTGGAAGGACTTACACATTTCTGCTAATTCAAGACAATGACTGTGTCTGCATCATTTTATCTGTCATTGCACGGTTAGCAGTATTTCTGGGTGTGCCTTGCACTGATTGGAATCAAAATATGGTACCAAGACTAACTTTTATTCACTTTTGGTTATGTTGCCTGTGATTAAATTGTACCTTTTGCAGCTATGTTGCAATTTAAGTCTCTCAAATGTTTACTTACTGTGAGGATTTGGATGTATTATATGGTATGGCTTTGCAATCTTACTGTGGAATACACTCGCAAAACCTGTCTTGGGTGCAGTCAGGCTAGTTTGAATCACCTGAGGCTCAACCCTGGGTAACTATGGCTTTGAGCAGCAAGGTTTGCACAAAGGAACTTAGTGTAAAGCATTTCACAGTACCAAACAACGAAATAAGAAAGCCGCACAAAATGAAAGAAACACACCACCAATTTATAAAAATAGATTATATTTTATGAATTTTTAGAGCCCTTTGTGAACAAAATCCACTAGAGGGTTTCTGGAGGTACAGATTTTTAAAGGTTTTAGAACTTTTTAATTCACCCGCAAACAAACATTGGTCGATTTAAAATGTGAACATTCTTTGAAATGTTTGTAAATGTAAGTTCAGAAACTTTGACCCGGCTTGGGCTAATCAAACATGACAGGGAGAATGTCTGGGGGGCAATGGGGTAAGTTTGGCAAGTTAGCTGGTCTCCAGTGTCTGTTCCAGCCTTTACCACACAACTGTCAGAGACGTTAATGGAGTGGTCCTAATGCTGAGGATACAGGATAAAAAGATGCTCAAGTGGTCAATGGGGGTTTCTTTGTCATGATTCCTTACTCCCTCGGTTGTGTGGTGCATCTATGTCCACAGAACTCAAGGTCCCACAAAGTCCTCTTCCAGACTGAAGAAGGCCAGCTGCGCTGGACTACCATTCTCCGAACACAGTGGTCACAGTGAAATCCTTTGGTGGAGGCTAGTGTCCCTCTTGAGTAGTCAATCTGGACTCTGATGATACTCCTGGGTCCGACCGACTTAGGTTTAACTTCTGGCCATCAAGGATCAGTCCCTTGGAGTGCCTGGGACAGTCAGTGGCGATTCCTCTGAAGTGGCTAACAACTTGCTGGTTTGAGCTTTTTCAGCATTAATGTCCCTGGTGCTTTTACAGAGGGCCAGTCAACTGCCCCTTGGAGTCACTGCGTTGGTCTGGGGAATGGCTTTTCCCTGAGCCAGGAGCCACAGGCACAGTCCTCATTTTGCTACCCTAATGTGCAGCAAGTGCAGTCCAGCAGATGGTGCAGCCACTGTGTGCTGTACAGGGGTCAGCAGGGCAGACCTTCTTTAGTCCTTATTCCAGTTCTGATGTGATCTGAGGTCCAAGGGGCCAGGGGTACCATATTCATCAAAGGAAAATGCCCTGAGGGGACAATGTGGTCACTAGCCAATGGGCTACCAGGTCCCCTCCCTCTTGGTGATGACTTTTTGGCAATGTGTGGCACCTAACAATCCCAGTGTGCACTATTCCTCCCACTCCTAAGTTGTTTGCACCCTTCTTCAGCTGTTAGGAGCTTGGTAGCCTGCCATAGTGGCAAAACTGGTATGGCCACTGGGTTTCCCTTTCTGTTCCTGTCTTCAGCCTGTCTACCTGAACAAAGGGCAGCCCCTCAAGAGTGTTATTGCCCTTGCTCAATGCAGGCAGCTTTGTCTTTGAAGCTTGCCCTTTGGGCTAACACCCTCAGTGACTTCCTGTAAGAGGAAGTGACACCTGTTGGTGCAATGGGCTTATATTGCTTCTAAACCTGAGAGTTGTTCACAGTACTCCCTAGGCGGGCAGAAAGTTGTCTGTGGGCCAGTGTCCATATGAGGCTACTTGACCGGCTGGGTCACAGAGTGGCAACTTCCTAAAAGTTGCTTTACTTTAATAGTGACATTAAATTCAACCTGGTCATCAGGTCAGGTTTGATGCCACACTTTTAATTTGATACCTTACCGTACCCAGTCAGGTACTCCCATTCAGAAGTTGGTCAGGCTGAGGTACCAGTCGGTAACCCTGTGTTAGCCAATGGGGTAACTTCCACAGCCAAAAGACAACTTTAGGGGTTTTGCTCCTAAGTTACATATAAACACACATGTACTACTTAATAATATACATCTCGCTGCCTTAGAGCTCCTTAGGCCTTCCTTAGGGGAGACTTAAATATATTGTTAAGGGAAGTGGTGGCTTTGCCATTAGTGGTAATGTAAGTATTTGCCAAATGGGATAGCTAGTTTGACATATATTTTGTAATGGGTTTGAGCACTTACACTGAGGTCTGGTTAGCAGACCTCAGTGCACTCTCAGAGTCGAAAAACCAGCAGCTAGTAGTCTAATTGCGGATATAAGGAGTGTGGGGGAAGGAGGGGCATGCAAAAAGCCTGTTTTCTTACACTTATTACAAAATATCCATACTATACAAAAGAAACAAGATCATACCACCACAAAAACATTTGCCACTTATAGAATTTGCACTAGTATCAAGTCTGTTCTTTCATCTGATTCACACAATATTGGTAACAAAATGAGTAATAATGTGGGCAAACTGATTTTGGGCCCATTTTGCTCACAATAATAACCTTACTTATTGCGTCTTGGATGGGACTACTTGGTCGTCCCATTCAAAGGGTCTTTCAATACTTCAAAACATGTCTGTTACACATAAATGGCGATCAATAGTTCATATTAATACTTATGGAATTTAGTAAAAATGCAGTTGTAAAGTATAAAAGCATTAAGTTTACTGCTTAGTGAGAGAGCGAACGATAACATTTACAAACTGTTGGCAAGGCATAGGCAGGGACGGACTGGCTACCGGGCGTTTCTGTGTGCTGCCGAGCTGGGGGCTAATTTCTCTGCAGTGGGGGATGATTTTGTTGATGGGGACCTGCGTGCGTTTTGAAATAAAAAAAGCAAAACGAATTTTGTTCAGCACACGCAGGTCCCCATCAACGAAATCAGCCCCCAGTTCGGCAGCACACACAACCGCCCGGTAGCCAGTCCGGCCCTGGGCATAGGTGAAGTCCCACTTGAACGTAGTTGAAGGTAGATTTGATTAAAATACAAACTAACAACTCTGAAATTCTTTAATTATTAGGAGCTGTTAGCCATATCTTCAAAATGATGATACAAATGATATCACAAATGTTGTCTGACATCACTGGTGACATCACCTATCACCCCATCAATTACATAACTACTTTATATTGAATTGTAAGAAAGTTCTACAGTCAGCAACTAGATGCCCTTGTAATGCATAAACAGAGAAGAAGGCCTGTTTGACTTATATTTATTAGTGGTACATGTCTTAACACAGTGCCACTGTCACCATACATATACATATCAAACCATAGTTGTAGAGCAACAGTCTAATGATTCAGTGATGTCAGCGAAGATGTCAAGGATGATGTGATATGTTATTAGTGATTTCATTGATGATGTGAATAAAAGCTGCTTTAGTTACACTCACTGATAATATGTATCACCTTATTTTTTATGGTTGCAAGGCTGCAGTACCAGTTTCAACATTTCGATATCCTTTCAATGAACGCATATAAAAAAGGTTGGATTTCTAATGTTAGAAAATAGATTCGTAAAAAAGCAGTCATATATATGGTTTCATTGATGTCATCAATAACGTTACTAGAGACCTGCTGTGGAATGGCACAAGTGTTTTCATCAATTACTTAATTTCTGCTGTCATCTATATGGTTAATAAATAGAGCTTCCAAAATGTGCCCATCTATATATATAGTTATCTATCCACATTTATTTGGTGTTCGGTAAAGGAAGTATTAAATTCAAAATGTCCGCATTTATTCAACTAATAAATCAGTGCTCAGAACTGAATGCCCATTGTTAAGTGTTATAATCAGTCATATTATATTTTCCAAAATAAACTCATCAGAAAACATTACCATTATAGTGCAAAAATGTGTACATTTACAGTTATTTAGAAAATCTAAACCATGGGTATTTCATCCCTGGAATGGGAACAATTCCTGCATGTCAGACTATAGTAGACATTTCAAAAAGGTACCCTAACCTGGGTGTCATACTTCATCATCGGGACTCCTTATGGCTGCCTAGAGAATGTCCATAATAAGTAATGGATGCTGGTCCTGATGAGTGCCACGGGCCCTGTTATAGGGCCACTGAACTTTAACATGTTGATCACGGGGTGAAAGAGTGCTAATTCTCCTTTGGCAGCATACACTTGTTCAAGGCCGATTTTAGCACTGGTGGTGCCCAGTGCAACTGTGTTTACTGGCATCCCCAATGACCTCCTTCTTAATGAATTCCCTCTCTACCACCTTTTAACAATGACCGTCAAGCCCCCATAACCACCCTCTCTCACAAGCTTTTTAATAAAACGAGAGATTCTGCAGATATCTTGAGATTCACTTTATTTAAACCCCACCAGTAACTTGTGGCTGCGGCTGCATCAACTGACCAACTTTCTGTGAACACAGCTCGAGCAACGCGCTCTCGCTGATGTCATAACATTCCCCACACAAAATATAAAACTTAAAGAGAAATTACAACACTTTTCTTTTGATTTATTGTGCTACTCCTACTAGTGCACGGAATCAGAGCAGTTTACTCACGTTACACAGAGACAATGAATCACACATATGTAATCAGTGTATAGGAAGTGTTACATAAGAAAGAGGACTACAAAGTATAGGAGTCACATGTCATCCATACTGGTAGGCAGTATAGGTAAAAAGTGCATCATCTGGAGAAGCGCAAACCCAGAATTTAAAAAGTACCACCATGGTTGGGGGTTGTCTTTGCTAATAAGACTGGATTTCTACCTAAATTAACCATTTTTATACCATTAGGATGATTAAACACTGGGAAAAAAAACACTCTTAGCTACACCTTGCAGTTTCCATGCAGCTCTTTTATGAAAGTTAATACCTCACTGTTCTATATTAGGATTTTCATTTATAAATTGCAAGTATCAAAAGGTTCTCTCCGACAATAGCAGTACCGTAACTCACTAAACTATTTACATGATATGCACTTCTGTGATCCTCATGGTGCACGTGCTTTGCAACAGGCACTTTAACCCTCCGGGCTACTCTATGATGAGTCAAAACTTCCACAAGACAAAACTAGATTGCTCCCCAGCAGCTCCATTAATCACCAGAGTTTTCTTGACATTTTTATTCTTGCTTGCAAATTGCTGGAGGCAGCAGTAGGTGCTTCAAAATCCACTATACATTTGACAATACAGTGCCCCCATAAGTCCGCGCCCAGTATAGTGGCACCGATTGCACCACCCTAAAGCCGGCTCTCCACTTGTTTTTAACCATCACAGTAATAGTCAAGGAATATAATACCTGGGAGATTTTTTTGCGCACATTGTGGAATCCCTCTGTCTCAATCTACTAGTTGGAGATTCTGAAAAGTGCTCCCTTTGCTCAAGGAAGCCCACTCACCTTTAGAATAATTTTTGGTGTGCAAGGAGACCAGATGAGGACGCATGACACTTGGGTCTGTGTGTAAGGGCTTATTTTAATTTTCTTTTAATACTCATCATTGCCTGACACACAGGATTTGCAGTAATTGTTCCCATTCCAGGGATGAATTATCCATGGTTTGGCTTATTACTTACTAGGCGGGTTTCGCTTTTTAGGTCTCGGCCTGGCGAAAGCAGCGCATGCGCTGCTTTCGTCTTACGAGGGCTTCTTGGAATCAATACAGATTCCAAAGCTCTCGGAGGCGGAGTTGAAGCCCCGCCCATCTTCTTCATTCGATGGCGTCATCCTCCATGCAAAACGCAGGCTCACCATTGAAAAGGTGTCTTCTTAGTCCCTCCTTGTTAGTCCACTTTAGGCCCCGCCCACTGGGATTGGATCTCTCACTTGCGGCGTTACACCCTGTCCTTCAGTAGCTGCCACACACTATATTTTTTGCACAATGCTCTGTATGTCCTCTACGGCTTCCTGTCCAGCTGCCCCTCATCCGCCTGTACAAGCGTCGCATTTAACGCTAACATTCCTCGAGGCCGCCTGTACTAGCGTCGCACCCCTCATCTGCCAGTACTAGCATCGCACCCCTCGTCCGCCTGTACAAGCGTCGCTGGGTGAAAGGGCTGCTCTCGGAGGGCACCGCACTGCCTCCCCCAGGCTGCAGGCCTGTACCAGTGGCGCGGGATTGTCTCCCAGTGTGTGCACGTCTGTCACCCAATAGGTGTCGATCTGTCTGACCTGCGACACTGGCTTCAGGGCTGCCTGAGTGGGAGCAGGGCTGCCTCCCACCGAATGAAGGTATTTCTCCCCCGGAGTGCAGGGCTGGGAGCCCGGCTGCCTTCAGCTGGCTGCGGGGCTGTCTCAGAGGGGGCTGTGGTGCTCTCTTAGGGTACTCTGCGTGGCTGGAAGGGGTCGAAAGTGGGTGTAGGGCTGCCATCAAAGCGTGTGGATCCGGATTACCACACTAGCCGCAGGGGGATGAGCTGTCTGCCGGAGGGGGTAGGGCCAGTTCAGTCAGTCTGAAGCCTGCTCGGCACCACAGGCCCACGGATGCTGCAGTCTAGCTCTTCCCCCGTCCCTTTTGTTCGCCTCCCTCTGCTCTGATTATACAGAGGGGGCGGGTCGTTCACCCTCTGCCTGGCAGAGGAGTGGCGCCATGTCACAGTAAGAGTCCTCCCTGGCCGGGCTACTGACTGCTTCCTCTGCTCCCGGTCTCTGACACCAGACTACACAGCAGCTGCACGGCACTGTCAAGTGCACCCTGTGCGATCGGCCTGCACACTCCAGACAGCATGCATGGGCACTGGGTGCACACATGCAAGGATCCATGCACGCGAAGTTAAGGACATAGGAGTGGGCACTCAAGGGTTTGCACATCGAGGGTCACAGGCACTGGCATTTAAGGCACGCACATGCATATCTTTGGAGAAAACAACCATGCACATCTAAGGCACGGGTGCCTAGAGGCTCATGTAGGGGCAGAGGCCCGCGCAGCAAGGGCAAAACAGTGTATGTCTCCATGGGTACCAGTGGCAAAGACATGGGCATGCAGTGGAAGACTCACAGGCATGCGAAGGTAGAGTCACTGACGTACGACTAACAAGAGAGAGAGTTTCACACCTACAGTATCAGCACCTGCAGCATGAACGTCTTAGACCGGACAGACCGACGGGCTTATAGCAAAATGGCTGCGCCAGGGCAACGCGCACACCTAGGAGCCCGGTCAGACCAAAGAAACACACACTTATTAAACTACGGCCACCACAAGACCTGAAGCGAAGCGAGCAAGGATGCCACGGGCTATGGTGCAATCAAGGGGACTGAACCTACTGGTTGTTGTTGGGGTAGTAAAATATAGCAATTTTCAGGATTCAATGGGCCCCTCTGGGCACTGGGACCACTGCACCTGTTGCAACATTGGTAGCCACACCCCTGCTCGATACTAGAGACAACTACTGCTGACCTATGGACATTACAGGAGAAGGGGCACAGCAGGCATGGTCACCTTGAGACAGCAAAGAAGAACAGGCACAGGCAGCCCTCGCTAGGTCCACAGCAGGGCAGGGTCACAGGTGATGCTCTCTAGATGTCCCGCCATGGTGTGTAATGTTGCTTGCTCTGTAATTTCCCAAGTTCTGCTTCTACCTTCCTTCATAATCTCCGTTCCACCTGGATGGTCCCCACTGCTCACTTCCGGGTCTATTTTGAATGTTGCAGATAGGGGAGGCTACATAAGGAAACCCGTACTGAAGTATACCATCTAGGAAGGAGTCCAGTGTACATAGGCGCCCAGTTCACCATCATCTCAAAATGTGGCGAAGATTTATCATCATCGAGACGGGGCACGAACGTTAAAATATTCAAAAACCTGACTGCCTGGGGCGTGTCGGTGAACAGGATTAAAGTGTCACCTATGCAAAATTCGCGAAATCATATGATAGTGCAAAAAGAGAGTGATCAGATTGCTCGGGAAACCTACATCTCTAGGCCAGTGGTGGCTTGTTTTTGTAGGGGCCCTGTCCAACCAATACCCAGTAAGGATGGATTCTCTCACAAGACCTAACTGTGTATAGGTAATCCCCCACCTCTCCCATCCCCTGCCTCTCCCATCGGAATCCGCCCTTCGCATTTTCTAGAGGACCACTCTGGTGTAGTTTGCCTTGTGAAGCAATCACAGCTGCACTAGACAAAACCCAGCCCTAATTGCCATCACACCGGGGCCTGAAACTCCTCCTCCCACTTCCCATCTTCGAGTGGGTGGCCTGCATAATATTTAACTGCTGCAAATATCTCTTCTATTGATACTTGTTGCCAGCATACAAAGGCAGTCTGCAAGTGTTTTTCAATATTGTGGCGCAAACCATTCAAAAGGTAGTAACACAAGCTGTTAACCCTTCACCCAGGGGCTTTGTCATGCCACTGTGCTGCTGATAGATGTATAGTAGTCTCTCATAAAATGTGTGAACAGTTTTATCTTTGTTTTGTATCATGTGCATTCTTTTTTCCCAATCGACCTTTTGCTCTGGCGCCGTTTTTTAAATTAATTTTAGTACGCACTGTTCTTTTTGTCTACATCGGGGCTAGGCCATTATCGGAATCTCGAGCTGGTTCTGCTGAAGGCCAGCCAGTGTATGTCCTTTTATACAGTCCTCCCACAAGTCTTTAGGCATAATGGTGTTAAAAAGAATGTTCAAATCGGTCCAAAGGAACCCCCTTGCTGATAGTCAATTTGGTTTTGTATGCCAGCAATGGGGCTCCTTTAGCTTGAGAAAATCTCTATTAAATAATAAGTCAGCCTGTGAACAAGGTACAAAAATGTAGGCAGTGGAGTGACTGGCGTCCCTAGCAGGGGCTTCACGCAAAGGTAGAACTTTGTTTTCTTCATTATCATTTAGCGAAACGGCAAGGATTTGTTGTTGGGCCTGTAAGTCCTATTTAAGATTCTATTGATTGAGGTCTCTTATTGCTGTGTTAGTGGCTTTTTGGTTATGTAATTTTAGGCTTATCCCACATATGGACCCAGGTCACCCCACACGCCGCACGGTTCCTCGAGCCTGACCGAGTCTCTGCCCTCTGCCCCACCGCTGCCGAAGGCTCGCCCCCGGCATCCGGTTTCCGTGTTTTGTGGCTCCCCTTTGTACTTGTTTTTAGTTCCCCCAACAGTTCTTCCTGTAGTCTGTATTTTTTCCCCTTCCCTTGTATTGCTGTATTGTTTTCACAGGCGCTCCCTGCAGCCCTATGTGCCCCCCGCTCACCGCTTCCCGCCGCTGGTCACCCGCGGCCCCGCCCCCTTTCCCTTCCAGTTTCCCTGCCCTCGCCCATTGGCCACCCCGCTCCCGCCTCCCAGCTGCTCCTCCCTCCCACTTCGCCTCATATGGAGGACGCGCGGCAAGCGGGCACGCCGCTGGCGCGCCGCTGGCGCACCAAAGGCTAGCCTGTCCACGCCCGTCCGTGCCTGGACCGCGCCCAGCACCAGAACCCCTGGCCCCAGCCGATGCCAGGGTACCCGACCGAGATACGACACCGCCACCCTCATCGCACTCCACACCGGACGACCTGCTGTCTGCCACCAAGCAACCCCGAGGCGCACCCACGGACCCTTCACCTGCCAAGCCTGCAAATTCACCTGCCTCCGAACCGGCACCCCGCCCACCGAACACAGCAACGACAACAACAACCACCTCAAGTGCATCCTCCTCAACACCCGCTCCGTCCACAAACACACCGTCGATCTCTGGGTACTCCTTGATACAACAGCACCAGACGTCGCCTTCCTCACGGAAACCTGATGGAACGCCTCCTCGGCCCCCGACATTGCCATAGCCATCCCGGACGGCTACAAAATCACCCGGAAGGACCGCATCAACAAAACTGGAGGAGGAATCGCCATCATCTACAGGAACACCATCAGCATCACGACCAACGCCGAAGACACACTCACCACCGCCGAACACCTACACTTCCAGATCCACACGACCCCCAGACCACCCTCAGAGGAACACTCATCTACAGACCCCCGGGCCCACGGACACAATTCAGCGAAACAATCGCCGACTTCATCAGCCCACACGCCCTAGCCTCACCAGAGTACATCCTCCTAGGGGACCTGAACTTCCACCTGGTTAAAAACTGCGACAACAACACCACCACCCTGCTCGACAACCGGGCCAACCTCGGCCTCAAGCAACTGGTGGTCACGCCCACCCACCTCGCTGGCCACATGCTCGACCCCATCTTCTCCGCCAGCAACCACATCTCCTGCAGCCACTGCACCGCACTACACTGGACCGACCACAGCTGCATCCACTTCACCTTCAAGAAGACCACATCCCACCACCACACGCTACAGATCCCCCGCAGATGCTGGAGCAAAGTCACCACAGACCAGCTGACCACATTGCTGAGCCAGAACCCACCTGGCGACACCCCTGACACCAACGACACAGCACACAATCTCGCACAGTGGATCACCAACTGCGCCGACGACCTCGCTCCACTGAAGAAACCCCCAGGCAGGACTAGCAACAGGAAAACCTCATGGTTCACAGATGCCCTCAAAATCGCTAAGAAAGCATGCCGAACCCTCGAAAAAACTTGGCGCCACAAACGGACATCAGAAAACATGACAGCCCTCAAGAGCGCCACCCGCGAATACCACCAGATGATCCGCACCACCAAAAGGACATCGTTCAAAGAGTGGCTGGACAACAACTCCCACAACAGCAAAGAACTCTTCAGCATCGTCAAAGAGCTCTCCAACCCCAGCGCCAGCAACAATGACATCGCACCGTCTCAAGACCTCTGCAACTCCCTCGCCACATTCTTTCACCGCAAGCTCGCAGATATACACGACAGCTTCGGACCCCTGACTCCGCCTGCAGCTTTCGAACCAATGATCCCCACCACCAGCCTCAGCGCATGGGCGCCCATCAGCACTGAAGACACCACCGAGTCATGAACACCATCCACTCCGGCTCCCCCTCTGACCCATGCCCTCATCATATCTTCAACAAAGCTGACACCATCATCGCACCCCACCTCCGGAACATCATCAACAGCTCCTTCACGTCAGCCACCTTCCCTGGAAGCTGGAAACACGCAGAAATCAACGCCCTTCTGAAGAAACCAACAGCGGACCCCAAAGACCTCAAGAACCTCCGCCCCATATCCCTGCTCCCCTTCCCGGCTAAAGTCATCGAGAAGACCGTCAACAAACAGCTGACTGCATTCCTCGAAGCAAACAACTCACTCGACCCATCCCAGTCCGGATTTCGAGCCAACCACAGCACCGAGACCGCCCTAATTGCAGCCACCGATGACATCAGGACCCTGATGGACAACGGAGAGACAGCCGCCATCATCCCATTGGACCTCTCGGCAGCCTTCTGCCACCGCACCCTAATAACCCGCCTCTACAACACTGGGATCCAAGGAAAGGCCCTGGACTGGATCACATCGTTCCTCTCTGACAGAACCCAGAGTGTCCGCCTCCCTCCCTTCCGCTCCGAGGCCACCAAGATCACTTGCGGCGTACCCCAGGGCTCCTCACTCAGCCCAGCCCTCTTCAATATCTACATGATCCCCCTCACCACCATCGCACACAAACACAACATCAACATCATCTCCTATGCCGACGACACCCAACTGATACTCTCCCTCACCAAGGACCCAGCCACCGCCAAAACCAACCTCCAGGAAGGAATGAAACACGTCGCAGAATGGATGAAGCACAGCCGTCTAAAGCTCAACTCGGACAAGATGGAGGTCCTCATCCTCGGACAATCCCCATCCGCCTGGGACGACTCCTGGTGGCCCACGACGCTGGGCACCGCACCGACACCCTCGGACCATGCACGCAACCTGGAATTCATCCTGGACTCCTCCCTCACGATGACCAAGCAAGTCAACGCAGTCTCGTCCTCATGCTTCAACACCCTGAGCATGCTCCGAAAGATCTTCCGGTGGATCCCCACCGAAACCAGAAAGACGGTCACCCAGGGCCTCGTCACCAGCCGACTGGACTACGGGAACGCCCTATACGCAGGAACCACAGCCAATCTTCAGAAACGCCTTCAGCGCATACAGAACGCCTCCGCACGACTCATCCTTGACAGCCCTCACCACAGCTACATATCCGCCCACCTGAGAAACCTGCACTGGCTCCCCGTCCGCAAGAGGATCACGTTCAGGCTGCTCACCCACGCACACAAAGCGCTCCACAACATGGGCCCCGAATACCTCAACAACCGCCTCTCGTTCTACACCCCCACTCACCAGCTCCGCTCCATCAGCCTCGCCCTTGCCACCGTCCCACGGATTCGCAGAACCACCACCAGAGGAAGATCGTTCTCCTACCTGGCAGCCAAGACATGGAACTCCCTCCCCGCACACCTACGACTGACCCAGGACCATCTCACCTTCAGGAAACACCTCAAGACCTGGCTATTCAAGCAATAGCGGCACCCCCCCCCCCCTCCCTTCAGCGCCTTGAGACCCTCTCGGTGAGTAGTGCGCTCTACAAATGTATTGATTGATTGATTGATCACGAGCACAGCTGAGGGCCTCGGAGGCTAAAAGAACAAGCATTGAAAAGGCAATAGGTCTCACCTTTGATTAAGTTAAAGCCATTTGCTTTGCTAATGGTATTGTATAGCAAAGCAAATGGCTTTAACTTAATGAAAGGCGAGACCTATTGCATTTTTATGCTTGTTCTTAAAGTGAACTAAGTTGTGTTGGAGTGCAGGGACCTAGATACCTCGCTGCCTCTAGTCACGTCCCTCTTAGTTATGAAGGTTTTCTTTTTGGGTATTTAGAAATCTAACGTTTTGTTTGCCTCTCCATGCTGCTAATCTGACCTGGCAGTCCTGAGTGACAGCATGGAGACTCAGTAAAAAAGCACATTTCTGTATTTTTCAATTTGTTTTAAATAAACACAGGGAAACACATACTCTTCTGCCTATGTCTATGTGTTAAAATCAATACAAATGGAAACGTATGAGCCTTAATAACAAAAGCTAAGGCATCTGTAGACTTTTTTCAAAGCAAAGCTCAGATTCATCAATTGCTCTGTTGGACTCCCACTCCCATTGCCATTTTTTATATGTCGCTGTTAAGGTGGATATGGAGAGCATTGTATGTATGATATATATTTAGCCCAAACGCCAGTTTGCAAACATTATACACTATTTTTTGGATTTATTGAATTTTTTGTCCATACATTACGCCCAGGAACATCTTCTACAAACCAATGCACATATTATTATCACGTGCTTTCATTGAAGTTTGCAAAACTGGATAACATTTATGGCAGTTTTTTGAAATACAGCATACATTGTGATCTTTAAATGTATGTTGTAGATTTATCTATTCATCCACCAAGGCTCTAGGTATCGGGCACACTGGCTTTCTTGATGCATACTCTTCACAAACATGCATATATGTTTGTTTTTAGAGCAGAACGTGACTTGTGAGCTGCATGTCTATGCTGGAGACTGCCAGGGAATGGGCTTTCCACAAGCCACCTCTAGATGTTCATTAAAATTACGGTATATTTGTGTTTCTTTTAGCCCAAAATAAGTCGTGCCATGTATTCTATGTAGTAAGTATGCCAGGCTCAAGAAAAGTTCACCAAACCTAGACAATACGCAGAATGGACCAGCACTTTTATTCTTACAAAATGTGGTATATTTGTGTTCACATTTTTGAGTTTCTCACGCAGGAAATGACCTATGGCGATTTTCATGTTATTTCAATAAGTGATTGGATTTGTGACATGCCTTACAACTTTTTTACTCCTTTACCTAGTCTGCATCTAATGAACCTAGCGAAGGAAATGCTGTAAGTTTGGATTAACTTGGTGAAAAAGGACCAAAGCTTTTAAGGGTATAAGAATTGTATTCTGTATGGAGTGAGGAGTCAACCTTAACTACATCAGTGCAACAATGTCTCTGTAATATAATAGGCAACCTTTGCAACTCTGGGGCCAATTACGATGCTGTAGGAAACAGCTCCGACCCACTGTCTGCTGCATAATGACCGTTTGCTGCATAGAGCACAAGTGTATGGGCCTTTAGGCCTGCACATATTTTGCTCCAGAGTCTGGCGTCGCAGCCAGGGAGAGATTATATCAGCCCCTAGTAATATCTAGGGCCAGTGGACATAAACATCCACCTGAGCCTGGCTTGAAGGCCTGGGTGCAATATTGTAATCCTCAAGAATCACCGTAGGGCCTGGGGGGATGGAAACAATAACAAGCATTGGTAATGCATCGGTTCACCTATGTAATGAATGAAGAGCTGTTTTTAACAATCATTGTATGGGAGAAGGAAGGAGTTCCCTGACGGACAACATGGGAGTGGAGAGGATGTTGTGCAGTGGCCAGAGTTGCTGACTTGAGAGCCGGGGATCCCGGTTCGAGTCTCAGCGGCGCCGCGCACATTCTATGATTCTGTGCAAATCACTTAGGGCCTTATTACGATGTGGGTGGAATT
The DNA here is from genome assembly GCF_964261635.1 of Lissotriton helveticus. Lineage (NCBI taxonomy): Eukaryota > Metazoa > Chordata > Amphibia > Caudata > Salamandridae > Lissotriton > Lissotriton helveticus. Next base: position 495,496,773 of record NC_136070.1, on the reverse strand, counting down.
ACGGGCGCCCTACACCGTTGCGGTCTCAGGACCGACTGACGTCCAGCCACGTGCCATAGGGTGCAGGGATTAAAACCGGAGACCACACGCCCTTACAGGGCCCCCAAAGTCGCTTTCCATGTCCGAAAGCCCTACATGGAAAGTCTGTCACAAACCAACATCGTACTCCTGACAGCGGAAAAAACGTCTGTAGGGATTACGGTGGATCCTCCGACTGGCCGACAGGCTCCTTGAGCTTGAGCCCCTCGGAGTCCGACCGTCCAGTTTTACTTTCAGCCGCCGGCATTGTAATGCGGCGGTCTGAAGTGAAACCTACAATGTGATTTGGAAAGCCTCCGACCAGTGGTCGGAGGTCGGAGGCTTTCCAAGTCACATCGTAACGAGGCCCTTAATCTCTGCGGGTGATAAAGTGTAATATAAATATGCTGCAATTGTAAAAGGCAAACCTTTATGAAAATATGCTTCCACCAACACACATGTTAATAGTATTTCGGCAGTAGGAAGTTGATGAAAATGCAGGAAAATATGCTACCGCCAATAGAAATGGAGGCAAGGTAAGTGGCACGCACAGGAACCAATGAGAAGCCAGGAAAGAGAGGAGTTGGGATGTAAGTCCCTTTTACGTTTATATTAAAAAACAATAGGATCCTAAGCACTGTGCAGGCGAAACCGAAAAGGGCAGATTAGTGTTTTGTGTACCCCAGCAGAAAACCGCAAGCAAAACATACCACCCGACCTTGCACTATGACCAGGATGATCTCTGTTCTCCTAGCTGAGCCTAGCCGTGCCGTGCCTAACCACGCCCCCGCAGACCAAGCACAGTGATCGTCGAGAGGTTGAGAAATTGCGTGGAGACGCAGGAAGCGAGAAGCAGAGCGGCGTCCCGAAGCTGGAACCTACGAAGGTTTTGATTACCACAGGCCGTTAAACGAGCAAACCGCTAGGACCTTTCCCCCAGCCGCCGCACCAGCCGCGGACATCAGCGGCGTCCTCGGTGAAGAAAGCCCTCGCCTCGCGGTAGAGGCAGGAGCAAGCAGAGGCATACGACGACCCTTCCCCCCCCCCCCGCCCCCCCGCCTCGGATAGCTGCGGAGTACACAGAGCAGCGAGAGCCGGGGTGCGGGTGTGAACGTGGGTGCAGCGTGCGTGGAACGCTGTGGGTCTCACGAAATGCTGCAGTGGTAAAAAGACAGCCGCGTTTGAGAGCGCATTTGCCCTAAAGCCTACCCTGCCTCCAGTATTAAGAGGCGAAGGCAAGCAGGATAAGCAGAGCCGAGATGAGTGCTTAAGGCAAAACCACAAGCAGCACAAGGAGAATAAAGTCCAACCCCCACAGGGAAGTGGGTGAAAACAAAACAGATAGAGTTACAAGTGGGGCAAGGCAGCAGGCAGCAGGCAGAAGGCACCAAAGGTAGAACAGAGGTAAGTGAGATCCTTTTTAATATAAGTAAAAATTAAGCTACCACCGTCAGTATAGCAACAGTTTGGCGCCAAGAAATGGCACCTAAAAGAGGCCAAAAATTACCAGACGAGATAGAAAAGAGTAATTCACGGGAGGGCTCAAAATCCCCGGTTGAAAGCCAGGAAAGCCAGGCGACATCCGTAGAAAATAGTAAAGGGAGACGGAAGAAAGGAAAAGCCAAGAGAGTAACGAAGAACCATGTGAAGGCAAAAAGAGGATGTATTCAAACTCCCAGTAAATCGAAAGAGAATACGGCAGCATCAAAGTCTGTAAAAGAATTTGTAGGTAAACACTACAAATCATCAAACCCAGCAATATCATCGGCACTAGAAGAAGACATAGTGGAAATTGGCGCAGATAGTGGCGCAGATAGTGGCAAAATTATAAGGCTATCCAACGAAAAGAAGAGTCGGGCAAACAAGGGTGAAGGCCAGGAAGACGCCATCCCTGATAACGAGGAGATAGGGACGTACTGCAATTCATTGAATCTGACATTGCAGAGCCAAAACCACCAAATCAGGGCGCCTCGTCTATCATCTTCACCTAAAATGTTCTCACTACTGTCACAAGGGATCGAGGAGCTTAGGGGCAATGTAGATCAAAATCATAGCGCAATTTGGGGGGGTGCACCAGATCAATTCCATCAGCATCCTCCACTGCAAAAATCCCCAACTCAGCGAGATAGCCTAAAGGCAAGCTATCCAGCAATCCCAGTAAGAAATATGACACAGGATTCGGAGATCTCCGAAACCCCCACATCCTCACTGATGGAGCTAATTTTGTTAATGCAGAAAGCACTTCAGGGAATCCTGGAAGTATCCCTCGCAAATAACGGAGTGTTAAAAGCTCAGAAACATCACTTAAAGAAAATTGAGGATGAACTAGGAGAAATAAAAAGCCATTTACCAAGTAGGGTGATGGTAACAGATGCAGCCCAACCAACGGTGGAAAACAACAGGATAGTACTGGAAGAAGAAAGTGTGATATCTCTGGAATCCAAAATGAACTTCGTAGTACATACTGCAAAGGACTCAGCAATCACTATGGACAACGTATATATTTCAAGAAGACCAATGCTGATAAAAAGTTGTAGAGGGTATACCACAATCGGGCCCAGGTACAGGGCAGGAAGAACCAGGCAAAAGAAAATAGCAGGATTAAGGAATGTGAAAGAATCAAGGAAGGGGAGGAAGAAGCCAGTACTTAAAGCAACAGCCCCAACAGTGAAAACACATAGACCTGCCCAGACAAAGGCAAAATCTCCTACGCCACCTAAAACCCCGAGAGTGCCAAGGAACAAGAAGACGCTTCGGGAGGCAACAGAGATCCCTCCCCCCACTTGCATGATAAGTCAAAGAGCAAGGCCAAGGGAGGAGCGGTCTATTAATCAAAGGAGGATAAGAGCACAGAAATATGGCGAACCCAATAGGAGAAACAAAGGGCGGAGAGGAGGAAGAACAAGTATCAACCAAGGGAACGAAACGAACAAGAATCTATGTGTGAGTGAAGAGAACAAATGGTTATTCCTGGATCTGATAAGTGCAGGGAGGAAAAGGAAGTCGTTAAGAGCCATAAACCCCCCAAATAGAGCACAGATTCTAGCCGCATTCGCAAATTGCGGCAGCCTGAGAGGAATCGGAACTAAAGACCTTCAGCAGGTTGGCTTTGAAGAAAATAAGCAGGGAAAGGAAATAACAAAAATTACCCTATATTCCGACCTGGTAAAAAGGGCAATCCTGAATGCCTCAAGTGAAATAATGCAACAGGGATTAAGGATTATCCCCGAGTGTGAGACAAAATCTGCGAAAGAATACAACTTTTTAAAACATCATGCGGGGCTCCAGAAGAGACAAGTTACTGTTTATAAAGAATCAAAAGGCGACCGAAGTGCGCTGAATATTATAATCAATAACTCAGGCAAAGACTCTTCATGGGGTAACTGGTCGTTATATAATACCCCCGAGGGGGAAAGTATTGTAAGAAATACCATGGATACAGAGGATGAAGGCGGTATGAGCGACGTCGAATAGGACGGAGGGGGTTCGCAAGAACTAGGTCTCTTATCTTGGAATGTAAATGGGCTAGGCAATGATCAAAAATGGGAATATATAAAGGAAATTTTAATCAAGGTAGACATTGCCTGCCTACAAGAGACCTGGTTATGCGACGATACCCCAACTCTGGTTGGCTATGCCCAGATTAATCATCCCGCTATAAAGAAAAACCGTGGGAGGCCGTCTGGGGGCCAATTGACATTGGTATCAACAAAAGTATTGAGGGAATTAAAACTGTTGAAAACAAATTGCAAATGGGTTCTAGCAAGTAGGATCGAACTCATGACGGTGGATCAAAGTTACAAAATGTTGATTTTATTAAACGTATACATGCAGTGGGATAATGGGGAAGAGTATGTAAGGGAAATGAGATTTTTTAAAAATGATATAGATAGTATTTTAGAAAATTATCCTGCAGATACAGTAATGATTCTGGGAGACTTCAATCACAAACTGAACCCAAAAAAGGTTGATATTTGGAATAGGGAACAGTTAGAGGTATACGGTATAAACCCAGCAAGGTTCCCACCTGGGGAAATAGCGAGACAAGACCGTGACCTAATAAATATCCTAGGAGGCAGGGGCTTCCATTGTGTAAACGGAAGAACTGAGTCTGATACACCAGCGGGAAAAACATTTATTCCAGGGCAACAGAAGTGCCCAATTGATTATATCTTTTTACAGGCTAGGAATTTCCACCAGATTAGGCATTTCAAGCTAGAACAGAAAGAGGTGAGCGACCACAAAACCCTACACATGGTAATAGCGGGGGGCAAGAAATTACAGCGTGAAACAGTGTCTACCCAGGAGGTTGAGTATCCTAAACGAGTGACAACACGTTTAACAGAGGAATTCGTAGATAAATTGAAGGCCATGCAAATAAAAACAGCCCCCGAAAGCTATGAGAATAAAAAACTAGAATGGTTTATGAAAAAACTAGAAGAACTAGTTCAATGCCTGGAGATAAAATTAAAAAGGGACAAGCCGATAAGGGCAAAACATTCAAATCGTAGCAAAAGGTTCTCTGTGGAGTGCCAAAATAAAAAAAGGGAGATAAGAGCTGAACAAAGGAAACAAAAAAAGAAGTTTACACTAGAGAGATATGAGTACCTAACTAAGCTGAAAAAAGAATTCAAGCTAATGGCCCTTGAAGCAAAAAGGTCATATAAAGAAAAATGCTGGCAAGAACTCTTAAGCGCCATAGAGAATAAAAACCTAAGGCAATTCTGGCAGCTAGTAAAGGCAGCAGCTGGATCATCAGAGGGCGAATTAAGCTGTGTGGTGAGTGAGGCAGCATGGGATTCCTATATAAGAGAACTATACGGGGTGAGGGGTCCAAGAGAGGAGATGAAGGCCAAATCCTGGCAAGGAATCTCAGATGAATTTTTAGTTAACTTTAATGAAGAACAAGTCGAGAACATAATAAAAGATCTTAAGTTAACCCGGGCAGCAGGCCCAGACAATTTACCTGCAATAATCCTGAAGACTGAGGTCAAATGGTGGGCAAAATTCCTTGCAAAGATGTTCCAGGTAGTACTAAAAGAAGGAGTAATTCCCCCAACCTGGAAAGGGGCCATAATCAGGCCGATCCATAAAAAGGGGAGCAAAGACGCTCCAGGAAACTATCGGCTGATTAATCTCCTAGATATTGGAGAAAAAGTATTCGCTAAGATTGTCCTAAAACAACTGAATATGTGGGTTGAGGCGCACCAAATAATCCCCATAGAACAGGGCGGTTTTAGACCGGGCCACTCGACAATAGACCACGGGTTTGCCCTATGGGCGATGGCGAGGAAGTCGACGGAACAAAATGGCAAGTTATGCTGTTGTTTCGTCGACTTCAAAGCAGCCTTCGACTCTGTGGATCGAGTTAGCCTTTGGGATACATTAAAGAGGCTAAATATCCCAAATGACCTTCTCACTATAATAATAGAACTCCATAGGGAAAATTGGGGGCAAGTAATTAAAGACATTGGGGGCTCCCTAACTCCCAAAATACCTATTGTCAACGGGCTAAGACAGGGTTGTGTGCTGGCCCCTCAGTTATTTTCGATTTTTCTGTCAGACCTCCCGGCACACCTTGAGGTGGAAGGTAGTGCCAGTCCTAAAATGGATGGAAACAAGATACCCTGCTTATTGTATGCGGATGACCTGGTGATAGTAGACCAGACCGAGAGAGGCCTCCAAAGGAAGCTAAACGCTTTCAATATCTACTGTGCTAATAAATTCTTAACCATCAATCTGGACAAAACTAAAACCCTATGCTTTGGGAAAAAGCCATGCAGATTCAGATGGTTCATAGGGAACATTAAACTTGAGACCGTAGATGAGTACCGTTATCTGGGTATCTGGTTCGACAGGGCCTTAAATTGGTCTACCCACATGGAATCGCAAAAAGTAAAGGCACTCTCCTCCATATGTGGCCTAAAAAGGTTTAATGGGGACTATGGCGAGAAATCACACCGTCCATTACTCAGAGCCTTTGATGCAATGATTCCCCCGCAAGTTTTATATGGCGCAGAGATCCTTTACTTGAGCGGTAAGGGATCTTGGGACACAATAGAGGGCAACTGCATAAAAAGGCTCCTATCTCTTCCTCAATCGGCAATGATACAAGCCATCAGAACTGAATTAGGTACAAAGTCTTGGGTGACTTTAACCCAGATGGCTGTGATCAGATTTTGGAAGAGACTAGACGACCCCGAAAGTAAAAAAGTAGCATATTGGTGTCGTAAAGAAATACAGAAAAGCGAGTTAAAATGGGCAAAGTCCAGTAGGGAAAAATTGAAGGGGATTTGCAATGCACTGGAGATCGAACTGGATGTGAGTTCATTCCAAATACTTATCTCCAAAGGCGATCTGAAGCAAAGGGGGAAAGAGGTCTCGAAATCAACTGATATGGGTTACCTAACTAAGAAAAAATCTGTGGCACACATGCTAAATGCGTGGCCCCAGGATAATTGGTTCCCATATCTCGATAGATTACCCAACCGTGGCCTCAGGCAAGAGATACTGAGGCTTCGAATTGGTATCAATCCATGGGTAACAAACAGAGACCTCAATATAAGAATGTTAGATGAGGAAGGTCACTGTAGGTGCAACTTGAGAACTAAGGGGGACTTGATGCATTTCCTGTTAGACTGTGTGGTACTCCTAGAATATAGGAAAAGGTGGCTGCGCCCAGTATTTCTAAAATATGAGGTAAAAACAAGGTTTCAGGCGGTGAAACTCCTTTCTGAAATCCCATACTTGGATATTGTAATAGCCCTTGGGAAGTTCTTAAAGGAGGCCCTTGGGGCGCTAAGGGCCAAAGAATAACCTGCATTACTGTATTTTTTTAGTTTAGCATAAGAGACCCTCGGAGGGATAAAAATGTGTACAGGTTTTAACATTTGTATATAAATTATGTAGTTTTAAAATGATGTGTATGATATTTTAATGGATACGTTTTTAAAAATAATAGGTGTACAATTTTATGTTACATACTCAAATCGGCGTTTTACTCACTGTATTGTTTAAAGACCAAGGTCATAATAAACATATATTTTGACTTGACTTGACTTGACTGTGTGCACACATGGCCTTTGAGAACGCACAGAACATGAACTCCTTCTTCCAGGCCCCCTGCAATGTAAGGTTATAGGTGCCTGAGAAATAAATGGAATTAGCATCAACTACAATTTACCAAATACAGTGTAACCCATTTGGCCACACAGTAAAGATCAGAGTTGATTCATTGATTTATTACAAATTCAAAGCCACGCTGATATAAATCAGTCTCAGAAACATAGTATAAAAATACAGAATAACTAAGCGATATCTGAAGCAACGTGCAAAATGTATCCTCAATGACAGAAAACAAATGGGAAATTCTGTAGAGGCTATACAAAGAATGAGAAATAAAGTCTGATGAGAAGCTTGAAAGTTTTAATCCTCTTGCCTTTACATGAGGTTGATTAAGAAGACCTACTATTCTAAACTAGAAATCAGGGAACCCTCTATTAAATCAGGGAAGTATAGAAAGGTGTCAGCATACCAGAACCTCTGTAGACGTTCTCTACAGGGCTGTCTTAACAGCATTATAGGCCCCTGGGCAAAGCAATGCACTGGGTTCTCATATGAATTAAAATGTAAATTATTGATAAATAGATAAGCATGGGGCTCTATGCTCGTGGGGACCGCGGCAACTGCCCGTCGTGCCCAAGGGTTAAGACGGTACTGTTTCTCTAAGGGAAAACAATATTGTATGGTATAAAGCCACACACAGAGATGTCGCAAAGAAGTCTGTACCTCTTAGAGTCTAAAGTGCATCTGAACAAAGCTAAAGTGTAATCCTCAGTTATACCTACTGCCGAACATCTGAGAAAAAAACGCTTTGACACCTCGTCAGGGGTAATAAGCGCTATACAAATGCAATTACAATACAATACAATATGCCACATGTCTCATTAATTTTCATCTACAAACAACAAAACCTTGGCAACTACACTCGAGATTTCTTTCCTTTGGCCCACACAGTAAAACATCCTTGAATTTCTCCCGTCTCCATATTCTGCTCGTACAGTAGCACTCCCTTTGTTTGTTAGATCTTCTTATCCTTGACAAAAGATACTCCTTTAGAGCTTAACTCTATCTTTTACACAATACCTTCCTTTAACCATGATCTCATGCAACTGCACCTGCAGAGGAAAGAAAAATATTGCATCCAAAGCAAACATTCCTGTTAAAGTTAAAACTTTAAAAATTCCCAGTGATTAAGGCCTCTGCTCAATTTAGTACAACAAGCATCTTAATACACATTAAATTCAGATTACAGCTACATATACGGTTACAATAAAGATGTAAAACGTTATTCAAATGTATATATTTTCAGTTAAAAAATACATGGAATGTATTATTTAAATGAATCCGCAGATATATAAGAATTGTTAATATTAGTCGTCACAGAAATGTAGATATATGTGAGAATTGCAACTTGTTACTGTAAAGAAAATGTTGAGATTACACATTAGATGCACTGTCTGTAACTGTTCAAGTGCACTACATTACATTAAGGTTACATCACACGAGTACATAAGGCCATACGTAAATACATATATACGGCCTATTTAAACATGAAAGGACGGAGCCAAAATTATGCGGCACCACCTTCAAGTATTACTTCCAACCGAGAACAAGGCCTATGGTGGACTATTTGTACTATTGTCCCCAGTTAAACCCAAGGATGAGGGAGAAGCATTTTCAAACAAAGCTGCATCCTGGTCTTAGAGGTGAAAGAAAAGACTGTGCGCCCTTGTGCACTCTCAATCAATCAATCAATCAATCAATCAGAGTACTTGTAAAGCGCGCTACTTACCCGTGAGGATCCCAAGGTGCTGAGGGGAGGGGGGTGGTGCTACTTCTCGAAGAGCCAGGTCTTGAGGAGTCTTCTGAAGGCGAGTAGGTCTTGGGTCTGCCGTATGTGGGTAGGGAGGGTGTTCCAGGTCTTGGCGGCAGGTAGGAGAAGGATCTGCCACCGGAGGTCGTTCGTTGGATGCGGGGGACAGCGGCGAGGGCGAGGCTGGCGGAGCGGAGCTGGCGGGTGGGGGTATGGAAACTGAGTCTGCCGTTCAGGTAGGCTGGTCCGGCGTTGTGGAGTGCTTTGTGTGCGTGGGTGAGGGGCTTGAAGGTGATCCTCTTGTCAATGGGGAGCCAGTGTAGGTCTCTCAGGTGGGGGTGATGTGGCTGCGGCAGGAGACATTGAAGATCAGTCAGGTGGAGGCGTTTTGGATGCGTTGTTGTCGTCGTAGGTGTTTGGCTGGGATTCCTGCGTAGAGTGCGTTGCGTAGTCCAGTCTGCTGCTGAAGAGGGCCCGTGTCACCGTTCTCTTGTTTCGGTCACGATCCACTTCTAGATCCTGCGGAGCATGCGGAGGGTGTTGTAGCAGGCGGACTAGACGGCGTTGACCTGCTTAGACATGGAGAGGGAGGAGTCGAGGAATAATCCTAGATTGCGTGCATGGTCGGTGGGTGTTGGTGCTGTTCCCAGTGTGGTCGGCCACCAGGAGTCGTCCCAGGCTGAGGGGGTGGATCCGAGGTTGAGGACCTTCATCTTGCCTGAGTTCAGCTTCAGACAGCTGCTCCTCATCCAATCGGCGACGGCCTTCATTCCCTCGTGGAGGATGGTTTTGGCAGTGTGCTGGTCCTTGGTGAGGGAGAGGATGAGCTGGGTGTCGTCAGCGTAGGAGATGATGTTGAGGTCGTGATGGCGGGCCACTTGTGCGTGGGGGCCATGTAGACACTCTGCCTTATCTAACAGCTGGGGAATGAAGGCTGTGTGCACTTTGATAGGAGCCAGGGAGTCAATCCCACTGTAGAAAAACAGCGTTTCTCTTGTAAATACCAAAGCTGCCCGGCGCAAGACACCTCTAATTCACTTCAATAATAGTTACCAAAATAAAGAGGCAGGCGCTGGACACTGGAAGGCAAGAACAGGTTTATTACTCCAGAGGAGAACACATCAACTCGGACACACAGGATGTCTTTGGGAGGTGCTCTAACAACTTCTCCGCTGCTTTCTCTTTTATACAGTATTATAGCCATTTTATTGGTGGTCAAACATCCTTGGAATTCCTGCCTCCAGCCGGTTCCCACACAGATCCACCAGCTGTCGTCCCCTTCACGCCCCCAGAGATAGCCTCTGAATACAACGTACAATCTTACAGTACTAGCCTATTTTTCGCGTGGAATAGGTGGATTTAGGCCTTCTTCATTCTTTGGCCGAAACTCTGATGTAACCTAAAGAAAAAGAAAAGAGGGGGAGGGGGCAGCATTCAAAGCATATCAACGCGCGTTATAACGAAAATATTTTTACTTACCATGTATCTGACTTATCTCATGGGATGCAGTCCTTGGCAACTCGGCATTGAAGCCCAGAAGAACTGTTAGTGCGGCAAAGATAACCAATGGTAGGACGCTCACTACATAGATCGTTCGAGTGTGGTATTACGGACCGTGTGTAGAAAAGAGTGAGAGGCCAGAGGTACTCAGTATATGGTGAGGGGGGGGGTGATGGATCAATGTTTTCTACAGTGGCCTGGGGCCTTTCCTATTCGTGGAGCATAGAAACTATAGGAGGTAGCAAGTTTCACTGGGTGCATTCGTGCTTTTAATGGTATGAATTTTTGTTACACGGTAAGACCACTAACAGATTTGTCTAATGTCTGCATGGAGATCAGTTTTGCGGGCGGGTGGAAGACACAGCGCAGTTCTAGTTCGGTAACGCGGTTGCACAATTGTGCCAGAAAATTACAGATTCGTAATTGCCAAAGCTGGCAGACCTGTACATGGGGTCCACAAACACGGACTAGGCCATGCCCGAAATGTTTGTGTAAGGCATACTAATCTATAACACACAAAAGAAACTGTGCCTTTCTAAAAACCGGTAATATGCATTTGTGCCGACTGCTAAAATACAGTGTCTAGAAATGTTTTTCATATATAATCTAAACAGATGACCGCTGCGTTAGGAGGTTACGAGAGGTTAAAACAGAGCAGGGCTTTTCTAAAAATGTTCATTCTAATCATATAACTTGTGCAAGGACATCAAACGCTAATATTTAAAATGAGCTTTCTTGCGATGTTTTTCAAGCCCTGACTTTGGCCATGCAGGCAAATAAGTTTAGAGAAGATTATTCTCTCCTTTTTACCTAATACTTTTATAACTCACTTCTGCCTAATGTTAGACTGGATGGCATTCCTTTGGTGAGGCTCAGGAGCATTTGAAAAACTCCTCTGAAACACGTGGTGTGCAAAATAAAGATTACGATGTTTTAGGACTCCAAGAACCAGAATGCACTTGGGGTTCATAGCTAACCAATTTCGGGCTAATGTACTTCTTTGGGAACCTTAAAACTGTAATATAAACAAAAATTCCTAGTTTGAAAAAGGCGCGCTTTTGCTCCTCCGAGGGAGCTGGTAAGTAAAAGAGGTTCGATCTACTGCCCTCTTCATTGATATATCTAAACGTCAGGATCTTTACCAATTTCTTACGTTGTAGGAGTGCAAAATAGACAGATCTTGACTATTCTTTTGACGATGTTTCTGCGTACTGTATCTTTTTAACTTTTTAGAATCGAGTTACTTCATTTAACTGGCCATTTAAATTCGAGTTTCTTCTTTGCGTATTTGTTCCACAATGAGTCATACATTATGGGACAAATATCATACTTTTTATTCGACAAACAATTCAGGCTTAAACAACCATTTTCCAATAACTTCAGAAAAGACAGGCATGATGGATATCGGTCAAAACAAAGCTCTCATTTAATCCTAAATTCAGACAGGAAGTCTGCATTACCTGTCCTTTACTATTTGCAAATAGTAACCATTGTTCAAAACTACCAATCAATCAATATTTACGATGCTAATTCCATGTGTCTTGTTGACGGGCTATTCCTAGCATTTCCATTTTAGCGGGGTCAAAAGATCCCATCAGTGGCCTACTGATTTTCTCGATTCTCCCTAGTGAGTTTTATGCCATAGTTTGCAAAAAGCTACAGCGATTAATCTGTATTTCAAATACATGTCCTTTTTATTAGGGGTGCCCTCTGGTGGAGCCGGATGACTGACCTCTAATAAACGGTCCGGTCCAAAACAATCAAACAATGTCGAGAAGACAGGCATGACGTACAAGCGGTCAATATAAATATCTCATTAGGTCGTGGACAAAGGTCCACACTACCTGCCCTTCGCTGTCTGCAAAGAGAGAGAATATTCCTATTCTTTGTTGTTTGCAAGCAGGGAATGTCTCAAAGAACCAAATAACCAAATAACCAAAGAACCAAAGAACTAAAGAGCGCAATACTAGTATTCAATCCAAACAATTCCAAGACAATCAATCAAACAATCAAATATCAGTTGTTTTTCACGACCTTACCCAGACCGTATGGACAGTTCTTCGCCTTCCCCTTCCAGCGCCTGATCGTCCTCTTACTCCAATTTTACCGCGGCTCTCCTGTGGGATCCCAGTCAGGACCGCAGGGCACTCGAGAGAGGTCCGTTCGGAACCGGTGAAGTTCGGATGATCGGCTGCCCAGGCGAGGGTCTTTTTCAGGCAGGTGCACTTTCCCGATCGTTGCAGATGTTCACTCTGTCGTTAGGACCTCTCTCACCGGACTCACGTGTCGCTGATAGGTCCCACATTGGGCGCCAATTGTAGAAAAACAGCGTTTCTCTTGTAAATACCAAACTTGCCCGGCGCAAGATGCCTCTAATTCACTTCAATAATAGTTACCAAAATAAAGAGGCAGGCGCTGGACACTGGAAGGCAAGAACATGTTTATTACTCCAGAGGAGAACACATCAACTCGGACACGCAGGATGTCTTTGGGAGGTGCGCTAACAACTTCTCCACTGCTTTCTCTTTTAAACAGTATTACAGACATTTTATTGGTGGTCAAACATCCTTGGAATTCCTGCCTCCAGCCGGTTCCCATACAGATCCACCAGCTGTCGTCCCCCCTCCCAAATATAACAGATGATTGCTATCTTGCAGCCGGACATTCCGACAGGATCTAAAAGTGTGTGGGATCGGTCAGATCTGAGGGTTCGTGTTATTGATTAAATCAGACTTTTTTGTTAGTGCTACAAGTCCTGCCGTGTGGGGGCAATAAACTATGTCTGCAGGGGTCAGTTAGTGCCTGAGACCGGATCGGGTGTCCAGGTGCGGTTACAGGGTTATCAGGAGGCCTTGCTCATGTGCAGAGGATGAAAGGACAAATGTGTTTTAGGGTGGGAAGTGGCTCAGGGGCATTGCCAGGCTGACAAGATTTTATGACCCTAGTACGTGTGTTCAGGCTTGGTCAGGGTGCTGGGGATGATTGCGAGGTCAGGGTGAATCAAAGGTGACTAGCAGTGAGTGAAATGGCTGCGATATCTAAAATGGTTGCTGCTTACGTGCACGCAGTGGCTCTTGTTAAGCAAGATGGCGCCGGCGATGTTCACGTCTGTCGATTATATTTTAACACCACTAGCACTTTCTCCCTCCCCACCCTCTCTGGCCTGTAAACAAACTAAGATTAGGGTGACCAGACATCCTGGATTTATCTGCCCTGCCCCCGTTTTCACGAGACTGTCCCGGTATACCGACACTTTTCATTTTTAGGTCGAGCCTAGCGGCAGCACGCATGCACTACCCGACCTGCGAGGCATGCAGTAGTAGAGTATGCTGTGGAAACCTTGCCCACTCTCCTCCCATATTTTTCATTGGCTGTTGTCATTGTCCTTGGTAAATGCTGGCTTCCGATTCATTAGGAGGCTTGTTAGTCCCTCCTTGTAATCACCTTGTCGCCATTTGTTACCGCCCATAACAACTGGACCTTTTACTTGGCACATTACATGGTCAGCTTTATCTAGGGGCTCAGCACTATTTCGTTAATGGGCACTTTTGGGGACAATGGCGGATGCTATTTTTTTGTATTTGTATTCTGAGAGCGTCGGTCACTTCAAGGGCACCGTACTACGTTTATTTATTTATTTATATTTAACTTTCATGTTGAGCTTGTCATCCACTTCTGGGACACCGTGCTCTGTTTATTAATTAATTTTTTTTAAACTTTCATTATGAGCACGCTGCCCGCTTCAGGGACACTGCACTCTTTTTTTTTTTGTGTGTTTTTTTTACTTTAAAACTGATCGCAGCGTCACTTTAAGGACACCGCACCTGGTTTCTTTTTTTTTTTTTTTACTTTAACACTGAGCACGGCGCCCACTTTAAGGACACCATGCTCAGTGTTAAAGTAAAAAAAAAAGGAAACCGAGCGCGGTGTCCTTGAAGTGGTGTCGCCCGATCAGTTTTAAATGTAAATATTTGCAATGCAGTAGGTCTCGCATTTACGCGAGTTTAAGCTATTGGCATTGTACATGACAATGTCTTTTATTTAAGTATTAAAAAACAAAATAATAGGCATTGTTACTTATAATGCCAATAGCTTAAACTTGCATAAATGCGAGACCTATTGCATTGCAAATGCTTGATTTCAATAGATGTCTCAGTTTTTTGGGACAAAGAAAGGTCAAGTCAATCTACAAAGCAGAATTTTAACTATGCTCTCCTCTTAGCAGGCATGTCTAAAGTCTAAAGTGATTTAAGTTGTTATCTGTTTCTTTTTTTTTTTTTATTTCTGAAATTCTTTATTGTATATAGAAAAATATAATTTTACATACATGGAAGAGGCTTATACATGAGTGGAAAGAAGAAAAGAGAGAAAAGAAGAGAGAGAGGGGGGGGGGGGATGGGGGGGGGGCATTCCATACTCTTGAGATCATTCGCCAGTTCGTGGTCTCATAGTCCAAAAGTCTCATAGTCTGGTGGTCCATATTGCGCCCATTGGTGTTCCTTGGCGTTTGTTGTCAGGCCGCTTGTTCCCTGCGCCACCCCGGGGGACAGTAGAGAGAAGTCTAGGTTATAGGTTATAGGTTGAGTAGGAGATGTGCTCGGTGTTCTGTTGGCACTAGCCTATTTCGGCCTGTGACCCCAGTTATTCATGGCGGCTTGTGTGATGATGACAGGTAGCGATCTAGGGATCCCCACATGGTCGACTGTTTGTGCGTCTTCGGTGTATGTTTTGCTGTTATGTTGTCCGCCCCCCTCAGGAACGTGACCCAGTTGAGCCACGCCTGTGGAGCCGCCTTTGATGTGTCCTTCCAGTTAGTTAGGACGACTTTGACTGCGGCTGTCAGCATGAGATCTATGAGGTCCCTGTCCTCCGTCTTAGTGATCGCCTGGGACGTAAACCCTAGCGCTAGGCCTGTGAGGTCTGTTTGTATGTCTGTGCCTGTGATCTCGTGGATAAGTGTTCTGATCTTCCCCCAGAAGTCCTTGATTTTTGGGCATTTTAGTAAAAGGTGTTCTAAGTCTCCCCTTTCTTCATCACAGTTCCAGCACACGTCGTTGTCTCTAATGCCTACGGTGGCTAAACGGGCTGGTGTCCAGTATGCCTTGTGTATCAGCCAGAATTTTGTCTGGTTCAGCGTGGCCGTTACTTTTTTTCGGCTGGTGGACCTCCATAGCTCTGCTCTGTCTTCCTCACTGAGTGCTTGACCTGCTGCCTCCCCCCAGAAGTTCATGACCTTGTCATTGAGTCTGGTGTGTTTGGGGCTTAGGATCTTGTAGAGGTGTGCTACCTGGTGTCCCAGTGTGTTCAGACTGTTAGCCAGCTGTATTATCGAGGGTGTCTGGGTGTTGAGGTTTGCCTTCCTTATTGCGACCTTTATCTTCAGGAAGTTGTATAGTTCTACGCTCTCTAGGTTGTACTCTCCTTTCAGGGTGTCGAACGTTACGTCGGCGCCCGTTATCTGTTTCTTTGAGACTGCACAGGAGGAGGTTAACTGCGTGCTCCTAGCAGAGGGAAAACAGAGTGGGGAGGAGTGGTCAGGGTGGAAGTCCTGTCACAGCTAATGGTATCTAAATATGTGTGTGTGTGTGTGTGTGTGTGTGTGTGTGTGAGTGTATATATATATATATAATAAAGAGCAGGTGTGTAAAATCGTGTGGTTGCTGTGATTCCAGTCCTCATGGCTCGTGAGCAAGGGCGGAGACCCGAAACGCGTAGAGCCGCGCATGGAGGAGAAAGTGAGAGCCGTAGCTGCTGGGGCCCGCACTGCAGTCAGCCAAGTCTCTGGGAGGCTTTCCTTACATGGGGAACCCTTTTTGATTAATATTAGCGACCATCCCGGCCGCGAGGAAAGTCCGCCGCTTCAACGCGGATCCCGGCATCTGGAAAACTCCGGAAGTCATCAAAGGAGCAGAGATGTCTGCATGTGTGGGGTGACGTATGCCAACAGAGACTGTTTTTCCCTTTATCCCTGACCACTTGGAATTTTAATGTAAGGACTGTGAACACTGGCACCAACCAACTGGGGACAATATCGATTTTTGCCTGCTGTAACCAGAATGCACTGCGTGCATAAACGCTGAGAAGCCAAACTACACACCCACTAGGGCGGAACTTTTTGATAATAAAGAGCAGGTGTGTAAAATCGTGTGGTTGCTGTGATTCCAGTCCTCATGGCTCGTGAGCAAGGGCGGAGACCCGAAACGCGTAGAGCCGCGCATGGAGGAGAAAGTGAGAGCCGTAGCTGCTGGGGCACGCACTGCAGTCAGCCAAGTCTCTGGGAGGCTTTCCTTACATGGGGAACGTTTTTTGATTAATATTAGCGACCATCCCGGCCGCGAGGAAAGTCCGCCGCTTCAACGCGGATCCCGGCATCTGGAAAACTCCGGAAGTCATCAAAGGAGCAGAGATGTCTGCATGTGTGGGGTGACGTATGCCAACAGAGACATTTTTTCCATTTATCCCTGACCACTTGGAATTTTAATGTAAGGACTGTGACCACTGGCACCAACCCACTGGGGACAATATCGATTTTTGCCTGCTGTAACTAGAATGCACTGCGTGCATAAACACTGAGAAGCCAAAGTACACACCCACTAGGGCGGAACTTTTTGATAATAAAGAGCAGGTGTGTAAAATCGTGTGGTTGCTGTGATTCCAGTCCTCATGGCTCGTGAGCAAGGGCGTAGACCCGAAATGCGTAGAGCTGCGCATGGAGGAGAAAGTGAGAGACGTAGCTGCTGGGGCCCGCACTGCAGTCAGCCAAGTCTCTGGGAGCCTTTCCTTACATGGGGAACCTTTTTTGATTAATATTAGCGACCATCCCGGCCGCGAGGAAAGTCCGCCGCTTCAACGCGGATCCCGGCATCTGGAAAACTCCGGAAGTCATCAAAGGAGCAGAGATGTCTGTATGTGTGGGGTGACGTATGCCAACAGAGACTGTTTTTCCCTTTATCCCTGACCACTTGGAATTTTAATGTAAGGACTGTGAACACTGGCACCAACCCACTGGGGACAATATCGATTTTTGCCTGCTGTAACCAGAATGCACTGCGTGCATAAACGCTGAGAAGCCAAAGTAGACACTCACTAGGGCGGAACTTTTTGATAATAAAGAGCAGGTGTGTAAAATTGTGTGGTTGCTGTGATTCCAGTCCTCATGGCTCGTGAGCAAGGGCGGAGACCCTAAACGCGTAGAGCCGCGCATGGAGGAGAAAGTGAGAGCCGTAGCTGCTGGGGCCCGCACTGCAGTCAGCCAAGTCTCTGGGAGGCTTTCCTTACATGGGGAACCTTTTTTGATTTATATATATATATATATATATATATATATATATATATATATATATATATATATATATATATATAGATATATATATATATATTGCTCCCAACATCCTCAGGCACTCAACCTGACAAGGAACGTGGCACTCGCAGGGGTGGTTTCCACTAAGATTTTATTGGGAAACACTCAGCACATCAAGACGTGTTTCAGCATGGGCTTTCGTCAGTTGATCTACAGAAGCGCGCGGCGGCCATTAATGTTTTATGCACATAGGACAGTTCATAAACAGCAACATAGGACTATAGTGCATCTACAGCAAAATATCGCGCCATATTGGAACATGCATTGTCGATGAAGGACAACTTTATAAGTCAATTCAACATCCTATGCAGGTATATCATTAATGCCTAGAAGGCAACTAAAGATAACATATGCCAATGAATACGTATCTTAAATAATCACGCCCTGAATGGGCTATGGCTATGCACCCCGTCTCAGTTGAAGCACCAATCCCGCCCTCAATGGGCTAAATAAATGTTATCTACAAAATACTTCTTATTCAATATCTGATGTCACATACAATATACTGGTTGATCTAATAAAACCAATTCATTTACCATTAATACATATACATTTCAAACCAGTGGTGCTCGAATCTTATGCAAAATATGGAGGATATTATCAATGCTCGACAACAATGGGAGAGATAGGGAAAAAAAGGAAGACACTCTCTCAGTCCCCAGTTGAATGCAAATAAACAAAAAAAGAGAGGTCAGGTCAATCTCTGAAAAATCTCTGAAAACCACAAGTGATGGAGTCAAAACAAGGTTCACACACCCACTTTGGGTGGTAAAGAAAGCCCTCACACACCGACCTAGTCAGTGTCATGCTTCATCATCGGGCCCCACCAAAGAGGCCGAGTGCCTCTTCGGTGTGCTGCGACGCCAGAAAGACTGCGGAGCTGGTTGTGTGGGGAGGGCGTGCTATAAAATAAAGTGAAGGTTAATAGTGCCTTACAAGGGTATCAAAAAATAAATTTTAATAAGTGATCCCTAAGGCACAGAACAAGGAGTATTATGTGTCTGAATTTAGCTGCCAAGGTATTAGGGTTGGTTGAATTCAGAGAATACTCATATTAATGGTACACAGACAAAATATCGAAATTAAAATATCGACATACAATAATATCGATGTTTTAATATCGATAGTATAGAATATCGATGTCCAAAATATCGACAGACAGAATATCGTTTTTTAAGGTATGTATGTTACTAATATCAAATTTTACTAATATCGAAATTTTGTTTAGTGTTATGTATTTTAATGTGTTGTTTATATGTTTGTTAAACATGTTTTGTAATGTATGTTTGAAAATTTGTAAATTTGTTTAAATTTTGCGTTTTAGTATCAGAGCGGGATGTGGGTTTATAGGGGAATAGGGTGGGAAGTCATTTAATAATAATTAATTAATTAATATATGTTTGTAAATATTTTTAATTAATACTTAATTGGTAATTAATTAATATTAATTAGTTAATTAATTGATATAATTTTGTACATATTTTTAATTAATAATTAATTGGTAATTAATTAATATTAATTAGTTAATTACATTAATTAGAGTAATTTTTTTATATATAATTTTTTGTTATTAATTAATTATTCGGGAAACTATAATATTAATTAGTAAATTAAATTATTTACAGCTAATGTGCTAATATATTTACTTTATTGTTATTGTTAATTAATAATTAATTGATAATTAAATAATATTAATTATGTAATTAAATTATTTAGAGTTAATGTGCTAATATATTTAATGTGTTGTTATTGTTAATTAATTAATTGGTAATTAAATAATATTAATTATGTAATTAAATTGTTTAGAGTTAATGTGCTAATATATTTAATTTTTTGTTATTGTTAAATAATAATTAATTGGTAATTAATAATTATTAAGTGAATAAATGATATGATTTATTTCTGTGTAGTGGGTTGTGTGTTTATAGGGGGATAGGGTGTGATATAATTAAATGTAATTAATGAATGAGATTGTAATTTTCTTTGGTATTTATTGTTAATTAATTAGTAATTAATATGTGTTGTTTAGTTCATTTATAATTACATCAATTTAGTAATATTAATTGTTATTTATTGATTAATTGAAATTTATATTAATTGTCTTTTTTATATGTGTAGTGTGTTGTGTGTTAAAGTGGGAGTAGTGTGGGAATTAATTTTTACCCCCATGCTATCCAACGCTTTCCCTACTGTTGCACCCTCTGGAGTGTGAATAGTAATTTTTACCCCTACGCTATCCACCGGGGAAACAACCTTTACAACGCAACTTTTACAACGCACTACCATTACGAAATTTTTACAATGCAAAAACCATTACAACGCATGTGTTTACAACGCATGTTTTTACAACGCAGGTACCTTTACAACGCATACCATTACAACGTAAGTATAGGTAAGTATATAATAATATTTTAAATTTTATATGTTTTAGTTTTTTTAAGGGGTATTTTTAGGGTTCAGGGTCACTTTTCAGTTTTTGGGTAAAAGGGTATTTTTAGTGTTCAGGGTCAGTTTTCAGTTTTTTGGGTAAAGGGGTATTTTTAGAGTTCAGGGTCAGTTTTCAGTTTTTGGGTAAAGGAGTATTTTTAGGGTTCAGGGTCAGTTTTCAGTTCTTGGGTAAAGGGGTATTTTTTGGGTTCAGGGTCAGTTTTCAGTTTTTGGGTAAAGGGGTATTTTTAGGGTTCAGGGTCAGTTTTCAGTTTTTGGGTAAAGGGGTATTTTTTGGGTTCAGGGTCAGTTTTCAGTTTTTGGGTAAAGGGGTATTTTTTGGGTTCAGGGTCAGTTTTCAGTTTTTGGGTAAAGGGGTATTTTTAGGGTTCAGGGTCAGTTTTCAGTTTTTGGGTAAAGGGGTATTTTTAGGGTTCAGGGTCAGTTTTCAGTTTTTGGGTAAAGGGGTATTTTTTGGGTTCAGGGTCAGTTTTTAGTTCTTGGGTAAAGGGGTATTTTTTGGGTTCAGGGTCAGTTTTCAGTTTTTGGGTAAAGGGGTATTTTTAGGGTTCAGGGTCAGTTTGGGGTTTTTGGGTAAAGGGGTATTTTTAGGGTTCAGGGTCAGTTTTGGGTTTTTGGGTAAAAGGGTATTTTTAGGGTTCAGGGTCAGTTTTGGGTTTTTGGGTAAAGGGGTATTTTTAGGGTTCAGGGTCAGTTTTGGGTTTTTGGGTAAAAGGGTATTTTTAGGGTTCAGGGTCAGTTTTGGGTTTTTGGGTAAAGGGGTATTTTTAGGGTTCAGGGTCAGTTTTGGGTTTTTGGGATACAGGCGTACAGGGTAAAAATAAAATAAATTTATATTTAAATTAAATCAATTAAATGAAATTAAAAAAAATAAAATTACATTAAATTATTACGTTTTTAATTTATTTATTTTAAATGTATATGTATTCGTTTTAATTTTTTAATTATGTTTTAATGTTTTTATTTAATATTTGTAAAATTATATGTATTTTAAAATTATTTTTACATTATTATTTATACATTTAAAAAACGATATTTTTGATTTCGATATTTTTGTGTCGATATTTTTGTATGTCGATATTCTGTCTGACGATATTATGTCAGACAATCCATATTAATCTTAGTCAACATGTTTCTGCCATATGGGTGATTTTATTTACCAAGGCATTCGTCAGGACTAAACCCCGGCGGTATGGGCTCTCTAATCACCCACCCTAACCTGGGGACGTGAAAGTGAAAATTAAAAAAGGTGAAAAAGTGCTTAAAAAGGGAAGAGCAAGATGCTCATTCCAAAAATACTCCGAAATTTTTGGAGTGTTACAGCACCTGTAACGTGAAAGACATAGACAAACAGAAGACAAGCATACATATTGTTAATATGAGCCTTACTGAATAATCATAGTGCTCCATAATACGTGGCATATATTGTGTTCCCAAAGTAAACACTGATTTTAAACACCATCCAAATAGCCCCTAGAGGATGATAGCAGGTAACTCTGGGAAGTGAGGTGCTAAAGGTGTCTATTTACAAGAAACATTCTAAAAGGGGGTTAAAAACACAATGTGTGTACTTCTTATGAAGGGATCAATGGACCTAAAAGGTCAGTGCCCCTCAAGATGGTATTTCAAGGTTGATCTCTCACTTTAAAATAGGGCGCTACTAGCACCATGGGTCTCGGGAGGGGGGTTGGAGCGAACCTGGCACATCCTAAAAGAAAAAGAGGTACAGTTGAAAATATCGAGTGCACGAGTGAACACTTAGCTTGATTATGCAGGAATTACGGTGATCGCGACGGCACTGTCTACTCACGCCCTCAGCGCTCACAACCCGCCGTCAACCTAGCTGTGGCCTCAATACCGGACCCCGAGGATGAAAAAACGGGGCCGGTAGCATTGTTTTAAAGGAATCAGTTCCCGTGTGTGCCGCTCTTCCGGGTGGGCGTGTCCCGCCAAGTCGAGGCTTGGGACACGCCAGCCCTCCCCAGGAGGCGTGGTCACAATTCAAATGGAGGCTTGGATGCCGTCTCTTGTCGAGTCCCCGTGTGATCAAATGATGCGATAGTGATCACTGTGTTGGGCATTAATACAATGGAAGCGCATCTTGGAAATTGTATGCAGCGAGGGTGCCTAGATCCATTTAATGTATTAGATGCACAAATTTATTGAATGTCAGATTTTATTAGGGGAAAAAAACTGAATGAATTAGATTACATGGCTGATTCAAAATAATTACGAAAGTTACTGCAATTACAGAGACCTTTATAGTAAAAAAGTGAACAGGTCAAAACAGAGTATAAAGAGAGCACTATTTCTGTTCAGTTAGCCACTATGTGGAAAAAAACAGAGTCATAGGTTAATGGGCAAATCACGAAGTAAATGCCAATCACTGCATTAGGGAGTTTCTCAGACGTTGTAATATCCGAATGAAAAGCAAGAGATTAATCTCAAGATAGTACTGTGTTCCATGGGATGTCATCATTCAGCCCATTTATATTGGTGCCCAAACGATACACCCAGCGTTGCTCCTTTTCAAACAGTCTGCTGGTTATGTTGGTTGTGCCACTCACCACTTCAATTACCGTCCACCTCATGTCATTTGGAGTGTGGTTACTGTCCAAAAAGTGACGGCTCAGTTTGGTAGTCACTTTTTTACATCTGACATTGCTCCGATGTTCGCAAATGCGTTGTTTTATCTTGCGCGTGGTCATGCCAACATAGCGTTGCTGGCAGGGACATGTGATCAAGTAAACAACGTTCATAGTGTTGCAATTTGTATGTTCTCTTTGTGTCCATACTTTTCCTGCTTCAAGCGACAAAGTTTTGGTAGCTTCAGTCAGGTGGCAGACACTACAGTCAGAGCAAGGGTAATGACCTATAACTCTTGGCATACCCCAAGCACCGGTAACTGTGGGTGTAGAATGGGGTGGCTTTTCCTTGGGACGAGTGTGCACCAAGGCATCTTTAAGGCTCCGTCCTTTTTTGAAAGAAAAGAGGGGTTTCTCCCAATTTTCTTTGTAGGAAGTCAATATGTTCCAATGCTTGTTGATGGATTTCTTCATCAAATTAGAGAGACTACTGTATGTGGTAACACACGTGAGTGGTATTGACTCAGAGTTAGTGATCTTTTCTTCTAAAAGAGCCTCTCTAGGTTGGTTCCTTGCTCTTTTGAAACCTTTGGTTAGGATAGGTGCTGGATAGCCTCTGTCTTTCAGTTTTTCGGTGAGACTTGAGGACTGTTCTTTGAAATCCGAGAGTGAGCTGCAGTTTCGCCTCAGTCTGAGGTATTGCCCGTAGGGAAGGTTCTCCTTCAGTGGGCGAGGATGGAAACTACTAAACTCCAGAAGGTTGTTTTTCGCAGTGGGCTTATGGTGGGTCTTAGTTGTAAGGCCAGCTCCATTTACAGAGATTACAACGTCAAGGAAGACTATCTCCGATCTGCTTTTGGTATTTGTAAACCGCAAAAAGTACTTGAGAAAGGCTTAGGATTTGTTCCCAAAGCAAGACCTGATAAGTTCAAGCTTCATTGAGAACTTGCTGGTTTTTTTCGGAAACTAAAATTGAAAGCATTTTTCGAAGGGAAGAATGATCCAAATGAGGCAATGAGGAATGGTGATACAGGACTGAGACCAAGTTCAACCTTCACCCCTCCTCCACACACTATACCTGCGGCTATCATAGACTTTGAGCAGGCTGTATTCAAAGACCTAGAGTCTTGTCAAAACCCTACAGTATTCGGTAACTTCAGCACAGCTGAATATCAAGCACTACAACAACTGCAAAGTGACAGCACGATAACTATAAAGCCGGCCGACAAAGGTGGAGGCATCGTCATCCAAGATACTACCGACTATGAGAGGACCTGTACTCAAAAACTTGGAGACACCCGCAATTATACCCCATTCACAACAGACCCCAGTGCAGCTCTCACCAGTAGAATCAGGACCCTTGTCCGACAGGCTGAGGAACAAGGACATTTGTCCAAAAACGAAGCAGCATTTTTGACGAACACCAACAGTGTTATACCATACTTTTATACTTTACCGAAAATGCACAAAAACAGATTGCCACCCCCTGGGCGTCCCATCGTCTCGGGTATTGGATCTCTCCTGGAGCCCCTATCTCAATTTTGTGACTATTTCCTCAAACCTTTGGTACAATCCACTCCTACCTACCTCAAAGACACAAAAAGCCTCTTACGACTACTATCGGATGTGACCTTCCCTGAAAACTCAGTCACCCTAGTGACTCTGGACGTTGAAAGCCTGTATACAAGTATCCCACAGGACGACACGATTAGGGTCCTGACAGAATCCTTAGACTCGATCGAATGGGATTATCAGACACCCAAAGCCTTCATCATTGAGTGTGCCACCATAGCCCTAAAAGAAAACTTTTTTTCTTTTAAAGACAGGCTTTTTCTTCAGTGCTCGGGGACATCCATGGGCAGTATTTTTGCTCCCAGCGTGGCTAAGTTATATGTAGCTGATTTTGAGGCAAAGTACATCCTACCATCTACCCTAGCCTTTTCGTCATCTATGCTCCTGTGGAAGCGCTATATAGATGACATTCTACTACTATGGACAGGGAGTGACATCGACCTGGAATCCTTCCTACTATGGATCAATACTCTAGACCACAATTTGCGGTTTACAAATACCAAAAGCAGATCGGAGATAGTCTTCCTTGACGTTGTAATCTCTGTAAATGGAGCTGGCCTTACAACTAAGACCCACCATAAGCCCACTGCGAAAAGCAACCTTCTGGAGTTTAGTAGTTTCCATCCTCGCCCACTGGAGGAGAACCTTCCCTACGGGCAATACCTCAGACTGAGGCGAAACTGCAGCTCACTCTCGGATTTCAAAGAACAGTCCTCAAGTCTCACCGAAAAACTGAAAGACAGAGGCTATCCAGCACCTATCCTAACCAAAGGTTTCAAAAGAGCAAGGAACCAACCTAGAGAGGCTCTTTTAGAAGAAAAGATCACTAACTCTGAGTCAATACCACTCACGTGTGTTACCACATACAGTAGTCTCTCTAATTTGATGAAGAAATCCATCAACAAGCATTGGAACATATTGACTTCCTACAAAGAAAATTGGGAGAAACCCCTCTTTTCTTTCAAAAAAGGACGGAGCCTTAAAGATGCCTTGGTGCACACTCGTCCCAAGGAAAAGCCACCCCATTCTACACCCACAGTTACCGGTGCTTGGGGTATGCCAAGAGTTATAGGTCATTACCCTTGCTCTGACTGTAGTGTCTGCCACCTGACTGAAGCTACCAAAACTTTGTCGCTTGAAGCAGGAAAAGTATGGACACAAAGAGAAAATACAAATTGCAACACTATGAACGTTGTTTACTTGATCACATGTCCCTGCCAGCAACGCTATGTTGGCATGACCACGCGCAAGATAAAACAACGCATTTGCGAACATCAGAGCAATGTCAGATGTAAAAAAGTGACTACCAAACTGAGCCGTCACTTTTTGGACAGTAACCACACTCCAAATGACATGAGGTGGATGGTAATTGAAGTGGTGAGTGGCACAACCCACATAACCAGCAGACTGTTTGAAAAGGAGCAACGCTGGGTGTATCGTTTGGGCACCAATATAAATGGGCTGAATGATGACATCCCATGGAACACAGTACTATCTTGAGATTAATCTCTTGCTTTTCATTCGGATATTACAACGTCTGAGAAACTCCCTAATGCAGTGATTGGCATTTACTTCGTGATTTGCCCATTAACCTATGACTCTGTTTTTTTCCACATAGTGGCTAACTGAACAGAAATAGTGCTCTCTTTATACTCTGTTTTGACCTGTTCACTTTTTTACTATAAAGGTCTCTGTAATTACAGTAACTTTCATAATTATTTTGAATCAGCCATGTAATCTAATTCATACCGTTTTTTTCCCCTAATAAAATCTGACATTCATTAAATTTGTGCATCTAATACATTAAATGGATCTAGGCACCCTCGCTGCATACAATTTCCAAGATGCGCTTCTATTGTATTAATGCCCAACACAGTGATCACTATCGCATCATTTGATCACACGGGGACTCGACAGGAGACGGCATCCAAGCCTCCATTTGAATTGTGACCACGCCTCCTGGGGAGGGCTGGCGTGTCCCAAGCCTCGACTTGGCGGGACACACCCACCCGGAAGAGCGGCACACACGGGAACTGATTCCTTTGAAACAATGCTACCGGCCCCGTTTTTTCATCCTCGGGGTCCGGTATTGAGGCCACAGCTAGGTTGACGGCGGGTTGTGAGCGCTGAGGGCGTGAGTAGACAGTGCCGTCGCGATCACCGTAATTCCTGCATAATCAAGCTAAGTGTTCACTCGTGCACTCGATATTTTCAACTGTACCTCTTTTTCTTTTAGGATGTGCCAGGTTCGCTCCAACCCCCCTCCCGAGACCCATGGTGCTAGTAGTGCCCTATTTTAAAGTGAGAGATCAACCTTGAAATACCATCTTGAGGGGCACTGACCTTTTAGGTCCATTGATCCCTTCATAAGGAGTACACACATTGTGTTTTTAACCCCCTTTTAGAATGTTTCTTGTAAATAGACACCTTTAGCACCTCACTTCCCAGAGTTACCTGCTATCATCCTCTAGGGGCTATTTGGATGGTGTTTAAAATCAGTGTTTACTTTGGGAACACAATATATGCCACGTATTATGGAGCACTATGATTATTCAGTAAGGCTCATATTAACAATATGTATGTTTGTCTTCTGTTTGTCTATGTCTTTCACGTTACAGGTGCTGTAACACTCCAAAAATTTCGGAGTATTTTTGGAATGAGCATCTTGCTCTTCCCTTTTTAAGCACTTTTTCACCTTTTTTAATTTTCACATTCACGTCCCCAGGTTAGGGTGGGTGATTAGAGAGCCCATACCGCCGGGGTTTAGTCCTGACGAATGCCTTGGTAAATAAAACCACCCATATGGCAGAAACATGTTGACTAAGATTAATATGAGTATTCTCTGAATTCAACCAACCCTAATACCTTGGCAGCTAAATTCAGACACATAATACTCCTTGTTCTGTGCCTTAGGGATCACTTATTAAAATTTATTTTTTGATACCCTTGTAAGGCACTATTAACCTTCACTTTATTTTATAGCACGCCCTCCCCACACAACCAGCTCCGCAGTCTTTCTGGCGTCGCAGCACACCGAAGAGGCACTCGGCCTCTTTGGTGGGGCCCGATGATGAAGCATGACACTGACTAGGTCGGTGTGTGAGGGCTTTCTTTACCACCCAAAGTGGGTGTGTGAACCTTGTTTTGACTCCATCACTTGTGGTTTTCAGAGATTTTTCAGAGATTGACCTGACCTCTCTTTTTTTGTTTATTTGGATATTATCAATGAACAAATCCTATCCCAGATGCACAGCAAGTTCTTCATGCATATTCAGCCCCTTAGGAGTCTTGCTTTGCAAATCTATGATGTACCGCGATTCCAGTCGCCTCAATTTCTGCAACCGATCGCCACCTCTTATGCTAGCTGGGACACTGTCTAGACAAAAATAAGATAACAGATCCCTGTTCCGGTTATGTTCCTTAGCAAAGTGTCTAGCAATAGGGTAGGCCTCATCCAGATTATTTATAGCTCTCATATGTTCCAATATGCGTATCTTTGCCTGATGTGTGGTGCTCCCAATATATCTAAGCCCACAAGGACGTCAAGCAATATATCACATATGGAGTCGAGCATGTCAGGAATTTGCGTATCCACCTAGGAGTACCCAGACCTGGTACTTGGTACGTGAGTGTACGTTTGCTGAATTTGCAAGCTTTGCACCTGCCACACGGATAAAATCCATTCATTTGAGGCAGAGAAGGTTTCTTCAAATGCCCCTCATAATGGCTGCTGACAAGGTGGTCCTTCAGTGCCCTCGCTTTTCTGAAGGTCACTAAGGGATTCTTGGGTAGGTCCTGCTTAATTACTGTGTCGGTTAAGAGGATATTCCAGTTCTTCCGCAATATCCTCTTCAGCTGACCAGCATTCTCAGAAAATGTCGTAATCATCCGAAAAGTTTCATTCGACTTTTTATCTTCTTTACTCTTCGTGATGAAGAAGTCAAAATATCGGATCTATGTGGTCGTAAGAAATGGAGGCTACACTGAATAGAAGCTTTTGATCCGGTAAGCGGCCACGTTGGCACCAAACTTTATACTTTCACGATTTGCACAGAGCGAGGGGGGAATAGCACGTGATTATAGCTGCGGATGCAGCTATTGAAGAAAACACGATGTTTTGTGAATCAGAACGGCGTGAGGCGGAACAAGGCATGTTTAGACATAAGAAGAAACAATATGATGCACAGAATGCTGGAACTAGCAACACCAGTGGTGGTTCTCCGAACTTGAATTCTAAACTTACAACATTGGAGCGTTTATATGAATGCGAGATCAGAAAATGGTGGGAGGCAACCTCACTACAGAACTACATTGAGGTTGACTGGGTCCCAAGGGGCTTACGTATTTACACGATACCAGCTTATGAAAATCCGGATCCCTTATTATTAGATGCTTGGGCGGAGCACACGGCCAAATCGTGTAAGGAAAGCCTGGCAATATTAGTTCGCTTCGCGTGGAGCGATCGTGATAAGGCTCTAGTACTGATCAAAGATTTAGAAGAAGATCTCTTGAAGGAGGAAGACCAGAGCAAATTGGAGGAAAATACGGGAACAAATGAAAAAACGATTAAAGAAATATGAACAAAAAATTAAACAAAGAAAGGAAGAGAAATTTGAGAGGGATGAACGTGATTATAGCATGGGCAGGGTACTGACTTTTGCTTAGAAATATGATCATCCAAGAAAAGAACTAAGAAAGAAAGCAAACTGCCCTGCACCCACGGTACCAGAAACCTCAGAGTCAGAGGTGACGGGGGATGAACTGTCAAGTGAGGATGGGTCAACAAATCCTTCACCTTTTTACGAGGAGTTCAAAGTAATAAGGAAGCAACAACTGGAAGGAGGCAGAGGCAAGCCCCAGGAAACAAGATCAGCAAGAGGAAAACGAGGCGGGGGGGTGGGGGCCCAAAACATCGTAGGCTCACCACCAGTAACCCGCAGCAGGAACTTCTACAAAAAGAAGAACTAAATAAGGATGATAACTTAACCATCATTAACTTGACACCAAAGATATTATCCGTGGAAGAGGAGTCAATTCTAAAACGTGGCCTTTCGTTTTGCCCGCAAAAAAACATGGAGTTTGTTCAAACTAGAAGTGACCTCTATAAGTTCACCCGCAAACTCAAGTTGCATAAATTTTTTAAATTGAAACCACCCCCTTTGAGATCTACGGCTGTGGATACGGAGGAGGAGGGAGGACTGAGTTGCGGTGACCTAGAGGCCATTAGAGTGATGGAAGGATTGAGATTGGAAGTGGAGGAAGGCACTGATGGTGACATAAGTAATACCCAATTACTGAGAGACATGACTATACAACAAAAGGGAGGAGCGAGTACTTTTAAACCTGCCTCCAGTTTCATGCCATTGATGGGCGTGGATGCTATAGACATGTTTTCGGATGCTGTAATGAGGGATTTGTCACGTCTTAGAAATGTGAATAAGTATACCAAAACAAAGCATAATTTCACGATAAAACAAAAAGAAGCATTACAGAAATTGTGTGATGATTCCTCTCTGGTGTGCAAACCGGCAGATAAAGGGGGGAACATTGTGTTGCTTACACATGTACAATATGAAACGGAAGCATTGCGCCAACTGGGGGACACCAATACGTACCTAAAGATTACAGATACCGTTTACAATCGGAGTATTGATGACTATCAAGTAATGCTTTTAAAATGGTACAATGCTGATATGTTAAACTCGGATGAGTTTCTGTTTCTAAGATGTTTATGTCCCATCACACCAACCTTCTACTACCTCCCGAAGGTACACAAAGATAGGAATAATCCCTCTGGGAGGCCAATTGTTGCATCACAAGGGAGTCTTACTGAACACTTGTCCATGTATATTGATTTTTTCTTGTTCCCTCATGTTGCAACGTTGAAATCTTATCTTAGAGATACAAAAAGATTTTTGAACTGTATCAATGACATTGAATGGCAGGATGGCTATTGCATGATGGTCCTAGACATCACAAGCCTATACACGTGCATTGCACATAGTGACGGTCTGAAGGCAGTACAGAGTTTTTTGAATAAGCGACCTGCTAAGTATTACGAACATAATAGGATGCTGTCTGAGTTCATCACGTTCTGTTCGATTAATAATATGTTCCTATTTGGTAAACAGCTATTTAAACAGATGTCAGGTGTAGCCATGGGCAGCTGCTCCGCCCCCAGCCTAGCGAATCTCTTCGTGGGATGGTGGGAGGAGCAGTTGGCCTGGAGTGAGAACAACCAGGAGTGGAATGACAAGATCATAGGATGGTATCGTTACATCGACGATCTCTTCATCATCTTGGATAGCCCTATTGACTTGGCCGCCAAATATATAGATGTGTTGAACAGGAATGACGTCAATCTTAGATTTTCTGGGGAGATCAGTCAGACTGAAGTGAACTACTTAGATCTCACAGTATATATTGAAGGAGGCAAAATGCAAACGAAACTCTTTCGTAAATCCACAGCAGGCAACTCCACTCTGTACGCGACTAGCAGCCACCCCAAAAAATTAGTTGACAGCATCCCCTATGGGGAATTGTTACGACTAAAAAGGAATAATTCCAACGAGAGGGAGTTTCAAAGGGCAGCCACTCTGTGCATGCAACGATTTAAGAGAAGAGGATACAGGGAGGGCATTCTCATGAAAGCGTTAACCAAAGTGAATAACATCAGAAGAGAGGATGTCCTCATCACGAAGGGTAAAGAAGATAAAAAGTCTAATGAAACTTTTCGGATGATTACGACATTTTCTCAGAATGCTGGTCAGCTGAAGAGGATATTGCGGAAGAACTGGAATATCCTCTTAACCGACACAGTAATTAAGCAGGACCTACCCAAGAATCCCTTAGTGACCTTCAGAAAAGCGAGAGCACTGAAGGACCACCTTGTCAGCAGCCATTATGAGGGGCATTTGAAGAAACCTTCTCTGCCTCAAATGAATGGATTTTATCCGTGTGGCAGGTGCAAAGCTTGCAAATTCAGCAAACGTACACTCACGTACCAAGTACCAGGTCTGGGTACTCCTAGGCGGATACGCAAATTCCTGACATGCTCGACTCCATATGTGATATATTGCTTGACTTGTCCTTGTGGGCTTAGATATATTAGGAGCACCACACATCAGGCAAAGATACGCATATTGGAACATATGAGAGCTATAAATAATCTGGATGAGGCCTACCCTATTGCTAGACACTTTGCTAAGGAACATAACCGGAACAGGGATCTGTTATCTTATTTTTGTCTAGACAGTGTCCCAGCTAGCATAAGAGGTGGCGATCGGTTGCAGAAATTGAGGCGACTGGAATCGCGGTACATCATAGATTTGCAAAGCAAGACTCCTAAGGGACTGAATATGCATGAAGAACTTGCAGTGCATCTGGGATAGGATTTGTTCATTGATAATATCCTCCATATTTTGCATAAGATTCGAGCACCACTGGTTTGAAATATATATGTATTAATGGTAAATGAATTGGTTTTATTAGATCGACCAGTATATTGTATGTGACATCAGATATTGAATAAGAAGTATTTTGTAGATAAAATTTATTTAGCCCATTGAGGGCGGGATTGGGGCTTCAACTGAGACGGGGTGCATAGCCATAGCCCATTCAGGGCGTGATTATTTAAGATACGTATTCATTGGCATATGTTATCTTTGGTTGCCTTCTAGGCATTAATGATATACCTGCAGAGGATGTTGAATTGACTTATAAAGTTGTCCTTCATCGAGAATGCATGTTCCAATATGGCGCGATATTTTGCTGTAGATGCACTATAGTCCTATGTTGCTGTTTATGAACTGTCCCATGTGCATAAAACACTAATGGCCGCCGCGCGCTTCTGTAGATCAACTGACGAAAGCCCATGCTGAAACGCGTCTTGATGTGCTGAGTGTTTCCCAATAAAATCTTAGTGGAAACCACCCCTGCGATTGCCACGTTCCTTGTCAGGTTGAGTGCCTGAGGATGTTGGGAGCAATATATATTTAACGGGCACACCCCCGTTACGTGTGCACCCGCTCTGGAGTGCGGCAGGCTGGTGTTTTGGAGCGAAGAGGATATATATATATATATATATATATATATATATGTAGATATATGCTGTGGTGTAGGGATGAAAGGCGACCAGCACCAGTAATCTGTATAATTTGTCCCTATCAAGGTACTTCTATGAACCTAAATGAGAGATTTAAGTTATAACAATTTTTCTATCTGCACTGATTATTATTTATCAGTTTGAGACAATGTAACTCTATATACAAGCAGTAGCAAAATAACTCAGCATCCAGGGTTGAATGAACCACTTATTTTCTACTTAGAATGATTAGCCTGTATGTGTAAGGAATGTATAATTGCACAGATCGGGCACTTTGACTAATTTGCGTTTATTATCGTTTTAAAAAAAAACAAAAAAATAAAAAAATATATATATATCATTGTTGTGAGTATCACAGAATATTGTTTAAGCAAAGTCTAGCTTATATTACTCAAGTGGTCAAATTAGAAAGACTGGGAGAAGAATATTTACAATGTTTAAAACTCTTCTATGTCTACCTGGGGATGAAATGTTTGACTCAGGGTCACTATGGCAACAAACAACCAGTCAGGCCATAGTGTTGTTGGGATGTGTCAAACATGCTTATATATGTCAGCATCACGTTTTTTGCAGAGTGAGTGAGCAAGGCGGAGGCTTCCGCCGAAACGCGTCTTGTGCAGCATGTTGGATTAAATACCTTCCTTGAGTTGAATTCACGGTGTCAGTGCCTTCCTTCAATCGTCTGGGAAAAGGACTGGTAAATAATATATATATATATATATGTAGATATACATACATATTACCTACTGGCGGTCGCCAGTAGGTATATATAGTTAGGATTTTTTCTCTATGGGTTTTTTGAAAATTCTATGTCTAATAACTTTGGCGTTTGTGGACGGAATCGGCTGAAATTTTCAGGAAAATGGCACATTTTGTTTCTGAGCAGCCCTTGAAAATTTGGGGGGGGTTTGTCCAGTGGGGGCCGAGAAAAAAGGGGGGTCCCAAAACGTGTTTTTAACATTGAGTTTTCCATAGGGCGGTTGGCCTCACTTTTAGCCCGAACGGCTGAATGGATTTGCACGAAACTTGGCAAAATTGTAGGGACTGGTAGCCCGATGTGCCTTTTGTAGGTCTCAATATATGTGCTCCAGTGGATTTTGAGAAATTAACGTTTAAAAAAAGATATATATCTGTAACAGCGGACCGGTTAGCGCTCTGGTTCGCGGACTTTTCGCGCAACGGAGCTTTGTGAAGCGAAGCTGATTGGTTCTCCGGCGTCTGTCAACATTCCAAACAGTCCGTAGCGGCCGCCATCTTGTCTCTCGGTAGGATCGAGAGACAAGAGGAGGTCAAAACAAAGGGGGAAATAACTATAAGGGGGCATAGTAGATCCTCGCTGACCCCCTAGGTTTGATGTGGAGGTTTTAAAAGGGCCCCGCGGGGCAAAAAAAAAAAAAAATAATAATAATCGAACGGCTGAATGGATTTGCACGAAACTTGGCAAAATATTAGGGACTGGTAGCCCGATGTGCCTTTGCTAGGTCTCAATATATGTGCTCCAGTGGATTTTGAGAAATTAACGTTGAAAAAAAGATATATATCTGTAACAGCGCTCCGCTTCGCGTACTTTTCGCGTTACGGAGCTTTGCGAAGCTGATTGGTTCTCCGGCGTCTGTCAACATTCCAAACAGTCCGTAGCGGCCGCCATCTTGTCCCTCGGTAGGATTGAGAGACAAGAGGAGGCCAAAGCGAAGGGGGAAATGACCATAAGGGGGCATAGTAGATCCTTCCTGACCTCTTAGGTTTGATGTACCATTTTGCCAAGTTTGGTGTAATTCCGTTCAGCCATTCAGGCTGTAGACGTATGTAAATGTCCTATGGAAAATTGCATGGGGAAAACACATTTGAAAGTGTTGAAATTTAGAACCAATTACAATGTTACTTTGGTTTTGTATTTGTGTGTGATGAAAGTTAATTGGTTATGTATATATGTCAAATGAGAGGAAACCACAGCCATTTTGTGATACTACTGTCTGAGGTACATTTGTGAGGAATTTTTGGTGGTGAATTTCTGGTGTTTGATTTACACAGTACTAACACTTCTGCTACTTTTAAAAAGGTGAGTTGTTAATTTGTAAGGGGAACTATGTTGTACACTTGAAGATAATTTGAAAAATGTTTTCTGTTATTTATTTGCAGTCCTTCTGTTATACTAAATACTTGATGAAGTTAGTTTTATATTATGTATTACTAAAAACGATAAATGAAAGTGATTATTTTTTTCTGCAATTTACAGCAAGCAATTTCAAAATAAAATGGCTCACAATGAAGAGACCGTGGCAATTTCTTTTGAATTGTCCACTACATTGATTGAAATTGAGAGCACCAATAATGAAATATTGTCACAAGGAGGACATGACTTGTATGATTCCATTAGATTGATTGAAATGGACAGCACCAAGAATGAAATATTGTCACAAGGAGATGACTTGAATGATTCCACTACATTGATTGAAATTGAGAGCACCAATAATGAAATATTGTCACAAGGAGGAGATGGCTTGTATGATTCCATTAGATTGATTGAAATGGACAGCACCAATAATGAAATATTGTCACAAGGAGGAGATGACTTGAATGATTCCACTACATTGATTGAAATTGAGAGCACCAATAATGAAATATTGTCACGAGGAGATGACTTGAATGATTCCACTACATTGATTGAAATGGACAGCACCAATAATGAAATATTGTCAGAAGGAGGAGATGACTTGAATGATTTTTTTGATCAATCTCTTGATGGCGAATTTATCGAGTGTTTGGAGACCATAGAGTTACAAGAATCATCATTGCAGACTTTTAATGAGGAGATTCCAGATGAGATGATTGAAGAGGAAATTACTGATGAGGACATGTTACTAGTTGTTTCAAATTTAGAAAATTCTGAAGAATAAATTTATATTTAGAAATCAAAAATTGTTTGAGACATTATTTATTTTTATTTTTAATTTATGAGGTTGTAGCGAAGTGATTGTAGTATAAAATGAGACTTATAGTATAGAGTGCAACATTTTTATGTTACATGGTAAGTTTACTCATATTTACTTCCCTTCTGCCACTATATTATCTCCAATGTGTATTTGACATGTCTTCTTCATCTCCGGCCTCCTTTCTCTCACTGTGTGTCTCCGATGCATCTTATCGCTGGTATTTTGTGTAATTACAGAAGAGAGTAAAATAAAATAGTTCGGAACGTGAAAAGGGGGCAAAGTAGA
Organism: Lissotriton helveticus; assembly: GCF_964261635.1. Lineage (NCBI taxonomy): Eukaryota > Metazoa > Chordata > Amphibia > Caudata > Salamandridae > Lissotriton > Lissotriton helveticus. Next base: position 495,461,093 of record NC_136070.1, on the reverse strand, counting down.
GTACTCCTCACCCCCTAGGCCTTTTTAGGCGGTCCCAAAAGGATCAGTTTCTGCTTTCCTGAGAGATTATGGTATGAGTTCCATATACCACAATAACTTGCATTACAACATGCAAGATATCTATCTCCTATTACCAACTTTTGGAGATATTCGCGCTAAGCGCGAATATCTCCAAAAAGTAACACCTGCCCTGAGCAGTTCTTAGCCATGTTATCCAATGGGAGGTGGATAACATGGCTAAGAGTATTAGCTCGGTAATGCATGAATATCGCTGAGTTTTTAGCGATATTCATGCATTGCGGCCGTTTATTATCGCATTTGCGATAAACCTTGATAATAGTAAGGTTTATCTTCGATAATTTCTGACGATGCTTAGTGGTAAAAAATTGGTTGGTAAGCATCGTTAGCGATAAATATCGCTTAACTTTGGTAATATGCCCCAACGTCTGTTAACGTTCGATTCGAAGGAAATGAGGAAGTGTTGAAAAACATTGTCTGCGCCATCTTGCCTTTTTTGAAATGCCACACTTTTGTCGTGCACGGCAGCCATTTTAGATGTCTTGACCAGACCCACTCTCTGCACGCTGTCGATTCGTAGCATGGCTCCTCACCCTCGTAAGCATCTCCCCCAGGCACTGGTCACCACCGCTCTCTGTCTTATGCATGGGCAATAAACCTTCCCCCATCTGCGCTGCTCTTCCCTGAGAATCACACTCTGTGCCCGCCCGACACCTCCCTTTCGCCCTATTCACTACCGCACCCTCTGACACTCCTCTTCCTCTGTGTCCGAATGTCCAGGCCGGTCCTAGGCTATCAGCTAGCCCTGCAGATGTAGTTTATGGCCCCAGCTGTAAAGAATCACCCCTCTTCAAAGGAGTTATAGTAGATCAAGGCCCACACCCGATGTGATCCGTCACAGCACACGCGTTCCTACTATCTGAAAACCATCCTGTATTGTGATTGGGGAGGGGACCGAGCCTGAAGCGGAAGATTCCAGGAATGACTCTTTGTACATCAAAGTTTTTACAATTATGTGTCACATTAAAAATATATAGCACTCCAACAAAGTAGTAGGAATATAAAACTTTAATAACATATAAATATATACAACAAAACAAAAACAGTAAAAACATTTAAACAACGAAGAGACCGTGGCAATTTCTTTTTAATTATCCAATAGATTTATTGAAATTGACAGCACCAATAATGAAATATTCTTGTCAGTAGCGGTCTGTTGTGCGAATAGTTCCAAGGCAGCAGAACGCGCTGAAATCTAGATGGCACGAAAGTGATGTCTAGTAAGTTGCCGCCCAGCAAAAAACGGCGTGGGGCGCCGCGGGGGTGAGTGAGTCCAGTAGGCACCACAGCTATTCTTACCGGCATTGCAGAATTACTGCTGGGGACAATGCCTGTGCTGTAGCAGGGTCACAGCAGAAACAAAAAGGATTCTGTTGAAGATGTTGTTGGTTTTCAATTTGAAAACAGTTCTGGTGTCAACTGCTATGCTAATGTAGTGGTTAATGTTTTGTTTTCTCTAGAAAATGTAAAAGAGGGGGAGGCAGTCCAAAGTTCCGTTAAAAGGGCAAAGGAAAGGATCGGTGGTTTGAACTATCAGTCAAAAAGGGGAGGGGGTGCAATAATTTTTCCTACCGGGTCACACTGTGCTTTCACCGGAAGTAAGGTCTGCAGGATTGTAGTAATTCAAAGTGAGGCTGGCGCCAGCATGGGAGCGCCGACGTCCCGCGGATACAGTTTCGTCACTCCATGGGCGATCATGGCAGTCATTCCCCATCGGGGGTCGGAGACTCCCGCGGCTCCTCTAGAATCTTCAAGGTCGTGGAGGACTACGGTGGTGGAGTCAACCAGTGACCGGGCCATTTCTTTATGTTGGGCCCGCTCTTGCCAGGTCGACCCCCATTTTGAGAGTTCGGCAGCTACTGGCGATCGCGGGGTCACATGAGCGGACGGGCTCCACCCTGCCGGGCGAGACGTTGCAGCATGGCCACAGTGGAAGAACCGTTATCTAGGTCGTTCCGAAACTGTGCAGCACTGTAGTTGTTAGGATGCCACCGCCTGGAGCGCTGAGGGTGCAGCTGGGAAGCCTCCACCTGGGGAGGCGGGAGAGGCCTGTTCGCACCGTCTCTCCCTCCCAGTGCACCCCACGGCGTCTCGCTTGAGATTTGTTATGGCCGGACCAGGCGATGAGGACGAGGGGGGGGTCGGAGGCATGTGCAAGACATCCCCCTCCAGTGTTGTCGCAGCCATTATAAAAGAAAGAAGTGTCCCGTCCGTCTTCGGGCCGGGCTTCCGGTGGATGTCGGCCGGACGCCCCTGGCTCTGGCCCCATGAACGGGTTTCTTGGTTTATCGGCTGCAGCCGGATCCCGTCGGCCTCGGCCCCCCGACCGTTGGTGGTCGGACCGGAAGAGCATGTGGCGGGACTACCTGCAACTCTCAAGGGCCACCGCGGCCGGACTGGGAGAGAGAGGGGAGGGTCGAGGAGACATTCCCCCCCCCTGCAACTGTTCAGCGTTGTAAAGGCAATCCCCTGGCCGGGTCCCGCTGGTCTCGGCCTCTCCTCCGGCTACACCCTACGTTAGGATCTCCTGGCCGAGGCGTGGCAGCAGGACCTGCCTTATATGGGCTGCTCCCGGCTGGGCGTAGCCGGAACCCTGCCCCACCTTGGAAGTTTCCAGAGTGGGGGTGGATGTTCTACTGACTTGCATTTTCCCTAGTCTATCGATTTTTTGGGCGTGGCAGGCGGTGGGACAGCGAGGGGTGATTTGGTTTCTCTTACTGTTTTTCTGGTCTCTCACCACTGGCATATTTTAACGTTTTCTTGTTTCTAGGACATTAATAGGTTTTATCATTACGTTATGTTATCGTTTCTTTGTTCGTTGTTTAATAAAAGTTCATGTTCATCAGTGGCCTACTGATTTTCGTTTTCCTATTTTTTTCTTTCCAGGTTGTTTCATGGTAAAGTTTCTGTTAACAGGATACAGTGATCACTTCGTTATTATTGCATATGTCCTTTTCACTAGGGGTGCTCTCTGGTCGGGCCAGATGACGTATCTCTAGTAAATGGTCCGGGTGAAAAAGGTGCATCAATCAGTGGGGAGTAGATAGGCATGACAGATTACAACGGGGGAGAACGGTCCGCATTACGTACCCTTTCACTACTTGCAAAGATTTTCCTACGTTTATTTGCAAACAGGGAATACCTCCAAAAAGAACTAATTCCCAAACAGTCAATGTTCGGACAATCAATCAATCAATGAGGAATGAAATAGGTACGACGTGTTAAAGGCTTGCGTTACCTACCCTTCACTATCTGCAAAGGGAGATAGAATATTCCTATTCTTCCTCGTTTGCAGGTAGAGAAGATCGTTAAGAGAATTAACTTCGAACAATTCAATGCTCGATTGAAACAATCAACAAGGGGTACTGTGAACACAAATGAACGCCGCTTATATACATACGCATTGCTATTTTCAACAGGTTGTTCCTAATGTTTCTATTTTAGCGAGGTCAAAAGAGATCCCATTAGTGGCCTACTGATTTTGCTCGATTCCTTTTGTTTTTTTACACGATTTTTCGCTATCTGCAAAGACTAAACAGAGTATTGCGACTCTGTGCTTGTTTGTAAATAGAGAATGAACCAAAGAGAACAATCAATCAAATGGAGAGAGAAGCAGGCACGACGGATTACAAAGGGGGAAAGGGCTGCGTTAACTACCCTTCACTATCTGCAAAGAGAGAGTACTCCTAATAGAAATGAGGGGTGGGGGGCAACAATCAAAGCAGATCAGTGTGCATAAACACGAAAAAAAAAATTCTTACCACGTACTTGACATTCGACAGCTTATGATATTTGCTATTAAAAAACCATTGAAATTCACTGAAAAAACCATAGGTTATAGACCATATATAGTTAGGAATTAGCATTTACAAAACCTTGAAAATTCACTGAAAAAACCATAGGTTATAGACCATATATAGTTAGGAATTAGCATTTAAAAAACCTTATTTTACTCACACAAAACCATTGAAATTCCATATATAGTTAGTTGCACTAACTATATATTGCGCACCCGCAATCCACTGCTGATGATGTCACATATTACATCATTCATGACATGGTCAGTGACATCACTGATGACATCACTGATGACATCTCAAATGACATCACTGATGACATCTCACTTGACATCAATGATCACATCACTGATGATATCATTCATGTGACAATACAATGCATCTCCTCACATTTTAATATAACCTCTGTTTCACCCAGTGTTAAAAACAGAGTATAATTTTTGAAACCATTGACACACCAATACTAGTTACTACATACGTACTCACTGATTCCTACGTCTACACACACATTCACTCATTCACCCATACAATCATTCATACATACAATCACTCATGTTTACAACACAATCATATGCACTCATACACCTATACAGACACTCACACTCTGCCACTCATCCATGGAGTTACTCACACACCTAGTCAGTCCTGTAAAGAATCAATCACACTTCCATTTTCTACTCTATACAGTTAAACATAGAGCACCTTACGTTTTCAACCATATACTAACACATACTTACTCTCTTATACAATCATTGATACAAGTACACATTGATCTGTACAGAGTCACACACCTCCCATCCAGCCACACACACACTCAGTCTCCCATGCAAATACTTGGGCAATCAATCAATAACCCATATAGTTACTCATATAGCTACTGATCAACACATGCAGCAGTTTACAGAACAACAGACATAATGATGCACAAATTAAGACAGTTTAGTCACTAACCCATGCACTCAGTGAGACACATTTAATCACTCACTCATACATTCAGTCATGCACCTACTAAATCCTTCGTCCAGACACTTATACATCCACTCATTCTTCAATATGTAAGACATATTTTAACTTTACAGAAACATAGTCACTGGATGTTGTCATCAGTGATGTCATCAGTGATGTCATTTGAGATGTCATCAGTGATGTCATCAGTGATGTCACTGACCATGTCATGAATGATGTAATATGTGACATCATCAGCAGTGGATTGCGGGTGCGCAATATATAGTTAGTGCAACTAACTATATATGGAATTTCAATGGTTTTGTGTGAGTAAAATAAGGTTTTTTAAATGCTAATTCCTAACTATATATGGTCTATAACCTATGGTTTTTTCAGTGAATTTTCAAGGTTTTGTAAATGCTAATTCCTAACTATATATGGTCTATAACCTATGGTTTTTTCAGTGAATATATATATATATATTATAAAAAACACACATTTACGAGGCTACGCAAAAACCGTGGGGTCAGACGTAAAAGTAACATGAAAGGCTTTAGTCCTACTTTTATGTTTGACCTGTCCTGGGTATTTGCTTCTCAGAATCTGGTCACCCTAGCCAAGATAGCTATCAGCTGCCCAGTCATCCATTCACAATTGTGAATTCAGTTTCCCAACGTCTCGCACAGGACCATGGCAGCTGAATGCTCCCGTGGCCATGAAACACTGCGTTGGTTGCCATCTCAAGCTGTAAACATTTTGACGGAATTAAAAAAAAAAATACAGCCCTGGATTTCCCGAAGACCCGTCCCATCCACTACCCTTGCACGAAGGCCCAGAATACACAGTATTCCCTCCGGTACATCACAAAGTCTAATCAAAACTGAAAACAATACAAAAAGAGAAACCTTTGTGTATAATTTCCACAGATAATGATCATCGGGTGCAATTTAAACAAAAGCTAAACATGAGCTGAAGTGTGGCACAAATGCTGTCAAAGTTCGGTTCGGTTCCATAAATACCATAATTTAGAGACGCTCATGGCCACGTTAAAATGTCACTGGTTCTCAAAGTACAGAGATGTTCGAGAACTCCAACTGCCATCAATATATGTGAATGAATGAATGAATGAATGAATGAAGGAAGATTTTTAAAGCGCGAACTAAGACCAAGGGCATCAAGGCGCTATTGTACAGACGGGCCAATAGGCACAAACAGCATACATACTAGGATTTACTTCACAGAGAACATCCAGGTCTTTAAGGACTTACGAAAACAGGAGTGAATTTGCTGGTCTGAGAGGGAGACGGGAAGAGCGTTCTGCGCCCTGGCCGCCAGAAGAGAAAAGGCTCTTCCCCCCCATTTAGTCCTTTTGAAACTAGGGACCACCAACAAGTTTTTATTGGCAGACCTAAGATTCCTAGCGGGGACGTACCTGGGGAGGTTCTTCTTTATACCCACAGGCCCTGTCCATAAAAAGCATTATGGGTAAGGCAAAGGATCTTAAACAAAACTCTACGATCCACTGGAAGCCAATGCAGTGAACTGAGAGTGGAAGAAGCCGAAGAGCGCTTGGGGAGATCCAGTACGAGCCTAGCCGCGGCGTTTTGTACCAGCTGTAGGCAACGAAGCTGGGCCTTATCTATACCCAGATAAAGGGCATTAATCCAGTCTGGCTAAAACTAGGGCAACCACAACCTTTTTTCGGGCTTCAATGGACAGAAACTGGGAGATCTTTCTAATCACCCGAATAAGGCCATAATTGGTAGCAACTGTTCAAGAAACCTGGCGAAGCATTGAAAGACCAGTGTCCAGCATCACTCCTAGATTTTTTCCCTGAGAGGCAGGAGTGGGGCTGAGACCCAGGAAGATGGGCCACCAGTTACTGGACCAAATGTCCGACCTGTCCCCAAAGATCAGAATCTCCGTCTTCTCACCGTTAAGTTTCAAATAATTTGAAACCATCCAAGTGGAAACAGCGGTCATGCAGTTTTTAAAATTGAGCGCAGCATCACAGGGATTTTGGGTGACAGATGCCATGATCTGTGTGTCGTCCGCATAGGACAACACCTCAAGTCCAAAGGATTGCACCACCCTGGCCAGCGGGGCCACATAGATATTAAAAAGGGTAGGACTCAGAGACGAGCCCTGAGGCACTCCGCAGACCAGGGGGTGAGACTCTGAGTAAAAATCACCCAGTCTAACGGTTTTTGACCGTTAGGTAAGAAAGGAAGCAAGAAGGTCCAGGGCCCGTCCACCCACCCCTATCTCGCTGAGACGCTCCACTAGCCTCAAAGGGGAGAGGGTGTTGAATGCAGCCGTAAAATCAAGTAGGGTGAGGAGAGTGGTAAAGCCTTCATCCACCTATACTCTTATATTGTCCAGCACCGTGGTAAGAGCCGTCTCCGTGCTATGCGCCTGCCTGAAGACGTGTTGGGAACCATCAAGAATGTTGTGGTCCCTCAGGTACGTACTCAAATGTGAGTTCATGTGGGATTCGAGAATTTTTCCAGGGAGAGGCAGCAAAGAGATAGGGTGAAAATTCTTAAGATTTTGGGGATCTAAGGAAGGTTTCTTAAGGATGGGCCTGACCACAGCCGCCTTCCAGGCTGCCGGATAATGGCCCAAAGAGATGGCTAGATTAAGGGCCATCAAGAGATGCGGTATCAAGGCTTCTTTAGCTGTTTTTATCACTTTGGGGGGACAAGGGTCCAAAAGAGAGCCAGACTTAATACCTTCCAGCAGAAGGCTGACTGAAGTAGGTGATAACTCGGGAAAATCGCAAAAACTTGCTGGGATGAGGCTGTTGGAGGAGCTGTTCAAGCAGCCCTTGGTGGGGACAACCAAAACCAAATTGGTATTAAGAAGCTTCAGTTGATCGTAGATATCTGAGATTTTAGAGCAGAAAAAAGAGGATAAGCGGCCACATAGCTCCTGAGATGGTTCTACTTTATCCGAGACTGTCGGAGCCACTAGGGAGTTAAAGATTTTAAAAAGCTCCTTGGGGGAGGTGACAGCCCCTGTGATCCTGGAGTAGTGTATTTTCTTTTCCTCCAATATAGCTGCTTTATAAGCCCTAAGGCTTTTCTTGTGGGATGCCCTGCCAGGGGGTGCCAAATCCTTCTGCCAGTGTCTTTCCACCCTTCTGCACTCTTGTCTCATATTACGGAGACGGTCAGAAAACCATGGAGCGGAAGGCGTTTTTCTGGCTGAGTAACACTATTTTAAAGGGGCAAGCGAGTCCCTCACTGCCATGATTTTATTAGAGAGACACTCTGCTGCCGTGTCTACATTAAGAGGGACAAGTTGCTAAAAGTCCGCAAAGGCAGTCGCGACTGCCTTGTTAGAGATGCTAGTGAAATTTCTTTTTTGGATAATTTTAGGCCCAGAGCTCGCGGTGTTAGCCAGGGAGATAACCCTAAGAGAAAAGGAGACTGCGAAGTGGTCGGACCAAGAGAGGGGAAGGGACGCGCCCACTAGTAGGCGATCGTCATTTGAGAAAAACCCATCAAGAGTATGGCCCGCGATATGGGTCGAGGTGGTCACCAATTGAGTGAAGCAAGTGCTAAGACAGGAAAAGAGGAACAGAGGGATGATATATGATGTGGAATGCAATGCACTGCGTCCACTGCCCTTAGAGGAACAGAGACTGCACACATGGCATAGACAGAGAGGATGCCTCCTCCACCGGTAGAGCCACGCGGACCTTGACAGTCTTCTGCATTCGCCGGTGCTTCTTCACAAATTAACTTCTGGCTCCACAATACTACTCCTGCTCACTGATGCCAATCAAAAATATCTGTCCACTGAATGCCTACCCCCACCCACTTGGTCTTCACCCCACATACACTTTTAGGGAAACTGATCCATTAACTGACGCATCTAACTCCCAAAATCACCATCTCTTTGAACTTATCTGGTATGTGACGCAGCAGCCAGAGCGTCTCGGCATCTGCTCAACATCCTATTAAACTGGGCAAATTACTTAATCTCCCCATGTTCATGGGCAGCGCCTGGATACCCTCACGTGAGATACACATTATTTATTATAATTATTTGTGATTGCACTGGGATGCAGATTGGACATTGTTGGAATGGCTTTTGAAAAACGTTTCTCTTAGATTGAAGGAGTAAAAACAGACTAACGTCCTCCTGTGCCTCTTCATGGTCTATCACATAGTGTCAGAGACCAACTGTGATTGCTGAATAATCAATCGTTGGAGTCAACCCCCCAAACACGGTCAGTTGCAATTATTCAGCAATGCTATTTTCACCTCAGAAATGTGGGGATATTTTACCTTGCCTTCAATCTTACTCCATGGACTACCAACTTCCAGATTCGTTTTTGAGGTCAGATCATAAAAATCCAGAAGGTGCCTAGCACTTCTGTAAGAGTTCTCCAGACACAAAGTCAAGTGTTGGTCTCAGGCTACTCGCGGAAGGGAAGATAGCTTTACCATTGTTATTTATTTGGGTATTTGGTTTTACATTTCATTTTAATAACTTATTGAGTTTCTATGGTTATTGGAATATGTAAAAATAAGGACATTTTGTGTTCTTTATTTTTTTAATGATAATTATTAGTTGGAATAATGTTAATGATATTTTTGTTGTCTATATTGGTATAATCAATACTTTTTCTCGTTTTGTGTATTTTAATGTGTTAATGACATTTTCTTAAACATATTGTGTTTGATTTTATGGTACATTCTATAGTTTAACAGCAATATTTTTTTGTTGATATTTTTGTTTTTCTTGTTTGTGCATAGAGTGACAATATTTTGGTAAATGTTATTTTTGGTCAGTATTGCAGTGAATTGGTGAATTGATGTTTTGGTGGTTTATATTGTGTCATATAAGCCACACCTTACATGTAGGTATTTGATGTCTTGCACTTACCCTCCCTGTGTTGAATACTCCATGCAACTCTGCCCATATTTCCATGCATCTGTTTTCATAAGGCTAGATAAAAAAAGAAAACATTATTGTCTGTAAGTGTAGCTAACATGTGCAGCAAACCTTTAAATCAAACCACATTTGGAATTCTAAAAGTTGGTTACACACTTGTAAAACAATTTACTTCAGGGGTGCAGAAACAGGAGTCCCGGTGCTGGAAATCTCTGAAAGTAATTGCACATCAACAAAGAAGGTATTCAAAAACTTCCCTTAACCCCATTTCTACCCTGGAAAAACTTGAGATTAACACCTTTAAAGGCCTAGACTAAGGGCCCAGTGTGGCAAGCGCTGCACCTGCGGTCTGACTTCTATATTTTGAGTTTGGCAGTCGGACCCCCACAGAACCTCTGCAACCATTGGGGATTATCGATCCCACGGCAGGGGTTTAGTGGTCAGAGACTGCAATATGCAGGTGGTGCCAATGCGGCACCACCTTAAAATGAAAGAGAGTTACCCTCTGGACCAACAGGAACTGGGTAGAGTATAATCAGAAAATAGAAAGTGTTCCCTGGGATTTAGATTCTTGTTAGTAGGAATAATGTCTACCAATCACCACTACTCATTCTCGCAGAACAACAAACATATAAGCCCTTTTGATGTCTATTTCTATTAGTAGAACCACAAAAACAAATTAAAGTAGCAAAGGATGATTTAATTTCAAGAAAAAGAAATTTTCAACATAAATTAAGATACATTTAAAATTTGAACAAAACGCATTTGAATATTTAATACAGTGCCTAATGCTATTCGTTCAATATATCATTGTACAATATAGAAATTCATTTAAAAACAATACATATAATGAAATTAAAATTAAAAACATGTAAATCAGGTTAAAAATGTCGACGCGTTTCGGTGGACACGGCGCTTGGCCTCACCTTCTTCAGGACAATAACAACACAATATGGATCTGTTAATAGAAAGATCAATATCAGACACTGTCCTTAGATACAGTTTTATATTTACCATAACAATACACGTATGCTTTTTTACATCCCTGCTATTTGATTGTTTTGTGGTCACCATTTTTTTACCCTGGAGATTTAGTCCCCCTCCCGAATTGTTCGGCTTATTACCATATGGGTACCCTCAGACTCCATTTACACTCACACTCTATTTTTCTTCTCGTTATTCACTCTTCATACCTGAAAAGTATTCTCTTTAGTCGTATCCTTTGGTTAATTATGATACGCGTTTTTCCATTAAAAAGATATTCATGGGGTCAGTGTTTATCAATTCACGACCTAGGAACAGAACAGTAGGGTCACTATCTGTTTTTTATTAAATTTAACAGTTTATTCTCTTTCTTTATTGTAAAATGTTGGCCTCGATTTATAATCCTCTGTCACACACCTTTGTTTTCTGAGGCTGTTTTTAAATCAGTATCTGGAGTTACTGTTGCCTTCTCTTTTACTGTTCAGTGGGCCAGCACGATACTGTGGGAGTAACGATATACATTTTTATTTTCTCTCCTCTACTTATCCACTTTCCGCTGAGTGCAATAAATTCACAGTGGTATACTCACCCTAGTACTCTTGATTCGATTTTTGGATGTAAGTCCTTCCTTAAAAAAGAACCGCCATTTATTTAAACGCACACTTTTCAATTGTTGCGTGAGTACTGTAAATAAAGCACAAAGGGAGGGCAAAAGGGCCGGTTATCGTTCCTCGTGTGTTATCCTCTCTCATTTTCAACAAATCTTAAACCTATATATGGTTTCTCACCTTTTGTACTTGTGTTGGCGTATATCTTGACGATGGATATGTTAATATTTTCAACTCTAGGGCCTGTGTGAGAGAAAACATGTTCTCTGTCACGTATATATTTCTCGATAAATTTAGATAATTTTAGATAATTTCAGCATTTCCAAAATGTTCCAAAACGTTCCATTCCACACTCGTTTTATCCTATTCTGTTTTTCATTTTTCTGGCCCTCTAACTTAACCGCCTTTCTCTCGTGTATTTTATCGGGTGAACACGGTTTGGAGCAGACTATCTATACATTGGGATTCTTAACGCTTAAATTATAACGTGAATCTAGACTGAAATAACTTGCCTTTTACTTTCATTTCAGCACTGTATTATATAATATCATTTCGGCTTTAAAAGCCCTCCTGTTTTATGTCAGACATGATCCTCGGTCTACATGTTCGTTAGGGCCTTATTTTAAAATTTTAAAATTATGTTGATAACAACCGCACAGAGCATTTTTACTTAGGTTTCCCTCTCCTCTCAATCACGATAGCTAACCATTTACTTTCGGCAAACACATTCTTACCTCATGCTCCTTAGGTCCGTTATTGCTCCCGATATCTCCTCTGTTGAATGCGTTATCATAGAGAAACTCACCCGTTTCCTTCCTGTATTTGTACTTCCGGGCGGACCCGGTCATGTGACCTCACTATTACGGGCGCCATCTTGTGATGGGGATGTTATCGTTTTGTATTTTATTATCTAATTATTAACCTTTCATTTCTTCTATTTGTCATTAACATAAGAGGATGTTGCCATTCTCTATATGTTAAAACAAATATTTGGCGTTCCATTTTTAGTGAATCAATGATGTTTTGGAGGAGGAAACGTTGTTAGACATAATCATATAATGTCTCTCACCATGCTCAAATTCCTCACGAGTTTTCACTATTGAAGATAATATTCTCCATCAAATTCTAAATATTTAGTACTTATTCATTCACTTGTACGTCGTATTCTTTTGTACTGTGCTCTGTAGTTGAATTCTTATGCATGTATAACCGTTTAAATAATTATATATTTATCTATACAGTCTTTCCCACTCTTCTCGATTATTCAAACCTTCTATATGGGTATTAAATTTACACTGCTCCCTCATTTTTCTCTTTTTGTCCAGATTTCCACCTCTCCTAGACATGATGGTTTTTCCCAACACACACCACCTTAATTCATCTACTGTGTGTTGATGTTCAAACCAATGATCAGCTAGTGGGGCGTTCTTTTTTTGGGTCCTAATGGCAGATCTATGTTCATTAAGTCTGATCTTGATTTCCCTCATGGTTTCTCCCACATAACCGAGGCCACAAGGGCACACGATTAAGTAGATCACATTTTTAGATTTGCAGTTATACATATTGTTCATTGTATGCGCACCTCTATTCAAAGTTATCATCTCACCTGCTATTATAGATTTACAGTTACCACAGGCGCCACATGGATATGTGCCCACTAATTTCTTGTTCGTGGAGATACTTGTCTGGTGCGCCACCCTTTTGTCTTTATATGTTCTTACTAACCGGTTTCTGATGGTTTTATTTCTCCTGTAGGAGAACAAAGGTTTTTCTATTTTGATTGAATTTCTTTCCTGTAAATAGCTCCAGTTTCTGTTTATGATATTCTTGATCTTATTGCTAATTATCGTATAATTAGATAAAAAAACTATGTTTTCCATCTTTTCTTTGTTACTGTGATTATCCTCAAACAGTGAGTCACGATTGTAAAACTTCGCTCTTTTGTACGCTTTTTTAATAATATTCTTGGGGTATCCCCTGTTTCTTAGTTTATTTTTCAAAGTTTCTGCATGTTTTTCAAAGTCACTCCTGTCTGAACAGTTTCTGCGTAACCGCAGAAACTGGCCGAAAGGTATGTTGTCTTTCTGGCATCGTGGGTGGTCACTGTTATAGTGGAGCATTGTGTTCCGGTCAGTAGGCTTCACATAAAAATCGACCATTAATTCATCTCCTCTGACCTTTATGGTTATATCCAAGAAAGCACATTCTTCCTGACTCATAGTATGTGTAAATTTTAAATTAGGGTCTCCACAGTTCAACCATTGGATGAACTCCATTAATTCCTCCATTTCACCGTCCCAGATAAAAAATATATCATCTATGAAACGTGACCAATGGGTCACGCTTTCATAGAACGGTGCTGCCTCGTTATAGATTGGGGATTATCGATCCCACGGCAGGGGTTTAGTGGTCAGAGACTGCAATATGCAGGTGGTGCCAATGCGGCACCACCATACATTTTACGAGTTGGCCACCGAGACCCTTTCCATGGCGGTGAGTCCTGCCATGAAAAGATAGCAGTGAGGCAACTCAGTGGCCTATGTGCACAGGGTGCATGCATAGGGCACATGTTGTGCACCCCTGCATGTTTGCACCCCCAGTTCTTGCACAGCAAGTAATGCATGACATGATGCATTTCTCCCTGTGCAGAAACGTACTGTGGCACTCCCATCGTATTTTGTGTACAGTGGTCCTAGACAACACAGGATAAAAGGAAAAAATAAATATAGATCATAATGGTATCTATATTCTTCGTCCAGCTGGACAGGATTTAATATAACATATTGAAGGTAGTCAGTTATCCATATAGATCCAAGTGGGACACAGCCTGTGTCCAACTACCACATACAGACAAGTATGACATACAAGGGAGTATCAGGCAAGGCAAAAGCAAGGTCTGCGTACAATCTGATCATGAATACACTATTGTGACATTTTTATATTAATACAGTCAAGGACATATAGTGTATATGATGTCGACGGCGTTTCGATCCCTGTGCAAGGATAAACGGGACCATCATCAGGACATTGTATTCATGACTGTTTTTACAATAGAAGGTCAAGTTTATGCCCAATAAAGAATTAAAAACAATTAACATACAGTAAACATACAATATAAGGATCATTGGAGGGAAAAGAAAGGGGAAAAAAATGGAGAGAGGTATACAGTTACATATAGTCATGGCATGTTAAAGAATCAATTCACGGTCATGGCATAAAAAAACTAAACTGCGTATAAGTTGAGGTAAAAGTGGCAACATTAGAACAGTTGTCATCAAGAGCGTTCAAGCTCATCATGGTTACATGCACGAAAAAACTTTCTACTGAAGTGAGTTGAGGCAACAGCTCTCAAGTGGCAACATTTGAATATTTGTCTCAAGAAGGTACAAACTTACAAGGTTACTTGCATGATTATTAAAAACTTTCTACTGAAGTGAGTAGACGGTAGAATACACTGGCGCTAGTGAGAGCGTGTTGAAGTAAGTGCCCGTCGAAATCAATCTGGTGAAAGATCTCTGGTGAAGTTATTTAAAGAACCCGAAAAGGTATGGATCATGGTAGCGAAATTACGCGGGTGAGACACAGGGATTGCGTGGTTACGGAACAATTAGTGAATCGTTCTGACAAAGCTAAAGAGCCGCGGGTGCGTACAATGGTGAGTTTTGGAGCCGCTAAAAACACAGAGTGAGGCCAGTGTGACGGAGGGTTTAAATCTAACTTAAGCGGATGGCGTACACTGTTGAAAGGATTTTTAAACAGAGGTTGTGTGGCTTACCACAAGGACCTCTAGATATCGAGGCGGGGATTAGGCGAAGCACAGTAAGAACTGCTGAGGGAAAGAAGGTCTGGAGTTAATATTAAAACAATAGCGGGAGGCAGAGCATGCTGCATGAGGCGAGTTACCCTTACCTAGTATAAGCGTTGTGTGTTCTTCGGACGGTGACAATGTAACGTGCAAATTAAAAGGGAGCACGGATAAGGATCCATATGAGAGGTGCAGGGGCTAAGAGACACACAGGAGGCAAGGGCTGTGGGGAGCATGATTAAACCTTACCGTTAGCGTACACGGCTCGTACCCCCATCGTACAATGGGGGTACGGCTCGTACACCGATCGTACAATGGGGGTACGGCTCGTACACCGATCGTACAATGGGGGTACGGCTTGTACACCGATCGTATGGCTCGTACACCAATCATACATGGGGTACAGCTCGTACACCGATCGTACAATGGGGGTACGGCTCGTACACCGATCGTACAATGGGGGTACGGCTCATACACCGATCGTACAATGGGGGTACGGCTCGTGCACCCATCGTACATGGGGTACGGCTCGTACACCGATCGTACAATGGGGGTACGGCTCTTACACCGATCGTACAATGGGGGTACGGCTCGTACACCGATCGTACAATGGGGGTACGGCTCATACACCGATCGTACAAGGGGGGGTACGGCTCGTACACCCCATGATCGCAGGGGTACGGTGCGTACCCTTGCGATCATGGGGGGTACGCACCATACCCAGGGGGGCCGTTCCGTACCTGTTTCGGCACAAACTCTGCTTTTACGGCTGTTTTCAGCTCCCATAGAAAAAGGGTCGTACGGTGCGTACCCGACACGTATCGTACTTGCTGGGTCGTAAAAACCAGCCGCGAACCGTACAGATGTCACGTACAGCGGGTTCCGAGGGAGAATCGTACGGGGATTAGAGTCGTACGGTGTCTTGTACGACTCGTACGGAGTACGGCTCCTGGTACGAATCGTACTTCGTCGTACGTACGGGAAGTTTACAGGTACGATTTGTACGGGGAAAAAATGCTCTGTACGACGATTCGGAGCGCTTTTTACCGGATCCGAATCGACCCCTATGACTCTACTTTGAGCCTTAGAAAGGCAGTGCCGTGGGACGCTGACGCGGGTTCGCCCGCCACCGCCAGGATTACAACTCGTAATCCGGCGGGCAGACTGACTACGGGTTTGGCAGTCTTGGAGCAGGGCACTGGTGTGGCGGGCCGTTCCACGACCGCCAAACTCGTAATTAGGCCTTAATTCATTTTCTAGAGATGGAATAAGAATGGAACAGTTGCAAAATGGATGGGCTCTTAAGGATAGGGTAAAAGCATATTTTGTGTGGAGAATTTTTTTTTTTTTACTAAAAGCATTCACCCACGAGAAAGCATACTCCCATGCGGAATTGTACATCACGCTGAACAGTGCATACACAAATGCCTG
The DNA here is from genome assembly GCF_964261635.1 of Lissotriton helveticus. Lineage (NCBI taxonomy): Eukaryota > Metazoa > Chordata > Amphibia > Caudata > Salamandridae > Lissotriton > Lissotriton helveticus. The sequence continues at coordinate 495,444,540 of NC_136070.1, read as the reverse complement.
ATATGTGAGAAAATGGGAAGTTACAAAGGTTTCGCAGGGGTACACCTGGAAACCTCCAACTGCGGTAAGCCTGTTGCGCTTGTTTCCTACTTTTACTGGTACTTAACTGTTTTTCTGAATGCTCTGTCTTCTCTGTATCTGTCTTCTATGCATTACCAATTATTACGGCTGTGGCACTTTGTTCCATATGTAGATGTACTTCTCAATATGTTAATCTCCTGTTTTACACGTTGTCTTTTGGCTGTGCCTTCCCTGAGCTGTGCTGTGCGCCCTGCATATGCCCTCTGCCACAAATAAGATTGTGTTTATTGCACTTTTTACTGCACTGTACTGGTACATTGCTCTCATATTGTTTGCTGTTGTGCGCTGTGTACTCCCTGTGTTGTGTGCTCTCTACCTTGTGTCCTACAGAGCGTGCTGATTGCAGTCTTTACGATAGTGTATGCTTTGGCCCCAGCATGTTTGTCTTTCTGTATATTGCTGTCTGACTACTGCCTAGTGTTAGCTGACCATAACTTGTTGTGTCCACTGCACTCTGTAGTACTGTCTATATGTATTATTCTCAACATGTTTGTGATATATTGCACGTCCCCCTGAACTTTGCACTCCAGTGCCACCTGCCTCCACTGTGATTTTCTTTATTGCAGTCTTTGTTGTCTATAGAGTATGTGTAATACTTCACAATAATTGTATGTGATACCTTACACTGTGCTTGCCTGACAACACACTGAGCTATCTTATTTATCTAAACTTAAGAACTGTTCAAGAAAATGCGAATATTGCTAATAGAATATTTTATTTTGTTTATTGCTGATTAGGACTTCCCCAAAAAAATCTGTAAAAGAAAATGGAACTATTTCCCTACAAGAGCTTACCACATAAGTACTAGAAAAAAACTTGGAGCATATATAAACCAATATTTACAAAGCTGAATTGTATTTATGTTTGTTGTTGATTTCTACACAGTTGAACACCTCAGTTTGCTTAGCGTTAATATATTTACAGAAATGTATGTGAGATTATTTGACAAGAGGTACTGGCCCTTTTTTGTAGTCCAAGCAGAGAGGCCAAGGATTGAATTGGGATGGAGGGTTTAGACCTTCACCTCTTGGGCACTGGTATCATGTCAGTGAGGTTGGAATTTGCCTAAATCATTTATATTTGAGTATTGCTAATGTTCTATGTTCCACTCTGCTGTGGTTCTGGAAAGCTTCTCTGCTCTGTGCATTTTTATGTGGATTCTGTGTCGCCCAGAATATAAACCGAAGAAGCAATATCCAATGTTTTGTTTATTTACAGAATTGTTGTTTAAGAGCAGTGGCTGGGAAATGCAAAACATTTGAAGTTTAAGCCTCAAAGACTATCTCCCATCTGATGAAGCAACTAAATATGTTTCAGATCTCACCCTTGAACCTAAGTGCCAGACACAACAGCGACGTGTTCATTGATAAGCAGATGCCACTGCTGGCAACCGTTCTAGCAGCAATGCTAACAATGTCACTGAAGTGTGCAGCAGATCGCAAGAAAAAACAGGGCTAATGCGGCAGCAAAACTTCTCTTTGTAGAAGAACTAGCAACAAACCGTAGTGGGACTGAAAATGTTGATGATGTGAAAAATGTGTACTGTTTAAAATAATCTTGTAGCCTGTTCAGAAAGGTGCACCATTACCAAGGACATCAAGAGGCAAGGATAGGCGCTATATATTTGTTTAAAAATGAAAAAATGATGAAGGCTGTGTAGATAAGGTGATGTATCCTGATCCCTTAGTACACCTGGCAGAGGCGCAGCAGGGAATTGTGAGACCACGTTTGAAGAAATTGCGCTGTCTAGAGTAGCGAGTCTTTAAAATGTGACTACTGTCGACTCCTCCTCCCTCCCTCCCTCCCCCGCTCCGCTCCGCTTCTGAATATTATTGGTAGCTGGGAACTTCCGCCTGAGCAATTTCTTGAACTCAAACCTCAGCACAATACATAAAACTACAGAAAACAAGTAAACATCACACAAATACAAAATTGATGAAGTATTTTGTTTAGTTCAGTACCAAAATATACACAAAATTTGAAATTCAAAATTTAATGGGAGGGTTGGAGTGTTTCAAACGGTGGTCCAAATTCTATTAAGCAAAACAATTGTCCAAACTCTAGCAAACAACTTTGGGGGTGATTATGATGGTGGGTGGATCGCCACCGCTGGGGCTGCGTTGGTGATCCACCCACCATCTCAACCTGATTTAACCCCGCAATAATATTATGGTGGGGGTATCATGGCGGACGTAAAGTGCTTCCGTCGATTTTCTGCCGGTCGGCAATCGTTACGATTGCCGGGCCGGCGGAGCTGGGGCACGATATGGGGTCGGTGCCTAGAAGGCACCGCCATCCATATTATGATGCATGTTTTCAAAGGCCTTTCCATGGCGGCAATGCCGCCATGTAAAGGCTGGCGGGGATGTGCTTTGGGGGCCCGTTGCAGTCCCTAAAGGGGGTGCCGTGGTGGGTGGGGGCACTTTGGGGGCACCCATGGTACCCCCCTCCATTCAAATGCACAAGGTGGCAGGCACCGCGCGGTGCTGCCACGTTGTGCATGGGAATGCACAACATGTATATTTGACATTGCGGCACCCACCGCAATGTGAAATATGCAGAATGCAACCGCCAGGGTGGCGGTCGCATCCTAACTAATTAGTGGTGTGGGACCGTCGCACGTCTGGCGGGCGGTCCCAGCACCGCGAGGATGGCGGGTGGGCTAAAGTGCGCCTGCCATCCTAATTGACCCCTTTGTCTTTTTTGCTCCTACGTTATGTTGTCTTTTAGTACTTGCATTCTAGTGCTTCATTTGAGCTTACCAATCGTCCTTGCTACTGTTTGCTGTGCTTGTGCTGCTTCTACTAATCAAGTTAAGGATACGGTAAGGATACTCACTAAGGGCTCTATTACGAGTCTGGCCTTCCAACCGCCCTATCACAATTAGGGTGGTCAGACCACCATTGACCCGACACAGCTACCAGTGAACTGCCATTCCCTAGAGGTGTTGAGGTGGTGATGAGGCCACAATAAGCTTGGTGGGACCACTGCGGTCACAGCAAGCATGTTATGAGTTTTTTCTCTGCCACGGTTTTCATGGCCGTTCCACCGACATGAAAGCTGTGGCGGAGAGGAAACAAAGTGGGCCCTAAAGGCCCCCCTGGTGCATGCACAACAGTTCCTGCACGGCATCTCCCATTATTCCCAAGTGTGTAGACACAGAATGGAATCATTAACCAGCCTCTGAAATCTATCCTTTTGTGACAGCTTCAACTTGGGCAGGAAATAAATCTGCACACCTGAAATTCTTATTTTGATGAGAGGGATTAAAACAAGTTCTTCATATAATACTCAACAAGAAAGCTCACAGATAGTGGTTGCAATGCTCAAAACCAGACTGCAACATGTGTTTGAATCTACGAAAACATGACTGGATGAAGCCAACCCTGAAAGTCATCCAGTGGCTTCTGGTAGTCCCCAGAATCAAGTTTAATATTCTATGTTAAAAACACCCAGTGTATCGAATTGACTTTAGTTCAGGAGACTACTCAGAAAAGCAGACTTTTGAGACAATCAGTCAACTGAAGGACCTATGATCGGCTGCCAACTAATGTCAGATAGGGCATCTCACTAGCACCCAACTGTACTGTATGTCCTTTGCTAGAGATCTTCCTTATGTGTTTATTAAAAAATATATATCCGAGTGCTCTGCTGAGTTAGGAAAGCAACAAACACTATTTTACAAGGAATATTAGCTAAATAATTAAAAATAAGCTTAAATAGTGAGCAAATGAAAATAAAGCTCATTAAAAAGTGATAAATCATTTGTTCCTGATCATTTTTATTACATTTAATAAATATACTTGTTTAGAACTCATTTTCTTAATATCCTAACAGCATTCTTTCATGTTTGTTTCCTGCATTTTTCATCATCTCTAATTAGTTAAATACTGATCTCAGTCAAGCTACGGAAGAGAGACACCTTGCTATTGTATTTGAACCGTTGACTGAAGGTTAGGTGAACTCAGATATAGTACTCTAAGTATTTAATTATCAGCCATTTTGTCCATTCATTTGTGTGGGTCCCTCAGTCATCCTCAAAAGCAGTGGGTATGAGTTGTATAGTCAGAGGACATCGGCGATCATCTTTTACAAACGCCTGTGTTACCCAGCCAGATAGGTTTTCCATAATGCAGCACACAACATTCTGAAACTTGTTATTGTGTCATACAACAGGGCGCGATCAGAGTCTCCATTTCAGTTTCACGTTTTAGCTTGACATCGTTTTCTAATGCAACTTTTTACATGTTTTACACTTACACAATTCTGTACTTAGAAACTAATATACATGTAGTTCATTTCTTAGCAAGTATTATTATCGTGTTGTTCGTACAGTCGATCCAAGGCTTAGCAAGTGGAAAGTGATGCCCTAGTATTGGTTGTCCGGTTGGAGAGAGCTCTAAGGCCCAGACAAACCATCACATCAGCGCTGCACCTTGGATACAGTGTGATTGGAACAGTTCTTTTATTATATAAACGGCCTCTGCATTAAATTCTGCAGAGGAGCACTTCTGCTGAGATTTTCCTAGTACGGTCGCACTTTGACTGAGATGCAGTCCTACTGACACTGACCTCTATCTTGCAAAGCACAATAGATAGCCTGTTCTACACTGGCAGGCTTCCTTACACATCATACTCAGGTATGGGGGGGGTTAGGTTATCCCAATTAATCTGGCAGAGGGTACGCCCACTATGTCTCGATAGTATAGGTAGCGTTAGGTAGGAGTGTAATCAAATAGTAATGTCATAATGGGTGAACTGCCTATTTTTTTCAGCATTCTTGTAATGCTGGGTGACAATGCTTTCTTTCTTCTGCGAATAACTGCAGCACACTCTTTCTATACTAGAAGACTATTGTTTCAATAAATGTCTGAAAAGTCCATTTGTATCTTTCTCGTGTTTACCTAGGTATTCAAGAGTAATCAACAAAAGGTTAAATCTGTTTCCACGATTTCCTTGGGTAATAAAGAGTGGTCATGTTTGAAATTGCTGATACTATCAGGTATTATCAGGTACCCTGGTAAGTTTAGGGGTTCAGATGGGGCACTGTTCCTAAGCCAACATTTCCTGATGATGTGTATGAACCGAGTTCCCATATGCTGACGCTTGTGGCGTACAGATATACAGTCATACTTAATTTGTAGGAACCGTATAACAGTGTTTCCTTCTTTCACTTTACTAAGAAATTAAAAGCCTGCAGGCTTTTTGAAATCTAGTTTATTTACATCTAAGACCCCTGGGTGCAGCGTCATCTCTTAAGGGTTTTTGAATGCTTCCCCCACTTGCCAACTTGAAGAATGCCCATGTTTCTACTCAACACAACAATATTCCATTACAGCACCATTCCCTCTTACAATTCCAGCCACCCGTTCTTACTAAATGGGGAAGGACACACACAGGGCAGTATGTATCTCCCTCTGTTACACAGCACCAAATAAAATACACCTAAATCTCTTTACAAGGACAGTAGAGGACAGCTGTTCACACTTACTCCCTAATACATCTGGGTCACACATTCTCCTAACTAAGGGGCCGATTATGATGGAGGATTTTCCGCATCCTCCGGGCCGGCGGAAGCCACCGCCGGCCCGGAGGATGCGGAAAATCCTCTGCGGACCCACCAAAGACCCACCGTCACATTAGGATGGCTGGTGGGTCCTGGTTTCCGTCCGCAGCTTTTCCGCCGCGGTTGGCTTACAACCGCGGCGGAAAAGCACTAATATGGTGACGGTGTCTCTTAGACACCGTCAGCCAAATTAGGATGCCCGAAAAGAAATGCTTTTCCACGGCGGGTTTTCCGCCGTGGAAAAGCATACAGAGCTTCACTGCGGGGGCCCGTTGCGGCCCCCCTGGGTGAAGGGGGAGTGGGGGGTGCACATGGGGGGTACCTATGGTACCCCCCTGCATTTGTATGCAGTAATCGGCAGGCACCACGCGGTGTCTGCCGCTTGCTGCATACAAATGCAATGTATGCATTTTTAACATTGCGGCGGGTGCAGCTTGTAGCTGCACCCGCCGCAATGTTAAAGATTGAGGATGTGACCGCCACCCTGGTGGTCACATCCTAATCTGCACGGAGGGACCGCCGCAGCCCCTGCGGACGGTCCCTCCTACTCTATGGTGGCGGACGGACTCAGGTCCGTCCGCCATCATAATCGGCCCCTAACTGTTACACTCTCCAACACCCATGCATGCATACAAAATTAAGGATATATCAATTATGGGAATTCCACAATGGATGAAATGGTGCTTTTCATGACATTAGGCTCCCAAAACCTCACATCAATTACCAAGTACAGACTAGGTTACGACCTTCAAGCCTCATTTGGCATGGGGTTTCCACAACACCACCATGTCTGCACATTCTAAGCACAAAAATAGAGAAAGAATATAAGTAGTAACCAAACTTCAACTCAACACACATTTCCAGACAACTCTACTATTTTATTTACACGGATAAACATTCCACTTGTTAGCATACAAGCACATCATCATTTCAGACATGTGACAAAAGTAAATGTCAGGAACACAATTGAATGCATTTCAAAACACTCACGAACGAAGAACTTATGCTCAATCTCCGTATATGCACAAGACACAACTTGAAGGCAAACCCAATGCATACAAACACTCCATTCAATTGTGCCAATCACCATATGTATACAAATGTGGAACTCTTAAGTACTCAGTTAATGCGACACAAACCCTGCAGACCCCAAAACACCACATTGGTCTATGCTAATATTCACATCTAACTCTAGACTCAACACAGATTCTCACAGCACTCAGGACTTGGTTATGAGTCAGGAGTTCCAAGGACCTCCAGCCTCACGGGGGCGTGGCCGTGGGGGCCAGCCACTGCCACATTGGCGGTCTACCGCTGCTTTACAGCTTTAGCAGTTGGACCTTCATTGCACTGCTGCAACCGACAGGGAGCAGTATTCCCTGGTGGTGGCGCAGCGGTGTGAGGCCACAGTATGCTTGGTAGGGCTGTTGCAGCCCAGCAAAGCATTTTATGAGTTTCCTCACTGCCAGCGGTCTCATGGCGGTGTTCATACCACTGCTGTTGGTGAGGAAACTAAGGGGGTCCTACAGGGTCCCTGGTGCCTCATGCCATGGGGATGCATGCAGGGGGCACATTGGTAATTCCATGATTGGCTTGTTTAACTTACTGCTCAGTCCCTAGCACAGTGCACTGTGTGTGCCCAGGGCATGTAGGCCAAATGCTGCTAGTGGGCCTTAAGCACTGATTGTGCCACCCACACAAGCAGCCTTGCAAAAGGTTTTCAGGCTTGCCATTGCAATATCTGTGCGCAGGTGGTACTGTCAGGCTCCCACTTGCTAGGCCCTAACCTCCCTTTTCTGACATGAGAGTCACCCCTAAGGTAGGCCCAAGGTACCCCTGTGGGCAGGGTGCAGTGTATGTGAAAGGTAGGGCATACCCTGATGTGTGTCACATGTTCTGATAGTGAAATACTGCCAATTTTGTTTATCCATATTGAAAGGATACCTGTCCCATAGGAAAGAATGGGAGTTTATTTTTAACATATTTTAACAACTTCCCAATGGGACAAGATAGAAAGTTAGACTTTAGTATGCCTGAACTTAGAATATAAAAATGCATCTTTTAGTCAAGATGATTTTCATATTTTGTGTTTGAAAATACCACTTTTAGAAAGTAGGTATTTTCTTGCGTAGCCATGCTGTGTGCCCCTGCTGGTTTGTGGATTGACTGGCTTTGAATGACAGGGGCTGGGGATGTGCATTCTCTCAGACAGCCGCCAGGGGTGGGGGGGCGTTTATGTGTGTCATGCCTTTCCTGGATGAGTCAGGGCTGGGCTCAATAGACCTGGGGTGCATGTAGAGTAGGGGGAGAAGATTTCTTTCACACCTCAATGGGCCTGGTCTACCTGGGACAATGCTGTCTCCCCCTCCTGCCTGGCAGCTGTATCAGAGAGGACAGAACTGGTATTGGTTGGGCAAAGAGCTTCCCTGCCACCAGAGAACAAAGGATTTTATGCTATAAAGAGTGGGGCCCAGACCCCTGAACTTTAGCTTACTGCTGAACTAAGGAAACTGCCAGGAAGAAGAACCGAGAAAGCTGGAGGAGGAGTACTGCCCCGTGCTGTGTGCTGTTGGGGTTGGCTGCAGTGGTTGCTTCTGTTTTGTGCACAGAAAGGAGTGGCCTGTACTTTCATCATCCTGCTGTTAGATTTTCCTCCAAAGGCTTGATGTAGAGCTTGCCTCCTGTAGTACATCTCAGGGATAGAAATGACTTCAAAGATCACTTCTTCGAATCAAGAGGAACCTTTGCCAAGGAGAAGACCTGGAGAAACTGAGGAGAAATACTGCCGCTGTGCTGTTTGCTGTCTGGGGTTGGCCAGCAATGTCTACTTTTTGCCAAGGAAAGGAGAGGGACTTTGTTGTGTGCTGTGTCCCCTGCTTGAGGAAGATCTCCAAGGGCTTGAAATTGAGCTTGCCTCCTGTTCTAAAGACTCAGGGACACAAACACTTCACCCCCAGTACCCCCTAAAATCCTTTGCTGGGAGTTCTGACCTGCTGAGAGGTGTCTGCCAGTGCTCTGGACCCCTGAGAGTTGTTTTGGGACTGGAAACAGAAAGAACTGTGAAAATCGACACATCATCTGTTTCCGACACATCGCAGGTGTGTGAGAAAATATTTCCGACACATCGCTGCAGCGAAGAATCGACACAGTGCGTGGTCCCAGCTGATGTGGCTGCCGTGCGTCGAATCCTTTGCACCGATTGCCGACGTCTGAGATCACAGCACCGATTATGATGCAGGCCCAGTGAAAGAACTGACGCATAGAGGGGACGCGGCTGAAATAATTGCAGTGCATCCTGGTTCTTCACGCATCGCATCGCACCGGATTGGAACACATCACATTGAACATCAAGTCTGTCGCATAGTTCGAGGACGCAGTAAGTAACCAATGCATCACATACCCACGGCGTAAGAAAACAATGCATCACCTCCTCTCCAATAAGGAACCGACGCATCACCTCCCCTGCACAACGGTAAGGAACCGACGCATCACCTCCCCCAGAACAAGGAACCGACGTATCATCTTCCCTGAGTGTAAGAAACGGACGCTTTTTTGACGCATCCAAGGTACTTTGTGTAAAAGTGTTGCATCCAACATTTACTTGGAACAGAACTATTTCTATCTTTTAAGAATCATATTTTTAGTACTGTATTGTGGATTTTTGTCATTTTGGTCTTGTTTTGGTTTTGAAAAAGATTACTTATTTTTCTAAACTGGTGTGTTGTCCATTTGTAGTGTTTTTGCTGTATTACTGTATGTGTTCAACAATGCTTTACACACGGCTTCTAAGATAAGTCTGTCTACTCGTTCCAAGCTACCGAGGGGGTAAGCAGGTTTTTTTTTAGATGTGTATCCCCCTTATCCTTACTAGGAAGAAGGGTCCCTTCTTGGACAAAGGTACCGACCTCTGCCAACTTTTAATATGCACTCAGCAACCTCACGGGGTCACACTTAGAACTACTCCAACCTGCATTGAAAGACAAGCAAATGCAAACCCCACATGAATCTTTTGTGTCTTTCATTAGTGCGTGCTTCAAAAGCAGATACAACAATTGCTTGATTCCAGCTCAGTAGATGGCCCAGTGGACTAAGCGTACGCAGAAGAAATCTTTGAGTAACCTTAATGCCGGTATGGCTGGATCAGGCTTTCATACTTTTATGGTTGATAAAGTCATTGCTGTAAACTTTGGTTATATTAATGACTGTTATACAGACACTAAGTGCAAATCAGTTTATGGGGCGTGTTATAAATAAATTCACTATTATCATTTTTTTGTCTGTCTTCTGCGCTGCAATAAGACATCATAGTGAACTCTCCACCCTTCTCTGGGTGTATTTGGGCAGGCAGCACTATTTAAAACACGTAAACTTAAAGCAGAGTCCTTCACTCTAAAGAGAACATCCACCATTGAGTTAAGTATTTGTTCACTAATTCGGTCATTTCCTTTTGCACCTGGGAATATAGGGTCTCTTATTGGCGTGCTCCTGTGCATCTCTAAAAAGTCCATGTTAGTACAATCAAAGCATCTCCGACTGTTGAATGGTGCAAGCATAAATCACCTTCTTTTGTTTGAATTATTCTATGATTTTTATGAAAATGTAATTCATTGTTTTCTTTAATAATAGCATAGAGTGCATACCTTGCTCACATAAATATTGAGTAACATCTTGGGACTAGGATCCTCTGAAGTAGTTTGAAGTCTCCATTTGCATGAATACACAGGGTCTGATTACAACTTGGGCAGGGCATTAACCCAGGTGGGAATGCATGCCGCTCTATTGCAAATAAGTGTTCCCGTACATTGATTTTCCAAGTGCGTGAACACTAGGCCCAATTTACCAGTTGGAAAATATGACAGGGAAATGTGCATGCTGTTCAGACAGCAAATGCAGTCCAACTCTGGTCCACTTAATCATCCTCTTGTAGCAATGGGGACCATGGAAGACTCTCAACCTAATAGCCTGGCTTGACTTCTGTCACTGTTGAAACTTCCTTTACCACTCTGCCTTGGAACAGGTCCGCCTACTCCTATTTACCAGGGAACATTAAGCCACAGTGAACTGCAAATTCAGAACAAAATTTGAACCGGGAAAAACTGGTCCTCTCGGTTATTCCCCATTCTGTGGAGATAAATCGTAATTGATGGATTTAAGGTGGGGATCATCAGTCTGAAATATTATTTCTGGCCACATTATATCACCTAAAGTGTCCCAATCGCAATCTGAACCACAATGTGTCTTTGCCATTGCAATTCACTATATCCCCATAGGCTTTCTCGATTTTTATTGAGGGACTACTCCAGATTGGCAACTGGTGTTCCCTAAATACAACTAGGCATGTACCTTTTACTGAGTAAATAAAGTCAAAGAAATAATTTGAAACGGAGCATTCTGACCCCCAGATGTAGTACAGTACCCTAAAAGATTTCACAAATTCTTTGAGGAAAAATGAGCAACCAAGGCTGCAACAGAAGAAATGTTGACACAAATTTAGGAAGTTAGATTGTTGCATCCAGTAAACTGTTTCTCAAGAACATTAAATCCAGATAAGCCTAACTGTAGTGTCTTTAATAAAAAAAACTTTGAGCAGTAAAGCGAGCATCTAGTCATTCAAGATAGTACCTACCTCTTTAGAAGTGACTTTCAAAATGAGTACTCTTCACATAAATGTGGCCGGCTAAAAACTAAATGGTGTGTTTATTATTGCTTGCAAATCAGGAGTGAATCTTCTGAAAATGACAGGCTTTTGTTTATGGAAAAAAATAATACTTGCCAAAAATGGCATGCTGTTGTTTTGCAACAAAATGAGGGCACCTTTTATATTATGGCAATATTTCCTAGGTGCTAGAGGTCACTAGCTTGCAGCTGTTGTAGTTATCTTGTTGTGTGGAAGCACTTTATGATCTATATTGATATCTCTTTTTATGACATTGTTGACGCTATCTTACTAGATAATCTTAGATAAAGGGCCTTTGCAGGATAGGGGACAGTGTTGTCCTCCAGAACATATGAGGCAATGCTTCCCTCGGAGATTAGATAGTCAGCAAATAAATCCGCGGAGTCAATTAAATAAACCTTCTAGAGACCAGTAAAAATTAGAAACCATGAAGGTTTATTAAATAAAATAAGGGCAATGCAGAAGGCAAAAATAATAATTAGTTATTTCTCATCATATGTAGGGAATTAGCAAAAGGCTCAAACAAATGCATTAGGAGATATGACATGAAATCAATTTCAGAGACGATATTCTAAGTCCTAAGCAGGAGACATACTGACAAGGATCTGCTCTCAATGAGCTGGTGCAAACCACTCTGGCTCACCTTCAAATGTTTGTTCTTTTATAATAAAATGCACAGAAAATTTCAAGTAGGCACAATAAAATGAACTAAATGTTGCAGGAATCAACGAATCACAATATAGCAATTTGCAAAAATATTGAACTAAATAATGTAATAATGAATCCCTAATTTGAGCTAATGTCAACGAATGTGCCAATAAAATCTAGTTACATACAAAACAATGACAAGCTCATGAATGAATAGACTTGCAGATAAAGTCTAATTAAATTGTTTTAAACTTGCAGTGAACCCCTGACTAAGGGCAAAGAAAGGCTCGAAATGTATTGGGTATACAAGATCAATTAATTGAAGATTAATTATGTAAGCTTCATGCTTCAGAATAAAGGCCCGGATGGGCATATCTCCTGCAGTGGTAACTTGTCAATACATAAGTATTTCTCATGTGACCGGGATTGAAGCAATGAGCAACATGAAAATTTGGAGAACGCAGAATAAACTTTGTTGAACGTGGACAAACGTGTGGTATTTGGTTACACAACCACGAAAGGCTGTGCGTCTGGAACAGGAGTGTTACTTCATTCCTATTTTGATGAGCCTTATAATATAGCGCCATCTTTGGGAACACGCATTCGTTAGATGACAGGAAGTGTAAAAGGTGAATGTTAATTGTTTAAGGCACTGTGGGAAATGTTGCTAACCCGATATGCATATTTGGGGTTGAGAAACACACAAGAAGGATGTCAGAATGTTGACCATTAGTGGGAAGTAGTGTGGTCATGGGAGTGGTGGTTGTAGCGCCTGTCCTCTGGTTCATTGTAAGCATCCCCACCTATGTAACGCAGGGCCTTGGTTTGATCCAGGATCAGGTTGTGGTATTGAGGTCAATAAGTGAGTGGGGCTAGGGAACCTGCAGCGCCTATAGTCCACTAGATTTCCAACAGGCATGACTAAGTTCTAAAGGATGATGGGGCTCCCATTAGCAAGAGCCTTCATGAATTGCAGGCCATCTTTATGCAATCTTGCATGTCCTCCCTTACTATCCAGAGATATCTCAGGTGCAACTGAAAAATGTTCTTGGGCATGTGGTGGACATTCTCAAAGGTCTGGATGTGTCTCTTCATCACCTGAGATTGGTCCCACAGGTGGATGTCTATGTCTAACAAGGGGGACCAGATGGACCCTTCTTATCCTGTAGGCCTTGTTGCATGATGACCTCATAGAGAGCATGTGTGTGACGCCTTACTCTTCCACCTAGTTGACAAGATCAAGGACTTCCTTCACGGAGGTTCCATCATGAAAACTGCAGTATGGGAAACCCCAATTGTTGACCTGGGGAATACAGTTGCTATGAAAGAACACATGAGTTGCCCTCAATTAGATGGTACATCTGGGGACACAACTTGGATACCCATACGTAGTGGGGCCCCGTTGAATCCTGTGTATCTGGGTAACTCATCTGCAGCCTTTGGGACTTATCCCGAGGACCTGCAATATGGAAGATTACCTGACGAGGAAAACCAGTGACCTAAAGTGAGGTAGTAGATGTATAATCCCTTGTGGAGCCAAATATTCCCTAATCCTCTCTGATCATGTGGGCTCTTCATTGGTGAATGGAAAATCATCATCTCACCAGGCTCCAAGTCCTCAGATCATGTGAAGGAATGGAAAAACATGTTTGTCTATTTATGTCTGTTAGTGTAATCTGGACTTTTATGGTGCACCTGTAGCACAGTAAAATGAGACATAAAAGAGTCATGGGACACAGTGTAAATATTTCCAACTATCTTCGTTGTGGTGACTTTATCTAAACAGAAGTGAACCAGTTCAGTACAAAATCTTGAACACTGTAGATGCACCTGTAGCCGTGTTGTCATGGTGGGACATTGTGATGTAGAAGTTGCCAAATTGTGGTGTATGTCTAGACTAATAGACATACCTGATGCACGACAGAAGAATGAGGTACTGTTTGCAGTCTCAGCTGATGTGGTCCAATAGCTGCTGGATAGTGTTGTGACCGGGGACTAGTAGTAGGGTCTGAGAAAAGGAGCGTGCAATGGATGTTGCTAGGGGCGTTCCCAGCAACATCCATGGCTTTTTGACACTGCCCCAGATTCACAAGAAATCATAACTCTAAGCCAGCGCCAAAAACGTACTCCTCCCCAGGGGAGACATAAGGGAGGCACAACAAGGAGAAATATCTTTATTTCTCCTCTGTTTTCCTCTTTCTATGTGTGCTGCATTGTGCAGCACACATAGAAAGAGGAAAACGCCTCTTGTGATTGTTTTTGTGCAGGAAGGTTTTCTTTCCTGCACAAAAATAATCATCCCTGCAATGCAGGCACCCTTGCATCATGACACAGCGCATTCCTGCCCTTTTATTTTGCCATAGGGCAGCACAACAGGAAGGCCTGCGGTGCTGCCCTACAGCAAAATTTCATTAATGAGGCCCTGTATCTTATCAAAGTTGAGATCTTGATAGCAGACAGAGCCTCAATAGGGCCAATGGTTAGATGTGTGAAAAAGCAATGGCACATTCGTAGTCAAGACTACATAAGATATTTAAATTTGAACAAAAGCGCCCTCACACATAAAAATATTATGACAATTGATTTGTGGGCATACATACCAGTTATCCTTGCTGCTTACCATAATATTGTGGCATGTTAGAAGTCACTGTTTATTCACTTAGTACATACCAAAGTTGTCCATTACGCACCATGCAGAAGCTGTTAGACACTAATTATTTAGTACAGCCTGGTGGTTCGTGACACTAATGGTGGAAATATCAAAGTTGTATGTGGTGTTCAATGTAGCAGCTATTGGATATGATGACACAGCCACTACATGGATTGTAGACACCTGTTTCCCCTGTGCCTCTGTTTCTTGGCGTGATGTTTGAGTTAGCATTACTACTTAGTGTGCAGAACCAGGCACGCCCTGACAAGTACTGGTTGAATCGTAGGGTGACTTGCCATGTCATGTCATGTCATGCATGGATATGGGATGGGGGAAGGATAGGGCTGTTAAGACATATTTCTTGCTTTGGTGTGTACTGGGGTCTGTGTAGCACAGACATATACGGTATGCCTGTTTTTGGCCTAACATGTTACTCATACATGGACATTGTGACATTAAAGATGTATGTGGACAGGAGAAGCTATGGAGGATTTGACCTGGCCTGGCATTGATGTTCCTCAGAACAGGTCTTATAGCTAGTCGGGATGCATGGACAAAAGGATATGCTGGACCAGTGGGGGAGACATAGAGGTTATCTGGGTCTGCTACTAGGCATTACTAGTCCCTTCTCTATTTTGGCCACTTTTTCTAGAAGTCCCCAACCATATTTATCTCCAAACCATTTGTAAAATAACCCCTGTCGGAGGCATCTTGCCACATGGCCACCTTGTCCTTTCCTTTGAGGAAGCAAGAGGCAGATTGTGTAGTTCCTGCAGGGGTCAGCTACAAGTTAACAATAATGCCTGTCTCCTCCTCAACTAAGTTCCCTTTCCTCTTCAATGATAGTGCATCTTTGAGACTGCTGCAAGACTCTGTCCCTACCATCACACAGCACAAGGGGACGTTTTGGAAGAGTCCTGTCCCTGGACCGCAAGTACAGCGACCGGACGAGGTGTACAAATGAAATTATTCCGCAACTCAAATATTAAGATGATAGCTCATCATGACAAATAATGAGTTCTCTTTACTGACATATTCTTGCGTAATATTACTGTAGTGAACCTGGCAAATGGAAAGCTTCTAGGAAACAGCGGCGCTCAGTGCCCATCATCTGCGTACATGGAAACTGTGGTGCCTGCGGCTTTATGAAACTGACACGTTCATTTCCTGCAGATGATGAAATTTAAAGAAATGAAAAGTCTCGCTATAAAGGAGCTTGGATTTAAATTCACAAAATATAATTTGCATATTTAATGGGAAGTTGAGAACATTTCATTTGAAACAAGTGTGTCTTTAATGTATGATGCAGGATTACAGGGTTATATAAATACACTACGTTCATCAGTCATATGCATCTTTTGTAAAATACATTTTTTTTTGTAGGCTTCTATAACTTCTACCGGGTTATTTAGACCCATACAGAAGTCAAAGAAAATGGGTGCGAGTGGTATCTGTATACATTTTTGCAATAGTGCACATTTTACCCTAAGTGCAACTGTGCTTGCTCTCATTTTGCCACTAGTATTAAAAAGTAACGCGAAGCGAGCACTAAATGTGAACTGTTTGATAACAAAGCTCACAAAATAGTCAGACCAGCCATTTTCTCTTGCATTTCATTGCCCCGATTGGTAACTCAGGTAATACATAAAAAAAAAAAAGTGAGCAGGCACAAATGTAATTTATGGGTAGTTTCTTTGCTATCAAACTTGCTCATCCATTCTCTATAAACCAAATATTTCCGGTTTAGCTGTGTTGCGTATTGCTCCTCCTTCCTTACCTTACTGTATGTGAGAAACAAAAAAAAAAGCAAATTGTTTCCAACTCTCCAGTTTGCTGTGTATTTATGCATGAGAGTTACGACATTAAACTGGAAAAACTTTCAGATGTTTGTTACTGACTTCACTTTATGGTCTTCAGATTGCTGCTACACTCACATTTCAAAGTGCGCCCCTGATAATACCAAGAAGGGAAGTGCTGTGAAGAGCTTTCTTTCAAAGTCGTCGGATAGGACGCTACAAATGGCGTGTCTTTATTAAAGGGAACTCCAGTGGTAGAACACAAAATTAGGGGGTCCTCAACAGAATGCCTTCGAGGGACCTGAGTGTCTTATTTCTCACAGATATTCATGAGCTTTGGGGTGACTGGGGCCCCCCAGCAGGATGGGGCCGGGTGGGCCTGAATTAAAGCTGTGGGGAATTATTTGGGCTATGTGTAGTTGCCAAATTAGATGTCATATAAACAGCTTGCCAGGTGTGGTTAGTGCAAACAGTAGCATTATAATTAGGCTACATGTAAATATACAGATGATCCAAATTTATTGTACTCTGACACACACATAATTGGGAGAATAGCATCTTTTTTAAGAAGCATCGGTAATTCAGCTCATGCACACAAACAAAAACACTGTTTAGCAAAGCAACATTGTTTTGAACTCTGAGAATGTAACACATTTCTTGGATTTTTTCAATTTCTTCTTATGGCTGTATCATAAGACACTTTCCCTTGTAATACCAGTTCATGGGTCATTCATTGTAAATGATCTTCAGTTAATTCTGTAATTGTTGCCGCATTTGGAAATATACATCTGAGGATCTTTAGGCGCTATGCGTTTTACTAAGGTCCATAAATAATCACTTTTATGGATATCTAAGTAACTCAACTATGAACCTTAACCAGTTTCTTTTCCATCCATTTAATTAAAGAGCCAAGTAATGCTGAATTTGCCAGGAGTGGAGTTTGATGCAACAGCTTGGTCTTTCAAAGTTTATTTGCTGTAATACAGATATTATTACCATGTCTCATTCATAATGCCTTTATGTGATTTGAAGACAGACGCAACATTTCTTTATAGATCCACAGGTATTAGCAATAATTACCTGGGAGCATAAGATTCATGTGTTCCTGTGCGCAGTTTAAATTTAAATGCTTTTATAGATGACTGGTGACCAATAAGCCTTGGCAGCAGTAAGCAGTGCAGCAAATAACGTTGACGCCGGTGGCTCAGGGGAACACGGTAGCTGCCTGTAACTTCGTGGAAGGCAGGACTGTAGTTCCCACAATGCACTAGATCATCTGGATTTTGGCAATAGGAGGACCCGATGGGCATTCTTCGGATCCAGAGCGCTGTTTTACCTGAAGTTTGCAGAGCACTAGTGCCACTAGTCCAGGGGAGTCTGAGGGTGTTTCAGGCTTCCTTAGGGGTCCCTCTGTTTGGGGGAACAGGGAACTAGCCTAGGACAAATCTCTATCAGGCAGTTCGAAGAGCATTGCCACAGGTGCAAGGTATCCCTCTTTTGTTTGTGTAAGTCTTGTTATCGCTGACGCAGGTCTCTTCTTCTGTCCTCTTTGATGAAGGTTGTTCTGGTGGCATGGGGGCCCTTAAATCCTAGATTATGGGGAGTTAGGGTGTGGGAGCCTAGTAGCCAATGCACAACTAGTCCCTGCAGTTAAACCACCCCTAAGGTGACCACATCCCTGGGTATGGGTCACCTTTTCAACCCAGAACCCTCTATTC
This sequence comes from Lissotriton helveticus, assembly GCF_964261635.1. NCBI lineage: Eukaryota > Metazoa > Chordata > Amphibia > Caudata > Salamandridae > Lissotriton > Lissotriton helveticus. The sequence goes on along the minus strand of NC_136070.1, from coordinate 495,426,404 downwards.
TAATTTTAGTGTACAGACCATGCTGCTCACCCTAGAGGTGTGGCTAGAATTCGGGGTATACACCTTCTTGACTAATTCCCACCTGTCCAGGTGCAAATGTGCCTGGGACAGGGGGAGGAATGTTTTCTCCACTGGGAGTCAGCCATGATGCATCTGAGAGGCGGTGCAAACTTTGAAACTCACCACATTGATGTGTTACTTCAGTAGCCGGCTTGAGAGGAGGGAGGTGTGACCTCCTTCCTGCCCAAGCCTTTGTCCCTGACTCCTGGGAGTGGTCACTGGCTAGCAAGAGGCCAAAGTCCTGTCTTGGCGGCAGTAAACGTGGGAAGCGTGGGCTGGCCAGCGAGAGCACAGAGGAGCTGGGGCAACCAGGTGGGCAACCTCTAAAGTATCCATCTGGGTGCATGCCACATCACCCAGGGCATGAGATCCGTGTCAGGGGTGAGAAGACACATCGGTGATAACAAACATTACATATTTTGGCGGTACAATAATCGAGCTGCCAACCTCAAAAATGCCTGGGTGGCAGCCCATGTTATCCTATGGACCCCTAAGACTTATTGTAGTTTTCAAAGGGGAACACCACTATAGGGACATATAGGCTTGCACTTATATGTCCTCACCTTTAATATACTGCATCCTGCCTCCTGGGCTCAGGAGGCCTTCTTTAGGGGTGACTGGCATATGTTAAAAATAGTGTACGGGGGGGGCGTGGCTTGAGCGCCGCACAAGATGGCGGCTTAGCTGCGGAGCTCCGGGCATCGAGCGCCGGCACCAGCGGCTTTCTCCTCTCCTGCTGCACCATTCTGGGCGCCGACTACATTTTCAGACGTCGGAACATGAGGTGAGCGGACTGATACCGCTTGCGACCCTCAGCTCCATCTGCATGCAGTTTCTCCGTGTCTGACGCGGCGCGCTTTTCAGCGGCCGCCATTTTCTGTCACCTCTACCGCGTATCCAGACTCTGTCAGCGGAGAGCCTGCGCCACAGTGCGGTGACTTCCAGGTGAAACGCGCTCAATGCAGCAATGCTGAAATACGCAATATTACTATTCCTTATTAGTTGACTCTTCCTGTTGGCGCTTTTTTCAGCCTTTGGTACATCCTTCTCCTCTAGCTTTCTTCACGCTGATGATGTGTTCAAGTTGTTTTCATCATTTGGCTGCCGCTCTTCAATGACATTCACCGACCAGCATATCATTTGTTTCTGGCTACCCTCAATAATATCTATCTGTTCATACACAGGATGCAGAAGATTTCCCTGCGCACGTTCACCATATGCAGTGTAATTTCAGCTATGTGTGCACTTCTATTTTACTGATGTCTTCTGTGTGACGCATTTTCTTTTATTTGCACACACGGTCCTCACATCAATGTGTTGAACTCTACCCTCCACAGCACTGCTTTTTTGTCAGTTTGAGGGGCGCCAACTTATTTCAACTGTGTCTACAGGTACATTATTATTATCATTATTTATCTCCCATACCATATATGGGGAAACTGCGCACTCTCAAGCTCACAGCTTCCAAAACCAAACTGCCTCTTTCCTCTGACTCTGACTCAGCGTCGCACGTCATGGAAGACATTATTCCTTCTAAAACGGATATCACTCGTGGGGCAATACCTAAGGCTACTGTCAACAGCAAACTTCCACAACCAGGCTCCACGAAACGTCACAAGAAAGATCCTCCATCTCCAGGATCTAAGTTACCTTCCGCATCCATGGATCTCATTCTTGAAGAACTCCGAGCACTTAAACCCTTTATGGCTGAAACTACTAAAACACTGCAATTTCTTCATGATAAATGGTCCACTCTCGAATCCAGAGTCCTGTTAGTGGAACAATCAACGGAAGCTCTACAATCTTCTTGTTCTAGAATTTCTACATTGGAGAAGGATGTCTCTCTCTTAAGGCGGCAGACTGAGGAGTTGGAAAATAGAAATCGTCGCAATAACCTACGCCTTTATAATCTTCCAGAGCTCACAGAAGGGTCCAATCCAACCTCCTTCTTCCAAACCTTTTTACCGAAAATTCTAGATCTTCCATCTTCTGTCACTCTTAACATTCAACGAGCTCATAGACTGGGTCCGAGAGTTTCCTCCAAACCACGCGGAGTCATCATGCTCTTCCTACAATATACCGATTTACTTCAGGTACTTTCGGCAGCCAAAGCAAAGAAACAGATCATCTGGGAAGGCCATCGTCTGTATCTGTCTCAAGATGTAGCCAAAGTGACAGCTGACCGAAGGAAACAATTTCTTGATCTACGACCACGATTGCGAGACCTTGGTGCCAGATTCGGTCTCCTACATCCTTGCCTCTTCAAGGTTACGTATAAAGAAAAGACAACGACTTTTGAGGATCCACGAGTCCTTGAAGAATTCCTACGTCGCCATGAAACCATCAACATGGACACTGCCAGACCAGTTTAATAATTCATGTGTTTTCTTGATTAATTAAGTATTATCCTTATGTTTCCCTACTGTGCCTAGTATCGACTTACCTTATCCTACTGTTCACACATACCCCTTGTATATTTTATATATTTATTTTGTTATAATGTTGCATAGTTCCTATATTTGACGTCCTTATGTACTCCTAACCTCTCTTTTCCATTTTTGTCTCATCACAGATTCTCTCCTTCTGTTCCCCATCCCGGTGTAGTTTTCTGCTCCCTTCAATTGATCCTAAGCTGGTTCCTCCGGTGTTCGGTGACGTGAGTTTCCGTTGTTGATGTCGTCCTCTTCTGGCGTCGTCACCCCCCAGTTCTCATTTGTATTTGTTGTTATGTCTCTTCTCTTGCTCTGTTCTCTTATCTTCCTTTATACTCTTTTCTCTCTCTCATATTTTTCTTACTCTCACCTTTTCTCTCTATCCCTCTCTTACGTCTGTTCTTGCAATCTTACTACTTCTCTCAACACTGCTCAACTACCTTTTTATTTCACCTTATCTTTTCTTTTATATCATTCTCCTGCTAATGTACATTCCGAGTAGTCACCTGGAATGTTAAGGGGTTAAATAACCCCATTAAACGTCAACGAGTTTTAACGCATTTAACTAGACTTAAAGCAGATGTAGCCCTCCTTCAAGAATCCCACCTTACAGATTTAGAGGCTACTAAACTTAAACGATGTTGGGTGGGTCATGTTCTCTATTCACCTGCTGTAGGTAAGAAAAACGGTACAGTTATACTATGTCATAAAAGGTTAAATGTTTCAATTGTATCTCAAGAATGCGATGATGAAGGTCGTTGGGTAATTGTTAATCTTCTTATAGATAAAATACCTCTAGTTATTTTCAATGTTTATGCCCCAACTGGTGTTGATAAACTGTTCTGGCCTGCTATTTCGGACAAACTTGTTACCCTCAATGACCAATACGTTATTCTTGGAGGGGACTGTAACCAAGTTTATGACCCCTTTATTGATAGAAATTCAAAAGTTAAATTTGTTCCTTCCAAGATGCACACCCAGTTTGTCTCCTCTATACAGAATAATGCATTAGTTGACATTTGGAGGCTTTGTCACCCTGACCTCAGAGAATACTCTTTTTACTCCCCTTCACATCACTCTCAATCACGTATTGATTACCTTTTTCTTAGCAAACCATTAGCTCAACTTGCCATTCATTCAGATATAGGCTCTATCCTAATTTCGGACCACGCTCCCGTTTTTGTAGACATTGATCTTATTCCCTACTCCCCTCATTCAGGCCGTTGGAGATTTAATAATTCCCTACTTCTTGATTCTCAGTTTTGCACCCAATTTAAGCAATTTTCCACTGAATTTTTTACACATAACCACCTTCCTGACTCCCCCATTGTTATGATTTGGGACTCGTTTAAGGCAGCTGCACGAGGTTTTATCATTAATTTTGTTTCCCAAAAGAAAAAGCAATCAATCTCTAAGTCAACTCAACTCTTGGATAAAATTAAGAAATTGGAATATGCATACTATAACTCAAATTCTGAATCTTCTCTACGAGAATTAATCGCAGCCAAATTTGACTTCAATAAATTCACCACCAACGCCGCCTCTAACTCTCTTTTAAAATGCAATTCCCGCTACTACGGCGGTCAAAACAAGATGGGTAGGCTCCTGGCTAACTACCTTAAGATACGTAAAGAACGTACAAAAATTGAATCCTTGCAAAACCCAAATGGAATATCTTTCTTTAAAGATAAAGATATACTTGCTCAATTTGTTTCCTTTTACCAAACTCTCTACACCCCAGAATCCACTCCCGATCCTCAGGATCTTCTTTCGTATTTTCAAAACATCCCTCCTCCAGAAGCTTCCCATCTTGACTTTCACTCATTGGACATGGATATTAGTCAATCGGAAATTTCTCATGCAATTTCTATTCTCCGTCGAGGTAAAGCCCCAGGGCCCGATGGTTTTACCATTGAATTCTATAACCACTTCTCCTCCCTTCTCCTCCCAAAATTGCACTCCCTTTTTCAATCTTTTGCGGCCTCCGGATCCTCTCAAGGAACCTTTCAAGAAGCATTGATTTGCTTAATACCTAAACCAGATAAAGATCACACCCTTTGTAAGAACTATCGCCCCATATCACTAGTCAACACTGATTATAAAATTTTCGCTAAAATTATAGCTCTCCGACTAGATCCCTTATTACCAGATCTTATAGGTCCTGAACAATCCGGTTTCGTTAAGGGTCGCCTATCATCAGATAATTCCCGTGTCTTCTTTAATATCTTGAGTAAAGCTCCATACCTTTCCTCCCCCCTAGCTGCTATCTCCCTTGACGCTGAAAAAGCATTCGACAGAATTGGTTGGGACTTTATGTTCCAAGCTCTCCATTGGTTTGGCTTCCCCCCTAAATTCATATCTTTAATTTCTCTACTATATTCTAGCCCCCATGCTTCAATTTTTGCAAACGGTATGATTTCCGATTACTTTCCTCTCCAAAGAGGGGTTCGTCAAGGATGCCCTCTATCTCCTTTATTGTTTATTATAGCCTTAGAACCCTTTTTAACAAAGATCAGACTTGATGACACGATTACTGGTTTCCAATATGGTACTCGCCAACAAGCTAAACTATCTGTATACGCTGATGACATTTTATTTTATTGCTCAAATCCCCAAACGACTCTCCCTTCCTTCCTTAGTCAAGTTTCTTCTTTCTCTACCGTATCCGGATATCGTCTTAACATTGATAAATGCGAAATATTACCTTTAAACCCCTTATGCCAAAAACATCTCTTTGACTCTTCTGGTTTTTCCTGGCAACCCATAAAGATTAAATACTTGGGTATCTGGTTTGCCCCACGTATTCCAGACACTCTAAAATTTAATTTCGATTCTCTTTCTACCAAAATCAGTACATCTATAACACGATGGAATCCTCTCTTCCTTTCTTGGTGGGGTCGACTTGATTCCATCAAAATGATGTTAGCACCCCTAGTCCTCTATTCTATTTCCATGATTCCCATCCGTATTCCAGATCATTATTTTAAATCGATAGACTCCCTTCCATTAAAATTTTTATGGAAAGGCAAAAAATCTCGGATTGCACTCTCCTCCCTGAAAAAAGACAAATCCCTTGGTGGTGTCAAGTTCCCCCACTTTAAGTCATATCACAACGCATTTTCATTGAAACAATCTATGAAATGGCTCTCTTCAGATCTTCCCCACATTCCTCCATTATGGCTCACATTAGAATCTTCTCTTCTGCATCCTTACGATTTTCGAGAAGTCTTATCCTTTACCTCTAAGGTGTCCTCCATAAGTTCCCCCATCTTTTCTCACTCTTGCTCTCTTCTTCGTCCATATTTACTATCCACCTACCCATCTGCCTCCTCCACCCACGCTCAACCTATCTGGCATAATAAATTCGTCAAAATTCGCAATCGTTCCTTATATTGGAAATCCTGGCATTCCCTTGGTCTAAAATGGATCTCACAACTTCTCTCGGATAATCAGCCTCTTTCATTTCAAGATCTTCAAACTCAATTCTCGCTACCTGCCTCGTCCCGTAAACAATATTTATCGATACTTCCATCCCTTACTCATTATCTTTCTTCACTCCCAACCTCTAACTTTATTCCTACCACGCATCTTTCGATTTCTAATGCTATCGATCAATCTCTTTCTGCGTCATTTATTTATAAATCTTTACAATCCTCTGCTGATCGTTCCAAATCTAAGGTTGAGTTGGCTTGGGAAGAAGATTTATCACACACATGGTCCATTATTTTATGGGACAAAATCTGGTCCAAGGTTCACAGTACATCCAGAGCTGCAAATACCACACAAACCTTATTTTTTATTTATAATCGTATATTATTCACTCCATTGCTTCTATCCTCCTTTTCCCCAGACACTCCATCTACTTGTTGGTCCTGCACATCCCTTTCAGCTGATTTGAAACACATGCTATTTGAATGTCCCCCTATATTACGTTTTTGGCACTTAGTTTGGTCCCAGTTACAAAAAATTTTTAAATTTACGGTTTCATTCTCCATTTCACACATTTTCTTAGGTTCCCTATCCCCCACCTTTGTTGAATCCGACTCCAACCACAAATTACTTGACTTATGCATAGCCATTGCTTTCCACCATATCACATCGCATTGGAAACAAGCTGAGGATGTTTCTTTTACTGCATGGTGGAATGCAGTTTGCTTTAATCACCGACTTGACACTAATTTTGTCTCTCCTATCTCCTTAGCAATCAAACGTGATCTCTTATGGCTTCCCCTCACTGACTATCTTTCCTCAGTGGCTAGACCTCCTCCACCACTTCCAATACGTACGGTTGAAGTTTGTAAACCTCCATAAATGCATTACCTTAATTCATTCGATTATCATATTATTGTTTACAGCAAATGTTTTATCATATTTTTAATCTGTTTTCATATTTTAAGGTATCTTCTCATCCTCCTATGTTCCTCATATTCATTGCTTGTATTTTTCATATTTTATGTTTCAGTATCCTAAATGTAATTCGCTAATATGTAAGATTACTCTCATTTTTTCGCATAACTTTTGATTGTTTCTTCATTTTCTGTCTTTGGTTCTTTCTGTTTCAATAAACTTCAAACTTAAAAAAAAAAAATAGTGTACGGACTGTGCCACATATGGTGAGGGCACAGTTGAGTTCAAGGAGTTTGCACTGCTCCTTCAGTCTGCAATGACAGTCTTGTTGTCTGTAGTTTACTTGGGTCATTCAGGGTGGCACAAAACTGTGCTGCAGCCTTGGGGCCCCCATTGCCACATATGCTCTGGATACCCCTGGTAACATATACTGGGGGCTTATAAGGGGGTACCTTTTTGCCAATTTAGGATTGCCAAGCCGAACATAACAGTTTTAAATGAGAGCTCAGCCACAGGGGTCTGGGCAGCAGACTCCAGTGCACTATGAGAGTAATAACGATCAGCATTTGGAGCAAAAAGTGGAGGGAGTGACGATACCTAAAGAGCACTTCCCTACAGTATATAATTTTATTGTCAGTGTTATTGAGCATGATGAGACTGAAGGCACTACAGATTATTAGGTTCTTATTCAAGATTATCGCTTGATTGTATATCCATACTAATATTATAAAGAGAGAGCCCAAACCTTTGAGGCGGGTAATCTCAGTAACCACAGCACCAATCACAACACCCAATACAGAGTTGGAAAGGGCAGTTGCAGCAGAAGGACATAGACTATGCAGACGGCCACCATATTTTTTTTTTTTGCAGAGTTTTATATAGCGCGAACTTGACCCGAACTGAATCAGGTATCAGAGTGCTTTACATAGCACCAGTTACGTTACATGAGGACACGCATTCATTTTTGTTAGGCACGGGGAGATTAAGTGATTTGCCCAGAATCATAGGATGTTTGGCGTCGTTACCAAGACTCGAACCCAGATCCCCAGGTCCGAGGTCGAGCGCCTTAGCCATTAGGCCAACTCCTCTATACATTTAAAAGGTAAAAGAACCGTGCCAGCAAAGTAGTCCCTTGTGGGCGTGTCTGTGTTGTGCTGTGGGCGTGGGCTGGGGGCGTGACTAACGCTGGGGGCGTGTGGTAAGGCCATCACATCGTGGGCTGTGGGCGTGTGCTGGGGGCGTGACAAACACTGGGGGCGTGTGTCCGCCCTTCATGCCATGTGAGTCGTACATACAAGCGCCAATTACGTTGCTGCGCAGCATCAAGGGGCACGCTGGGGGCGTGACATGCTGGGGGCATGAGAAACGCTGGGGGCGTGTGTCCGGCCTTCATGCCATGTGAATGCAATTGCGCCGCATCAAGAGGCACGCTGGGGGCGTGAGAAACGCTGGGGGATGTGCTACGTTCCGCCCTTCATGCCATGTGGGTCGTACATTAATCAGAAGATCGTCTGCTGTGGCCGTGTGCTGGGGGCGTGACAAACGCGTTCACCTGGAGGCCTGGTAAGTAACGTTACTGCAGCCTCTCCTGAGCGCTGTTACTGAACTCTCTCATTCAACCAAATTTACACACGCCTACTACCATCAATCAGGGCTCTAGCCGGGCTCAGGCGGCGGATCAGTACACTAATTACACGTGTCTGATAACATCAACCAGGGCTGCAGCTGGGCCTCAAGCGGGGGAACATGCGCCTGCTAACATCAAACAGGCCTGCATCTGGGCCTCAAGCGGGGGAACACGCAAATGGGCGTGCCTGCGGGGACAATTACTGCAGCCTCTCCTACTCGCTGTCACTCAACTCTCTCATTAAACGGATTTACCCACGGCTGAAAACTCTCTCATTCAACGACATTGCACGCGCCTGCTAACATCAACCAGGGCTGTAGCCCGGCTCAGGCGGCGGATCACTACACCAATTACTCGGGCCTGCTAACATCAACCAGGGCTGCAGCTGGGCCTTCTCCGTCCCTATTTCAATGAAACAAAAAATGTTGTCTACCGTGAGATTTTAACCGCTTCCGTGCGGCGCCGTAGCCGCGCCCTGTGCTGGACATTCCAGAACAGGGCGCGGTCGTGACGGAACCGTTCCGTCATCAGCACAGCTCAACCGTGACTGATGACGGAACGGTTCCGTCACCAGCATCGAAGGGGTTAAAATAAATTGCCCTTGCAAATACACACATAACACACATTCTATTTCATACCCGGACAACGTCGGGACGGGCTGCTAGTATATTTATATATTGAACATATTTAGACCATGTAGGCTTGGTGATTTAAAATTCGCTAGCTAGACTATGTAACCAGAATCATCCAACTCTTGGTATTTCTCAAGTAAGAAAAACAAAAAAAGTGAGTAAAGGAATGCTTGATTTAATCTCTGCCACTGGCAATTGCTTGTGGCCACTTTCCAGCCCATCACTGTTTTGCTGACTTTTCCATTCCAGAGAAACAGCCTAGCCTGAACTGCCAGATCAGGCCCCCTCTGTATGGAAAAACAAACACCCTAGACTGGTTGAACCTCATGGGAATGACCACTAACCCTCCCCTAACAGTACATTTGTGAACGTGGAAATTCCACCACAAGGGGCAAATTCCAAATGTCCTCCTGAATCTGTGTGTGATTCAAGACTGAGATCTTTCCTTGCAAATGCCTCTGTCTGCTCACGCAAATCGAACTTAGGTGTGCAAATAGCATTGTGAATCAGAACCCATTCTTACATAGTGAATATATTTACTGTACCCTTTCTACTACTAAAAAGTAAAACAATTTGCTTCAAAAGGAAAATATGCACCATGAAGCATCTCTTTCTAAGCAAACAATTTTTGTATTAACAGATACATTAAACGGACATCAATCAATCATTTAGGGACTTGGAAGCGCACTACTCACCCGTGAGGGTCTCAAGGCGCTGGGTAGGGGGAGGGGGAGGTCAGCAGTTCTGTTTCAGCCGAAGAGCCAGGTCTTGAGAGTCTTCTTGAAGGTGTTCAGGCAGGGGGCGCGTCTGATGTCAATCGGGAGCTCGTTCCAGGTCTTGGCCACGATTTAGGAGAAGGATCTCCCCCCTCCTTTGGCTCTGCGGATGCATGGGGTTTCAGCGACGATGAGGTTGGTGGATCGGAGGTTCCTTTTTGGTACGTGGAGGGTGATTCTGTTGTTCAGGTATTGGGGTCTGGTGTTTTGTAGGCATTTGTGGGTGAGTATCTTGAAAGTGAATCTCTTCTCAATGGGGAGCCAGTAAAGCTTCCATAGGTGTTGGCTGATGTGCTCGTGTTGCGGGACATGTGCTTCTGTAAGCAGTGACTTAAAAATAGCCCCCGCAGTCCCTATGGAGTGAGGTGGATACTGAGCTCCAGGGGCCCCCCCTGGCATTGTGCACGGGCAGCAGGCCTCTAGCCTGAGAGCTCCTGACTGGCTCTGGAGCATGGGGCCCCCCTCCATGTACTTTGCACATGCCCCCTCTGCCCCCTCAAATTTTATCACACCTCTCTCTGTAGGTTAGCACTACATTTGCTATAAATTTCTGTCTGTTTTAGAATTTCGAGGGAACTTCCAGGGCACAATTGGAAAGATGTGACAGTTGCAGTTTTCAATAAGCTTTTTTTGCAAGTGTAAATGTTACCAATGAAGATATGTGCATGAGCAAGTATTTTTCAATAGTGCATCTTCAATTTAAATTGTTTGAGGTGAAAACCTCCACACTCCCACCTTGACTAAGGATTTTCTTCTGTACTGGGCAGGAGTACATCTCTTATTCAATCTAAGGGGGAATTTGACATGCGAAAATTTGTGAATACCTACAAACTTGCAAGCTTATTAGTGCACTTGCCAAGTGAATGCAGGAACACCCACTCCCTGCCTTCTTGAGTAGAGATTTACACACACGAAAAGGTACACCACACTCATATCATTTTATATGAGAGTTGATGACTTGAAAAGTGTATATTCAAATTTTATGACAACAAAATGTGGATTTTATCTCAAAAACAAGGCATTTGCACACCTAATTTCAAGTTAGGTGTTCACATGATTATGAATAATGTCAAATGATCCACTTGTTACAGTCAACTACACTAAAATAATTTTTCAATATTTCTTCCATTAATGTTGGCACTCACCAACTAAATAGAGCCCTCAATCTGTACACCACAGTAATCCCTGAAGGTAATAGCATCAAGGTAAATGCCAATACACATAGGTTTGATTTTCCCGTGTGAGGTATTACCTCCCCATTCCGCGTTCTACAGGTCAGCGTCTGAATCCAGCATGCGCTCCCCATTCCGTGCTCCCGATCAGTATTTGTCCTAAATTCTAATACTGAATAAGTCACAAACCCTCATTTACACGCAAACATGTAATACTGCGGCTTTTGCAATGAGAGTCTAAATCTAGAGTGGTAGATAAGCTTCATAGTAATTATTTGTGCTGACTGCACTTTATTGACCTGGCATGTGACAATCTTAGCTTTCTTTTCAATTAAATATATCCATCTGATATAGCATGCAAATCTAGTGCTTCTGACTGTCCTGCAGTCAATGAGTAATACTTCCTTGTCAATGTGATAAACGTCTTCTGGCAATTGGTCTGTGACACACCCAGCACTCATTGGAGAATGCGAGTGTTCACAGATTCTGTACAGTGTCATGCTGGGACAGAAAAGCGTGGGCACCAAAATGAAAGTTGCACCCATTAGTGACTTATATAGCTAAAAAGGTTGCCCATATTTTCAAACTGGGACAGTTTTGAACATTTAAAGACACATGGTGTAAGAGTTTTGCAAGGTATGGAAGACTGCATGGACTTGAGCTTGCTGTAGACAATGTTTGTTTTAATGCCAGGGAAATCAACAGTAAAACAGGCTCAGCAGACCATAAGACATGCCCAGAAAGGACAAAAAAACTGGCCCACACACTGACTTTTCAGAGCAACCCACCAGGGACTGTCTGATTGTCCAATAGGTCACTCCAACCCTGATTTTTATGCTATGAAATGTTATACGAACCTACTTATTTTACTTCCTTTCATCACAGTTTGCTTTGTGCCTTGCACAGTGACTAATGTATCTGGCTACACATATGCAAACGCATAATTTTTCAAGCACATTTTAACACAGATTAACCCTAGTAAGCTTCTAATGTGCTGCAGTGAATTTCCATGTGCGATTGTGTGCTATATTATAGCACATGCCTTTCAATAAAAGGGCACACATATTGGCAATTTAGTTTCAGTGCAGCTGCACAAATTCAGGACAAGTATAATGTTGGATCTACTTGTATTTATGGTTTCAGAAGGTGTATTGATGAGCAATTATTGTGTACTCTGTCACAGATGGTGCTTCTTTCCCAAATGTGAAATTTTATTAACTTACACAATATTAATTATTAATGCCACATAGCCTCTCTTATAACTGCAAAAACATTCATGTTAATACACATACGTATTGTTTGCTCGTGGGACATATGGACTGATTCCTCAACTAAATCAGACAAGTCTCTAAAATCAATGTTCCAAATGCAAGTGTGGCCAATGTGTCTGTGAGAAAAGTAAGATCATTATAGGCACCTATGGAAAATTATTGTCCTGGACATAGCATATGTCTAATAATGATAAGTGCATCTTTTGGCTTGATATTTGCAATTGGTGCACTTAAAGTGTGCTCATCCAGCTTCAGTACAATGTCATTTTGACAAAAAGTACACTTTCACATTAGTATATGGTCTTGCACACAAGGAACATTTACAAATTGAAATTGCACTAGCATTAATGTATGTGCTGCATGTCATGAATCGCAAAATATCTGAAACACTTCGGAATACAAATTACATGAATGCAAAAAATCGCATCACTTAGAATACACTGAATATATGTGGAATGTCCAACACCACAGATGCAAAAAAAAAGCACAATGGTACTCATTCAGAGCACAGAATTGTGGCTCTAAATACTAGCTGGCTCAGTAAATACTGTGGAAACACATAAGGTGCTGCTGTAATTAGACTCCAGGCTGGAAAATTAGCAACATGCTGGCATTAAAATGTGGCATGACACTCACACCATTTTACCTGGGCAATTACTAAAAATGTTCTCCTGGCGGTAATAGTGCATGATTTTTGTGCCAATGATGTTGTAACATAGAATAACTGGAGCAGTTGTACTACTAATTTCAAATATATGTCTATAATATATATATGGTTTCCCTACATATTTACCACTTTCACAACCCCCTAGATAGCAATTAGTAAACATGATGATAATCAGCATGATATGCAAATTATACATTGGTCTTGTCTGTTATGTTAGAAAGTACAATGATTTTGAGTGCAGATAGGACATGTTTGAAAAAGAGATAAAACGGGATATAGATTTTATATTCTTATGCCTCAGACAACTGAAACCTAATTTGGTTTGATTTGTTTGACCTTACTAAAATATTAATTCTCCTTCCACTCCGTGATTAAAAGAAATATGCCTCGTTCATGCTTCCCATGCCACTGCTTTATTTGAAATACACATAAAGTTTATTTTTTAAAGCAACAAAATGTTTCAATCGACAGGTGTGTTAACATACAGAAACATACTCTATTCACACTATACTGCTTTTGAGAATTACTGTCGCTATATTCAGCTTCAAAGTTGCAGTCAGTAAAGGGAAAGTAACAGTGGCGGCTGTCATCTACGGATGCGGGCACGCACATAAAATAAAAAAAATATACAAAATAAGTACAAATGACAGGATCTCCTCGCTCTAGACCTCGTCGTGCCTGCCCCAGAAAACTCCATTGACCAATCCTGGTGAGAGAGGATGAGAGCAGCGCCTGATTGGAGGGAACGGCCTGTTTCGGCACTCCCCAGCGCACTGGAGGCCTCACTTACTCTCAAAAGACAGCTGGTTTGAGGGGTTTAAGGTGTGCATGTGTGGCTGGCCGTCGCAAGACGGGGGGCTAAAAAGACATGCACACTTTCAAAAAGTGCAAAGGCAGCTCACCCTCCTCCCTGCTGCCGGTGACACTCAGCATGCCCCGCCCCGTCCTGATGCTTGGCTCGGGGTGGGGTTATTGGAATAAAAATGGTAATGAATTACCATTTTATTTTTCATCTCAGGGGCATTTAAGTGGGGCGACGCTCCTCCGCTCCAACTGAGGAGCTGCTCCTGGAAAGTAAAAAGAAATCTCCAATTTAAAAACACAACATAATAGCAGTTCTGTCACTGAACAAACAGCAAATGTTCCTTGAAAATAAATACATACTAGGCCTTTTTATTGCCTAATTTCCACGTGAACCCTTTCAAAGAATTGTTAGGGTACTGCGCAGTGGCGTAACGCAAAACAATGGGCGCCCCCCCCTCCAGAATGTGAAGAAGGACCCCTGAGTCACCCATATCACCTAGATATTCATTGACCTTGGGCTGAATGGGGGTCCTCTGAAGGCTTGCAGGGCCCCTGGATGGCTGAGGGCCCGCTTGCACTGCAGGGGCCTGTGTTACACCCTGGCACGGCTGACTCCCACCGCACACCTACTTCCAGGGCCACTAGGCCCCCCCTCCTAGATAGAGCGTCCTCCATAGAGCATAGCAGAAGTTGCAAGAAAAATGTACAGGGCTCATTTATCCGGTACAGGCTGGCATGTGAGAGAGGAACAGACAGGAGCCCAAGGAAGAATTCACTTTCACAAATATTAGCTATCTGTAGATGTTGCTGCTTAATTTTTTTTAATATATATATATATTACACAGTGTCGCCACTGGGCAGTTCACTTTGTGTGGTGTCCTTTCATCTTATCTGTCCTTGCAGAAGGCTTTCCACAAAATCCCTCTATCCCAATGTAGCAGAGCAACAAAATCAGTTTTTTTAGGAACCTCTACCTACCTCTTGGTGCCTGTCTGCTGCTAGTCCTTGTCCGGCACAAAATGCCGTGTTTACGATATAAAAACTGACATTTTGGGTCATGCTACTGAGTGCAAAAATGTGTACTGTGCATCGCCGCAACCACATCATCATGTGATTGGGATATCGCATTGATCAAACGCATTGGACTTGGTAAATATTTTTGGGAGAGGTGACAACAACAAAGTAAATAAGGGTCACTTACAAGCTAATCTATTGGGCTCATGGAGTTCCATTTAGCATTTTTGAATTATGCAACACACCCTATTGCATAGTGGCATATTGGGCAGTTATGAAGCTCAGCGTTCTGCCCCTTATGAAATAATTGTCTAATGCAATATCTTAAGCATACAACATATTGCATGCCATGAACCACCATTTGTTCTTCAGGATTTGTGTTTCTGTGTTTTTAAAATCTGGCCACCATGCCAGGTACTTGGGGTATTGAACTGTGCATTTCAGTAAGTGGGCCTATGGATGGCCCGCCAACTGTCTGTTGTAGTTAGAATTCTTTAAATATTTATTTTTTGGTTCAATTCGAACTTGTGGTGAAATGTATTGGATTGGGTTCACTGGTTCGCAACAAGATACACTTACAAAATTTGACAAAAAATATTGGTCAGGTGTGGAGAAAAGAAGAATCATACCTCTAAAATAGGGGTAACCTAAGAACAAATATATTATGTGCATGTACTGTACTGTATCACTTTTAGAGTAAGGCAGAATGGCATTAAAATGCAACTGTCAAGGATACAGTGACACCGTACACCAACAATTAAAGATCATGTGATGTCACTTTATTAAATGTCATTGAATCAACGATCGTGTGATGTTTCTTTTTGTGATGTCACCCATAGTTCAAAGGTCATGTGATATCACTTTCCCTGTCCTTGGCATTTTGATAAATTGGCCTAATTTTCATTTTTCAAAATCTAGCTTTTTTCTGCTTCCAAATGTTAGCATGTATGCCATAGTGCAAGAAGAAATCTTCCAAAAAAATACGTTTTATTCCGTATTTTGTTTTTTAAAGATCTTTTTATTAAATAATCAAAACCTAGAACCGAATAAGAAACAAAATACAGTGCAGTCTTCAATAATTTACAACCATCACAGTGCATTGGTACAATATCAATCAATACGTTAGTTTTACTCCGCATTTGAACACGGAATGGTGTAGAAAATGTGCCAAGAAGGCTGTTAACATATATTGCACGGTTGAATTGCAGAAGGTAAACACAGATAAATGCCGATTCATACGTGGACTTATAAAAGAATACAAGGCATAGAGTTTGCCTGTTAACGCCTTTGAGTAAATACTGTGGGCCCCGTTCACAAAGTTAAGCTTACACTTCTGTGTAAGTTTACGTTTTTTCCCTATTCGCAAAGTTATTTTTTTTTTTTGTTTGAGTTTAATAAGGAAACGGAAAAGAAGGAACAGCAATATGATAAAAAGACAAAAATCTAACTCAATAAAGATAAAAGTTATAAAATATAATAACACTTTGCAATCATATTACACTGGAAGGAAAAACAGAAATGTATCATAAATAGGGGAAGGAGGGGAAAGGGAATAACATGGTATGGAGAATAAGCAAATATAGAAAAAAGAGCATCCTATCTGATAATTAACAAGAATGTAAGCATAACAATGAAAAATGAGAAAACAGAATAACAGAATAATCAATAATAATGACAATAAACCATTTAAATAAGAAGGCAAGAGGGGGAATAGGGTGGCTTTCGCATATTGTCAGATCCATTGTTAGAAGCAGCATTCAAAGAGGCAGTCTGGGATAAATAAGTTGTCAAAGGAAGCCATAAAAGGTCTCTCCAGGCGATGATGAAAATAAAGTGCATTCCACCAAGAACGAAAAGTAACTTTGTCTGCTTGTTTCCAATAATTAGAGGTTAATAAAATGAAATGCAATAGCTAATAATAAATCTAGAAGTGTGGAATGTGAAGAGGGTTGAGGCCATTGAGCAGAAAGAGTACCCAAAAAGATGTGAGTGGGGGTAAAGGAATGTGAACATTAAAAAATGTTTGAATTTGGGACCAGACGAGGTTCAAAAATTGAGAAATTTGAGGGCATTCAAACAGCATGTGGTTTTAGGTCAGCAGAGGAGCAGGAGCAAGACCAAAATGTAGAGGGTATATCATTCATGAAGGTCACTAAATACATTGTGGAAAACAAAACACGGTGACAAATAAAAAGAGAGTTTGAGTGGTGTTAGCAGCCCTAGAGGACTTACGTATATTTGTCCATAATTTGTCCCAAAGAAGAATTAACCATTCTTATGAAAAGTCCTTTTCCCATGCCAATTCAACCTTAGTCTTAAATCTATCCATGGAAAATTGAAAGGATTTATACAAAATAGAGGCCTTGGGAGAAGTATCTAATATGGAGTTTATGTTATTGTAAAGAGTAGGGAAATTATTAGTAGAAGGCAAAGATTGATGATATTGAATAAGGGAAGGCAGGAGGAGGTTATATTGAGAGCGAGAGGAGGAGGGTAGAGAAAATTAGGGACTGGAGATCAGAAAAGGTAAGAGGGTGATTATCTGACACAAGTTGGGAGATCAAGCTCAAGCCTCGAGAATGCCAAGATCTCCAGTGTATGGGGCGATTGCGAATCCGAAGATTGTTGATGAATGGAAGTAATAGATGGGTAGGAGGAGGAAAGTACTGGAAACAAAAGTTTACGAGAATGAGATATGATGGGTGAACGAAGAGAAGCCATATTAGAAGTAAAAGTTAAAACCTCTTGAAAATGAAAAGGAGCAATAAAAGACCTTTCAATGCTTAACCAAAGGGGAGAATAAAGGGAAAGATTAGAGGAGATCCAGTAAGCAGATTGTTTTAAAGAAAAAGCATGATGATAACTTTTGAAATCAGGAAAATGAAGACCCTCATTAGGTTTATCTTTTTTCAAAGAGGAAAGGGCTATGCAGTATCGTTTACCTTTCCATAAAAACTTAAGCAGGATCAAATCAATTTTTTAAAAATAATACTCAGGAATGTGAATAGGGATCATAGAAATCGTAAAAAATATAAGAGGGGAAAGCATCATCTTAATTGAGTCTAAGCGACCCCACCAGGAAAGAAAAAGGGGGTGCCAGCGAGTAATATTATGATTTAACTTTTTGAAAATGTAGTCAAAGTTTAATTTGAGAGTATCCGATAATAAGAGAGCAAACCAGATGCCCAAACATTAAGGGCCAGATGTAGGAAGCCCAATACCGGTCGGTAACGGCCAAAATTACCGAATTTCGGCCTTACCGACCGGTATTAGGCATTTGAGATGTAGGGGCCTAATTTAAGGATTCGGTAATTTAACGAATCGGTAATTTTAGGAATCGATAAATTACAGAATTCTTAAATAGCGATTCGGTAAATTACCGAATCCTTAATGTAGGAAGCACTCAAGTGAGTGCTTTTCACTTGTAAGGATTCGTTATTTACCACTAAATAACGAGTCGGGAAATACCGAATCGGTATTTACCAAATTGTACTGATTCGGTAAAAATTACTGAATGAATACCTACATACCATTTACTCATTCTAAAATACCGAATCGGTAAAATTCGGTATTTTAGAATCCGTAAATGGTATTTACCTACATCTGGCCCTTAATCTTAAGAGGCTGCCAAGAAAAACACAAATTTACAAAAAGGTGTTTTTGACATAGGGCATTTAAAGGTAAAATGTCACACTTGTCAACATTAAGACGATTACCAGAAATTTTGGAAAAGGAGGAGACATGTTGAAGGAAATGAGGAAGGGAGGACTGAGGATTAGAGCAATATAAAAGAATGTCATCAGCATAAACTGACAGTTTAACCTTATTGGGACCAAAATAAAAACCAGTAATATTTTCATCCTGTCGAAACTTGGATAAAAAAGGTTCTAAGGCTATAACAAATAATAAAGGGGATAAAGGACAGCCTTGCCTAACACCCCTTTGTAATGAAAAATATTCGGAAGCGATTACAAAGGTATTTTATGAGTAGTATCTTTAGGACTGCGGTGTATCCGTGCTTGTGGGGAGACTTAGTGCATAAAAGGATAAGACCTATCTTTTTATGTGGGAAGTCTCCGTCCCAAGTGTGGAGACTCTGCAGTCCTAAATATACTACTCGTAAAATATCTTTGTGAATAGGGAAAAAATGTAAACTTAAACAGAAGTGTAAGTTTACCTTTGTGAATCAGACCCTGTGTGCATATTGTGCAAATCGAGGGGCCTATGAATACAGTTCCAGAAAATTAAAAGGTGGCTGGTAAACTATCAACATGCTATTTTAGGGAAATAACAAACAGGTGTGCTCCAGTACAAGCCAATGAATAGACGCAAACAACAGCACTTACCACAGGCATTGGTAAACCAATGGGTATACTTTTTGGGAACATTTGGCTTTGTCTACAGTTTTTAGCGATGCAATACAGCATCGCCAATGCTGAACATCATGGCTAAAGATGATTAAACAAAAAAAACTACCAATGGCAGCCTGCGTCAGTTTGTAGGCTTGCGCACCTACACAATGATGCAGGTGCTTTTTTTCTTTTTATTTACCTATCTAAATTGTATCAATAAATAAAAAGAAAAATAATGGGCAACAAAATTTTCTTTTAAAGGCTGGTGGACGAAGCAACACGTGGGAGAGATGGAAGCAACATTAGAAACTGGGTAGGAAAGCAAAAGAAAGAGTGCGGGTGTGGGACTCAACACAGAGAGAAAGGATGGGGCTCCGAAAAAAGGAAATGGGTGAGAGAGAGAGCAACTTGGAGCACAGGGTGAAAAGCAAACAGGCAAGAGAGCAACATGGAGCTGGTAGAGAAGCACATGGGCTAGAAAACAACATGGGGGAGAAGCACAAGAGAGGGAGCTTATCATCAATGGGGTGGGGTAAAGGAAATCAAATGAGAGAGAGCAACCAAGAGCATAGAGTGGGGAAGAGAAGCAAGCTAGGGAGACTGTTAAAAACACATGCACTCTCGTGGAATGCTTAAGATTAAAGAAAAAAATACTTTCCTAAAAGTGAGCAGTGGAAGGACGCATACATTTTTAATGCTTCGAGGAAGGGACAAGACACAAGAAGGACAAAGGAAGCCATTGAATTAGAAGCAAGTAAATGAGAAGGACAGTAAAGTTAACTGACACCTCGTCAGGAGTAGTAAGCATTATATAAATGCAATTTACAGGTACAATTGCAATGTTAAGCAATGGGTGGGCTGTAAGGCCCTGTATGATCTAGGTAAGCGCAGAATATGTCTTTCACAACCTGTCTGGTAGGCTCGGCCTAAAAGGGGTGTATTATGTAAAACATAGCCAGAAAGCAGTGTTAGGTCCTAGTCTTAGAGGTAGCGAACGTTATGATTTATTACATCTACTTCTATATTGCATGTCTGCAAGGCTTCTTGGTGCTCTAGAGAAAGAAATAATTAAGAACACCTAACTGGAACCAGAGATAATATAAGCTGCAATATAAGCAAAAATTAACGATTAAAAAGAATGTTTTTAACTTTTTCCTGAACTGTACCAATTTAGAGCGCAAGACCAATGGAAGCACATTTCATTCTTTTGCGGTCCTGATTTTAGGAATAAGTAACATACATTAATAAGAGGATTGTAGGCAATGAGTGGGACTTGTTTTCCCCAAAGACAGCATATTAAGCACAAGTGAACTTATGAACAATAGCTATGTATTTAAAGGGTCCTGCCTCTTATGTGGAGCCCTTGTTGGGCTCTAATGAAAGGTGAGATGGGATCTCAGAGAGAGGCCACTGATCATTCTTACAGCAAACCTTTGGACGAGTTGTAGGCAATGCAGATGCTTTACAGCAGTTGCTAAGTAAATTGCATTGATATAATGCAGACAATATCAAATCAGGGTGCTTATCACCATAATGTGTAGCCAGTAGGAAGTAGTGATGTCTCCTGCTACCTGACACCAATGATATAACACAGAAAGTAACTTCCCAAGACAATTGATCCAGATTTATTATTGATTTATGAAGCGCACATACACCTCTCAGTGATCGAAGTGACCGACAAGTACCAATCAATTCTCATTCCTAGAAATTGGACTTAAGGAGCAGAGATAAGAAGATCACCCATACTGGTCAGTCACAGATTGCTGCTCTAGGGGATCTTGTTTGCTGCCCTGCAGGAGCAGTTCTGTCTTACTGACATTCATTTTGAGAAAGTTGTGGCCCACCCATTGCTGGATGGCCAGTAAACAGTCTCTCATGTTGGTTAGCGAACTAGGAGCATTTTTGTCCAAGTGGATCACAGTCTGTGTGTCATCTGCATAAGAAAATGCCTGGCCACCAAAATCTCTCATCAGAATGGAAAGAGGGAGAACACATCAGCATTGGGAACAGCAGTGATCCAAGAGCAAGCACATGTTGAATGGGGACACTTTGGAATGAAAGGAAGGGAAAGCCAGACACTGGAGGCAATTACGCAGAAAATGAGTCTCTCATCGGCGGTGAAATCTAGAAGAATCAGTCCTGCTCAGTGAGGCTCTCTAACCTAGCCTAAGTTATATATCCTTTGTGATGATAATTAGAGCTGTTTCTGTGCCTCTGTATGGAGCATGTTCAAGTCCAAATATAATTAAAAAACACAGCGATTGGTAACTGATGCCCACCTACTTACAATGAAAGGCAGAGGCAACCTCGGTGGACATGCCGACATGACACGTAAGATAATGCTTACAGCTCTGTGTTTCATGTAAAGACAATGCGATCATAACCAAGGTTACAATTTGTGAAAGATTAAGTCTGGGGCTCAAAGTTTTGTTCAGAAGCCCACTGTCATTGCAATCAACAGTTCGGGTGCTGAATACCAACCTGGGGGGTCTTGATTCCACCTTATTCCTCTTTATTCCACTTCTAGACACTCCCTGCCACCTTATCTCACTTTGCAGGTTCTTTTTCATCCCTTCTTTCACCCTTTGTAACAGTTTTTCCGTTTTTTTCTTCCTCCTTTCTCCCTTTTTTGTTTTTCTCTCTCTTGCTTTGGATGAAAGTTTGTTGAGGACAAATACGTGCTGGTCCAAACAAATGAGTGATGCAGAGTTCCACCTGCATCCATCAGCTCAAATTAAGCACTGATCATAATTGAAGAAGGCTACCAAAAGACTTACTCAATGATGGCATACATTTAGTTGGCAATCCACACTAGCAGATTACAATTACAAGTAGCATGCATTGACGTCAATTCACCAAAATGCCTGGAGTAGAGGAAGTGACATCACATACCCTTTGACCTCCATTTTCACTCACGCACATATAGTTACACATACATACAAATTCACACATATACACTCTCTCACACATAATCACACCCTCACCCACAAGCACGCACACAACATACATTTAAAAGCATTTTTTACTTACCTTAAGCTGCTATGGAACGGCATGTTCCAGATTATTGTGCTACATTTTTATAACACTATTAGTGAATAAAATATGTTATTTATTAATTATTAGTGTAATAAAATTGACAGAAAATAAAGAGAGGAGCCCCTGCTGCCCCTGTGTTCTTTGCCCTGAATCTGCCACCTCTGAGGCTAGGGATCACAATGGCAGTGCTAGGGGTAGCAAAGGGCAAGCCAGGGGTCGTAGCTGCGACACCGGGCAACCCCTTAATGACGTCTTTGGTAGCACGTACAACGGGCCTTAGAGCATTTGTGGGAATTTTTATATAGGGATGCAAGGCTCTGTCGGTGGGGAACACGATAGTGGTTCTAGATAGAGTTTTATTCATTTGTAACCATTATGATGTCTTGTAGCTAAAAGATCTGCAATAGCTTAGATCCTGATGTCTCAATTCTTTTGAAAAAAACTACTTTAGAGTTCTTCCAGGATAATGCCCATTCGGCATCAATTGGAGTCACCTGGGATACTTTTAAGGCTTATGCACGAGGAATCCTACAAAGTCAGGTCTCGTATAAGAACAAGGCGGATAGGGCAGAGTTGAGGAAATTGGAGGGGGAAATTGGGATATTAGAATTCATGACGCAGCAAGAGTCCATGCTGAATGTAGATCATTACATTTATACAGGTATTTTGGCAGTGAGATTGGCAAAGGTGGCACCCCATCTGATACATATCGATCAGAAAGGTTTTGTCCCGAAAAGACAGATACAAGAGTTTACATTGTCATTAATTGGGACTAAAGACCTAGCAGTCGCTCGATCGATTCCGTTGGTGGTGATCACGACAGACGCGGCCATAGCTTTTAACCGTGTCAGTTGGGCATTTCTTTGGACAGATTTCGGCTCAATGGGCTTTAGTTCTAATTTTGTCAGGGCAATCCGAAAATTATATGAATGTCCCACTGCTAAAATCCTCCTAAATGGCAGTGGCGGCTGGTGACATTTGAAAGTGGTGAGGCATACAATTTGTGGCTGAGTGCACTATGGCGAGTGAGCGCAGCAAGCGAGCCTTACTTGCCCTGCTAATGGCTGAAGGAAATAACAAAATGTGCATCTGACATTACCATGCTAAGATAACTTTGCTCATTTTCCCACGGGCTGCTTAATGCTGGATAAATTAGAGCCAAAACACAATTATCTTCATGTAATCCCCGGAGTGCAATAATTTGGTAGGATGCACAGGAATGCTTTTCAGTACGCATCCATGACGCCTGCCTTAACATATAGGGTAGGTGAAACGGAGATTTGGCAGGGAGTGCGCACTATTGATTTATGGCACTCTCTTCAAAGTACCACAAACCTGATCCCTCATCAGCACGCTAGTCCTTTTTTCATTTACTCAGAGCCCAGGTGTGTTCTCTTCACACCTTTTAATTTCTCTCTCTGAACGCAACTACCCCACACTCCTTTCCATCGTCTTGATTTCTGTCTCCAAACTCTGCTTGACCTTTGATCTACAAAACTCTTGGTCCTCTACATCTCTGTATTCTGCGCCGCCTCGTTTCTCTCGATAATGCTATCCATCGGACCCTTCTGTAGCTCAAAAGTACCTATCCATTTAATCAATTTAATACGGATGAAAGTCTGAGTCGGCCCATCATCATTCAAATCTGGGTCGTTCAATTCAGGCCATAGACTCTGCAGTGCACAAGCAAACAACTGTTCTAAAAAGCTCTAAAAAGGGGTGAAAGAAAAGCAAAGCCTCCTTAACAAGTAAATGGTTTTTTAAAGACCTGTGAAGTACTTGGGTGGGGCTGTAGTGAGACAGATGCCAGATCACAACAGCTCAAAAACTGTCTCTGTGTGTGCCCGGGAAGCTGTCACAGCCAGGGCTGACACACACGAGGAGAGGGGGGAGCTGAAGCCCTTTGAGCCAAATGGGTGTTGCGCACCTGTGCAGTGCACTTACTGTTATCAATTACCGCAATCAGCTCAGTTCTCCCCGGCAACTGCCTACACATCTTAAAACCCCACTGTGCACTGTCCCAGTGGCATCTACCAAGCCAGTTACATTTAGTAAATAGCACGAGTTTCACCTACTGATATCTGTTATTCGACTTTTATTGCAATGTTATCCCACATGGTTTTCAATCTGCCACGTCCATCTTTGCTTTATAGTCTCCTAGGGAGGCAGTCACACTCTCACCTGCGCCACCGGAAAGAACAATCTTTTCAAACAAAAAAGGTTTTTTGAACCCCAAACTAGTCATTCTTAACAGAACTCAATCATGTGGTATCATTGAGTATTCAACATATGAAAATAAGGAGAATCCAACCAGAGGCGTCACATGTTGTGTGCTAGGGGTGTGCCTTTTACTTTCTTCCCGAGGCAGGGTTGATCCAGTGCAGCTGTGGTGAAGGCAGGATGTGCGCATCCCCCTTAAAGAAATGACACTGCCATCATGCAGCTGACAGAAGGGCAGTGTGCTTGGTTGGGCCAGAGGAGGGTTTGAAGGGCGGATAACATTTGAGGGATGAAGGGGAGGAGCCTGGACCGACAAGGCACTGTCTGTGTGTGATTATTAGGTATTGAAAGACAGGGCCAGACATACTTTAACTGACGGGAGATGGGGTTATGCGAGGCCGATTGGGAGGCAAGGAGAGAGGTGTGGAGCTAGAGGTGAGAGGTGGGATGCAGGCGTGAGAGGGGACTGGAGAGAAGGGGTGGATGATGTGAGAGAAGTGAAGAGAGGCAAGATGAGAGACGTGGGAGGGGTGAGAGGGGAATATGTGAGAGGTGAGGTGAGATGAGAGTGAGAGGAGACGGGATGGGAGAAGACAGATGAGAGAAGACAGAGGAGAGAAGTAAGGAGGGCAGCAAGGGAGTCAGAGAATTCAATTTGAGAGGTCAGGGATGAAGAGAAATGTGAAATGGCGAAGGAAGTGTGGACATACAAGAGGAGAGGTGAGTGTGAGAGAAAGGTGAAGGCAGAGAGGAGAGCTACCCTTAAAGGGTGAGAGAAGATAGCTGAGAGGTGATCCATGAGGTATAAAGAAAATTTGTTGCGACATGGGTGAGAGAGAGCAGTGAAAGGGGAATAGAGGGAGTACAAGGCTAGGTGCTGAGGTAACAGGAGAGAGGAACGTTAGTACAAGAAGGTGTGGAAGAACAAAGGAGAGATGGGAACGATGAATGGCGGGACTGGAGAAGAGTAAGATACAAATAGATAAGACAGAAATTTGAAGGGCGAGACTTGAGGTGAATGAGAAGTGATGAGGGTTGAGAGAGGAGACGGGGCCAGGGAGGCAATGAGATAAATAAGAGAGAGACTGTTAGAGATGAGGGGATTGAAAAACAGAACAGTCACAGTTGAATAAAGGTGCAGTGAGAGGTTGAGTGGGGAGAGTTCAGGAGTTGTAAAAAGGGGTGAAAGAAAATGCCCTGCAAAGGGAGAGAGGGATAAAGGGGACAGGGTGGGAAGAAAGAGGTGTGTGTGAACTGCTTAACTCTGCACAAGACCGCCAGGGTTTTAAGGGACCCGTGTTGCTCCCGGCCAGGGCCAGGTGAGCTTCTAATGTGGCAACACTGTGGAGTGGAAGGCCCTTCACAAAGGATGACTAGACATCTTTCTGTTGTTTATTGCTGTATTTTGGTTATAAACTGGTACTGATGAGGAGAAATCTTTGTTTAGTGTTACCCTGTTTAAAAAATGTCAAAATAATGAAGCAATACTATCCCAAAATATGCATCACATAGCATTATTTACATTTTCTTACCACACCACTCAATCAACCCTCCTGCATAATTTGGACCTCCCCTGCCTCATAATTCCAGTAGCCCTGCCTTAAGGGCAGGCTGGCAGTGCCCAAAGGGATGGCCAATCAGGTCAGCGTGTGGGCATTTTTATTTTTTTGCTGCTTGCTCGCCTGTTGTATGGTCTGGTGGACTGTTTTTACTGTTAATTTCCGTGCTATGATCACAGATATTGCCTGCAGCAATCACAAATGCATGCAGTTTCCCATTCCTTGCAAAACACTTATACAGCTCGGCCTTTACAAGTTTAAAACTGGCACATATTTTGGTCCTCCCTTTCCTCATAATTCCAGTAGCCCTGCCTACAGGAAAGTCTGGCAGTGCCCAAAGGGGTGGCCAGGCAGGTCAGTGTGTGGGCTTTTTGTGGCTGCTTGCTGGCATGTTTTATGGTCTGGTGGACTATTTTAACTGTTGATTTGTCACCCATAAACCTTTGACTTTCTAAACACTGTTAACTAATATTTCCACACTGTAGAAATTATTTTCTGTGGGAACTGGGGGCGTATATGGTTATCGATAATGAGGAGTATCAAGTTGTAGAAATGTTTGTCAGGAGGGAGTCCTTATGTTTGAAAATGTTGACAGGGGGGTCTCGGCATCCTAAAAGTTTGAAGACCTCTGCGTTATAGCATAGTGGCTCTGTTTTACAGGTCTGGCTTTCCGGTTAATAATAAACGTCTGTTTGAGCAACAGAATAAACAAAGCCTGAGGGGAACCACAAGTGTGATTAACACCTATTTACATCGGCTGTTCGCAAAGTCAACCACAGTGCTCTTGGCTCAGACACAGTAGCTGCTTACAATTGAAAAAGTTGCTTTTTAGTGTAGGCGGGCTGTGGTTATTTCCTGGAATGGGGAAACTCTGTTAGCGCAGTTATTAGTGTGTGCTACAGGTGTATAATTTGTCTCCTCTTTACTTCTGCTTTGATATCACAGATATGTTTTACTCAATTCTGTTTATTGAATTTTACACAGGGTACAATAAAGTTACAAGAAGTGTTAATTAGATTTGTAGGTTCACATGGAGGCGCACAAAGGAACATGGTGAGTTACATACACAAGCATATACTCATAATGAGAACGAAGCCAAATAAAAGTCCAGGACTGTGCCACTCATGTACAGTGTGGAGATGTAACATGTCCTTTGAAAAAAGGTATACACCTAAACATCAATAACAAATCAAAGGCTAGTAAGTAAGTAACACCAGTACACCCATTCCCCAAGCAGTCCCTTTGAAGAAAAAAGTGGGCAGGAGAGAGTCCCTGAGGGGTTCAGCGGGTGGGGTAGGGGTTGGGAGAGATCCCTGTACCTGTGGAGTCTGTCTATAGTCATAGCCGTTTCATATTGTGTGGCTGATTTTGTGGAAAGGAGAGTGTCTGCCGCACAACATCTTGTTATTAGTCAAAAATCTGAAGAGCGTGTAGGTCTGTCTGGGAGAAGCAAAGAAATTCTAGACTGGTCATATAGTTGATGGGCTGCCACATCACCGCAAACGTATTCTCTGTGAGATTGACTTGTTGATGCCGGCGTAGAGTACATTTCCGTAGTTTAGTCTGCTGGTGATGAGTGCGTGGGTGACCGTCTTCCTTGACTCAGGGGGGATCCATTTGAAGGTCTTGCGGAGGATGCGGTGGGTGTTGAAGCTACTGGAGGTGACGCGTTGACCTGTCGGTTCATCGTGAGTGATGAGTCGAGTACGATGCCGAGGTTTTTAAAATGGTCTGAGGGGGTGGGTGGGTTCGCGAGGGAGGTCGGCCACCAGGTGTTGTCCCATGCTGAAGAGGTGGTTCCAAGGACGAGGACTTCTTTCTTCTCGGCGTTGAGCTTCAGGCAGCTGTTGGTCATCCAGACTGCGACGTCTTGCATTCCTTTCTGGAAGTTGAGTTTGAGAGGATGAGCTGGGTGTCGTCAGCGTAGGATACGATGTTGAGGCCGTGTTGTCGGACAAAGGCTGCCAGGGGGCCATGTAGATGTTAAAGAGGGTCTGGCTCAGTGATGACCCCTGAGGGACTCCGCAGGTGATTTTCATGGGATCGGAGAGGAAGGGTGGCAGTTTGATCCTTTGGCTTCTTCTAGTGAGGAATGATCGGATCCAGTCCAGGGCTGTTCCTTGAATGCTGGCATCATGCAGTCTGGTGACTACTGTGCGGTGGGAGACGGTGTCGAAGGTCTCTGATAGGTCAAGGAGGATGAGGGCTGTGGAGTGGCCTTGGTCCAGGAGGGTACGGATGTCGTCTTTGGCGGCGTGTCGTGCGGTCTCTGTGCTGTGATTGCTTTGGAATCTGGATTGGGACAGAGGGGCGTTCTCTACAATGAATCTTGTCAGTTTCCTGTTGACTGTTTTCTCTGCAACTTTGGCTGCGAAGGGGAGGAGCGAGATGGGTCGGTACTGCTTTAGATCGGTGGGGTCAGCTGTGGGCTTCTTGAGCAGGGGCCTGACTTCTGTGTGCTTCCAGTCGTCTGGGAAGGTGTCCGTTTTGAAGGTGGTGTTGATGGTGCGTTGCAGTTTGGGTGCGATGGCGGCCGCGGCTCTGGGGTAGATATGAGGAGGGCAGGGGTCGATGGGTGCCCCCGAGTGGATGCTTTTCATGGTCGAGGAGGTGTCTTCGGTCGTGACCGGTGTCCAGTTGGAGATGGTGGGCTAGCTGGTGTCTCTGGGGGTGGGGGGGGGCGGCCGTGGCGTCAGGTGAATGGTCGATAAAGTTGTCAAAGAGGTTTTTGATCTTGAGGTGGAAGTAGGTTCCAAGCTTATCGCAGAGGTCTTGGGACGGGGTGATGCCTGTGGCTTCGCTGCGTGGGTTAGTGAAATCCCCAATAATACTGAAGAGTTACCTGGAGTTGGTGGAGTTGACAAGGATTTTGTTCTGGATGAAGTTCCTCTTGGTGGTTCTGATTTGGTTGTGGTAGTCCGTCATGGCGTCCTTGTAGGTGGTGTAGCTTTCGGTTATCTTGGTGTTTCTACAGTTCTTCTCTAGGCGTCTGCAGGTGCGTCTGGCTTCTTGGATGTCAGTGGTGAACCCGGCGGCTTTCCTGGGGCGCAGTTTGTTGGGGTTGCGTAGCGGGGTGAGCTCCTCTGCGCAGTTTGAGATCCAAGTGTGGAGTCCTCTGGCTGCAAGGGGTGTGCGTCGGATGCCCACATGTGGTTGTTTTGGGTCAGGGTGGAGTAAGTTGTTCGTCGGTAACCCTGCTCCAGTTTCTTTGTGCTGGGCGTGGGGCTGGTTTGAGTGTCTTGGGTTTGTCGATTGCGAAGTGTACGCAGTGGTGGTCGGTCCATGGCGGTTGCATTGTGTGGCTGAAGTAAATGCTGTTTCCTGCAGCGAAGATGGGGTCGAGGGGGTGTCCTGCTCTGTGGGTCGGTGTGGTGATGAGTTGTTTAAGTCTGATGTTGGCGAGGTTGTCACGAAGGATGGTGGAGTTGTGGTCACTGGGGTCGTCAGGGTGGAAGTTCAGGTCTCCAATGAGCATGTAGTTCATTGAGGCGATGACGTGGGGTGCGATGAAGTCGGTGATGGTGGTGGCGAAGGGTGTGTAGGAGAGTATGATCTGCTTACCATGGTTACCCCAACTTTTTGCTGATGTTTCACTGTTTTTCGACTTTAGTCTGACTGGGGCCCTGCTAACCAGGACCCCCAGCCTAGCTGCTTCCCCTCTAAAATGATTGCATGTACATTATGTACACTCCAGATTGGTTACTGGGTTACGCTTGTGAGTCCCTAGTATATTGGTACCTTAGGTACTATGGGCATAGGTACCCCAGAGGCCTACCAAGGGCTGAAGCATGTATTATGCCATCCCTGGGAAGCCTTTCAAAATGGCACCATAGGTCTGCTACTGCAGCCTGGGTAAGGTGATGCATGCACCCCTTACTAAAATATAGGTTACCTATCTCTACCTTTAATCACTGACACATATAAACCTATAAGTCACTCTTATGGCAGGCCTTATCAATCCTGAAGGCAGAGTGCTTGGGTTTGTGTGGGAGGGTGCCCGTGAATTAGCAGGACCCCTCTGCAGCTTTGGGAATCTATTCTCTGAGGCTGTTCTGTGATGCAGCCAGACCATGTATTCTTAAGTGCATTATAACCTCGCGGTAAATGCTAGATTTGGAATGGCTCCATCCTTCTAGAGGGAGAGACATGTACACACTGACCTAACCGTAATAGTTTAAAAGAGCCCAAGCATCACAAAATGGTTGCTGCAGTCACAGACACGAGTCTGGCCTCCTGCTGCTGGACGAAACTCTGGCAGGGGAGGCCTGGACAATAGGTTTCGTGTCACAGGGAGGAGTGTATTGGGGCTGGGTGGGTGCATTCATAGAATGCTTTTCAGACAGTGCTGGGGGCACACTTGGTGTCCATGTGCATATCCCAGTTCAAACCCGTTGCAGGGGCACTCAGCCCCTGCTCTGGCGTGAAACTGAACAAAGGAAAATGGGTGTAGCCACCCACCTCCCTGGATCCTCCCATAGGTGGGTCCTAGAGTTTGTCCAACCTTCTAACTTAGTATAAGTATGGGAACCCAGTCTTTAGGACTTCAGATTACACCTGGACGAAACTCCTGGAACTTCAACATTCTACATTGTCTAGAAGACAGAAGAATCTCCCTTGGGGTCAAGGAGTGACTTCCCTGTTCAAACAGGCAGCAAAGAAGCATCTTGCCTGTCTGCATTTCCAAGGCTCCCACCAGATCTCGATGGATTTGCGACTCAGGACATCGACTTTCAGACTTCTCAGAGGCCAACACAAGATCCCAGCAAAGCTGAGACCCGCAGCCCTCACGAGTGACGTGGGACCAGAACTCCTGGACACGGTGCACATTTGCTAGTGCATCAACTTCATGAGATTTTCTGAAGTTGTGCATTGGGCTACTTGTAGTCCAAGCCACGAGCGTCATCTGTCTTGAAGATTGTGGGCCTACACTCCACGAGTGTTCCGTGAGCCCACTTCTAGCCTTTCTGCTCGAGGCCCCTTCGCGATCCCTGGTCCGTCAACCGGTGGGTACTCATGCAGGTAACTCTTCTGTTTCTTGGGCTTTCCTGGTTGCTCCAGATGTGCCCTGTCTCCCCTTCAAAGGGTTAGTCCCTCAGACCTTGCTGGTCTGCACCGAAGCCAATCTCTGCTTTCTGCGTGGGTTGCTGTTGCCAAGGCTTGTTGGGTCCAATCCAGAAACCGACACCGCAGCACTCGACATCCTTTGTGGGCAGCTCGAATCCAGCTCCTGGTCATCCTCGACGCCGCCTGGTTCTCGTGGCTGAAGAGTAAAGCTTGCACCTTCTTCACCTGAATTCACCCAACATCGGTTGGCATCTTCTCATCGCCTTCCTGGTCACTGGCAAGTGACCCAGACTCTGTCCCCTCTGCTTTCAGGTTCTTCAGATCTCCAATCCACCCTTGGATCCACCTGGACACTTTCCACTTGGTCGCCTGCAGCACTTTTCAGCAGCTCGCCATTGAAATCGACGACGAAACCAGACACGAAAAGACACCTATGCACCCGGCTTCCCTGGGTGAGGTAACTCGAGTACTCTGGTGCTCCCGTGGGTGTTGACTCTAGAACCTCCTAGTTCTAAAGGGGTTTGCTCCCAGTCCTCTTCTAAGTGTCCCTAATCTGTAATTTTCCAACCGTGACTTTCCCCATAGAAGTTAATGGTGATTCGCGGCTGTGTTTAGACACTGCACGCGTCCCCGTGGGTCCCCTGTGTCACTACCTTGGTTGGTTCCTGGTGGCCTCAGCAGTTCTAAAAGCTCTAGGCCTTGTATCTATGTCAGACGTGGTTCTTATACCACTTTCTTAGTATACGGTTTGGTGCGTCCCTAGGGCTCAACATATATTGTGCTAATTTACTGTGTGCTAAATAAGTTTACTGAATGTACTTTTGCCTCTACCCTCATAAAGAGACTAGAGGGATGTGTTTAGAATAAATACATATATTATATATATATATATATATATTATGCTCCTTTTTGCCCAAAGATTGGAAATGCACTCAGGGAACAGTGTACATCCTGCCATCCATCACTCTCGGGCTGCAATCCCTGACGCGTTTCGGAAGTAGATTCCTTTCTCAAAGGGTAAATGGCACACAGTTCTCTGCTTATTTTTCAACGCACTTTATTTATAAAACACCTTCTGATAGGTTGCGCTTCCACCTTCTGATAGGCTACTTAGATAAGTCTCTCGCCTTCTGATAGGAAATGCCGGGCGTATCCTCAGCTCCATGCCCGCATAATGTTACACGGCAGCCCCGCCGTGGGAAATGCACCACCCAAATTACAGCGGGCATGGAGCTGAGGATACGCCCGGCATTTCCATGAGGTTACAGCACCGAGGATTGTTACCATCCACGCCTCGGGGCCCATTGGAGGGCATGCAGAAGGTACCCCGAGTTCGTTGCATCCACTGGGGACTACATTTCCCAACAGGCAATATGTTTGTGACTCTTCAAAGTAGCCTATCAGAAGGCGAGAGACTTATCTAAGTAGCCTATCAGAAGGTGGAAGCGCAACCTATCAGAAGGTGTTTTATAAATAAAGTGCGTTGAAAAATAAGCAGAGAACTGTGTGCCATTTACCCTTCCGAAACGCGTCAGGGATTGCAGCCCGAGAGTGATGGATGGCAGGATGTACACTGTTCCCTGAGTGCATTTCCAATCTTTGGGCAAAAAGGAGCATAATATATATATATATATATATACCATAGCAGAATCCAGGTAACAGAATTCAGACGAGCCCGTAGTTCTCCCAAAAGGTCTTTTATTCGGCAGTCAAAGAGTCGAGGGATAACGCGTTTCGGACAACAAGTTGTTCTTGATCACATGTATATATATATATACCTGGTGTAGTTCTCCTTTCATTTGGTCATTCATGAGAATATACACTGGAAAAACAAGCTGCTTTACATTACTTCAAGACTTAGCCTGAAGGCTGCGCTCCACAACTACCACTAGGATAGCTTTCTATGTAGGTTGTCTTTAAACCTACCATCAATAAGGGTTGTTTGGATTGGTGCAAGGTGCCCACTAGAATAGTGGACAGCATATGCCAGGCCAACTTCTCACAGGGTGTGCGGGGGCTGTGGGGGCTGTAGACGATGGTTCCTCGGAGTGTGGTGTTGGGGCTGGTCTGGATCTGGAAGTGTAGGTGTTCAGCGGAGGGGAAGGTTTCACTGGAGGTAGTGAGGCGAAGGGTGCTCTTGTGGGTGATGGCGAGGCCCCCTCCTGGGTGGTTAGGGCGGTCCTTCCTCTGGACCTTGTATCCGTCCGGGATGGCGGTGTTGATGTTGGGGGTGAAGGCGGGGTTTGTCCAGGTCTCCGTGAAGAAGGTGCTGTCGAGCGAGAGAGAGTCCAGTAGGTTCCAGATTTCCATGGTGTGTTTGTGCAAGAAGCGCACGTTGAGGGGGATGCATCTTAGGGTGTCTCTGGTGCTGGTGTCTGGCGGCAGTGAAGGCATGAGAACTGGCCGTGGGTCATGTGTGGCGAGGCCTGCTGACAGTCTCTGAGTTTTCCAGGGTTGAGTACGAGGAGGGTGATGGTGTCGTAGTGCTAGATGGTCGGAGATCCAGGGTTCCTGGCACTGGTCGCGGATAGGTCGCGGTCGGGTGCAGACATGCTTGCATTAGGTGCGCCTTTGGTGCGCCAGCAGTGCGGCCGCCCTTAAGTAGGGGATGGACGAGCAGCTGGGAGGTAGGAGGTGGGAGCGATCATGGAGAAGGGGGCGGGGCCATAGGGGCAGCAGCGGTGGGAACTGGAAGCGGGGAGAGCTGGCATAAAGGTATCACGGTGTCACAGATACTAGCCCTATAGCTGAACATCTACCTCTGCCTAACCACAATGACAACACAGTGTTTGCACGTAGTGGAACATTTCATGGAATCTTAGCTGCATTAAGTACCATTTGTGCATAACCTTATATGGATTTTCCCTATTAAGGATGCCTCTGTATGTTTTGGGATGTGCCTCCATAGTCCCTGTGGGGAAAGAGAAAATCCCTTGGGAAAATAATACTAATGGATGCCCTAATCTCATCCACACTTCATACACACCAGCATCAAACGTCAGAAAGTCCCATGATTATACAACTCAAAAGAATTTTTTATCAAAATAAATCATTGTAAGTACAAATACAGTTTATTAATCGGTCAAATCAACAATTAAAAACACAAGATAATAAAAATAATTTCCTAAGCATTCATCATATATCAAAAGACTAATCCAAAAGTAAAAGCTTATAAAAAGAGACAAAAATTAAAAGTGCATCAATTCAGAAACATCCTACATAATTAATCTGATTGGAATCTTTACATTGTGTCAGGCTCATATCAACAAATGACGCCCTAATAGTTCCTCAAATTTAATTTAAATATATTGGCGTCGACACGTTTCGGTGTTATGGCTTGATACGCTCCACCTTTCTCAGGACAGAATGATAGATTGTTCCTTTTCCAAATTAAAACCACTCCCATAAAGGGTCTAAGGGGTCCAATTATAAATCTGAGTCTTCTAATGAATATCTCAGTATCAGTATCTGCATAGCATTAAAAATATGTTCCTTATAATGGTATTATCAGATCTTGAGCTTCATAGAATAAAACTCCTGATGCATGAAATGGGTTGTATCCTAAATCCCCCGAGTTGATCTAGTTGTTGGAAATTTCATAAAACTTCCTGAAACATTCTGAAATAATGACAGCTTATCCCCACCGGGTTAAAACAATCCCACGTAATCAGGGGTAGAGTGCAGGCGGTACTGCGTTAAGTCACCATCGGAGAATTAAAACGATAAAACCTTGTCAGGAACCCAGCTACGGTGAACCTGGTCTAATACGCACAGCGTATGGGATATAATGCA
Organism: Lissotriton helveticus; assembly: GCF_964261635.1. Classification (NCBI taxonomy): domain Eukaryota; kingdom Metazoa; phylum Chordata; class Amphibia; order Caudata; family Salamandridae; genus Lissotriton; species Lissotriton helveticus. Next base: position 495,391,579 of record NC_136070.1, on the reverse strand, counting down.
TGGTCCTCGTAAGCGCCAGTAAAACCATAGTCCCTCACATTATTTCGTTTACATGGGTTTTTCAAGTGTGGTTTCCCAGCACGTTTGATATGTGTGTGTCACTGGGAATTTGAAGCCTTGCAGTGCTTGATATGTGAGGATTTTTGTACCATTGTAAGAGTGGACAATTATTTCGAGTGGTGCAACAGTTCGCATTGCAGCCAAAGCATTGGGTTGGTGTAGTGCTCAGTGGTGTAATCCAAGATATTGAGGCGGGAGAATTCTGTCAGGTGATATTCAGGTTTGCATTGCTTGAAAGATTTTATGGTGCCCTTTGTGAAGAGATTGCTTTGTGTCCTGCATGCGCCTCGCTCCCACTCAGGAAGTGAGGTTGAGGCAGCTCATGTATAATGTTGGGATTCTGGAAAATTGGGGTCTAAGAGAAGGGGAAGGTAGTAATGCCCCTATTCACAGCCTGCTGGTCCCAGACGTAGAGCACTGTACTGGTGGCTGTGGCAATGTATGGGCCTTTGGGACAGAGGCGGCATGGAAGCCAGACCAGGTCCCACAGAGGGCAGCAAGTCACCACTCGGTCCATGTGAAACCAAGATTTCTCACTACCTCTGACCACCCATTCCAGCAGGTACCGTAAATATGTTGCAGTTTAGGAGGTTGGGGCAAGTTAGCCCAACATTTCCCCTCAGTAACATAAGGATTTGGGCCGATATACCTGGCTTCTTGCCTCCCCAAATAAATTAAAGAAGCAGAGATTGAAACTATACGATTTTGGAGGTAGTACTATTGGGGAGAGTGATTGGAAGAGGTATTTGAGCCTCTGGAGGACATTCATCTTTATATAGTTAATGCAACCAAACCATGACATATAGAGAAGATTCCATTGTCTGACTGCTTTGAGAATCTGCCGGCGGTATTCCCTTAGTTGGCCTTAGTTCAGCCTTTGAATTTGGAAGAAAGATTGAGGCTCAGATAGCGGATGGTGTGCAAAGATTAATGACATTAAGCCAAGGCCTGTAAAGGAGGGATGTTGTGATATCACAGATATGTTACCAACTTGGACTTTCGCAAACATTGTATCAAAGAGGCCAGAGAAATAGCAAACTTCTGTCAGCCTTTCAACGCTAACTAAAGTACAGGCAAATATTGTTGAATGCCTGCTAAGTTCATGATTGACAAAGTTTCATGTTCAATTGTGCATTAATATAACACTAAGAAAAAGCTAAATTCAAAAGAGACAGGCGAATAATGAACGAGCACATGGAAACCTTCACTTGCGATCTGGGTTTGCAGGTCCAGTTTGAAGCAAAAGGAAATGAATCCACCGAAAGTTCTAAAAATATGTTCATGTGATGACTATATCTGCTGCTCAAATGTAAAGGTTGAGGAACGCTTCTGTTCTGTATTTCCATCCATTCTTATGGTTGTATTTCAAAATATGAACGACAGAAACATCGTTCAACCAAAATATTGTGACTAATATATTGAGGACCAAAATAATGAGAAGTTAAATATACAAATATGTATATATATTGCTGAATGTCTCTGGTTTTGTACGAGTGAAATGTCAGCATAACTATAACATCCCTGTAACCTTTGTTTTTTTCAGTAAAAAAAAATATAAATTTTTTTCTTTTCTTTTTTTTCTGTTTATTCTGTATATTTCCACCAATATTCGTAACGACGTTGGTAGTCGTGACGTCCCCACGATGGTATACGGGGAACCGAGGTGGCGGTCGCGGCATCATCGCGAATATTGAGCACAATTTAACAAATCACTTTTGGACACATAATTTGTGTCACTAAGACCCCCATTTTCAAATTCACTGCACGGATCACCCCTAAACTTTCCATGACACCCAGAACCTACCTTGACACATTTTGGGGAAAATTTCATGAAGATTGGTCAAACAACGCCAAAGTTGTGAGCAAGTATAAAATGATGCACTCTCAGGACCGACTCCAAAGTCAAGTTCAGGAAGTTTATTCAGCTCTGACGCTAAGCGTTTCTGCAATTACGCCTTGCTCACACATGGCGTAGTTGTTGAAACACGCAGCGTCAGAGCGGAATAAACTTTCTCAACTTTACATTTTATTTTTATAAATATAATACACAATTAAAGTAAACATAAGATTAAGAAATTTATTAAAACCACAACAATTAACCAAATTAGTTACAATTTAAAGAAAAATTATGTTAGTGAGGGTAGGTGATTTTACTTTAAATGATTGTTTAAAAATTTATGTTTATATATTAATCTAATATATTTAAATTATTTTAAGATGTCACTAGTAATTATTTTACATTCATCTTCTTTTAAGATTTACTTTCAAATTATTCTATTTATATATTTATTTATTTTTTTAATTTATAATTTTCCCTATTCTGAGATCTCTGTTCCTGTGTTGCGCAGCTCCGCAAACAGCTGTAAAGTTACTAACAGTAACTTCAGGGTTTTAAAATTGGTTTGGAAGAGGTTCCATGACCTCATTTAAGGGGTTAGACACTCTTAAGTATACACCTAGATGTAAATCTCCAGTCAGAAATAGTGAATAGCAAGAAAGTGGAGATTTACAGCTAGGTTTAGGAGTGGATCTACATGTGCATAGAACTACTTTTTAATTTACCTTTGTGACTTGAACCCTGCAAGCTTAGTCAAGGGTAAATATCAGGCCATAAAAACTGAAAAAAAGTCAGTTTAAGAAAATAGCTAGTGGAAAAATTGATATTTTAAATAAGGCTGCCGGAACCATGAAATAACAAGCATTTGCAATGCTATAGGCGTTCATTTATGAGAGTTTGCGCTATTTGCATTGTAAATAACAATGCCTTTAATTTATGTGTTGTTTTTAAAATAGATAAATAAAAGGCATTGTCATTTAAAATGCCAATAGCTTAAACTCTCGCAAATGTAAGACATATTACATTGCAAATGAGTGCTATAAAAAGCGTTAGGAGAGAGCGTGTCCTGCAACAGCAGGCAGGACAAAGCTATTTGAGAAAATAGTGCTCTGAGGCTGTAATTAAAGCCAATCGAGCAACAACACATGTAACAGGAGGTGTCAGCATGGGAGGTTACAAAAATGAGACAAGGCGGTATTAAGGAGGAACTACTAACCCTTTTGAGCAATGAACAGCCACAGTTTACAGTAGACAATGACACAAGCCAATGAAAAATGTGGGCGAAGCTTCAAGTCCCTACCTCAATACAGCATGCCTCTCAGAACAGCGCATGCGTTACCCAAGTGCGGCCTAAAAATGAAAGCCTGACAAAGGCTCAGTAATAATAGTAATGCTTTTTTATCTCATTTTATCTCATTCCGAGCTACAAAAAGTAGCCCCCATGCAAAACATCTTGTTTCCCTGTTACCTATATCCCAAAATAATGTTTGGGCCGATTATTCAACAAGCGCAAGGCAAAGATTTAACTGCAGTATTAAATAGAAGAGTCTCTGTTTTTGTGGATTTATTTTATAACCCGAAGAACACCTGGATGTGCAGTATTGTAGCTTTAATGCCTAGGACTATGTCTACTTGTGTTGGACCAATCAGAACCCTTTAATAGACAGATCATGGCATGCTGATCTTAATACTGAGTAACTGTATTGTGGCAGAGGCAGTGTTTAAACTGAAATCGGCTTACCGGTGCTATCAAAAGCACAGGTGCTGAATACCCAGCCTACAGAATCTTGATTCCACCTCATTCCTCTTTAAGCCATCACTAGACACTCCCTTCCTCTTTATCTCAACTTGCAGTTATTTTTCATCCCAGCTTTCTCCCTTTGTCACAGGTTTTCCATTTTTCTCTTCCACCTTATTCCCCTTTTTGTGTTTTTCTCTCTCTTGCTCTGCATAAAAGTTTGTTGAGGAAAAATAAGTTTCAGTCCATATAAAAGATTGTCGTAGGGCATTACCTGCAACGACCCGCCCAAAATAAGCACTGGTCAGAGGCAAAGCTTTCAGCTGGTTCTTTTCATTTCTGCAAAACAGATATACAATAGAAAACAAATATTGAGATAAAAATAATGAGACACAAAGGAATCAATATATAGGGAGCCATGAGGACCCAACCTATCCGCTACTCTGTATTCTTTAACATATACCTTTAGCAAATCGGGTTATGTATGGAAAAATGTGGAGTTGCTATACATCATTATGCCGATGGCACACAATTGCACCTGAAAATATTTACGGTAAGACATTACCATTGTGAGCAGGGCCGGACTGGGAACAGCAACTAGCAGCCCTCGCAGATTGCTGCTCGACCGACCCTGGTAGCGATAGGAGGGAGGGGGAAGGGGGGGGAGGGGGTGGGGACTAGTAAGAAGCAGCACTCCCGCTTTTGTTACAGAGGGCCGATAGTGCAGCACTGCTGCAAAACTGGCCCCCAGTGACATAAACGGCCCCCATGGCCGCATAAATGGGCCCCCACCCCTCCAGCCCACCGGAGATTGCAGTGCCTGCTAAGGCCAGTCAAGCCCTGATTGTAAGAAACTACCTTACCAAACTTCTGCCTTCTGAATCTACAAAAACTGAATTTCTCTTCATATTGGCTGCTAACAAAAAAAATATTGGCCCAGCCTGCATAGTTTAGACTTAGTGGGCCTTTAAATAGTAGGACGAACATGAGTAGCTGATCATATTGATATGAGAAAGAGAACTGGGGTGTAAGACATTTCTGCCCAGTTTGTCGGCACCACCTTGTCAGCTTTTTAGCTATTAATCCCTATGTTAGCAAAAGCCAGTTTATACAAGAAGGTGAACAACCTTGCATACAAGGACAGAAAGTTAATTGTCTGCAAAACTACTAATCAACAATAAAAACTCATATGTCTTTACTGCATCAAATAGGTGTGTGACCACTCTAAACATATAAGGTGGAGAACAAGTCTTTTTCTTCAACTAAATAACTGGTGTGTGATGCTAATTGGCGTGATGGAATTACACAATTTGTTCCCAATGTAGACCAAGTATTAAGTCAGTTTCCTTAAACCAGTGTTGCATTGGCGAGTGCCCTACATATTTTGGATCCGGCCAGAGTATTTTGCTCATGTTTTTTTCCCCAGTATACAATTAGCATTTAGGAGAAATTAAAAGAAATAGCCTACTTCCAAGAGTGCAGCCCCTCCTTGCTGCTGCAGCTTCATAATGGTCCAGCCCAGAATGCAGTGATTGTTAGGTAACACACAATCATATTGCACCACTTTTCCTGCCACTGATGGCGCAACACTGCATGCGAGTGCGTGTTCTGCTCTGCAGTGGCTCTTCTGTAGGTGTTGACAGTGTGCTGAGCTACACCCGGGGGTACATGAATGTCTGAGCGACTTCTTCGGCATTTAAAGGTGAGATCGGACACTGCTGCCGCTGAAGATCAGAGCATCGGCACAGTTGGCAAAAAACAGTCAAAGCAGCTGCGCTCTCTGACAAGTGAATACTGGGTCAGACAGGGCCTGGTTCAAGAGGGATGACTCTGGGCCAGTTCTTAGCAGTGCACACCAAGAATCCCTGTGTCTTGATAAACATGGGTATTAATAGAATAACATCAAATACCTGCAGATAATAACACACTAGAAAAGTTTTCCATACATTTTACAGATTGGCTTGTCATCTCTGTTATGAAAATCAACGTTACGGCAGATGTATTCTGTAGTGTCCTCCCCAGACCGGTAGCATGCAAAATGAGGAGTCCACACATGAAGCTCGTAAGTGACCAAGGCCGTCAGGTGGGGCAGCCCCATCTGGTATTACAGCGATTGATGACTGTTGAGACACATGTCTGAAAAGTGACGTATTCCTTGTGTTGGATTTTCCGGGTCGTTGTGCTATTATCATATGTCCCTTGCATAGCACAATTCTCTGAGGCTCAGTAGCAAACGAAGGATCTGTTTTCCGCTTCTGTTTTTGACTAGAACCCAGTCCCATTCATTGGAGATGAGTTCCTGACTTCTCTGATGTTGATCGGCATACATCATTTGACAAATTTGAGCAGTGTTAGTGTCACGAACATCATCAGCAGTCCGATTTCGTACAGTGGGCCACTGTGGTAGTTTGGTTCTTACAGCTCTCCCAAACAGCAAGATGGCAGGACTCTCATCAGTGATGGAGCGAGTAGTTGAATGATAGGCACAGAGGGCTTGACATAAGGCCTGACTCAGCGTGATTACCTTCTTTAATGCTCATTGGATCCCTCTCTTTAGGGTGCCCATAAATCATTCCAAGACACCGTTAGCCTGGGGCCATAAGGGTGTACTTTTTTATGCTTCACATTGAGTCTGGTTATAAACTCCTTAAACTCCTTGCTATTGAATGGTGAACCATTATCATATTTAAGAATGTCTGGGATGCCCCATGCTGCAAAGATGTTATCTAGCCACTCAAAGCTGTGGTGGCTTCCTGACAAGGGCCCTGGCACTTATAATTTGACAAATTAAGTACAGGGAGTCTGAAAACGCTCAGGTATGACAATCTGCGAGCCTCTTACCACAATGCCTTCTTTAGTGCCATAAGGAAAAAATGGGTAACCCAATTGACCCTTGTAGGTTTGGGAAATGAACAGTTGAGGGTAAAGAAAAGCTACAAGGGATTTTGTTTGTTTTCTTATTTAGGTTGGTTAACTGGCATAAGTCTATAGAGTTAGTTCTAACAAATCTAACCCAACTGTATCCGTAGGATAACAACACAATTTCTTAGATCAGTACAACATTAAATGACAAAAGTAGGAAAAGGAAGAAAGCACACGGGAAAATAGTTTTATTTGAAAAGGTATTGTATTGAATCAATCACCAAATAGATTCGCGGGGATATGGTATACAAATCAATGTAGGCAAAAAAAATTATGGACAGATGTATACATGGATCAACAAATCAGTGCATGACAGTTCATCAACTCCTTTGTTTGTTACAGCGTAACCAACTCCATTTATGAACAAAGGTATAATCTTTGAAAGATGGATTGCGTTGGAGATGATGATATGGTCGACGTTTCGGTCTTTGTTGCAGATGTCTATAAGACCATCATCAGGACTAATATGTTTGAAAAGGTTGCCCCCTAAGTAAAGACAATATAATGAAATTACTTAAATTGCCAATTTTGATTATATGACAGCATAAACAAATCCTAACAATTTGAACAGAGAACCGTGTGCTTCACATCCTAATGATGTGACTTAAAATATATATATTTGAATTGATATAATCAACATTCATGTTGAAATTAAAAATCTGTGATCGTATTTACTCGAAAGACACATATATTCAAGATATTTTCATTAATTAGAAACCCACAACACAATTCATCTAATGATAACACTTAGTGGAAAACATTGTTTTGCTAGAATACTTTGTATGGCCCACCACAAGTCCTAAAAGTATAAGTGACACCAGTGTCCACTACACCACAAGACACATATATTCAAGATGGTTTCATTAATTAGAAACCCACAACCCAATTCATCTAATGATGACACTTAGTGGAAAACATTGTTTTGCTAGAATACTTTGTATGGCCCACCACAAGTCCTAAAAGTATAAGTGACACCAGTGTCCACTACACCACAAGACACATATATTCAAGATGGTTTCATTAATTAGAAACCCACAACACAATTCATCTAATGATGACACTTAGTGGAAAACATTGTTTTGCTAGAATACTTTGTATGGCCCACCACAAGTCCTAAAAGTATAAGTGACACCAGTATTCACTACACCACAGGTACAAAAGATGGACTTACTTAGCAGTGAGGCCAAGGATAGTAAGGCCAAGGGAACACTGAAGGTAGTTAATCACCTCGGTGGTCTTATCTGGAAAATATATATGAGGTGATTCATCAGCCTTCTATCAAATATGTATAACTCTAGGTGAACGAAAATCTTAGGAGCTGATCGTACCTGTTAAAGATTTCTTGTGTTCAGGAATCTAAACTGTAAATAGTCAGTCCGGCGTATGTGAAGAACAACTTCTTTAGTGACAGACAGTTCATCCATGTTATAAGTTGTTGATGACATTTTCTGCACCAAAGGAAAACAGTAATACTCGTCAATGACTACCATGAGATGATGTCCATTCACTAGGGGCACAAAGAACTCATTTTAGGGAAAAAGCTATTACATAAGTGCCACTCATTTAGTTCTCTCTCAAATCTCTCCTCCAAGCGCTGGAACCACACTCGATCCCCCAGGGCTCTTTTGGTGGCGACAATGCCATGATGTCCTTCACGAGCGAGTTCAATGGCTTGCTTTAAACAGTGCTTAATTTGAGCCAGTGGTTTCCGGTGCAAACCAGAACTTAATTGTCAACACCTGCACCTACGACAGTGGTCAAATAGTGGCACTGTTTGTATAATCTCGAGATGAGCATAACAACAGTTCTTTATTAATTCAATATAAATTAAAAACAGCTAATACCTGCTGCACAAGCCATTATTATAGCTTCGGGGGCCTCGAACAGTCTGTATTGTCACACCTGCAGCAGTGTGATGGTTGATAGTTGTCTAGGTACCATCATTGGTGATGCTGGCAGGGCCAATGGAAGGTGAAAGCTGTGGTGGCTTCCTGACAAGGGCCCTGGCACTTATATTTTTACAAATTAAGTACAGGGAGTCTGAAAACGCTCAGGTATGACAATCTGCGAGCCTCTTACCACAATGCCTTCTTTAGTGACAGACAGTTCATCCTGTACATACTTGAACTTTTGAAATTCAGCATCATCACTTAGAGGTCGAACACTTTGTCTCCATGACTGCTCTTAAATGATGTCTGTAAAGGCAAGCATGTCTTTATCAGCATTTGTAGCAGCAATGATCTGTTCAATAAACAAGGCTGCTGGAGTGCTGGACTTTACAATGAAGTTGATGTACACTTCAGATGCTTTTGATGTCGAGCTGTGCCGATGTAAGGGTGCAAGTGAGAAGTAATCTGCAGGGTTTTGGTTCTGGCCTGGCTTATGCACAAATGTGTAGTAGTACTCCTGTAAATGTAACCCCCACCTCTGAATGTGAGGGGGCATCTAAGCTTTTGGGTTTCCAAATATGGCAAGCAGTGCTTGGTGGCCTGTAACAATCTTGAAATGCTTGCCGTAAAAGAAACACATGAAAGTGCTTGCAGGCCCACACCACAGTCAGACTCTCCTCCTCTGGCTGATAATATGCACGTACTGTGTCAGACAGACTTCGGCTAGCATAGACCACAATGTGTCTCTGAGCATCAGGATGGTCATTATGCTGATCAAGGATTGCTCCCATCCCCACTGGGCTCATATCAACTGTAATCTCAGTATGTAATTTAGTAATCTCAGTGGCATTTTAAATGGCATGCTTTATCCTTTCAAAGCTTTGGTTGCATTCAGAGGACCATCAGAACTGGGCATTTTGTTTAGTCAATGGGCCACACACTATGCTAAAGTCATGAATGTACCATGAACAACAGCTGGCCATGCCCAAAAAGGTTTGTAGCATGGTGACATCTTGTGGGGGTTGAGTGGCTGACAGTGCTTTTACTTTATCTGGGTCAGGAGTCATTCCCCCATCAGAGAATATGTGTTCAAAGAACTTGAGTTTAGTTTTGTGAAATTCACACGTCTATGCATTTAGAGTGAGACCTGCATTTGTAAGTAACTGGCACACTTGTTTGAGAGCGTTATCATGCTCCTTCTGTGTTGTCCCAAATACCAGTATGTCATCACTGTAATTGAAAGCATGCGTAACAGGTTGAATTACTCTGCGTATGACTTCTTGTAATATTTCTGCAGCAGATGACACTGAAAACCCAACCTTTTGTATCTGAACAAACCAACGTGAGTTGAAAAACTGATAATGTACCTACAGTTTGTTTTCTTTCAATTCGAGATGATGGAATCCCTTATTTGGGTTAAGACAGGAAAAGACTTTGGCTACGTTTATCTGCAAGATCATCAGTGTGGAACCTGGATTTCTTTCTCTCTTGATTGCTTTGTTGGCCTGGTGCATATCCATGCACATGCCCACTGCACCTCCACTGTCCTTTTTTGGTACTACCACTATGGGCGACACCCATGGCGTAGGACCAGTAGAGGGCTCAATGATGTCGTGCTTCAGCAGCATTTCTAGCTCCTTTTCGACCACTTCTTACAGGTGAAATGCTATTCTGCTGTGTCGTTGTGCAGCTTCATTGTCTTGAGCTTTCCTATGCCATGAAATAACAATGGGAACTAACTCCCAATTTCAGATTGCGTACGTATGTTATAATCAATAGATATTAGTCCCATGTCAGCAGCAATTGCAAAGCTGAATAGACATGCACTAGATAAAGTACCTTGAAAAACGTGAATTGAGGCTTGCACAGCTGTCTTTTTATGTTGTAGGACCGCCGTCAATGATCCTTAACTTAATTCATATTAAAACAAGGGAACTGCACTCTGGGATTCTGTGTAGTTATGTGAAATAGGTAATTTAACTGATTTAGAGACCTAATAGTTATCAGTAAACTGGGTGCTGTGTGGGATGACACATCTTTGAAGGCACTTCAGGCTCTTAAGGAGCAATATGGGATGCCGGAGGTGGAGGTATTCTGATACATGTGCTTCAGACATGCTATACAGGTTGACGTGCCTAAAGGCACACAGCTGGAAAATATCATCGCTCTAGAAGATAGAATATTGACCTACTGCAAAAAACAACATCTATTTATAAGAAAATGGTTAACAACTTGCAAGACAAACTAGTGGGACTTTGAGAAAAATAGATGCGAGATTAGGGGTCTTATCCGATAAGGACTAGAGTGAGGCCATGCTGGTACCTAGAGCTGTCGCAATTAGGGCCTGGTTTTGCCTGGAACAATTCAATATATTCCACAGAATATATTCCACAAGATGATGGCGAAAATAGGGCGAGCTGTGACTGATGGATGCCTCTGATGGCCCAATGGATCACTACCTACTCTCCCTGAACCTTTTTTCAACATTTGCAAAGGGCAAAGGGTCCAAAGAGGACATCTTTGCTTTTAATGATCATTTACCAACCCAGCTTGGGAATCGGTGGATGATCAATGGTTTACGACTGGAATTCCTGTAGCAAACCATTAATACTTCAGGGTATAAATCGCAGTTTGGAAGGGACGCCCACTACACGCACCTTCCAAACGGCAATTTGTGATTCATTTCTAAGCTCATATGCCAATTTGGAAACACTTTTTTGAATCTCTGTGTTTAGGAAATACACATTTACACATTTATCGTTGCAAAGCCTCTGATTTAGCAAATTGGAGAGTTTGCAACTGCTAAAAAGCATCTTATGTCAGGCCCCACGTGATCAATAACTAACACCTAGTCCCATTGTCAAGGTCATTGAATAGGGTGACTAACCCAGCCCTTCCTCTTTTTGATGCTTTCACTCAAGGGATGTTTTTTGTTGGGTGAGCTATAACAGTGGCATTTAGGGGCCTAATTGTAAGTGCCCAGGGAAATTACAATCCTGTAAAATATGAACACCTATTTTTGTGGGGATCCTACTTATAAGAGGTGCGATGTTCATCAAACCCAGCAATTAGCGGCTGCAATAAAGTACTCACCCCCTATTACATTTTGGCTGTTCAAAAACTGACAGAATTTAACAGGCGAGAAGCCCAGTCTTTACTGGAGCATGTAGATTTTGATGAGGTATAAGAAATATTATCCTTTAATTCTCAGTATGATGTGCTTCTTTTTCTGCATTTTATTCTTTCTGCATAAGTCTCCTGTTTGTTTTGAAACCGTGCTCACCAGGTTTTCAGCAAACAAAAGGGATGAGGCGTCAGGTACCAGTGATATATGTAAAGCATGCCCCCTGCTTTATATTACTCTCTTATTTATCCTACTATAAATATCATCACTTTCAAGGCTGCACCCTGGGACATAAATAAATCCATTAATTCTGAAGATGTTCTGTGCATGATTACCATCAGAATTCTGCTGTCATTGCTAAATTCTTTCCTCTTTCCTCATGCAGTTACAGAAGTATGTCTTAAGAAGCATGGGGTTGGGGTCATATTGGGGTCAAAATTAGGTTTGGGCACCCCAAAAAATTGTCTTACAATCCTGGATTGCGACCTTCTGTGGAATATTGCTTACAACAGAGAAGAACAATTCTTGTTTCTTTTGATCTACTTAGGAGTTGTCAAATTCATCTTCTTTCTCGATGTCCAAAAATATAAATAGAAGTGCATTATAAATTAAGGGAAAAGTCATTTGTCACCTTTTCATTAACTCTGCTCTTCCCTCTTCTGCTGCCCTCTGTTCCTCATTTTCGCTAACTTTTCTTTTTTGCGCCATCACGTCATCCATAATCACGTTTCTGCCTCTCCACTTCTTTCAGTCTTTCTCTCATTTTCATTATGCCCATTCTCCGGTCCCTTATCTCCTGTTTCTTCAAACACTTCTTTCCTCTGACCCATCCTCTATCACCTCTGCTTTCTTTCCCTTTTCTTCTGTCTTTTGCTCTTTCTTTTTTCATCTGGATCAGCTGCTTTCCGCATACTTTCCCTCCTCTTCTTCCACTCTGCCCCTAGCTATGGTTAAATGTGGCCTAACGGGCTTGGTCAGAGCCACTGACTTTGGACCAGAAGAATCAGGGTTGAGTCTTGGTTCCAGATCCTATGATTCTGGACACATCACATAGTCGACCTTTGCTTAAAAATGTGTAATGTAATCTGGTTCACATGCAAAGTGCTCTAATGCCCTTGGACCATGTCTGTGTTATATAAAACTGCAAAAACAAATCTTCCCTCTCCCATTTTTCTCCATCCTATTGTCCACGTTATCAACCTCTCTCCCGTTTACTTGCATCCTATCTCATTCCATCCTGTCTGCTGTGCAGCTCACAACTGTGTGTATTCTACCCAACACTTCCCTGGATGAATGTTCCTAGATCCTAAATGAAAGCCTTACATGAATGATCCTAGATCAATACACCTCTCCTGTGCCCTAGAGAGCCAGGTATGTCTGTCTCCCCATGCTTCATGGGCCCAGAATTATACTGAAACGGGGATGTGTGTTTTTTTTTACCATGTGTGGCAGTGTTGGTTTAAAATTCAGACTCAACAATGCAAGTAATTCAACCCAGGGAATGGATAATTCAGCCAGGAGCGTTGGGATCTAGCATTCAGCCAAAGAGGATCTCCTTAAGATAAGACTGCCTGTGACTGTGCTGTCTTGAAGATTCCTTGGGTCCTGTGCGAAGGACAGTGGGGGGTTTTGATCCTCACAAGGTCTGGATCTGAGGTCTGTACTAACTGATTGGAAAGCAGGGAAACCCTAACTTCGAACAGCATTGTATTGTATTGTATTGTAATGCATTATATAGCGCTTACTACCCCATACGAGGCGTCAAATCGGTTTTTCGGCGAGTAGCACGCTACTCCGGGACCCATAGAGGATTAGTGTTGAATTAGTATAGTAAAACATGCAGGTACATTTTAAGTGGTGGATAGGTTAGTCAGTTATTTGGATGTGGAATGATAGCAGAAGGATAGAGGAGGAAAAAAGGTTTGTATATAGTGCTTGTTACCCCTGATGGGGTGTTGAAGCACGCTACTCTGGAAGCCCATAAATGATTAGTGGTGAATTAATATGGTGAAATATGAAAGTAGTTTCAGTGGTGGATATTAGTCAGTTATTTGAAGTGAGAAGAAAAGCGGAGGGATAAAAGGGGAAGATTCATTCATATAGCACTTGTTACCCCTGAGGGGTGTTGAAGCGCTTTTCTGGCAAGTAGCACGCCACTGCAGAACCCATAAAGGACTAGTGTTGAAAATTGGTATAGTAAATATGAAGTAATTTGAGTAGTGGATATGTTATTCAGTTATTTGGGTAGAGAAGGCTAGGTGGCGGGATAGAAAAGGAAAGAGGTTTGTATTTATATAGCGCTTGCTACCCCTGATGGGGTTTTGAAGTGCAAGTAGCACGCTACTCTGTATTAGTTTTGAATTAGTATGGTGAAACATGAAAGTAATTTTAGTGGTGGATATGTTAGTCAGTTATTTGGATTGAGAAGGGTTGGGGAGAGGTAGAAAAGGGAAAAGGTTTGCATTTATATAGCGCTTGTAACCCTGATGGGGTGTTAAGACGCTTTATTGGCGAGTAGCACGCTACTCTGGAACCCATAAAGGATTTGTGGTGAATTAGTGTAGTTGAATATGGAATTTGAGAAGGGAACATGTTAGTCTGTTAATTTTGATTTACAAGGATAGTGGAGAGATAGAAGAATGAAGGATTTTATTTTAAGGTTTTAGCAGTAGGAGGAGGCTTTTGGATGAGTAAAAATGAGTTTTGGAGGGGAGGAGTCAGAGGAAAGAGTTTAGAAAGGTTTGTTTTAGGGGATCGGTATAGTAAAAGAGGTGTCAGATGATGCAAGGAGGGGTAGAGTAGGAGAGAGTCTATAAAGGATTATTTTGGGGGTCATAGTAGTGGTATGCGGTTTGGGATAAATGAAAGAGTGGATGTAGAGGATATATTGATAAATGTATACAATGGGAGGGAGATAGGATAGTGCATTGTAAAGAGTAGTAGAAAGAAGTTTGAGATGAGTCAGAAGGCTGGGCTAGAAGATATATTTAGAGAAGTATAGGCTGAGTAATAGGGTAGTGCATTGGAAATGCTAAATTAGAAGAAAGTGATAAATGTACGAGTAACTTACCTTCGGTAACGATGTCTCTGGTAGAGATGATTCCAGCCGCAGATTCCTTCACGCAGAACCATCCCCAGGCATGAGACCGTACCCGGAAAATCCCTCCGCCACAGCATCCCTGAAACCCGCAGTATGGGGAATAGAATGTTGGATTGATCTATTCATTTAGAAAATAATTAATGCGCTATTGGTGTGGAGGTGATTCAAAATTGCAAAATGTTAAAACACAGAAAGGTAAAAATTTGTAATTACCACCAAAACGTATTTAAGACACAAAGCCAATGGCACACACTTAGAGAAATATATAAAATATTTCCCCGAGTTTTATGGACGGCCACTCATTTGTTGTAAATTGGTCCCTGGCAGACTGCAGCACATAATTCTTCCTTGTGTATTCAATCTATACGTGGTTTTCAATACACAAATTAGAGCAGCGGAAATAAATGGTTGTCTTTGAAAATAACGTTCTATAGGTATAAAGGGCAGCCCAACAAGGTACAACTGGCTGTATAGCACGCACTTTTAACCCCTTCAGTGCGGCGCACATTCAGCGGACGTCGCATGCACTACCTCGGTAGTGCTTCGCACGTCCGCTGAACGTTCCGGCCCCGCCAGCGCAATAGAACATTCCGCACCAGCGCGGAACGTTCGGCGCAGAGGAGGGGTTAATGAGACAAGGATATCATGGAAGTCAAAAACTGTATCTGAAGATGTGGGATACATAGCATGCTGTGCAGTGTCGTCTACAACTAGATAGAAAACAAGTAACAAATGATTTGTGTGTCAACTTATTTACTCGAAGGCAATGTTTAATGTGTGATGATAACATTTTTTACAAAGTCACAAGCGCGCATTTATTGTGTATTATAAGTGTAAAGAAATAAGTTGAAAAGATTTAAATGTGGGTCAACACTGCAAAGATTGAAATGACTGCAAGTGCGATTTTAATAAATGCACACCTTGATATCTGCAGTTTAGTTCCTTGCGAAGTAGATTGGTTTGATAATGTTAATGTCATGCAGCCATTTAAAGAAATATATTAAAGTTCTGGGATGTTTAATTATATTTTTGTATGCCAGTCCGCGCTTATTTAAATAATGACTCGGACACGTTTTACTTAATTTTTATAGCTTTTTGCATCCCGAGCACCGGTAATGCGTCTCGTTAACTTTAACTCTTTTCGGCATGCAAAATGGCCGACTTCCGTTTCTGATGTGCCTCGGGCGCAAGTACAACTAGAGCGCATCACCACATACCTCCCCCTCTTAGACATTACACAAACATATGTGGAAAAAAACCAGAAGTCTGATAGAGTGGACATGGGCTTCCACTAAAGGTCTTGTAGTATAAGTGCTAAACAGTCTTACTTGATTTCCATGTCATAGTCCTCAAATTTCTTTGGTACCCTGATCAGCCTGCCCAACCTGGTGCGTTCTTGCCTCGGGCTACCTTCCGCTCGTGGCTCATGGACCTGTGGGCCTGCTCCTACCTTCGCCTTTATTTGCCGTCCACTCTCCATCCCTTCGGTACCCTGACTGCTATGCTTGGATTGGTTGGTTGATTTCGCACCAACACAGTCTTCTGGAGTGTACAGCTCTTCATCATTCCGATCGTGGCTGGTGATTCCTTCCCAAGTGCTCCCCAACTCTTGCACCCTTTCGGGTTCCTTGCTTCCTACAGGAACGGGTGAGCTCCAATCTCCTGGGTCTTCCCACTTCATGACTCTGTTGCATCTTGCCATCCTTTCTTGCGACCATACCTTTCCGTCGCTAAGTAGGGCTGACCTAACATAAGGTTCCACCACTTGCAGAGGAGGGCTAAATTTGCTGTCTCCCTTCTTTTTCAACACTGCCTTCTTCACTCTCACTCACTCGCCCTTTTCTAAGGTCACTTCCTTGACGCTACGACGTTTGTTGTAGTATTCAGTGTATAGGGATTGTGCCGTGTCCATGTTGCGTCACACCACTGCCGGAGACCATTTGCTTTGCACAATCAATTGTTTCCATGCTAGATTGTCCTTCCTGAAGGGGTCTCTTCCCCTGAGTATTTTGAATAGGCTATATCCAGTGTTGGCCGGGGTGATGCGATATGCCCATAGCATCCTTTGCAGTTCCTTCTCCCAGTCTTGTCCCGCACTTATTGCCATGTGCACCGAGCCCATAATTACCCTGTTGAACCTCTCTGCTGGTCCTTTTCCCGCCAGATGGTACACAGGAGTGTGTTTGACTTCTATCCCGTTGCAGTCCATAAAGGCATTCCATTTTGTTGAAACAAACTGCGGTCCATTGTCACAGGTAATTACCTTAGGGATCCCTTCTCTCAGGAATGTGTAGATGAGGAAGGAAAGCACGGCTTCTGTGTCAGCCACCTCACATATCTCCACTTCCGGCCACTGGTGTACCTGTCCACCAAGACGATCAAGTACTTGGGAACACCATTTGTGTCCATTATGTGATGTGTGATGTGATGTGAGAGGAATTTGTATAGCGCACTACCACTCCAGGGAGCATCTTGGCGCTTTGACTTGTGTACTCAAAGATGGTAAGGTTTGTTATTCTCACATTGCCATTGTGAGTCCTAGACAAGTGTTTTGCAGGTAGCATCCGCCATACTGTAGATCCAGGTTTTAAGGGATTTTCTAAACTTCTGTTCGCAGGTAATTGCGCGGAGTTGATGAGGCAATTTGTTCCAGGCCTTAGCACCTCTTACTGCTAGAGTTTTTCCTCCTCTTGTAGCAAGTCTAAACTTTGGGACGACCATCAAATTGGCTGTTGAAGATCTAAGTTCTCGAGTAGGATGGTAGCGATTAAAGTTTTTGAGCAGGTATTGTGGACCCTGCTTGTGAAAGGCCCTAAAGGTAATTATCAGGACCTTAAACAGGATGCGTTTTTGAATGGGAAGCCAATGAAGCACATCCAGTGCTGCAGAGGCTGAGGGTTTTCTGGGCCATCCAAGAACTAGTCTTGCTGCGGCATGTTGGACCATCTGCAGCCTGTGCAGAGCCGCTTTCTTTGCCCCCGCATACAGGCTGTTGCAATAGTCCAACCTGGATGTGATTAGCGCCACTGCCACAGTGCGCCTGGCAGACAAAGGGAGGAGGTCAATACATTTCCTGAGGCCCTTTATTATATTAAAACATGACCCAGCCACTTCTCTGGCCTGTTGTTTAAAAGATAGGGTCTCATCGAATTTAATTCCCAGATTTCGCGCCGCTACGATGGTGCTGGGCGGGGCCTCTACCTCTTCCGGCCAACAAATCAGGGGAGAGAAGGTTTTTTTTTTACCAAACGGTAGGATTTCTGTTTTTGCAGAGTTGCATTTCAAATGATTGTTGTTAATCCAGGCAAAAGCTGCCTTCAGGCAATCCCTCAGAGTCTGCTCAGCAGTTGCCAGGTCTTCATCCAAGGTGAGGACTAATTGGGTGTCATCGGCATATGCTATTGTACTGATGTTAAAGGAGGAGATGAGCTCAATCAGGGGGACCATGTAGAGATTGAATAAAATGGGGCTCAGACTAGAGCCCTGAGGCACCCCTGACTGAACCCTCTTCTCTTCGGAACAGAACTGCCCCAGCATGGTAATCTGCCGTCATTGCGTCAGAAAGTTGTTAAACCATTTTAACACGGTGCCCGCTATGCCTGCACTCGTCAGGCGATGTAATAGAATAGCATGGGACACCGTGTCAAATGCTGCAGATAGATCCAACAGGATCAAGACTGCCCTTTTGCCTTGATCCAATGCGGCTCTGATTGTTTCCGTGGAAAACAGCAAAGCAGACTCTGTAGAATGGTGGGCCCTGAAGTCAGCTTGATTCGAATGAAGAACATTATTCTCCTCCAGATATGCCGTGAGCTGTTTGTTGACACAGGCCTCTGCAAGATTACATACGGCTGGTAGGAGCGAAATGGGCCATAAATTAGATAAGACTGTGGGGTCTTGGAGAGCTTTTTTCTGAAGGGGTCTAACAGCTGCAACCTTCCAGCGTGCTGGAATATCTCCTGTTTGGAGTGATGAATTAAGGATAGGGTTAATCACTAGATTGACCTCCTCTTTTATGACTTTTAACAGCGCCGGGGGGGACAGGAGTCAAAAGGTGAACCTGAGCTGAGGTTGGAAATGGCCTGGGAGGACGCCTCCAGGCTAATCGGGGCGAAGGTTTCCCACCTTGTAGTACAGGGCCTTTCCTTTTGAGCTTTATATACTGTGTCTAATTCTTCTTGATGGATCTGAGGAAAGTCTTTTGTGAGGTTAGATATTTTCTGTTCGAAGAACATTGCTATTTCATTACAGAGAATCTGGGATGGCGGAATTTCCTGGGAAAGTATTTTGGGGTTCCTAAAGCTGTTGACAATTTGAAAGATCTCTTTTTGCTTATTTTTAGTAGCTTCAATCAGATTTGTGTAGTAAGTTGCTTTAGCGCATTTAATTGAGGCATGATAATCCCTCCTGGCCTTTTTATAGGTCTCCCGGTCATTACTCTTGTAGTGGTGGCGCCATCTCCGCTCTGACGCTCTCACTTCTCCCAGAGTTATTTTTAGTGAGCTTGTATACCAGGGGGCAGATTTTCTCCCTTGTCTAATTTGGGGTTTAGTTCCCCGAGTTTTCATTATTTCCCCAATAGTTGTCATCCATACCTCATAGCGTTCGTTGTCAATGGTCACATTCCCTGACAGCGATGGTTTACCCGCCTCCACCCAGCTTTTCAAATCTGGGTGTTCTATGACTTTCCCCCAGCAAGGGATTGGCGTCTCATTACCTAGGGTAGATCTTTTAGTTGCCTTCTGATTGTCCACTTTAAGGCTGAAACCAATAAACGTATGGTCTGACCACATTTGGGTCAGTGGTGGTTCAACCTTAATTGTGTTTAAGTTGGAGCTGATACAGTCCAGGATATGCCCAGCTGCATGCGTTGGCTCCCTTGTTTGTATCATCAGCCCTAGAATGTGTAAGATTTCTTTAAAGCACAATACGTTGGGATCACTGTCACTATCCAAATGGAGGTTTAAGTCTCCCAATAAGGTGAGATTTGCAAATCTAAGAGTTAGATTGGTTAGTACTTCCCCCATACTTTCTAAGAATAGAGTCGCTTGTCCGGGGGGTCGGTAAATCAGTACCCCTGCAAAAGTGAAAGAGTCGTGGACCTGGAGTTTAAAACAGAGACATTCTGCTCCTTTTATGTCTGGTAGTTCCATAGTGGTACATTTAAGGGTGTCACGATGGATAATTGCCAGCCCTCCTCCACGCTGGAAGGGTCTATCCAACCTCTGTATTCGAAAACCCTGAGGTAGAGCGTGGACTACATCGGGGTTGGACCAGTCTCTGAGCCATGTTTCTGTCACTAATAGGCAGTCTAGGTCTTTTTCTGAAATGAGGTCATAAATATGAAGAGCGTTCTTACACATGGAACAAGCATTTATGAGTCCCCCCTTCAGGATTCTGCCTGTCTCTTTACCCCGTGATCTTTGGCAGGGTTCTAGATTTTGTTTACATTGTTGACAGCCTATGGGACCTGCCCATTTATCCACATTGAGGCCTTGAAGACAGTGCTTGGGTTGGGTATTCAGGGATAATATGAGTTCTTTCGGTGGTAGATCCTTTATGGGTACCATGTACAGCGTATCTAGCCCTAGGCCCGTCCTCGGCGCGGGCGGGCGCAGACGGGCAGGACTTTGGCTTGACTTCGGCGCGACAGCGGCGCCGCTGTATGCGTCCGCTGCGCGGAGACATGGCCATCTTCTTTTATAGTCCCGTCTGCATTTGGAAATATTATTAAGATACGGCACAAATCAAATTTTAAGCAAAAGTTCCAAAGCAAAAGTTAAAAATCACAAGTAGGCTAACACCCAGCTTTCCCCCTCAGGTGTACACGAAGTCTCGCGAACTATCGTGTTGCCTTCTTTTATAGTCCCGTCTGCAGCGCTAGAGCGCTGGGACTTGCTTGTTGCCCCAATATGGCCACCACAAACCACTCTTCTTCCCAGCACCTATTCGGCTGCGTTCGGAGGGGTCAGTGCAAGTTGTTTCTAATTGTGAGGGGATTTGGAAATATTATTAAGATACGGCGCAAATCAAATTTTAAGCAAATGTTCCAAAGCAAAAGTTAAAAATCACAAGTAGGCTATCTATGGGACCCAAGATGTCCACAGAAAGCATTTCCCATGGACTGGATGGGCAGGTGAACCTTCCTAGTGGTGGGCGTAGTAGGACTTGTGCCTTGTCTGCCCGGCTACAACTTTCGCACATCCTGACCTGTTTTTCTACTTGCTTATCCATGGCTGGCCACCAGTACGCTTGCTTCGCCCTGGCTTTTGTCTTCATTATTCCAAGATGTCCCTCATGTAGGACGGCCAAGAGATGATCTACCAAGGGTTGTGGAGGTACCACTTTGTCACCTCTGAGCAGAAATACCTGATTGCCTCTGATGGACAATTCTTCCCTGACTTCCCAGAATTTCCTTATCTGGCTGTCTAGGTGCTTCTTGTCTGGCCACCCTTGCGTCACATAGGTCTTCACTGTTTTTAGCGTTTCATCTCTGGTGTACGCTTCCTCCCATTCCTGCATACTGATCACCCCTTCATGGTCTTGCGTGAGTGCCACCATGTAGTCTTTCCACTCTGCGGGCTCCTGATCTGCGGCAGGTTCCATTGCGGCCGCCCGGCTCAAGAAATAAGCCACTTTGTTCTTTGTCCCGGGAATATACTCCACTTCATAGACATAATCAAGTAGCCTTAGGGTCATCTTTGCTATACGAGGAGTCGCATGTGCATGCCTGCTGGAGGTCAGGACTCTCACCAGCGGTTTGTGGTCCGTGCGGAGTAGGAAACTCGAGCCCCACA
This sequence comes from Lissotriton helveticus, assembly GCF_964261635.1. Classification (NCBI taxonomy): domain Eukaryota; kingdom Metazoa; phylum Chordata; class Amphibia; order Caudata; family Salamandridae; genus Lissotriton; species Lissotriton helveticus. The sequence goes on along the minus strand of NC_136070.1, from coordinate 495,370,112 downwards.
AGAACTGCCTGAACCGTTCCATGGCCCAGACTGCAGCCAACATCTCTTTTTCTATCACACTAAACTTCTCCTCGTTGGGTGCTAAGGACCTAGAGGCAAAACTGACCGTGGTGACTTCTCCTTCCTGGGATCTCTCCATTAACACCGCTCCTAGCCCCTTGTCACTTGCATCAGTGGTCAGTATGGATAGGGCCGCTTGGTCAAATCCTTTAAGAGGGATGGCTGCACAGATGTCCTGTTATAGAAGATCAAACTCTGTTTGCTCCTCCTTCGCCCATTTGAAGGTGTTATTTTCCTTCAGGAGTTGTCTCAAGTGGTGCGTTTTGGACACAAAGTGAGGGACGAATTTGCTGTAAAACTCTGCCATGCATAAGAATGAGCGGACATCTTCCTTCTTCTTTGGTGTAGGTGCTTCCTTGATAGCTGCTACATTGGCTCGTTTCGGTTCTATCCCCTTTTCACTGATCTCGTGGCCTAAGTATGTCACAGATCCGACTCCAAAGTTGCATTTCTCCCATTAAGCAGTGAGACTATTTTGGGCAAGTATGGTCAAGACCATATGCAGTTTAGCATCATGGTCCCTTTTCGACTTACCCATGACGAGAATGTTGTCTTGAAAGTATTGCACACCTCTACCTTTTGGAATAACTTGTGCATGAGTTTTTGGAATACCGCGGCAGCGGACGCCAACCCAAACGGCATCCTGAGGAATTTGTAACAGCCGAAAGGTGTGATGAACGACGTCAGGTGGTTGCATGAGGGATGCAGGGCGATTTGATGGTATGCTGATGTGAGGTCCACTGTGGAGAACCCCTTTACCCCCTTTGTTTTGGCGAGCATTTTGTTTATCCGGGGTAGTGGGAACTTGTCTACCATGATGTTCTTCTTGAGCTCCCTCAAATCCACACACAAACGTACCTTCCCATTGGGTTTCTGTGCGACCACTAACGGTGCGAGCCATTCTGCACTTTAAATGGCCTCTATGACTCAGTTTCTTTCCATGCGTTGGAGTTCTTCCTGGACGGCTTCCCTGCTCCTGAAGGGAATGTTGCGAACCTTGTGGCTCACTGGTTGTGCTCCCGCCTTAAGACATATTTTGTGTGTAAATTTCGTCATCCGCCCAATCGTTCCTTTGAAGACCTCAGGGTATTCTTTCTTCCCTGCGTCTTCTTCGGAGTGGAGTGGTGTGGCTCACTGGTTAGAGGCGGCAGACCCGGGAGCAGAAGTCAGCCCGGGACCAGGGTTCAATTCCCGACGCGGCAGGGTCGTGGACCAGGGTCAGCGGACTCGACAATTCTCGCCTCAGTGCCTACTCTAACCTAGGGTCCCACTCGGCAACTCTGGGCATTAGCTTGCCTAATCTCCACAACGGCCCCATCAACGCCGGGGATGCCTGGCTCCACCTTGGGGATTCCCAGTAGGGACCATCCCACAGGGAAAGCCAGGACGGGTTCCCCAGCGGTATACAGCGCCGGGACGCCCCTTTGCTGGGGCAGCTGTGCGCTTTACAAGTATACAACATTTAACATTCGTATGCCTGTACTGTATCTGTCATCAACACTTGGTTGATCCCGCCTGGGTTGAGATGGATCCCTAGGGCTCCTTGATCCATCATCCTAAGACCGAGGGTCCATTCTCTGTGACGTACAGTTTTCCTTCTGCTGTTCTTCCCTTGAACTCAAACTTGAGGGAACGATAATCCACCATGGGTATGGGTTCACCGGTGTATGTGACTGGGTGTATGTCGGTTGGGAGTAAGTCTGTGCCTACTTTAGGTTCGAAGTCTCTCTCCCATACGGTTTGCTGAATTATGGTACATGGGGAGCCCGAATCTGCCACTATGTTGATCTGTACTCCTCCGATTTCCATTTGTAACGCCGGCTTCCTGGATCTACCCACAGTTTCTCTTGGATCGCTGTATTGGCGGTGTGCATTATGATCTGATCTCTGATGAGTTCATCATGCAGTGTGCCAAAGTTGCATGTCACCGCTAACTTCTGAAGCGCCGCTATGTATTCATCTATCGATTCTCCACTGCCTTGTTTTCTTTGGAAGAAATTGTATCTGTCTATAGCTACGCACACTACTGGTCGATAGTGGGAGTCCAGGTCCTCCAGTGCATGTTGGAACTCATCTGTGTCGTTCGGGAGTCTGGTCTTCTTCACTAAATTTTCGCACACTCTGATGCCCTCTGGACCTAGGTTGTGCAGCAGTATTTTCTTCATCCTCGAGCTGGAGAATTCCCCTTCTCCCTCTTCCTCTAGGGCAGACAAGTAGTTAAGGAAGTACCGCTTCCAGTCTTCCCACGGCATTACCGGCTCTCCACGCTTGGGTAAGAACGGGACTAGGTTGGTGAGGGACGACAACTGCGCACACATTTTCCCTCCTTCGCGCTGGACTGGGGCTTGCTGTGTGGCAACTCCTGGTGGACTCCCTGGGGCTTGCCTCTCTCCTGACCCACTTGCCTGCGTGTGTGCAGGGCTCCCGTCCCTGTCGCGGGATGCACCGTGGAGCGCCAGCGCTGTGCTTTTTAAGGGATATGGATAGACCGCTATGATCCTCCCTGGTGAGCCTAAAGGTCCTCTAGTGCCTAGCTGCCACCTGATTACTCACTGCGTGGGGGGCCTCTGCACCCTCTGTGTAGTGGCACCGTGTGGATCTCCTGAGGCAAGACTGCACGCTGCTGAACTGTGCCTGGCTCTGGGCTGATCACCAAGCCCTCTTCCCCTGTCTTCAGGCCTCTGGTTGTCCCTGTGGTGCCTCCAGTAACCGCTGGTTGCAGGTACCGCTATACCCTGCACTGTTGCAGCAGGCTCATCTGTCGAGGAAAGCCTTCGCTGCAGCTCCTTCCTCGGGGATGTTGGGGAATGCCCCCTGCCTCATGGCCTCTCACGCTCCTCTGCCGCGCTCGGGTCCGATTTAATAGCTGTGACTCCGTGGGCTCTGTGTGCGCGTCGCTCGAACAGCGGTCGCGGTGTCCCGATGCCTCGTCGCCAATTTATGCCAGTCCGCTCTTATTTAAATAATGACTCGGACAGGTTTTACTTAATTTTTATAGCTTTATGCATCCCGAGCTCCGGGAATTCGCCTCGTTAACTTTTACTCTTTTCGGCATGCAAAATGGCCGACTTCCGTTTCCGGCGTGCCTCGGGCGCAGGCACAACATCTAGAGCGCATCACCACATCGTGTTCTATTGTATTTTGATGCAAAAAGACAACTGATGGACGGAATGCTGAACAATGTCAAACACACACCCCCAGTCAGAGATCTGGGCCTGAATCCATTGTTTTTTTTATCACCACGCCATTCCTGTTTGGAACCAGACATTAATACATTAGGACGTGTCGGAAGTACGACACGTGTGCGATGAGGCGAGGTAAGAAAGCTAGCTTGCGAGGAGCATCTAAGGAAGGTCGCCGCAGCTCTGGTATCGGCCTGCTTAATAAAGTTGCAATTGAGCTAACAGCAGCGACGAAAGTTTCAGTCGAACAAGAAGGGGGCTCCTTAATCCACAAGAGGCAACGGTCTTTATCCAAAAATCCTTGGGGAAAATGCAAATGAAGTTTGGTTTCTTGAAGCACCAAGTGGACACTCTGCTCTCTTATAATAAAAACACAAATGGTCTACAAACACCACTACAGCCGCATTTGCCTGGAGCGCGTGAATCAGCACCTAAAGTATTTCTGGGATGCTAGTGGTAGATACCCCTTATAGAATTTTAAAAAGGGTCTGCCTTTCAGTGGGAAGACTGAGGTCAAAAGAGAAATAAAGTTTGAGAAAAAAGGCGATCTCAGGTGCTAGATCCTTTAAAAAGTAATAGCTTGTCTGAGCGCATGCAACGTGAGTTGGCGAAGTCTTTAAGGCAGAAGTCCACAGTTTCAAAGTGCCAGAGTCTGCCCTTTGTATTATGGAGCCTAATGAAGAACTGATAAAAAAACAAGGACATTCAGGTAGCAGTTGAGGTGCACCATCACTTCTCCTATAACAATAACAACAATAAGGCTCCCCCCCACAGGATTGGTTGGTAATGATCCAGTTTTGGAAATAGTACAGCAAACAGCAATGGGTGCAGTATTTACAGCTCGGACAAAAAATAGAACACTCTTGGAGGAGCAGTTGGAGGAGGTCTTTCCAGCACCTCAAGTGGAGCCAGTGGTGTTATAGGAGGAAAGAATGCCTTCAGTAGGCTCCCTTTTCTCTGTGAGCCCGGATATCTCACTCCTAGCTGATGCCTTGTACAGCAAATCAACCCGGCTGGAAGGAGGAGATAGTAACACATTGGACGTTTTGCTTCATTCATTTCAAGATGGAGTTAATTCTCTAACACATCAGCCAAGTAAGTTAGATCTACAAGTTGACCTTCTTAACTCAATGGCTCTTTATATCACCGCAATAGACTCAAAGATTGGTGCACTAAACTCATTGGTACAGAGGGCCTGAAGCTCAAATCGTCTTGTCCTGTGATTGTAGCCCAGTACTAGACAAACTGGCATGTCTTCCAGGCATATTGGAATCAGTATTACCAGCCATTAAACAGAAACTGAAAACAGACTCTATTTCAGCAGTAATACCAATGGTAATCAATCTTGCTATACGTATCTATAAATATCAACAGCAGGACATTCCCTCTTGTAATATGAGGAACCAAAGGTCGTCCAGCCCACAGTCCCTGGCAGACAGGCAATACATTGAAGCCAACTATAACAAAAGAATTGCCTGCCAAAGAAGTTACAGGGGTTATTGTAGATTTGAGTGATATGAACTTGGAAATGCAGGGTAGTTCAGCCTAAGGCCTTCCACTAGTAAGCACTTTATTGAATCTGGTGGCGGTGAGAGGAATCAGCACCAATTACTTTCAAATAAAAATCTGGAGCTCAGTGAGCCTGCAATAAACATTGCTCCAGGGTCGGGTCCACCTGTCGAACCAGTTCAGTCTACAAAACGACAGCATGATAGGCTTAGGAAAGCCCATAACAAAACGTCTAATCCTAGCTCAGGTAAAGCACAGTCTGGACAGACTGGTCAACTTTTTCCATTTTTAAACCGACAGTTATGACAAAAGAGCCAGTTGATAATATGGGAGATGAAGGGGCCCATATAGGGGAAGCAAACATTAATAAAGATATGATTAACATGCCTATTAATGAAGCTAAGAAGGAACCCTCAAGCATCCAGAGTTCAGTTAAGTTGCAACTGCCCTTAAATCTTCAGACTGATACCCCTCTCCCTCGGGGGAGATGGGTCTTATTGTCCTAAGGTCACAACATGAGCAAGCCTCAACCGGAGGTGACCAGATCACAGAAGGGGGAACCGGGTATTTTTTTTAAAACAACCATGCCCAAACAGTAGCTCGCTTAGCAAATATGGAAAATAATCCCTGGGATCAATGTCCCCCTACAGTGGGCAACACTTTCCCACTGGTGAGAGGACAACACTTTATCATGATGGCTGGATAAAAATTCAGGTTTGCATCCAACAGCCCATATTTGCAGCCTCTCTAATGACAATTAAGGATGTAAGACTCAGGTTTCCATCGCTCAAGAGCCAGCTCAGGAGTATAAATCCTAAAACAATTTTGAGACCAGTCTTGAACATTGTCCGCCCCCCATAACAAACTCTGTAATGTATTTTTTACACCAAAATATAAATCAAGGGGGCATTTTGATAACATCAATAGAGGGACAATGCTCTGTATAGTTCAAGAAATTCCTTCCCCAAGTCATATTAAATCATATGATATTCATTCAGTCACCTATTCAAATGATCTATTCCCAGGTGGGGGAGAATCTACCAATATTGGCTGGGCAACCTTCTTGGTAGCTGAACAAGTGTGGGCAGAGAAGCAGGAATTTGTAAACTGGGGAACTGAAATTTCTCGAGACAAGGAAGAAGCTTCCCTTTAATTTCTCCAGTCTAGTAGCCGTGGGGCCTGCTATAGTGATGAGGTTTTCAAGGCCCGAATAAAAGTCCTGCTGGAAATATTCAGCCCACACCAGCATCAATCCTAAGAGGGGCCCAGAGCCACTTGGCCCCATGATCAAATGGCTGGAGGTCAACATAAATGGTCAAAGCACAGTGGTTCAGACTGTACGTCATTGAGAATCCGAAGTAATAGACTTGGTCTTGGCTTCGGGTGCTCTCCTACCTGCTTCATATAAGAACTTGCAGAAGTGACAGAACAGATATTTGGATGTTAGCCAAGTAAAGGAGTCTCTATCATTTTGTATCTGGAACATAGAGGGTCTCTCGGGTGAAATCGAGGATGAGGACTTTTTAAATTTCATAAAAACATTTCACATGGTGATCTTGCAAGAAATGTGGGCCCAAGACAATAACGATCTTCCATCATATTTGTGTTTTAGCAAACATGTGATTAAAACTAAAATAAAGGGGTGTCCTGCCGGAGTTCTTGCCTTGTATGGAATAGTTGGCTGTAATGCCAGAACAGAGGAGATCAACATTGACCACCCCAATCTGCAAGCAGTAAAGGTTTGGGATTATGCCTTACCACAGTCCCTTTGGATACAGTTGTGACCATCGAATCTATGATGAATGTATTCCATTCAAGGTTCACTCCTACGGACGCATAAGTTTCTGACAGGCGGGTTATAACAATTTCATGTCTTCCACACACCGTCTCCGTCCTGCATTTCGCGCCGTCAGCATCCAAAGGGACTGTGGGTATTAGTGACAGTGGAACCAGATATCAATCATAGGACCTAATGGTGGATGTGTTTTCCAGCCCTGGCATAACCTATTCAAAGAATTTGCTTATGAATACCAAGAGATTGTCGGTTTAATTAAAAAAAAGAGTGGATGTCCCTCCATCTCGCTTACAGAAAACTGCAGGTAACATATGTAAGGTTTGCTGGCAATTAGAACCAGACGCACTTCAAATAAGGTCCTTTGAGGAAAAAGAACAACCAAAAGAAATTTGAGTCATGAATCCTAACCAGGGTAGAGAAAACGTAGACTGGTAAATCTGGCGGGTCCTGATGAAGGTGGTTTCTATCACTGTTACCTTCCACCGAAAAGTGTTGACCAAAGTCCTTTTAAAATCCCACTGACTAGAGTGGATAGATATTGGACAATTGAGATAACAACAATAGGAATGTTAACGTGTCCAGATGTATGAGGCTATGACTGTGTGTGAATGAGAGAAAGTGTGGAATGTGTGTTTTGTTCTCTACCTCGTTATAGGTGTGTCTTTTTTGTATGAACAATGAAAAATGTTTTTTGAATCATGATGTTTCTCTGATTATAATGTATTATGTAAAGAAATGAACTGTTTTTAATAACTGGAAAAAAATGGTATGAAAACAACCATCCTATATTTATAACAAGCATTTGCAATGCAATAGGTCTCGCATTAGTAAAGTTTGAGCTATTGGTATTGTAAATGACACATTTTTTATTTATGTGTTGGTTTTGAAAATAGCAAAATTAATAGCTTTGTCATGTACAATGCCAATAGTTATAACTTTCGCAAATGTGACACCTATAGCATTTGTAATGCAATATGTGTTGTATTTACGTGACTTAGATGTAATGATATTACAAATAACAATGGCTTTTATTTTATTTTATTCTTAAATAAAAGTTATTGTAATATATAATGGCAATAGCTTAAACTTTTGTAAATAACTTTTGTGAAGATTATGTTCAGTGTATTTTATTGTGACGAAAATCCAAGAACAGAAGTGAAATATTAACATCTTTTTGTGACATTTGTAATAAAGCTTGAAACATTGAGAGAACATATTTGAACTAGTTGTTGTTGAATGGTTGCACAGATTGATGCTGCGGTGGCGCTGAGTGATGTTGTGGTGGCAACGAGTGATGCTGAGGTAACGCATAGTGATGTTGTGGTGCCCCTGAGTGATGCTGTGGTGGTGCTGAGTGATTCTGTGGTGATGCGATAGATAGAGTGAGGGCGATAGATAGATATACAGATAAATAGAGTGAGGGCGATCGATAGATAGAGTGATGGCGATAGATAGAGTGAGTGCGATAGATAGACAGATAGAGTGAGTGAGGGCGATAGAGTGAGGGCGATAGATAGAGTGAGGGCGATAGATAGATAGATAAATAGAGTGAGGGCGATAGATAGATATAGTGAGGCGATAGATAGATAGCTAGTGAGATAGAGTAAGAGCGATAGATAGAGTGAGGGCAATAGATAGCTAGAGTGAGGGCGATAGATAGATAGAGAGATAGAGTGAGGGCGATAGATAGATAGAGAGATAGAGTAAGGGCGATAGATAGATAGTGAGGGCTATAGATACATAGATAGAGAGTGAGGGCGATAGATAGATAGAGTGAGGGTGATAGATAAATAGATAGATAGAGTGAGGGTGATAGATAAATAGATAGATAGAGTGAGGGCGATAGATAGATAGATAGATAGATAGCGATAGATAAATCGATAGATAGATAGAGCGAGGGCGATAGATAGAGTGAGGGCGATAGATAGACAGATAGAGTGAGAACGATAGATAGAGTTAGGGTGATAGATAGATAGATAGATGGATAGATAGATAGATAGAGTGAGGGTGATAGCTAGCTAGATAGAGTGAGGGCGATAGATAGATAGATAGATAGATAGATAGATAGATAGATAGATAGATAGATAGATAGATAGATAGATAGATAGATAGATAGAGGGCGATAGACAGATAGATAGATAGATAGAGGGTGATAGACAGATAGATAGATAGATAGATAGAGTGAGTGCAATAGTTAGATAGAGTGAGGGCGATAGACAGATAGAGTGAGGGCGGTAGATAGAGAGATAGATAGATAGATAGATAGATAGATAGATAGATAGATAGATAGATAGATAGATAGATAGATAGATAGATAGATAGATAGATAGACAGATAGAAAGATAAAATGAGGGAGATAGATAGATAGACAGATAGATAGACAGATAGAGTGAGGACGATAGATAGGGTGAGGGCGATAGATAGATAGGTAGATGGATAGATAAGATAGAGTGAGGGCGATAGATAGAGTGAGGGCGATAGATAGATAGATAGATAGATAGATAGATAGATAGATAGATAGATAGATAGATAGATAGATAGATAGATGTGTGTGTGGTTGTGGTTGTGTGTGGTTGTGTGTGTGGTTGTGTGTGTGGTGTGTTTGGGGTTGTGTGTGTGTAGTGTTTGGGGTTGTGTGTGTGGTTGTGGGGTTTTGTGTGTGGTTGTGGGGTTGTGTGTGTGGTTGAGTGTGGTTGTGTGCTTGCTTGTGTGTGTGCTTGTGGTTGTGTGGTTTGTGTGTGTGTGGTTGTATGTGTGGGGGGTGTGTGTGTGTGTGGTGTTGTGTGTGTGGGGGTGTGTGTTTGGGGCGTTGTGTGTGTGGGGGGTTGTGTGTGGGGTTGTGTGTGGGGTTGTGTGTGTGTGTGTGTAGAGTTGTGTGGGGTTGTGTGTGTGTCTGGGGTTGTGTGTGTGGGGGGGTTTGTGTGTGGGGTTGTGTTTGGGGGGTTTGTGTGTGTGGGGGTGTTGTGTGTGTGGGGGGGTTGTGTATGGGGTTGTGTGTGGGGGGGTTGTGTGTGGGGTTGTGTCTGTGTGTGTGGTTGTGTGTGTGTGGGGTTGTGCATGTGGGGGTTTGTGTGTTTGGTGGGGTTGTGTGTGTGGGGGGGTGTGTGTGGGGGGGTTGTGTGTGGAGTTGTGTGTGTGTGGGGTTGTGTGTGTGGGGGGGGTTGTGTGTGTGAGTGGAGTTGTGTGGGATTGTGTGTGTCTGGGGTTGTGTGTGTGTGGGGGGTTGTGTGTGGGGGGTTGTGTGTATGGGGACGTTGTGTGTGGGTGTGTGTGTGTGCATGCGGGTTTGTGTGTGGGGGGGTTGTGTGTGTGGGGTTGTGTGTTTGTGGTTGTGTGTGTGTGTTTGGTTATGTGTGTGTGTGGCAGAGTTAATTACACTCTTTCACACGCTCAAATTCCTCAATTGATAGTTCTGTAGAAAGATGAAAATACATTCTTAGAAAAAGCCACATTATCCGGAGTAACCTATGAGCAAATCTCGTTTCCAAATACACAAATAAAAAGCAAATCGAGAGTGAAACTATTTAAAGTCGTACAAACAGTTCTGTGACAATTAAGGGAACAAGGGGCAAGGATGTGAGCATTGGTTAAAGGCCAGATCTACCGAATTTGGAACTGGGAGACCCTGTTCGAGTTTCGGCGTCGGCTCATCATCATCTGATTGTGGGCAAATCACTAAACTGCCCGAGCCTCAAACAAAAGGATGTGTCCTTGTGTCATGTAACTGGTGCTTGTGTGAAGCGCTCGAATACCTTCGGGTCGAATTTGCTTTACATAAAACTGCAAAAAAACAGGCCAAACTATTTCTTTGTTTAAATCCCAAAATGAGGGGAGAGAGAGCATGTGTATTTGTGTGTGTGTGAGATTAGTTGGTGGAAAAATACACTAAGCCAGAATGTTCTACATTCCTTGCGATGTTTCATGGAACATTGCCAAAAGATGATGTCACTTCCTTGAAAGTTACAGCAGTTTCATTGCTATCATTCTATTTGTCCTGCCTCATACATTTCTAGGCCCGCTTCTGAGATTGCCCTTTAAGGGCTGTGGCATGGGTGACCAGCCTGCCGTTTCTGCTAGTGCCAGGCCTCACATTGCATCACATATTCGGCCAAAACCGCAGTGTAATTAAATGAAGCATGTTCTACTCATGGAGTTCGCACAGATCACTGCAAGGCCTTCTCTGGTATGTGATGCCGGATCAGCGCGGGAGATGTGTGCCATAGCTTCCAATGAGTTTCACAATTCACTGTAAACACATGTTAACGAAATGTGAGCATACTTCGCAATGAGGGCACTGGTGTACCTTTGCAGTGACGATGGCCACATCTGCTCTGCACTACGCTGTGGCCATATCTCAAAATAAAGGATGCTCACATTTCCAGACTTGGAGCCTGATGTACCAAACATGTTTCCCCAAAATACAGGCTTCGCGGGAGCTGTGCATCTATAATAGGCCTGCGTGGCTGCAGGCAGAATACAATTAGCCGTGCACTGTGCAGTTGAAATCCCGGGGGCGGGGGCACTCTAATTACCGGGCCCGTGTGCACGGGCACCAGAGCTGCTAACGAACCCTACGAGGGGCTCCAGTTCCGAGGCGCTAATGAGGCCACTGTGTGCAGAGAGTGGCACTCCAGGACGGCCACTGTGCAGACATCCTCGGGGGCGCACAGTGCGACACACGGCGGGAAAAATGGTTTGGGGCAAGGACCAGGCGCTATAGGGCTTCAAAAGCAAACAGAATATGGATAATTTTGACAAAAAGTGACGTAGTGCTACTTGGGTAAAAGCGTCAGGGGGTCCAAAGGGTACACGGACCAGAAGAATAAGGCACATAAGTAGAAAAAAAAAACATGAGCCAGGGAGCATAGCAGAGGGGAACAGAGAATGGCGGTCATGGAGCATGGAGAGTAGGCGCTATAAAGACCAGGAAGTAAAGTGGGGTCCACAGGTGCGAAGCAGCATAGGAACAATCGGAGCAGAGGGTGGGGCAGGGGAGCCAGTCCGCATAGGCAGAAGGAAACAAAAGGACAAAGAGGAAAGGCGACCTGAGATCATGGGACCCAAGCAGCGGAGGGACGAAGGACGGCGACTGCTTTAAGGTGTAGGGCACAATTACAAATAGGCAGATGCTTCCGGAAGCATAGGATTAATGGACACAAGCGCACAGAGGGAAAGGCATCGGGGACAAGGAAACACAGGAGGCACCGTGACACGCTGGCTGGAATAACAACAAGCAAAACAAGTTAAACAGGTTTTAAAAGGAGACACGGCCTCCGGCCGTGAAACTGAAAGTACGGCCGGCCGGCCGTGAATAATTAGGTGGTGACAAATGCGCTGGGAGGGCTGCCTTTGATGTGGTAATGCGAGGCAGGCAGGCAGGCGGCTGGTGGCATTGTGCACGCGCTTTTTAGGGCTTGCGCTTGCGCAATGACCTAAAAAGCACATGCACTCAAAGGAATCGCCAGTGGAATCGCCAGTGGTGGTTAAACACTGGATAAGCCCCTATAGAGCTTCCAGCTGTGCACATGTGCACAGCAGGCGAGCCCTAAAAAAGGAGGAAAAAAACTATTTCAATAAAAAGAAATGAGAAAGTCAAAATGACGTATGATTATTGATTGGTTATGCCCATGTAATCGAAGGTAAATCTCGTGAAAATAATAAGAGGCCGTGGGGGAGTTGTATTTTGTATGTTATAAATTCTTTACCTACTAATATGTAAGCCCTGCGTATATTTTATTTATTTTATTTATGAAGTTTTCTATAGCGCTGTCAAGACCCAGAGGTAACAGAGCGCTTTACAGTAGAGAATAGGATATAATCAACAAAAGCAACAAAAGCATGACATATGACGGGTTTTCGACAATCCACGAGTGTCACAATGAGCGCTGCATATGTGTACTGCAGAGCTTATTTGGTATCAAGGGTTCAATACACTTTATAGAATCGCAAGTAGTCCCCAAAGGCTTGACATAGTGAAGGAATTGACAATCCAAGAGAAAAAGTAGGACCTGCATAAATGTACTGCAGAACTTCTTTGGTATCAGGGTTCCATGGGGGCACAAAGTTTTGGTGTTGCAGTCTGTTACATCATATCCACAGCCAAGAGAACGGATGAGGAACAGGGACTTGAGTTGTGTTTTAAATTCCACAAAGGACGTTATGGTTCTGATGTGAGTGGGGATGGAGTTCCAAATTTTTGGGGCGTTTCCCGTGAAAGAGCAATCCGCTGTTCTTTTCTTTTTAGTTTTTGGTATGATGAGCAGGAGGGAGTTAGAGCTTCTCAGATTCCTGGCTTGACCAGCTTTTTTGAGTTTTTTTGCCAGGTATTCAGGTTTGCCGGTATGGAGGGCTTTGTGGGTTAGGCAGGCCGTCCTGAAGCTACTTCGCATTTCTACTGGTAGCCATTTGAGTTATTTGAGTGCCGGGGAGATGTGATCAGATTTTTTGATGCCGGTGATCATTCTAGCTGCTGCATGTAATGTTCTTTTAATCGGTGCCAGGTGTGATTTAGGAATACCTGTTAGAATTGCGTTCCCATAGTCCAGTCTTGACAGTACCAGGGATTGAGTGGCTAGTTTGAGATCCTTGTTATGAATGTAGGGTTTGATTTTGTTCAGAAGTTTGAGGTTAAAGAATGCGCTTTTGGCAGAACTCTTAATGTGTTTCATCATGTTTAGTTTTGGGTCCAGGGTGACGCCGAGAGATTTAACAGAGTCAGCTAGAATAAGATTCCCTTTGAGTGCATCGATTGCCTTTAGCCATTCCGGGATTTGAGGGTTGTCATCCTTGTTCGAGATGAGGAGTGTCCAGGCCCGGACTGGCCGTTGTGGGCACCGGGCAATCCCCCGGTCGGCCGCAAGGGTGGGGCCGGTTTTGGGCCCTGGGGGCCGTTTTTGTTGCAGAGCCGTTTTTGCAGCATAGCTGCAAAATCGGCCCTGTAACAAAATCGGCTGAAAAGCGGCCCTGGCAAAGCGCTTGCCCCCCCTCCCGCCCGGGGGCGGGGGGGCCGGCCGAGCACTTTGCCAGGGCCGGTTTTGGTTCCCAGTCCGGCCCTGGGAGTGTCTCGGTCTTGTCTGGATTTAGTTTCAGATGGTTGTTTGTTAGCCATTCTTGAACATCTTTCAGGACATCATTTAGTCTTTGGATGTCAGTGAGAAAGGAGGTTTCCAGGTAGATCTGCGTATCGTCCGCGTAGAGGTGGAAGCGGATGTTGGTTTTGTTGAGTAGTTTCACAAGCGGTTCCATATAGATGTTAAAAAGCTGTGGAGAGAGCACCGAACCTTGGGGGACGCCCTTATTAACTTGCTGGGTTTCAGAGGTGAAGTTCTTGATTTTTATTAATTGGGTGCGGTTGTTTATGAAGGAGGAGAACCACTTGAGAACTACCTCGCCGAGGCCAGCTCTTTCTTGGAGAGCCTTGATGAGGAGTTTGTGGTCCACTGTATAGCGAGTCCACTAGTTTTGTAGGGGTCCCCTTTTTCCAAAACTTTACAGCCAATCTTGCAAGTGATGGCTGCTAAACATGCTCTTCTCTGATGTATTGCATTGAGATATTGAGAGGAAAAGCAGATACAATTATAGACAACGTCATGGTAGGAACTTATCGTCGCCTATTTAATTTACCTCAGCAGGCTTCACCAGTCCAAATCCGTTTGGTGTTTGGCCTTAGGAGGTAGTGCATAAGTAGTTTGGGAGCGTATTTGAATTTTTTTATAAGTTACTAAATGATCTAAGATCTACACAAAGCACAATTGTGTGGGAGGCAATAAGTGACCCTAGAAATATAGCCATACATGAGTATTTTAATTTGGCCCTATCCACTTTTAAGGCAGAGGAGCTTTGGGCTTTATCCCTTTTTTTTCAAACTGCATTTAATATAGTTATAAATGGAACAGGAAAAAAAGATTTAATCCTAAATGGATAGAGAGGTGTATTATAAAAAAGCCCCTGCATGGATGGTTATTGGTTCATATGGCCCCTTAAAATGTCAGTCATATTTAGGAAGGCTGAATGGATTAACATCAAAATTAAAGCTGCTGCGCTTCTGACTAGATTTGCAAATTTGTTTTAATTCACTGTCTTGGAGGAGACTGTCTGAAAAGACATCATGTAATCTTTGTTAATATTTCAAGCAAGATATTTGTCATGTTGTCTCATGCTGCCCAGCTTTAACAGAACAGTGTAAAAGATTGTTGAAACAGTTTTTTAATAGAAACACTATACGAATATGTTGGCAAACAGTTACAGCCTGTCTCCAAGGGGAGGATTTGATATTTTGCAGACAATTTTAATTCATGTCTATTGCTGAGTCCAAACTAGCAAAGTGTGGATTGTAATGGCCATTGTCAGTGGTGCATGCAGTGTGTCGGAGGCCTATTCATATTTTGTTTAAAAAAAATAGGGTAAAAGTAAAAAATGATATATATTGGTCTTAAGATTGTATGAGAATTAATGTTTTACTCTGAACAATGAACTTAATTGACATGTGTGGTGAGGCGCTACCTACGGAACCCTCCTCCTCCAGTACATTGCCAGGCCAAATGCCCCCTTACCTGTTACCTTGTCCCCTTTTCTATTTTCAGCCTTCAACCGGGACAACCGAGATGCACTGGCCCTTTAAGACTCCATTGCCCTCGGCTTCCGGATCCGATCACGTGCCTTGGTCAGCTGATATTCTCCCCTTCAAAGAGGAGGATGTGGAAGGATTGGCGTCCTCGTCATGGACTCGAACGCTCGGAGTGCCAACATCATGGAAGACAGAATGAGGAGCAGAGACTTTCTTCATAGCTCCAGGACTGGGAGAGCCGGGAACCTCCATCGGGATCGAGCCAGAAGCCCAGAGGACAGAAGAGGCGCCAACCAGGAATGAGAAAAAGGGGGAGCCGCACCCTTTCCGGCAACATGCGAACGCCAGCCACGGCCCAGGAGGGTCGTGGCTCCAAAAGGTACAGGGCGACACGGGGGCCATGTGGGACAAGGGGAAGGCGGGAGAGTGGGGCGGCAGTCAGATTAGTTTAAAACCCAGTAGCGTGTAACATACTCCTAGGAAAGAAACAGCGTGCCTCAAGGTGACGGTCGGGTGCTCAGTCCCTCAATCCCTTTCTCTTGTGTGCAGTATCCCATAGAAAAGTTCACCTTATCAGGTCATTCTTTTTGGTTTTTTTCCTTATCGACACGGAGCGGGGATAGCGGTCTGCTGTTGTCCGAAGATTGGAGCCTCTTTTACTTCCTCCCTGCTCTCTGATGTAAGAGAGTGAAGACCTCTACACCGGATGTTGGATTCTTTTGTCCCTTTTGTGTTAAAGGCCTCCTACAATAAACCCAGTGTTGCTTCATCTACTCTCGGTCTCCTGGTCTCCTTCTCCACCGCCCCACAACATAAATTAGGTTATTCTCATTGCGATTATTATTTAGTTTTAAGATGAGAAAGGATTTTATCAGAGGCACATTGCACTTTTCTGACTGTTTTGCACAAATTGTCATTTAATCATAACATTGTAAGTAGATACATTTTAGGTGTAATAACACTAAGGGCTCAATTATGATGTTTTATGGACCACCACCGAGATGCTGTCGGTGGCAGCCCGCCTGACATCCATTGCATCGGTCTGACCCCCGGATTACGATATCGGCGGTCGGAGTGCTACAGGCATGGAGAAAGACCACCATCTCTGACTGGATTTAAAGTAATGTGATTACATTATATACACAATGTATTTTCATACAAAATTTGTGTTATATGCCTTGTCTCTTTGCCTTCGATTATTGTGATTGTGCTATTATATATTAAGTATCAATTGTTGATTGTCCACAGGAACCGTTGTTTTCTGCTAAACTATTAGACGAGGCAGCCTTGCCAGACATGTTCTGCCTCTTCATTTCCAGTCTACAGAAAGGCTCACAGTTGGCTGTTATCTACCAACACATTGCCCAGAGTCTGACTTGCCAATCTGATCCTGCTTTGGAGCCAAGGATTGCAAGAGGTGCTCTAATGGCTGCAGTGAAAACCATTTATACCAAAAGGGAGTCACCGTTCCTAAGTAGAGAGAGAAAGAAGGAAAGTGAGAGGTACTCTTGTTGTGTGCTACTCTAATTGTGGGAGCAGTGTGTCCTCATCTTGATGCCCTCACACACCCCGAAGGATGGCATGCTTCATCATTGGACTTTTGCTCCTCGTCGGGCCGGAGCTGCAATGCCCTACGGGTCCCCGAAGGGTCTCTTTTTCGGAGATCTTTTGCTGAAGCTGTATGGGTGCGTTTTTGTAAGTGGCAGTGAAGTCCTGGAAGGTGTGTTAAAAAATGGCTGGAGGGAGACTGATTAATTTTTATTAAGGTGAACCCTCAGTCATTATTAAAAGAAAGTGTATAGCGCTGCTTTAATGGGTATTATGTCCCTTGGTAGCTGGGTAACTATATGTCCCTATTGGGCATATGTTCTGATCAACATGTTTCGCACTTTAGTGGTCTCAAGTGGAGATCCAGGGTGCTTTGTCAGGACCGAGTAAGAAAGTTGTATCTACAGTGGCCTGAAAGTGTCAGTGCCCCCGTATAAACGAAGGGAGTAGAACTTCCCTTAGTAGGTAGGGTAAGATCCCATGAGATCAGTGAGGGTCACTTGAGAGGGTTCTCTCGGTGCATCTGGGCTGTGTCACCTGTGTGCCTCTCGCTGTCTCCGCCGGCTTCATCAAAAGATCTCCGAAAAAGAGACCCTTCTGGGGACCCGTAGGGCATTGCAGCGCCAGCCCGATGAGGAGCAGAAACCCAATGATGAAGCATGACATCCTAAGGGGTGGGTGATGGCATCAAGATGAGGACACACTGCTCCCCACAATAAGATTAGCACACAACGAGAGTACCTCTTACTTCCCTTCTTTCTCTCTCTACTTAGGAGCGGTGACTCCCTTTTGGTATAAGTTTAACTTCGGGAGCACGGGTTCCTGGACCTTTTGAATAGCTCTTCGAATCCCCCTTTTGAGGTCTCGGCCCAGGCAGCGCATGCGCTGTCTCATCGAGAGATGCTGTATACAGTATAGTGCGGGAAGCTCCGACAACTTTCTGGCTATCTTTTTAATTGGCTGACTTCCGAAATGCTGCAATCTGATAGGTTTTCCTGAACTTAATCCCGCCTCCTGACGGCCATGTCGTCATTTTTCTCCTTCCATAGCTATCGGCCACTTTACTTTTAAAACTGTTTTGTTCCCCTGCCTCCCCCCCAGTTCCCTCCCACAGTCTGTCACTTCAATGCCCACCACAAGCCCCCCACCCACTCCTGTTCCTGCCTTCTTGGACGCCTGCATTTTTATTTACAATGCAATAGGACTCGCGTAAATACGAGTCCTATTGCATTTGTAAATGTTTTTTTTTCCTCTGATTGGCTGGCTGCATTCGCACTCTATTTTGCCTGACCTGTCCCTCTCGCATGCGTGCGATGCTATACATCATAACAATGCGCCAAAAGTCTGCCTCTGCCTCTTGTTAGCATCAGGAGTTGCAACGTTACGAGTCATTTTAGCTGAGAGCTGTACTATTCCTTGAAACTACAGTTTTCGGCATTAGTAGGCTTAGTAATATGAGGGGTATCTACTACGTCACAAATAAAGTAATATTTAAGGTGAGTGCACCGGGCGCAGGTCCATGTATTGTTTTTGTTGTGACGGGATTTCGCTTTAAAGAAGCCAGTAAGTCGCGTCTTTTTCTCAGCTGTGTTTGCGCTTCCTGATTAATTGTTCTTATGACTGACGATTTGATCTCCAGGCTCTGACCTCATTTTCACAATTTATTTAATTGTCTTTTTTTCGGAATAAAACTATTTGCTCATGCAGGTTGATTCTGGTTGACGCTGTATGACTGAAGGACGGAAGGCTACTTATTTAGGACGTCACAGTGTACCGTTTCCTAGCAACCACCTGCCCGTACCCCAAGTACGAGAACGACAGTACTTACTGCGGCTTTGGCCCAGTAGAACAGGTATTGTGCATTAAAAGCCACCTTGGCGCAGTGCCATCTCCGCTCTCATCCCACCATGTGCAATTCTATTTCTCTAAAAAATAGGTTTCTGATCTTTTCCGTTTTCTGTGCGAACTCTCTGTCCATTGTTTTACTCACTTCAGTCATTACTCAAAGTGACATGTTTTAATGTGGATCCTTACTGAGTGTTCTCTGTACCCCTTTTAAATCCTGCATACCCCTAACTCTTCCTACTTTGTTGCTGTCTCTCTGTAATCTCCTCCTATGCTCCATAGAATCGTATTCACTGTGTGCAGAATTGTATAACTGTATGGCAACGAACAGCTCCACAAAGAAACGCAAGTAAAATCGTTCATCTTAAATCATAGAATATCCCCTCTGCTCTTACCACCCATTGTAAGACTGGGTCTTCCCTCGACATCCTCTATTTGGCTGTAAGATTAGTTTGTGATGACCCATCATCAACTTGTTGCCCCCTTTCTCAGTCTGCTTCCGCTCCAGCCCACCTTTTTAGGTCGAAGCCTGGCGTTCACTGCGCAAGCAGTGTCGCGCAGGTGAGAATTTTTGATTTCCAGTATGGGGATTTAACCCGCCTCTCTCTTCCATTGGCTAGCTCCATAAATGGAGGCTAGCCATTGGAAGAGAGATGTGGCAATCATTCTGGGAGCAGATTTGTGGGCGTTTCTGTGGTTTTTTTAAGCCCCGTCCCTTTTTTGCCGTCATGAAGAGGTGGGCCCATTGTGGGTGTTTCCTTTTTTTTCTTCAGGATGTTTGCGCCACCATTTTTTCATGGAGCTGGGTCGGGCGGGTCGCGAGTTCGATCGGGAGCCTGGCCCCCTCGTGCCATAGCTGTGCCTGGCGTTGCTTGTTTAAACATGAATGCCCCAATTAACATTATTTTATGGTATAGGATTTTGCCAATCAAAGTGACTGGAAAACTTCAGTGGCCAATCATATTACTTGGGCCTGAATGCTTAGAACCTTAAAATTGGGGGACACAACTGGAAGAAGTTTCTTAACGGAGACGCGCAGTAGTTCATTGCCCTTCAGATCCCTGTGCACTGCGCAGGTGTGAAGCTTGGCACGGTTGCGGGGCAGGCTAGGCAGGGCTGGCCCGGCAGGGACGGGGCTGGGCCAGGCAGGGCTAGGTGAGGCTGGAGCGGCCACTGATGATGAATGACACAGAGGTGGACCGGGGAAACGGTACCACGGAGGGGTGGCACTGCGGTGACAGGAATCCAGGCACCGCTGGAGCAGACACAGCTCTGGAACTAAGGGCTAAGCATGGATGAAGTTGGTCCGGGGAGCCCTGGAGCTGGCAATGCGTGTGCCAGGCAGGGCTTGGGCAGACCAGGAGGGCTGGGGAGGGCAGTGGCGGCCACGGCTGGGTGGTGAGAGGTACCGTTGGCAGCTGCTGCATAAAGTCTGAGCCGGTGAGGCAAGCGTAGGGCGGAAATGCCTAGCACACTCCTTTACCTTCAAACATGTTCTGGCACTGAAGGAAACGAGAGCGGCCTCGTTTGCCTGGCGCTATAATTTAGGATGAATTCATATTGTTAAGGCACTAAATAAACGCAGCACTTACTACGGCGCGCGGGCGAGGAGGCTGTCACCATGCCAGCAGCGTGATTAAAATGTTATCCGCTCCGTAATCACGGCCTCATTTGCAGGCGCCGAGTGCCACCTCGGGCTGCTAATGAGCGAAGGGTCAGAGGCGTGACCAGGGGCAGGCCAGGCTCTGTGCCCTAAATACTGCCTGGAGGGCGTCCACGGGGCGCGTGCAGAGGGTG
This sequence comes from Lissotriton helveticus, assembly GCF_964261635.1. NCBI lineage: Eukaryota > Metazoa > Chordata > Amphibia > Caudata > Salamandridae > Lissotriton > Lissotriton helveticus. Next base: position 495,349,810 of record NC_136070.1, on the reverse strand, counting down.
GCAGGGTGACTTCACTGTCTGCTGAGAGCTCCCGAGGCACGCCTGGATCTCGGTCCCGTGCAGGGCTGGAACACGCTGCCTCCTAAGATAGCTCGGATGGCTGATGCACCTACGGTAGAGATCGAACTGTAACCCGAAAGTCACAGAGGACAGTACCAGGTGTGTTGTGCAATGGTATTCTTGGTGGAAATGACGTAAACTGTTTATCCACTCCATCAAGAGTATTGTGAGCTATGTTTGCTCCCTTGTTATTAAGGACGTCGGGTCCAATTAAGTTAATTCCGCGGGTGTATGCACCTGTGGCAGAGATCTTTATGTCACCTGGAGACTCTGCTTGAGTTATGGAAAGGCCAGTACCTCATTTCATCTTTTTCTGACGTGGGTACAAGGCCTACCAAATCTTTTTTGAAACAGTAGCTCTGTCATAAATGATGCAAAAGAACTGAGATTTCTGACGCTGTCATTATGAAGTACGAGGGTCGTGTAACAAGATACCTCTGTGGATCAATGCACTTTCGAGGGAGACACAGAAGTGGCATGTCCCAAATTTGACAAAAAAGGCGAGTGTCAAGTCGGCGGTTAATATTTTATGTACGAAGGGGTGTGGAAAAGACTGTCTTGAAGTAATTACAGAAATGCTTGATTGATGAGACTCTGGTAGATTATAAAGGCCGTCACTGTACATTCCAGATGGGTCATCCGCCATCCCTGCAATGGCCATGGCCAGTGCTTTAAATGGGAAAAAATAAGTGCAGGTACTCATTAACATGAGCTAGCGGTGTAGTTAGTGGGCGGGGCCAGGGGCGTGCTAAGGGCAAGACATGATGATACTTAACGACTTCTATAACAGTTGCACCACACAACAAAACACATGATAAATGTGTGTATATAAATAAAGCAGGTTAACATTACACAAAATGAAAGAGAAATGCAATAGTATGTTAACATTTCCTTTTTTTGCAATAGTTACACCTTCTTAATGCCATACTGTTAAATGCTGTTGTTTGGCACAATACTATATATTTTTGAGCATATGGGTAAGAAGAAACTGAAAATACCTCCACTTCGAACCAAAGCTCTTATGGCACCAAGCAAATGAAGCAAATCATCATGACCCTCCCCAGAAGATATTTCTTGTCTCTTCCATCGATCTATCCATTCATCCTACCATTTACCTGCTGATGTCCACCATTTACCCTTTACATTCTGTTGTCTATTCAGTTTTTCATCCATCATTCAGTTTTTCACCATTCTGTCTGTCCACCCTTCATATCCAAACCTATCCATTCATCTTTAAACCTATCCATTCATCCTTTCACTCATCCATCTCTTTATCCACCCTTTCACTCATCCATCAATCCTTTCTCTCATCTATCCATCAACCCTTTCACTCCATTATACCATCCACCCTTTCATTCCATCCACCCTTTCACTCAATCCCGCCTTTCATTCATCCATCATCCACCTTTTCATCCATTCCCCCTCCCTTTCATTCACCCATCCAATCTTTCACTTATCCACCTATATCCACACTTTAATCCATGTACTTTCTCTGTTTGCTTAAAGACAACCGCACACTGAGACATTTCTTCTTAACTCTGTAAAATAAGTTTAACTATTGGTGATTGAAATAAATAATATTTTGTCTAATAAAATGATCCCTTTCCAAGTTCTACCGCAGCCCTATTTTGGAGGAAAGGTCTGTATTAAAAAAAATATGCAGTGGGGGCAATGGTGCTTTCTAATATGTTAATAATTGTATTTAATGTACTGATATAATTATTTCCAGCTCCCCTAGTCCCGATCCGGCACGGCTGAACGCCGCTTGAACCGGCAGGCTGACGGGGTAGCTGGCGCCATCTTGGACTGGGGCATAGAGGCTGCTGAGGTCAGCGTTGCAGTCCTCGCGCTCCTCCTTATTTAAAGAGCTCCCCATGCGCACGCGCAGCGGATGCGCTTAAACCCGGTGGCAGCGGGTTCGCGCTGGCTGTGGCAGCGTTTGGAGGCTTGTTCGGCCCTTTGATTGAAAAAGCGGCATTTTTAGAAAAACCTGTTTATTTTATTTGGTATACTGTTTTTCTTTTAAACTTTCACTTTCCAGCTCCCCTAGTCCCGATCCAGCACGGCTGAGTGCCGCTTGAACCGGCGGGCTGACGGGGTAGCTGGCGCCATCTTGGACTGGGGCATAGAGGCTGCTGAGGTCAGCGTTGCAGTCCTCGCGCTCCTCCTTATTTAAAGAGCTCCCCATGCGCATGCGCAGCGGATGCTCTTAAACCCGGTGGCAGTGGATTCGCGCTGGCTGTGGCAGCGTTTGGAGGCTCGTTCGGCCCTTTGATTGAAAAAGCGGCATTTTAAAAAAAACCTGTTTATTTTATTTGGTATACTGTTTTTCTTTTAAACTTTCACTTTCCAGCTCCCCTAGTCCCGATCCGGCACGGCTGAGGGCCGCTTGAACCGGCGGGCTGATGGGGTAGCTGGCGCCATCTTGGACGGGGGCATAGAGGTTGCTGAGGTCAGCGTTGCAGTCCTCGCGCTCATCCATATTTAAAGAGCCCGTCTGCGCCCGTCCGCGGCCGGCCGGGGCTAGGGGCACCCCATTATGTTCGTTTTTTAACCTATTCATCAGAACAGCTTCGCTCCATCCAAGGTCCTTGGCCATTGGCTGCCCCCATCATTGCTCACACTTCTAAACTTGGCATCAGACAGGCCAATCCCAGTGTTTCACTCCCCCCCCTGTATGCCGTCCTTGCCTTCTCCCCCCTCTCACATCGGAGCCTCCCCCCCCCATCCTGTACTGCCTCCGCTATTTCAGTCTTTCTCCTGAACACCAGATCTTCGGTTAAACATCACCACAAATTATTTGTTCTGTTAGATACTCAGAAACCAGATCTTCTGTTTCTCACAGAAACCTGGTTTTGCCCCGACTCTCTGCCTAACATACTTGCGGCCCTCCCCTCCTCCTACTACGCTCTTCGTGCCGATCGGCCTGCAGGGAAGGCTGGAGGTGGTGTTGCCCTGATCGTTCGCTCTGAATTTCATTTTCAGCTTTTATCAGCCCCATCCATTACGGCGGTCGACTATCTAGTCCTTCGTTCCGCCTCCTTTCAATCCCCTCTGACTTGCCTACTTATGTATCGCCCCCCACAGCAAATGCTGCATTTTATTCCTGCAATCCAGGAACTGCTGGCAACCTTGGCAATGAATAACTCATCTATCTTGGTGCTAGGTGATTTTAACTTTTGGCCCTCTGACCCCTCGGAGGACCTTATGTCCAGAGAATTCTCGGAACTCCTCCGTAGTCTTAACTTTTTGCCTCATGTCCACACCCCCACCCACATCCACGGCCATACCCTGGACGCTCAACATTCCAGTTTCTCCCCCCCGTTGTTACCCCATGCGCCTGGTCGGATCACTGTTTGGTTTCTTTGTTTTTACACCCTAGCCTTGCTAAAAGACCCCCCCCCTGCCTAGGAACACCTGGGCGCGTAATTGGAACCATGTGGATGTGACCTCCCTTTGCTCTTCTCTTTCGGCCTCAAGCCCTAATCTTGAAGACCTTTCTTCCTCTTCCCAAGTGGCCAGCATTAATAAATGGCTCTCTAGAGGGTGTGACCAGGTGGCCCGTCTGAGACGGGTTAGAGCCAGACGCGCCCACGACGCAAATAGGTGGTTCAACGCTGATCTCAAGGAGAGAAAACGTACAGTACGGCAGGCAGAGCGCGCCTGGAGACGCGCCTACTGTCCCACACTCAAACTGCAATACATCTCACTTCTTAACGAATACAAATAAGCTATCCTCTTTGCCAAGACCAATTATTTTTCTTCTAAATTCTTTCAGCTGAAAACCAGCCCAGAGAACTTTTTACCATTGTTCAGGAGCTGGCTTTCTCCGATAGTCACCCTTAAACCTTCCCCTTCCCAAGCCCTCTGCGAGTCCAATATTCCGCCTCCCTCTCCCTTTTTTTCTGATCCTAAGCCCCCGCCGAATCGGTCCCACCTCGATCAAATACCCTCCCTGACTAGGGAGACATTCCTGGCTCTACTCCAAAGGGTTAAGTCAGGATCCCCCACCGGCATTTGCCCTGCACATATTCTAAGAGAAATCTATCTGGCTTGTCCCTTGCCCCCTCTCACTTTTCTCAATGACTCTCTCGCTCAGGGCATTGTGCCAGCCCTACATAAATCAGCTATCATAATCCCTATTTTAAAAAAGCCCGGTGCTGACCCCACTTCTAAGGTAAATTATCGTCCCATTTCCCTCCTCCCTTTTTTAGGCAAAATCCAGGAACGACACGTCGCCAAAGTTCTTAGTGCCTTTGCTGAGGACAATAGCTGCTTAGGCCCTTGTCAGGCGGGCTTTCGTCCCGCACACTCAGAAACCAGATCTTCTGTTTCTCACAGAAACCTGGTTTTGCCCCGACTCTCTGCCTAACATACTTGCGGCTCAATGAGTCCTCTCATCCTGACATTGCTGCAGCTATTCCACCTGAGTATAACATTCTTAGACAAGACAGAGATAAGGGTAGAGGGGGAGGAGTGGCCCTCGTTGTGAAAAAAACTATCGCGTGTTCGGCCATTCACACGGAATCTATCACGGGCACCGAATCCCTGGCCTTCTCCCTAGCCCTGTCTCCTCAACAATCTGTTAAGGGGCTCCTAGTATACAGACCTCCGGGTCCTGCAGGGTCCTTTTTTGAGGAACTCCAACAAGTCATGTCTATCTTAGTGCTGAGAACGGAGAGGTGCGTGCTAGCCGGGGACTTTAACTTCCATATGGATGATAGTCATGATCCGGATACTATTAGGATGCTAGATATCACATCCTCTTTGGGCCTGTTCCCCTATCTCTCTGGCCCGACCCACGACAAGGGTCATACTCTAGACCAGGTCTTTTCTACCTTTCCGGTTGAGGTGACTGCAGTGTTGCCGGTTCTATGGTCTGACCATCGACTAGTTTATTTCCAAATACCTGGCACTGAGAAATCAGCAGTCACCGCTCCGAGACAACAGGGTTTCGCCTTTAGAGCATACCATCGGGTGACTCCCGACCTGCTTTCCCAGGCCCTTGTGAACCATCCTGTGTCTTATACTGGTGACCTGGATAAGGATCTTGAAACCCTGCAAACCTGGCTTTTAGCCAGACTGAATGAGCTTGCTCCTGCACAGCCCCCTCGTACCACCATCAAACGGGTCTCGGCACCATGGTTTACTGCGGAATTGGCTCATTCCCGTAGACTATGTAAAGTTGCCGAACGGACATGGAGAGCTGAGTACGACACCGAGGCAAAACTGACCTATATATCCATGATTAAAACCTACCATAGATTAGTCCTCCAGGAAAAGAAAGGCTACTTCGCTAAAAGAATCGAGGAAGCAGCCAATTCCTGTAAGGAGATTTTCGCGGTTGTCAGAGAATTTACTACCCAGCGATCTAACTTAGCGCAGGTAGCCCCTGCTGACACCTGGGCTGACACCATAGCCAATTTCTTCACCACCAAAATCAGGCAGATACAGGATTCCTTTCCCCCGAGGCCTATAACTGGTATCCCGCCCTCATTGGAAGAGTCAGTTTATGTGCCTACCTCCGGCCCCGTGCTAGCGGCGTTCCCACCTCTTACGGAATCGTCCTCACTAGCAATTATGATGAGTTTGAAATCTGGATCACCACGTGACCCTTGCCCTGCCAAATTTCTAGCCAGAATGGCAGAAGTTGTTAACCCTCTCGCTAATCCCATTTTAAACCTTTCTTTGAGTCAGGGAGCCCTTCCACATCTGTGGAAACAGGCCATGGTCATCCCTCTTCTTAAAAAGCCTAGCCTTGCCCCAGACACCCCTGCTAACTATAGGCCTATCTCGCTCCTCCCGGCTTTCACGAAAATCTTGGAGAAACATATTCATGGCGTCCTCTCCAATTTTTTGGAATCTAACAAACTTCTGCACGCGTCTCAATCAGGTTTTCGACCTAACCTAAGTACAGAAACCGCACTCCTGGAGGTTTCAGAGATTGTTAAGGAGGCGCTGGATGCCGGAGGCAGGGTGATGTTGGTTATGTTGGATCTGTCGGCGGCTTTCGACACCGTCCCCCATGAGGATCTCTTCATAAGGCTACATGCCATCGGTCTGAGGGGGTCGGTGCTCAGTTGGTTTCGTTCCTTTCTGACCAACCGCTGACAAACGGTCTGGGCCTCCCCTGGATCTGCCGAAATTTCGCCTTTGGGAGTCGGAGTTCCTCAGGGCTCAGTATTGAGCCCAACTCTTTTTAACATCTTCATGACCCCTTTGGCGGCTTTGGTGGAATCCTTTGGGGCCCAGATCGTTTCCTACGCTGACGACACCCAGCTTCTCTTCACCTGCCGGAGGGGCGAAGATTTCGAGGGTGATAGTATCCGTGAGTGCCTTGGGGCTGTTTTTAACTGGTTCCAACTGAACAGCCTCAAGTGCAACTCGGATAAGTCCGAGATACTTTTTTTCGGATGCCCCTCGGAACCGGACTGGCAGGGGTGGTGGCCGGCTGACATGTTCCCTCCAGCCAACTCCTCCGAGTCAGCCAAGAACTTGGGAATTAAAATAGACAATGGGCTTACTCTCAAATCTCAGGTGCTGACCCTTACAGGAACATGTTTCGGTATCCTCAGGATGTTGCGGAAGTTTTTTCCGCTACTCTCGGAGGACCATAGTGTAAAAACAGTTTCAATCGGGTCGGGGACAATCGATATTTGCCCGGCGGTATTGCCTCTGTGACCCTCTAGTTATTTAAATCAATGAAGAGGCAGGCGCTGGAGACTAGAAAGCAGGAAACAAGGTTTTTTATTCTCTCCGGAGGAGAACACAACGAAACGGACAGAAGGTATCGTTCTGAGGTGCTCTAGCTTACGTTTGAGGCCTGGCCCCTTATATACAGTGTTTTATGGTTTTTATTGCAGTTTACATATATGTGACAAAGCTTTGATATACGGAAAGACATACCCGGAATCCCCCTTTGGGGCCCGTTCCCACACACATTTACAGTTGAAATCCCCACCCTAATCACAACAGGTGATGAGCATCGCGCAGCTGGATAATCCGCCGAGTCACAGAATGGGGGGAGTTTGATTGGATCTCATGGGGTGGGGGCTTTGATCAACCCGGGGATTTCTTTGATGGGGGAAGCTTTCTATTGTACGGGGAGGGGCGAGGGTGGTATCGGCAGAGCTGGGTGTCGGCTTGGGAACGGGGAGGACAAAACGGGCACACGGGGAAAAAGGGGGGTTTGCATCTAAGGGCCGGAGATCATGAAAGGAAAGCAGGGAGGTGTCGCGCTGGGAACAGGATGAGGGCCGGGGGCAGAGCAGCGCCGAAGAGGGGTTTATGATTCAAGGCAGGTGCAAGCAGGGGGTGGTCAGCGGGCAGGCTTAGCGAAGGCAAAGGGCTATGTCAGGGGCCAGCGGCATGCAAAAGGGTTGGTTCTGATCGGGGCATCTTAAAATGGCGGGCGCGCACGACAAAAGTGTGGCATCAGGGGAAGAGGCAAGATGGCGCAGATAATGTTCACCAAAACGCACTAATTTTCCACAGTCCCTCCTTTAACATATTCAAGACATCTTGTTGGTTCATTTTCTACTCGGGTCTATTGTGGTGAGCATGAGAGAGAGAACGGTAGGAAACCCAAGATAAAGAGTTGTAAACAATACATTTTGAGGTTTCTAGTTTTTTTTTTTTGGAGGTGCATCTATTTGATGAACTTTGATAAATTTGTTCAGCAGGAAAGTCATAGGAATGAAATACAAAAAACGGCGAGCAACAAGTACATATCATAACATAAACTGGCAGGTTAATACATATTTCGGATTCGGATTGGAGCAGGATCAATACAATGGTGGCTGGGAGAGAAATGAGGCGTAGAAAAAAACGGTGGTTTGAGGATGTCAAATGTTCGAAGTTTACGAGTTCTCATTGTTCTTTGTGGTCTTTCGTTGGCGCTGTTGAGCACCGGCGGTGGAGCTACAAGTCCGGCTCTGTTCTTAGTTCTGCGTTGCAGGGCACGACCCTTTCCTCGCGTTTCTGGTCGGAAAGGTCCTTTTCGCCCCGTGTCCTTTGAGGTGATTGTCAGAAAGTTCCGATGAAAGAAGAGCGTTCAAGACAGTCCATAGGGTAGGTCAGAGGAAAAAGGGGGATGGAGCAAGGCCAAATTAGGAACAATCTAGGGGAACGAGAGACTTCAAATAGGCGGGCGTGTGACGGAATTCAGAGAGCGGGGACTTGTCGACAGGCACTGGACGTCGAGCAGGGGCATCAGGTCGACCCTTTCTTTTCATGCTGTCGAAAACAGTGCCTCGTCCTGCAGCTCTTTTCAGTCGTGGTCTCGCCTTGGCCAATGTCGTAGGTGTCCCTTAGTCTGCAGTCGGGCCTCGTGCTCCCACATCCGGTCCTTCTCTCCTCCAACAGCAGCACCCTTAAACAAGTTTGAAAAGACAGTTTTTTTAGAAAATTTTCGGATGAAGATAATCAAAAAGTCTATTTCTCTCCCAGCTCCAGGCAAAGAATGAAAATGTCCGTCATTTTTAACGTTCACAACTGGCATATGAATGACCGGTGGCGGACCTGCTGGATTTACTATGACCTTCCTTCATAATCATTTATTACAAGCATGACGGTTCATCTGATGGTAACCCACCTTCGGGAGACAAATCTGGCAAAGATATGCCGTTCTCTAGAGTTTCACATTTACAAAAGGGTACAGTGAGTCGTCAACATGGTATTACACAGGTATTTTGCTGAGAGACGAACATGGCTAAACATTTCCTTTCTATCGGCGCATCCTGTTTTTCAGCTACTGCGAGGTTCATTTTGACGATTTCTTTACCTTGCTCTAGTCTGTTAACCTTGTAAAACATCATTCTGGGTCCTACGTAACCTTTTACAGCCCGGTCACTTAACTAGGAAGGACAGGGGATTTATGGGAAACGACCAGGGACATAGACAGGGGAGGCAACGGGGGTGTTTCCTGGAGATGGTTGATCGTTTTTCTGGTTTCGGTATTGCGACGATTCGGGGAGGGGAGGGTCGCGTATTCTGAGGTCCTTGTTTTATACTATAGGAGCCGTTGACATGTAGTTCCCTTATTTCGGGCCAGATTAGGGAACCTCTGTTGTCTTACCTGTCCTTTCCCTTACGGCCCAACCTGGGTTTATTGACTTCTAGCGGAAAAGGAGAGGTAATGACGCGGCCTCAGGGTGATTGCATTAAAGACAAATGTTTGTGCAAATACTGACGGTATTTGAAGCCAATTAGGTGGTGTGCTAGGGGTGGCGATCTGCCAATTTCGGGGCTAACCACTCGGGAGAGTGGTAGTGCAAAAAGAGAGAGAGAGAGAGAGAGAGAGAGAGAGAGAGAGAGAGAGAGAGAGAGAGAGAGAGAGAGAGAGAGAGAGAGAGAGAGAGAGTGCAACGGCAGGCTAAATAGTGCACGTGCAACGGAGAGGGCGGCAGTGCATTCAAGAAAGGCTATTTAGTGCATTACACAGTAAAGGGTATTCACGAGTCCACGTTAGAATCTTGTAATCATGCAGTTTGAGCATTAGACAGGGTAGAGGGGACGTGCTTTGGGAAAAGGAAAGAAGAAAAAAAGGAGGTACCATTTTGTCGCACTTTCTCGCACTCTCGGTCCTTTGACCAGTTGGGTCAATGCTTCAGTCACACACACACACACATTCCCTCACAGTTTCGCATCATACGTGACATGGGTTCATTCTTCCGGTCTGGTTTAAGGGTGGTCACTTTTTATCAGGTTGTGCTAATTTTTCGGGCTTGTTCGATACGTGAGTAGTTTGCAGGCGTGCTTGGGCACTACCCTGCGGTGCTAGTCCGTTTCGTGTATTTGGACATGGCAAGGTCTCAGATCTTCGCCACACCTCGGCTGTAATTTCTGACGTAACCTGCAGAGGGAGGAAAAGAGGGGGGGTGGGGGAGACAGCATTCGCGCGCATTCAAATACATGGATTCATAAGTCCTTTACTTACCTCTTACTCGTCTTTTCCTCCTTGGGGCAGGGTCCCCGGGGATATGGTTTTCGGAGTCGAGGGGGGGTAGTGTGTTCATGTAGGGCGTGTGCGGGGAAACATAAAAAGGAAACCAGAGGTGCCTAGTGCGAGGTATCTAGTCAAAGGATATATCTCACTATCGGGATCCTTAAACCTCTTTCGACGCCGTGGCGTTCTAAAGTTCTTCGGTTCTTGGGTCCCTGCTACTTCGGAACGTTGTACTTTACAATATTTACATTATTTCATTTCACCCTCCTTTTACATTCCCTCATTTACACCATTCGTTTTACCCATCCTTGGAAGTCACGGTCTTCCTCTACGCGAGAGTTCATGAGTCAGTCGCGTACTTTTAATGCGGAGCGTCGGGTTGTCGATCCGATCCGTCCTCCAAGGCCGGGCAACCATCTTCCTTTAACCTTAAAGAGAGAGCAGAGTAGGGTGCACAGAAAAAGAACTTTCCTACCCATCCCATATTGTTTTAAAATAAAACATGCAATACCCGTCCATAGTTTCAAAGACTTTAATTTGCAAATTCATTTCAGCATATGGATTAGGAGGGTGCGGTCGTATTTGGTCGGTCGTGGCAATGGCTAAAGTGCGTACAGTGGGGGGCGTCGTTTGCGACAGTAAAAAACATCGGAAAGTTTTACTCATTCATTTGTAAGAGACTAAAATGTCTATTAATTGGCCGGGGGTTCGGGGGCATATATTTTCATAATTTAGAAACATAATCATAACAGTTGTAATCAGATTTCCTATATACATACCGTACGCATGTATCGTAAATGAGGTTTACATCAGTTATAAAAATATAATACATTGTATATTCGTAATCAACGTTTGTAACGGGGATCTTTTCATACTGTTCGTCGAGTGAGCTCTCCTTGTCTTTTCTAGCCAAGTGTACAAAGGATCACAAAAATCTCAGAACATCAAGTTTATATTAGTGCGAAGGAACACCACGAGGTGTTCGTAAGTTCCGATTGATACCAGCGCCATTTTGGGCGGGGCCGGCACAGTCCGGAAGCAGCATCAGGGGGAAATGTTTCCATTACTGGCAGTTTGGACCAGAGTCCTTTTCGGCGGTTCTGGACCAGAGTCCTTTTCGGCAGTTCTAGAATTCACGCTAACAGAAGGTGTGGCAATGTCATGTTTGTTTCGTTGGCGATCGAAGCAGCCGTCCCTTACCGGAAACCTGCTAAGGCCGAAGGCTCCGCCGGGGACCTTTGCATGATCTTCAAGGCTGCGGAGATGCTGTCGGAGATGGGGGCTCGTGCTCCATGGGACAAATGTTCGAGTTGTATGGCTGGCCAAAGTTACTCTAGTGGCCGGGGCCCGCCTTCCAGCGGATCCAGACGCCATTTTGAGGCCCTGCAGGGGCCACTCTCGTCGAGTTTGCAAGAATGGAAGAGACCCTTTGGAGTGAAGGGAAGAGGTCCCTGTTTTGTGAGAGCGGGACGTTCAGCTGGGGTGCAGCTGTGATGCCCCCACCTGGGGGGGGCGAGGGAGACTCGTTCACATCGTCTCCTTCTCCCGGTGCACTCCATGCCGCTCCTTTTCATCGCCCTGCATGAAGGCCTCTCCACATCCGGTGTTCCCCAAGCGTCACCATTGTACGTTCGGTGCTGCGCAAATACTGGGGTGCCACCATTGTGTGTTCGGTGCTGCGCAAGTACTGGGGTGCCACCATGGTGTGTCCGGTGCTGTGGAAGTATGGGCACCATCGCCTGACTGGGGGTGTTCGGCGCCGGGCTGGGGGCTGGGAAACCTCCTACCGGTGGAGGTGGGAGAGGCTCGTCCGCGTCGCCTCTCCCTCCCAGCCCAACTTGGACAAATTGTTGTGGAGGTACGTGCAGGACATCCCGCCGTCCAGGACTGCTGCGGCCGTGACGGAAGAGAAAAGGAAGAGGTGCCTCGCTCTCCTCTTGACATGTGGCGGGACTACCTTAGTCTTTCCAGGCCCGTTGCGGCCGGCCAAAGAGACATGTGGCGGGACTACCTGCAAATGCCCAGGCTGCGGGCTCCCGCCTCTCCTCCGGCTCCCCCATACGTTAAGATTTCCTGACCAAGAGTTGGCGGCGGGGCTCGCCTTATATGGGTTGCCGTTGGTTGGGCGTAGCCGTAACCCTGCCCTACTTTGGAAGGTTCCAGAATGGGGGGGGGGGGCGAATGTTCTGTTTGACTTCCATTTTCTACAGTTTATCGTTATTATTCCTTGTTTGTTGTGTTAAATTAAAAGTTCAAGTTTATTAATGTTCTACGGATTTTGTTTTATCATTTCTTTCTTTCCAGGTTGCTTTTATGTTAAGTTTCTGCTAACAGGGGTCGAGTAACACGGAAACACGTGTAAAAGGGATGACGCAGATTTGTACATTACATACACACGAACTCAGACGGGGGACAGTACAAGTACGACATACAAAGACCCAAGACAAATATAAAAACAGTTATCGGTCATAATTATCTCTTTCCGTCTGTAAGTTTTTAAACGAGGCTGGGTTCCCGTCTTGACATTGCCCGACCTAGGAGAACTTGATCATGCCGCTGAGATTTTCCTGGCGAAATCTGTGCCATCGGGCATAATCAAACGTGGTGGTTCTGTCTGGCCTGTCTATGTAAGTCGGGTTCTTCTCTGTCTCGCGCCTTTTCTCGTACTGTCGGTCTGTCGTTCCTGTCGGTCCTCTGCTCCTACTCACGCTCAGTAGAGTCGGGCATTGGGCTTTCCAGTGTCCGACATATCTACAAAAAGCGCATTGGTCTGACCCTAAGTCTGGTCGTCCTTGGTATAGTGTCGGGGGGTAAGTTGTGGGTAGCGGTGTCCTGGGGTTGTCCTGTCGGTATATTTCCCTACTTGGTTTATCCTCGTCTTTTCTCTGTCGTTTCGTAGCCTCTCTGCGCCACATACCGAGACTGTCGAGCATAATTGGCGTCGTCTTATTATTTCGAAGGGCTATTTCTAACGTTTCTATTTTATCAAGGTCGAAGGATCCTGCCAGTGGCCACTGTTTGTCTTGGCTATCTTCGGTATACCTGTGCCATAATTTATTATAAGCTATGGTAACTAACCCATAGTTTATGAACATGTCCTTATTAGGGGTGCCTTCTAGTGGAGCCATATGGTCCACCTCTAACACCCGGTCCGGGCTAAACAGGCTATTTATCAATGGGGAGAAGACAGACATGACGGCTCGTAACGAGGGACTAAAAAGTCAGCACTGCCTATCTTATCACTAGGTGCAAAGACTAGACAGAATATTTCTATTCTACGTTGTTTGCAGGCAGTGAATACCTCATGGATCCCAAAAAAAACCAATAGACCAACAAAATAACAATGGGGAGAATGAGTAGGACCGCAAAGATCTGCGTCACCTACCCTTTTCACTATCTGCAAAAAGGATGGTCTCTTCCCTGCTTGCAGACAGAGAATCTCCAGGAAACAATAGTTTGTGAACAACAGTTCAGTTTCAAGCAATTATTGAGTGGGGGAGAAAAAGAACAAGCACGGCTGCTACCCTACTTATCCTCCACTGCTTGCAAAGGGAGAGAGAGCCTGTTGCTTCTCCGTTTGCAGACAGTGAATCTCTAAATAAAAATAAACAAGGCAATACTAGTATTTTGAACAATCAAGCAATCAAGACAAATTTCGCAACTAGTCGTGGCAACACGACCTTACCCGGACCATGTGGACAGTTTCTTGTCTTCCGAATCCAGCGCCCGATCGTCCTCTTTTTCTCGTATTTCTCACGGCACTCCTGATGGTTCCCAGTCAGGACCGTAGATCACTCGAGAGAGGTCTGTTCGGAACTAGTGAAGTTCGGATGATCGGCTGCCAGACGAGGGTCTATTGGGCAAGAGCTCTCCCGATCGTTGCAGTCGTTCACTCTGTCGTCGGGACCTCTCCCACTGGATCCACGAGTCGCTGATGGGCCCCACGCTTGGGACGCCAATTGTAAAAACAGTTTCAATCGGGTCGGGGACAATCGATATTTGCCCGGCGGTATTGCCTCTGTGACCCTCTAGTTATTTAAATCAATGAAGAGGCAGGCGCTGGAGACTAGAAAGCAGGAAACAAGGTTTTTTATTCTCTCCGGAGGAGAACACAACGAAACGGACAGAAGGTATCGTTCTGAGGTGCTCTAGCTTACGTTTGAGGCCTGGCCCCTTATATACAGTGTTTTATGGTTTTTATTGCAGTTTACATATATGTGACAAAGCTTTGATATACGGAAAGACATACCCGGAATCCCCCTTTGGGGCCCGTTCCCACACACATTTACAGTTGAAATCCCCACCCTAATCACAACAGGTGATGAGCATCGCGCAGCTGGATAATCCGCCGAGTCACAGAATGGGGGGAGTTTGATTGGATCTCATGGGGTGGGGGCTTTGATCAACCCGGGGATTTCTTTGATGGGGGAAGCTTTCTATTGTACGGGGAGGGGCGAGGGTGGTATCGGCAGAGCTGGGTGTCGGCTTGGGAACGGGGAGGACAAAACGGGCACACGGGGAAAAAGGGGGGTTTGCATCTAAGGGCCGGAGATCATGAAAGGAAAGCAGGGAGGTGTCGCGCTGGGAACAGGATGAGGGCCGGGGGCAGAGCAGCGCCGAAGAGGGGTTTATGATTCAAGGCAGGTGCAAGCAGGGGGTGGTCAGCGGGCAGGCTTAGCGAAGGCAAAGGGCTATGTCAGGGGCCAGCGGCATGCAAAAGGGTTGGTTCTGATCGGGGCATCTTAAAATGGCGGGCGCGCACGACAAAAGTGTGGCATCAGGGGAAGAGGCAAGATGGCGCAGATAATGTTCACCAAAACGCACTAATTTTCCACAATAGGAGAATAACTGTTCAGGCCCTCATCGGGTCCAGACTCGACTACGCTAATATCCTGTATCTGGGCCTGCCGGAATACCTCTTACAGCGTATGCAGGTGACCCAGAATGCTGCCGCTCGTGCCATCTTTGGCCTGCATCGACGAGTGAGGGTGTCTAACCTACTGCGAACCTTACATTGGCTCCCCATCCGGAAGCGGTTAATGTTCAAGGCTATGACATTGGCTCATAAAGCCTTGCATGGCGCGGGGGCCCAATACTTACAAAAGAGGATGACTTTCTATCTGCCGACACGATCTTTAAGATCAGAGTCATTGGCATTAGCAGTAGTCCCCCGCATAAAGAAAGCCCGTATCGGAGGGCAATCCTTTAGGCTGTTAGCCCCTCAGCTTTGGAACTCCCTACCTCTGTCCTTGCGTTCCATGTCCAACTTATCTGCTTTCAGGAAGAGCTTAAAGACCTGGCTCTTTACTGACTAGAGTCTCACAATGTCCTATTCTGCCCTTGCTGTTCTGTTCTTTTATTGTTATGTGGTGTATGTTTCTTTTCTCTTTCTTGGTCTGGAGCATAAAGCGCCGGGACACTCCTTTGGAGTAGCCGCGCGCTATAGAAGACCTATAATAATAATAACATAACACTCTACGGAGCCGGTAGTTCTCTCCGTTATGGACCAACTCTGAGAGGGAATGGACAACAATCTGCCCCACGCACTGGTCCTTCTCGATTTATCCGCCGCCTTTGACACAGTTAACCACTCCATCCTTCTTGCCCGTGTCAGGGCGGCTGGTATCAGGGGATCTGCTCTGGTCTGGCTTTCCTCCTTCCTGAGGGAACGCACCCAGGCTGTCCATCTGGCCGAGTTTTCCGCACCCTCACGGAAGGTCCATTGCGGTGTTCCTCAGGGCTCTTCTTTGTCCCCCTTCTTGTTTAATTTGTATATCTTTCCTCTTATTTTTGCACTCCAGCAGATGGAGGTCACGGTCTTCAACTACGCCGATGACCTCCAGCTCATTTTTAATTTGTCCTCTTCTCCCGAGTCCATTTACAATTTCCAATCTGTTATGATTTTCATCAGGGACTGGATGAACTACAACCATCTTAAGTTGAACCCTGATAAAAACCGAGCTGGTCCTTACAGGTGGTAGCTCCAGTCCCTGGACCTCTTTCTTTTGGCCCTCTTCCCTGGGTCCTCCTCCATCCCCCTCTTCCTCAGTTAAAACCTTAGGGATAAAACTGGATGATCACCTCACCCTCCACTCCCAGATCAGCTCAGTTGTTTCGTCCTGCTTCCTGATCCTCCGCACTATCACGTAAAATATCACTGTTTTTTTCCTTTTCTGCTCTCAAGCTCATTCTTTTAGCCTTGGTTATATCTCGCCTTGATTATGGTAACGTTTTGTACACTGGTGTCCCTATGACCTTCGACGGCTCAAACTGGTCAAAAATCAGGCCGCTCGACTGGTTCACAATCTCCCTAAATGTCACCATGTTACCCCCTTACTTAAAGCCCTGCACTGGCTCCCCATTCGGGAACGCGCTCTCTTCAAGATGGGCTGCATAACCTTCCGGGCTCGAGCAGGCATGGCCCCGGCCTTCATTAACTCTGAAATCAAGATCTACATTCCCAGTAGAGAGCTGCGCTCGTCCTCCCAATCTCTTCTCTCTGTTCCTCGCTTTAGGAAAAAAAAGTCGGGGGTTAGGAAGTTCTCTACTCTCGCCCCCGCTCTCTGGAATACCCTTCCCCTTACCCTCAGGTCTTCCCCTAACTACCTTGAGTTCCGGAAAGCTCTCAAGACGTTCTTCTTCACACAAGCCTTTCCTCACTAGCGCCCTTCTCCTGCCTCTCCCACGGAAGTGTATCCTCAGCGCCAAGAAACCGCTTGGCAGTCGTGCGCTTTACAAGTATTTTAATTTCAATTTCAATAATATCGTGTTTGTATCTGTATCGTGCATTCATTCTCTCTCCCAATCAGAGTTTATATTTTCATTTAAGAAGGGAGACTGATTGCTGGGACATCTCGTGTAGACTGCCTAGCCCTTTTTTTATTTCACGTAGTATGCTGCCGTTGTCACGCAGTGACGCTCCACACAAGACCTGCCACAGAATCTAACCAGAACTTTGTTTCTGGAAAAAAAAGTTAAACTTGGCTAGATCACTGTTTGAGAGAGCCCTTCCACCAGAAAATTAGAATGCAACAGTCACCATGAAAGAAAGGTGGTGGCTTGGTGTCGTGTGTGTGTGTCTGGCTCTGTGTGTGTCTGGCTCTGTGTGTGTCTGTATGTGTGTGGGGGGGGCTCTGTGTGTGTGGCTCCCTGTGTGTGTGGCTCTGTGTGTGTGGCTCTGTGTATGTGTGTGTGGCTCTGTGTGTGTGTGTCTCTGTGTGTCTGTGTGTGTGTGTGGCTCTGTGTGTGTGTGTGTGGCTCTGTGTGTGTGTGTGGCTGTGTGTGTGTGTTTTTGAAACATAAATAAAACGCGTTATTTGCAATGTCAATAGCTCAAACTCGCCTAAATCCGTGACCTATTGCATTGTAAATGCAATAGGTCTCGTATTTGCGAGAGATTAAGCTATTGGCATTGTAAATGACAATGCCATTCATTTATCTGCTTTCAAAACCAACACACAAATAAAAAAGTTGTCATTTACAATGCAGATAGCTCTAACTTTTGCAAAGGCGAGACCGTTGCATTGTAAATGCTTGTTCTTCCTGTCCTCCGTTTTTTTACTGCCGCTCCATGCAGTGCCCTTTGTAAAGGTTGAATTGTAATCTTCCAGTCGCTTACTGCTGTACTTTGGGTTACATTGGTGCTGAGTAGAAACCTTTGCCCAGACAGTGTTAAGCGAAAAAATTTCAAAATAATTAAATAATACTATCACAGAACCTAGGAAACTGGTGTGGGAGCACACTGCTTCACCTCCCAGCAGAGTCACCCCTGGGCATCATGGTAGATGCAGTTCAGATCGACAAGCGAGTACACTTAGAAAGTCTTGAGTGTTTCACCAGGTGGGTGCAGATTAGTGCTGGCCATCTCTGGACACGTGTTTCTGGATTATTATCCGTCATCAGCAGAGATTAGGCAAAATTATTTGGGGTTGCTGAGCAGGCTGCCATATTCTTGGAACGCAGTATCTCTCCAGGCGCACAGGCTTCACGAGCTCGTCAGCTCAAAGCGGCTCGAGGGAGCCTTTAAGTAAGAAACTGGTGTGGGAGCACACTGCTTCACCTCCCAGCAGAGTCGCCCCTGGGCATCATGGTAGATGCAGTTCAGATCGACAAGCGAGTACACTTGGAAAGTCTTGAGTGTTTCACCAGGTGGGTCCAGATTAGTGCTGACCATCTCTGGACACGTGTTTCTGGATTATTATCCGTCATCAGCAGAGATTAGGCAAAATTATTTGGGGTTGCTAAGCAGGCTGCCATATTCTTGGAACGCAGTATCTCTCCAGGCGCGCAGGTGCCTCTCCACGAGCTCGTCAGTTCAAAGCGGCTCGAGGGAGCCTTTAAGTAAGAAACTGGTGTGGGAGCACACTGCTTCACCTCCCAGCAGAGTCGCCCCTGGGCATCATGGTAGATGCAGTTCAGATCGACAAGCGAGAACACTTGGAAAGTCTTGAGTGTTTCACCAGGTGGGAGCAGATTAGTGCTGGCCATCTCTGGACACGTGTTTATGGATTATTATCCGTCATCAGCAGAGATTAGGCAAAATTATTTGGGGTTGCTGAGCAGGCTGCCATATTCTTGGAACGCAGTATCTCTCCAGGCGCGCAGGTGCCTCTCCACGAGCTCGTCAGCTCAAAGCGGCTCGAGGGAGCCTTTAAGTAAGAAACTGGTGAGGGAGCACACTGCTTCACCTCCCAGCAAAGTCGCTCCTGGGTATCATGGTAGATGCAGTTCAGATCGACAAGCGAGTACACTTGGAAAGTCTTGAGTGTTTCACCAGGTGGGTGCAGATTAGTGCTGGCCTTCTCTGGACACGTGTTTCTGGATTATTATCCGTCATCAGCAGAGATTAGGCAAAATGATTTGGGGTTGCTGAGCAGGCTGCCATATTCTTGGAACGCAGTATCTCTCCGGGCCATGTCTCGGGTCTAGAGATCTTGGGGATAACGAGTAACTACTCGCACCAACTTTGGTGAACTACTTACAAACTTTGATTCCACTCGTCGATCTACATGCACTACAAATACCAGAGTGCTTAGGGGCGACCCGGAGGAGAGGCTAGCGGTGTGCGATCCATTGTGGTATTCTACTTAAAGCGCTCCCATGAGCCTTGAGCTGACGAGCTCCTGGAGACGCACCTGCGCACCGGAGAGGCATCAGGGCCTGTGACGGATACTTGGCGGTCTTCTCATCCACCCCAGATACTTCTCTACTGATGAGGGAAACCATTCGGAAACCCGGGCCATGTCTCGGGTCTAGAGATCTTGGGGATAACGAGTAACTACTCGCACCAACTTTGGTGAACTACTTACAAACTTTGATTCCACTCGTCGATCTACATGCACTACAAATACCAGAGTGCTTAGGGGCGACCCAGAGGAGAGACTAGCGGTGTGCGATCCATTGTGGTATTCTACTTAAAGCGCTCCCATGAGCCTTGAGCTGACGAGCTCCTGGAGACGCACCTGCGCGCCGGAGAGGCATCAGGGCCTGTGACGGATACTTGGCGGCCTTCTCATCCACCCCAGATACTTCTCTACTGATGAGGGAAACCATCCCGAAACCCGAGCCATGTCTCGGGTCTAGAGATCTTGGGGATAACGAGTAACTACTCGCACCAACTTTGGTGAACTACTTACAAACTTTGATTCCACTCGTCGATCTACATGCACTACAAATACCAGAGTGCTTAGGGGCGACCCGGAGGAGAGGCTAGCGGTGTGCGATCCATTGTGGTATTCTACTATCACAGAACCTGCCTCATTAGACCGCATAATTTGCATGTTCTTGCTGCATAATTTAGTTAATTCTACCTCATAATTCTTGTGGACGTACCACATTTCTTGCCTGTCCCCTTTCTCCCGTTCTCCGACTGCCGTTTCACTCGCTGCTATTTGCGAACACATCATTGCCCTACTGAGTTTACATTGAGAGTTTTGCAGAAGATGTTTCTATTCAGAAGGTGAAACATTTTGGATTTTTATATAAACCCATCGACATGATAATTCTGTACATTTTGTAGAGTTCTTATTCCAAACCAACACACCTAGCTCAGAATGACGATCCCTGCAACCGGCTCAACGCCACTGCCACACTCTCCAGGGCAAGAAAAGATGTTTGTTATTTCGACCCCAAGGTAAGTTGTCTGAAGAATTTGCTATTTATTTATAACATGCAAATTAATATTTTCTGTGTATTCCCTTTTCAGTCTGCAACTCTTTTACATGCTACCTGCAGCTGACTCCTCCTGAAAGGTAGGTCTAATGATCTCAAGAGTCTTACAGTATAATATAAGAGCTTAATAAAGTGAGGATTGCGCTGTTGGATGCATGCAACCTGTGCTTCATGGGCCCGCCTGCACCTCTGGGTGCCCAAAAACCCTAATCTTCTGCCAACATATATACTAGCGAATAGTTAACAGTGCCAACTCTTGGTGGGCAGGTTCTTTTCTCTCTTTTTTGGTCAGATATGCTATTCAATTGCTTTGCATTTTGTTTAGTGACACTTTTAAAGCTGGGCCAAGTTTATTCCTTCCTTCTTTTCATTGCTTTACCTATCTCCTGATCACGTAATGATCTTAGCCTTGCTTGCTTAATGCCTCAACAGTTACAGCACCTGCACATCCTTCAATGTCCCTGGAAATGGCTAACCTAAGTATTTGAAAACTCAATAGAGGGCAAGGAAGCCTATTTTAACACAATGTATTACTACTTATAGGGTTTACATGGTGGGTGTACATCTCACACCACTGTGAGCTTGCTACAAAACAATAGACATGTTTCCTGGGCTAAAGTATATGGGAACTTCGGTGACTTGCAGCTGTAGCAGAAGAGCATTCTAAGCAAAATACATTTTGTACCAGTGACAAACTACTCTGCGTGCTCAGATGTTGGTATTCTTGACCAGTCCAGCCCAAATCTGCACCCATTTATAGAACAAATATTTCTTAAATATTGGGGTCTTGCTAGCATGATCATAATATTAACTAGACTGACAGACTATATATTCTGCACATTATCTTAACATTTACATTCTATGATCATAATGACTAGGATGTCATTAGATGAGATAACAATTTGCCAGCCATTTTAAAATGAGACATCCCAGAAATGTGGTTCACTTTTGATAAAATCCTCAAGGGTAAGTCCCATTTAAGTAGTACTGAATTGTAAATTAGCAACAATGTCCTACTTCGTCCAAATTATTTGTAGACTTCCAGTCATCTTGATCCAAACATTTAGTTATTTATGGTTGCTTTTATACACTACCTCGTCTTTGGGGAGGGAGTAGGAGGATGGATATGTGTGCTTTACTGAGAAACCTTTAACTAGCAAGACAAATGTCTAAGAAATACAATTAATCAAAAGAGCAACTGTAGAATAAGAATACTGAGTGGTATGGTGAGAAACTATGGGACAGACAGTACTAGGTTACAGGAAATACATTTTCTTCAGGTTTTCAAATATGAGTGCATCTCAGAGAGCTATTGAGGCTCAGCTGTAATATTGAACGTGGCGGCTTTCACATGGCGGGAGATGACTTCCTGCTGTAGATGTAAGCTCAAAGAAACAACAAGCTTTGGCATAGCCAATAGGTCTCGCCTTTTGGACCTTATAAGTGTTTAGCCATGCAACACTTAATGTTGTTGCACCAAGAATATTGTGCTGGATAACTAAACACTTATAAGGTTCCAAAGGCGAGACCTATTGGCTATGCCAATGCTTGTTTGATAAATAGGATGCAGTGAAAACCACTCTTTTGTAAAATCCTCCTTTAACTTGTTTTACTACAATAGCTAAATAGTAATAGTTCAATCATCAAATAGAAATTACATTACCTCATTTACAAATGTAGTCATGTCCTACTTACCAACTTTTCAGTAGCATGTGTCCCTGCGGCCCCGCCCCCCTCCTGCCTATTCGCCGCCCCGCTCCTGCCACCCAGCTGCTCCTCCCTCCCGGCTCCTTACGTATGACGCCCACGTGTATGTGCAGCGTTCACGCGCAGCGGGCTCGCTGATTGTGCGCCGAAGGCGCGCCAAAGGCAAGCCCGTCCGCGCCTGGACCGCGCCCAGCGCCAGGACCCCTGGCCTTCGCCGATGCAAGACCCCCCGACGGACCTACGACGCCGCCACCCTCAACGCACTCAATGCTGGCCGGAACCCCGCCTGCTACCATGCCACCCCGAAACGCACCCACGGACCCTGCACCTGCCAAGCCTGCCGATTCACCTGCCTCCGAACCTGCACCGCACCCGCCAAGCTGAGCACCAGCAACAACCACCTCAAGTGCATCTTGTTCAACACCCGCTCCGTCCACAGACACGCCGCGGAACTCTGGAACCTCCTCGACACAACTTCACCAGACGTCGCCTTCCTCACGGAAACCTGGATGAACACCTCCACAGCCCCCGACATCGCCATCGCCATCCCGGACGGGTACAAGATCACCAGGAGGGACCGCGTCAACCAGACCGGAGGAGGCATCGCCATCGTACACAAGAACACCATCCGCATCACGACCAACTCCGACGACACCCTCACCGCCGCCGAACACCTCCACTTCCAGATACACACCGACCCCAAGACGACCCTCAGAGGCACCCTCATCTAAAGACCCCCGGGACCACGCACACAATTCAGCGAAGACATCGCAGACTTCATCAGCCCGCACGCCCTCCCCTCCGCTGACTACATCCTCCTAGGGGACTTCAACTTCCACCTGGAGAACAACAACGACAGCAACACCACCACCCTGCTGGACAACCTCGCCAACCTCGGACTCAAGCAACTGGTGAACACCCCCACCCACTACACCAGCCACACGCTTGACCCCGTCTTCTCCTCCAGCAAGCACATCTCCTTCAGCCACTCCACCGGACTCCATTGGACTGACCACAGCTGCGTACACTTCAGCTTCAGAAGAACCACCACCCACCACCACCGCAACAGGTTCCTCGCAGGAGCTGGAACAAGATCACCACCGACCAGCTCACCACCTCCCTCAGCCAGAACCCTCCCGCCAGCACAACGGACCCCGACGAAGCAGCCAGCAACCTCACACAGTGGATCACCAACTACGCAGACAACATCGCACCACTGAAGACCCCTCCCAGCAGACCCGGCAGCAAGAAAGCCTCCTGGTTCACCGACGAACTCAAGAACTCCAAGGAGCACTGCCGTACCCTCGAGAAAGCCCTGAGCAACAACCAGACCACAGACAACATGACTGCCCTCAAGCACGCCACCCGCAAACACCACCAGCTGCTCCACACCACCAAGAAGACAGCATTCAAGGAAAGACTGGACAACAACGCCCACAACAGCAAGGAACTCTTTAGCATCGTCAAAGAACTCTCCAACCCCAGCGCCGGAAGCAACGACATCACACCCTCGCAAGACCTCTGCGACTCACTCGCCTCGTTCTTTCACAGCAAGATCGCCGACATACACAACAGCTTCGGCGCACAGACCATGCACCCAACCACCGAGCCAACGACCCCTACCACCACCCTCCGTGCCTGGACCCCGGTCAGCACCGAAGACACCACCCGAGTGATGAACACCATCCACTCCGGATCACCAACCAACCCTTGCCCCACCACGTCTTCAACAAAGCCGACTCCAACATCGCACCCCAACTCCGGGACATCATCAACGCCTCCTTCAACACCGCCACCTTCCCGGAGAGCAGGAAGCACGCCGAGCTCAGCGCCCTCCTGAAGAAACCAACAGCGGACCCCACCGACCTCAAGAACTACCGTCCCATCTCGCTCCTCCCTTTTCCTGCCAAGATCATCGAGAAGACCGTCAACAGACAGCTTGCCGCCTTCCTCGAGATGAACGGATCCCTCGACCACTCGCAGTCCGGCTTCCGAGCCAACCACAGCACCGAGACCGCCATCATCGCAGCCACAGACGACATCAGATCCCTGCTCGACAACGGGGAAACAGCGGCCCTCATCCTCCTGGACCTCTCCGCAGCGTTCGACACGGTCTGCCACCGCACCCTAGTGCAGCGCCTCAGCAACATCGGAATCCAAGAGAAGGCACTGGAGTGGATCATCTCGTTCCTCACCGGAAGAAGCCAGAGGGTCCGCCTCCCCCCGTTCAGATCCGAGGCCACCAAAGTCATCTGTGGCGTACCACAAGGATCATCACCCTCTTCAATGTCTACATGAGCCCCCTCGCAGCCATCGCACGCTAACATAACCTCAACATCATCTCCTACGCCGACGACACCCAGCTGATCCTTTCCCTCACAAACGACCCCGCCACCGCCAGAACCAGCCTACACGAAGGGATGAAAGACGTCGCCGAGTGGATGAAGAACAGCCGCCTGAAACTGAACTCAGACAAGACGGAAGTCCTCATCCTGCGATCATCGCCCTCCGCCTGGGACGACTCCTGGTGGCCCCCTGCCCTAGGCACCGCTCCCAAGCCAACGGACCACGCACGTAACCTGGGCTTCATCCTGGACTCCTCCCTCTCGATGACCAGACCAGTCAACGCCGTCTCGTCGTAGTGCTTCAACACCCTGCGTATGCTCCGAAAGATCTTCCGGTGGATCCCCACCGAAACCAGGAAGACGGTCACCCAGGCACTCGTCACCTAGCCGACTGGACTACGGAAACACCCTCTACGCCGGAACCAGAGCCAAACTTCAGAAAAGACTCCAACACATCCAGAACGCCTCCGCACGACTCATCCTGGACATCCCCCGACGCAGCCACATCTCCGGACACCTGAGAGACCTGCACTGGCTCCCCGTCAGCAAAAGGATCACGTTCAGACTCCTCACCCACGCACACAAGGCTGTCCACGACCTGGGCCCCAGGTACCTCAACAACCGCCTAACCTTCTACACTCCCACCCGCCAGCTACGATCCACCAGCCAGGCCCTCGCTGCCGTTCCACGCATCCGCAAAGCCACCACCGGAGGAAGATCCTTCTCCTACCTGGCAGCCAAGACACGGAACTCCCTCCCCATCCACCTCCGGCTGACCCAGGACCATCTATCCTTCAGGAAGCAACTCAAGACCTGGCTCTTCAAGCAGTAGCAGACCCGCCCCCCCCCTAGCGCCTTGAGACCCCTCCGGGTGAGTAGCGTGCTATACAAACGCTATGATTGATTGATTGATTATTGTACATTGTAATGTATTTTGCGTGCTTCAAGCATTGGTTGCGACCCTTGTGTGGCACTTGGTGTATCCGTGCAAGAGTGGCGAAGGTACCTATATCGGGACATTGGCAGACTGTCTCGGGAGCGAAGGGTAGTACCTGTCCGACATGACTCTGGGAGAGGAAGAGCCGAGCAGGCGTCGGCACTGGGGCTCGGACTCCGGCCAGCGTAGGCCTGTGGTTATGGGTGGGAGTCTGCATGCCCGCGGGTATCTGTGGTGGTAGTGAGTGTCGCAGGGCTCCTTCCCCAGTTCAGCCAGGCCCCCACTTACCAGTTGGGTGGGAGCTCGGAGCCGGTGGTTGTGTTGGGGGAGGGCAGCGAGCGCCGTGTGGCTCCCCTTCCCCCTTCATGGTTGGCTTTCCCATCTATAGTCCAGATGTTAAGTAGAGCTAGCGGTGTAAGAATTCGGCTAAAACAGGATAAAGCAAGCATTGCCAATCATGGGAATGGCCATGTCCCAACTAAATGGGGCAACAGGCTTATAGGGTTAACGCATTGACATTGTATATGCTGCAAACAACAAGTTCTAATCAAAATAGTGTAGAACTCCTATCAGTGGGTGTTCTTTTGGGTTGCATACCGTGATTTTACAGTTTTTCCTCATTATACATTAGTTTTCCTTCACAGATGTGTCTGCCACCACCATCACTAATTGCTAGCAGGGGCGGATTGGCATCCCTTGGGGCCAGGTGTTGCTCAGGCCTTTGAGACATTTTCACCTCGGGCCCCCCTGGCGCCCATGCAGCCCAGAAACAGTTAGTCTTAACACCTCGCCCACAGCCCTGCACATTCAGGGCCTAGTGGGCGAGAAAGAATGGGTCTCGCTGTGGGGGCCAGGTGATGTTTGGAACGTGCAGCATCTTCACATCAGCCTCCCCCCTGGCTACCTGGCTACCTTGGAAGACCCAGCAGCTGTGTTTTGTGCTCCCCTGCCAGGACATTGCCCTGAGGCCCGGTAGGGCTGATTAATTTACTAATTGCAGAGCCATTACCTCTGTTCATGTGCTCCTGAGCTGAAGGTCTGGGGAGGGCTAAGTAGGTTAGTAATAGCAGGGGCTTTGCTGCTTTTCAGGTGCTCCTGTGCTGGAGGGCTCCAATAAGTTTGTGACAGAAAGGGGCCTTGCTGTTTTTTTTAGTTGCTCAGCATGTAGGCCATTGTCACCTTGGCCCTGTGTCCTGCGCAAGAACAGTATCCTCCCACTTTCATTCCTTGTCTGTGAAATAGTGTTTCATGAAAGGGCACGTCCCTTGAATGTGGGCCACGCCCCTTAAACATGGGCCATGCCACATGAATGTGGGCCACTTTTTTCGTCAGTGCCCGGGCCAAATTGTGATCCCAATCCGACCCTGATTGCTAGTGTGTGCCTACATTGGCTAAATAATACAATCATGCCATGATCTATATCTCCCAAACCACCATTAGAGTGCCTGAAAGAGTCCAGTTTGAAAACAAACTTGGTGCTGTTTTAGCACTTCCAAATCCCCTGTGCAGCTGCAGGAATTTACCGAAGCATCTCTGCTGTGAAAGATTGCTCGTCTTGATTTTGCCTCATGGTTCTTCCATCCACCATGCGAAACTCCCTGTCCCTTTATTTCGCTGTTATACGGTCTTTTTCCTCCCTGTTTTCTGACTTAGTCATTGAGTTTCCAAATTTCTCTTCCTCCTTCTTTCCCCCTTTTGTGTTTTCTTTGCTCTTGCTCAGGGTCGAGGATGGATGAGCATAAACAAGTGCCAGTCCGGAAAAAAAAGCATTGAAAATGGAATAGGTCTCAGCTTTGATTAAGGTAAAGCCATTTGCTTTGCTAATGGTATTGTATAGCAAAGCAAATGGCTTTAACTTAATAAAATGCGAGACCTATTGCATTTTTAATGCTTGTTTATTTTCAGTGGTGTGTGTTTCAGCGTAAAAATTTTAGATTCTAAGTCATAACAGGTGTCAGCGCCAAGCCATATCTACTTCTGTATCTGCCCAACCACTCATTAATCAAAATCACCGATCTCCCACACTGATGCATTCATCTACCAACCTGTTCAAGCACCCACCTACTAGTACATTATTCATCAAAACATTTACTGAGGAAGGTACCCGTGCAACAGCTAACACACTGAGACGTCCAGCATTGGAGCCAGGTTCACTTCACAAAAAAATTGATTGGGCCGGGTCACGAGACCAGGATTAATTGCAGGTTGGAGGAAGTGTGGTGGACTTATTCACTTGTGATATGAATGCAATTTGATCAATTTTAAGGTTGGTCGACACAACTAATTTAATCGCCAAATAGCCCAAATTGCTGGTCCTTCCCCTTCTGCACACACACTTACTGCCCCCCAGGGCCGGCGCTAGGCATGGGCAGCATGGGCAGCTGCCCAGGGCCTCACATTCAGCCCACCAGCATGGGGCCACGCACTGGTGATGTGACCTGTTGTTTCCCTGGCGATCTATTTCAAAGAAAGGTGTCGCCTTGCAATTAAGGTACTTCGGAGGGGGCCCCATCCCCGGGCCTCTCAGGGATGGTTACAAATGGGGGTGGGGTCGCACACTACTCACACACCGGCAGTGTCGCCCCTAAGGACTCTGGTCAAAGTAGTAAAGTGTTCGCGATGCATCATCTTTCGATCTTCTGCTATCTTCGCTGTCTTCGCCATCCCTGGATACGTGTTTCGGGGTATTACCCCTCATCAGCAGGGATAGGCCGTGTACTGGGGTTGCCGATGGCTGCCAATATCTGCCAGGTATAGTACCACTCAGGCGCGTAGGTGCGGGATCCCAGGCTCGTCAGCCCGCTGCTCAAGGGAGCTTTAAAGTTACAAATGGGGGTGGGGTCGCACACTACTCACACACCGGCGGTGTCGCCCCTAAGGACTCTGGTCAAAGTAGTAAAGTGTTTGCGATGCATCATCTTTCGATCTTCTGCTATCTTCGCTGTCTTCGCCATCCCTGGACACGTATTTCGGGGTATTACCCCTCATCAGCAGGGATAGGCCGTGTACTGGGGTTGCCGATGGCTGCCAATATCTGCCAGGTATAGTACCACTCAGGCGCGTAGGTGCGGGATCCCAGGCTCGTCAGCCCGCTGCTCAAGGGAGCTTTAAAGTTACAAATGGGGGTGGGGTCGCACACTACTCACACACCGGCGGTGTCGCCCCTAAGGACTCTGGTCAAAGTAGTAAAGTGTTCGCGATGCATCATCTTTCGATCTTCTGCTATCTTCGCCATCCCTGGACACGTGTTTCGGGGTATTACCCCTCATCAGCAGGGATAGGCCGTGTACTGGGGTTGCCGATGGCTGCCAATATCTGCTAGGTATAGTACCACTCAGGCGCGTAGGTGCGGGATCCCAGGCTCGTCAGCCCGCTGCTCAAGGGTGCTTTAAAGTTACAAATGGGGGTGGGGTCGCACACTACTCACACACCGGCGGTGTCGCCCCTAAGGACTCTGGTCAAAGTAGTAAAGTGTTCGCGATGCATCATCTTTCGATCTTCTGCTATCTTCGCTGTCTTCGCCATCCCTGGACACGTGTTTCGGGGTATTACCCCTCATCAGCAGGGATAGGCCGTGTACTGGGGTTGCCGATGGCTGCCAATATCTGCCAGGTATAGTACCACTCAGGCGCGTAGGTGCGGGATCCCAGGCTCGTCAGCCCGCTGCTCAAAGGTGCTTTAAAGTTACAAATGGGGGTGGGGTCGCACACTACTCACACACCGGCGGTGTCGCCCCTAAGGACTCTGGTCAAAGTAGTAAAGTGTTCGCGATGCATCATCTTTCGATCTTCTGCTATCTTCGCTGTCTTCGCCATCCCTGGACACGTGTTTCGGGGTATTACCCCTCATCAGCAGGGATAGGCCGTGTACTGGGGTTGCCGATGGCTGCCAATATCTGCCAGGTATAGTACCACTCAGGCGCGTAGGTGCGGGATCCCAGGCTCGTCAGCCCGCTGCTCAAGGGAGCTTTAAAGTTACAAATGGGGGTGGGGTCGCACACTACTCACACACCGGCGGTGTCGCCCCTAAGGACTCTGGTCAAAGTAGTAAAGTGTTCGCGATGCATCATCTTTCGATCTTCTGCTATCTTCGCTGTCTTCGCCATCCCTGGACACGTGTTTCGGGGTATTACCCCTCATCAGCAGGGATAGGCCGTGTACTGGGGTTGCCGATAGCTGCCAATATCTGCCAGGTATAGTACCACTCAGGCGCGTAGGTGCGGGATCCCAGGCTCGTCAGCCCGCTGCTCAAAGGAGCTTTAAAGTTACAAATGGGGGTGGGGTCGCACACTACTCACACACCGGCGGTGTCGCCCCTAAGGACTCTGGTCAAAGTAGTAAAGTGTTCGCGATGCATCATCTTTCGATCTTCTGCTATCTTCGCTGTCTTTGCCATCCCTGGACACGTGTTTCGGGGTATTACCCCTCATCAGCAGGGATAGGCCGTGTACTGGGGTTGCCGATGGCTGCCAATATCTGCCAGGTATAGTACCACTCAGGCGCGTAGGTGCGGGATCCCAGGCTCGTCAGCCCGCTGCTCAAGGGAGCTTTAAAGTTACAAATGGGGGTGGGGTCGCACACTACTCACACACCGGCGGCATAAGGGAGGGAGAAGCTCCCTTCAATTGCAAGGAGACCCATTCACAGACACTGTGGGAGGCCCATTATCCAGCATTTTTTGCGCCCCCACAGTTTTAACTTTTAGCTCACAAGCAATTCTCACACCTATCAACTGAAGGTGAGAGAAATGCTTGTGGGCTGAAAGTTAAAACTGTGGGGGGGGGGGCAAAATGCTGGACAATGGGCCTCCCACAGTGTCTGTGAATGGTCTCCTTGCAAGGGGCCACTTATCTACATTAGAGGGGCCTCGCACATTCCATTTTAGCCCAGGGCCTCGCAAATCCTAGAACCGGCCCTGCTGCCCCCTTTGCTCATACACCGCTCTCGAGATTCTCGCCCCTTCTGTTCTCACACTGCCCCGTCCCGTCTAATCTCGACAGCTCAAGAACACTCACTTCTTCTCTGTTCCCTGCACTCTTCAGCTCACACACTTGCCCACTTTGAACACTCACCGCCATCTCTGCTTTCTGCTAAACTGAACACAATAAATGTGCTTGTGCCAAATCAATCTTTTGCTATCAGATTTACTAAAGGGATGGTTTTAGGTTTTGCCTACGCAATGCGTACGAAGTACGCATGCGCTAGCAAAATCTAATGATATCTCTATGTGGGGTCGGGTATCCGCCCCCTCCTCCCATTGGCTAGCTCCATAAATGGAGGCTAGCCATTGGTAGAGGGCTCTGTCTGTCAATCCCAGACCAGATTCGGGGGCGTTCCCGAGAATTTTTCCCTTTTGGCTACGTCACGCGACGTCAGCCGAAAGCCGGGAACGCCCCCGAATCTGGTCCGGCATTGCCGGCACCTGCCTCTGCCTTCCTGCTCGGGACGATTGCACAAAAGTCGCTCGATAGCCCCTCCCTCCCGCTCCGTGGCAGCCCGTTTCCCTCCCTCTCCTCAGGCCGGCCAGCCGAAAGAAGCAGCCGTCCGCCTCCAGCCAGGGCCGCGCTGGGATTGGCCCAGCCGGCCGAGCCTCCACCACGTCATCGGGAGGAGGAGTGGAGAGCAGGAAGCAAGAGATCTGCCGGAAGATGTCCAGGTGAGTGCTTTGTTTTTTAGTTTGTTGCTTTGTCCGTGTGTGTGTGTCTGTTCCCGCCCCTCACCCTCCCGCTGTCAGTGTGTGGCCGTTCCCGACCCCCTCCCGCTCTCCGTGCCTTTCCGCCCCCCCCCCTCCCCCTCCCTCCGTTTACCTCGTGTCATATTCACAGAATACTCCGACATCACAGTCGACCCTAGAAGACTGATTTTGAAGCGGAGGGGGGGACGGACCCAAATTCTCATCCCGACTTCCCAGTGAGGTCTCACCTGTGATTCCAAGTAAATCATTTTGATCTCATCGAATTTAAGCAGCATTAAAAACAGTCCGACCTTAAATATTTACTAAAACGTAAAAAGAACCTGACATTTACAAATGCACTGATGAACTGGAGCCCCCGCTGCCCCGGGGAGCCATGGTACTCCCGGGGTGACGGCAGAGCCTCACACAGATTACACGTCCACCGTGCACCCTTCACTGGGCTGGCCTGGCCTGGCCTTCAGCAGGGAGGCCACAGTAAGGAAGGTAAGGGCTTCAGCTTCTGCTGCCCTGGCATTACCAGGCAATTAGCAGCGAAGGTACATCAAGAACAGAGGCGCCTCCCTCACCTGCTTCCCTTCCAGGCCGGAGTCACTGGGAGTAAAATAAATAGTGATGTTTTAAAGTACTAAGCTGAGCAGATACGACCCTGAAGTAATGGAGCGGACCAGCCGGTATAACCCGCAGGTCTCATATCTAATCACCCGAGGAACATTTCAAGAGCCGTTTGCCATTCCCCCAAGTGATAAAATGAATTTATAGTTTTGTATTAATTTGAGTAAAATGAAACTGGCTCCTAGTGTTAATGGCTGCAGGGCAGGAAGATGCCGGCTACAAAGGGCTCCCCCAAGGCTGAAGAAAATGGTCTTGAACAATTGCTTTCGATGACATTTCCGATAGCGGGAGCCGCTCCGGTTAATCCCGCTAATTTCCACTCTGGCGGCGGGGGACATTAGCAGGAGGCTCGCGGGGGCTCGCCTCAACAAAGAATGGATTCAGCACCTTGGGACCCACATCGGCCCTAGTTGTGCGAATTCTGGGGCAACCCCTGGAGAGGATGACCGAGGGGCTATTCTCCAAACCGAGGGCACCACGAGCACTTTGAGGGTAAGCATTTTTTATTAACAGACGCCCCATATTATTAATAGCACTGGGATGAGAAAGAAAATGGCCGATAGAAGGACCAGGTGACGCCCGACAGCACCAGCAGGCACGTGCCATCACCTACATGTTTTGGCTTTGACAGACTGGTCATGTGCCCAAGGAAATCTACTTTTAATGGGACTGGGACGGCCTGGCACCCTGAGCCCGTTTCTTCCATTTTTTTAAGTAGACATTTACTTAGCTGGAAAGAGACACTCCTTGCCCGCAAAAAGTGTCCTCCACAGCACAGAAGGTCACAAATAGTGCGGGTGACAGTAGAGTTTGTTTCTATCCTGGATGCATAATGTGTTTACTGGAGGACAATACACAAGCTAGACAACGTGGCATGCGCACATTACGGGGGACACGTGAGTGCAGCCAGGTGCAAGAATGAGTTCCAAAGAATTGTGGCCACTTTCGAGCATGAGAAGGGGAGTCTAAAAGGAAGTTTTTAAAGCAGAAAGAGGAGGTGGCACAAAGTTATTTCCAGTAGTATGGACCTGGTAGTGCGATGTAGCAAGACTGTAGGCAGCACAGCAAGGTTTGGGGAATTTAACGGGACGGCACTAGATTGGTTGTATGTCAGAGTATCGTTAACAAAATTATCACCTGATGTAAATATTGTGTTGTAAATATTATTAGCAAAAAACATTGCTCCTTTAAGGTTAGGTTTACCAGGATGTTGCCTAACGGCTACAGCGGTCAACCTCGAAGCTGTAGAACAGAGTTCGAGTCTCGGCAGGGACGCTCAACAGCCTGTGATTCTGAGCAAATCACTTAATCTGCCTGTGCATAACAAAATTAGTGTGTACGTGTGTAAAGCAACTGGTGATTATTTTTAAATTTATTTATGCAATTTTATATAGCGCGGACTTTCGTAGGCAATGTTCTTCACTTAAGCTATAGTTCGTGTCACGCTTGCTACGTGACTGGGAACCTGGGCGGACAAACTGGGTTCTGGAGGGGTGGGTAGGAGGGTGGTCAGAGGGGCTGGTCACGTGAGAGTGGGTGGGAGGGTGGGCTGAGGGCTTGCCACAATCCGAAGGGCCAGGGACAACAAACATGTAGGCAAGGGAGTGGCATTGAGGAACATCTGGCAGCGCGGAGGGTTGAGGCCCAGCGACTCCCAAAACAGATAAGGTTCTTGCGGGTACGATCCGGTGAGGTAAAAAGAGGAAGAGCAGGAGGAGGCGAGGCGGAGGGGCTGGCACGGTGTCATGTCAGCAGTCGTCTCTGTCTCCTAACCTTGGAATTCCCTGGAAATGGCACGACTTTCTTGCCCGAAGAAGTGTGTGTGGGGGAAGGGGGGGCGGGGTGGGAGGTTCTTGTTTCTAAATAGAGGCCAAGGATTGAATGGTCTGGATACACTCATATTTGCCCCTCGTGCTCATAACTTGGAGGCAACTAGGGCAAACCCAGCGCGCAGGAAGAGTGCGTGTACCAAGACTGAATACAAAAAAAAAGGCGGGGGTGGGGGTGGGGGTGTTCGTCTCTTTCCCCATCCCATAAACACCTCCAAAGCAGGATCCGCAGGACACTGGAAATGTCCGCCCCCATAGACCGTAAAGACTACGAACGTCTGTCGGGGACCTATGGGTGGTTCTTCTCGAGGCCCTGTGACTGTCTGCAAGAAGCCCCCTGTCTAATACTATTGTTAAATGATGTCCAGACGAGTTGTCAAACTTCAATGCTGCTGGTGACACCGCCGGTTTGTGTGCGCCTACACGTCTGTGTGAGCTCCTGCTCGGTGACTGCTCGTGTATGACCATGTCCATGTGTGTCTGTTGTGACTGCTCTGACTATCTTCGTTGTTGGGAACAGGAAGCGTAAGGGATTTATCCCCTCCCCCCCTAGATTTTGGAGTGGAGGGGACACGCAGTAGAAGTTTAGGTCGACAGAAAAACTGCGCACTTCCACTGTTGACATCCGCATGGGATGACGGCCCTGCTGCTTTCGACCTGCTGACCGGCCTAAGGCTTCAGACAGGGTCGGATTTATTCTCTGGGGCCCGAAGACAAATTCCCGAGGTCAGATGTAGGTGTTGTTTGTCAGGTCTGGGGCAGGGTCCCCATTTAGCACATTGTCATTCTCCATAGAATGCGTCTCCTTCTATCCTGGGCCAAGGGCCCAGCATGGAGGACTCTGCCCTGCTTCTGTGTAGGAGTTCACATCCTCCTGGCAAAGGGAGGTGCTGGGGGCTATTGGAGTTCCTCTTTGATAAGGTGATGCATCTTTTTCATGCAACTCACCTCAAATACAGACATACATGGGAAAGCAAACCTGCTCCATACCTGTTTGACACTTAATGGAACTGCTTTGCTTTGTCAACAAATGCCCCGAGCAACGTGTTTGTGACAGTGAGTGCAGAGTGACAGTGAGTGCAGAGTGACAGTGAGTGCAGAGTGACGGTGAGTGCAGAGTGACGGTGAGTGCAGAGTGACGGTGAGTGCAGAGTGACGGTGAGTGCAGAGTGAGAGTGAGTGCAGAGTGAGAGTGAGTGCAGAGTGAGAGTGAGTGCAGAGTGAGAGTGAGTGCAGAGTGAGAGTGAGTGCAGAGTGAGAGTGAGTGCAGAGTGAGACTGAGTGCAGAGTGAGACTGAGTGCAGACTGAGTGCAGTGTGACAGTGAGTGCAGAGTGAGAGTGAGTGCAGAGTGACAGTGAGTGCGAGTGCAGACTGAGTGCAGAGTGAGTGTGAGTGCAGACTGAGTGCAGACTGAGTGCGAGTGCAGACTGAGTGCAGAGTGAGTGCGAGTGCAGACTGAGTGCAGAGTGAGTGCGAGTGCAGACTGAGTGCAGAGTGAGTGCAGAGTGACAGTGAGCGCAGACTGACTGCAGAGTGACAGTGAGTGCAGACTGACTGCAGAGTGACAGTGACTGCAGAGTGACAGTGACTGCAGTGTGTGAGTGTGCAGGGTGCACATTGTGTGAGTGTGCAGGGTGAGCAGTGTGTGAATGTGTAGGGGCAGTGTGTGAGTGTGCAGGAAACAAACACTCAAACTAAGTCCACCACACACTACTGCATATACTAGTGAATACAGTCATCTCTTTATACAGAAAAAATGAGTTATATTTAGAGGGGTCGGAGTGGGACACAGTGGGTGGATGGATGCATGATGGATGGATGGATGTATGCATGATGCATGGATGTATGGGTGGATGCATGGATGGGTTGTTGGTTGGATGGGTTGGTGGATTGCATAAATTGTTGAGGGATTGGCTGTATATATGCATCTATCCATCCACCCATCCATCTATCCATCTATCCATACACCCATCCATACACCCATCCATGCATGCACCCATGCATGCATCCACCAACTCATCTATGCAAGCATTACAACAAGAGCCCGCAGCTCTCCTTCGTCTCTCCTTCGTCTCTCCTCGCCCCCCCTTCCCTGAGCCCGCAGCTCTCCTTCGTCTCTCCTCTCCCCCCTTCCCTGTGCCCTGCCCTGCTATTGTAAATGACAATGCCATTTATTTATGTTAAAAAAAACATAAATAAAAAAAATTTCAAGAGCAATGCCAATAGCTCTAACTTTAACAAAGGCAAAACCATTGCATTGTAAATGCTTGTTAACAAATGTCATGAATTGGTATCCACTGATTGCACATTAAGGAAACATGTAGCACGGATTCCAGGACCAAGCTGAGCTGTCCGCATAGTTAGCGCCTGGATACCCTCACCGGTGATTATTTGCGTTATACAAATTGATTGATAGTATATTATTTACAGGGATTGGCTAGCAAGCAGACCGCAGCCATCTGAACAATAGCGAGCTGCCTCGGTGTGAATGGATAAATGTTCACAGCTCTCTAAAGCAATTGTGTCTGGTAAAAACCCATCACAGTGAGAACTCCCCCCCCCCCCCCTCACCCCCATGGAGCGCAGTTCCTGAAACTCCTGACTGGCGCCTTTGTTCCAGGCGCGCTTTCAACTGCCTCACCAGCGGCACTTGTGTGACATGATGATACATGTGCAGCATTGTTGAGCGTCACTAGTGTTGCCCCCGGACCCGACCCACCAAAAGCAGAGGCCCTCCGCCGAAAATATTGGTGGTCTCTGAACCTCACAGAAGTTGGAGGGACTGGGGGGGTCATAGGTATCCACTAGAACTGATGAAAACACACATCTAGAAAAAAATAGTTTAACTTATGAATTGAACCAGACATCGTCTTTGCCAGTGTTTTTTTTTATTTATTTTGGAAACTTTTTTCTTCGTCACCCTTTGTCTTTTTTCTGGTCGGTTGATGTTTTCTATAGTCAGCGAAGCGCTATTTTCAAACTTTCAATAACACAATTTGAACAAAAAAACTTGGCTTATATGGATGACCTATATCCCACGCCTCCAGCTGTGAGTCAGCTGTCTGCCCCTCCTCTCACCAGTGTTCACTGGGTTCCCCAGTCAGAAGGGGGGCGCGGTCGGTCTCGAAAAGGGATTGGCTGGCTTGTTGGGAGGCCAGTCTTCGTGTCTCGGGCAGCCAATTTCCCTAGCAGGGACAGAAGAAGGACAAGAAAAGACTCGACGCGTAGATATAGCGATAAATGGGCACGCCATCTTTGTGTGTTCATTCCGTCCCCACTTATGTGTACAATTTTCAAGCACCAAGGGCATTGTTTAAAAAGGGTCAATAATAGTAAGCAATTTGTTAGTAACCTTATAAGATTTATACATATCTTAATTACCTTACATATATTATCTTTACATTTTAAATGTATATAATAATTTATATCAGTAATTTATATCATAAAGAAAAAAAACACCTCTAACAAAGATAAAAACTGCAATCCTCATGCCAATATTTTTGTAAACTCTATTTTCAATTATCGGTTTCCTTAGACAAGTCAAAACCTATACGTACCAAGATGGCTTTCCTTTTTGTGACCAGCAGAAGGGGCGGAGTAGATCTCTAAACGGGAGTTCCTTGTAGATGCAGGAGGTCCCGCCTCTTCCCCCCTGACGCACGACAGCCGCTTGGTGTCTTCTTGGAACAGTCTGTGTACTGTACGTACAGCGCGGCGTCTGTGACCTGCTGGAGTTCACTGTACCGGGGAGGGTACGCTTGACTACCTGTGGCGGAGTGATACCGCGAGGGTCATTACAATCTGGTCATACTGTACCGAGTGTGATATTGGTCCCAAAGGATTGTATACTATCCAAACTCGCTTTCCAGGAATATCCGCCTGCACCCAGGAATACCTATCTGCAGGACACCGAGGAATGGACGTGCCCGTCGGGAGTGACAAGAAAAGGTGCGTCTTCAGACTCCACTCCAACTACCTTTGTGCATTAGCTTATCTTCTTTATGTATCATGCTGCTGATCCCCCAACCCCCATGGCCGCCATTTTGTCTGGATCAGGCCTTGATAACCCTTCTAGGAATATTGTGATCGAGGTATGTACCAATAGGTATTTCAGTGCGTGTACCGTGGCACCCCAGCAACTCGCCAGCGCCATTGCTTTAGGCTCCCCTTTGCGATATAGGCTTGATTTTTCCGTCAGTGCGCTTTTATCTCATATTGTTTTCCCCCAAAATTAACGCAAACATTCCATTCTATAATAGCTGTGTGAGCTAGTTGATCTCGGCTTGTACATGGCAAAAAGCACGGTTGCATGTTTTTTTAACACGCTGGTTCTTCCCTGGTTTTCGCCGGGTTCTTGTATGCGCCATTGGAGCCTATTGTACGCCATGCCATCGAAAGCATTTCAGTTGGCGTTTGTGATTATCGCCTTTAACTTCATTTAATCACTTTGGTTTTGGTGTTCTCATACTTTTGTTTTTTCTAACTTTGATTTGCGTGTTCCTTCCATATTGATTTTTATGTTCCTTTTCAGGATGATTTGTAGTGACATGACATTTGCTTTCCTTGCTTTAAATTCCCCAGTATGCTTTTCAAGAAAAGTCGTTCAGATGAATTATCTCCTTGCTTCCTCCAGAGTAGATGAGGGTTTATTTGTGGGCGGTGTGTCAAGACCGCAGTTGTTGAGCACACCATTGGGGCTCCAAAGTTTGATTTGGCCACAACAAACCAACTCCAAACGGTTGTTGCATAGAGTTACATTTGTTTAAGATCTCTTTTGACGCTTATTTATTTATTTATTGTTAAAGTTTTATATAGCGCTAGCTCGACCCGTAGGTATCAGAGCGCTTTACATACACACAGAACAGCAGGAGTACATTACAATTGCTTAGTAGGCCTACAGTAAGGAAGCAAACCATAGATCCAAAAACAACAAGGGAATGAATAAATATGCAGTACAGCGGAGGGGGAGAGAGCAAAAAGAAAGGGTGAGAACGACATCGTCCGGTCACCCACTATCCATGAAAGTCCAGTCCTCTACGCTTTGCATTATATTGTTTTTGATTTGAACAATTGGGTTGACACCTCTGACTTAGTTTCTAATCTAAATCAGTCTTGCCTTCTGAGTTCAGAAACTGGTTTTGTGCAATGATCCTTATTTTCTTTATTGGTATTTGTACACTGCCCTTAATTGAGGAACTTGCACCTCAACGTTTTCTTGAAACGGGTTACGTTTTAATATTTGGTGCTTGTTAGCAGCCAGTAGTTTACTGCCTGACACTCAGTTTAACATTTATTGCTTGTTGTTTTTGTTTATCAGCTGAAAAACTCATAAGGAATATGTTGCATGCTGAATATTTTCCTAGATCTGCTTTTAAACCTGAAGTACTCAAAAACACGCATAGACGCTTTAGTCAACATAAAAACGTGATACATTTTAGAATTAAAGGAACTCCTGTCCACTTTCTGAGAACAATGACAGTATGAAGGCAAGGTACCACTCAAAGAATGCTACAAGAAAAAGGGGAAACTTAAAAAAACAAGCTGTAAAGATAAATGTCTTTCATGGTATGGGTATGTGAGGGGTTGTGTGGGAGTTGTTGTGAAAGGTTCTATGGGGGTGTGAGTGGTTCTGTGGATGATGTCGTCAGTGATTTCACTGACATTGTTGTGAGTGATGTAATAAGTCATAAGGAGTGCATTGCGAGGCATACGTTTTATACTTAGCCCAGGTAACTATAACTGCTGAATTTATCTGATTTTATACGAGTGAAATGGGAGGCTACCTAAAACGTCCCCACAACCTTGTTTTT
Organism: Lissotriton helveticus; assembly: GCF_964261635.1. Classification (NCBI taxonomy): domain Eukaryota; kingdom Metazoa; phylum Chordata; class Amphibia; order Caudata; family Salamandridae; genus Lissotriton; species Lissotriton helveticus. The sequence goes on along the minus strand of NC_136070.1, from coordinate 495,310,698 downwards.
TTCCCAGTGGGAAAAAAAGATATATATATATATAATGTTTATATTGCTCTGTGTTATGCTGAGTTTATGTGCGTTATATTGAAAATCCACGCTACTCTTCTTACCAACTAGCACTGCTCGAAATATTTGTGATGCTGTTGTAATCTGATGTCATTCCTTGCATTTCACGTTACGCCTGCCTGGTTGCATAATTAAAGACCATTCATTCAGAAATCCTGTCAGGAGAGTACAGTATCATTGCAAATGACTAGAATGCTCATTTTGTATTCACTGCCTATGGAAAATGAGGCTTGCCCGTTTTAATGAGAATGGTGGTGGGGGTACCTTTATCATAACAAACAGCTAATAAACCCTCGTTAACCCTCAATTAATAATTCTGTATTTAATTGTAGACATGCAGGCCTTTGTCAACCAGATTGCAAGCAACCGAGCACAACCGTTCAGCAGAAACAGTACAGTTCGATGTTAGAATATTGTTCATATACCCAATCATATAATCCAAATTGTTATATATTGTTCTCTGACAATTCACTCATAATTTCATGCTTGGATGCATATTGAATATAAGGAAAATGATGACGTTTGGGATTATTTGATAGGTTTAAATATTTTTCATATAACCTATCTGTTTCTGTTGAACTGTTGTATTCTGGTGCTTGCTCTGCTATTGATAAGGCACTCTTTTGATATTGTTGATTAGGAACTGTTGTATGTTTGAATTACTGAACAAATGAACAGCAGCCAGGGAACCTAATGCAGCACCACCTGAAGTACTCACTGTGTAAACACATCCTCGTTTCCTACCGCAAATGGCCAGCTGCTCCTTGACCATATATCAAACAAGTTTTTTTTACACAAACTAGAGAGGCAACAGACACATTTATGTGCATTTGTAACCAATATTAGATCTAACTCGTAGATCTTTGTTGTGGATGTATTATTTTCTTTATTATGGTTTTCAAACAGGGCAGCCAGCACGTTTCACAGTACAAAGGCTTTATCAGGGCAAAAGACTCGATCCACTGATATTATCAGGGATCCTTTTCTTTTTTTTTTTTGCAGCGCGCAGAAAGTTTATCGTAACAGTAATTTTCGCTTTAAATCCTCATGGAAATTAAGCAATTAAACACCTGTAAATCAGTTCCTTCGTGACAGCATTAGCGATGCTAAGTCACATTGATGCAGTGAACCGTGGTCCAACCCATGGCCAAATCTCAATGTCTTAGTCCAGAGTGCGTTTCCCAACAACCGAAACCCGCACCAGCAAGGGCCCTATTCCAAGGCTCTAGAGTTCATCTACTCAGGCAGCGTACAGCGCAAAACAGGGGTGTTTCCTGTCTTTTAAGTAGTCGGCAGTCTGGTGTTGCAGGTTTCGGTTGTTGGGAAACACTCTCTGGACAAAGACATTGAGATTTGGTTATGTTTGAATTTGCATGATGACAAAGGTGCATTTCTGTTGTGTTCTTTAAAAAAAAAACTATACATAATTTGCACTGTGGAAACAAATGGCAATGTGTGAATAATTGAGAAGTCATAAATAATTTTCATTAAGATTAGTTTAATTAAACATGATGAACATGGTCTGCATGTCTACAATTGAATACTTGGGCCCTAATTTTGATGTCGAGCAGAAAGCCATCCGGCAGCTCGTCGAAGGCTTTACACCCAACATCATAGGTTTCTGTCCAACTGCTGTATCATGATACTGGCGATTGGGTGGAAACCCGCAGGGACATTCCGCTCCTCTCCCGACGGGCTCACTGAGCCCGTCGGGGCGGCGGGCAGAATAGTAATCCTAAAATGGCAGTGGAGACAGCCTTGACTCCGCCGTTGGGATTACAATGTCGCTTTCCGCCTACCCTTTCATGGTGGTCCACCATCCATGAAAAGGTATGCAGAAAGTGACTTTGGGGGTCCCAAACATGCCCCCCCCTGCCCCCCGCCATGGGGCCTGCCACATGCTGCAGGGATGTCTGAAAACATCAATTTTTCTATTGCAGTTTGTTCTGCGGCCCTTTTCCGGCCGCAGCACAAGCTGCAATAGAACATTTTTTGTTTTCCTAATACTGCGGGTGAAACCAGCAAATAATACTCAGGCTGATTCCATCCCGCTATGGTGTCGGTCAGGCGCTTGTCCGACAGACATCGTAATAGTACCCTTGATGTTGAATGAGGGTGTATTAGTTGTTTGTTACGACATTTGTTGTATGCTGCACTTGTGTGTGATTATTTCTGCTTGTAATGCATCCTGGGGTCCATAATTGGTTCAAGACTCCTTTCACATTAAAATATAGCTTTAAGCATCGAATTTCCATTTTGTGTAATTTATTTTTCCAAAACATTGCATAACTATACAAATAGAAATTTATGGAACCTAAGCACTCCTCTATAATTACGCTCTACTGACATATTGTCAGAGCCACTGGAATTGTGCCGCTGGGGAATACCAAATTATGCAGGGGGCTGACTAAATCATGCGTCAAGAAAAGGCAAACTCTGCTGCTCATTGTGGACCATTTTGTGGTGGTACTATCTCCTTATTTTGTGGGCATAGGTTTCAACCCATTGCTTCCAGTTAGACACACATATACAGAAATAGGCAGCAGAAAGGTGAAGTCATATCCTGTGAAGGGCCTTGCAGTGCACAGCAACACACGCCTCTCTATTGATAATTTTTGTTTTGTTTGAGCTAGAAGGAAAATGTTTGTTTTTGTGAACATTTGTAGATCATGCATCAGGTGGTGGATTCGTTGGCAAATATGGCAAATCCATAATTATGCCTAAAACCCTGCAGCTGCAAAATCACGTTATCCCGATGGTCCTGCTATATGGTATGGACTTGTAATCTTTTTTTGATGGGTGAATCCAGTCAATTTTATTTGTATGAAGGCCAGAAGCCCAACATATTATTTTTGTTTTTCCCTGGTGTGAGATATCCAGGTTTTGAGAAATCTCCAGACATACGCATATGGGCATCACAGTCATTACAGCCTAAATTTCCTATTGGATACATTTTTATTTGCTCCGTTTTATGCTTGGCCATACATTATTTTTGTGTTATTATTATTAGGCTGAAACTTTACAAAGGTGATAACTCTATTGTGCCAGACAATCACTATTGAATTATGAGCTTGCACAGAAGCCATCTCTGAACATATTCACCTCTTTAGGACCTTAAGAGGGGCTCTTAAGATGTAATGGCAATTTTTTCTTTGAGGAACACCAAATCTTCGTCTGCTTAGTTGAGGGACCATGGTCCATTTCAGGTCAGGTGTATTCTAAGGGTTAGGAAGTTTGTGGATCGTATGTACGTGTATGCTGTAGGTTCACCTCTCGGTGACCTGTGTTAGTGAGAACTGTTAATGAAGGTTCTTGATTTCGGAAACCATTCTACCATTCAAATTCCAGTGGCAGAATCTACTGTTGATTAATCTGTTGTGGCTTCAGTTTGTGATGGTGTATAAACAAGTGGAAAGTGTACTGTGTTCTTTTATATTTTGATAAGTCTGGTTTCTCTTTTTTATGATGTGAAGATGCTATAGGGCTAGTAGAATGTTGTAGTATTGTGTTGCTGTGACTTGTGTATGGGTTGTTGAAGCCTTGAGTTTTTGGAACAGGAATGCTGCATGCGTTTATGTAGCTTGATGCAATAATCATGTTGCTTAAGTTGTGCATGAAGAAAGAAATCAGTTTGATTTAATTTTTAATATATACTTAAAAGACCGTTACGGGGTGAGGATTCAAGTAACACATTGGTGACTACGAATGAATGTCTTTTTAGACATCCTCATTCTAGACATGTTTTTTAGGGCGAGCCTGGGCAGCGCATGGGCTGCTTTGCGAGGCATGCTGTATTTAAATATGTACTTGAAGCCCCGCCCACTCTCCACCCATATTTGTCATTGGCTTGTGTCATTGTCCTTCGTAAATGCTGGCTTCTGATTTATAAATAGGCTTGTTAGTCCCTCCTTAGTACTGCCTTGTCTTCATTTGTAACCTCCCACGAGGACACCCCCTTTTACATGTGTTGTTGCTCTGTAGGCTTTAATTACAGCCTCCAAGCACTGTTTCGTTTATTGGTTTTCGCATGCCTGCTGTTGCAGGCAGGACACGCTCTCTCGCAACAGCTTAATTATTTTTTTTTTTTACATAGCACGGCACGCCACGCTGATAATGGGGGCTGTGCCTTTGCTTTACTTGCCGCGCCAAATGCGGCCACATGTTTTTTTAAAACTATTTAAATTTAAAAAAAATTAAGTGCCCCATGCTGCACTTGCACTTTAATGTTGGACGTGTCCCTTTCCGTAAACTCACTGCCCTTGCTCACTGCACCATCAGGATTTAAGCAAGCCGGGCCGACGACGGCTGAAATGCCAGAAACCGGTCCCCGGAAGCTTGTTTCCTTTCCAGTAAAGAATTGGCTTGGTAGTTTGGTCTGCCCTGTTCCCATGATGCACTGGGCCAGGGACAGACTAATTTGCATATAGCCAGGTTCTGAGCTGGGATGGGGCAGTGAGCTAAATAACGGTGATGGATCAAGCCCTGATCTTTGGACTGGGTAAGAGTGGTCTGCTTAATTCAGACACTCTGTTCATCACCACCCCCTTTTCTGAATCCTTTCCGTAAACGAGCAGAGTCTAAGGAAAGGGGCCTGGCCACCATTAAACTGAAAGGGCGGCATGGGGCGCTTTTACAAAAAAAGCCCCACATAGGTTTGTCAATTTTTTTTTTTTTTGCAGAGTTTTATATAGCGCGAACTAGACCCGAACCAGGTATCAGAGCGCTTTACATAGCACCAGTTACGTTACATGAAGACTCACAATCATTTTTGTTAGGCACGTGGAGATTAAGTGATTTGCCCAGAATCACAGGAGGTTTTGGCGACATTCCCAAGACTCGAACCAGGTTCCTCAGGTCGAGCGCCCTAGCTTGACAAACAAATGCTTTTTTTGGTAAAAGCCCCACATACCTTGCTTTCACTTTAATAGTGGCCACGTCACTTTCTAGACACGGCTCGTCTAAAGAGGGCACAACTAATATTAAAGTTTAAAGCGCCCCCTGGGCGTTTTTACCAACTAGCATTTGTAATGCAGTAGGTGTCAAGTTTACGAAACTCATGTAAATGCGAGACCTATTGCATATGCTTATTTTCATAAAGGAACTGTGCATTTTTTGACTGTTTTTGCTTTCTTTGCCGTTGTCATGTTAATTTGTGAATCGGATTTCATAATACAATATATTGTGTATGTACCAGATTGTGATCTTTGCTGTACTCCACTGTGCCCTATATACATATATATTAGACCTGTCTGCTTTTGGGTAGTCCCTCCTATTCATTATTTATTTTGTCCCCTTTTTGCCCCTCATACCCTTTATATCTTTTTGTGTCCACTGGACTATTTTTATGGAGTTGGCCTGGGGGATAGATGCTCTTTTGCCCTCATAGTTTTTCACCTCAGGCCTAGGTGCCTTTTCTGACTGGAATTCACCCAAGTCTACAAAATGGTGGTCAATAACTGCCACTGCCTAGACTTGACCCATATGATAAAATAGGAGCATTCCAGAACCTTCTGGTCCCTTCTGGACCTTAGAGGGTCAGCCTATATAAGGCGGAATGCTAGGCAGCCATTTTGTTGGTACCCAGTGTTCCATGGGGTGGGACTGGTGTGGCGAGAGGCAAATCTGAGGTGGAGGATAGTGCTTACAGGGAGTAGGATTGACTTGCGGGCCAGCCGTTCTCCTGTACTGACCCATCCCTACCTAGTGCTGACCGACCCCTGCCATCAAAGATCCCACCTGGAAACCCCTGAACAACCCCTTAGTAATTCTAAGGTAAAGGGCCCAGGTGTCTGTGACCGAGGTGTCGCCTTTGAGGGGACGAGAAACCCCCCCCCCCCCCTCAATCCTGCAGGACAATACCTGGAAGTGTCGGGTCTCAACTGAACCCCATCTCTCTGTCTGAAGCAGACTGGACCCTCGTTGAGGTCTCCCTGTGCAGGGATCCAATGAGCTCGTGAGCGCCCTGCCTGGCGCTGGGTTTCCCTGTGGATAACCGAGGAAGGTGGAGCGACGTCTGAGGAAGCTCGACAGAAGAAACGGGCTCGTCAACGAGTGAGAGCAGTGAGTAGGAAGCCGCCGGAGAAGAGCGTCAGAAGAAGTGTCTCCGCGACGTGCAGAGCGCAGGCCCAGTAGCAGTGGGTGAGCGTCAGGAGCAGTGTCTCCCCAACGTGCCGTGCGCAGACCCAGCCGCCGTGTGAGGGGGCGTCGGAAGCGGCGCCTCGGTGACGTGGAGCAGTGCGCAGGTTCGTTGGTGCCGATTGAGAGGAAGGCTGACCCTGTGGAGCGCTGAGGTGAGAAGTGCGGGGCGGTCCCGGCATAGGCGGCTGCTCCGTGGGCTTGCACCCGGTCAGAGAGCCGTCCGGCGAGGAGTGCTGTGGTGAGTGCCTAGCGGAGCCTGGCTCCATTCAAAGCTTACAGCGCTGCCTCCCAGAAGTGTAAACTGCTGAGTAGTCCGGAAAAGACCCGGTGGGGAGTAGAAGATTGACAGTACACTGAACTGGAAAGTAGGGGACATTTTACCAAACACCCCATCGAAACAAAGACCCCTCTGTCAGTCACTAACTGGGCCTTTGATTGAAACGTACTGGGGGAGCCTCGAGCAGAGTTGAGCAGGCGTCCTGAGGGGGAAAATGTACAGATGAAAGCGGAACCTTCTCATGCCAAGTTCCTCTAGGAGAAGTGAATATATGGTTCAATCTAGATGGTAGAGTGAATGATATCTGCTATTTTCTAGAAGATTCAAGGTCTGTGTCATTTGCCTAAAGAAAAGGTGGTAGAGAACTTTGTAGTCAAGGTGAAGGTCCTTTGGGAAAATCCCAGTAGCATATTACCTGTCATTAAGCCTGTCTAGCTGTATCTTCTTTAAGCTGGGTAAAAGTATATGCGTAACTTTTATGAAAGTGTTGAAAAAAAATATAGAACGACCTTGTAATGTGAATTCAAACCTCAAATGTGGAAAGAAGTAAAAGGAGAAACAATGGTGTAAAAAGATAAAGTGAAATGAAACTATTTTTATAAAACAATCCTTATTTTTCCATAATTACCGGTGTAGTGTCATTTTTGAGTGGAATTGCATTGAGTTACTGCTGGGTGGTGTGCAACTTTTACACATGGGCCTCTATTTAGTGACTGTCTTACCCTAGGCCAGGCTACCCTAGGTGACCTGACAACTCTAGGTCCAACAATATATATATATTTTTTTTAAGAGAGAGAATTGCTCACGGAGATCGACGCCAGGGGAGTCAGCAGGGCTATCCAATGCAGGGTTAAGTAGAAAGTTAAAATCCCCCCCTACTCACAAGAGGGTGGGGTCCATCTTTGCAAACTGGGAGTGCAGAGAATGAAAAAATTCAGGGGAGTCAGTGTTAGGAGCGTATATACACACCAGAGCGAAACTGTGACCCATTAGTGACCCCGTGACTATTAGATATCTACCCTCTGAGTCCGATATGACTGAGCAGGGGTGGAAGGGGACCATCTTGTGAATGAGAATGGCCGTGCCCCTAGCGTAGTTACTGAAGTTGGCAAAAGTACCTGTGTGCGCCCCAGCTAGAAGCGAAATGACCAGCGTCAGATTAAGGTAGGTGCGTTTCCTGCCAAAAGGCAATGTCCACATTATGTCGAACAATGTAATGGACTACATGTCGCCTTTTGCGGTTGTCGTTGAGACCCCATACGTTCCAGGACTTCAAGGACAGGCCATCAGGACCCTCAATATTATCCAGCTTAGCCATTTGTTGATCGTAGCGTGAGTGACAAATACAGGCTCCAACATTGAAATTCCAGCCATGACAGTAAACCAAATAGAAGAACACCACAAATGGCAATACAATAGCAACGTTCCCCCCCACACCCACCCTTACTACTAATAGAGCAAGGCAAACCCATGCTAAACCACAGTACGTTGAGTACCAATTGACTTCACAGTAGAACAAAGAAACCCTGAAACGGTACATCCATGCAATTAGAAAAAAAACAAGGTGTACACCATGGGGGGTGGCAACACCACGTCAGCCAACCAGCTTATGAAACATAACTGTTTGGTGGATAACATTATCCCATTACAGTTCTGTAGAATGGAGGGGGAACCGTGTATCAGTGTGTCTCAGTCTCGGAACCAGTGAATAGTTCCATGCTGCGTCAGGGCCCCTGTGTGGAGGAGAAGGCCTACCACCTTCCGCATTCGCCTGTGCAGTGGTCTGCTTGTGTGCACAACAGAATTCCTGTGCCTCAGAGGGGCCATCAAAAATGCGGGATCTGCCGTTCACATCAATTCTCAGTCTGGCGGGATATAACATGCCATACTTCAGACCTATGTTCCTGAGGGTGGCCTTGACCCCAATGTATTTGCGACGGGCCTCTTGAACCATGATGGTAAAGTCTGGGAAGAAGGATACTTTGGAGCCCTGCCATGTCGTGTCCCCGCGTTCCCAGGCCAGGTGTAGTGCATTGTCGCGATCCCGAAAGTTCATGATGTGTGCCATGATAGGGCAGCCCGGATTTGTCCCTGGCCCCAAGGTGCTGTATGTGCGCTCCACAACAAAGCCGGGGTTGAAGGAGTCCTTACCAAACATGTCAGCCTGCAGTGTCTCCACAAAAAGGTCCAGTCGGCCCGTGGCGGTGGATTCCGGTACTCCCAGGATGCGGATGTAGTCGCGGCGACTGCGCACTTCCAGGTCTTCGTTCTTGATCGCCACCTCTTTGAGTATACGCTCCACACGTTCCAACCTCTTAAGGGACTGCGCAGTACAATCCTCTATGTCCGAAATGCTTACCTCCGCCATGTCCAGGCGTCTGTCATGAACCTGGATCTTGGCACCCAGACTTTCGAGATTTTTATCAAGGGCATCAAATCACCCATCCAGAGCTCTAAAGCCAGCCTGCATCTCCTGCAACGGGGAAGAGGAAGGGGTGGCGGGGTCCTCGACACGGTCTGCACTCTGCCCACCATCCGCCATATCCACACATCTTCAGGGAACTTTTCCACCAGCTTTTCGAAGGGGAGGGTCTTCTGCTTCGGATCTTTGTGGCCATTCCGCAATATCACGTAGCAGGGCCTGTGGCAGCGGGACATTTTCTGCGGGCGAGGACGGGAGGAGGACAGGCTAGGGCCAGGAGTTAGCTATGGAAGGAGAGGGCGAATCAGTACGCCAAGCATTGGATATTAATGAAACAGCGTGAGATGTCCAAAGCCAGACTTGTGCCTGGCTCTCCCAGGGTCCTCGTGATTCTGCGAGGAGGTGCGACCGACCAGGGATACCACAATGTCCTGCGTGAGTGGGGGAAGCGTCCGCTGTGATAATTAGCAGGTTTTCAACGTCAGACGGGACAGGTGGTGCAAGTTGAAGCAATCGGGTGAACAGTGCGCCATAGATGATGTCCAAATGGGGACCACGGATCAGATATTCAGTGATTCGTGCAGGGGTGATGGGGCCCCCAGAGGAACCCCTGGGATGTAGATGACAAGCAGTGCAAGGTGGGCACAGACGCTGGGACAAAGGTCTCAGCTCCGTGGAGATCGGACGCCCACAGGATCACTGGTCCACACCAATGCACAATCAAGAAAACAAGGAGCGTGCCCCAAGAGAAAGCACTCCCCATCACAGTCAAGCAGAGCCACCAGGAGCCGACAACCCCGCAAACCACTGCAATGATGAGATGAAACCAATACGGCCACGGGGAGTGGAAAAGGAACAACTGCAGAGCCGGTGGCTGCAGGCGATGAAAGCCTGGAATGGAGCAAACAGTGTGGAGACGATACAGTGCACCGGATCCGCAGCGCGTCGGCTCCAGTCAAGGCCCGCTCCACAGCCGCTGGGATCAGCTCTCTAGAAACGGACGCCTCACACAGCTAATCAGCAGCTAAAATGGGGGTGGTTTCCTGGGCGGCCTAGAAGCAACAGATCGGGCCCAAAGATGGCGAAAGACAGGCAGTGCGTGCCACTGTATATTCCGGTGCAGATAATGATTGTCCCGCTGTGTGTGGGCACCCATGCAGTGCCCCTCTGTCGTAACTGCGTGGGGGAGTGCAGGGTTCCGGTGCGAGTAGAGGCGTGGGCCACGGGTCGGGATATGGCGCCAGTACGCCCTTATCCAAGAGTGTCTGATGCTGCTGAGTGGAGCACCGATATTGGTAGAGCCCCCCAGCTCCAAAGTACAGCAGTAAGCTAGGGTCAGGGGAGGCCACCAGTAACGGGCCTCTCGGCGGGCAGGCCGTTGTCGCTAGTCAAAGCACGGGGCAGCCGGGCGCGGGATTCTTTGGGGGCACCCCCGCCACTTCCCCGCATCCGTGCCAGTAAGCGGCCGGATTGACGCCTCCCTGGCTCGTCCACAGGCCCTGTCCCTGCGAGGCCTAGGAGAAAATGCTGGCGCAACAGAGGGTGCCCGGGCTTGGTCAACGCAACAGCGCCCTGGCAACTGTAGGGGGTGGTCGGAGGGCATCTGGGGGGACCCGCGCCCGGGGCACTCGCCGCTGATGGAGACGTCAGCTTTCAGCAACCAGCCGGTCCGGGCCTCAATGTGTCTGCAAATCGGCTGCAAGATGTTCGACAGAGCTTGTGGCCTGAAGTAGCTCCGCCGGAGCAGTGGTTCTACTGCAATGGGGGCACTGTTCCTCGAGAGGTTGAGATCAGCAGGCTCCCTGCATCTTCTGACGGTAGCGGATGTCGAGCAGGGGATGATCACGGAAGCATTTCAGGGCGATTTAGCCACTAAGCTGGAAAGGCTGGCGGAGTTTCAGTGCCGGGTGGCCATATTGGTCGGCCACGCCCCCCACTGTACCCCATATATAATACCGGCCTCATATTTATATATATTGTTTTTTTGAAGTGGGTTATTAGTTTATATGCTGTGTCCTTTTTCAAATGTACACAGTGGCATGATATATTTTCAGACACAGAGAAGGTAATTGGAGGAATGCTTACAATAAATCTAACCACTGGCAATCTCTTGGGGTAAAGTACCGATGCATCCTTCTTTCATCCACCATGCCACCTTAGTTTTGACTGAGCCATATGGAAATCAGTCTTGCTCTTGCTCCAGTAGGAACAGTCTGGCCCCAACTGCAAAGCCAGGTGCTCCCGGAAATGAAACACAAGCAACCCAAAACCCGTTTTGCCTTGACTTCCAGTGACTTTTTTTTTTCCTTCGGATGATCTTTCTTGTTTCTCCTTTTTTTTGTATACTTTTTTTTAATAAAAGGCTGGAATTAATAATGCGATTCCTAAGCTTTCCCGTTGTGCTGCACTGAAGCCTATTGTGGATCGTATAGGAGGCAGGGGTGTAGTGCTACTGCTGAAATAATATACATTTTAATGTTTTACAAGTCTTCAAAAATCTCATGTTTTTTTTTCTAGTTTTACTTGATTGTAATCCATGGCATTTAAGTCCGTTTTTCATTGGTAATATACTGCAAAGTATTCTACTAAATTTGTAATGTTAAACTTACGTTGACTCTATTTCAACACAAGCAGGGCTCAAGGAATGACTGGGGTAACTATTTCAATCCATAATAATTTTGGTTCCAAAATGTCTATTTAAAGAGTAAAAAATGTTTTTGGACCTAACAGAAGTATTTTAAGGAACATAAAAATAAATTTGTTTCAAAACACATTATTAGCGAAATCCATATGTTATGTTTGCTATTATCTCACTTAAATTAAAAGGTGTATTTCCTACCCTCTCCTGACAGCAACATTAGTTGTGCACCTTCTTGTAACATGGAAGTGAAAACAGGGGTAGACCCGTCAGTAGCTGCAGGTACACCACCACTTACCTGGTGTTCTACACATAAAGACATTGACTTTCCTGAATGTTTTGTGCTGTTTTATTAAATTTTTTAAATAACTATTTGGTGTGGGCGGTTTATCCGATACATCTTTAACCGATTTGGTAATCCAAGCTTAAATTGCATGGATTTAGCTTGATATCTGGTACAACTCCACTAGTATTTTGGCCTTCTATATAGATATGTTAATAGCAGATTGCTTCCTGATTTGTTATTTATTGAAGAATATTTTGGTGAAATTATTTGTTGATTTAAATGCAATTGCCAAGCCATAATGTAAAAAGCTGAGTTTCAAAGAACTGTAACGGTAGGACACCTCAAAACATGAAATGACCTTCATTGAATCACAGCTGACTAGGACAAGCTTTCAAGGACATAGAGCGGATCTATGGCTGTCAAACTGTTTGGCAAGCCAAAGAGTGATTTTGATTTGATTGATGAACCAGAACACTCCCATGAGTTGTTGCATAGTGATTGATTACATAGTTAGATAAGTGGACTGAACTTCAATAATCCACCCTTGACAGGATTGTCACTCTAATAAGTGCCTGAGATTTGAGAAAGCTTAGATCAGACCTGGGAGTCCAGGCAAGCTTTGGTGGCAAGTTATGTTTTTTGTTGTTAAAATATATATTTTTATTTCTGTCGCTAGTCTAAAGTAAAGGTCAACGAATTCATCATCAGTATGGAGTGGTCTTTTTGTTTAAAACAAGAAAAGGCTAGTCTAGTACTCTTAGTAGATCCCTACAGTTCAGAAAATAGTCTCCTCTAGGAGACTATAGAAAAAGAGATCCGCATATTAGGACACAGTAATGCAAGATCCTAGCCCTGACAGAAGCTCACTAGACCTCACTACTGCCAGGGCACATTCATCTCTTTCCAGAGGTCATAATGGGGTGGATGTGGTGAGCCCATCAATAATCATCTTTTTTCGGGGCTAGAGGTTCATGGGGCAGGTCTTAGAGCCTGAGCAGCCTAGAATGATAAAATCCCCAATGGTTATTTCATGTTTTTTTCCTGACCTGTACTCTGTGATGGCACAGTGTGGGAAGAGCGTGGCATCGGAAATTGAGGTTTTTCAGTAGAAAATAACTCCTCTGAGGCTAACTTTGCATTAGGGGGCTAACGGGGATCACAAAAGGTGACATGTTGGGTAAGTCAGGGTCCCAGTGAAATGACAAGTACCAGTTCTTCTCTACTGGAAATTGTATGATTCTGCAGAGAATAGGGAGGTTTAATAACTTCAATGATGAAGAAAAACCAAGGAAGGCACGATTCAAAGGTAAGAGCTGTTTATTCTTGGTCATCCGCTCTCAGAATCCTAGAGATGCCAACATTCTAACTTGAGCTCCCGGGCGTACTACTGGTAAGGGAAGAGGAGGCCAACTTGTACATGAGTGGGTTTCTTCACTGCGACTGAGTCGATGACTTTGATGTTCAGATCTTTCACTCTGTGTATCCGATCGTGCCATTTTTTGTAACTGGCTTGATGTTTCAGAATTTTCCGGTGACTCCCTTTGCTGTTGAACGCCACAGCCTTTCCCCCACCTAACCAGAGGGGGTTCAATTTGGTGCCCGTCTCTCTTCCTCTAAGGGCCACAAAAGATGAGATGCCACTGATAAGATTGGGTGTTGTGTGGTAGGACTGTAGGCAATCTCTGAGGGAATTATCAATGTTAATTAAAGCCATTGGTGAGCACCAGTTGGATGTGATCCTTTATCATGCGGTTTCTCCTTTCCTCTAAGCCATTAGCTTTGGGGCAGTAGAGTGCAGTTTTTTCATGCTTCATGTTTAAGTCCTTGAGGAATGTCCTCATTTCTTCAGAGGTAAACTGCACCCCATTGTCGGTTACAAGGACCACCGGTATCCCTTCGAAAGAGAAGACGGATTTTAAGAACCTAATAAGGTTGTTGGTAGTGGTAGAAGATGTGAATCTTACATTTACCCAATGTGAGGTATAATCTACCAGGGCAAGCATAAATCTTTTTTGGGGTCCTAACATTTCCATGGGGCCAATTATGTCCATGGCGAGTTTCGTCCATGGCACTTCTGGTACTTCAATTGGAGACAAAGGAACTGTAGTAACAAGCCACACCAATGTCAGGTAATAACTTTACTTTATTCAGAGTAAAGTAAACTGTGCCTCCAGCTTGCCAGAGCGGGCTAGAGTCTGTCAACATTCTATTGCAGCCTTCACCCGAAGGTTCTAGGATCAAACCATTGTGTAACAGGGACAGAGGGGGGAAAGAGGGAGAGAGAGAAAGACAGGTGGATTACAATACATCTTCCTCCCTAAAGCAAGAGGAAAGAGAGTAAGGAAAGAAAGATAGGAGGGTGAGAGACACAAGCACCAAAACCAAAAGAACATGTAGGCCTTGCGCCGAAGACCCTTAAGCATATCATAACTTAAATGCAAAACCATGGTAAAGGAACCCAAGTCAACACGTCATATTTCTTGTGCCAGAATGGAGAGTTACGGGATCTGGTTCCTCTCCTACCCCTACCCACTTCTCTACTGGGGCTCTGATAAAGGGACCTTTCCTCTCCTTGGTTGGTAGCTCTTGTGCGGGCATGCACAACTTGGTCTTGGCTCCACATTTTACCATCATTGAGTATGACCACATTTTTCTTGATTTCCCTGATATTCTTGGGAGCCATGAATTTGTCACCTCCCTTATTAAACTTTGCTGGTTTCCTGATGTAGAAACTTTGTCCTGGTTCAAAGCTCCTTTCCTTGGTTCCTTTCTTTGTGTCGTACCACCTCTTATATTTGTCTTGTTTGTTTTTGATTTTCCTGCTGATCTCTTCCTGGTTAACTACAGTCTGTACTTTAGATCCATCCAATTAGGCGATAACTTTGAACCTGCTTTTTTACCTCTTAATAGTTCAAAAGGTGAGAGACCTGTCGTTAAATTTGGTGTAGTATGGTAAGACCATAACATGTCCCTGATGGCATTCTCAACGTCTTTTCCTGACTTGACTGCTAGCTGTATGCACTCCTTCAGCATGCGATTCGCTCTTTCCACCTTTCCATTCGCTCATGGGCAATACAGGGGAGTACGAATGTGCCTTATTGAGTTATCCTTCAGAAACTCCATCATCTCCTCTGAGACTAGTTGTACCCCATTATCAATGATCATGGTTGCTGGGATGCCCTCTCTTGAAAATACCTCCGATAAGAACGAGATAAGAGATTTCGTGTTGATGTTATGCACGAACTTGTGTGAGAGATCCAGTTGGAATAGTAATCGATGAGTACCAAGATGTACCATTCCTGAGGGCCTTTCATATGTAACGGACCAGCTATGTCAAATCCAAGCTTATCCCATGGGGCACATGGAACTTCCACTGGTACCATGGGTGCATGTCTTGTTATTTTAGATTTGTCACTTAAGCTACAAGCGTGACAATCTTTCACTTTCTCTTCCATATCCCGAACCATTGCTGGAAACCAAGATTCAGCTCTTAGTCTGGCTTTACTCAGACTACGGCCTAAATGACCTTCATGTGATAGATCAATTATGTGGTTTCTTAACCCCTCCGGAGGAATCAATTTCCCTGATTTAAGGAGGAACCTTACTTCGACTGATATACAGCCCTTTTGGAATGTAAGGGATGAGCTATCTGCTTCTAGCTCCTTGAATTTGTTTGGACAACGCTTTACGATGTAATTTTTCACCTTCTTTAAACCGTCATCTTGTTCCATATGAGTCTCCCATTGTTCTTTGGTGATTGCCGCTAGATTTACTTCTAAGACCGCTTCATTTTTAATGTTCTCCTCCTCTTCTCCATCCACAGGAGACTGATAAATAATCAGCTACTTTATTTTGTTGTTCTGGAATATATACCATCCTGAAGTTGAACCCTTGAAGTCCCAGCAACCATTTTGCAATGCGTGGGGTCATGCTTTCCATTTCTTTCTTTTAGAACATTGACACCAGAGGTTTGTGGTCCGTATGTACTTCGAAAGGCACTCCCCACACATAGAATCCAAAGTGTTTAATGGCCCAAAACACTGCAAGCGCCTCTTTTTCGACCGTTGAATAGTTGGATTCTGCTCCTGTAAGTGTCCTTGAAGCAAAGGCGACCACTTTCACTGTGTTGTTAACTCGTTGAGCGAGTGTGGCCCCCAACCCCATGTTGCTTGCATCTGTTGAGATTATGGTTTCATTTTCCACATTGAAATTACCTATGAAAGGTGCTTCAATAATAGCTTGCTTTATTTTTGTCAATGCACACTCTTGCTCTTTGCCCCAGCTGAATATATTTTCTTTTTTCTCTGAGCGGTTGAGACATCATTGCAAAGTTCTTGATATATTTGGCCATATACTCCGCTAATCCGAGGAAGGACTGTATGTCCTCTTTACAGGTGGGCGTGGGTGCATCTCTCACCGCATTAACTAGGTCTATCTTCGGCTTGATGCCCTCCTCTGAGATAGTGTGTCCCAGATAGTCCACTGAGCTGACACCAAGTTTACACTTACACTCTTTAGTTGTGAAACCCACCACTCTGAGTTTTTCCAGGACCGTCCTCGCATTTTCGTTGTGCTCTGCCTCACTTGAGCCAAATATCAGGATGTCGTCCTGAAAACACATTGTCTTGTTACAGTCTCTTAGAGCATGTTGCATCACCCTTTGAAAAGCTGAGGCAGACGCCAACCCAAAAAGCATCCATAGAAATTCGAAATTTCCAAACGGTGTTGTGAAGGCTGTCAACGGTTGAGATTCCGGATGTAGCTTTATTTGATAATACGCTGATGATATATCCAGCACGCTAAAAAACTTGGCACCCTGAATGGTACTGAGCATTTCTATATTCGGGGTAGGGGTAATCTGTCAACCAGGATGTTGGCATTCAAGTCCCGCGAGTCCACACAGAGTCTGATGTCCGCCCCCCATCCTTGGTTGTGCTAACGACGGGCGCCAACCATGCTGCACTTTCAATTTCAGTGATGACTCCTTGGTTTACTAATTTCTCTAACTCCAATATCAATGGTTCCCTCATGAGCAAAGGAATTGAGCGTTTTTTATGCACCACTGTCACTGCACCCTTCTTCAAGATTATTCTGTGCATGTAATTCTTCATTGTACCTAGGTTTTCACTAAACACATCCTTAAATTCCTTGACTAATTCTGCCCCTACCCTGGTGGTTCCACCATTAGGACCTGTTCTTTATTACTTGAGTCTAGTGTGATCCCTCCGGTGTTTCCACCCCAGGAGACTTGAACCGTGAGTAGTGACATGCACCTTTCCCACAGCGTTTCTGTTTTTGAACGAAATTCTCATTTTAACCATCCCTTCTAAAGGTATAGGTTCTTTATTGTAACTAGAAGGGCGTATATCTGCTTTCTCTAACTTTAAATTAAGTTTTGAGAATTTTTCATCAAATATCTTCTTTTCTACTAGAGTGAATGGTGAACATGAGTCCGCAAACACTTGAATTTTTTCCCCATCTATACATATATCACATTTGGGATAAATGATATCTTCACAAACATTTTCATCATCTTAGATGTACAAGCCCTGAATGTTCTCACTTTCATGCGATTACAATGACTATGTTATGTAATGATAAATATAATGTTGAGTAAGGATCCACGCGACGAACGAACTTGAAGGACTATTCATTAATGAAGAGATAATTGAATGTATCTGTATTGTTACTTGCTAATTACAAAAAAAAACATTTTCATCATCAATTTGAAAAACATACGTTTGCTCTGTTTCTTCCTCTTTTTCCAAACATTCGATAGCATGAACTTTAGGACTGTACACTTTGCATGCCTTAGAATAATGACCTTTCCTATTACATTTTCTACACATGACATTTCTGGCTGGACACCTCCAATTATTAGCCAAGTGATTTGGGCTCCGCATCTAAAACACTGTAACCCTTCCGTTTTATTGCGTTGTACCTCTTTAACCTTGTCTCCCACCTTACATACTGTGTCTTCATTAGAAGATGTTTTTTTACTCCAATTTACTTTTGCTCTCCCCTTCATGAATTCTCATCTCTTTCATGCACAAAGCGGTGTGTTCTAAGCTTTTTGCTATACTCAATGCTTCATCTAGGTCAGAATAACTCTTCCTGAATCTTTGTATCGTTGGTGCATCTCACCAGTTGGTCCCTGATTAATGAATCTGTTAGGGCCCCAAACTCACAGGTATCAGAGTTGCTGTGGAGACGGACAGTGGAACCCGCGGCTTGTGTCGAGAGTTAGGTGAAGAATTCGTTTGGTGTACACCGGTAGTTGTTTGATTAAGAGCGGGATCTAAACTCTGTGCATTGAAAGCAGGCTTACGGGCAGCCCGCCTCAGAAGCGAATACACCGGGAAGGGTGCCCGAGCCCTTCTGACGCAGAGAATGTTTTCTGGGTTGTAGGACCTAGTGGTAGCTAAAGGAGAAGATCTTAAAGAGACCATATCCAACTGCGCAGAGTTGCTAAAGGCCATAGAGCAGTTTCAGGTACCAGACAACTTGATAGCAGACATGCCAGTGTATTGGTCAGTGCGTGAAGATGTGTACACTGGTTGTTGGAAAGAGATGGTATACAGAGGCATTTCTTAAACTGGCACATGTTCAGCTTGTTATTTATTGGGTTTCAGTTTTTGATTATAATTGTCACAGACCTCGCCCTCTGAAATGTAGACATCCAGAAATGGGTAACCACCTGTGCTTTATAGAGGTGTGCTACTAGTATCTTTGCATCCCCCAGCAGTAAAGATGCCAACATCACACGTGTGAATGAGCTTCCATTTATTTATTCCCTTAAGTACGCCTCTGAAGGCAGTGTGCATTTATATAACAATTTATCACCCGGAGAGATTAAGTGACTTGCATAGAAACACAGGATGTTGTGTGGCGGCGCCTGGACTCGAACCGGGATCCCCAGCGCTTGAGTTAGCCGCTGTGCCACATCCTCTACACTCCGATGTTTATATGTCCGGGAGCTCTTTCCTTCTCCCGGAGGATGATTGATGGAAAAAAGCTTTATTCATTACATAGGCCAAACCAATGCATTACCAGTGCTTGTTAAAAAACTTACTGGACAGAGTTTAATGGGAGGTAAGTTACTGCTCATTCTGTTATGCTAAATTTAAATGGATGCTGGCCCTTTGATCGTGCCAGACATCAAGGCTTGCTTCTTATGGACACTCCTCAGTGGATCTACAGTTTTTCGGTGATAATTGCAGCCACATCATCCCAGGGCATCCACAGGACTAACCAGTTTCCATTAGTAGCAGGGTACCTGGGCCTGGTCACCTCATCAACCCGGACGTCTCTGAACTATAGGGGAGGAGAAATAATTCAAACGTTTTGACAGTCAAGGTGATGGGCCCCGGCTAATGGGTCATTATGTTATTAATGACCTTCTTGGAATTGTACGAGTTTGATTTGGTCGCCCTGCAAGTCTTGGCAGACATGCAGTCGGCACCGATGATGCAAGCTCTCCTGCAAATCCATAGTCCCATTTCGAAGTGAAGATCTTACGTTCAGTTTTGCCCAGCTGGACTGTGTAAGATCATAGTGGTTCCTGGCTGACGTCCTTCCCCAGGGCAACCTTCACACAGGGTTATTTTCTATCTTAATTGATGTCATTCCATATTCAGATAGAGCTCTGACTTGAAAGTATATGCATGGCACTGAAATTAAGTAAAGAAACTATGTTTTCTACTTAATTGTGGCTATCACACCTGACACAAAATCCACTATGTCCTTCATAATTTGCAGATTTAAACAAAATGATTTTCTATCTCAAAGGATTGATGCTAATTGCTTTATTTCAATGTTAAATGTTATTAATGAAGTGAGACTTTTGTATATACAGCATAAATGTGTTTTGAAGTGCCAAAATGGAGAAACAATACTGCCACAGAATGTGTTCCATTATACACATAAATTGCATTTTCTTGCTGCATACTTTGATGAACCCTGCAGCATTGTTTTTTGTCCTAACATTCTGCATAATTTCAGTGGATTTGAGTGCATTGTATCTACAAACAAGCCAGGGAATGAAACGCATTTGTTTTAGAAGTGCAGCGACAGAAAAACTGCAATGGTCTTACCCTGTAATTGGAAACTACCATCTTGCTCTGGATGCAAAATGCCCTTGAAGAGAGAGTCATTCGTAATGGAAAGGGTCTCCATGCACAAAAACAACGTCCTTGCGTAGAAGACTATTAACCAAGAAATGGGGTACTGAGCCTCTTTACGAGGAATTGGGAGTCCTTTTTCTGCTGCTGGAAGTTTGAAAAACATTGAGCATTCTTAAAGGAGTGAACATTGTTGTGTTCGCACTGGAAAACCGGCTACGAAAAAGATAAAATGCATAGTAGCACAGCTAACCGCATCGTTTCAAGAGCTTTCATCCTTAAGGTCAGCTTCAAAGTCAGTTTGCGAAATTAATGGTTATCTTTGGAAATATGAAGTTATTCGGGGAGTTATTCCCGGACCTAAAGTAATTGAGCACTGTTCATAATGTATTTCTTGGCTGTGAATAGTCCTCCTATAATAGTACAGTTGGCTTCTTGCCACCTAATACTCTTCGTGCTGCCTTATTATAGGTTACAAAGAATGACATGCTGCATTACATGAATGCAGTGTACTAGAAAAGCAGCCAGTAATGCCGCACGCCCTATCGGGTTCCAGAGGACGCCTTTTGTGATAGATTTTCAGTTCTGATCCTTTGTACATAAGAGTCTGCTACAATGAGTGGTTGACATATTCTTTACCAGCCTCTTGGAAATAAGTCATATTATTCAGGCTTGGAAGGGGAGTAGAAACCAGGCCGCTTTTTATAGAGCAACTGCACTGATAGTGTCAGGTCTACATATTTGGCTCAATATTCATTGGGGTATTGAAGTTATTTACTCACGTTCTGTTGAATGTATTTGCTCTCAATTTAAACATTTTAATTGATATAAAGACTTTTTTTTTAATAAATTGAAACATTCAGATAAACCTTAGATTTGAGTTGTTTGGGGGTATGGGGATATATAGAAGCTTATGTTCTTTCCTGCATATCTTGTTTATAGTGAAATTGTAGCTCATGGTACTGTTTGTTGTAACGCTGGTTTCTTACTTCAAATAACTACTTACGGTTGTTTTTTTTGGCAGGTGCTAGTAAGCAGAAGTGTGTGAGAACAATACACTTTTTCTTACACCCGCTGGTCTTGACACTGTTGCCTTTTGCAGATGGTTACATTAATTTCTTTTAACACTAGACAAACCAGAGGTTGATTTTGAAAACGTTTGCTGAGAACCCAGCACAAGAACTTCATTTTTGGTGTGGTCTCCCTGCGACTCAGGAGACTCTTGGTCTGCCTCCCAACCAAAGATCTTGAAAGGTGTACAGAATTTTGAAATATGATTATGCCATTTTTCCCGGGGTTCAAAGAGTAGATTGTATCAAAGAACAGAAGATCTAACCCAACATTTATACTAGTATATCTAAGATCAGCTGTATCTGATGTCTGGTCGGTGCCCATAGGCACTGCTGGCCTTTTAAAAACATATACAGCGGTCTGTTATCTCTGCCCTCAAACTGGGTGAGGTGAAGGAGAATGATAATTGCGAGTCTGTGGGGGGGGGTGAATAAAATTTATCTGGGTGTTCAAGGAGGTAATTGTATTTGATGGTTCAAATGATGATATTTTGGGGCTGAAACCCTCTGGCATATAAGCGTGCACACATCCTGACTCTAAAAGAGTTCAGAAACCTACACATATGAGCAGAGCTATGTTGACCTTAGGGCCCAAGAAAGACGTCCGGCTTCACGTTTGTAGAATTCTTTCTCCGAGTTAGCACTTTGTGAGAAGAACCGGATATGGGAAAATATATATATATTATTCCAAACTAAAATTTCAAAATGTTGCCCAGAAAATTATGGCCTTGACTACAGGCCCAAAACACTGAAGAAACATCATACCTTGTGCTAACACTTTACCGCGTTGCACGCGCTGACTTTTTGCAGTTTTATAGATTATGCTGGAGAGTATGTCGAGTGATCAGATTGCAAAAGCAGAAGGAAGCTCCATTGCAATCTCAAATTACAGCAGGGTCATTAATAGTCTGGACGCTTGCTCTAAGCCACCAGTTCTAAAAACATGCAAGTTGCATGGATCTTTACTCCGGGTCCATTTTCCAGTTTAGAAAATGAGGCGCAGATAAGAATTGTTTACCTTTTAGTAGCATATCGGAGACCTTGTAGGATTGCAAAAGCAGAAGTAAGCTCCATTGCAATCTCAAGTTACAGCAGGGTCATTAATAGTCTGGACGCTTGCTCTAAGACAACCAGTTCTAAAAACATGCAAGTTGCATGGATTTTTACTCCGGGTCCATTTTCCAGTTTAGAAAATGAGGCGCAGATAAGAATTGTTTACCTTTTTAGTAGCATATCGGAGACCTTGTAGAACAGTACATGCGAGGTGTGTAAAATAGTAGTCTAAGCCGCGTGCATTACATTTGGTGCAAATGTACATTTAATTGAAGAGTTTTAATCGGAAGAATAGGAGAATAATGTGACCTCCCTATACGGGAAGCATAAAACTTCTTCAGTCTTCCAAAACATTACCCGGGTTAACAGTAGTTCTGGGAGGCAGCTCTACTCCCGGCCTGTAAACCTAGTAGAACCCAAGTTCTTCATAATTCCAGAACAAACTATAAAAAAAACATCAGAGAGGCTAAACAAAATTATTTCAATGTGATTAAAATCAAGATGGGTGTAACAAACTTTTTTGAACACTAAATATGTAAAAGTCAACAAATTCCACCCCCCACCCCCCCAAGTCCGTCCGATTAGCTCCTCCTTTTCAGTTTACAAAAGATCGTAATGACCCCTAAAAGTGAATACTGCTGTGGACCTTTCTTCATTCAGTTTTCTATAACTTTAGACTCATGTTAGACTATCGAAGGTAACAAAGCAGCTTGATGGCTTAATTGGGTAAAACCCTGAAAAATGCACATTTGGCTTTATTAAAGTAAGGTGCCAAGCTGTTGAATCCCATCTAATGATATGCAGATGTTCCGCCCTCTCATTGTGTACAGCATTTATGACCACTTATCCCTAAATGTGAGGGATTAATGCCCATTGTTTCTACACTGCGTTAGATGAGAGCAGGAAAGAGATTGGCGATAGAATAACCTGAGGAGAGGGCAGTGGGCTTACATTAGTAAACTGTTCTACTATTGTCCTAGAAAGGAGAAGGGTCAAGTCTTAATGGCCCCGTCATCTACAAGGTTCTTCCAGGTCTAAGACCTCAAAAGACTTCATAGAAGCAAATAAAGTGTAGATGAATTGTACGAAAAGGTGTGGACATCTGGCAGATAGCCTCTACATGCTCTGGTAGTGAGGCTTGCCCAAGATCGAAAAACCTCAAGTCAGAAGTACCCTAAACCTCCTGGGCTGACCATAATCGGTTCACAAAAAGTGTAAGGGGAAGTGGCCAAAATCTCATGGTAAAACATTTCCAGAACCGAACGTGCCAACCCTAGCAGAAACCAAGGAAACGGAAAAAGCGAATTGTTATGAACATTATAAACATCCAAATGGGAGCATAACATTATCCGCAGTCCTCAGAAATTCAATATAGTCATCCATGGAAAAGATCTGAAATATCTCCTTGCCTTCAGGATCGATTGTGCTCCCCGTCCCTGCAGCCAGCATTGCTGTTACTTAAGAACGGAGTTGGGAAAGCTCTCCCTCATTGGAAGAATACTGAAAGTAAACATTAAATCTAGCGTGGGCATAGGCAGGATGCTGCAGTCCAGAAAGATGAAGCCCACGTGAAAATATAAATCCAAGAATGAAAAAGACAAACTATTATAACCTCCCTAAAAGCAGGCACCCCGAGCAGTGCACGTTGAGTCCCCAGGAATACAGTGGAGTCAGTTGTAATCAATCAATCATAACACTTGTATAGCGCACTACTCACCCGGAAGGGTCTCAAGGCGCTTGGGGGAAGGGGTCCGCTACTGCTCGAACAGCCAGGCCTTGAGTTGTCTCCTGAAGGCGAGATGGTCCTGGGTCAGCCGAAGGTGGATGGGGAGGGAGTTCCATGTCTTGGCCGCCAGGTAGGAGAAGGATCTGCCTCCGGTGGTGGTTCTTCGGATGCGAGGTACGGCGGCGAGGGCGAGGCTAGTAGATCGTAGCTGGCGGGTGGGTGTGTAGAAGGTCAGGCGGTCGTTGAGGTACTTGGGGCCCAGGTCGTGGAGAGACTTGTGTGCGTGGGTGAGGAGCCTGAACGTGATCCTCTTGCTGACGGGGAGCCAGTGCAGGTCCCTCAGGTGGCCGGAGATGTGGCTGCGTCGGGGGATGTCCAGGATGATTCGGGCGGAGGCGTTCTGGATGCGTTGGAGTCTTTTCTGTAGCTTGGCTGTGGTTCCGGCGTAGAGGGTGTTTCCGTAGTCCAGTCGGCTGGTGACGAGTGCCTGAGTGACCGTCTTCCTGGTTTCGGTCGGGATCCATCGGAAGATCTTGCGGAGTTGTAACATTGTGCCTTGGTCTAAAAAGAGCAAAAACTAAACCAGCTACAAAGTTGATGGGGGTCACGGATAACAATCCTCTTCTTGCAGCTTGATATGCGAGCTTCTTGCTCAGCAGTAGTAATGTCCCTCAAGGCAGCCATTTACAGGCGGTGTGCTCACTGCAAATGTTGAGTAAACACCGGCTGTTGTTATCGCATCTGGCCATTATCTGATAGTTACTGCATGGAAAAAACGTTGTGCCCTTTGAACTTAGCACTGCAAGACAGAGCCCGCAAAGCTGATCGGTGTATGCAGAGACAAAAGTCGTGGTATGCTGAGGAAAGTTGTTACTCTGCCCCTGCTTGGCTTTGTCTCGCCTGCCCTGTGATGCCTCCCCGCCCCCTTCCGTGAATTTGAAGCGGCCAACGCGGTCTTGCTGAAAGACCATGGAGGTAGAGACCGGGAAATGCAGAGTGTTGTGTGTGGGGTAGGAGAGGGGGGGGCGAGGTCCTGCCCTTTATAAATCATCAACGTGCATCGGGCCCACACATCTCTCTCCACATACATCGCACAACCCCAGCAGACAGTCCCAGAAACGTAGATCTCACCAAGAACCCTTGCATTGTGTACATACCTCGAACAGCCATTGCTCATACAATACTGAGGAGGGGACACGCACCTATTGCACAGGCGTTACCGACATGCATACTCGGGGAGCTCTTATACTGCACATCCACACCGTGCAGGGACGGTTCGATCCCCAGCTCCGGCGGCAGGTTAGCCCAGCACCATGTGACTCTGGGCAATAGCTCACTTAATCTTCCCGACGGCCCCCAGCGCCTAGAGATCCTTACGGGTGATTGTGCGCTTTACAAATGTGGACTTTACTTTTTACTTTTACACGCATAGGAACAGTCTTTCTGCAACTTGTTGCGTAGACAAATGACTGCAGGAATTGCGCAAGCACTTGATGCGCATGTACACACGTACGCGGAGACAGGCACATAATATGACCGTGGTTTTCGAGATTAAAGACCGAGCTTGACATTATTTCGATTCTGTGGTGTGTTAGCCGACTAGAAAACGGAAGGGTCCATGGGCATGACGATCCGCCTCCATTGATAAGGTCTTGGGCAGTGTTTTGTGTATACAGCTGCTTGCTTGCAGGAACGTGCTAATGAGAAGTTACATAGTGTGCGGTTGTGTAAACTTTTTGATGTGCTTTGCATTTGAAGAGTGGGATATCAAAAATTAAGAGGTGTGTTTAATTCTCGTAAGGACATTTTCGCCGGAGATAGTCAGGGAGCGCAGCACGCTCATTACCTTGGTGTTGGGCTGCGTTTACTGCCACGTTGTTGTTAAAGTGAGAAGTGACCATTATAAATTCACGCTACTCATCACAGCTGCTGTGTGCCTTCCTTATTTAAATATATATCTTTCCTTGTCCGTCCTCTTTATTGTATATGATGTTTTAAAAGCCTGCACCTTAAATTCAGCTCACTTCTCTAGCGATGGTATATCTTCTAGACACGTTGGTTGGTACACGTAGCGCCTGACAGGCTTTAACCTACTTCCGGTTGTGCAGCCTGATTGCTTTTTATTTTATTTCACGCTGACAAATAAAAAAGCAATGTGCAATTTAACATGTTGTAATGCTCGCAGTAGGGTGGTGTGAGTTTCGGTAGTTTCCCTTTCAACTCGTTTATAGGCTGCCACTTTTCACAGCCTTTGTGTAAAGTGTTGTTTTTCACTGCAGGACACACTGACTGGGACTGGCTGCAAGCTGGAGTTCCCAGGATGAACGAAGTGTGAAATCTCCGCACCTCGCAGTGTCTTCTTCCTGACCTTGTAAACCGAGACAAAGGACACGCCTGGCCTAGAAACGTCCTCACCTTGAAAAAACAGAAACTGTAGTCCCACCCCTCATCCCTGGAATCTACCGAATAGCAGTGCTCAGGAAGACTAATATGGTAACCAAGAGGGCTCGTGGAATGTCTAGGTGTCTGGGGCTCCTCTCTCCAACTAAGGAATTACGGCAATAAACTTCCAGTTTCTATGAAGATATTTTCACCCCATTCTGTACTATACGAAATCAGGAGCATTCGGATGAATTCCACTTTACTTTGGTGATTAATGCTGAGCGGCAAGCTTTGAGGATAATCGTATACATCTATCTTCTCCAGTATTACAGAATCTCCTTTTCAGTGTTTGCTTTACATAGCTGTCAAGGTTTCAGATTGCTATGTGTAACATTTTCATAATTTCAGTGTGATTGAGTGACATTTCAACGAGTGTGAGTGACACTTTCTCGTGAGCGAAATCAGGCACTAAAGACGGGGAAACATAATTATCAGAAATCCACCCATTTGAACAACTAGAAACTCTAAATGAACTGCAGCAAAGCATAAGAAATAGTTGCTAAACGACTTTCATTTATCAGACTCTAGCCAAAATTGCACAAAATAGCTACAGCTCTCTGTAAGACGTTCATAATTTAATTCTAATCAGCTGAGTGACACGCAGATTCACTTGACTGCCATTAGTCACGTGATCAGTAAGCAAGGCTGCACTGGAAAGCAGTGATTAAGGTCATAGCTTGGCTGATAGCAAAGTCTCACTGATCTGCCTTGCAGAAGGCTTTCTTTCGAGGAGGGGACAAGCCAGCACTTCGGCTATCAGGGCCGGTTCTAGGATGTGCGAGGCCCTGGGCTAAATGGCAATGTGTGGGCCCCTCTAATATAGATAAGTGGCCCCATGCAAGGAGACCATTCACAGACACTGCGGGACGTCCATTGTCTAGCATTTTTGCGCTCCCAAGGTTTTAACTTTAAGCCCTCTAGCAATTCTCACACCTTCAGCCTGATAGGTGTGAGAATTGCTTGAGGGCTAAAAGTTTAAACTTTGGGGTCTCTAAATGCTGGACAAAGGGCCTCCCGCAGTGTCTGTGAATGTGTCTCCTTGCAATTGGGACAAGAGGAAGTGTCTCCCTCCCCTAGGCCTCCAGACATCATCCCCGAGAGGGGGGCCCCTCCCATGGATCCTATTTGCAAGGCAACACCTTTCTTTAAAATGGATCGCCAGGGAAACAACAGGACACACCACTAGTGAGGGGCCCATGCTGGTGGGCTGAGTGCGAGGCACTGGGCAGCTGCCCATGCTTAGCACCGGCCCTGGCGGCAATGATTCTGCTCAGCCCTGATGGTTGGTATACACGCTGCCATTGAGCCAATTGGGGGGTTTGGGTGAGGTAGCAGCCGCTGGATACCGCTGGAGTGCTGCAAGCAGTGAGCTCTCCCATGAATGCAATGATTGTGTGCGGTGTAGCGAATTTGGGGGGGGGGGTGGGGTCCATCACGGGATGACAGACCACGCTAGAGCCAGTGGTGTGAGCAGCACTGCCATAATTAAATCCATTTCCCAGCAGTGAACTTTGAATTGCGCGGCAGCCAACCCGCTCGCAATGCAAGGGGTGGGAGCCAGACCCTCCTATTGAGTCACATCTGCTCTTTGCACATTCGCAACAGACTGTGTGTACGTTTGCTTTCAATCTGCAAAGGAACATAAGATACCCAGTACTGTACTCTGTAATCCGGTTCTGTGCCTCACTGTCTGTCCCAATCCACACCTGTTTGCCTGATCTCTCATTCGGCTTTCTGTGTTTGTTGGAATGCATGGAATGCATGGAATGCATCCATGGGATGTTAAAGGACAGATAAGTGTCATTGATGGTTCAATGCCAATCATCTGACTTACACTCTGTAGCAATTGGGCACCATGACCCGTCCTCCTGACGTCAGTGAAATCGCTGTGCTGTCGGGTGCCCTTAGTAACTTATTGTTACATTGTAGCACCACTCGGTGCAGCTGAGCTCTAGCAACTGAGCCAGAGAGCCCCCAAGCCTGCTGGGAGCAGCACTCATTTCGCGCTGACACTGCAGCTTGTATGGTGCTTTATTATAGCAGCGCTCCTTGCTTGGCCGCTGAGGAGGCACTATAATGCATGACTGCATTTCAGTGTGGTTATATAATCACCACACTGAAATGCGTTAGTCTAGTGCCTGATGCGTGGTACTTGGCAGGGCTGGCTTTATTTACCTTGTGTGTTCTCTGTTACTTTGATAATTGGGTTAATGCTTCAGCCGAGTGTAGCCTAATGTGCTTGATATGTCCCTGCATCCAGCCATTACTTTATTTTTGCAACCACTGGGCTGATGAGGTCTCTATGCCGAAGCCACTGGTCTTTCAACAGCCTAGCAATAAGACTACTCACCTGAATTTAGGACCTATCAAAAAGTACTTAACACAGCACTATCTTGCTTCCAAATATTGTTGCTTGCTTGTACAGTTTGCATCCTTACAGTGCATACCAGATCAAAAATGTACTCTTAAAATGTTTTAGAAAACGGCATTAAAATGTTAACCGTGGCCATAAATAAATAAATAAATAAATAAAACAATTTAAGTTTTGCTTCTCCTTTTTTTAGGTCTTGTCCATGCAAGTGCTGCTTTGGAGTGACCTCTTGGAATCACTCCGGACGTTTTCAGAAACTTGTGCATGTACTGCACTGTTTCCAATGATCACTCGTGCATGTATGGCGTTTACCTTGCGGGAGCAAGCAGTGGCGCATTCTATTTGCAATTATAGCGCCCGCGCTTTGGAAACAGATGGCACCGCCGCTTGCCCCCTCAAGGTAAACGCTGTACATAGACTGCGCCTCAAAGCCGCAGTAAACGAGGAAGTTGCTCTTACCTTTATGGGGGGCAGAATACGTCTGTTTATACTTTGTTTACATGCGCTAGCCGTTAACTAGAACTAAAGCAATGGATTATTATTTTCCATTTGCTTGCTTACCGTTTTCATTATTTTGCTATGTAGCGTTGCCGCCTTTGTCTCCTCACCTGCATTCCTTACAGCGAGAGCACACTCCACTTCCGGTCTTGTTTTTTTTGGTGTTTTTTGTCTAAGCATATAATGACTGGGACATTTTTCCTAGGGGTAGAGGGGACTGAAATGCTGCCCTTTCCGGAAGTCTTATGCCAGTTTAATGACGTCGTAACTTGCCGAAGCATCTGTCTCTCCATCTGTTTCTTGACAAGGGTTGTTCTTTTTGCAGGCCTATCTGATTGGCTTTCCTCTCCCGCCACAGCCTACCCCAGAAGCAAAGAGGACTGTGGAGATTTATTGATAAGGCGGTAGACGTCGAAGCGGAGGCCGGAAGACTAGGGCAAAGTCACTCCCAGATCCGGCGGTCCTTTCCGTGAGTTCCCTTCTGCATCTACAATATGGACAGGCCGTGTTATGCTCCATGTGTTCGTTTTAAATGCCACTAGCGCCTACGAACGGCCGCTTCAAAGCGTCGTAAATCAGTTTTGACCGGGAGATTGAGGGAGCGGAATATTTTATCGTTGACAATTGAGCATGAAAGGCATACAGTCCTGCTTTCAATCAGACGCCTCGCGTTGCTGTTGGGTGAATGTTAGTTTTTGTTGTTTATCCGAGCAGCCACTACATGCGACTGGCTCTGCCCAACCCAGCTGACCTTTAGGGTAACCTCCTGTCAGGAAACGTGTTGATCTGCAGGCTGTGCTGTTTCCATCGCTTTTTTATCCCGAATGATGCATGCACTATATTTTGAGGCTGGGGGCAGTGGGGGAGGGGGTGTCGAAGGACCAGGGATTGGACATGCGGAGGGGGTGTGCTTGACTGCAGTGATACTGCAGGGAGCTGATTAGCGGCGTGTTTTTAATCCCAAGACCTCTTCGAGGAAGTGCTGCCTGCGCCTACTCCCCACCACTCCCAACCTAAGCATATTCACATGTAAAAGTGAAGTCATCTGCTTCTGTTGGTCGAGAATATAACCATGCCACGTGACGGCGATTAAAATAATTGGGGTCTTCCTTTGAGATCAATCACTTTGTTCCACACATAAGCAGCATCTGCCTGTGACAAAAGACAATAGGGGGGAAAGATGAAGTTGGTAGGGGGGGGTTCTAGTCTGCACCAACTCTGCACAGCCCCTAACTCCAACTTCTCAAAAAACACTCCCAATGCTGCATACCCCCGACTCGGGTGCATAGGGAACTGATACTTTCCTGATTGTTCGTTTTGCAACCACACGTTGACAGTCTAACTTTGCAGGCGGGCTTCTTATTAAAAGGTTTTAGTATTGGCCAACTTGAATGTACTCGTTTTACCAACCGTAGAACGATGAAACACTTACCCAGTCGGATTTCAATCTGTGATCTGCAGTGTGCGCACATACCTCATCTTTCCAGTTGTTGCAACGGAAAAGATCTCCGGATGGTGATGTTGATGGTCGTGCCGCCTGCCCTGAGTGCCAAAACTGTACTGATGTCTGGATCCATCTGTTTTGGATCAGGTTTCAAAGGCGCGTCCCCTACACCCCACTTCCACAAGAGTGCGCGTCGCTTTCACTTTCATGGCTACGCGGCCGCACTGTTTCCTCGTGCAATTTTACAGATTTTCAGTTATTTTGCTACAACTGGATTGTTACCTGGGCCGAGCTGAAAATTATTGATGCTGGCGACCTTAATTGGAGTCAACACTCCTGTAGTGTTCTTTGTCTAAAAGAGCGCTAAGCAAACAAGCATTGGCATAGCCAATAGGTCTAGCTTTTGGGACCTTATAAGTATTTAGTTATGCAGCACAATATCCTTGGCGCAACAACATCAACTGTTGCATGTCTAAACACTTATAAAGCTCCAAAGGCGAGACCTATTGGCTATGCAAATGCTTGTTTTCTTTCAGTGACCCTCTCCTTACCTTTTATTTTCTACATGCCTCCTGTCTGAATACAGTCTATTCTAAGTCATGCGCAAGTTTGCCATAACCTATGTTTCTATATCTGCAAATCGCCCACGCCGCATCTCAAAGATCACAATTTGTCCTTCTTTGAAAGCTATACCCTTCAACCTAGCAATGCTTAATCTCCTGTAGCTCATCTACTAAATTCACCTACCATCTGCATGAACTTGCATAACCCCTACTAACGATAAGACCTAACATAAAAAAGTTTGTAAAATAAATCATGATTTACCCCTACTAATTTCATCCACCACATGATTATGGAGTTCATGCAGGAAATCATATCCTTTAGAGTAGACCAATCCTAATAAATTTCAATAACCACTGAATTGACCATTAGCCTTGCGTTCTGAAACAGCGTACTGCCAGGCATAAAGCCATCCAACACCTCGTTGAGGGTCGTAGGTGCTATATAAATGAAAGTACAATTACAATAGTGTATAGAAAATGTACCAGAAATGCTAGAGATCTGCTGGAGGTCACGGTTGGTTCTCTCAACTTTAACAAAGCAGAAAAAGGTTGAACTTTAAAAATAAGAAGGCAAATTAAGGATGATAGCCAGTGATTTAGGATACCAGAGACAGGGTCAAGTATTGAGTAACTTTAATGTCCTGTGGGAACACAGATGTTAAGGAACTAACCTTGCCATAGCACTTTATGGCCGCTTTGTCCTTTGTGTCTGATGTTTAGCCCTTTGATAGCTGGTGTCAGTGTGTGAATTGGTGTATGATGGCATAGGGCGTGGTGTACATAAGCAGAGGAAGCCCAAAGTAAAGTGTGGTTCTATTAACATTTTTTTTCAATGCAAACGGAAGAGGGATATATAGATATATATATAATATATATTTATATCTATCTATCATATATATATTATATATATCTATATATCCCTCTTCCGTTTGCATTGGAAAA
This sequence comes from Lissotriton helveticus, assembly GCF_964261635.1. Classification (NCBI taxonomy): domain Eukaryota; kingdom Metazoa; phylum Chordata; class Amphibia; order Caudata; family Salamandridae; genus Lissotriton; species Lissotriton helveticus. The sequence continues at coordinate 495,278,648 of NC_136070.1, read as the reverse complement.
AAATGTTAATATAACCACAATTTACTTGTGGCTTCCTCTAATGGATATATATAATATATTTTGTCCCGCAAAAAGCCCTTGAGCTTCAGAGGAGCACACAACGCTGCCTCTAGCTTTCCAGCCTTGCTTGCCTCGCTGTAACTTGCCTCCTGCACACCTTCAATGATTTACCCTTTCTGACGCGTTTCGAGGCTGGAACGCCCTGTAATCATGGAGAGCTGCACAAAGGGGTCAGAAAAGCTGCGCTTTATTGCACATTTATTCATTGAAATGTCGCCGCGGCACATTCAGGACACTGGAATGCTGGTAAATTGAACCTGTGAAAAGCGTTGTCTCAGTGTTCTGTCCTTCTGTGATACATTGCGCTATATTTTTGCCTTTAGTAGGTGAAGGAGCCCAGGTGCACCCAGGAGACAGCGTGCCTCACAGAGAGGAAAAGTTCCTTTCCGAAGCTGTTTCCTCATATATATATATATATATATATATATATATATATATATATATATATATATATATTCACTGAAAAAACCATAGGTTATAGACCATATATAGTTAGGAATTAGCATTTACAAAACCTTGAAAATTCACTGAAAAAACCATAGGTTATAGACCATATATAGTTAGGAATTAGCATTTAAAAAACCTTATTTTACTCACACAAAACCATTGAAATTCCATATATAGTTAGTTGCACTAACTATATATCGCGCACCTGCAATCCACTGCTGATGATGTCACATATTACATCATTCATGACATGGTCAGTGACATCACTGATGACATCACTGATGACATCTCAAATGACATCACTGATGACATCACTGATGACATCTCATTTGACATCAATGACCACATCACTGATGATATCATTCATGTGACAATACAATGCATCTCCTCACATTTTAATATAACCTCTGTTTCACCCAGTGTTAAATACAGAATATAATTTTTGAAACCATTGACACACCAATACTAGTTACTACATACGCACTCACTGATTCCTACGTCTACACACACCTTCACTCATTCACCCATACTATCATTCATACATACAATCACTCATCTTTACAACACTATCATATGCACTCATACACCTATACAGACACTCACAGTCTGCCACTCATCCATGGAGTTACTCACACACCTAGTCAGTCCTGTAAAGAATCAATGACACTTCCATTTTCTTGTCTATACAGTTAAACATAGAGCACCTTACATTTTCAAACATATACTAACACATACTTACCTTGTTATACAATCATTGATACAAGTACACATTGATCTGCACAGAGTCACACACCTCCCAGCCAGCCACACACACACTCAGTCTCCCATACAAATACTTGGACAATCAATCAGTAACCCATATAGTTAATCATATAGCTACTGATCAAAACATGCAGCAGTTTACAGAACAACAGACATAATGATGCACAAATTAAGACACTTTAGTCACTAACCCATGCACTCAGTGAGACACATTTAATCACTCACTCATGCATTCAGTCATGCACCTACTAAATCCTTTGTCCAGACACTTATACTTCCACTCATTCTTCAATATGTAAGACACATTTTAACTTTACAGAAACATACAGTCACTGGATGTTGTCATCAGTGATGTCATCAGTGATGTCATTTGAGATGTCATCAGTGATGTCATCAGTGATGTCACTGACCATGTCATGAATGATGTAATATGTGACATCATCAGCAGTGGATTGCAGGTGCGCGATATATAGTTAGTGCAACTAACTATATATGGAATTTCAATGGTTTTGTGTGAGTAAAATAAGGTTTTTTAAATGCTAATTCCTAACTATATATGGTCTATAACCTATGGTTTTTTCAGTGAATTTTCAAGGTTTTGTAAATGCTAATTCCTAACTATATATGGTCTATAACCTATGGTTTTTTCAGTGAATTTCAATGGTTTTTTAATAGCAAATATCATAAGCTGTCGAATGTCAAGTACGTGGTAAGTGAAAACATTTTCGTGTTTATGCACACTGATCTGCTTTGAATGGTGCCCCCCCCCCCTCATTTCTATTAGGAGTACTCTCTCTTTGCAGATAGTGAAAGGTAGTTAACGCAGGTCTTTGCCCCCATTGTAATCCGTCGTGCCTGCTTCTCTCTCCATTTGATTCATTGTTATCCAAGTATTTACTGTTTTAGAATTAGTTCTCTTTGGTTCATTCTCTATTTACAAACAAACACAGAGTCGCAATACTCTGTTTAGTCTTTGCAGATAACGAAAAATCGTGTAAAAAAAAAGAAAAGGAATCGAGCAAAATCAGTAGGCCACTAATGGGATCTCTTTTTGACCTCGCTAAAATAGAAACATTAGGAACAACCCCTCATGACAAATACAAAACTAGTGAGATGAACTGAACTCCACACAATGATGGCTGCAAAACAGCTCTGCTCCGCCACCCACCCCGCCCAAAATAACGATAAAGAACGGCTGCCATGATTGGTTGCGGAATGACCACGACGGAGCTACGAAATGGTGCTGCTCTCATGCTAACCCCAGCTTCAGTCTGAAACATCCAGAAACACTGTAGACTACCAATTCGATCAGTTCCGGTAGCGCCCCAATGTAACCCGGTAGAGAAGAACTAGCCCTCCCCTCTTTGACTGATGGTTCTTGTTGCCTGTCCCTTCTGTTGTCATTTAACAGAACTATTTAGCCTGCTGAAAGGGGTTGTGTTCCGACCGCTGGTTGGTGGAGACATTTTGACTATATTCTGTACCTGCGTTGTCGCGTAATGCGTCATATGACGCGCCGCGTTAGCGCATCCGGAAGTCATCCGGGGCGCGCAGCGCGTAACGTAAGCATAACAAGTCATGTGACTTGTTAATAAAACTTTTCATTGGTTCATTTTACTTTTCTTATTGTAATGATGAAAGGCTTGATCATATGACCTAAAAATTACGCTTTTCATTACTTCCGAACATTATTTTTTCTTAAATATATGTTATAATGTTCCAGGCTAATGTACTTTCCCGGAAATTTTACAACTGTCCTGCAAGTAAAATATATTCTTTTTTCGAGAAAAAGAGCGTTTCTTCGTCCCATGACGGAGCCGTTGAGCAAAAGAGGGTCGACCTGCTGTCTTAGTCGCCGATACGCCTGAATATGAGATTCTTATCGATCACTTTATGTTGCAGGAATAGAAAACACAACAGCCCTTGACCATTTATCTTTACTGCGTTCCTTCGTATTATACCTTTTACCCTTCATGTAATTGGTCTGCTTTATTTCACTTGCCTTTTAATGATTCTAAAACAGTGACTATTATTAAAAACTTTACCAATGTATATACTACTACCATGTTTTCTTTTAAAAACCTTTATTGTGAAAATTTCATTATACAAATACGAGCCTATAACCACGTGGGCCGGCCACGGAGCAAACTGTAATCGTATATGATAAATAGACATTTACACTGTAGAGGAACGTAACGGGCGGGCCATTAGGTTGCAAGAACTAAGGTGTCTAACAGTTACGGAATCGGTGGACGTACATTTTATAATTAAAATACGACAGGGCCAGTTACAATAAAATTATCTAGATATACATTTGCGGGCAAGTACCATGGGTGACGTTAATTCGAACTTTCAACAGTACAGTAATCAATAACACATCAGAACTTAATATCAATAGGGATGTCGAAATATTCAATCAATTCTCGTCCCCGCCCGCCATGTGCTTCAAAACTGCATACGTATCTCGTGATTTCAAGGTTCTGCAACCAGTACACAACAAGGAGTTACGAGTCCCATTTATTCTGGCGCCATTTTGGGCGAGGACGGGCAGGTCCAGGATATAGTCAAAATGTCTCTACCAACCATCGACTATGATGATGTTCATATGCTGTATTTATTAGAGTAACACTCAGATGTCCACATGAAATAAATTTGCCACAATCTAAACATGTCATTTTAATCTTTCCAAATTTCTTCTAAATATTTGGGACCGTTTCCCTTGCCTCTGAAGCTCTCAGTGCCACTTCTTTGATGAATGTACTAGCAGGTCAGGGGTTCTCCTCCAAATCTCTCTTTTATGCAGCACTATAATTAATTGTTGCCACCTCTCCATATGACGATGCATGGTATAGTTACCACAACTATATTTTTTTTCGGTTCCTCTAGAGAGTTCATCGTGGCAGATGAAGCGTGTAACGTACCGGGCATTTACCTTTTTTTGCATGTACAGGAAAGGAAAAAAAAATCGAGCGTCCGAGTTCTAAGGTGTCCCAGGGCCATTTTAGTGGACCAGGCCCAAATCCAAAGAACAGGCCGCCATTTTGAGAGTCCTGTTGCAGCCGCCTGTCGCTGTAGCATCAAGAGCAGCCGAAACTCAGCTGAATGGCAACTGAAACGGTAAAGGGGCGCCCCACTACAGCAGACGAGCCAGGCCCAAATCCAAAGAACTGCTATCTCACAGGCTAATGGGGCGACCCACGCCGAGTTTCAGCATTGTAGGATGACCACACAAGTACAGCAACTTGCTAGACATCACCTCGGTGCCATCCGGATCTCGGCGCCCCACTGCAGATGAAGTGCCTCTCAACTATGAAACCACCACGGTGACATCCGGATCTTGGCGCGTTGTGCTGCCTTCGGCCTATTCGCACATCGGTCCGCTACTGACGCCATCTCACAGGCTAATGGGGCGACCCACGCCGAGTTTCAGCATTGTAGGATGACCACACCAGTACAGCAACTTGCTAGACATCACCTCGGTGCCATCCGGATCTCGGCGCCCCACTGCAGATGAAGTGCCTCTCAACTATGAAACCACCACGGTGACATCCGGATCTTGGCGCGTTGTGCTGCCTTCGGCCTATTCGCACATCGGTCCGCTACTGACGCCATCTCACAGGCTAATGGGGCGACCCACGCCGAGTTTCAGCATTGTAGGATGACCACACCAGTACAGCAACTTGCTAGACATCACCTCGGTGCCATCCGGATCTCGGCGCCCCACTGCAGATGAAGTGCCTCTCAACTATGAAACCACCACGGTGACATCCGGATCTTGGCGCGTTGTGCTGCCTTCGGCCTATTCGCACATCGGTCCGCTACTGACGCCATCTCACAGGCTAATGGGGTGACCCACGCCGAGTTTCAGCATTGTAGGATGACCACACCAACTTGCTAGACATCACCTCAGTGCCATCCGAATCTTGGCATCTCAACGCCTAGTGGTATCTTCCATACAAAAAATATTGTTACGCTGCCTTTGGCCCCATTCGCACATCAGTCCGCAACTTAGACATCACCTCGGTGCCATCCGGATCTTGGCATCTCAGCGCCTTGTGGTGTCAGTCAGAAAATATTGTTGTGCTGCCTTCGGCCTATTCGCACATCGGTCCGCTACTGACGCCATCTCACAGGCCAACGGGGCGCCCCACGCCGACTTTCAGCATTGTAGGATGGCCACACCAGTACCACAACTTGCAAGACACCACCTCGGTGCCATCCGGATCTTGGCATCTCAGCGCCTTGTGGTCTCTTCTACACCGGAAATATAGTAGAAAATATTGTTGCGCTGCCTTTGACCCCATTCACACATCAGTCCGCTACTGACACCATCTCACAGGCCAACGGGGCGCCCCACGCCGACTTTCAACATTGTAGGATGGCCACAGAAGTGCGACAACTTACTAGACACCACCTCGGTGCCATCCGGATCTTGGCGCGTTGTGCTGCCTTCGGCCTATTCGCACATCGGTCCGCTACTGACGCAAACTCACAGGCCAACGGGGCGCCCCACGCCGACTTTCAGCATTGTAGGATGGCCACACCAGTGCGGCAACTTCCTACACACCACCTCGGTGCCATCCGGATCTTGGCGCGTAGTGAAGCTGCAGCAGCTGCAAATAAGCTTCAGACAGTGTTACAACCGCTGCTCAGAACTCTCAACTATGACACCACCTCGATGCCATCCGGATCTTGGCGCGTTGTATTGCCTTCGGCCTATTCGCACATCGGTCCGCTACTGACGCCGCCTCACGTGCCAACGTATTTTCTCCGCATTTTATACCCTATGCCGCATAACAGGTCATGTGACTTGTTTATAAAACTTTTCATTGGTTCATTTTACTTTTGGTTTCCTAATGATGGAAGGCTTGATCATATGACCTAAAAACAACACTTTTCATTGGATGAAAACTTTTTTTTTCCCCCAAACGATGAAAGCCCCACCTTGTTTCTGGATGTTTCAGACTGAAGCTGGCGTCACCATGAGAGCACCACCATCTCGTAGCTCCGTCGTGGTCATTCCGCGAGCAATCATGGCAGCCGCTCCCCACCAGAAGCCTGCAGGAGTCGGGGCCCCCAAAACTTTTGATGAATTCTCAAGGCGGAGGGGACGCTTTCGAGAATGGGGTCCAAGACCTAGCAGACAAGCGTCCGATTTCCAAGGTGTCCCAGGGCCATTTCAGTGGACCAGGCCCAAAAAGGAAACAGCCTGCCGCCATTTTGAGAGTCCTGTGACAGCCGCCTATCGCTGCACCGCAAGAGTGGGCGCAACTCAGCTGAATGGCGGATTTTGACACAGTGGACCAAAAGCGGACGGAATGGCAACTGAAACGGTAAAGGGGCGCCCCACTACAACAGACGAGACTCCACCTGGAGAGGCCCGTTCACGCCGCCTCCCCCGGGGCGCTCCACGCCGTTATTCGGAGCAGCATTGTAGGATACCAAAACCAGTGCGGCAACTTACTGGACATCACCTTGGTGCCATCGTTCTGCTGCCTTGGAACTATTCGCACAACAGTTTGCTACTGATGACCCACCCCCCGCGACGCCCCACGCCGTTATTTGCTGGGTGGCAACTTACTAGACATCACTTTTGTGTCATCTAGATTTCGGCGCGTTCTGCTGCCTTGGAACTATTCGCACAACAGTTTGCTACTGATCACCCACCCCCCGCGACGCCCCACGCCGGAAATCTGGACGTTGTGCTGCGTTGGGACTATTCGCACAGCCGACCGCTACTTCGTTGTTTTTCTCTAAAAATGTTTATATGTTATTACTATTTTTGTTTTCTTGTATATATTTATAAATTATTAAAGTTTTATAATCTTACTACTTTGTCGGAGTGCTATATATTTTTAATGTGACACATAATTGTAAAAACTTTGATGTACAAAGAGTCATCCCTGGAATCTTCCGCTTCACGCTCGGTCCCCTCCCCAATCACAATACAGAATGGTTTTCAGATAATAGCAACGCTTCTGCTGTGACGGATCTCATCGAGTGTGGGCCTTGATCTACTATAACTCCTTTGAAGACGGGTGATTCTTTACAGCTGTGGCCATAAACTACATCTGCAGGGCTAGCTGATAGCCTAGGACCGGCCTGGACAATCGGACACAGAGGAAAAGGAGTGTCAGAGGGTGCGGTAGTGAATAGGGCGAAAGGGAGGTGTCGGGCGGGCACAGGGTGTGATTCTCAGGGAAGAACAGCGCAGATGGGGGGAGGTTTATTACCCATGCATAAAACAGAGAGCGGGGGTGACCACTGCCTGGGGGAGATGCTTGCGAGGGTGGGGAGCCATGCTAAGGATCGACAGCGTTCACAGAGTGGATCTGGTCAAGGCATCTAAAATGGCTGCCGTGCACGACAAAAGTGTGGCATTTGAAAAAAGACAAGATGGCGCACACAATGTTTTTCAACAATTCCTGATTTCCTTCGAATCGAACGTTAACAGACGTTGGGGCATATTACCAAAGTTAAGCGATATTTATCCCTAACGATGCATTGCAAAGATTTTTTTACCGTCAGAAATTATCGCAGATAAACCTTGCTATTATCAAGGTTTATCGCAAATACGATAAAAAACGAGCGCAATGCATTAATGTCGCTGAAAACTCCGCGATATTCATGCATTACCGAGCTAATGCTCTTAGCCATGTTATCCACCTCCCATTGGATAACATGGCTAAGAACTGCTCAGGGCAGCTGTTACTTTTTGGAGATATTCGCGCTTATCTCGAATATTTCCAAAAGTTGATAATAGGAGATAGCGATGTTAGCGACTGTTTCCAGTCGCTAACATCTTGGCATGCCCACTTTGCATGTCATTAGTGATAAATATCACTCACATGCAAAGTGGGACCCAAGATGGTCGCTATCTCCTACTAGCCGTCGCTAACTGGTGTTAGCAACAGCTAGGTAATACACATATAATTTTATCTCCGCGAAGCGGAGCGCTGTTACAGATATATATCTTGTTTTTGAACGTTAATTTCTCAAAATGCACTGAAGCACATATATTGAGACATAGCAAAGGCACATCGGGCTACCAGTCCCTAATATTTTACCAAGTTTCGTGCAAATCCATTCAGCCGTTCGATTATTATTATTATTATTTTTTTTTGCCCCGCGGGGCCCTTTTAAAACCTCCACATCAAACCTAGGGGGTCAGCGAGGATCTACTATGCCCCCTTATGGTCATCAGCCGTTCGATTATTATTATTATTTTTTTTTTTGCCCCGCGGGGCCCTTTTAAAACCTCCACATCAAACCTAGGGGGTCAGCGAGGATCTACTATGCCCCCTTATAGTTATTTCCCCCTTTGTTTTGACCTCCTCTTGTCTCTCGATCCTACCGAGAGACAAGATGGCGGCCGCTACGGACTGTTTGGAATGTTGACAGACGCCGGAGAACCAATCAGCTTCGCTTCACAAAGCTCCGTTGCGCGAAAAGTCCGCGAACCAGAGCGCTAACCGGTCCGCTGTTACAGATATATATCTTTTTTTAAACGTTAATTTCTCAAAATCCACTGGAGCACATATATTGAGACCTACAAAAGGCACATCGGGCTACCAGTCCCTACAATTTTGCCAAGTTTCGTGCAAATCCATTCAGCCGTTCGGGCTAAAAGTGAGGCCAACCGCCCTATGGAAAACTCAATGTTAAAAACACGTTTTGGGACCCCCCTTTTTTCTCGGCCCCCACTGGACGAACCCCCCCCAAATTCCGTCCACAAACGCCAAAGTTATTAGACATAGAATTTTCAAAAAACCCATAGAGAAAAAATCCTAACTATATATACCTACTGGCGACCGCCAGTAGGTAATATATATATATATATATATATATATATATATATATATATATAATTTCTGGATGTGCTAGTCACCATTCATGAACACAAAATTACAACTGATCTGTACCACAAGCCTACAGATGCTCATTTGTATCTAAACTGGACTTCATGTCACCCTCATCACACTAAACTGAGCATCATCTACAGCCAAGCACTGAGAATAAGACGCATCTGCAGCAATGAGGAAACCTGTAAAGACCATCTACAGGAGCTTGCTACATTATTTAGAAGGCGAGGCTATCCTCTGCATATCATACAGCAACAAATTGACAAGTCTTTGCAGTTACCCAGAGAAGCACTTATTTGGAATACCAACGCCAGAAACAAAAGCGACAGAACTCCATTTGTAGTTGACTATCATCCATCAGCTCCCAACTACAGAAATATAATGCAAAAAACATTTCCCTTACTGTCCACTTGTGAAAAATTGCAAAAGGTTTTTCCAAAACCGCCAGTCATTGCTTACCGCAGAGCTCCAAATTTACGATCTCTTATTGTGAGAGCAGAACTTAAGCAAGCTGGAACAAATGCAGGGGTTCATTGCTGTGACTCTAAAAGGTGCATCACGTGTGAATACCTTTTACAAACATCATCAGTTACTAGTTACGTTACCAGAAGGACCTATGCAATAAGACAGCATCTTACATGTCGCTCAACATGCATTATTTATGTGATTCAGTGCCAACGACAAAGCTGTAAAAAACAATATGTAGGCCAAACAATGAATGACCTCCGCACAAGAATCAGGAACCACAAATCAGCCATAATTAATAAGAAAATTGACCAGCCTGTAGCCAATCATTTTAACCTTGTGGATCATTCACTATCAGATTTGAAGATTTTCCCCGTGGAACATGTCTCAAAGGAAGAACTACTGGACTCCAAGGAAAACTTCTGGATGTACCGTTTAAAATCATTGCATCCAGATGGACTGAACATTACTGACAACACATCCTGATTACTGCATATCTCAAGAACTCTCAGGACTGCATTGATTCCACATTCCAAATGGAATCTTCACTCATGATGCTTTTTGAAAATTCCGCTGTGTCATCTGTGCAGCCACTGAGCTTACCATCTTGAAACTACCTGAGGAAGGCGGAAGCTGAAACGTTGTAGTGGAAATATATTTTTGTTCTTTGGTGAATATATCTGTTTGAGTCACTTCTTTCTTGGATATTTTATTTCTTTGTGACTCATTGTATCCTTTGGGATCCAGATTTTTGCGCTGGCTGTTGTTTTCTTGTGATCCTTCATCTTCAAGTGTGTGTGTATATATATATATATATATATAGTGTGTATATGTATGTATATATATATATGTATGTGTATGTATGTATGTATGTATGTGTATGTATATATGTATATATATATATATATATATATATAACGCTCAAAGTCCTTTCCCTCAAAAAAGGAACAACAGCACTCTGGGGGGTGGAAAATCTCAGCGGTCTTTTAATGAAAAGTCGACAAACGCGTTTCGGCGCTAGCCTTCGTCAGTGTCAATGACACTAAGCACATGACTCAAATTTAAAACTCCATCACGGTTACAGACCTAAGCAAAGGACTAGCCCAAAGTTTAAATGCAAACGCCATCTTGTAACGTATAGAGTGCAATACATAACATATGCATCTGCACCCCATGCAAGAAACTAATACAGTACATCGGTGGAAAAACAAAATGGTATGGGCATAAAATGATAAATATACAAAATCTAATGTAACAACATCTAGCCGTGGATCGGCATAGGTCCTTTGACAAGCAGTCTGTCCCTGTAGGAGTAAGGCATGGATCAACAAGACAATCATTAAGAGCAAATACATAAATATACACATATAAATTATAGTGAATGGCCATCCTAATTCTGATATTTCTACATCCTGCGCTCCTATGAGCCAGCAAAAGGTTGGTGACCATTACATACCACATCCTAAGCATAACAGGGTTAATCCATAAACCCCTACAACCATCTCATCCATATAAGAAAGATAAAATGAAAAGAAAAAAAAAGGGGAAAATAAAGAAGAAGAGGGGGGAGGGGAAAAAGAAAAGGGGGAAGGGAAGGCGGGGGGAAAAAAAGGAAAAGAGAAAAAAGGATAAGAAGAACCAATGGAAGAGATGGAAATAATTCAATATATGTATATACACAATTATTAGAGAAGCGACTGAGTAAACTGTGTGTGGTCATAACAAAAATCATCATCATGAAACATACTAATTCATCATACTAAGGTCGTCTTACAGATATATCCTAAACACTAAACATGAGCTACAACTGTCATACTGCTATTTCCCCATTGAGTACATTACTTTCCTAAATGGACGGCCATTTCCTCCCCACTTTTAAGACCCCCAGGATGCTTGGTAGCTAAATCGATAATGTACCTCGATTCCAGCCGTCTGAGTCGTCTTAGCTTGTCTCCACCTCTGATGTTACTGGGTATACAGTCCAGCCCAAAGTATTGCAGTTTGCTACGGTCTTTATTATGGTACTCGGCAAAATGCCGGGCTACAGGGTAGGAGGAGAACCACCTTGTCAATGGCCCTAAGATGTTCTAACACCCTCAATTTCAGTTGATTGATGGTGCTCCCGATGTAGCGGAGGCCACACGGGCACACCAAACAATACACTGCGTAAACAGTGCTGCAAGTCAACAATTTCTGGATTACCGTAGACCTACCCGTCACCTGATTTTCATACAAAAGGACTCTCTTACTGACTGCGCAGGCTTTACAGTGCCACATGGATAAAATCCACTCATGTCCTTAAGTGTATTAGGCCTGACAGTGGGTTTGTCAAAATGGCTACGGACCAACATATCCCCTAATGATCTACTTTTGCTAAAGGTCACCAGAGGGTATGGGGGCAAGTCCCCCCTCAGCATACTGTCTGTGCGCAGGATGTGCCAGTTCTTACGCATCATGGCCTTGAGGTGATTGGCTCCAGAAGAATAGGGTGTGATCATCCTGAATTTACTCTTTTCTGTAGTAGTATTCATAGTTGGCTGTTCCTTCTCTTTCTTTTGAGCAGTTCAGCCCTTGGAATTTTCCTGACTCTCATAAATATATATATATCTACAGTCCGGATGATGCTACATGCTTTTTTATATACAAAGTTGGCCGCCATGCTCGCAGGTTTTTTGTGTGTGTGTGTGTGTGTGCTCGTGTGTGCGCTCGTGTGTGTGTGTGTGCTCGTGTGTGCGCTCGTGTGTGCGCTCGTGTGTGCGCTCGTGTGTGTGCTCGTGTGTGTGTGTGTGTGCGCTCGTGTGTGTGTGTGTGTGTGCGCTCGTGTGTGTGTGTGTGTGTGCGCTCGTGTGTGTGTGTGCGCTCGTGTGTGTGTGTGCGCTCGTGTGTGTGTGTGCGCTTGTGTGTGTGTGTGCTCGCGCTCAGAGGAAGCCACAAGTACATTGTGGTTATATTAACATTTTTTCCCCAATACAAACGGAAGAGGGAAATGTTAATATAACCACAACTTACTTGTGGCTTCCTCTAATATATATATATTCTATATCTCGTTTCCTTTTGAAGGGAAAGGCCAACACCCATCCTGAGTTAGTGCTCAATGTGCCACTTCACTGTACTATTTTCAGTTTTGGAATATTTAGGAGCAGGATCACATTTTTAATATAACTTTTAGCCATGCTACGGAGCAGCTACAGTGTTCTACCACATGGCTAAAACACATTGTCAGAGCTAATAGCGCTTGCATTGGCGTGACCTCTTGACTTTGCCAATGCTTACTTCTTTTGTACAGGTCACAGCTGTAGCACTTGATCCAAAGCCCTAGGTTTGCTACCCCCCGCCCCCAGTACAGCAACTTCCAGACTATTGCAATCTGCTTTGGGTGGGTGGGGGGTGGCGGGAATTAAAGCCAAAGTTTTGGTGACTGGTTCAAAAACTAAGGTCGAAAGCAGCTTGGGTAGTGGCATGTACCAGCCTGTCAATGACATGTGATTTCCTAAGGAGGCTCATCAGACTCCCTGAGTGAGGTTGAAGTGATTTTCTTTGCTAATCCTTGGATGGAAACAAAGGCTGCAGATGGGCACATGATCTGAATTGAGTGTCAATTTAGCTTCCTACCTGGGCAGGAGAGTCCCCTTCTGTCTGGGCAGATCTACAGGTAGAGAGCCGCCAAGTAGTACAACCAGTTTAAGTGAGTCTTTTTGTGTTTAGTCATGGCTGTGGTAAAAAAATCGGAACAGTAGCCAGAAACCAGAAGAGTGAAACTGCTAAGTGATTTCTGATTCTCTTCTGCAGTGTGTCATTGAGGAATAAAAGCCAGAAAGGACTGACTGTCTGCTGGGGTGCAATGTGCTTCTTGACACAATATGTGCTCATTGAAGATGCCAGTGGTAATGCACCTGGTCTTCATGCAGATTGCACATTTCCCCCACCCACCCACCCAAAACCTGCTATATTACACACACCCTATTTGTTGCAAATCTGGCGATTGAAAAACTCCAGTTAATGGAGTTGAGCAGATTTAAAATAGATAGGTTTTGTAGATTGCTCTCCAGGAGTAACTAGCATTCATCAGCTATCATCAGTCCTTATCCCTGCTGCCTGATGTTTGGGCAGCAGCGTCTTCTCCAACTTGCCTTGCACTCATTGGGTGGAACCTCAAAATATAGAAAATACTCTGGCCATACAGATAATCAAGCGCGCTGGGAAAAGTTCTTTGGGGAAGGCTTTAAATAGGCTGCCCGCCACTTGCAGGCAATTTCTTTCTAACAGTACCAGAATTGAAAGAAACAAGTATTTGCAATGCAAAAGGTCTCGCATTTACGCGAGTTTAAGCTATTGGCATTGTAAATGACAATGCCTTTTATTTATATTTTAAAAACAAAAATAAAAGGCATTGTTATTTGCAATGTGAAGATCTCAAACTTGTGTAAATGCGTGACCTATTGCATTGCAAATGCTTGTTCTTTTTGCAATGCATTTACACTTTTAATAAACCTTCATAGTTTCAATTTTAATTATTTTCAGTCTTCATTGCGACGCCTAATGTGCTTTACGACTAATTCTGAGGTGTTATTTGGTATTAAATTTCCATATTGACCAAGTCCAGTTGTGGAGCAACAAACTGCTTAAAGGATTAACACCTCTTCATCAATAGTGTTAACGATTGAAAACCACAGTATAAGCACTACATCTGTATCAAAGCAGTCTGCATAAGAAAGACGTGTCTAAAGCATCGACAGCACACAGTCAAGTCATATGCATCTACTTCCCCTTGCTTGAACTGAGTAAATATAATAAGTCCAGATACTCCCTGTGAAACGTGCTAACGTCCTCTTCAAATAGAAAACCCAAATACATATTATTTCTCTTCCCAGTATTCGAAGTATCTAATATGCCCTGAATACAGTCACATATCTCCTCATTAATCGAAGATTAGTTAGCATTCCTGGGGAGGAGTGGTAGTAGAGCAACGTAAGAGCTAGCAAGCAAAGAACCACACCTGCACAAGTCCTCTAGAGCCTGAATAAGTGAAGAGTCTGTGGTTGGGCTCCTGTAGCACACGATCTTCCTACCATTGGAAGCCTTACACCCACCAATAAACTAGCCCCGGTCACCAACCGTCTTCCAGCCTGTCGATGCTGTTGCTGTACGCCGGCATTAGTTGGGCTGCCCCCTCCCTGTGTCAGCAAATTGTGCCGTTCGTTTAACTGTGACGCAGTAGACTCCCTCTGCCTTCCCGCAGATCAGGCACTGAGGGCCGGGATTTCAACCGCTCAGTCCGGGGGTGAGTGTACAACGGTTCCGCTCCCATCCCAGCAAGTGGCGGGTTCTAGGGAGGGTGCGCGTCTTTTACCGTGCCAGCCACTCAGACCCCAACCGCCACATCACAAGAATCGCAAGAGTCCCGGCGCGTGGCTGCTCCTCCCCGCCTCAAGACCCGCCCCGCCTCAAGCCCCGCCCACGGAATCCCTGCTGCCAGGTCGTGTGAGCGCCTGCACCCGTTGGAGCGGCTATGGAGGAAGAAGACGAGTTGATGGAAGAGATGATGCTGGCCGTGGCAGAGATCCCTGTGAGTATCATGGCACCTTGGGGAAGGAGGGTTAGGTGCGCCTGGCATGGGTAGGAACTCAAACGTTTTTCGTGCCGAATTGGCCCTCAGCCTTCTTACAACCATTTGTCCCCCCCCATAACTGCCTGTGATCTGCGGCATTGTGGACTGTCCTCAGGGAGCATTGTTAGCCCTGCCTCCTCCGCAGTATTCTGCAGGATATTGTTTTCTTTCTGCCCTGGGGGATGATTTTAAGCAGCGATAAGCAGTGGTAGATAAGCCTGTCAACTTCTTAGTTATCGGGTTGAAAACTGTAATGCGATGTGCATAAATTTCAAACATTTATTTTGATGCAAAGTTATTGCGCTTTGGCAAAACTTGGTATCTTCAAAATCATGGAAAATAAACTCTTGGTCCCCTTGCTGCCGGAAGTTCCATCAGTCGTGGTCTCTGTGCACGTGCCTGCCTCTTAAAAACATTTTTTTTTAAAAGTGCAAACACAGCCTTTGCGCTTTTAAAACCAGCGCTCGCCAGGCAGCCACTGTTTATTTTTACATTGCGCTTTCACTTTAAAGTGAAAGCGAGATTCCAAAATAAACACATGGCGCCATGTCTCCTTTTTTGTCCGGCCCATCCGGACTGGATCGCACAGCTTGTTTACATAACACGCCTCCTTGCGATAAGAAACTGCTTCATGGCAGCCATGAAGCAGGCGATCCAGTCCGGATGGGCAGGACAAAAAAGCAAAAAGGAGGCCCCCCAGAAAGCTTATTTCCAATGGCAGGCCACCGTTTAGCATAAACAGTGATGCCAGCCAATGGAAATAAGGGGCAGGGCTTCAAGCCCTTTTCTAAAACTCAATAAAGCTTGCCGAGCGAACTGCGCTTGTGCGCAGCAACGCTAGGCGAGACCTAAAAACATGGTTGGGTCATCTATTTTGATGTGAAAGAACACAGCATGAGGGCTAGACATTATAGAAGTCTGATTGCTTAGAGATTGTTTTATACTCAGTGAAGGCTTATATATATTTTTTTCATGGCAGTGGTTAATTCAGCATCCTGCAAATAGGGGAAGAAAAACTGCACCATGGGTTTCCTAAAAGTTTTTGCTAATGAACATCATTGTACCAACATAATTCTTCCCTCATTGAAGCATGCTTTCCACAATTGAGTACGCTGGGAGAGAGCCAAGATTGTTGCTACTGTAGCCACCTCTCAAGAGTTCACATTAATAACTTGGCTATACTAGCATGTAGTTGGTTCTAGTTGCCCAAAGCTGCAGTGAGTGTGCATTTTTGTAGGCCAACTTATACACTTGACAAGCCAGGCATGCAGACAAAGATTGTATTACGAAAGAGTACTACCTTTTTCACGAGTGAGAGAGAGTGGCGTGAGGAAGTAGACAACAACATGCTACTTAACACCATGGGACAGGTAGAGGTGAGCTAGGGCACACCCTCCAAAGTCACAAATCAATTATTACAACACAGTGCGATGGCTAATGGTATAGAACCAATTAGGTCTATATCAAAGGTACTCTGAGTCTGGTACCAAAGAACTTTCTAACAAGATGCTAATCATATTGGAAGAGGAGGACTCACCCAATCTTTGTGGTATGCTTCATCATTGGGGACCTCATACCACCCTGGTAAGATAATACCACCAGGGCAAACTCAAACTCAAATAAGAGGAAGTCCTTAGATAAAATAAACTCGACAAGAAGAGATCCATATTAACTAGAAATGTTGGAAGGTAAACCCAGGTTTTTACCTTTATTCATGGATTCCTCTGGTATATCTAACAAACATTGACGTGGCCAATAGGTCTCTCGTTTTGGCCCTTATAAGTGGTTAGATGTGCATCACAGCAGTTTTTTTATTTACATTTTTTTAAGGTGTATCTTACTAAAGTTTAGGAAAAGCTTTTCGCTATATAAAAGCTAGAACTACTGACTTTGATAATGGTTGCTCTTTTGATTGGCGTTTGTTTGCCAATTTCACTGAATAATGAGCTGAGGCCTTTCTTCGCAGCAACAGCTGTGAATGACAATGTTGGAATGTTGGAGCATCAGGTTTCTACCGGCCATTAGAAGCCCGGAGCACTCCATTGTTTTCAATGGAGCTCCCAACATTCCAGTGTTCTAATATGGGTTTTTTGGATGGAATGCGATCCTCCATTAAAACAGTATGGCTATGTGAGTGATGCATAGTTTTTTCTTGTTCAGCTGGCAGTAAGACTGGGCGATGTTACGTGAAAATAGGCTCCCACTGTGACCACTGGTTTCTCAGTGGGTTGCGCCGTAGATAATGAATAGATAACCATGTTGGTTAAACAATAACTTGGGCAAAACAGCGGAGGGCTTCCACTGCTACCAGTGATTTCACAGTGGGGGGTATATACACAAAGGTTATCTTTTAACGTTGGGGATATGATTAAGTAGATTTAAGGCATATAGCAAATGTATGGTCTTAATAAACCAATTACCCTAGGGCATGTTGGCCCTCTGGGAGCCAAGAATATGATTCTTAAGACTGCATCACATTAGCGATTGCCCAGTATGAGATAACTAATGCAGCAAAATGGTCTTTACTGCCTATATTCCCAGGAATAGTGTACGTACGAGTCAAAACTATTCTGTACATCTACAGAGGTTACCATCTCCACCCAGACCTTGAAGGCCGTTATCCCTGAAGTTAGGTTTACTACACACATGTATTTTCTGTTTGCAGTGCAGTGTCACAATTGCTTTACACTGATGTGTGTTCTAGTACTCTGCATGCACTTGATGGAGCAGAAACAGGAATTAAGGGTCCTGGTTTCGCTGCATCAGGGATAACTCCTGACTTTCACTTCTAATGCAATGGATCCTTGCCATTGTTTTAGAGATGGTCAGGAGCTCTGCATCACATAAATTATAAACACTGATCTATTTTCTGTCAATATTGAGAGGTTGGTATGAGTTAAATGGTCTTATTAATTACATCTTTTAGTAAAGCATCTTTATCAGATCACACATTAATTCGTATTTATCTTGATCAATATATGAACAGAAATCGAAAATCAATAACAAATAGTTAATTAGATCGTATAACAATGCATTGTTTTGGGCACCTGTAATTGAAAGGGCTTGAGACATTTTAATAGCCAGTCGAATATTTTTGGGAATTTTTTTGCTCCTTGTTCTATTTTAAAGGACTGTCTCTGTTCCATGTTGTCTTCGTTACCACAGTTTAATTCTCGTGGAAATGGGGTTTGATATTCTGCATATGGTAATGGATACATTGAGTTGGATTTTGTTTGTTGATCTGCGAGAACAAGCAAAGTTGGTTTTAATGTATTTGTACAATGTGCGAAGTGGGTATCTTAGAATATGTTCACTTATAGGAGTGACAATGCATGGTATATTCTCTATTCAATTGCCCTATTATTGTATTGAACCTTCCTATGAGGTGGATACATTATATGTGTGTTGTTTTTGAGAAGTAGCAGTTTGTTTCATGGGGCAAGTTCTTGTTAACCGTTTTTGGTCTTGGTTTGTGTTTTTTGGATAGGTTTATTTTAGTTTTGCCTTCTCTACACGAGAAATTTGTTTAATCTACCATTTATTATGCTCTGGATCCTTCCCTCGGTTTCCCTGTTGTAAATGTTTTCATGGTATGATTTTCATTGTTGCCTCTGCCAATTTCCTTCCTCGTAATTGATGTAACTATCTGTCCTAACTTCTGTAAAACTTATATTTATGTTGCTGCCGATGCTTCATAAATTGTTATTAAAGATTTTAGTTGCTTCATTTTGTATTCTGTTATGAATTTGTTTATCGAAAGTTTTTTAGTTTTTGTCTGTGGAATTTGTTACTTCTGTTCAGTCTTGTGGTGATTTACATTGAGATGTATAAAGCTGGCTTCTACTTTAATAGGATTGCTTATTTGTTTTTGACGCACATCAGTCTGGGAAAAGTACTGCTCCGATTCTAAATTTCCGAGGGACACGATGTGTTTTTGTTGTTGCTGCTCTAGTGTTTGCTTATGAGTTAATAACATTTTACTATAATTAAATGTGAGCGAACAAACAAAAGTTTACACGTCCTTTAACTTAAAACACTGCTGATAAACAAGGCCTTCTTACCTAGCGTAGTCTCTTATTTCATTGGCCTTTGACCTCTGACCGGCTAAGTTGATCCTGACGCGATGAAACCCAGTGCCCTGCAGGGTCGCCTGTTTTAGGCACATTTGAATCCCTTATTATTTCGCTCGTTTGTAAGTTTAATGTATAGCTTATATTTGGAGTCTATTGTTACGACATCTCCACTCGTACTACATTAAAAGACATCGGAAACCTTTATTTGAAAGTACACGACGTAGCGTGATTCTCCCTTCGCCAGCCACAGGATAACGGACTGGTTAACCTTGCAACAAGGTTCCATATATAGACATCACAGCATGACATGGTGAACACACTAAATGTAAAAAGCCCCGACTACTAAAGAGTGCTCTTTTCCTAAGGCTTACGTGGTATTTTATATTACAATACTTTCTTTACGGCGCTGCTCCATTCCTCCTCTTGTACCAATGTTATGTATGACGGTTTCTTGTACTGGACTATTCCATAGGCAGGCCAAAAAAATTGGAAGGTCCATCGTTAAAACCACTACTAACTGTGATTGCTAGCAAAGCACTTCCCACCTTAGCTTACGCAAGCGTAGCAATGCACGGTAAGGATTCTATTATCTTAAACAACTTAATTACAAAAATCTACAAAAAGGTCTTTCAACTTCCTAGTTCCGCTTCACCAGCGCAGATGCGTCTAGAATTCGGTCTAATGAACGAATCATTGGGAAGACTCTTCACATGTATCAAGGTGTGGTACCGAATTAAGAAGAACGCCATCGATAATAATCTCAATACATTTCTATGGCAGGAGTTGGAAATGCAAAAAAAGTCAAGAGGCAAACAAATTCCTGTCTTGTGCATTGGAGCTAACATGCTCTGCAAATCTTTGGGATAAAAACTTGCCATTTACCTCATTTAAACAGGCATTAAATAAAGCTGCCAAATTTAATTCGCTGATCACTGACAATGAAATCTTTTCACATCGTTCCCATTCATGGACTGTGATCAACAGCTACAAAATACTTACCCCGGCGGCCTACTTAGATACAACTTACTCTGTTTTTATCACAAAAAGGCTGATGGCTTTGAGATTTGGCAAATATCCAACCTTTGCCGAAGAGCCTGCCTGGAAAAACACTGAATCTATGTCGCCTCTGTGGTAATATAAAGGAAGATTTAATTCACATTATTTGCCACTGCAAGAAGCTGAACCGGGAGCGAATGTTGTTCTTAAAGAACATCTTTCTGGTCAAGAGACTACGCTCCTGCAGGACGGCAGTCATTGGTGGTTTGGACTCGACAGCTCCCCAAATCAACTGCAAGATGATAAAGTTCTTGCTGGCCTTTCATAAACGCTTGAAAGCAATTTAGCACTTTTAGACCTATTAAGACTCTTCCACCCTTTCTATTCTTTCTTTTTATTCCAATTTTAGCTTTTAGGAGAATTATCATTAGGACCTTATTATGATGAAATTTATTTCTTTTTTATGTGATCTTATTTTTAATATTGGCTGTGAATTGTAAAGGAAATTTGTTATGGTTTTAATTAACTAAACAATAAAGACTAAATTCATCCATAGGAAGGCCAAGCTTAGGTATTTGACGCATGCCTCTCCTCAGTTTTTACGTTTCCCCTTAATAGCGCGCCAGCATGCTCAATGAAATCTGTTGTACAAAAAAAAAACTTAAAACGGCTTAGACCCTGTCCATTATTTACCTGTCCATACCATTGGTTGGTTTCCACGCCGCTCCCGTTTCCTTTCTTCTTTCTTATTCCTTTTGAATTCTTTTCAGTTTCCTGAGTGAAGCGCATTTTTAAAATATACAATGCTGTTGATTGAAAATGTTGAATTCAATGTAAAGTTTTGAAATGCCATAACATAAGTTCTCTTTTCAAACAATCTTTTGAAATGCTTCTTTTTTACTTTATATTTTTTTAAACAATACTTTACAGGCAAACATTGGCAAAGGTAGCAGCGCTGCACTCTCATTTTAACTGCAATGCCTATTGTCTTGGCAATGCTTATCTTGTGTTTTTTCCCTCCCATGGACAGTGGTGTAACAATAGCCCCCGCAGCCCATGCGGTGCAGTGGAGCGAGCTCCAGGGGGCCCCAGGGATGCCCCTGGCCTGAGAGCTCCAGACTGGGTTTGGACCGTGGAGGGTCCCTGCTATGTATTTTGAAGGCCCCCCCCCCTCAAGTTGGGCCCCAGGGATGCCCCTGGCCTGAGAGCTCCAGACTGGGTTTGGACCGTGGAGGGTCCCTGCTATGTATTTTGAAGGCCCCCCCCCCCCCTCAAGTTTCGTTACACCACTGCCCATGGAGCATACTTCCTTACCATCCCTTTGATAAAATGCCTTGTAACTTTGCACTGCTCACATTCAGGCAGCTACTTTTATTTTGCTTTTTTTCCCATGGATTGCATGTATATTCTGACACTCACCTTCGTGTGGTGCTTCCACACCTCAAATTCTGCCCCCACCCTGTGTGTTCCACATTGCTGCCTCCCTTCCACACCCTCATCTCCATCCCAGCCTTTTTAAGTCAAGCCTAGAGGCAGCACACATGCGCTGCTCGCTCTAAAAGGCAAGCTGTATTGGAGTGTGCCCTGGAAGCCCCGCCCACTCTCTACCCGTATTTGTCATTGGCTTGTGTCATTGTCCTTCGTAAATGCTGGCTTCTGATATGTAAATAAGCTGATTAGTTCCTCCTTGGTACCGCCTTGTCTGCATTTGTTACCTCCCATAACGACTGGACCTTTTACTTGGCTTGTGCATTATAAGTGGGTGAGCATTATTTTGTTTATTGACTAATGGGGACAATGGCGGCTGCTTTTTAGGTTTCGCCTGGCGTTCGCTGCGCAGCAGCGTTCGCGCAGGCGAAATCTTTTAAGAAGCAGTATGGGGCTTTGTCCCACCTCTCTGTTCCATTGGCTAGCTCCATAAATGGAGGCTAGCCATTGGAAGAGAGATCTGTCAGTCATTGCCCGAGCAGATTCGTGGGCGTTCCGGCGATTTTTACTCATCCCGCCCCTTTTAGTACGTCATGCGGCGGTGGACGTTTTTTTTTTTTTTGTCTCTGCATGTTTGTTTCCTTTCCAACGTGTGCTTTGCGGGGGTGGGCTGCACAATTTCACTTTCCTTGATTTGCAGCTAAGCTGCATTTTTACTACTTTTTTTTTATTCCATTCCCGCCCCCGCCTCCCGCTGTCCGTGCGCCCGTTCCCGCCCCCCCCTCCCGCTGTCCGTGTGCCCGTTCCCGCCCCCCCTTCCGCTGTCAGTGTCTCCGGCCCCACTTGTTATGGCTCCTTTCAGCTCGACTGTCGGTATTGTCCAGCCTCGGGGAGTTTACATCATTCCTTGCAGCCCACGATTCTGCTTTCCCACAGTTGTTCAGTGTCTGACTCATGCTCCTTATGTTAATTGTTCAGCTGAGCCCGGGCCCCGGGGCCCTCGGGTGTCAGTCTTGTGCTCCACATGGACCTGGTCACTGCACGGATCTGTGGAGCGCCGAGAAGCGGCAGCGCTGAGGTTCACAACTATCATTGTCAAGAAACAGCGGGAAGCGCCTTAAACCACGCAGTGTTGGCAGTGACGTCGGGCACGGCTGAAAGGCAGAGCGGGTCCTAAGTTGAAAGGAGGAGCACAATTCCCCTCCCCCGGTAAATGGCAGAGCTGCACAGGGCCCCTCATCCCCGCAGGATCCGTCCCCTGGCCCTGATGAAAGGCAGAGCTGGTCCGTGGGTGAAAGGATGAGCCCCGCCGCCCCCGGGGGGTGGCAGAGCCGCACAGGGCACCTCACCTCCGCAGGGTCCGTCCGCGCCATGATGGTCCAGTTGTCTCCGGTGACTGGGCTGAGGTCCGGTGGATGAAAGGGGGAGCCGGGGAGAGATGCAAGATAATGAAAGAGCCTCCGAGGGTCAGCGGCAGCCGGCACTGCGCACAGCGCAGGATCCGACCGGGGTGCAAAACCAGCGCAGCGCGGGGGACAGACACTGATCCCCACACACCACATACAGCTCACCCCACACAGCTCACAATACACTGATGGATCACGAGACACAGCTCACCACACACAGCTCACCACACACTGCTCACGAGACACACTCACCACACACAGCTCACCACACACAGCTCACTACCATACATGCCAACATTTCAGAAGAGCTAAGTGGGTGTGGTGGCTCTGGGTGGGTGTGTGTGGCTCTGGGTGGGTGTGTGTGGCTCTGGGTGGGTGTGTGTGGCTCTGGGTGGGTGTGGGTGGCTCTGGGTGGGTGTGTGTGGCTCTGGGTGGGTGTGTGTGGCTCTGGGGCTCTGGGTGTGTGGCTCTGGGGCTCTGGGTGTGTGTGTGGCTCTGGGTGTGTGTGTGTGGCTCTGGGTGTGTGTGTGTGGCTCTGGGTGTGTGTGTGTGGCTCTGGGTGTGTGTGTGTGTGGCTCTGTGTGTGTGTGTGGCTCTGGGTGTGTGTGTGTGTGTGGCTCTGGGTGTGTGTGTGTGTGGCTCTGGGTGTGTGTGTGTGTGGCTCTGGGTGTGTGTGTGGCTCTGGGTGTGTGTGTGGCTCTGGGTGTGTGTGTGGCTCTGGGTGTGTGTGGCTCTGGCTCTGGGTGTGTGTGGCTCTGGCTCTGGGTGTGTATGTGTGTGTGTGGCTCTGGGTGTGTATGTGTGTGTGTGGCTCTGGGTGTGTATGTGTGTGTGTGTGGCTCTGGGTGTGTATGTGTGTGTGTGGCTCTGGGTGTGTGTGTGTGTGGCTCTGGGTGTGTGTGTGTGTGGCTCTGGGTGTGTGTGTGTGTGGCTCTGGGTGTGTGTGGCTCTGGGTGTGTGTGTGTGTGGCTCTGGGTGTGTGTGTGTGTGGCTCTGGGTGTGTGTGTGGCTCTGGGTGTGTGTGTGTGTGTGGCTCTGGGTGTGTGTGGCTGGCTCTGGGTGTGTGTGTGTGTGTGTGTGTGTGTGTGTGGCTCTGGGTGTGTGGCTGGCTCTGGGTGTGTGTGTGTGTGTGGCTCTGGGTGTGTGGCTCTGGGGGTGTGTGTGTGTGGCTCTGGGTGTGTGGTTGTGTGTGTGGCTCTGGGTGTGTGGTTGTGTGTGTGGCTCTGGGTGGGTGTGTGTGTGTGTGTGGCTCTGGGTGTGTGTGTGTGTGGCTCTGGGTGTGTGTGTGTATGGCTCTGGGTGTGTGGCGCTCTGGCTCTGGGTGTGTGTGTGTGTGTGTGGCTCTGTGTGTGTGTGTGTGTGTGTGTGTGTGTGGCTCTGTGTGTGTGGCTGGCTCTGGGTGTGTGTGTGGCTGGCTCTGGGTGTGTGTGTGTGTGTGGCTCTGGGTGTGTGTGTGGCTCTGGGTGTGTGTGTGTGGCTCTGGGTGTGTGTGTGTGGCTCTGGGTGTGTGTGTGGCTCTGGGTGTGTGGTGGGTGTGTGTGTGTGGCTCTGGGTGTGTGTGTGTGTGTGGCTCTGTGTGTGTGGCTCTGTGTGTGTGTGTGGCTCTGGGTGTGTGTGTCTCTGGCTCTGGGTGTGTGTGTGTGCGTGTGGCTCTGGGTGTGTGTGTGTGTGTGGCTCTGGGTGTGTGTGTGGCTGGCTCTGGGTGTGTGTGTGGCTGGCTCTGGGTGTGTGTGTGGCTGGCTCTGGGTGTGTGTGTGGCTGGCTCTGGGTGTGTGTGTGTGTGGCTCTGGGTGTGTGTGTGTGGCTCTGGGTGTGTGTGTGTGGTAGTAATTGCTGTCTGCTGAGCTCGTCCGTAGGGTATAATAGGTCTCACATTTGCGAGAGATTAAGCTAATGGCAATGTAAATGACAATGCCATTTATTTATCTGTTTTCAAAACCAACACATAAATACAAAATTTGTCATTTACAATGCCAATAGCTCTAACTTTTCCAAAGGCGAAACAATTGCATTGTAAATGCTTGTTGTATTTGCAGCGTCCCCACACTGGACAGTGGCAGACCCTTGCATATGGAGTGCTATGCCGCTCTAACTTTAAAAGTTGCTGCCCCCTACCCTCACAGCACAATGGCGATGCTTTTATTTTTTCTGATTACTTTTTAGAGCGCGGTGTCCGCTTCAGGGACACTGCGCATTCTTTCACCTTTTTTTATTTTATATGAACTTGCATGTTTGGCGGGTGCCCGCTTCAGGGACACTGCGCTCTACAATACAATAGTTGTTGCTTTTGCCAAAGTTTGACCTATTGGTATTGTAAATGACAATGCCTTTTAATATTATAAAAGGCATTGCCATTTGGAGTGCCAATAGATCAAAATCTCACAGTGCGATACCTATTGTATTGTAAATGCTTGTAATTATTTTTTTGATTTACTTCCCTACCTCAAGCGTATTTGTTGCTCTCCCTTGTTGCTTTTGTTTTACCTTCTCCTCATTGGCGCCCTCACCGCTTCCCTTGGCAAATAGCATTGTCCATTCCAGTAGGTTCAAAAGGTGTGCTTTATATACTTGATTTGCATTGCCCTTAATATGGCTTTGTTAATATGTTTTTAAGGTTCTAGTTTTCCTTGGTTGGCTGCCCTACCATCAGAACTAATCTGGTCAAATTGAACTTGATGCTCTAAACGTCATGTAAATAAATCTTTTCTTTGGAAGCTGTAACCTCATAAGGGGAGAGTGGATAATGCAAATACCGTACATCAAACCACTTCAACAGTCCATTAACAGCCTCCAATGCAGTACAAGAGGCTATTCAGTAATGCTCCCAATTGTCATCAAAGCTTCAACTAAAAGGGGCCTCTTCTAAAATTCTGGTTCTTTCTGCTATAACATTCATGGCAGCTTTCTTTGAGTTAATGCATCTGGTGGAGACCATGCTACTCTTGTCTCTGTTGGAACTTTTATTTGATTCAAAATGTATCTTCAGATTTTTCTGGTGAAGCTTGCAGTGCAGGATCACTTGTTTGATACTTTTACCACCCATACCATTTATATTTTTGAGATTATAATTTTTACTGGCGAAAATCATGCTAACGTTAAAGGATAGTTTGTAGTATCACGATCTAATTAAGCACGTTTCTGAACAAGCTAACCTCACAAAAACACTTATTTAATTTTATAGTGCCTCAGGTATTGGGGTCTAGTAGCCTTGTTCCAGACAACTAGACTGACCAATAATTTTTCAGTCATTTTGTTACCTTTCTTTTTATGTTTGGAGTGCTGCATAACTTTGGATATCTCTTTTCTGCATAACTTTGGATATCTATTTGCTGCATAACTTTGGATATCTCTTAGATTATACGGATTTTAAATATATCTCTAGAAGTCCTGTTTGATAAAGTAGCCTTGGAAGTGCTCTTCACATGAAGTTAACACACCCTCTCTCTAAGACTGTTAATGCTGATGTTTGTATTGCAATGTCTCTGATACGTTACAATAAATACTGCCCTGTATACATTAGTAAGTGCAGTAACAGATTTGTGAGAATTGGTGGAATTATTCTTGCCACACCATGCTGACTCAATTAGCTAATGTGATACTCTCATAAAAATATACAAACGCATCAACAAGTCTTCAATCCTGGTTCATATTCTTGCCCATAATCAGCCAAGTAATTAACTCAAAGCTTTAAAAAAACTGCTGAAGCTCCAGATGTTCCATCTTCAGCTGCTCGATGTAACATATTTCTCACCTTTGCCTCTTTTGAGCTGTTGTTAACTAATACAGCTTTCTTTTAGGGCATATTCTCTTAATGTCTTCCATAAAACATTTGATGACTGCACTTCCTAAAAAAGCAGAGTCTGAACCGAGTAGATCATGTTAATCTTTGATCTTTGATTTATTGGTGAACTGCCTTAAATGGATAAACTCCTTGGAGTATACTCAGAACCTTGTAACTAGCCATCCATCACTTTCAAATGCATTAACCTAGCCCCACTGGGTTTGCTAGTCTACAGGTGTTGACAGATCAAAGTAGGCACTGTTCAGTTATGCAATTCTGCAGCCACAGCGATATCCACATAATGAAGGGTTTATCACACTTGCCACATATTCCACCTTCTGCTGCATAATTTGCAGATTTAACTGATTGTAAAGGTTAACCGGTAACCTTTAGATTGCTCATTTCTGTCTTCAGGTGCTAAATGCACACTTAGGTGAAATGTTTGCCCACACATAATGCCTCATCAAATGTCTTTTTTACTGCATAGTTTGTTACTCCATTGCCACATAACTCCAGCTGCCCTGGTTATATTGTTCTTTATGAATCTCTCCTCTCCTGATTTAGATGGTTGTAGGGGGATCGTATGTCTCACTAGCTTCCATCCTGACAAACAAGGTTATTCGAGACTGGTTACTTGGGGCTTTCATTCCATACCTATGTCTTGTGTGCCCTAGACAGTGATTTTCAATATCTACTTTCGAACTGCGTTCTAGTCCCATACAACTCTAGTATATCCACAACAGCCCACTTAATCGTCCCGTCTCATCACCGGCTGATGTTATTGGTTTGTAAGTTTGTCTTGGTTGTCCAAGAATTAATGGGTTATTGTTGTTGTTACCTAATCCTATCAAGACGTTTCTTCTTTTCGCTCTTTTAATGTCACCAGCTCCTGGCCAGACCTCCAGTGCTGAAATGGTGCCTATTGCTGATGATATAAGCCTCTTCTACACTGGCCCCAACAGTAAAATGCACAGATATACTACTCACTTCTTAGTGGAAGCTTAAGCCTCACATTGACAGATTCTAGGCCTCCACAACATTTTCATTATGCCAGTGTAATGTCAAATAGTTTCCTGCATTTCGCTTTACGCTTGTTAACCAAATTTCACATACATACTCAAAAGGAAATTATGTGAATTTCACACACCCCTAATGTTAACGAAGTATTGTATTACTAACTTGCTCATCGGGAAAAAAATGTATTTGCTCTCTTCACACTTCAGAGCCATTTTTATAGGTACAAACCCTCTGGAGAATTGACAGTGGCCATAGATTCTTCCCAGGTCTTCCCTCTTCCTTTGTCCTTCCCCCGTGCAATTTCTTTTAAATGCAGATAGCCATATCATTACAAGGTAATACAAATATCATCCTCGTCCATCTATTCTTGAATTTACCTTTTGTCGTTCCATTTTCGCACTTACTTAATTTTCCTTTAAACTCTACTGTGATTTCCGTTATTTACCTATAGGGTTATCTTGCACAGTTTAGAAATTGGGTTACGTAACTCCTTTCTTGTCAGTTCTGAGTAGTAGGTTTTTTGGGCTTCTGTTGAGTTTTAGCTAAAACGGCGCATAATTTTCCATCAGTGCAAGGGAACACAACACGGTTGTCATCATTTTATTTGAAAAACCTCATGGAACATCAAATTAATAACGGAATAATCAAAGTCAAGGAAGCAGAAGCTCACAATATTGTCGGAATTTGGCACAGCACAGTCGCTTTAAAAAAAAAAAAAGACGATTGTTCGTGATGCATGCTGCTGTTTACTGCAAATGTTTGTTGCTTGGAGTGGAAAAGTACTACACTTAACTCACATTCACCCAGTTGTTAACTTTGTTTACCGGAAAAACTGATTAAGACGCAACCTTACCCTTTGACACTGTTCTTTCCGTCTCTCTGTCGAGTAGCACATCCCCTGCAGAATGTTTACTAGTGCAGTCATTAAGTCACATGAAGCGGAAAGGATATCCTATACAGCGTATTACTTAGTCACAGATGCAGCAGCTTGTGTTACTATTGCATTTGTCTAAGCTGACAACAAACCTTGGAATGCGGTACGCATATTGTTTACGCGCTGAAGAGATTTAGGTCGTTTTGATAATCCGTTTGTGAAGGCCTTGCTTGTTTTGGGTTTTTCAATACTTATGTCCATTGTAGAAATGTGTGTGTGTGTGTGTGTGTGTGTATATATGTATGTGTGTGTTGTAGGAAAGTGCCCCTTTTTGCATGATTGCCCCCACTTTTTAGCTGATATTGATGCTCTTTAATAATAATAAAGGGGTTTATAAAGCGCCTGGTGACGCCATCCCGGCGTATCCCCGCGCTGTGGAGAGAGAGTCAGGAGAGCAGAAACAGCCTTCCCTAGAGGGCAAACAAATGTGTTTTTAAAAGCTTCCTGAACATAGTTTCAGTTTTGGCTAGTCTGATCTCAGTAGGAAGGATGTTCCATTGGGTGGCAGCCAACACCCGAAAGGAGCGACCTCCCATCCTGGCCCTTCTTACACGAGGAACTGTAAGGAGACCCATACCCATTGAGCGAAGTGCTCTTTGGGGCAGATAGGGGATAGCTAGATCCTTCAAATATTCCGGCGCTTTTGCAGAAAGTATCCTATGACAGAAAAGGAGAGCTTTAAAGAGGATCCTTTTCTTTATAGGAAGCCAGTGAAGGGCAACCAGAGTAGGCTTGGATGCCGTTCTTTTAGGGAGTCTGAGGACTAATCGGGCCGCCGTATTTTGCAGCACTTGCAATCTTCTTAAGTTCTTCTCCGTAGTTCCTAATAGCAACACATTAGCGTAGTCAACGCGGGACGTGACCAACGCTTGGGTCATAATGCGTCTGGCCTCAAGTGGCAGTAGGTCCAGAGTGCGGTTTAGGGTCTTCATAACCCCAAAGCATTTCCCCACGAGTTTGTCAACATGACTCTCAAAAGAGAGTTTAGGATCAACCCAGACCCCCAAGTTCTTAGCCTCACTGCACGGGATGGGCAGAGAGCCAAGACAGGGCGGCCACCATTCATGAGTCCAGCTCGCCCCATCTCCCCCTATCACTAAAACCTCCGTTTTAGCACCATTGAGCTTCAGGCAGTGTTGATTCATCCAGCCAGCAAGCTCCTACATGCAGGTTTTAAAATTGGCCGCTGCTAACGTGGGTGACTGTGACAGGGAGATGAGCAGCTGCGTGTCATCGGCATAAGATACTAAATCTATGCCGTATGACTGAACTACAGCTGCCAATGGAGCCATGTACAGGTTGAACAGGGTGGGACTCGGGGCCGAGCCCTGAGGCACCCCCTGTTCTAAGGCTACGCTGTTGGAGAGGGACATACCTCTCTGAACCTGAAAACTGCGGTCCGAGAGGAAGTCTTTAAGCCATCCCAATGCTGCCTTAGTAACCCCAGCACTGCTCAGACACTGTAGCAAGGTGGAATGTGCCACAGTGTCAAACGCAGCGCTGAGGTCTAGCATAATGAGTGCCATTATATTACCCTCATCAGCTCCAATCCGCAGAGTTTCGGTCGCTCTCAGCAGGGCAGTCTCAGTGGAATAGTTCTTTCGAAAGCCGGACTGAGAGCTATGAAACATATTGTTCGACTCTAAGTGATCCATAAGTTGAGTGTTTACAAGTTTTTCCGTCACTTTCGCCAAGTAAGGTAAAAGGGAGATTGGACGGAGATTTTCCAGTATATCCTGGCTTATATTAGATTTCTTTTTTATCAGCAGAACTATCGCTTTCTTCCAGTCTCCCGGGAGGGCGGCCGAGGAGAAAGACAGTTGGATAATGTGTCTGAACAGAGGCTCTAACACTTCTAGGCTGGCATTGAGAATTTTGGGAGGGGCCGGATCACGGGGGAGCCTGATTTGACACTTTTGCATACAGTAACCAGTGTTTCCGCAGAGGGAACCTGAAAACTGGGCAGATCTGAAACTAACAGACCCACCTCCCTACTATTGCTAAGATCAGGGTCAGCAGTCAAATTACCCGTAAAAGTGGCATAGATGTCCGAAATTTTACCTTTAACTAAGTGCGCCTTAGGTTCCTGCCTACTAGGTACCCAGGGCCTATGTTCTTTCCCTAAATCTGTACTATTGCACACCCACATTGGCAACTCTCTGGCCCCATGTAAGTCCCTTGTACAAGGTATCATAGGTACCAAGGGCACTGTGACCAGGGACGATCTCTAAGGGCTGCAGCACTTCTTGTCCCACTCTTAGAGGCCCTGTATCTTTACACCCACACACTGCCTTTGAAGGCTGTGAGTTTTGGTGCAGGACAAAGCAAAGAGTCGAAACATGCCACACATCCCTGTGTGCCATGCCTACAACCCATTGCCAGACATTGGTAAGCCACCCCTTTAGCTCGGTGCACTATGCCACTGGTGAGGGTACAGGTGCATGATGAGCCCCGTACCCATACAGTATCTAAGCCCATTCTTGGACGTTGTAAGTGCAGTAATGCCATAAAGAGTATAAGTTATGGGAGTTTGTCATTACGAACTCCACAGCACAATAAAGGCTTTACTGAAAAGTGGGACGTTTGATATCAAACGTCCCCACACATTAAACCCACACTGATACTAGTGTGTGATTTAATGAAAAATGCACTCAGAGGGCATCTTAGAGATCCCCCCTGAAAAACGACCTGACTAGTGTCCTGGCTGAGTGGCTGATCGCCAGCAGCCACCTCCACCAGACATGTTTCTGGACCCCTGGGTTGAGAGCCTGCGCTTTCGTTGCCATGAAACAAAGCACATCCTAGGTCGAGGTGCCAAGCCTTCTTTGTTGCAATACATTTCTTCTCTGTAGGGCAGATGGATGGGGTACTAGGAGCTGGTTTAGGGGATCCAGAGCCCGTACTCCTAAGGGTCAAATAATCAAAGGGGGGGCGGGGGGGGGGGCTTCTGTTCCTGAGAAAAAGAAAAAGATCTGTCTTAAAGGTATTATTGGACCTATGTAATGAGAAAAGTCAACAGGACTGTCTCATGTTTCCCTCAACCATCCCCAAAGGGATGTCATGCTTCATCATTGGGCGTTGCTTCTTGTCGGGCCGGCGCTGCAATGCCCAAGGGTCACTTTGGCGGTGATCTTTTTTAGAGCTGACATATGAGGCGTGCAAGTGAGGTGGAGTAGTGTAATGTGTTTGTGGGTTAACACTGATAGGGGTGGTCCCAAACTATCCTTTAATAATTAGACCACCCTGTCAGAGATAAAAACCTATAAAAGGCTATTGCTACCTTGAAGGTCTAAAAGGAACCATGGTCAGTTGTGTGACGACTATGTGGAAAGGTACCCTATAGTCGTGTGGTGGAGGCGTCACTTGGTTCTCACTCAGCGATTTGTCAGGGTGGTCTACTTATTAAAGGATAGTTTGGGACCACCCATATCAGTTTTAACCCACAAACACATTACACTACTCTCAGGCACAGGATCGGGAGGGTTCGTGGATCCTTGTCGTCCCTAGATATACAACTGGGAATTTCTTCAAATTTCTCAGCAACTACTGAACAGATTTACACCATTTAACAAAAAGAGTGCTTTCTTGACCATAGCTACCTTTTTGCCAAAGTTGGTATAATTCCTTAGTTCGGGCTGTAGCCATGTCTAAAGTTTCCCATGAAATTAACATGGAGAAAAGGCGTTTTGTGACCCCCCCCCCCTTTTTGTCAGCTTGACAAATCATCCAGAAAGTGACTGCCCCAATAGTGTTGAAAATTTCACAAAGATTCGTCAAACGACGCCAAAGTTATTGGCGAATCAAAAAACGATTTTCCTATTGAATCTAGGTTCTATCTATAACAACCTACTGACAACCGCCCATAGGTAATGTATCTATGTTTATATATTAAGTTTGTTTGACCTCTACAGATAGTTGAGGAGGGTTCTATAGAAAAGATGTTAATTACTGCCAAATTTTGCGAGACAAAATCGGTGTGTCACACGCTAGTCATTATTTCCCATCCACGTTTGTGTTTACTCACAGGGGCTCTTCCATAGAACTGTCTACTTTTTCTCTTTTCTCCCTCAAGAATTGTCTTGTGTTTAAGCTTGTCCGGATTTGTGTTTCCTAGTCTACCTTTGAGAATTTTAACAGAGTTGGGGCTGACAACACATGAGAAAGGAAAAAGGGACGGCTACCACAGGGAAATGGTGTGGGAAATAATGTTGAAAACAATAGCCCCACCACCATAAAATGGCACAGATAAAACTCTTCTTCGTTGAGTTGTGATGTTAATGTTAGCCCTCTTTGTGTATGGCATACTATATTTAATAAGCACAAATAAAGAGTTGTGCTGTACCTAAGTGACTGAATGTTATTGTTTTCATATGCTTTGTAAATTAATGCTCATTTTTATATATTTTTTATGTCTCACCTGCAACAGCATGCACTGCGTGTGCTTTTGCTTGCAAGAGGTATTGTACACAAATAATGGACTTGGAACCACCCATTGCTTGCCATTCATTGTCACTCCTATTTTCTGATTCCTAATTGGAAAGCACCTGTCTGCTTCACTTCCACTTTTTTCCTCTAGAGCAACGGTCAAGTACAGCTTGATTGTCTTTGAATAATATGATTCCACTGCTGTTTGTCCTGGGATTGAAACCATTTTTTTCTTTTTTACCCCCCTCATGTTAGTCTCTCCCTTGTTGCTCTCTTTCACCTAGCTCCCTTTCCTGCAAACCACCAAATGCAACTGACAACAACTAGAAAGAAAGTGGCGCCTCTGCAAACACTTGGAAGACTGCGTCGCTTTCAGGACAGCACTATGCCAGTACCACCACCTCCTGAAAGAAACAAAGAATGCCATGGCATACCGTCTAGAAGGCAGCACGAACCACAGCATGGATTTCTTTGCCATCGTAAGGAGTTCTCCAACCCAGCAGCCACTGAAAACAGCATCACACCCTCCCAGGAACTCTGCGGCAACCTTGATGATTTCACCCACAACAAGATATCGGCTATCTACTAAAGCTTCGAACTGCAACCCCCTGCTGCCAACCTTATCAACCAGCTCACACCCACGAACACAAACCTCAAACATCAGCTCATCACACTGGGACCTCCTCACAACGCAAGACACTATATCCGTCATGAACGCTGTGCTCATGTGAGCACCCATGGACCCCTGCCCCACCACGCATTCAACCTGGAAAGCAAGATAATCCGTAATGCACTCATGAAAATCCCGAACACCTCCATCATCTCGGCCTCCTTCCGTGAGGACTGGAAACACACTGAAGTAAAATCCCTCCTGAAGAAGCCATCTGGCAACCCAGCCGAACCTAAGAATTGTCCGCCCATCCCTCTGCTCCCTTATCTTGCAAAGGTCCTCGAGAAAGCAATTAAGCAGCAACTCACTCAACACCAAAACACCACAAACTCCTGGACCCCTCCCAATCCGGATTTCGAGGCCCCCCACAGCACAGTGACAGCCCTGATCTCAGCCACCAACTTCAGGGCACTCCAGGACTGCAGAGAAGTGGCAGCCCTCTTCATCCTGGACCCGTCTGCCACATTTGACACCATTTCCCGCCACATCCAGATCAACAGAGTCCACCACAGGATCCAAGAAGACGTCTTCAAATTGTTCACCTTATACCTTACTGGTAGAACCCAGAGTATCCATCTCCCATCGTTCACCTCTGAGCCCAAGATAACCATCTGCGTAGTTCCCCAGGGATCGTCCCTCAGCACCACTCTCTTCAACACCTACTTGACCTCTCTGACTGACTCCGTCCGGTCCCGCGGACTCGACATCATCTCTTATGTAGACGACACCCAACTCATCCTCTCACTGTGTAAGGACCCCTCCACCACCAGAGCCATCTTCCACAAATACATGAAGGACATCACTGACTGGATGAAATAGAACTGTCTCAAACGCAACACAGACCAGACCGAAGTCCTCATCTTTGGAAACCACGGCACATGGTGGCCTACAGAACACCGCCCTCCCCCTGCCCCGATAGTCCACGTTCGCAACGTCCGCATCATCCTTGACAGTAAGCTTTCGACGAGGAAACAAGTCAACGCAGTCTCATCCACCTGCTTTCACATCCTCTGCTTGCTCCACAAATTTTTCAGATGGCTCCTAGTCAACACCAGGAGGGCCATCACAGAGGCTTTTGTTACCAGCAGACTGGACTACGGAAATACTCTCTATTTAGGAATCACCACACCGGTCCTGAAGAGACTCCTGACCATACAAAACTCCGCAGCAAGACTCATCTTCGGCCTCTCCAGAAGGATCCACACGATATCCCATCTCAAGAAACGACACCAGCTCCCGATTGAGAAGAGATGCCAGTTCAAGATGCTGAACCACGCCTGCAAGGCCTTGCACAACAAAACCCCAGTATAGATAAACAAACACCTGACCTTTCACCAGCCGACCATACACGTTTAATCTGCTTCCCTCGCCGACACCCCTAGGTACCGTCGAACGAACAGCGGAGGACGCTTCTTCTCGCACTTTGCAGCCAAGGCATGGAATAGCCTTCCCTTATGCTTCAGACCTGCACTATCACTCCAGCTTTTCAGGAAGAAACTCAAAACATGTCTGTTCGACTGAACACCCCACCACATAGTAGCCAACTTCTCCAGCCCCTCATGGGTGAGTTTCATGTCCGCTCCACTCTACTCTACTCCACTGCACTCCACTCTACAATGCCTAAAAATTCCACTCCACATGCTTCCACTCAGTTGCTTTACATGCCATACAATATCACTCCACAAAATGCCATGCAGTTCCTTTCCATGCCACACAGTTGCACTCCACTGCACACAATGCCACACAGTTTCACCTCACGCAGTTCCACCTCACACAATGCCACAGTTCCACCCCACACAGTACCAGTCAGTTCCACTCCACACAGTCCATTCCACACAGTTCCACACAGTTCTACTTATCACAGTGCCACACAATTCCTCTCCACACAGTGGCACACAATTTCGCTCCACATAATGCCACTCCTCTCCACACAATGATAATTCTACACAATGCAATATAATTCCAGGACACTTTATATCTGTTGTGAGTGGTCCTAGTGTGGTAAATAAATAAATAATACCCTATTTTTGACTAGACTTATAGCATAACAGATAGCTCAATAAATAAGAGTCAAGATTCGAGGTAGTAGGAGTTTCTGCAGGTTTATTACAGCATAAGGACAGGATCAGGACAACCTGCATGGGAATAGGACAATAAGGCCCGGCAGGGGAAAAGAGGCCCAGCAGGACAACTGGGGCCCAGCAGCTGCCGGGGCTAGGTTTGGGATGAGCGCGCTAACATTTAATAACAAAACATTGACTTATATACATAGCGCAAACACATAGCATTACATTGCAGTAGGCGTAACAGTAGGTGGAGTAGAAGGCGTGACGCGTAGCAGTCGCGAGAGATAACAGTAATAAGAGGTGTAACTGGGAGTTTACTTAGACATGTGATGCAAAACGTAACAGAATATGTCATGAATGGGCGGAAACATTGGAGGGGGCTACCTAAGGAGCCGGGACCTCTAACCTAATGGTGCGCGAAAACTAGCAATGACGTGTTACTAGGAGAAGCTGGGGCTACGAACTCTGTGCTAGGAGCAGAGACTAAAGTCTGGAGGGTCGGAGCGACATGTACCTAAACCCTATCTGGTATCTAATGTTTAGGGAACATGTTGATATAAACTAGAAGTCATGAGGGGAGAGGCTAACCTGATTCTAAGACTGGACCATGCATTATTCTACATGTAGTGCGTGAAGAATATTAAATGACTATTAAATACAGTATTTCTCTAACATGGAGACGAGAAGGCTAGACAATGACGGAAACTATTGATGCAGTTCAGTAGCTTAGGAATGCAGAGGAGGAGGACTGAACTGATAACTGGAACTATAACATACTTTTGGCAGACTCAGAGGCAGAGCCGGGGTGCACCGGGCACTGCAAGGCAGGAAGTAAGTGAAGGGTCGAGGATACAGGTGGGGGCTGTATCGCTCCTCAGCGAGGCTTTCAGGAGACAGGAGCTGAATCTGTGGTCCGGGCCCTTTTTGAGGCCTGGAAACGGAGACTTTATAATTGAATAACGTGCACACTGAGAAATGTGGCAACATTACTTATATAGGCCTGATATTCGTAGTATTCACGAGGACTGGAAAATAGCATACTAGAGGTGGACACAACTGTAATTGCGTCTTTAATCAGAAATGGGGAATAACATATGCATATTGATCATGCACACATAACTCATGATGGATGAGGCGTAGGGACACAGAACATGGCAAAATTTACTTTTCCACATTCCCTCCTTGTCACTACGTTTCCATCAGGAAACATCAATATTCATGATACCGTCTATCATTTCATACAGTACCATTTGCTCGTCTCGAATTGTCTTGGAACGGGATTTAGAACAGGGCTTGGGACTGGGAATACAAGAGGTAGCACACATGCTGCAAATCGCAGGGCCACATTGTATACAGAGGCAGCAGCTAAATATAATCGCTACTGCAATACCTAAAAAGGACAGGACTTTCCATCCCCATACGGAGATTACATTCCAGAACCAACCGGACCATGTCCAGGTGCCTGGATCTTGGTGTAACAGATGGGCAATTTTATGGAGTCTGGTTATAGCTGAATAAACAGACGGCGCGTTATTTGGAATGAAAATACAACAACTGGATCCGAGAATTCTACAGGCCCCGCCCCTATCGGCCAGTATGACGTCAAGGACGAGACGATTCTGTAAAACGACAATTCTCATAAAGGATTGTTCTTCAGTTAAGTTACCTAGAGCGGAGGCAGTCTCATCTACTACTGCTTCAAGGGTTCTTGTTAACCTACGGATTAGCTTACTATTTACAACTGTACCTAAATAAGGGAAAACACCTTTATCTATATCAATGAATTGCTCTGCGGCGGTTTCAGTATAATCGACAATCGGGAGATTTCTCTTGTGTCTAGTGTGTACTAAGAAAGAATTCCTATGATAGTCAGGTGGGGCTAGAAAAACAGGTGGCAGTAGGAAAGCAATGTAACAGGTTCCCTCCCAATCGAGGGGCAGACGGCCATATGCAGTTTGACCACAAACAAAATAAGAATGACGTGAAGCTTTAAAAATAGATTTCCCACTGTCACTATACTTGATAACAGTAGTACATTCACTATGACCTATATGTACAGAACCATAACTACGGACACATAATTCGCCTTTGACTGGTAGTACTGAAATAGCGGGTGAGTCTGGAGTAGTATCAGACTGAACATTCAGAACCATGAAATTCGACGAATAATTTCCTAAATTATATACTTCATTTTCTAAATCTAAACCTGTTCTGTGGGGGAAACCTTGCTTGTCTGGAAAACATGTACTGTTAAGAAAAGACATATCTGTTGAGGATGACGTTAACGTGGACCATGCTCCACACGAACCATTGTGTGAGAATGGATAAGGAAAGAGTGGCAGAACTCCCTTCGGTGTCTGGAAAGGGGGGAGTCGACCACACACCCAACAATTAGTGGCATTGCTGGTCTGGTGTGAATAATGTAACATACGGATAAATGTGTTATTACGCATGGCGAGGCGGTATGAATATTCGTGAGGAGGCAGATCACTAAACGTGTGCTCTACTGTAGCATGAGCAGACATATTTACATGAGGAACTGGAAAACACAGGAAAAGTGCGTAGCTGGTGCAGGAAATCATTATGCTGAGAAATAATATGAAACTCAGAAAAATGATACATTTGATTGAGCTTTGACTGACTCTCTCACTATGGGGGTCTATTTTATACATGTCAGAAACAGTCTAACCGTTTCACCTAGGGGAGGACTTATACAATCAAACTGGCTGACTTATTAGACCTGAGCTTTAACTTATACTCCTGTTGCGGAGTTTTCTCTAACAAGGGAGGGGTTGTAATAATGTCTTGTGCGGGACAGTCCTTTAAAACAATGTTCTGGCAATCCTTCGAATCCTGGGAAATGTTCTTGGAAATGTTTTTGAAGACTGGTTTCGGTCCTTTGAAAAGTTTTACATGAGAAAGGTGGACCCACCCCTTCCTGCCTTCCAACTTGACGGCAGTTCGGGTGGTCAAGAGGACTTGACGTGGCTCCTTCCAACGTGGTTCCAGCGGACTTGACCTGTCAAAATTTCTGATCATCACAAGGGAACCTGGAACGATCTCGTGCGGTGCCACCTCGGTATTGTCTGGAAATGCGGCGGCAACCTGTGAACGACATGAGTTGAGGGCAGACATCAAGGAAGCTAGGTAATCTGTCAGCATATTACATGAAACATCGGTAATACTTCGGGGTCTAGGAGTACCCCACATATTAGGGGGGCGGCCGAAAACGACCTCATACGGGGACAGACCTGATCTGGAATGTGCGACCATACGCATATAAAATAAAGCGACTGGCAAAGCTACTAACCAGTCCACACCCTTGTCTTTACAAACTTTTGCTATACGGATTTTCAGAGTCTGATTATGCCTTTCGACTAGTCCAGCTGCTTCTGGATGGCGTACACAATGGAACTTCCACTGGTACCCTAACAAAAGGGAAACATGTTTCATGAGTTCGGATGAGAATGGCTGGCCGTTATCAGAATATACGACTCTAGGGAGTCCATATCTAGGGAAGAATTCACGAACCAACTGCTTGGCAGTGGTCGCGGCTGTGTAATCTGGGACTGGATATGCTTCTGTCCATCTGGACAAGGCGCATACAACTACAAGGACATACTTGAAACCTCGACATCGCTCCATCTGAATATAATCCATCTGGAGGACCTCAAAAGGGTGGTCAGGGGGCTGGAAACCACCTTGTTCCACCGGGACACTTTTACCTGGATTAAACTGACAACATATCATACAGGTACGGACTTTCTGCTTGGCTGCAGCTCGTAAATGCTTGTTGAACCAAATGTTCTGGATACTGTCTAACATAGCTTTTTCTCCTAAATGTGCTGGACTATGTGCGGTATTGATAATGACTTGAACCATAGAATCGGGGAGAAACCATGTGGCTCTACCCTTCGTTAACCATCCTTGATCTGTCTGGACCCCTCCTTGTACAGACCATTTCTTGATTTCATCGGGAGTAGCATGTAACTGGATATCTATGACATCTTGAGTAGGGTCCTTAACTGTCATGCATGTAGTCAGATCTGGAATATGTGTCTGATTAACTGGAATGTCTGGAGTCTGTGCTGTAAGCTTGGCTGTGCGGTCTGCTAAATCATTACCTTGGGAAATAATGTCAGTAACTTTCGTATGTGCTTTGCACTTCATGATAGCAATAGATGTCGGTAAATGTATGGCATCTAACAGGGCTTGAATAAGGAGACCATGCTGAATCTTGGTTCCATGAGAAGTCATAAAACCTCTCTCCTGCCAGAGCACTCCGAAGTCGTGTACAACTCCGAATGCGTAACGTGAATCTGTGTAAACATTAACCTTCAGGTTTATGGCATGTATACAGGCTTGTGTCAGAGCGACTAGCTCTGCTGCTTGAGCGGACAGAGTATCAATACGGTGTGTTTCAATAACTTCAGTGTCAGTAGTCACTGCATACGCGGCGACTAGTTCTCCTGTACTAGTTCTCATACATGAACCATCCACATAAAGTGTCAGGTCAGGATCTGGTAACGGAATATCTGTCAGGTCTTGTCTTGGCTTTGTCGTAATGTTAACTACTTCCACACAATCATGTGTGTCTGGATTTGAACTAACTGATGGTAACAGTGTAGCAGGATTCAGGACGTTGCAGCGTCTAATTTCTATGTGTGGCTGGAACAGTGTCAATTCATAACCTGTTAAACGTGCAATTGTCAAGTGCTGAGTTTGTGTTCGGTTTAAAAGAACTTCTACTGAATGTGGAACTTGTACTGTCAGGGAATGTCCTAAAACTATGGAATCACTTTGTCTGATAGCTAGTGCTGTGGCTGCAACTGACTTGAGGCACGCAGGCAACGCCTGGGCGACTGGATCTAATGTGCTCGAAAAATAAGCACAGGGCTTGTATTGACCTGCTTGATCTTGTGTGAGAACAGATAATGCTGTACCTTCGCGTTCTGTAACGAAAAGTGTAAAAGGCTTACTGTAGTTCGGTGTAGCTAGAACTGGAGCTTGACATAGGGCTTTCTTTAACTCGTTGAAACTAAGTGTATGGTCAGATGTCCAAGGGAGGACAGTCGATACGGCTGCCTCCTGTGTCGTTAACTGTATCAGTGGCTTGGCTAGGAATGCATATTGGGGAATCCATTGTCTACAATAAGAAGTAAGGCCGATAAAGGCACGTACCTCCTTCTGGGTTCTGGGCTGGGGAAGACTCGCTATTAACTGGATACGGTCGGGTGTCAACTGCCGACCCCTCTTGGACAGCAAGTGTCCTAAGTATACCACTTGCTGGACACAGAATTGAAGCTTCGAAGGTGACACTTTGTGCCCCATCTCGGCAAGGAAATACAAAACTGTAAGTGATGCACGCTCGCAGTCACGTTCAGAACGGGCTGTGATCAGTAGATCATCGACATACTGGAGCAGGGCAGTGTCAGTTGGCATGTGAATGTTGTCTAGTTGTCTCTTGAGTGCTTGACTGTAAATACTAGGGCTTTCTGTGAAACCTTGAGGAGCGCGTGTAAACATATAGCTCCTTCCATTTAAACAAAATCCGAAAAGAAACTGGCTGTCTGGATGAATTGGAACACTAAAAAATGCATTCTTGAGGTCAATAACAGTGAAAAACATGGCTTCGGAATCAATGGCTGTTAACAGGGAAGAAATGTCTGGGACAACTGGGTACTGAGGAATAATACATTTATTAAGCTCTCGTAAATCAATCACTAATCGATATACTGGGGGTGCATTTGGATCAGTACGTTTCATGACTGGAATGATCGGAGAATTACATACATTGGAGTCAGTTTCTACAACTACTCCTTGAGCCATGAGCTCGTCAATAATTTTGGATAGGGCTGCTACAGCCTCAGGTGGCAATCTGTACTGCCTGATTCGTGGTAACACTACACCTGGTTTGAGAGTCACACGATAGGGTGTGCTTTGCATGTAACCTACATCAGTTGGACCTTGCGCCCATAAATGCTGCGGAACATTAGACAATCTTGAATCAAAATCTCGTAATACATAGTGACCCTTAAAGTCACGTAGGAACAGACGTATTCCCTCTGGGGAACAGCAAATAACTGCACCTAATTCTTTCAATGTCTTAATGCCTAATAGATTTTCTGGACATGACTTAGTAAGTAACAGATCAGTAGTACGGGACAAGGGACCTACTTCTAGAGTAACTGGCTTAGATATCTCATTAACGATGGGTTTTCCTGAAAATCCAAGGGAAACATTTCTTGAGCCTGAGAGCGGAGCCCTTGGAACTTCGGCATGACTAATTGTGGTCCTACTTGCCCCTGTATCGATCAAAAACTTTCTGTCTTTCCCTAATACTTGACTATGAACATAGGGACCTTCTTGGTCTACAGGTATCTCGATGAGAGGCAAGCCTACCTCCCTCTCTAGGCTGTTTCATGAATATGACTGGTACTCTGGATACTCGGACTGTGCATACTGGTACATCTGCGATGTAACGTGCTGTGTTGCAGCAATAGGCTGCGGTACTGTAACTGTCTGTGGTGCATTCTGTAACTGAGGAATCTGTGAAACTTGTTCTTGTCTTGGCGGACGTGGTCTTTCTTTAGTCTTACCAGTAGCTATGTTGTGTTTCAGAACTGCACACTCGTTTATAAAATGACCTGGCTGTTTACAATAATTGCAGGTCCCTTTAACGGGAGCCGCAGGATGACTGGCTTGATTCGGACCCCTCTTCTGACTGTCTTGAGGAATAGATTGTGCAACTAGCACTTTCATTTTCGTGTCTTTCATACGTTTTCTTTCGTGTTCTTGCTCTTCTCTGATTCTATTCTGGTGATACTGGAGCATCTGGAGCATCTGGGACGGAGTATTTGCTTGCCAGGTGCTTTCGACTTTCAAAACTCGGTTTTTAATTTGTGGACTTGAATTCTCGACTAATTTGGTAACGAAAAGATGAGGGTACGACTCACTACTTGTCTTGAGACCACTGTTAATACTAAAACATTTTTCGAATCTAGAATAAAAATCACTAATATCCTCTTCTTGTTTCTGTTTACAGGCTGAGATTGCATCCCAGTCTTCTTTCCTAGTTGTCAATAATCTGGGTAAAACTTGAATCAATAATTCTGGTAATTCTTTACATTTATCTCCAAGACCGGTACCTGGTACTCGTGCCTTGTCTTCAGCTTCTAGAGCTGTCCAATCGATCTTTTTCTCTCCCACCTCCCATTCTTTTTCCTTTAACTTTTCATACACCCCTGCGGGTAGCAGGACCTTTAACATTTTAATGATATCTGGGTAAGTGTATTCTCCCATACGGAGCATGTCTTTTAATTCTCGATGGAACCCTGCTGGATCTTTGTCATGACAGGGAATTAATTTCTTCATCTCAAGAAGTTCCATCTTTGATATCGGAGTGTATACAAACACTCGTTGCATTACGCCACCCGCCCCTTGGACTGGGTGGACTTCTCGTAGCGGATTCTGTCTGTCTATGTAGAATGGTTTACTTTCTGGGGGTGAAACATGAACAAAATGCGGGTTCAGGAACGTTCTATACTTGTGGCGCTGTTCTAGAATGACACTAATTAAATCGGTACCTAGACCTCTCCATCTGTACTGGAGTAACTCGTTCAGGATATCATGTAACGGGCCTGGATCAGAATGTTGACCCTCATACAGGGTAATGAGGTGCTGGATCATATACATACC
The DNA here is from genome assembly GCF_964261635.1 of Lissotriton helveticus. Classification (NCBI taxonomy): domain Eukaryota; kingdom Metazoa; phylum Chordata; class Amphibia; order Caudata; family Salamandridae; genus Lissotriton; species Lissotriton helveticus. Next base: position 495,234,950 of record NC_136070.1, on the reverse strand, counting down.
CACCAGTCGTTGCTCGGCTGGGGGCAGTTTCAGAAACATTTGTGCCACTATTTCGTCTGGAAAAGTGGTAGAATCAGTAATCCATCGGACTGCTGATCGGGCTAGTTCTTGTTCGTGCATGGTACTTAATTCGCTATAACCGACTCGTGATTTCAGAATGTGATCGGTAGCTTGAAATACTTGTTCTAGAGAACCTAGTTCTGGTGCTGGCTGATGAAAAATAGACTTGGGTTCGGGACGTAAATGGCGATCTGGAAATCTGGATTTTCCTACATACGCTATTCTGGCGGGATTCTCGTCTTCCTCTTCAGGATCAGAGACACTTTCTTTCTCGCTTACTTGTGCTGTTTTACGCTGGTCGTGTAACCTTATTATTTCTTTACGAATTTTCTTGTACATACTTTCCATGGCACTAATGGTCTTGTGCTTACCCTCGGCTATATTATCACTCCACCTTGTCAGGATTCTCATTTCGGCGGGATCTTTAGACGGGTAATCTTGTTCTCTTATTAGACAATTGATCAGGAACTTTAATATCATGAGCTGAATCTCGGCTTTCCTTTGAGACATAATCTCGCCAATACTTTCTGGATCATCCCCTGTACGGATGAAACGATATATTCTGTCTAGATCTTCTTTCATATTTGGTAAGGTGACTAGATACTCGGTCACCCTTCTTACGCGTACGGAATATAAAACCATATTATACTCGCCTGGGACTGTGTCATAGACACATTCGGCAAGGGCTTGTCTGATTTCTGTAACAGACTTATTACTTTTTGGAGTACGCTGTGATGCTTGAGCATGTAATTCGAGTGCTGATAAACGCTTGTGTGGCGGCGGGGTTTGAGGAGGACCTCCTCCTGCGGCCCCTATACTAGAATCGTCGACTGACATTCTTCGTGCTTGCAGGGTCGGTAATTGTAACGTGGGCTGAACTTGTATGGCAGGCTGACCCGGGGGTACCGTAGCAGGTACTCCGGTGTCTGGAGGAATGGGAAGTGCATGATTTACAGGGACAGGTGGAGCGCGAACTGGATTTGCATATTCTGGAACTGTATCGTCCAAATAGGACGAAATAAAAATATCAGCTGCGGTCGGTTTGTGACGTAGCTTGGTCGGAACTAATGATGGCGGGAAATTACTGGGTGCCTCTGGGGTCGCTTTTGGCAAGCCTTCGGCAAGGAGAGGATACATACCCTTAATAAGGGCATGCCTCTGTCTGTCTGACTGTTCGGCTTTGACTTGTTCACCTATCTCGATTAATTCTCTTTCTTGGGCTCGTTCTTGGGATTCTCTACTTAACTCTGACTTTCTGACTTCCTTTTCCGTTCTTCTATGCGCTTCCTTACGCCATAACTCGATGGCATCTTTCTGTGACTGTCTGGCTTTCTTTTTCCATAATGCTTCTTCTACTCGCATGATACATTCGGCATCCCATGTACCCGATACGGGCCATCTATACTTTTCTTCTAACTGTTTGGTATACTCTACCCATAAATCTAGATACAATATGGCGCTTATGCCATGTTTCTGATACATAAAGTGACCTGGACTGTCCCTAGGCGGAACAGGAACTGCTGCTTCCAGCAGACCCTTTCTAGTTTTTAACTGACGTAACTTGGAAAAGAGCGGCATTCTAAACTTGAATCGGAACACAATACAATACACGAAAAACAATAACAATTGGGAAAACAATTCAGGCATACCACGACATTGGAAATACATTAAACAACATTATAAATAATAGTTCGAACAGAATACTACCTGAAAATACTGAAAACAGAAACAGAACAGAATTCTCGAGAACGGAACAGACTAGAGTTACTGGATGCACTGCTGTAACAGTACGGAACATACCGGTCCCATAAAGGAACACATCAAGACCCGTATCCACCTAGGTGAACACTTCGTTTGTGGGCTTGGGTACCACCAACCCACGGACCAGGAGTCAATTTAGACTGACCCTGTCTAGACACTACCCCAGCAATGGTACTCACCGGGCAGCACGGAACGGAAGGCCTCGGACGGGACTGGACTATGACGACGAACTTCGGACTTCAATTACGGGTGGACCTCCGGATACCTCGGACCTTGGACTCTCGGCTTGGGCTCTGGTCGGGACTCGCCGCGTTCCTCCACCGTCTCGTTCGGATGCTGGACCGCCTCCTCCGTCTCCTCCGTGGGCCTGAGGGATACTTGAGCAGAAATATCTGCCACTGCGCAGAAGAGTTCCGTCACGACTGCAGAGGGTCAGGGGGTCGGCGTGGCTTCACCGACGCGTGGGGAAAGGGCAAGTCCCTATTCGGGCGCCATTATGTGGTAAATAAATAAATAATACCCTATTTTTGACTAGACTTATAGCATAACAGATAGCTCAATAAATAAGAGTCAAGATTCGAGGTAGTAGGAGTTTCTGCAGGTTTATTACAGCATAAGGACAGGATCAGGACAACCTGCATGGGAATAGGACAATAAGGCCCGGCAGGGGAAAAGAGGCCCAGCAGGACAACTGGGGCCCAGCAGCTGCCGGGGCTAGGTTTGGGATGAGCGCGCTAACATTTAATAACAAAACATTGACTTATATACATAGCGCAAACACATAGCATTACATTGCAGTAGGCGTAACAGTAGGTGGAGTAGAAGGCGTGACGCGTAGCAGTCGCGAGAGATAACAGTAATAAGAGGTGTAACTGGGAGTTTACTTAGACATGTGATGCAAAACGTAACAGAATATGTCATGAATGGGCGGAAACATTGGAGGGGGCTACCTAAGGAGCCGGGACCTCTAACCTAATGGTGCGCGAAAACTAGCAATGACGTGTTACTAGGAGAAGCTGGGGCTACGAACTCTGTGCTAGGAGCAGAGACTAAAGTCTGGAGGGTCGGAGCGACATGTACCTAAACCCTATCTGGTATCTAATGTTTAGGGAACATGTTGATATAAACTAGAAGTCATGAGGGGAGAGGCTAACCTGATTCTAAGACTGGACCATGCATTATTCTACATGTAGTGCGTGAAGAATATTAAATGACTATTAAATACAGTATTTCTCTAACATGGAGACGAGAAGGCTAGACAATGACGGAAACTATTGATGCAGTTCAGTAGCTTAGGAATGCAGAGGAGGAGGACTGAACTGATAACTGGAACTATAACATACTTTTGGCAGACTCAGAGGCAGAGCCGGGGTGCACCGGGCACTGCAAGGCAGGAAGTAAGTGAAGGGTCGAGGATACAGGTGGGGGCTGTATCGCTCCTCAGCGAGGCTTTCAGGAGACAGGAGCTGAATCTGTGGTCCGGGCCCTTTTTGAGGCCTGGAAACGGAGACTTTATAATTGAATAACGTGCACACTGAGAAACGTGGCAACATTACTTATATAGGCCTGATATTCGTAGTATTCACGAGGACTGGAAAATAGCATACTAGAGGTGGACACAACTGTAATTGCGTCTTTAATCAGAAATGGGGAATAACATATGCATATTGATCATGCACACATAACTCATGATGGATGAGGCGTAGGGACACAGAACATGGCAAAATTTACTTTTCCACACTAGCACCAGCTCACACAGGCAGCAATGGCAGGCCTGTAGTCACAGTTTGAGTGATCTTGCATGGGTCCCACAATATATGCCGCAGAGTGCCACTCCGCGCCGCAGAGTGCCGCTCCACCCAATGACGCTCCACACAATACAATTTCAACTCCTCTCTGCTTCACTGCACTCCAAACAATGCCATAAAATTCCATTCCACACGTTTCCACTCCATACAAAACCACACAGTTGCTTTTCATGCCACTCATTTCAACCCACAAAATGCCATGCAGTTCCTTTCCATGTCACACAGTTCCACTCCACACCACACAATGCCACACGGTTCCATCCCACACAGTTCCACCCCACACAATGCCACACATTTCTACTTCTCACAGTGCCACACAATTGCACCCCAATTCACCAAAGCCAATAGATCTCACATAGGCATGAAACATTGGCCTTGCCAGTCTACATGATGGCGAACACTATAACTATGTTGGTCTGCATTTTTTGAGCACTGCAATTATCGTAGCTTTTATTTGTATGTTTCTGCTCTTGTTATTCACTGGACTTGATTAATGCAATTTAAAGATTAAGTGCACTTTTCATTATATTTATGATTCTTCGATGTCTGATCAACAGCAGTGGGATCTGAAAGTCATTCGGGTTTGGACTCCCAACACCCTGCTGAAGGCTATTGCTAAGAATATTTAAATACTTTTACAGCAATAGATGTATCAGAATGAAGTAATTCATCAAATGGGTGTAACTGGCTCGGCTTCCTTTTAACAGGCCTCTCATTTATTTGCAGCCTTATTCCCTACTCACAGCGACCTGTCCAGGAATAGAAATGAACTAGGGTTTTTTAGGGTTTAACTGCACTACAGATGTATTTGAGTTCACAGCACTGCTTCTGAAGTGCTTCACCCCCATCCTTACTTTATGGTTGATACCACCCGAGGTTAAAATTAACTTTAATGGTAAACCCCAGCTTACAGAAAATGCACACGGCTTGGAGGGGAAATGCCTGACGGCATGTTGGTCTTGAGGAGATCCTTCTGAATTCCCAAGAGGGTCGAAATGTCGACAATTTTAGTGGGATTGTCTGTTTCCCAAATTAAATTAGGAACTTGTGAATGTACTTGCTTACCAGGAATTTTTATGACATCCCAATGTTTATATGCATTACTGTGAATACTGCATTTCACTGCATTTTAGGACCACGGCGAGGTCTGAACTTCCACTGATTTAGTTTACATTTATATGTATAGTTGAAAATAAATAGAGCAACATGATTTGTTGCGTGTGAATAGTCACAGAAAAGTCCAAAAGAACCGTTGTTTATTGATCCATGTTGTACAAAGTGAAGCACCAGATAGTAGACTTGGAGATGTCCTTGGATGTTGCTAGCCCAGAACTCCACCACCACAACTCTTCCGTACCTCCCTCCCAGTAGTCCTTGGCGTCGTGCAAGATGATGCTGTGGTCGCTTACCTGATGCACCTTTTCCCAGGTTCCACCTCTCCTATGCAGCCCTGTTCCTCTAGCTGGTTGTCACCACCATTAGCTTTGTCAATGGCAGTAGCAGTGGCTGGCCATGCTAAACATACTGGGAACCTAGTTCTGTCTACTTTAAAATATAGGAAACATTGCTTTGTGTACTTTTAAGATGGTCGCTGTGTTGCATGATGCAACGTTGCTATGCAACCCAGTCACCTGGAAAGTAGTCAAAATAAAATAATGTTTTAATTCTTTCAAGATGCTCGCTGCTTTACACAACGTGGCAGCCATATTCAAATTAGGAAAACATTGTTTTCTAGTGTTTCATGATGGTCACTGCATTGATTGTGACACAAAATGAGAACCACCTTGAAAGTATAGAAAACAGTGTTCCGTACTTCCAACATGGCCAGGCGCGGCTGCTATTGGTTTTTGGTAACGGTGCACTTTAACAGCATCTGGCATTGCCAAAGCCAGTAATTGCAATCATAAAGTGAGATGCCAATGCTTGTTGTAGTTGAGAGGGTTATCTTTTGGCTTTTATAAAAACTGCACCATGCTGATTAGCAGAATTGCATTCATATTTAGCACTATTACATTTGTTTGTTTACAGCCATTTAAGTGTTCAACTCTTAGGCACCTGCAGTGTGCAAACACATGCAGTCTGAAGCCATATTATCTAGTGACTACCGTGAGAGCATTTAATAAGTTGAGCTGTTTTTTAACCCGTCCACTTAAACCCCACCATAGACTTTTCTGTAATAACTGCCTTGTACTCATATTTTGTAAAAGTTGGAAATGTGAAGAATTTGTATGCGAGTCTATGGACAAATCACACTTGCTCGTTAGTTACTTTTGCAATCTTAAAGTAACCATTAGACCTGAGATTTTATAGTTTGCTCACTTCTGCATCCATTGATTTAGCGGAGCTGTTTGAAGTAGCCTTAATGTTAGAGAGGAAGAAAGCAGCTGTGGTATTGAAGCTGTACCAGACTACAGCAGATGTGTGACTACTTAGCAGCAATTTGTGGCTTTAATCTTTTCCTTAAGCAGGATATAACTCCATGACTGTGCAAAATATAAGCTCCCAGTTCCAGGTAAGCAACAATCCAATCACTGTGATGGGGGGAAAAGTCCAGGAAACACATTAAAGATGTTAGAACCCCAAAAAGGTAAACCCTAATTGTTTTTCACGACCAAGGGATATCGATTCAACAAATGACCCATGTCCAAATAAGGATGACGGTTAGCACTGCTGTATGAAAGTCTCACTTATGTAGCATGCCCTGGCCAACCTACCACAACATCAAGTTGATTCTGAAATGTTATATACGGGCAACCAGCAAGAATTTAGCCTGTACTTACCAGTTATGCACTGTTCTATACTCACTCACATTGCTTGCATTGTCTCCAAAAAGGCTTTGGTCAAATCCAGGTCAGTGTGTCTCCTTTAATTTGGCTAGATGCCAAATCAAACCCTGTGAGAAACGGGGCTTTTTGTTGAGAGGGGTAACAATCCTTCTCGAGCTACAACTACAGTTCATGTTAGGGGGAACCACAAAAGTCACCAAATTAACCTGTGGTTAACACTGGTGGCTTGGCACAAAACCAGGCAGGCCTTACCTTAGTGGCAATGTGTAAAGTATTGTTGTAGCAAATAAACAGTAATAAAGTAAAACCGCAACACAAGAAAAATCCCATGCCAGTTTACAACAATAGAGAAATATTTAATGAACAATTTGAGAACAAAATGACATAAATCCAACCGCCAAACCACAGTTCTGTAATTTTAAAGTTCTGTAAAATTGTACCAAGAAGCATAAAGCACTAACTGAATTTCTGGTCGCGCTAGATAGACCTGGACAAAGTCACAAGTTCAGGCTGTTTGCAGTGGTCTGCGGGCCGGATATATGAAGCATGTTAGTCCCCCTAAAACAGTTACTTTCTCAAAATCCTGCGCCCAGAGCTCAAAACTTCAGGATTTCACTGGAGCTCAGCTGATGCCAGCCATGGGTCCAGGACCTGTTTAGGCACCTTTTGGGGATCAGGAGCTCACTCCAGCAGAGAACAGCAGCGCCCAGGCAAGTTTACGCAGGGCTTGTTACAGCAGGTCAGCTGGGCAGTTTCAGAAAGGCCTTCAGAGCTTGTTATCTCTTTAGTTCAAAACAGGCAGTCAGTGAAATGATGCTTTGTGTCACTTTGGCAGTCCTTGGTTCAAGGAGATGGTCATCTTTCTGTCAAGCAGCAAGGCAGGCCTCTGAAGAACTGGGCCGCCCTTAAGCAGAAGGTCAGTCCTCTGTACACTTCTGGACCTATAGAAGACTACAGAAGGACTCTCTTTAATTCCAGAGGAGTGGGTTTGAGGGTGCATTATGTATACCTTGTGCTAGCTTTGAAGTGGAAGAAACTTCTGAAGTCGTCCCCCTGACACACACATTTGTTCCGGAATTTCCTTCCTGCCCAGGTCCCAAGATGTTGGGGTGTCAAATGCCTGGTGTCAAGTTCTTTGTGAATGTGCTAAGGCAGCGCCTTTGAAATGTAAGGCACGCTTATTGGGCCCAGACAGTGAACAATGGGACATGGGTGTAGCCCAATAAGCATTTCTAATGAGGGAGCAATTAACAAGCCCTGCAGGCTGTTTAGGGCCAACTTTAGGGGTGTTTTATATGTATTAAAAAGGAAGATTTAGGCCTGAAAAAGGGTTTTTTTTTCAGGTTGAATTGACAGTTTAAAACTGTAGTATAGACTGCAATGGCGGGCTTGAGACATCATCTAATAGTCTACTTTTAGTGGGTGGCACAATGAGTGCTACTGCCTACTAGTATCATTTAATTTGCAGGCCCTAGGTACCCAGGGTACCATATACGAGGGACTTACAGGTAAATTAAATGTACCAACCTGGTGTAAGCCAATTGTACCATGGTTTTTGGGGAGAGCACAAACACCTTAGTGCTGGTTAGCAGTGGTAAAGTGCACAGTCTCCCATGTTCCACCAGTAAGGTGCCTGCAACTTGGAGGTACCCGGGTCCGTTCATCTGCCATCTTGTGACTATTTACTACAGCATCTCTGGGTTATACATCAATAGGAGCCTACGTCTCAAATTCTGAGAACGTCCTTTTCAAATTTCTCCATCCAACAAAGCTGGGAACCTCAAAGGGCGAGTATAAATACCCTGAGCAAGTCTGCCAAGTTCTCCATTTTGGAACACCATTGTTTTTTCCTAAGAAAGCTTATTGTCATGTCTGTGTGCCATAGCAAAAGTGCTTGCCTAAACCAAACATGTTTGAAAGTGAACCGACACCAGAGCTTTTGAAATTGAGCTGCTGCTCTGGAGCCTGGCTAGTCCCACTCATTACCCTACCATACCATTGGCTCACTCTTTTTGAATCACCATTTAAAATGAGTTTGTTAGGTCCCTTCCACCATATGCCCACCTTCCCTCCAATTGCGCACCTTCCCTCCAATTGCGCACCTTCCCTCCAATTGCGCACCTTCCCTCCAATTGCGCACCTTCCCTCCAATTGCGCACCTTCCCTCCAATTGCACACCTTCCCTCCAATTGCGCACCTTTTGCGCACCTTCCCTCCATTTGCGCACCTTCCCTCCATTTGCGCACCTTCCCTCAAGCCCAAGTTGTTTCTTCCCCCATCTTCCATGTCATCCTCATCATGCAACTCCTCAGGAGTATGCTCCTACAACGGAGGAGGCTAAGACCATGATAAAATATAACCTTGTATAGCCCCACACTTTCCAGCCTGAGCATAAGGGAGGCCGACATCTTGCCCTGAGCCTGGGGTAAGGTCTGGGTGCTTTCAGTGACAGATTCTTTAAGACAAAAAATAGCATGATGTGCCTGTGTAATAAAACGCATTCCAGGTTTTACATGACAGTACCTCAGGATTTTTTTTTGTGTTTTAGTACTTTGACGTTCTTGCGTGTTTTAAAATAAGGCTGATATGTCATTATTATGATTAACATTATTCCACTTTACTGGTTATATGGTCGGTGATCCACTTTAATGTGCTATAGCCGAAGTGGTTTTAATGCAAAACAAACGTAACTACTTCCCTCATTAATGAAGCACTAGCTGCACTTATACAATAAAGTTTAAGATGAAAATAATTCTCGTAGTGCTCAAAAAATCCAACTGCCAGTCTGTAGCCCTGCACCCCCCACCAAATTGTGCAAACCAATTTGTGTTACAGTAGTACTTCCATTATTAAAAATCTGTTTAAATCGGCGGGGGTCTGCATAATTCATCTTAACTGAGGATCCGTTCTTCAGAGAAAGCAACAGCAATTCTTTCCAAGCAGGTCATTTACAAACGGCAGAATAACCCGTGAGTTCTCAGTTGCCTCCATGAGTAAAAAATTTTCTCCAGAAATTACCCCAATGAACTGACAGTCCTCCCACCATATAGACTGGGGTGGAGATTTAAAAAAACACACCCCTCAGTCTCCCAGGACAGTCCCAATTTCTGTTGAATGCAGCCATGATGTACTCAAGCCGACACGTTTGTGTGGGGTTAGGTCTAGATTCAGTATGAACCCTAAAGAATTTGCTTTTTGAAAGATTCAATGGATTCAAGAGTACTGGCCAAACTACAGTACCCAGTGTTTTCTACTTTTAGTTAGAAAAATATTGCAGTGAAACTGAATTCAAGTCACTTAGGTTAATAGATATATTTTAATGGTCCTTTTTCGTGCTTTCAATCACGTCGTATTTTTTCTTTTAATGCAGAGTCAGTTCCGAGCGCAGAAAGGAGAAGTCTAGAGATGCCGCTCGGTGTAGAAGAAGTAAGGAATCGGAGGTTTTCTATGAACTGTCTCATCAGTTACCACTTCCACATCACGTGAGCTCCCATCTTGACAAAGCTTCAATAATGCGTCTGACTATCAGCTACCTGCGCATGAGAAAAATGCTAGATGCCGGTAAGTGTAAGTAACTTTTGAACTATATTCTCTTGTTATGAGTGGGCGGTGTCAGTCACTAATGTTTTTAGCCTTTATTTGTGACATGTTTTTTTAAACGGTCTTTCATGTAGTTTAAGTAGAATTTTTATTAATTGAACCACGTGGTTTAGTGGATAAAATACTCCTTGGCAAATGCTCGGACAAATTATAGCTAGTCTTGAAAGTCCAACCTGACTCTTGCATCAATATTTATCCCAATTTTTCACTTAAAACATTTTCAGAGCAGAGGTATAATTCCAAAAGAAACCATATTCTTAGTCTTATTGTATGTCTACAATTTTCTTAGATTTTCCAAGAGACTCGCAGATGCAGTAGAATTCCGTTGCACCGTGGCTGCAATCATAAACATTGCAATATTTTGTTAGACAGTTCTTTCGAAACACACCCTCCATCTGCTTGAATGTTTATTTACAAGATGGAGTGAGAACGCTTCATTCAGTTCTCCCCACGTTTTTGGCTAGTAGAAAAAAAATGCGACATGCCCTTTATGCAGATTTCCTGCACTTGGCATGTGTTTGCTTACTCGTAGTTTGGAGGACAAAAAGGATCTCGCTGATATAGTAATAGGGATTATTTGGAAATCTGTATATTCCATACATACCAAGAGAATTGAGCAGTTAAGTCCAAAACCTGCTTTAATGGGAAACAAATTATTGAATTGTAGAAGGTGTTTGTGGTGACTGCTATGAGTTGTGTTCAACTTTCAGAAATCTCCAAATCCACAGATTTGGAAGTAGACTGTCAGACTGTGAAAACCCTTTCCTATAAATTTTTGTTTTGTTACTGCATGCTCACCTTTTTACTTATCACAGAAATATGAACTTTCTGAAGTGGGAAGTACTGTCTTGGATCTGACGTGGGTGAGGGGAATCTCGTTTCCATATAATATGGTCCCTTTGTCACAAAAAGCAAAGGTGCTCCATTTTACTTAAACCGTGCATCAACAACTTTACAGTCTTGCATGTGAGGAACTTGTTTTTTTACCAAATTACATTAAAATCCTTGGATCCCTGAAGACTAATAATCAAATTATTCTCTCCAATGCGCAGAAGAGTTCTGCGTTTGACATTTTTTTGACCAGGGCATTAAATTATAACCATCCTTTGGGGCGTTCAAAATGTAATAAATGCAGGACTACTTACACTGCCTGCCATGGAGGTAAATCTTTCTGAATTTTCTTCCTACCAGACAAGACCAAGCTGGAGGGTTCAGTAATTACTTATCCTAAAGGTAGTGCAGAGGAAAGTGCCAACCATGAAGCACTCGCTGTGAAGAAGCCTGAGGGAAGCACGATTGTCAGTACTGGAACATTGCACAGCTTCCACAGTATGACATGCAAATCACGTACATTAAGGGGAAAGGGAGTAAAGGGGAAGAGTTACGAAGCACATCACAAGAACAGGCATACTGGAGAAGGAGGCAAACTTAAATGATCAACAGTAGAAAAGGAAAATGTGTACTGGGCAAAAAGGTCACCTCATTTAAGTGTGTGCACAGGTTAGTACATGCACTTCCCTGGGAACTAAGGAAGCTTAAGTCCACCGCAGGGTACTCTCTCGCTTCTAATAGAGAGATGGCAAGAACGGAAACAGTTAGGGAGAAGGATTGAATAATACGGGCTCAGCAGGAAACACTGGATGCTTTCTGTGGAAAACCGTATATGGCATAGTGTTCTGTAAAAGACACGGTGTATGAAGAGACATAGGGACAGCTAATGCTTTTTAGAATAAATGAGAGAATCTTTGTACAGTAGATTATGAAATGGCAAAGTGAAGACCTGATTGAATGCGGAGCAAATAATGAAAGCCTTAAAAAAAAAATAAGGCGGCCGGCACCAGAGCGCAGTCTTCACAGTCCAGAGACACTGGCTCGTCTCCTAGTGTAGATTAAGCCATATGACTGTAAATCTGGCACAATGAAATCAGCTGAACAATGGGACCCAAATAAGGGAAACCATAGCAAGAAGTAGAGTTGCAGTGAATGGCCTGTAAACAGAATGTGCGTAACACAAGGTGCACAGGGGCATGGGGGCCTGTGATATGTTAAGAAGGACTTTGAAGAAAATGACACAAGACTGCGCAGGAGAAAGACAGGCTCATGTCAGTGCATAAGATATACAGCAAATAAAGAGACTTCTATACTTTCAGCAGCAAGAGATTCAGCAAGCAACGCTTGAAAAGAATTTCTGGAAACTTACAGCATCTAACCAGTATGAGGCACCAGTAATTCCAGAGCAGCTCTCCTTTGATTGGTCTGTACATACCCATTTTAATAGATGGGTATGTGTCTACACTATATCTTCGAAGTCATTGGAAGGAGCCTGCCAGTCAGAACTGCATATGCTCACAATGTACAGCAAATTCTGGATAGTTTGTCACACTATTATGATGGTGGACAGGTGCTCGCAACCTGACAGTGGGATGACTATTCTGCCTACAAATTACTGTCCTAACTGGTCATAGATGAGCTAGAAGGGTGGAGCTTACTGGGGAGAACTCTCTTTCATTGGCTTCTTGGACTGATCCTTTTAGCTCCCCACATAAACATATTGGAGACAATGTAATAAAAAAACAAAGTGGAGATGATACATGCCTAAATCACCACAGCCCTTGTCTACTTATGAAAAAAGGGGGCATGAACTTGCCATATCTCTGTGAGATGGCAGGAGCGTTATGTGAATGTGGAGCTCAAGCACAGCCCTAATTTTGGCGATCAACTCCGAGGCAGGCTGCCTGAACTTACGTTTTCAGTCTCTTCACAAAACCACCAAGAGGTCCTCAACTCCTTCATTGAAATATGAAGTCCCCCTTTCTCAAATACCTGTGTTACCAGCCTGTATTCCAGAAGAGACCATTTCACCTCTTGTGCCAACTAGGCATTGGTCCCTAGGTAATAGTGTGATTTGGGATTAGACATCAGTAGGCCTGTATTCTGACTACTCTGATGCAGAGGGGGTTCTGCAGAATATCAGACAGTCCAAGATGGTGGGTGATTTTAGTAGCTCCAATTGTGCCCACTCCCGAATGTTCGGTTCTCCAACCTACTCTTAGGCTTCAAAGGGATCACATCCATCTTCAAGAAGAGAGACCTTTTGTTCATTGAATGCGGCAGGTTGCTGCATCCTAGGCTGCATGTCCTCCGCTTGGGTGTATGTGCCTAAAGAGTCCAGGTGGTTGAAAAGAAGTACTCCGCTAAGACTAAGTAGAAGAGCAAATGGAGCAAGTCTCCAAATGGGCCTTACCAAAACAGAACAGCCCACTCAATTGATAATGACATCGTTCAACCATCTTAATGAATCCCAAGTGCATATTGACACCTGCAGAACCTATTGGAGCTGTTTCGTCTACAGCCAATGAAGTCCTCCAAAGACATGTGCCATGCCAGATGCATCTATTCCATCATACATTGCTGATTAGGCACTTGTCTCTTAGACTTACTCCTGGTACTAACCAGGCTGATGTATAACATTTTGAGTCCCTTTGTCTTGTGTGGTAAGAGTTCTTTCTTTGTGGTCATGCTATCTGCTAGACACACCATGAGCTGCAGGGGATTCGCTCTTCAAAACCATATACTTTCATCAACTAAAGCAGCCCTGAGGATTCGTTTCACCTTTGATGAAGTGGTTCTGAAGGGGTTTCATTTGAATGAGGCGGTCATTGTTCCTGTGTTTTTCTCTCATCTGAGTGACTCTTATACTGACCTTCCTCTTCAAAACTGGAATGTAAGCCACACCATGCACTTTTACCTGGAGAAATCGGGGCACTGTAGTCTATGGATCAATTTTTCCTGACTTTTGGAAGCAGCGATGCCGAAAGGCAGTCAATGCCATTATTAGCAAGCGCATTACCTTCTTTATTAATCATTGTTACAAATTTGCATAGGGTGACTGTTCCATCTGGCTTCTGAGCACATTTCCATCAGGGCTGATGCTGCTTTGGCAGCACTCCAGGCACATACCTATTGTCTCACATACACCGCGTGACCCATTTGAGCTACCTCTTGAGCATTCTGTTGACACTGTGCTACGAACTGAAGTGAGGCTACGCTTGACTTGCAAGTTCTTAACCTGTTTTCCGAGGCGGTTACTCAATGCTACCATTTCTTTTTCCCTTTCACATTCTCAGTTGATGGGAAATCTATCCATGAGTTAAGAATTGTAGAAAACTAGGATGTAGGATAAGAATAAACTTACATAGTAGTAGTAGTAGTAGTAAAAACAAAGTTTATTTAGACAATAGTCTATAAACCATACACAAGACCATGGATCCACTTTAGCAATGGAAATTTTACATCATAATTCATTTTAACATTCTATATACATTTAAAACCATAAAAACACTAAATTGACATTCTCCGTATTTTAAAATCTTAATGTCTTAAAATTTCCCAACTTCCTTGGATGCCTCTGTTACAGCTTCTCGTGTTGCTTTAAAAAATTTCCCCAACGCAATTGTTATATCTAAAAACGACATTTCTGTAAGGAGAGCAACCGCCTCCGATCGTGAGTTCACCTTGTATTTTAAAATAATGGACGTAAAAACATTTTTCGCACTGTTAAACTTACATATATGGTACTTTCTTTTACCTTAAGTTTCTTTCCAGTTATCAACGCTGTCAAACGATACCCCCAGCCATTATCTAAGAATACATGCATGCTTTTCCTTTTTTCCAGGAAAGAAGATGGCAAAAGTGCATCTATATGCGGGGTCCGTGACTCACATCCTTAGGCATGTGTGGTACTGGCATACAAAGATCTGATATCAAAGCAGTTTCGTCCCGGCCACTAAGTGGCGGGGATATCCTGACTTTAATAATACGAAAGACCATATAGACTAAGGCATGCAGTTGCCATAAAGGCAACTTGAATATTTATTTAACCAGCTTTCCTTTATTAAATGATGTACATTTTGGCAGCAGAATTGTTTTTAAGGTCATGCAGTTTAAGATCATTAAAGATGTGGTGTTCATCCCACCTCTGTTAGCTTATCATAAATGCTATTTTTTATGTTGTAGGTGAACCTGAGATCGAAACCGAGCTGGACAAACAATTGAACTGCTTCTACCTAAAAGCTCTGGAAGGATTCGTCCTTGTTCTCACCGAGGATGGAGACATGATATACCTTTCTGATAATGTCAACAAATGCATGGGACTCACTCAGGTAACTTCAGGAGTGGGGTGGGGAGTTATAGGAGGGAAAAACAGTGGGCTGGTGGTAGCCAGGGTTCTGGGGAAAACGTTTCATTCCATAAACCTGCTGGCATCCTTTGTATAGAGCTGTAACAATTTATTTGTAAAATATTTTCCTACAGTTTGATCTGACTGGCCAGAGCGTCTTTGATTTCACTCATCCATGTGACCATGAGGAACTGAGGGAGATGCTTACACACCGAAATGGTGAGAGGACACGCTTTTTCATGTGCCTATTTTCAAACTGCATGCATTTTTTTAAGTTTAACGTAGTAAAAAAGGAGACTGCTCAAAATAATGAAATGATTCGTTGATCTCGGAGTTTCATTAATCTCGACTGAAGCACTTTTTCTGGTTAATGTTGCCGTCGGAGTGATCCTTTTTTAGAAAATCCCATTTGGAGTGGACTTCAAATACAGACATCTATATTTAAATATCCCCATACCGGCATTGCAGCTGTTGAAGAGACATTTCTCAAGATGTTGTCCTGTCAGATTCCTTCATATTTCGTATGCAATGTGGTGTGTGAGCTGAGCGATTATTTCAATAACTGTTTTAAGATTGGAGAACGTTGCATGATTTCCTCCCCCCAAAAAATGATATACGAATGAACCACTAAATATAAACATCAAAACACATAAAATGGTTAAAACAATTTAAACTCTTTGCCTAGTCTATTGAACAAGAAACCAATTATTTTCATAAATAATAAAGCTATTTAAACGTGAACGTCTGGGCTGCTCCTGCCTTTGTTTAGTGTCTGCAATTATAATTTTGAAATTAATCTTTTCAATATGTTTTGTACGTGCTGGAGGGGACTTCTATCCTTGTGGTCCTGTCAGTGTAATGGGTAAGATATATCGCGAGTGACCACTAAAAATCCAATCCGCACTACAGTATATGGCGTATAAAATTATGCTTCCAGAAATGTCTGTGTTCAACTTGTCAATCCATAAATTTTATTCAGCGAGTATTTTATTCTTTTCACAATTTTGGTTATTTTTTTCAGTGAATACAAAACTAATATGTGTCTTATACGCATGCGCTTCCATTGTGGTCAATCAGAACCCCAATACGTTGGGGACAAAAGTCCTTCATCCAGGGAAATTCATTTTAAATTAGACTGTGTATAAAGCCAATTTTTATATTACAGGAGGGGTACAAATATCTACATCAAAGTGAAGTTAAACGTTAGGAACTTGTTTCTAGTTGTATCAGTCAACACCAGTGGTAATATGAAATGGTTGCGTGTTATTGGAAATGTTTGCTGGTTAATACATGCCATAATACTGCAAGCTTCTGAAACTTCAAAACTGTCTGATAAAGTGATGTTAAAAAATGCCACGTGTAATTTTTGCAAGCGTAACTATAAGCCTTAAAGTGCGGACTGGAACTTTAGATGTCATTCGACATATAATTTACCCACTGCAGTCACTCTTAGTCTGTGCCTTTTGATGTCTGTCATCCTAATTCCCTCTTTCGTTATTGCCAACCCCTCCCCGCCTTTATTTCGCTCACTCTTCCTCACCCTCGATCACTTCCTCACACAATCTTTCTTTGTACTTCCCACTGCTTTCTGCACATTCTCTACAGTGAAACCTTGTGGGAAGACAATGAGAACATTTCCGTTTTGAGGTTGCGTTTGTCTGCAACAAATTGACTTGCTGAGATATGCTTGCCCTTTTCTGCATGGCTAAATGATTAACTGCAAGAAAAAAAAACACAAATGCCTCCGTGTTAGCTGTATATTACAATTCGACTCTTCTAAAAAAAATCTTTTAGGTAATTCCAAAAAGTCAAAGGAGCAGATTACCGAAAGAAGCTTTTTCCTGAGAATGAAGTGCACTTTGACTAGCAGGGGGCGGACTGTAAACATCAAGTCTGCAACGTGGAAGGTAATCCGATACTGAGCATAATTTTATGTAAATGTGCAGTTTATTTATTCATTAGCTGTCTTTTTTTACCGTAAATCAAGCCCTGGGTGTATCAGAATGCTTTGCAAATGTCAAGAGTACAAAAGATACAAAATATAGCAATTGGAGGAAGTGTACCGTAGTTTTCGAAAACTGCAGAACTGAAACAAACTGAAGGGCATATACACTATGTTTACATTAAAATTTGATGTACAACAATAATTTAAAGAAATTGGGACATAGGGACCAGGTTACATTTGTAAACGTTCGTTGAACGACAGAGATACCACATCTTTTACGATTGTTGGGAGAAATGGGGCTCCACATTTTTCGAACGTTTCCTGAGGTGGATTGAATACTTTCCGAAGGCAGGCTGTTTTGGAACATTATAGGCGGTCTAAGGGGAACTCCAGAGATGATCGCCCAGAACCCACCCACCGACTCCACAAACCCAGACGCCGCAGCCTCAGACAGGGGATTGACGACTGCGCCAACACCCTCGCCCCGCTAAGAAACCCTCCAACAGCCACGCCAGCAAGAGAGCCACCTGGTTCACCGACTAGCTCCAGACCTCCAAACGCGCATGCCGAAAACTGGAGAAAATATGGCTCCACGAATGCACACCGGACAACCACGCAGCCCACAATGACGCCACCCGCAGACATCACCACCTCATCAGATTAGCCAAGAGATCCTCCTTCAAAGACCGCTTGGACAACAACGCACACGACAGCAAAGAGCTTTTCAGCATCGTAAAGGAACTCTCCAACCCCAGCGCCAACGCCAGCGACATCCCGCCCTCACAAGAACTGGGCGACTCACTAGCCATCTTCTTCCACTGCAAGATTGCTGACCTCCACGACAGCTTCAACACCACAACCGCCTGACTACGCCAGACTCCACCTCCCCTGTGAACACCACCAGCGCCATCCGCCTGACCTCCTGACCTCCTGGTCCAACATCAACGACGACGAGACACGCAAGGTCATGAACTCCATCCACTCAGGATCTCCATTAGACCCGTGCCCACACCACGTATTCAACAAAGTAGACGCAGCCATCGCACCCCAACTACTGAAGGTCATCAACATCTCCTTCGAAACAGCGACATTCCCAGAAAGTTGGAAGCACGCCGAAATCAACGCCCTCCTCAAGAAGCCCAAGGCGGACCCCAAGGACCTCAAGAACACCCGGCCCATCGCCCTGCTCCCAGCAAAGGTCATCGAGAAAATCGTCACAGGCAATTGGCCCGCCACCTGGAAGACAACAACATCTTGGACCCATTCCAGTCCGGATTCAGACGCCGCCACAGACGACATCGGGCGCCAACTAGACAATGGCAAACGTCAGCCCTCATCCTCCTGGACCTGTCGGCCGCCTTCGACACAGTCTGCCATCGCACTCTAAAGACACGCCTCCTAGAATCCGGAATCCAAGAGAAGGCCCTTGACTGGACCACATCCTTCCTCTCCGGCAGAACCCAGAGCGTCTGCCTCCCACCCTTCCGATCCGAAGCCACCGATCTCATCTGCGGCGTCCCACAGAGCTCATCCCTCAGCCCGACGCTATTCAATATCTACATGGCCCCCCTCGCACAAGTGGCCCGCCAGCACGACCTCAGCATCATCTCCTACGCTGACGACACCCAGCTCATCCTCTCCCTCACCAAGGACCCACACAGCCAAAACCAACCTCCATGAGGGAATGAAGGCCGTCGCCGACTGGATGAGGAGCAACCGTCTGAAGCTGAACTCAGACAAGACGGAGGTACTCATCCTCGGACCCACCCCCTCAGCCTGGGACAACTTCTGGTGACCGACCACACTGGGAACAGCACCAACACCCACCGACCATAAACCTAGGATTCATCCTCGACTCCTCCCTCTCCATGGCTAAGCAGGTCAACGCCATCTCCTCCTCCTGCTACAACACCCCCTGCATGCTCCGCAGAATCTACAAGTGAATCCCGACCGAAACAAGAAGAACGGTGACACAGGCCCTCATCAGCAGCAAACTGGACTACGGCAACGCACTCTACGCAGGAATCCCAGCCAAATACCTACTACGTCTACAACGCATCCAAAACGCCTCGGCCCGACTGATCGTCAACGTCCCCCGCCGCAGCCACTTCACCCCCCACCTGAGAGACGTACACTGGCTCCCCGTCGACAAGAGAATCACCTTCAAGCTCCTCACCCACGCACACAAAGCACTCCACAACGCCGGACCAGCCTACCTTAACAGCAGACTCAGCTTCTACATCCCCACCCGCCAGCTCCGCTCTCCCAGCCTTGCCCTCGCCGATGTCCCCCGCATCCAACGAACGACCTCCGGTGGCAGATCCTTCTCCTACCTCGCCACCAAGACCTGGAACACCCTCCCTACCCACATACGGCAGACCCAAGACCTACTCGCCTTCAGAAGGCTCCTCAAGACCTGGCTCTTCGAGCAGTAGCAGCAGACAACCCCCAGCGCCTTGAGACCCTCGCGGGTAAGTAGCGCGCTCTACAAGTACTCTGATTGATTGATTGATTGTTGAGTTGGTAATTGGAAAGAACCTTAAATGATGTATACAGAACCTGCCAGAGAGTAAATAAACCTCTCTGTTCTATGTCGGAAATAAGTGCCGTCCCCCCCTTGACACTGGTCATCGGGGTGATAAGCGTTGAAATTGAAACTTCTGCCAGAATGTTGAATAGAACTTAGAACTAGAATAGGCCTCTAAATACATCAAAATGGAGGATAGATTCTAAATTACATGGAAAAGAACGAAGGTTAAATTAAAAAATAGCCAGAATTAGACTCAAACGTCATTTTTGTGGTAGTCTAGATCAATCATTCTTAGCCCTCACCCCCCTATTGTCACTCCTTCCTTCTCCAGTCTACATTCATCCCCCAACTCACCCACACCGCCTTCCACAAGCGCCATCACTCACGCTATCAACCGCCCCCTGTCCTCATCCCCGCCCCCTGTTCACAAACTCTCTCTTCCTCCGAACGCTACCCCACCTACTCGGACCGCAGAGCCCTGCTCCATCGCGCGCACATCCCGTCACATTCGATCCAGTTCCCACCCCATTACCCGACTCAAACACTCACCCACTGCTCTCACTTCCAATTCCATCCCCAATCCAACACTGGACATGATCATCTCCACCCTCCTACAAGTCAAGGAAGAGCTCCACACCATCAAAGAACTTCTTCTCACACACCCCAGGCACCCACTACCCTACACTTCCCCGCCCAACAAGGACTCCATTCGCCCCTCAAACCGTTCCACCCTGCTCTCCCCGCGCTGGCCCTCTATCCCTGATCGCAAGGCCACTGGCCGTCCCCGTCGCACCCTAAACACCCTCTCGTGCCGAGACTTACACAATCTACTCTGCTCTTATGGCCCAGGTCCCACAAAACGCTCACCCACAACACACCTCCCCATACCCACGATTCTCACAAATCCCCTCAGGCCACCCACACTGAGCGACAGAAGTTCTGTCCCCTGTAATCTCAAAAATATCCCCCTCTCCTTAGAACATTCTCCCACCCTCCTCACCCCTAAACTAAAGTGTTTCCTGCTCAACTGCAGATCGGCCCGGAGACACTCCTCTGGCATCGCGGAGCTCATCTTATCAAGGGGCATTGATCTAGCCATTCTGACTGAAACGTGGTTAACTGAAACATCCACACCTATAATGGACATACTAGTCCCCCCCAACTATCTCATTATTAGACTCGACAGGAATGGCAAGACGGGCGGGGGAATCGCATGCATCTACAGGAGCAACCTAGCTGTCACTGAAGGCCCCTCCCCCTCCCTCTCCTCCTGCGAACTCATCTGCCTTGATATTACTAGTGAGGGCAAACCTGTGTGCTCCCTTCATGTTATTTACCACCCACCCGGTGACAACTTCATCTTCTCCCAACAACTAATGGACACGATATCCACCAACGCCGGTCGACAGCTCAATCAAATTTACCTGGGAGACTTCAACCTCCACTGGAATGACCAGAAAGACACTGTGGTGAAGAGCCTTAAGACTTTCCTCGACGCGCTTGACCTCACCCAAATCTGCAACGGTCCGACACATGAAAAAGGCTCTATCATTGACCTTATCATCGCCAAAGAAGACTCTACCCAACTAGTCGCAATCGAACCATGCGACTGGTCAGACCACCACATCATCACCTTCTTCATCAACGAAAAGGTCAAACTTAACCCGGCGCAACCTGCCAAAACCAAGATTTGGAAGAGGGACCTGAAGAACCTTAACCCAAAGTCCTTGCCTGCCCACACAGGCAGTCTCCTTCTTCCCCCGACGGACGTCTCTGATGTGCATTCATTGACCAACCTCTACCTAGACTCCATGTCTACAATAATCAACGAAGCCGCACCCTTGCAATTGAAGAGAGTCTCCACCAAGAACTCGAACCCATGGTACGATGGCAGACTCAATGAAGACAGACGTGTGATGCGCTTAGCTGAGCGCGCGTGGAGATCTGACCCCTCAGCACTGAACCTTAGAACGCTTAAGAATAAGAGAAACGCTTACTTCAGAAAAATCAAACGCTCGAAATCAATATTCTTTAGCCAACAGCTGGATCAAGCTAAAAACCGACCAAAAAAACTGTTCGAGTTAGTCAAAACCCAAACCAAAACGCAACCTCCACAACCCAACAACTTAACAAAGGCTATCCCAAGTTGCGAAGACTTCTCTGCTTTCTTCAAGCAAAAGAACAACACTATAAGAAGCGATCTCATCAAGGATGTAAGTCGATTCGCCGGCTCCATATGCATAACTAACACTCATGCTAAAAACAACGCTTCATGGACGTCCTTCGACACCTATTCCGAAGAATCAATTCACAAGCTGCTGGTCACCTTGAAACCCGCCAATCATCACACAGACCCCCTACCTGCCAATGCTGTTAAAGTCCTCACCCCCCTGTTCCTCCCACTCTGGACTAAAATCATCAACTGTTCCCTGCAACAAGGGCTCATCCCAGACTCCCTCAAGATTGGGCAAGTCACGCCTATACTCAAGAAACCCACAGCTGACCCGGCTGACCTAAACAACTATCGTCCTATCACCAATATCACCACTCTAGCAAAACTGTTAGAAAAATGCGTACAACTCCAACTGACAAAACACATTGAGCAGTTTGACCTCCTCAACTCTCACCAATCCGGATTCAGAGCAAAGCATAGCACGGAAACGGCCATGACACACATAATAGATGATGCCCTCCAGATCCTTGATCACAATGAGTCTTGCCTCCTCATCCTTCTTGACCTCTCTTCAGCATTTGATACGGTCAAACACGAGAATCTACTGGAGCTCCTAAATACCAGAATGGGCATATCCGGGACGGTTCTCAAATGGTTCACGTCCTTTCTGCACAACCGTTCTCAGAGGTTCAAGATCAACAACGCACTGTCCTCGCCTGTGCCAGTAACACTGGGCGTCCCGCAAGGTTCCTCCCTATCCCCCCACATTGTTCAACCTCGTCATGGAACCACTCACCACCTTGCTTCAATCTTCTAAGGTACATTTCCATATGTACGCCGATGACACTCAGCTCTACCTCAAGCTTCAATCCCCTGAAGACATCAAACTGTTGAATGCCACACTAAGAAACACCCAAGCTTGGCTGGCCGACAATCACCTCAAACTAAATGCTCTGAAAACTGAGTTCCTTCTGATCTCTCCTCCTGCGAAAAAGGCCATCACCCAAACCTGGCTCAATCATCTAACCGCACTCAATGTCCAACCCACCATCGTGGACTCAGCGAAATCCCTTGGCATCACACTGGACTGCAATCTCGACATGCAGCAGCAAATTAGCATAGCAACTAAAGGAGCCAACTTCCAAATCAACACGCTGAGAAAACTCAAACCCTTCCTACCACCCAAGGACTTCCAAACTGTGGTACAAGCCTTAGTCATTCCTCGCATAGACTACGGAATTGTGGCTCTCAGCGGGCTCCCCCTGACAACAACGGCTCCCCTAAGAGCCTCCCTGAACGCGGCCGCGAGACTCATCACTGGCTCAAGAAAACACTCGCATATATCCCCTGACTTAAAAACCCTGAACTGGCTGCCTATTGAAGCCAGAATTCAGTTGAGAATTGCCTGTATGACACACTCGGCCGTACACCACAAGGCACCCAACTACCTCTCTCATAAGCTGACCATATCAGGAGGCTCAAGATCCAACAGAAGCACAAACACTCTCCTCCTGAAACCACGGAGATTCCGGAAGGAAAAAACATACAAACGCTCCTTCTCTGGAATGGCACCTAGGATCTGGAATGCACTCCCACCAGAAACCAGGCTTATCCCGTCCACTATACTCTTCAAGAAAGAGGTGAAGGCCATCCTTATGGCTAAATACACCTGAACACTATTGATACTGGAACAATGACAGTATTTGGCTCCCACATTATCGGCTGTCTGAATACTTAACTATGTCAGTCCATTTTTTGTCTGCTTCTGGATCTAATTCATTGCACGGATGCTATACTATTGATTTCCAACTTGTTTATTGGGTTGTACACTAGGACTTGAGTGCCTCAATAACCTGCAACGCACCCACTACTGACTACTACTTTGCTTTCAACATTGTGTTTACTCACCCTCTGGGGTGCTATAATCTTATCCGTTTAGACATTGTACTGCTTCCATATTATTGTTTCTTGATTGTTATTACTCTGTATACTCTTGTATGATTGATACCCTATTTTTGCATCTCACTGTCTACGGAATCTCATATTGATTTAAGAGTCTTGTTTATCCTACCTACTGTTTCTGTAAAGCGCTCTGATATCTGCAAAGATCTTGTTCGCGCTATATAAAACTTTAAAAATAAAATAAATAAATAAATCACATTAAAATGTATAGTCCCGTTGGCTTTGAGGGCAAAGATGCTCAGATGTTACACTAAAGTATTCAGTATATCCTCCATATATTGATACTAAACACCGTTGTTTGTAAAAGAAAGCTCATGTACATATGAAAAGGCAAGTCAAACTTAAAAGGAGAATAAAATATTATAGCCGTCCAGCTCGGTGGAATGTGTGCCAGATGGTTCACTGCACTGACAGAAAAAGCGAAACCGGAAGTCGTATCTAATCCCATGTAGACATAAACTCGTGCATATTGTTTCAGGATATTTCGGCATTAAACTTTCATCTGGGGAAGTCGTTGATGAAAAATCTATACCCCTCCCCAGTCCCCCCTTTTAATGTGTTCTCTTTCAGTGCGAGATTCATTTAGTTTGTAGATGACACTTTTATGTGGACCTTACACAATTCTGCTAAATCTGGCAGCGATTACAAACATAAAGACAAACTTTAAAACTTCCACTCTTAGCCAAGAACATTTAAATTGCCTCCTCGCTCATCTGTTTTCTGTGTACAGTATTTAACATTTTTTGTTAATACATCTAGGTTCTTCATTGCACAGGACATATTCGTGTCTACGACATCTGCAACAACCACACTGACTGTGGCTACAAAAAGCCTCCGATGACGTGCTTGGTACTGATCTGCGAACCTATCCCTCATCCATCTAACATTGAAGTTCCATTGGACAGCAAAACCTTCCTCAGTCGCCACAGCCTGGACATGAAATTTTCATATTGTGATGAAAGGTTGGTGCCGGGATATGTTTTTCTTTTATGACGCCAGTTGTTGAAAAGTAATCTTTTTAATATTAGAACATTGGAATGTTGGAAGCTCTATTGAAAACAATGGAGTGCTCTAGGCTTCTAATGGTCGGTAGAAGCACAGAGCATCAACATTCCAATGTTTCTCAAAGGCCTCACGGAGCCCAAGGGGTTTCAACCGCCTCTGGCTCAAGTTAGAGCATTCTGCCCTCTAGTGGTGGACTGTTCTAATAGCCATAGAGCCCTCCATAGCGGGCTGTACCGGCCCTTAAAAGCCCACTCCTTTATTAAAGGCTGGAGTGGGCCTTTAATGGCCGGTAGGGCCCACTGCATCGGGCTCTAAGGCTATATTAGTACACTGCACTGGGTCTATTGTCATGTTTTTAACTGATAACTAATTCAAGTATTTTCAGAATGAATGCCTGTGACGCTAGTTTCAGCTATTCTTGTAATATTGTTTATTTGCTTTTTAAACAGCTACATCAATGCGAAATGAATTTGATTTTAATTAATGCTTGTATATTCATGAAAGTAACAGCCTGAAAGAGATGAAAAAATTGTCACTAACCGTGTTTCATTTAAAGCACATATTATAATTGAGGCTCCGAGTTTTACTGATAAATACAGACATAGGACTATCTATTTTCCAGTCTGTGTTTATTTTTAAATATGTATAAAATCGGAAAATTGTTTGTCTTTTTGAGTGATTCTAAATGTAAACAGTCATGACTTCCAGGCCGATAGCTGTTCAGATTGTCAAGTTAGAGAGGCAAAAAAGAGAGAACGTTAACAGTAACCCCCATGATCTTGTAGAACATCTGTAGACACAAATGTAATACTTATTTGCTACGGAATGTATTTATCCTTGATGTGGGTTTATGAGGAAGGAAACTAAAAAAAGCCTATAGCATTTGGAAAATTGAAGGAACTTCACTTTTAAGCATTTCCAGAGGGCACCATCTTCAGATATGGGGAGCCTGATGATTGTGGGTGTTATGCAACCAAGACGTTTGTTATGCGATATGTGGCACTTATTTCAGAGACAGCCTCCATACCCCATCACCCCCCACCCAATTATACTGTTAGTTGATCACCATCTTATGTAGGGCGATGCTTAAGTCAATGAGTACACATTCTGGAGTGTAGAGATGTATCGATTTAACATTTAAGCACATTTAAACTCTTCTCGACTCAAAAGATGTGATGTCCCTGAGATTTCTCACTAGTTAGTAAATGTTCCTGACCCACCCGACCGACTAAAGGTTGCCCTTCCTACAGTTTAATGTGAAAGTACTGAGTGCATCCCAAACGTCAATATTAATGACTTTTAAGGTACTTGTATTGGTTTAAAAAAAACTTCCTCTTTCTAGGCTCACCTACAGTCTGTGGCCGTTTCTAACCTCCCATAGCACTGTGGGCCTTGTAGTGATGCATTCTACTTCTACTGTACTTCTGTACATCACCTCAAGGGTATCCTGCACTTGCCTGGGTAGCCCGTCATGAGTAGTTTGCATTATGGTCTTTGTTTTCTCACCAGAGGGTGGGCTACTAAAGCCATTTTAACATACTTGACAGGCATTATTATTGGTTGGGGGTTGTGCACTGTTCTGTGATGATTTATTCATTTAGTATCAACCTACATAGTAACTGCATAATTCTGGAATAAAATATGGTCTGTTATCGGGGACACCATTAAAATTGATTGTGTACCTTTGATTTATTTACTGCCTCCAAGGTCTGTTAAAGGTGTACCCAAAAAATTAAAGGATATTGTCTAATGCTAGTGAACCTGGGCCCCCGCTGTTACCTTCTTTTCGCTGTCTCAGAACGCCTACTTCTCTGTCTTAATTTTTCAACCCTTGCTCGTTTTTTCACACCCATGCTCACAAACTCTTCTTTTTCTCTGCTAATTAATCAGCTCACATTGAATTTTCTTTACTGAGCCTCAAATTAAATATTGCCATTCTCATCACCTCAGCCAATCTTTGATTCTCTTCTCAGAAACTATCTCATGTTGCTTTTACACTGTTTGCAGTCCTGTCAAGTATCACGCAACAGGTGTGACACTCACGCATTTCAGTGCGGTGTTCCGCAACACCGCACTGAAATGCATTGTCACGCATTTTGCCGACTCATAAACTCGCGCCACCAGAGGCGCCTGTGCACGGCTTCTGCTGCTCTGAGTCCGATTGACATGCTGCTGTAGTTCATAAATAGTTAATCTCTGAGCTTGTGGGCTGAGTGAGAGTGCGGCAGCGCTAGGCGGCTACAATGTAACAATGCTGCCTCCAGGCTGTCCGCGGCGCTGTAATTTCCTGCCGCGCCCCGGCTTAAGTTTGGCACGGCCGGGACACCGTTGCAATTAATAAAGGGGGCGGGTTCGCCCTCTCAGCAAGATGCTGGCAGGCTCACACAGCTAGGCACTCACCACGGGTGCCAAGGTATTTCCTCGCCCGTCGTGGCATTTACACTGACTTCAGGACTTGCTTGGATAAATTTAATACATGCGGTGCATGGCCGCACGTGGCCGGGCGGACGGCAGACAGTCACGTTAGCTGCCTCACTTTCCGCGTTTATAGAGGTCCGGCCGCGCGGCCTAATTTTGTAAGAACCTGCCTCGACTGGACACACACCGTGGCCGGAGGGGTGCTGCACCACAGTCTAGCAGCCATGTGATGATGGGGCCGCCGCCAGAGCGAACAT
Organism: Lissotriton helveticus; assembly: GCF_964261635.1. Taxonomy (NCBI): domain Eukaryota; kingdom Metazoa; phylum Chordata; class Amphibia; order Caudata; family Salamandridae; genus Lissotriton; species Lissotriton helveticus. The sequence continues at coordinate 495,207,466 of NC_136070.1, read as the reverse complement.
CGCACCTCAGATCTGTCCTGCAGTCAGGTCGCTACGCTAGGACGGGACAGGCCCAGGAAACTAAATTAATAAAGGCAATGCCGCCCGCCGGCAATTTTATTTCCGAGCAGCCGAGGCCAGCAAAACTCAGAGGGCACTGGTGAAAGACAGGGCCCATCATGCAGTCACAGGAGATCGCTGTCCGGTGAGAGGGCCCGCCCTCACTGGTATAGAGAGTCACGCCGGCCGGCTCAGTGAGCATGGGGCACGGCAGAGGAAGAACAGAACAAGCCTAGAGGATTGATTCATTGCCCCCCCCTCCCCCCCCAAGGTTGGTGTGATAGCTTCTCTCTATGGGAGGGAAGGGTCGGTGCACGGACCTTGTCAGGTCCTCATTCGACTGTACCAGTCTGACAGGATGTTTCATTTCCTGCCTGCCAGCCGGGCCCCAAGGTACCGAGGAATTCATTGCTGTTCCTCCGTGCGCCCTGATGCATGGCCCTGAGTTAAAGTAGGAAGCCGGTGGCAATCCACCTGTTCACCTCCTCATAACCTGGGCACATACTTGCTGTGCCCTGCCCAGCCAGTCAGAGCCCAACTAGTGCCCCGGGCCGGACTCACCACGCAACCGTGATTCTGACAGTGAGAGCAGGTGGCACAGGTTGATGCTGCAGCACGGCTGCGCTGTCTGACTCTCTTAAGAAGAGACAGGCTAACGATCTCTGCTGTGACACTCAGGCAGCTCCTCTCAGTGGATCCTTCTGACTATCAAGAGATCACACCAGGTAAGTCAGATATTCATTTAATAATTCGCTGATGAAACTCAAAATGTTTATTAAGAGAATGGGGAGTGGGCCTCCAGCACAGCATAGCGCTTTGTAAATGGGTACACTGAAGTTGTCTGTTTGTGCTGTAAATGCAGGCCATCTCTGAGTTTTTGCCTGCATTAATAAATCATCAAACTGCTAGTTTAGTTAAAGGGTTTAATATCCTTACTTGTCAGTGGTACTACAAGCAGCAGCCTTTATTTTCCCAGCACTGTGAGACGTGCTTAGGCAGAGTTGAGGCAGATGACTAATATCCCCGCTAGAGATCTGCCAGAGTTTGTCCCATGGCTGTTTTCACTCACTATTAAGTAGAGCAGAGAGTTTATATGCATACTGCAAAGAAAGTCTAACAGCATATTGTATTGTAATGAACTGTATTATATGTAGATAGCTCAGTGGGTTGCTTCTTTTATCACAGAGAACCCTTTGATTTGTGTGGTTCAGCCGCACCTGAAGCTGAGGTTGGGGTGGAGAGTGCTGATTATTTAAAAAAAAAAAAATTGCCTTAAAAGCACCTGCTACGGAGTTCGAATTTCTTATTGCTGAACTCAGTGTGATTTCTGAAATTTGTCTGTTTTCATGGACTTCTTTGCATTATTTGGCCACAAGAAGTGTAGCTCAAACTGTCATGCATTTAGTTGTTAAATGTCTTTTGTAAATCCACCGAATCTATGAAAATGTCACACATAAGCAGTCTGAAACATTAGCAGCTTTGCTCAAATAAATGTAATTTCTGACATTTATATGATTCCCTCGTCTTTTACTGCTTGATTTTGCTAGCGAGAAAGTGTCACTCATAGTCGTTGAAATGTCACTCATAATTACACTGAAATTATGAAAATGTCACTCATAGCAATCTGAAATCTTGGCAGCTATGTGTTCGTCCTATAGGGCCTATCAAGCCTTATCACAATTCTCAACCCAAAAACTTGCTGTGGTCAAAGTTCTGTAATTGTCACCCGTTGTCTGGTAGTGTGCCTTGATTTTTATTAGCTGTTCGTGTCTATCTTGTCTTGCATTATAGACCTTTGAGTTTCTTTCCCCAATATCATATTTACCACATCACAATGCATTAACGTCATTCCATTTACCCCTTTAAGAAAGACATTTCCTCACACTTTTCTTCATTGCAGTTCCTAGTATGAATTTTTCTTTTGGGGGCTCATGATAGGAACGTATCAGTGTCTGTTTGTAAGCTGTTAAATATTTATGCAGCATAATTGGTCCTTACTTAAACTAGCCTGTGCTGCAAGTGAACATCTTCTGAAAGTATAATCGACAGCTCCTATCTGAGCTCCATGTTGTCTTCAAATAGACTCACTATATAAAACATCTTTCGATCTTGTCTTTTTTCATGATTCTCCAACTTTGATTTCAGCTTATTGCTTACTTACTTAATTGCTCTCTAATTTCTTTCTTCAGGGTCCTTTCTTAGTACATTTAGAGCATATTGTCATTATTTTCCTATTAAACTCACGTTCTCTACTCTGAAATACTCTATCTGTGCTTGCCTTATTGCCACCACGACTATAAAAAATGCGGCCGTTGTGTAGTTAACAATCAACTCTGTAAATGCCTTCTTTATTCTTACATCTCTTTGTTCCGATTTCAGTTTTGGTAACTAACTGAAACTGTTTCTGTTACTTTTATAAATCACACCACTCCCTTCTCATCTTTGTTCACTGCAATTTAGTTTTGCAGCCTTTGCATAGTGGTCCATTGTCTTATTTTTTTTCCCTTTCAGATGCAGTGCTTTCCTGATTTTCTGTTGTTCTCTCCAGTCATTCATAAACTACCTCTTGCCCTTCTTGATATCGTGTATCGTAAGTTTCAGTCCAGGACCTCATCCTGTCCTCCATTTGTAGAAGCCCCCACTCTGTTAGAACATCTTCTCTTGGCCTGTAATTTGATAAGTCTTACAGGCAGACATTTACCTGACTTACCCCTTTTCTTTTGTTACTGTCCTATTACCTGATTTTTATTCCAGCTACCTATTTCCTATGAATTTCAGTGTGTAAATCCCACTTAACCCCACTAAGGAGATCTCCTTCTCACTTTATTTTATTACCAGTGTATACATGCTCCTGCCCACTCATTTGTTTCACACCTGACTGACTCCCTTGCAACGTGCCAAACTCATCTATGTCTCCTTTTATTCTTGTCTAATTAATTTCCTGTGTGCTCCCTCACTCTCAAGGAGTACAGGAAGGCAAGGTTCACCTCCCAGAGGATGAAAGAAGAACATCGCTGGACAATCGCCCACACAATTATGAAATCAAAGGAGATTCTGGAGCTGGGTAAAGAAGGGTGTCCGACCTGCCCATCCACCTCCCGTAACAAACATCTCTCCTGCCGAATGGGAGGCCCTCATTGTCGCACTCTACGTAGAGCCCAATAGACACAACTGGCCTAGCCATCACAGTTCTAGCCATATTAACTCCTACATCGGACCGAAGTCCACCATCAAGATCACACCAACCCAAGTTGCACTCATTATTAAAAAAATGCGGCGAGGGGTGCCGGGCCCAAATGGCATACCAACAAAGATGTACAAAGCATCTATTCACAAGTGGGCCGCACTCTTGGCCACTCTATTTGAGGCCAGCAGAATGGGCGGTCCTATTCCTGACGAGGCTCTCTCCTCGTCCCCATTCATAAAAAAGGTCCGCGGTCCAGTCCCGATAACTACCGGATAATTGACCTCCTCGATGTTGAAGGGAAGGCCTATGCAAGTGCTCTACTTCAAGAACTGACTACCTGGGTGAAAGACTGTAATTTAATACCCTTTACTCTTCTAAAAGGGCTGCCACATTGAAGACAATTTGATCTGTCTAGCCCACACGATTGAGGGCACGCTTGCTATAAAAGGAAAATAGGTATATGGAGGGTTCATTGATTTCCGAAAAGCTTTTGATTAGCGTTGTTTGTCTCAGACTCTGGGAAAAATTAATGAAATGGTTCATCCCGCAATCCCTACTTAATGCTCTCATCGCCCTGTACACTGACACCTGGGTAAAAATAAGAGTATCCTCTGGATGGTCAATAAGCAATAAAATCATGACCAACAGAGGTGTTGTAATCTTCCTTCTTTCCCCTCATTACCTTCCCTCTGCTGTTTTCTCCTTTCTTCCCATTTGGTACGTTCCTCTCTCCCCCGCCCCCTGTACCCTGTTGGAACGTCCCCCTTGAGATTTCTCAGTGGAATGTTGGACAACCTGTGAAGTACGGACAGTGGATGACAGAATAAAGACGTTCTTACTTACCTGCCTGTGGATTTCTCTTCATTACAACACTGGCGACTAATTGGCGTAGGGGGCCATCTCTGTCATCTCCCCTTTCTTTATGCTCTCCTTCCTGCGTGCCTGCATGGTTGGTGATTCGTTTTAATTGAAGTGTTCTATTCCTCAGAAGTGTCTTATTCGAAAAAGAAGTGCTCCACTGGTTACCTCAGGAGCGGTCCTCACATCCTGGTTTAGTGGAAGTCTCATTATCACATTTTTCTCATATGAATGTGAGGCTAGACTCCACTGTGCTTCTGACTGCTCCGATTACAACCGTCGCTGCCACAGGTTCGCAGTGTGACATTCCGATTATGGGCCAGTATAGCCTCAATCCCTGACTGTGGTGCTGTCCATCATTGTTGTGTTTGCAGTTAGTGCTCCTTAGGGTGAGCCTCTGCTCTGGGACCGGTTGCGGTCTGTGGTATATGGTTGTGGCGTCCTCTGGGTCCGCGCTGCATGCCTGCTGCCTCATAGCACCTCAGAGGAGTGCCTCAAGCGTCTGCCCGGTGTCTCCTCAACCGGCACACCGTCAAGCACAGAACAAGGAGTCAACTACTTTGGGTTCCTGAGTGAGTTTCCCTCAGCTGTCTTCTCATCGAATACCTTACATTCTACGAGGAGTTCATCGGAGCATGGCAGGGTCCATGTGCTGCGCTTTTACCTGCTGCTTCATACTGCCTCAAAAGTTCGCTTCAACTGCAGCGTTTCTCGGTTTCCTCATCCAGGAATTCCTATGTTCTTCTCATCATGTGGGGTCCACGCTACCTAGTCTGTGTGTATGTCGCCTCTTAGAGCCTTAGAGGATCTCTTCAACTACAACGTTCCGCGGCCTCAGCTGAATCCTGTCAGCTACTCAGTGGTCTCCGGTGCCTACCAGCCCTTCGCTGGCCCTGCTCACATCGAAGCTCCTCTTTTGTGAAATTGTGGTTTCTGATGTTGGTCTCCATCTTGCCACTGGGTTCCTGTCAGGAAACTTGCTGCCGGCGCACCAGCTACACGGCAGCCGGGTCTTAGCCCTCGTCAGTTTCGTTCCGGCGCTATCCATTCAGTGCCGGGTCGTCCAGCCTTCTGCCGGCACACCAGCTTCTCCACAACCGGCTCCCGAGCACTTAGTCAAGTTCTTTGGCGCTCCAGCCATCTCACAGCTGATCCTCCATGTTTGTGCCTTTCACGACAAGTCTTGTGTGCTCCATCTTCAGCCGGCTGTGTCCAGGTGTATCTGGCATTGTTAAGCTTACTCCTTCAGTTTTACAAGTAAGACTTTCCCCTTTTGTTGCTGGGGTAGGTTGTTCATCAAGATATTCTCATCCTCACCTTTTGTGTGTCACTGCGATCTACGGTGATACACACACCTTCCCATACCATTATATTGGTGTTTTCTTTTCACACGGTGACACTCTTCGTTGAACTATTGGACCTAAATCTTGTTTAGTTTATCCTTGAACCATTAGACCTATTTTCTCTGGCATAACCACTCCCCTCCCTGTCTCCCTGCATTCCCCTTTTACTTATTCTGTACTATTTTTGCCTACCCTATTACTATCGTTATACACATCTGAGGTTGTATTACGCTCACTGCGTACTGCATTATAAGATTCTGCCTGCATGCTTCATTATTTTTTTTATGTATTTAGAGTATTATGCTTACTGAGTATCATTTTACTGGCATGTTTTCCGGCATGCTTCAATTATTTAAAGTTATTTAAAGTATAAAAGTGACCGCTCCTGTGCATATGTTGAGTTTCTGAGTTTGTACTAACTTACTCGTTGTGGTTACTTAATTAAGTAAACATTTCAGCAATCCTTTTTGGGTCTGTCTCCTAGGATGCCCCCCCCCACCCACCCCTATTAACGTTGTTGTACAACCCTTACAGTCATTGCAATATTCTCCCTTGCTGCGTCTAGCATGACTTTCCCTCACCTCTATGGCTGGACAAGCTATGAATCAACCTCCTCCATTCCTAAATGAGATAGGAGAACCAGAAATTCACTGGAAGGAATGGATAAATATATTCGCCTCCTACCTCATTGCCATAGGAGGCGGAAGGTATTCGACAGTTCGCAAACAACATATATTTTTGCCTAACCTAGGTATACAAGTTAGGAAGATTTATGACACCTTACCTGAACCTTAGTTAGAAGAGGAGGAGGATGATACAGATAAGTTTAAAATTACCCTTTTAAAATTAGAGCGGTACAGAAGGGGGTGGTGATGGACGGAGCATCTGAACCAACCAATCACTCACACCCAGTCAACAGATCTGGGTTTAATCCATCACCGTTCTTTAGCCCACTCTGCCACCCCAGTTCAGACATGGCCATATGCATATCAGTCTGACCCTGTGCTTCATGGGAACAGTCCAGCCCGAACTGCCACGCCATGCCTTCCCTGGACCGGAAACAAGGTTCCTAGGACCGGTTTCTGGCATTACAGCCGTCTTCAGCCAGGCTTGCTTGAATCCAGTGGCAAAGTGAGCAAGGGACTCACGTCTGAGCATACCCTGCCAACTTATGGCGAACAAAACGGTACAAAAGGGGGTGGTGATGGACGGAGCATCTGAACCAATCAAACACTCACACCCAGTCAACAGATCTGGGTTTAATCCATCACCGTTCTTTAGCCCACTCTGCCACCCCAGTTCAGACATGGCCATATGCAAATCAGTCTGACCCTGTGCCTCATGGGAACAGTCCAGCCCGAACTGCCATGCCATGCCTTCCCTGGACCGGAAACTAGGTTCCTAGGACCGGTTTCTGGCATTACAGCCGTCTTCAGCCAGGCTTGCTTGAATCCAGTGGCATCACCACCCCCTTTTGTACCACTTTTAAAATTAGAGGCACATTTTGGTGACAGGGTGAACTTTGTTTTGGAGCGACATCAGTTCTTTGCCCGCATCCAAGGAAAACAGGAATCATTCATTAATTATATAGCAGCACTTTGAGGCCTGACACAACTATGTGACTTTGGTGAACTTACTGATTCACTCATCAGGGACCAACTAGTCAGGCGCACTAACAATTGTCACATTCAAGAAAAGCTCCTGGCAAAAAACCCCACCATAAAAGAAGCGGTCAATATAGCAGTCTGTAGAACACACTGCTAAGTGTATCAAAGAGATGACGACTCCTAGTGAGCTTGTGGTCAATGTTTGCAATAGCAATGATGCCCAGGTCAGTCCCAATGATAATGAAGTGTTCAAGGTTAGACCAGGAGAAGTCAAGGTTAATCACTCTGCCAAGAAAAAGGAATGGTTGAAATGCTATAGATGTGGCAGCAGCGACCATCTGGCCAATGATGTGCATTGCACTGTCCGCAATGTCACGTGTGTAAAATGTAACAAGGAGGGACGCTTAGGTAGAGTGTGCAACAACAGTGAAAACTACCAAGTGAAAGTTGTGCATAGTGAAGGGGACTTGGCCCCTAAATATGTTTTCCATGTGAAAACTAGGGGCTGTCATGTTTCCGCCAGTACTCAAGGGCAATTCAAAGACCACAGTCCTATTGATCATCCTAAATGTACCATCTTTGTCAATAGCAAGCCCTTAGATGTGTTGGCCCATTCGTGTGCCCCGGTTACCTTATTCAATATCAATACCATAAATTACATTTTTGATACCTCCAGTCTCGAAATGCTAGAACCTGACATTTCGGTTGTAGGGCATGCTAATGAGAACATTCCTTTAGTAGGGATGATGTATGTGTGTATTAAATTCAACAGTAGAACTACATGGTATAAAGTGTGCATGGCAACCCAAAGGATCTAATCTGTTGGGTTGGCATCATCAAAGAGACCTGGGGATTATACTCGACCCTAACAATAAAGATCAAGTTCCCGTAGTTGAGCGGGTGTAGGAAATCAGCAGGGATATAAGCAGTTGTTCTGAGTCGCCCACTGAATTAGGCCAAAATGTAGTTAGCAAGGCCTGGTAACAGCATTTTTAAATACATTGCCAAAACCCCTGTAGAAGAAGGGTTGCCAGAGATGGTTCATGCCGTATCAGGATCTTATGTTGTTAAGTTTGCCTGCTGAGAATAATTGTAACCTGCTGGATAATCCCACAGCAGTTCCTAAAACTCCATGGACTAAGTTGGCATTAGAGATAATTTGTACCACGGGTCAATTAGGAGTCCAGAAGAGATTTTTGATGGTACTCATGGACTACACTTCTCACTGGATCAAATACTTGTGGGTCTCACATGTTTCGACAAAGACTCTCATTGACTCTTAAAAGACTCATTTGCATGTGAAGGTGTACCAGCTTACTTAGTCCCTAACAAGGATATCCAATTCTCATCTTTGGAAATTAAGACATTCCTTTATGAGCAGGGCATCAAGCAGGAGGAATCTTCTGCACAAAGCCAAGGAGACAATGACCCCATTTGGCAACTCTGAATCCCCTGATCTGGCTTGCATAAAATCTGTACACACCTTCATCATAACCCTCCCTGCCGGTTCTCTCTCCTCTCTTCCAGGTGCCCTCGGTACTCCTGGCCCTTGGGGTTCCTCTGTTCCTCTGTTTCTTATTCCCCCTGCATTTTCTCCCAGCATCCCCTCTCCTCTCTCTCCTTTCTTCCAGTTGTGCGTCTCCTGTGTTTTCCTTTTCCCCTCCGTAGGGAGATGTTATAATATCCCTTCTTTCCCCTCATTACCTTCCCTCTGCTGTTTTCTCCTTTCTTCCCCGTTGGTACATTCCTCTCTCCCCCGCCCGCTGTACCCTGTTGGAACGTTCCCCTTGAGAGTTCCAAGTGGAATGTTGTACAGCCTGTGAAGTACGGAGAGCGGATGACAGAATAAAGACTTTCTTACTTACCTGCCTGTGGCTTTCTCTTCATTACAACAAGAGGCTTAAAGCAGGGCTGCATGTTGGCCCCTCTACTCTTTAATTTGTACCTAGCAGACCTGCCTGAGTGGCTGGCTCTCCCTCAAGCATTTCCGCCTAGAATAGGATTCTCCTTGATCAAACCCAGTTGGGACTCAAAAGACTCTTCGATTCCTTGGCTTTGTACTTTAAAACAAACTTTGTAGAGATTAACATCGCAAAAAGCAAGGTGATGATAGCCTTGAGACGACGAGCAAGAAAGCGCTCCTGGTATATTGAAGGGAAATCAATAGAGGTAGTGGCTGCATATAAGTACCTGGGAGTCTGGATGGATCACAGAGGAAGACCGGCTCCGCACATTGCTGCAATGCAAGGAGTGGCTCGCTGCCTGGAGGGGACCTTCTTAAGAACCAAGAAAGCACTCTATTCTCCAGTTCTCTCTCCATTAATCGGAGTGATAGGTGCCAAACCTTTACCGACCTTAGCCTTTGGCGCCATAACCTTCAAAGATAAAATGTTCACCTGGTTAGACAGAGTGCAATCAGCCTGTTTTCGTAGAGTGTTCCATCTACCCAACTCGACCTCTCACGCCCAAATCTGTATGGAGTTTAGCTTGTCATCCCAACATTGGATTATGAAAGCAAGATTTATTGCCTACTGCTTAAAAATTAAAAAGGCCAATGTCCTTACACTAAAGAGTTCAATTTTTAACATACTGCTTGGACGCGCTAGAAGCTCAAGATATATGAGCTTGTTCGCTGCCCACAGGGGTAGTCACAAAAGTACTGAGCATACAAGCGAAGATCTTGTCAGAGGAACATTTATTTATTTATTTATTTTTATTTTGAGAGTTTTATATAGCGCGAACAAGATCTTTGCAGATAACAGAGCGCTTTACAAAGGCAGGTGGAGGGTAGGGGAACAAGGGGGCATAGTGGGGAGGTAGATCAACATGATCATGTACATAGCACCAATATAGTATATAACATAGTACCAATATAACGTATAGTACAGGTATGAGGTAGCAGGCATAGTTGGAGCGTAAGTCATCAACAGGTTCATGTACATAGCACCAATATAGTATATAACATAGTACCCATATAACGTATAGTACAGGTACGAGGTAGCAGGCAAAATTGGAGCGTAGGCCATCCACTCGCTGTAAATAAACACGTGCATAGGAATATATAGGCAATATCATAGCGCCAAACTGGTAATACTGTTCTTAATGTAAAACACGCGAAATTGTTCAAGTGTATTTAGCCATAAGGATACTTTTAACTTCTTTCTTAAAAAGAAGGGAGGAAGAGATGAGTCTTGTTTCAGGAGGAAGTGCGTTCCAGATCCTGGGACACAAGTTTTCATACCAATTTTGCATGGCGCACTGTAATATCCCTCTGTTCTCCTCGTGAATACAGTTGCACAAGAGTGAACTAAGCACAACTTTACAATAGAATTGGGAGAACGGCGCTTCGGCAATAGCCGTACATCACTGGGTGTGGTCTGCTGATGCTTTGTGGAAAGGTGTGTAGTGGATCGCAGTGACAAGTGCCGGTTTTTCCTATTGCACTTTTGGGGGAGATGCTAGCATGGGGTGGCACCCTCGTCACCTGGTCTTGGCCAGGGGTTGGCCTCACCAACCTGTGATAGTCTACACTATGGTTGTAGGGGGATTGCTTTCGGGGGTATAGGCTGAGTAGTGTCAGAGGGGCATTGTTTTTCTGCAGGGTGTCTTGACGCAGGTCAGGATCTCTTTGGGACACTTGGTCTCATTCAGCATACCCTGGTGGGTGGTTGTAAGTCAACCTACGGACAAGCTATCTTAGTGGTAGCATGGCCTATACTGCTCCAGACTAAACCCAAGAGGGCAGGTGATGTCTGCGGTAATACTTGATATATATCCATTGTATATTCTGTACCGATCCCGACAATGCCCCTGTGCTCTTCTTGAGTACAGCAGCACAAGCGTGCTACGTAAGCACACCTTCCCAAAGGTGATGCAGAGGACGGCGTTGCAGCAGTTGCTGTAACTTCACCTGGGTGTAGTCTTCTATCGCTTGGTGTAAGGTGGTGTTTTGAGTTCCAGTGGTATGTGCTGGAACGCCTATTTTATGATGCACTTGCTGTGAAAAATCTCTCTCGTGGTAGCTGGGCGACAAACCTCTATGATCATAAAACTCTACCACACTATCTGTCATCCCGCATGAAGCCATCAGTAACATCACCTAATGAGATTACGTTTTGGCCTAATCCCCCTGATGGTGTACAAGTATGGCCAAAGGTATAAGGCAGATACGCCCTCTCAGTGCCGTTTTTGCGGCAACAGAGAAGAACATTTAATTCATGTCTTGTGCATTTGAAGGATCTTACTCACCTTGTGAACGTTTTGGTTGTGTCCAATTAGGTGGATCCTCAATGTGCGGACATGTAAAGAGGCCCTAGAGGAGAGTGTGAAGGGTGATTCAGCTCAGACGACATCCCGTTTTGTAAAATACAAGTCTGAGATTAAATCTATTGCATCAGTAGACGACCTCCATGAATTTCAGCCATGCCAGTCATGCACTCTCTTTTAACATGAACTCCTTTTTTAATAGCGAACGGAAAGTGCTTTAAAGTTTTTTTTGTATGAATTACAATGGTTTGAACTAATTGTGCAATACAATATATCTATCCTGCATGCTCCCTCTCCCCTCTAGCTTTTTAGGTCTCGCCTGTCGATGCGCATGCGCATCGAGCAAGCGAGACTATGGTGGCTTATCCACTCTTTATCCAACTTGCAAGGAATCGTGGCGATTCCTTGCAGTGCACGAGAAATTTAAGCTCAATGCGCATGCGCATTGAGCTTAAAAGCGCGTGCACATGCCCCCAGCCGCCTGCCTTGCCTACTCTCCCAGCTGGTGCCGCTCCACCCCCTGCGGCATCAAAGGCTTTCACGGCCGGCCGGCCATGCTTTCAGTTTCACGACCGGCCGGCCGTGTGAAGTACATTTCTAAGCCCGCTCTCCCTGCTCCGCCCCCTGCTCCAGCCGAGACGCATTTCTCCTCCCTCCTCCCCCCTCCTGGGTCAGGTTACCCTGCTTTCTCTTTCTTTTCACCCGGTGACATTGTTGCCTTTAGCCCTTCCCTCACCTCCTCAAGCCGTTACTCGTTGTGTGTACAGGGCTGTGTGTATTAGCGCTTGTGCTTGTCCTGGTTTGTTTGCAGGTGCACACATTACACAAGGCTCTGCTCACTGACCCTAGAGGTAGGCCTCTGACCCGGCACACTCGAGTGAAAGATTCCTCACATAACCCACCGCTCCAGCTGTCTCTTCCTTCAGGCTGCCAGCCTTGAGCGTGGGGGGAGGAGGGGCTGCATACACTTCTGTCCCCGCCGACACGTCAGGGCATGCTGGAATTCAGAGGCCGCCCTCCACTCTGCTTTTCAGTGTACCGTCTGTCATGGCCACAAGCCAGCACCCCCACTTTCGCTGCAGACGAGCTAGGGCTTGTCTTTCTCCAGAGGCAAACAGGGCAGCCTGACTTACGAGAGCCCCCGCAGGCTCACCAACCCAAGGAAAAGCTGTACGAGACAGACGTGTGCCACTCGCCTCACCTCTTCCTGGAAGCCGGACTGTGGATAAATGCAGCCGTGGGAAGGCCCCATCCTACCTCAGGTTTAATATTTAATTCTACACCTCTTGAGGGTTCCTGTGATTAACCAACCAAAACCTTGCTGCTGAGCTCATAAACAGTCTGCAACTGAAACGGAGGCGGGCAAATTGCCGTGTGAATTCTCTCCGGCGCCTGCAAGTCAGCTTAACACCTCTTACAAAACAAAACATCACAACTCATCAGTGGCTTGACCTTTGAATATCTGCGGTGTAAAGGTTTATTAATTAATTCATTCAAAAGCGGCCCTTCTATAATTAGCTGTTTCTTGCCCACTATTCATGCCCAGCCCACAAAACCGGGGAACTAGCTGTAGAAACCTGATGAGAGCTGTTAGAACTCCTGGTAGCTGCCCTGAGACCCGAGCCATGCATGGGTGCAAGGATCGGGAACAGAGAATGCAAGGCTCTCGTTTAAGCTTATGACGCACTTGTCTTCACAAGAAAGTCAGATACTTCACAACAACCAGGCCTCATCAGCTGTACCTCAAAACAACCAGGACTCATCACCCCTCTCTCACAACAACCAGGCCTCATCACCCCTCTCTCACAACACTCACTCTCACTCACCCTCAACCCCTCAGCCTCACCCTCACTCACCCTCACTCACCCTCACTCACCCTCAACCCCTCACCCTCAACCCCTCACCCTCACTCACCCTCAACCCCTCACCCTCACTCACCCTCACCCTCACTCACCCTCAACCCCTCACCCTCACTCACCCTCAACCCCTCACCCTCACTCACCCTCAACCCCTCACCCTCACTCACCCTCAACCCCTCACCCTCACTCACCCTCAACCCCTCCCCCTCAACCCCTCACCCTCACTCACCCTCACTCACCCTCACTCACTCACCCTCACTCACTCACCCTCAACCCCTCACCCTCACCCTCAACCCCTCACCCTCAACCCCTCACCCTCACTCGCCCTCACCCTCACTCACCCTCAACCCCTCACCCTCACTCACCCTCAACCCCTCACCCTCACTCACCCTCAGCCCCTCACCCTCAACCCCTCACCCACCCTCACCCCCTCACCCTCACTCACTCACCCTCAACCCCTCACCCTCAACCCCTCACCCTCAACCCCTCACCCTCAACCCCTCACCCTCAACCCCTCACCCTCAACCCCTCACCCTCAACCCCTCACCCTCAACCCCTCACCCTCAACCCCTCACCCTCAACCCCTCACCCTCAACCCCTCACCCTCACTCACCCTCACCCTCACTCACCCTCAACCCCTCACCCTCACTCACCCTCACTCACCCTCACCCTCAACCCCTCAAACTCACCCTCACTCACCCTCAACCCCTCACCCACCCTCACCCTCACTCACCCTCAACCCCTCACTCACCCTCAACCCCTCACTCACCCTCAACCCCTCACTCACCCTCAACCCCTCACTCACCCTCACTCTCACTCATCCTCACTCACCCTCAACCCCTCACCCTCACACAGTGCAATAGTTCTCAGACCATTTCAGTTAGAGCTTTTATAAATGTTTATGGCTTTTTTTATTTGTAATACTTTAGCATTGGCTACAGGAAACAAAAATGCTAAACATTTACAAAAAAAACCCATAAACAATTCTAAAAGCACTAACTCTAATGGTGCGAGACCTATTGCATTTCCAATGCTTGTTAAACTTTTCTATTGGATTCCAGTTAAAACGTGTTTTCCGTCCTCACTTCACTAAGTCATGCATTACTCCCAATTTTGTAGCCTCAGTTATATATGTGAATGCATCCGTAGCCTGCCCTTCCTCATCTGTCTTCTCTTATCAACCTTTATGTTTTATCAAAATGAACGAGAGCCAAATAAATCCACTACAGACAAATAGTCTGATGTAGCAGATGACAACAAACCGTCCAAGGCAACGCATTGTAGTGTTAACTCAGTGAGCATAAACAGCCAACTATACATTTTTTGCAAATTAAGTGCAATCCTTCATACCCGAGGCATAGAAAACACCCCCCCAGCATGAACCTAATTAGACATGAACAACAGACTAACTGCATGGATTTCTTTACATCTATCTATAACCTCAGCCTCCCTTTCTACTCACTGCCCTTCATGTTCCTATCCCGCCAACTATCAATCTTCTCAACCTGCCTGCAGACCAGTCCTGTACGAGCGGCATGACTAATATACTACAAATCAACCCAAACACATGGCTTCCCAACACCCCTCATATGGAATTTGATCAATAAATGTGTGTGACCGGACATTTCAGCACAGGACACTGCATAATCCGATCATATTATAGCCTAAACCACAAACACCTGGGCTCCCAAAGGTAGTGTCCTATTGTCCAAAATAGCACTTTGGTGCCTCATCAGAGGCAGTGAGAGCTATATAAATACTCAGTATTGCATGAGCCCCTCCCCCTGGGTCCCTAATTCGACATCACAAATGTGCCTTGTTCAGCCACATCCTCCCTGTAGTCCCTCCTACTTCGTTATTTTCCCAGACAGCATTTAAACACAGAAGTGTTTTCCCTTCTCTACACTCCACCCTTTCTCTCTTATGTTGTAATACCAGCTGTACCCTCCCAAGCTGCCCACTTCATTTTGGAATTCAGATTTACAAGAATATATCTTAATAGGATTGTGTTTAAAAACGGCCCTAAATAAATTACTATTTTGCATCATAGAGTTTTCATTGATAGCCATAACTTTTAGGATAATTCCCCACCATGTATGTGTGGAACCCTTAACATTTCATATCTATATATTTGTCCAGAAATTCACATATAGGTTGTGACTTCGGGCAATATGTATCAATGTTAGGGTTTGCGATTCTCAAATAGCACATTTTTGAGAATCGCTATTTGAGAATCGCAAAACGCTATGTATGTAGGATTTGCAGTAAAATTTGTGCATCCTACATATTCCTTAATAGCGAATCGCAAATTGTGATTCACAATTAAGGAATACCTCCCCATTCGTTCCTATAGGCCTAGAGGTCCATAGGAATTAATGGGAAGACATTCTCAATTTGTGATTCCCAATTAGAGAATCGCAAATTAAGAATGCAATTTCAAGTGTGCCAGGGTGTCACAAGGACCCTGTTGAACACCTGAAATGAGCATGGGTGCATATGTGTGCGCGCCACATGCCACTTTAAAAAATGCAAAAATTTGCATTTTTAAAAGAAATCTCATATTACCACCAACCTGTAGTTGGTGGTAATTTGCGATTCCTTATGCCATATTCGCACAACTTGGGTGCTTCATACATTCCATTTAAGGAATCGCAATTTGCGATTCCTTAAATGCATTCGCAAAATGAGTAATTGCAAATTTTGTTATTCCTAAATTTTCGAGACAGTTGTGCTTTCATACACAGCACTAGGCCAAATTGCGATCGCAAACGCTGAAATTCTGCGAATTTCAGCGTTTGCGATCGCAATTCGCCTTGATACATATGACCCTTTGCATCATCTGCACCCTACAAGAGCCTTTTAAATACCCTGTTGCAAGACAGCATTACAGCATGTACATGTCTAACATTAAGGGAAAAGTGCAGCCTGCTGGGCTTGCATTGAAGTAACCTGATAAATAGCTTCCTGTCCCTTTAAGGCTCCAGGAGCTTCCACTACCCATACTACACAATAGTAGCCGGTGCCACACAGTCAGTTCTTTCTAAAGTGAAAGAAAGTATATATGGTGACAAGGAAGTAGTTGCTGTTTCAGATGCCCAATACAATGACAGTGGGGGAGGTGGGAGGGTCATTTAATGTGGAGATTCTTATGATGCAGAATTGGGACTACAAGTAAGAAACAGTTTCATCTGCATCGTAACTGATGATTTTGGTCGATAACGAGAATTATGTGGCCCAAAAAAAATACAATTACTTTTCACCTATAGTTTTTAGGTCTCGGCTAGCGTAGGATGCGCACATGCGCAGTCTCGCTGGTGAGATTTAATGACGTAGAGTACCTTTCACTAGCGAGGTTAAGCCCCGCCCCTCTTTTCCATTGGCTGGCGTCACAGTTCATGCTAAACTGTGGCCAGCCATTGGAAAAGAGGTCCCAGTGATGTACTTCTTTCTCTTTTAGCCCTGTCCCTTTCAGACTGGCTTCCTTGACTTACTTGTGTGGTAAAAGCTTTCTTTTCTTCTTTATGGGGCCATCTGTTTCGCCCTATAAAGAAGATAAGAAACCTTTTACACCAGCCGTCCAATTGCGACGGCTCTAAAAGAATTAAACTCTGCATTATGTGGTTTCCGGGGCACGGCCCGCCTTTTTTTTACCGGCATTCTTTGTTCTTTCGGCGAGAGGCAGACTTCTTTTGTCCCACCCTCTACCACAGCATTCAAGAAAGAGGCGGAGCGTTCAGTCAGTCTACACCCCCAGGGCTCGGCCTGGGCGGGCACTGCTGCCAATCTTGCCCCGGCTGCAAGCGTGTCTCTGCCGTGGACCCGCGGGTACTGCTGCCAATCTTGCCCCCGCTGCAGGCGTGTCTGTGCCGTGGCCCCTCCTGCTGCTGCCTCCGCTGCCCGGGTCCCAGCGGTGTGAATCGGGTTGCGGGGCTGGCGGCAACGCTGCTTAAAACTGGATGTATATAGCGCGTCTTATTACTGGAGAGGCACTATAAAGGTGCACATTTGGGACAAATATTTTTGCGTTTCATCTACGCCCAATGCCGAATTTCACCACCTCTATATCTCTGCATTAAAAAGCTTTATTTTGCAGCACTGGGAGAGGCAAACTTCTTTTGTCCCACCCTCTCTCCCACAGCATTCGCTCAAGAAAGAGGCGGAGCCCTAAGTCAGCCTACACCCCCAGGGCTCGGCATGAGCGGGCACTGCTGCCAATCTTGCCCCCGCTGCAAGCGTGTCTCTGCCGTGGTCCCGCTGCCAGTCTTGCTCCCGCTGCAGGCGTGTCTCTGCCATGGCCCCTCCTGCTGCTGCCTTCGCTGCCGCTGCTCCCCGGGTCCCAGCGGTGTGAATCAGGCTGCAGGGCTGGCGGCAGGATGCATAGGAGCAGCGTGGACACCATCTCCGGCACTGCCGACTACCTCATCTGCCCCAACTGCCGACTACCTCATCTGCCCCAACTGCCGGAAAGCGCTGCGGCGGCAGGTGAGCGAGCCTCCGGTCAAAAACAACAAACTTCCCCTCCAAGGGGCCCCCTCCCGGTGTAGCAGGGCATTGTCATATAATACTACCGTACACACTGTATAGCACGGAGTACAAGCTCAGTGCTTTATAAACAGGAGAGCAGTGTTTCGTGGAGAAGTGTGACTCAATGGTTAGCGCGGCAGACCCTGATGCAGAGGTCTAGCCCGGGACCAGGGTTCAATTCCTCGCCTCGGCGGCTCTTGAGCTAAAAAATTCCACAGACCTGATCATTCTCGCCTCGGTGCCTATTCCAATCATGGAGTCCCACTCTGCAACTCAGGGCAATAGCTTGCTTAATCTCCACAACGGCCCCCACAACGCTAAGGATGCCTGGCCTCCACCTTGGGGGTGCCCAGGAGTGGCCGCCTCACAGGGAAAGCCAGGATGGGTTCCACAGCGGTATTCGTACAAGCGCCTTGAGACCCTTGCGGGTGAGTAGTGCGCTATACAAGTATCAATTTACATTTTACATTTACATTGCATACTCTGTAGTTATCACGCTCCAGCTGGTCCAACATTGTCTGTTATGGTTATAAAGTTACTTTTGTTCCACACATAATGCTTGTAAATGTATGCTTGAAATTGAGAGGGGTAAACATTTATAATTCTTCACTCTACATCTAGTTAGTGGTTTAATCACAGCACTAAGCATGTTCTTGCACAGAAGTGCATGCATATTATCCAAATCACTCACCAGAGTGACTTCTAAAACCATACACTAGACACAGGATTTCACACTTGGGAAATGTTGCCAGCCCATCTTGTCTCTCATATGAACTCAGTACTGTAGAAACACGCCTGGACATGGCCTACTTAAGACAGTTTGATGTATTTTTTAAAAACTTGATTTCCTTGGGTATCTTAGAAGGAGTATGTGTCGTGCTTGTAGTAAGCTTCACAACAACTTTCTGCGGCTCTTGCCCTTAACCATGCAGCTAGGGCACCCGCCAAAGATCCAATGCCTACCCACCGTGCCATATTGACGTTTTTTGTTACTTTTCATGGGAAGGCTATCTTGATGTGTTCCTCAAAGTAACACAGCATAGTTAGGCCGCCAGGTTAACCTCTTCTGAGTTTATGGCCATGTGGTGAGGCCTGACCGATTTCACTGGTCTCATTGAATGTGCTCACTGTGCAGACGTTCATGTCCGGCGAGGAGAAACCTAATGCCAGTGCCCTAGAGTATGGGATTTTACCCGTTGACTCCTAAAAGATAATTGCCAAGTATCTTCAAGACAATGGTCTGGTATACCACACTGAGTATAACAAGCATTAAAAATCCAATAGGTCTCGCCTTTTGCTTTGCTAAACAATACCATTAGCATAGCAAAAAGGCTGTAACTTAAAGGCGAGACCGATTCATTTTCAATGCTTGCTTTTTAATCATTTGCTTGATCTGTGTCTTTTTCCCTTTCTAGCAGTGCAATCTTGGGGGTTGGGAAAATTGTTTTTCGCTGATAGACATTAACTGATGCTTTTTTGGATAAAGAAGCATTGGCAAAGCCAATAGCTCTACTTTGCATTTCATCCACGGCTAAAATACATTTTAATAGACTGCTTCAGAAAATAAAGCAAACCGTGATTTTCTGTATGCAACACATCTATGAGATAAATCATTTAATGTGTCAGGATTCTGCACTTTTGAAATGTAAAATAGCCTCTTATGATTCGCAATAAAAACACTACCATTGGACGCTAAATGATACACCCAACAGCAAGAAACATGAGGTTAGAGGGTACTGCTCATAAGGGGATGGAGCTAAAGCAAACTCTATGGGTATGTAAAGAATTGGAACAACAGGTATAATGTGCTGTCAAGTCAGACTTACTGTGCTTACCTTTTTTTTTTAGCGGCAATTAGTAAAAGTTAAGTACAAAATGGCAAATTGTGTTTGGTTATGTACTTGTTTGAAACGAAATATTGTTTATTGTGTTACATTGTAAAATGCCAAATGGGAATTCTGAAGATGTGGACAAGTCTATTCGGGGCCACTGGAATTATGCAATTGTGCAGCTGCCGCGCTCTTCGCATAATGATTTGCCACATAGTACATCACCTGCCGCATAAACTGCAGATTTTAACAAAAAAACATTTTTTTCTAGCACTCACGGTTCAAAAGTTTGTAAAAAAGCAACAACGTATTGCTGCGCAGTGGAATGTCATTTGCAAAGCGGTACTGGTCACCTTTCTGGTGCTATATTGCTATATTTTGTGTTAAACTGGTACTAATGAGGTGCAACCAATACCCATACTGTGTTACCAAGTTTAAAAATGGCAAAATAATGAATTAATGTTATTACAAAATGTGCTGCATAATTTGCCTGTTCTTGCCGCATAATTCACTCAACCCTATTCACATAATTTGGCTCTCTCAAGCCACATAATTCCAGTGGGCCTGGTCATACTTCAGTACACAGTGCTCCAGCTCTTTTTGTCATTTTGAGCTGAAAAAGCTTTATACATAAAAAGAACAGATTGTAGTGACCCGTTGTCTATCGTTTCATTATAAAGAATCACCGAGCTGATGGGGTATGAGCCTGATGAACTGTTGGGTCGTTCAATTTATGAATATTACCATGCACTGGACTCAGATCATCTGACCAAAACTCATCACGACAGTAAGTTGAAGATAAAATTCAGAAACCATTAAATTCTTTATTAGAAACTATCCTGTATACAAATCAGTAAGCTCAAGTTATTCATTATTTAATCTATAATATCAAATGGGAGGGAGGTTTGCCGTAGTTGTCGACTTAGGGGTGTTAGAGGGCCGAAAGCGTAGCAGGGGACCGTACTCAACATCAGCCAATTATTACTTCAGTGTGCCCTGCCCCTTAACTAATATTGCTATTCCTAACCAGAACTTGAATTTTATTTTACAGGTTGGGGGGTAGGGGCGGGGGGTGGATGTTTGGTTTATATCATGCTCCTGCATTTAAGTTCATAGAAACTGATTACTGGCACAAATCTTGACAGGGCAGTTAAGTATTTCATGACTTGTTTTACGAAGTTATATATTTAAGCCCTTAATAGTAACTTTCTAATTCATTTACAGATGCTTGTATGTGCATTTGTGTGCCTGTTTCCAAGGAAGTTTTGTGGAATTTATATTTTTTTATGAATACTTGTTTTTACTTGTAGTGTTCACAAAAGGGCAGGTCACAACCGGACAGTATCGGATGCTTGCCAAACAGGGTGGATATGTTTGGGTTGAAACACAAGCCACTGTGATATACAATACAAAGAACTCTCAACCACAGTGCATTGTTTGCGTAAACTATGTTTTGAGGTAAGGTTTAGAAACAATTAACCTATGATCTTGTGTGATTATGAGATAAAGTTGAGATTGTGTTGGGCCTAGAGCATATAGATCCTGTAAATGTGTATCTGAATTTTTATGAAATGCGTAATGTACTGCTTACTAAAATTCTTTCAAGTTGTGAAATTAATATTTAATGTTAAGAAATTGGCGGAGGAGAATAAGGTGTACGCCTGCAAAAGCTTTGAATTGATCATCAAAGTAAAAGCACTCACATGTGTGTTTGTATGTATGTACGAGGCATGTGTGGCTGTAGATACGTAAGCAAAAGTCTGCCATCTAGTGTTTGACTTGGATGTGTGCAAGTTGTTTTTCTTCTAAGAATGTCTACCGACTGACTAGGTAGTGTGACTCTTCCTCTTGCTTGTAATGCGCATAGTCATTGACTCCACTGTTAGATTGTTTTGTTCCGCTGTCGGGTTAGGATGTGTGCTCTTCTGCTTCAGTTTGACTTTTGTGCTGTAGCTTTCTCTGCCTATACCTACTTCTCATCGGTATTGTTTTCGATCGCAGTCCTCATTCACCCCCTCTAGTTTGAATCAGCAACTTCACATCCTCTGGGTGACTTGTGGGCCTTTGCCCTTTGGGGGTGCCTATTTTGATCCTCAGGAGTTCCATCCACATCATGTCCATTTGGTGATGGAACAGATGCCTTTTTCGATTTTGTCCTCCGTGTCACATGAAGCTTCCTCGCACTGACCGACATCAGGTATGCAATTTTTGCCTCTCACCTGAGCACAGCGAGGCCAGCTGCAAGGCCTGCCTTTCTTTCTGGTCCAAAAAGACTCTTAGTGATCATCGGGCTCAAAGTCTCGAGATGTATCAAAAGAGCATGGACGACACACTGGACCTCTTCTGACCCGAGGACATCCAGGAAGATATCCAGGCACAAGCGGCAGCAGATGACGAGACCTTCTATTGCAACAATGGCTCTGACATTGAGCAGCAAGATCTGGCTCTAGCTCCACTAGCCATGAGTACTGTGCCCCCACCACCTTAGCATCGCCCTCCAGCAAACGGCCACAAAGGGTCAACAGACAGTCCTACAGAGACTTCTATTTACACGCCACCACTGCCACGCCACCACTGCCTTCATGCCATAGTTTGCACTGACAGACTATTTCGATCCTCCCAGCCCTGAGTTGAAAACATCAGAGAAGACACCCGCTCCTGCCTCTGAGCAGAGTCGACCTTCAGAGCCTAAACCAGAAGGGTCGCTAAATTCATACACTGGGTGGAGGTGATGGGGACACTTTCGATATACCACGACAGGATGACCCCTGGTATACATACGACACCGACCCACCTGCTGATACTGACCTTGATCTGTATCCTGCCAAACCATCTCCCTTTGACGACACCAGTACCGACCATGATTTAATAGGTAGATCTGCTGCCTTCCTAAAGGTGCTGCTAGATACAGAACCCTTAGAGGATGACTTCTTATTCGGAACACTCTCTTGTAAGTAAAAGTAAAAGGGCCAATTCACAACATCTGGTGAAGCACCTTCTCCAGATAAGGAGAGTAAAAAAGTTGATGTAGCAAGAAAGAGATTGGCTGCCCAATCTGCCAATCATTGGCAAATTCTATTTGCCTCCTTTCAAGATATGATAGAGCTCACTGGGGTGAGATGGAGGAGAAACTTCAATAACTCCCAGATTAACCTAAAAAAAGGTATACCAAATTGCCTCAGAGGTAAAATTAATATTAAACACTACAATTTGGTGCATATTCGATGCTGTTGATACCATGAATGAAGGAATAAATTCCAGTGTAATATTACGAATGCATACTTGACTTCGGATCTCCGGTTTTAAACCTGGAAGTACAGCAAAACTTTCTGACCCTACCATTCCATGGGAAGCATATTTTTGTTCCTCAAGTGGATACCGTCCTAGAATTTTTTTTTTTAAAGATAACGAGACAGCCAAAGCTATGGGCACACTGCAGATCCCTTCTCATCGTAGCACTTTTTAGCGCTGCTCTTAACGTGGAGGTTCCAAAACAACCTCCACTTCATATCAGCAGACTCAGACACTGGTCACCTTGACTTCGGGGTTACTACAAAGGTTCATACATGGGATACAACTCCGAAGGTAGAGGCAAGGTTGGATTTACAAAACCATCCAGCACAACCATAAACCCCTGACTCCCCAGTCATTCTTCCGATCACACAACACCTGTCGGGCCGACTACAAGGTTTTCTTCTCGCCTGACAAAATTTCACCTCCGAACAGTGGGTGTTGGATATTATCCAATATGAGTATTGTCTGGAACTCACTTCCACACCGCCAAACATCCCACCTCGCAGCCACAGACTTTCCGCACATCAACAGTTGCTCAGGGAAGAAGTACATGCTCTCCTAGAAAAAGTAGCTGTAGAACCGTCCCCCTCAACCAAAAAAGGCATAGGGCTCTATTCACTATACTTCCTTATTCCCAAAAAGGGCAGGTCCCTCAGACCAATTTTGGATCATAGCCTTCTAAACCAATACATTCTCTCAGAGCACCTTCATATGGTTACTCTTCAAGAAATCATACCTCTGTTATAACACGACTACTTCATGGCCCCACTGGAACTTAAGACGTGGGTCTCTTGCTCACTTTGCCACTATATTCAAGCTAGCCTGGCTGATAAGTGCTGTTAGCCAGAAACTGGTCCCAGGATGCTTGTTTTTGGTCCAGGGAAGGCATGGCTTAGAAGTTCAGGCTAGACTGTTCCCATGATGCACAGGGTCAAGACTGGTTTGCATATAGCTGTGTCTGAACTGGGGTGGCGAAGTGAGCTAAAGAATGATGATGGATTCAACCCAAGTCTGTGACTAGGGGTGAGTGTCTGAAAAGTTTCAGCGCTCCGTCCATCATCTCCTTGTGTTTGAATTGGACCTTTAAGGTCGCCTACTTTCATATTCCTTGTCATCTGGCCCATCACCGCTATCTAATGTTCATAATGAACTATCAGCATTTCCAATTCAAGGTGCTCCCCCTGCTCCTCTGAATTCAATGCACGTTCCTGGCTGGCTGGAGCACCCAGGGTCTTCCCCAAATGTCTTGAGGTGATAGCTGCTCACCTGAGCAGACAGAGCGTACATATATTTCCATATATGGGCGATTGGCTAGTCAAAAGCACAACGCATCAACAGTGCTTTCAACACACCCAAGTCACCATAAACATACTTAATCCCTTAACTGCGGCTCAAATTCTCCTGCAGTGCAGGAGAATTAATGAGCGAGCGGGGCTACGACGTCCACTGGACGTGCGCAGCACCAGAGAGTTAGTGCTTGCATCGGCTATTGGCTGACGCAAGCACCGAAGGGGTTACTCAACTAGGATTTACGATCAACACATTAAAGTCTCACCTTCAACCATTTGAAATGCAACATTACCTATGGGCAATTCTCAATTCACAACTCAATATAGCTTCCCCAAACACTGCCAGAATACAAGAATTCCAGGCACTCCTTTCCCAATTTCGACCAGGTCAACAAGTAACAGTCGGGTTAGTAATACCTCTCCTCTGCATGATGGCTTTATGTATATACTCAACATGCGTCCATTACAGGAGTGCTTATCGCACCAAGGGACTAAAGCGGAGGGTTGATTAGAAGATCTAGAGTTGATTACCAGTCAGACTTGACACTCTGCAATGGTTGAACACCAACAACCTGTTAAAGGGTTGGCCTTTGTTAGACCCAGTTCCACAGAGGACTGTAACAATTGACACTTTCCTTACGCAGTGGTTCTCAAACCTTTTTGACCAGAGGTCCCCTTTACCAAGGCCACGCTCCCCATCACATTGCTTTTTTTCTGGCGTGAGTGTGGGGTAGGGTGTTCAAATTCAAACTATATAAAACTGCAACAAAAAAAATCTGTTACATTGCTAGGTAAGTCTCTACTTTGAGACCATATTCTCAAATAAGAGGCGTCTTTAAATATGAATAACTGTGTACTGGACACCGTATTGTTTCATTTGTCGCTGCCAAATACTGAGAGGGGACTCGTAGAATCAAAATGAGATCCCATGATTTGTGGATACCGTAATATATCTAAGCTGGTATTCCAATTTGTTCTAAGTGGATGGGGAATTAAAAAGAATGTTATTGTCATACACTTTGGTTAATACGTGCACTTTGCTGACGTAACAAACTATAGAGACCCCAGGATTAGGTTTGCCCACCTTCTGTTTTGTGGGTTTGCATTGTTTGGAGTAGTGCATTTCTTTTGCATTTATTCAGGTCAGACACTCAGAAGGGATGCCAGGGGTCTGTCACCAATAAACATGACTGGTCTTTAGTTAGCTCTGGGGCAAAACGGAGGAAACCATCTTGTCATCAACAGGAAAAGTGATATAATGAATGAGGGTGTGAGGTGAAGCACAAACTTTTCAGTTGAGACGTATGAAAGGTCAGCTTGCTGTGTTCTCTCTTGGCGACCAGTGATCCCCGATGCCTGCAATTGGGGAATGAGCGAAGATGTGAGGGGCGTGCTTCTGGAGATATGAACCTGGTTTGGGGACCTTTAGTCAAAGGTGGGCTCCGGTGATCCCAAATTTGTCTGCAGACACCAGGGGAGGCACTGCTGAAAGTGAACAGAAGGCAGAGTTTGGGCCGCTTCCTAGAACAGACTTGTCTGCACCTCTGTTGTTATACTGCCTGGTAGTTGCCATGTACAGTGTAGAGGTCCCAGCCCAGCTTTTGCCATCTATAGCTTGAAACAGGACTGAAAAAGCGATATTGACTGGGGCCTTAAGAGCTCTGTTGCTGTTGGCAGCAGTGTGCACACCCCTACTAACAGCAGAGTGGAGTTATTCTAAGGACTAAGCCTGAGAAACGATGGCAGTTTAAAGGCTAGACTGACTGTTAAGAAACAGGACAGAATCTACAAAAACATGTTAACACCAGCATAAGTTTCACTACTTTAAAAGAGAGTCCTGATAGCAGTATTCAGGCAAAGCTGAGAATGCGCAACAGTAAAAACAAAACTGAGACACCTTAAGTGTGTAGGACGGGAGTACCATTCTTTGGAGAAACTGCGTTGCCTGGATGAGGCAGCTTACAAAAGGGGGACACGGATAAGTAGAACTGAAGCTGTCCTTCTGCAATCACAATGATGCAACTTGAGCGGCTATTCCCAAGTCTGGAGGTGTGTACTCATACTGGCATCTGGTGGCTATTATAAGAACTGCAGTTGGTTGAAACAATCTTCAAAGCTTCACTACTCAAAAAATAAGGTGTGCAGCATTAGAAGTTTCGTAGTGACCACAGCGCCCATGGCTGATTTTGGCGGCGCACCATGGTGCTGCGGCGCTCAGTTTGGGTTCTACTGCCTTACAGGATGTGGAACGAATTCCCAGAATCTCGCTGTACAGGGCCACTGGACACCCAGTCAGAGAAATAGCTGCATAAATCACTTTGAGTTACTAGCTGTTCACCCAGCATTGAAAACCTTCCTTCTTCACCTAATTTTCAAGGTAGTCCTCATCAAGGTGGACAACATGACAGCCATTAAGCTTTCCCAGTTAGCCCAGACCATTTGGAAGTGGGCTCTCAGATACAACATTTCCCGTTAGTGGAGTATCTCCCGGGAGTGAACAACGACTTTGCGGATCTCCTCAGCTGAAGACACCAACAATTCCATGAGTGGGAACTCCACTCACAAGTCCTCCTACGATAGTTCCAGCTTTGGGGACAACCACAAATAGACCTCTTCGCCACAGCAAAAAACGCAAAATGCCCAAACATTGCTTCCAGGTTTTCAAACACACACACCCACCCACCCATTGTCCAAGGGTAATACACTATGGATGAGTGTGTCTAAGTTATATGCTTACGCTTTTCCACCCCTCCCAATGTTTCCATTTCTGGTTCGCGAGCTTGGACAGACATCTCTCACCCTCATCCAGGTGGCTCTCACATGGGCACGGCAACCATGGTTCACCACACTTATCGAAGTGTCAGTAGTTCCCCACGAAGCACTAATGAACATGCATGATCTTCGCACATAGAGCCATGGGGGAGTCTGACACCTGGACCCCAAATCACTCAACCTTGCAATCTGGATCCTGACGTCTTAGAATTTGGCTAACTCAATCTGCCACAAAAATGTAGGGCTATTCTTCGAGGCATGCTGGCCTATTATGCTGCAGAGTGTAAAATATTTGTTCTCTATTATCAGTCTAAACACATTGATCCTTTAGCACCTAAAGTACAGGACATTATCGGCTACTTATTTCACTTACATACCTCTGATTTAGCTTTTACATCTATAAAACTACACCCAACAGTGGTGGCCTGCATGTCTACTTTGAAGATAACACACTTCCCTATTCAGGATTTCTCTTGTAAAAGCCTTACTAGGAGGGCTTAAGAGTCATTCCTCCTAGAGTTCCACTAGCTCCCACATGGAATCTCAATATTGTATTAGCTAGATTAATGGGTCCTCCATTTGAACCCCTCTACTCATACCCCCCCCTAGTTTTTATCCTGAAAGAAACAACCCTCATTGCTTTCACTTTACTCAAACTTGTCAGTGAACTTCAGGCATTAACTTTAGAAGAACCTTTCTTCAAAGTACATAAGGATAGGGTTGCACTTCATACCAACCCAAAATATCTTCCTAAGGTGGTCGCACAATTTCATCTTAATCAATTTATATAACTACCTGTCTTTTTTCCTTAACCTGATTCAGTTGCAGAAAGGGCTCTCCATACCTTAGATGTAAAAAGAGATCTGTATTATATTGACAGGACTAAATAATTTAGAGAGAGACAACAACTGTTCGTTGATTTCTCAAAACCTCACACAGGAAGGGCCATTTCTAAATCGGCATTGCACACTGGATTTTTAAATGCGTCCACACATGCTATGCTAAAGCTAAAATAACTTAAAACTCCTTTTGCGTGGACATCGCCTTATACTGCTTTTTTACTTCATGTTCTATCCTCACCCGTCATGCGGAAAAAACAATCTAACAGTCCAGTCGATGACCATGTGCATTACCAGCAAGAGGAGGAGTTACACTACCTTGAGACTCGAAATACTTCCTTTGAAGAAAAATAAATTGCACACATCCGAGCCCAACACTAGATGGCAGACTGATGCTGAGCATGTGAATCTACAGCTCTACATACCATGAACAGATGCTTAATGAGTAAATGACGTTTTCCATATATCATATCTTGAGTTGACAATTAACCATGGACATTAAACTGGTGGATGCCTTCTTTGCATTAAACCTTCTGTGACCTCTTTTATTTTTGTAATAACAATGTAAATTGAAGAAGTAACTGCAGTAGAATTTATAGGATGCTTAATAAATGCCTTTTCCAGGGTTCAGCCTTAACTAACGTAGTTGTCGATGGTAACAGCAGTGCAAACATTGCTCTGGTCTATTTCAGATTGCAGAAGCGTTCCAAGAAACTATACCTCACTAAAGATTCCAGTTTAATAATATAAATGGTTCCTAATTGTGTAAAATTTCAATAGGTTTGAGATTAAATTGAGTGAGAGGACTCTGCTGCTTATGTCCAATTGTATCTTGGCCGACCTGGTAATACCTCAGATCTTTCAATCCCCTGGTATTGCATGCCTACCAGGTGGAAACTGAGGGATTGCCGTGGCTCTTGAGGTCGCAGGAAAAATGGAATCCGATGTGAAAGTGTTTTTGTTGCACTAAAAACAATGGTTTCGA
Organism: Lissotriton helveticus; assembly: GCF_964261635.1. Lineage (NCBI taxonomy): Eukaryota > Metazoa > Chordata > Amphibia > Caudata > Salamandridae > Lissotriton > Lissotriton helveticus. The sequence continues at coordinate 495,178,775 of NC_136070.1, read as the reverse complement.
ACGCCTGGTTTCTGATGGATGAAATGTTATTTCACTGAGATGTAATTTCTGTAAAATAAGGATTTAACCCAGTGCGACTCCTCCTGACTTGGATTTCCTTCCCTCTAGCTCACTGCTGTTCATTCGAAGGATCAAAGATCACATGTTCCCCCCGCCTTTTTCTTTGAGGCACCCATTGTAAACTCTTGCTCAGCTATTTTAAGCCTAAACAAGTGAAAACAGCCACTTTTATTTCAGTGTGCTGCCCTCTTTTTTTAATTGTATTATTTTTATTGGCATTTTATTTAATGTACAGTACAGTGTTAACGATGTTACATAGGCCATATATTTTATTGATGATACAACTTGCCATTGAATAGAATAACATCTTAGAATATGCCCCTCTGATCCAAATTGAGAGTGACAGTATAGACACGGATGAGCGTGGGAGGCTGGGTCTCGGTGTGCTGCCCTCTTTTATGATGGAATCATAAACAAACTAGCAGTACGCAAGAGTGGCACAACGGTAACCGACAGAAGACAAAATAAACACTTGTTTCTAAGGCTCTTTAGTTTGTCGTTCTAGTGGTGTAACAATGTAAATCATTAAAGTATTACAAGGCTGATTTCCCAGATGAGCATATATCTCTGCTTCTCTTTTCCATTATAACCTTTCTTTTTGTTAACTTATTTTCTCCACTTTGAAGTGAATTAAAAAACGAGCATCGACATAGCCAATAGGTCTCTCCTTTGGGACCTTTTAAGTGTTTAACCATGCACAGATTTCCAGCACTGTAACTACCACCCACATTGGAATGATTATGTGCTGACATATTTACCTCCTCTGAGCGGAAGTGGATGTTCAGAGCATCTTTAACAAACACAAAATAGAAGGTTTTTGCGGCCTTCACACAACAGCACATACTTGAGGTAAATAATGACTAGCAAAGAAATAAGAGCACACATATCAGGAAAAAGCATATATCTGACAGCTTTATGGTCTGTCACTGAACTATTCTCATTCTCATTTTAAGGACACCCTTATGTCCAAAAAGAATTGGCATTGGCCAGTGTTTTCTCTTGTGATAAAAAAAAAATTAAGTTGTACCATGAAATCGAAGGAAACGGCATCTATGTTGATAATTTTTCTCCGTTGCTGAGAGCCTTGAGCTGAAGGACCTCCCCCTCGACCTCACCCCCTTCATCCCGAGGCTTGTGAGGGGAGCAAAGGGAAGAAACCTGTCTCAGTAACATGGGGACCCGGCTACTTAACCTAATTTTGCTGCTGGCGCGGGAACAGGAGGGATGCACCAAAAGCAGTTCTTTAAATTGAAATAATGGCAGAGTTGTGTCCCAGAGCACTGGGCCAGCAGACCATCTGTGGAGTGAAGAGATAGCTTGTGACTTGACTCCGATATATATATATATATATATATATGTGTGTGTGTGTGTGTGTGTGTGTGTGTGTGTGTGTGTGTGTGTGTGTGTGTGTGTGTGAGAGAGAGAGAAACACACACTGAGAACTTGGAAGACTACGGGTAGTAAATAAACAAGTATGGCAAACCTTTCATCAAGCTGGCGAAAACACGAGCAGAGGAAGGCAAACTAAAAAAATTGTCTTACAAGTAAATAAATAGCATGAGAGTAAGAGCACATGTAACGGGGCAGTCCTCGTGAAAGGTTACAAAAGGAGGGACTCCTAAGCATATTATCAAAAGAAAAGTAGGCATTTACGAAGGACAGTAAAAGAGCCAATTAAAAAGATTGGCGGTGCTTGAAGCTCCTATTGTAGATGCAGCATATCTCGAAAATGACAGCACATGCGCTGCCTAGGCGAGACCAGAAAAAGGACATTGAGCCATCGGTGAAGCCTCCACCCTAGAAAATTAGGCGAGGCCATGTTTTAGAGCAGGCCTTTTCGCATCAGTTTCCCTACTTCATTATTGTCCATTTGAGTCGAAGATTTCTTATGCACTCCTGTGGTGCATGTGATCCGTAGTTGTATAATTTTGTTGATTACCTTTTTGAGTTTCATTATTTTCATATGTGCGCAACACAGCTGGTCCCAAGTGACTGCAAACCTTTTTGTGACTTAGAGGTTTGCTTTTAACGTGGAAGAATAGGCTGAAATTGTTTAAACTGCTGCTGGCTAAAAAAGACAAAATTGGCTAAATGAAATAACATTGGACCACTTGGCTGCTGTGTGACCCGTTGCCACTGGTGCACCTGTCTTAATGATTCTGGCAGCGGTCTGAAATTCGTCACATCTGTGAAGATCCTGTGCTTCACATGTAAGTTGCCTGTTGGAGGCCTGGAATTAAAGTTTTTCTACTCCCATTTGATTTTATTTATTAGTATATGTGTGCACAGTATTCTTGAGCACATCTGCTGTATCCAGTGCTTTAAATGGGCATGCCCTGCAATATTTTAGTTTGAAAGAGAGTACCAAAAAATCTTAGCAGGGTGAAACACTTGAATTGGAAAGTACTGCTAATTTGTAGTAGTAAACCGCCACCCTAGTATAATTAAAAAAAAAAATTTTTTGTATACTTCCATTCCAAGCACGGGATGTAGCATGATCCTGACAGCGGAGCAAAATCAGCTGCTACAGTGAACATCACTGCTGCTCATGAGCACGGTGCACCTCAGGGGTAGGCCCATTCCCATCCCTGGGCCTTTTTGTTGAACCATAGGTGCTGAGGGTGGAACATCTGTGCTCCACCCAGGCCTGAGCATGATTGATCACTGATTCTAGTCCGGTGCCATGCATGCCAAATCATAGTTACAATCATTGATGTGAAAGCTCTGCTGAGGTACAGCACACAGAATGGACAAGATTAAAGCATGGATACTAGGCAGCCCCATGTCATGTGGAAAACTTTAAACTAGACCAGTTGCCTTAGCCACTGCTATTTCGCATTTTTGTGCGTGCGGTTTAGTTTCAATGTTGTAAGTATCACTTCAAATAAAAACATCACAATGCTCCTGTCTTAAAAAGATCTCAGAGGTGACCTGGGGCCACTTGATAGCTTTCAAAAAGGCCTCTCTGCAACCAAGATTTTTTTTTCTCAAAGCCTGCTAGTAATTGGAGCAAATCGTGGGAGGTGACCGGATGTGTCGATACAAGTGGAATATTCCATTGCCCTGAGGCTGTCGTTACCCAAAGCTGTGTGCTGGACTGAATACCTAATAGAGTATTGTACACATTTACAGAACTTGGCAGTTATGGCCATTGGTGCTGTTATCCCATACCAGGAATCCGAGGTGCGGTTTAGCAAGTCACACTAGGTAAAAGACAGGTGATGGAGTGGTAAGTCCTGGCAGCTACTACCACTGTACATATTCCAAGAATCATACATACTGCGTGGCAGCTGGAGCATAAAACGGCTATGGGGTGCAGTATTGTGGAAGCTGATGTCACATTTCGGACTGCTGATTGATAGTGTTTGATTGCTTCATCCTGGATATTACTGAAGGACCCAGACCATTGCTTGGCGGGTTGCACAAATACAGTGGGCCAAAGTATTTGATGCTGCAGATCCTGGGTAGTAAATACAGTGTGCTAGGGGGGCTTAGTTTAGACGCTAGGGAGCATATAAAGGGTACGCCAATTGGCCTTGCTCTAAGATGTGCCAGGTGCTCCTGATACTGCTGACTGCTGTGGGGGTTCTGGGTGCAATATTCTGTAGCTTCTTCCTTTAGCAGCACTGGGAGTATATCACAGAACGGGTTCATTACTCTTCAGCCCTCTGCGTCTAAGGGTAGCACTTTCCAGCAAAAAGTGCTAAGCTTGGTTAAACTCTTTTTCTCTGACTGGGGCACCGACATAAATCCTTGGGCCAGAAAGGCAATCGAAGGGCATCTCTGCACAAATAGGCGGGGCAAATCTCCTAGTATTGCTGCGTAAATGCCTTACTCATGGAGTCTGGTCATAGCATACCTATGGTTCCTGCAATGTATTTGTCTTAGGAGAAATCCATTTGCAAAGCTCCACTGGAGAAAAAGATACACGGGGGCTTTAAACTGAGGCTTCATGGTGCCTTCCTGGAGGTCAAGGAAACTTCTGTGTTCGAGGCATGTGTGCTGTAGTTAAACATGCCCTGCATACTTCTGCCATCTAGTGTTGGGTCTGGATGTTCTGATTATGTTGGAGCTGAAGGAAATAATGATATATAAAGGAGCGTTAGGAGGAATGTGTTTTATGAACCTCTCTTAAAAGGTTTCTTGAAGTGAGCCCACACTAACATTTTAAGTGGTATTTACAATCTTTTTTTAGGTCTCGTGACCTATCAATGCGCATGCGCATTGAGAGAAGCGAGACTATAGGGCTTTAAACAAAGTTTACCTAACTGCGGCGATTTGGTGCTGTGCCCGTGGCATTGACCTAAAATGCGCGTGCACATCACCAAATCGCCGTCTGTTCCCTCAGCCGCACTCCTCCCACACCTTTGAAGTGAAGCTTAGCTTCACTTCAAAGGCCCCGGCTGCTTCACACCCTCATGCCGCTCTCCCCGCACCGCCCCCTCCCCTGCCCGCCGTGTGCATTTCTCCTCCCCCCCCCCCCTCCCCACAGCAATGCCCTCCGTCTTGTTTCCTTTCTTGTTTTTCTTTCAGGTGAGATATCTTTTCCATCATTTGCGATAATACAGTTCTCATATGCATTTTTTAATTATTAGCAGCATATACACAGGCGCCCCTTCGGCGCTTTTGCTCTCAACCCTACTATCCTGTCAGCCGCATCTCTATAAGTTACTCGAAGCATGGCCTGACATGTGCACAGCTTATTCCGGCACCACCATCCTGCCAGACGCTTCTGCTTTGTTCGCCCACCGCATGGCCCTATTTGTGCACATTTTACTTTCGTGCATACCCTTACCCGCAGCCTCTCCTTCCCCACTTCTGCCTTTTCGGGTCTCGCGCTCACCGCAGACCCCTTCACATGGCTCACACCCACCTTTTTTTCAGGTTACCATGCCATTCCCGACCTATCCCCCAGTCATTTCCGGGTAGGACGCGTGCACCCAGTGGACTCTCGGCCTTGGCCCGCTTATTCTGCCAGCCGCTTCTGCTTTGGTCGCCCACCGCATGGCCCCATTTGTGCACATTCACTTTCGTGCACACCCTTACCCGCAGCCTCTCCTTCCCAACTTCTGCCTTTTCGTGTCTCTCACTCACCGCAGACCCCTTCACATGGCTCACACCCACATTTTTTTCAGGTTACCATGCCAGGTTACCTCACTCACCCTCAACCCCTCACCCTCACTCACCCTCAACCCCTCACCCTCACTCACCCTCACTCACCCTCACCCCTTACCCTCAACCCCTCACCCTCACTCACCCTCACCCTCACTCACCCTCACCCTCACTCACCCTCAACCCCTCACCCTCACTCACCCTCACTCACCCTCACTCACCCTCAACCCCTCACCCTCACTCACCCTCACTCACCCTCACCCTCACTCACCCTCATTCACCCTCACTCACCCTCACCCTCATTCACCCTCACTCACCCTCACTCACCCTCAACCCCTCACCCACCCTCACTCACCCTCACTCACCCTCAACCCCTCAACCTCACTCACCCTCAACCCCTCAACCTCACCCTCAACCCCTCACCCTCACTCACCCTCAACCCCTCACCCTCACTCACCCTCAACCCCTCACCCTCAACCCCTCACTCACCCTCACTCACCCTCACTCTCACTCACCCACCCTCAACCCCTCACCCTCACTCACCCTCACTCACCCTCACCCTCACTCACCCTCAACCCCTCACCCTCCCTCACCCTCACCCTCACCCTCCCTCAACCCCTCACCCTCCCTCAACCCCTCACCCTCACTCACCCTCAACCCCTCACCCTCACTCACCCTCACTCACCCTCACTCACCCTCACCCCCTCACCCTCACTCACCCTCACCCTCACTCACCCTCAACCCCTCACCCTCACTCACCCTCAACCCCTCACCCTCACTCACCCTCAACCCCTCACCCTCACTCACCTCAACCCCTCACCCACCCTCAACCCCTCACCCACCCTCAACCCCTCACCCACCCTCAACCCACCCTCACGCCCTCACCCTCACTCACCCTCAACCCCTCACTCACCCTCACCCTCACTCACCCTCAACCCCTCACCCTCACTCACCCTCACTCACTCACCCTCACTCACCCTCACTCACCCTCACTCACCCTCACTCACCCTCACTCACCCTCACTCACCCTCACTCACCCTCACCCTCCCTCCCTCACTCACTCACCCACCCTCACCCTCACTCACCCTCAACCCCTCACCCTCACTCACCCTCAACCCCTCACCCTCACTCACCCTCACCCACCCTCACTCACCCTCACTCACACTCACCCTCACCCTCACCCACCCTCACCCTCACTCACCCTCACTCACACTCACCCTCACTCACCCTCAACCCCTCACCCTCAACCCCTCAACCCCTCACCCTCAACCCCTCAACCCCTCACCCACCCTCAACCCCTCACTCACCCTCACTCACCCTCACTCACCCTCACTCACCCTCACTCACCCTCAACCCCTCACCCTCACTCACCCTCACTCACCCTCAACCCCTCACCCTCACTCACCCTCACTCACCCTCAACCCCTCACCCTCACTCACCCTCAACCCCTCACCCTCACTCACCCTCAACCCCTCACCCTCACTCACCCTCACCCCCTCACCCTCACTCACCCTCACTCACCCTCACCCACGCTCAACCCCTCACCCTCACTCACCCTCAACCCCTCACCCTCACTCACCCTCAACCCCTCACCCTCACTCACCCTCAACCCCTCACCCTCACTCACCCTCAACCCCTCACCCTCACTCACCCTCAACCCCTCACCCTCACCCTCACTCACCCTCACAACACATATTGTGTTACAATAGGTGTCACATTTGCGAAAGATAAAACTATTGGCATTGTAAATAACAAAGCTATTAATTTCGCTATTTTCAAAACAAGCACATAAATAAAAAATGTGTCCTTTACAATACCAATAGCTCAAACTTTCCTAATGCGAGACCTATTGCATTGCTGTGCTTCTCTCCCCTGCTGCACTCTCCTGCTCTCTAGAGATGTGGCCTAACGACCAGAGCTGCCATCTAAGTGACGTAAATACAAAACATGTTGCATTCCAAATGCTATAGGTGTCACATTCGCGAAAGTTATAACTATTGGCATTGTAAATGACAAAGCCATCAATTTAGCAATTTTAAAAACCAACAAATAAATAAAATATGTCATTTACAAGACCAATAACTCCAACTTTTCTAATGCGAGACCTATTGCATTTCCAATGCTTGTTTCTTTATACCAGCATGACTGGTGAGAACTACTTTCAAATTCGCCATTGTAACTTTAAAAAAATGTTCACCTTTGTAATTGTCTTTTGGGTCTGGACACTGAGCCATTGTGGTAGGTGACCTTTACTAAACAAAATACCATTTGTTGCTAATGCAGTAGAACATCTTCGGGGAATATATCAAGTACCTCCATTAAGCTAATTTACCTTTGTGCAATGCATAATCCTGTTGATGCTTACAGAAAAAATCATCTGAGAATCAGATCTCTTGAGCATTTATGAAAGAACATTCCTAACTATCATGCATTGAGTGTTTTTCAGAAGAGGATATAAATTTTTTATGCTATCAATCTTTGCTTCAATGATTGCTCCCCTCCATTATCAATGCAACTGTTGAACCCTAAAACTAACTTTTGTCCCCTTGAAAAAAATTGGAAGTACCCCTTCCTCTAGGTAATACGTCTATAAGCATGGCGGTAGTGCATTCAGATAATGGCAGCCACAAACTAATCTCCAGACCCCCCTTCCTGTTTCTCTCCCCTTTGTTCAATACTTTCTAACGGAAATCGGGCAAAGCCTGAAAATTATACTAAGCGCAAGAACATTAATTAGCTACAGTTGGGGGTCCATTGTTAACCAGACCTTGTGGGCAGCAACCTAAACAAATCTTTAAAGCCTACAGACAGTTTTTTTTTTACCAAAGCAGTGTTTTTTCACATTCCTACCTTTTTGACTGCCTCATCAAAATTGTTGTTTTTTAACCAAAGACGCACTGTATAGTCCATTATTTTGCTTCATGTTTTCCAACATTTCCCTGTTTGAAAAAAACATTTTTTCACGCTATATGTAACTAATTAAAAGTAAGCATTCATATGCTGTATGAATTGACTGAAAATGATTTCTTTCGTTAATTGTACGTTGTAGAATGAAATAATTAAGAACTGTCATCTGTTGCAATTATCTGCAAACGTAAAATTATTACATTGTTTTCAGTTTTCTCCTTTTCTTCTGATCACTACTTTGCACCGTCCACATCCGTTTTTCATGCACTGTGTTCACCCTACACATTAAGCCCTCATTTTTCTGTATATGTTGGTGCTGCCAATTACAATATGAAAAAAATACAATAAAAGTATTTCTGATGAACTTTGACCACATAATAGTTTATTGACTTGTTGGACATTACAATACACTTCTCAAAGTATTGTACAATTAATTAAATCTTTACTTGGAAACAAATTTATTTGAACTGTTGCATGAGTCTTATTAGAACCCTTGCCCTCTTGGGCCTATGGGTAACCCCTATTGTATATATTGGTGTTATTGTTTAGGCATACATTCTGAAACTATAATCTTTGCAAGTTGTAAAACTGATAAGATTATGCTAATTTGGAAGTCTTTAATTGTCACACCTGAGACAATGGAGAACCTAGAACACCATGATGTCGCCATTAACGTTGCCACTAGGGCCATCAAACAAATCCCCAACCCTTTGTGGTAGTTATTTATTTGCAGCCTTGCTCCACCTGCCTCCACTATTGTGCCCGTGTTTAAATGAAACCCTGCGGTTTACTAGCTTGGCTAACTCATTATTACTGAACTACTATAAGATTGCCTTCTATATTTACAAATTAGCTCCTTGCATTGTTAACCTCTCTGCCCCTTTGTTGTATCTTGCAATTAAATTTGATTTGTGGTTAGGCTTCTGCTACACATTCACATGGATATTTTCAATTACGTTAATCTCTGCTTTTACATTTAATATATTATATATTGTTGCAGCTTAATACCAATTTAAAGGCAATTGTTATATGTTGCCTGTTACATTAAATTGCATAGCTGGGTAACCTAAGATTTATATTTCTTGCAGTGGAATAGTCCAGAAAGAGTTAATCTTCTCCCTTGGGCAAACCGAAAGCATGCTGAAAAAAGAAGAGGTGCCTGATGTTGAGATGGCGCCTGTGATCGAATCTGAAAAGGAAGCCACAAACCTGTTTGAAATATTAAAGGGAGAACCAGATGCTTTAACTATGTTGGCACCAGATGCTGGAGATGTGATTATTCCTTTGGATGATTTCTGCACAAATGGTGGGTGGTGCGAGAACTCGCAATTACAATACCTTACTAGTTTTTAGTTGTCCTATTTAGTTATTTCGTGTTTGGTATTGTCTGAGTTTTTATTATTTTACAAATGAATAGACGAAACCAAAATCGTGTACCTTAGTGTAAAGAATGAAGCGCTATTGCATCTGCGTAAAGTATAGAGTGCCATTGTGTGACCAGACAGCGTGCCTTCCCAACAGCTACCCCATCTGTTTCTCTCTAGCATTTGCCTCTAGGCAAGCTGTCAAGACAGTTCTGTTAACTAAGGCTGTTTAGGGGGATTCAACGCAACATTTGTCTGTGGACATCTTACAGTATTTTTGTACACCTATATTTGAATTAAATTTCTTAGAGGCCTTATGGATACAAAGGGCTCATTCACCATCGTTTACTCAGATGTCTAGGTAACATAAAATGTGACTTTCAGCACTTTGTGTATGTGGCACAATTGAAGTACGGAGAAGAAAACACCATAAGATGGAATAATGAAAGAATCTGATTTGCGCTGTATTATGTTTTGCGTTTCATCCTTAAGATAAGGACTTTTACTCTGCTTTATGACTTTCCCCATGCCAGACAGCTCTAGCTTGTGTGCTGCAGGCAGGTTCAGAGCTAATTTATTCAGAAGGATCTGGGTTTCATGGGTCTTTTCTGAAAGAATTTAAACTTGGATCTGATGTCAGAAGAATTGATATTAGTAACTGTGCAGAAACATATTTACAAACGTCTGTGAAAGAGAGAAAGTACGCTTAAAATTACTTTGCATTTTATGCCTCAGGGAAGCAATTTTTTTCTCGAATCTACTGCATATACTGATTAGAATAAACAAACGCAAAAGACATTTAATTTGCTTGCGATGTATGGGTAGCAGGCCAGACAATGTTCACCTTGTGATAGATGCTAAGATCAAAATAGCATTACAATTAATTATTGCTATACTGTGAGGCAATGAAAGCAAACTGAGAAAAAAAGATAATTATTGAACATTTGTGGCAATAGCAATGAACTAATGGAAGTTAACAATAGAATGGACTGAAATTCATCAGTGTCTGGAAGATATTGCGATTAATAAAAGGAAGCAACCATGGTGCTATCTTGGACTGCAAAACTAGAAAGGATGCACAAAATGGACTGCAGTAGAAAATATTACCCAAGCTTGAACCAACAACATGGATAATATGCAGTGACTACAATGGAACGGCTTATCTTGTCAAATGGGACTGGTAAGCTTTCGGTGAAGGTTATTTCTGGTGATAACACACTAGGGTATTCTAGACTTATCATTCCCACAGTTGATGAGGCTAGGAGTTGTGGAAATATGAGTAGAAGCACGCAGCTATCTGCCATTTAATTTTATTCACTGGTGTGTATGGGTTATATTTGATGAGATTGTTAGCCCTCAGTTGCACAGTGTAAATTAACGAAATTTGAGAAAGCACATGTAATGTCAAAATTGTATTAGTTTGCTGTTTAATTTTTAGACAGTGACTCCACAAAAAAAGGAAATGCATTTCAGACTTCTAAACAAAATGCAATATTAGATTCTATTTTACAGCGAACATTTTACTGCTATGTTGATAATTGGATTGGTCCTAATTATATATCGTTGTTGTATAGAACACTACCTAACCAGTGTCATTTGTTTCCATTGTAAATGGGTTGGTAAAATGATTTAATTGTAAATGGCATGTCCATTAGCATGTTCTATGTTTAGCTAAGCCTCACTCTATGCTTTGTGGATCCTTAAGATACAACTTGTTGTAGGTGGAAATTGTTGCATTCTTGAAAAACAACATTTTGCTTTCTACCTGAGTGTAAAGGAATTTATTTGAAACAGTTTAATACGTAGTCGTACAGGATTTAGAATATAACACTATATAAACAGGAGAGACTACATTTCAAAAATAAAAAAACACATTTTCAAACATTGGAAGACTATCTTTGTGCACCATGGGATTCTCAGTTTCCTGCAGTAAGGATCCTTTTGGCTCCCTAAATATTTTCAGCTACATATTTTAAAAGTTTAACTCAATTCCTAATATAGATGTTGGCATGATGCCTTAACGTGCAACAGGAATTAAAGTGGCTAGTGACTCCATAATAAAATGACATATTTTCCAAATTTCTAGGTACATCTGTAAATTATAATTAGGAAGTAGGAAATACTTGCAATTGGAATCTGATTTCATTGTACAGGCTTCATAATTGGGCAAAGTAACCAAATATTATAATGGCTTTCTAAGATTTCCATAATTAAATAGTCTGATATAATAGAAAGTTAGCCAAGTGCTATATTGCCGAACAAATGAATGTTACGGTTGCTCTTGGATGCTTATTAAAAATTCCTGCTGACTTATTTGAGAAAACATTACACGACCAAGTATGTTTATTGCAACTAACGTCTGTGTCATATCAGAAACTATGCATAACAAACCAAGATCAGAAAGCATATCTCCAGGTTTCTGCAATGGGGTAACAAAGGCCCCCGCAGCACGTGGGGCCTGAGCTCCAGGGGGCCCCCTCTGCGCAGTACCTTGGCCTGGGAGCTCCTGAGTAAGTCAGGAAGGGGGGCCCCTTTATGTAGTTCGCAGGAGGCCCCCCCGCAAGGTTCATTACGCCACTGCACCACTGTCAAACCAATAGTGTCTATTCATGCAACCTCATTCTGAACCTTTTTTGGAATTTCTCTTTTTTGCACAATTGTGGATCTAGAACACACTATGTTGGTTGACTTCTATGATAGTAAGTTGTGTGCTGTAGCCCATGACCACAGGCATCACAAACCGAGGAGATGCCTTCTTTTGGCTTACAGTTGGGGTAGCAGATATTCTTTACCATTTTGCACACAGTATCCTCTGGATAGATAAAACAATACTTCACCTGCAATAACACAACATCTTTCCTACCCCTATTTGTACCTGACCGTGGTAAAAGTTGAACTCCTGTGACTTTGTAGGCAACAGGTTAGTAAAGCAAAGCCTTTAGCCGTGTCTCTGTGATGAATCAGAACATCCTGTGCCATTCATTAAATTAGGATAAGGCAATGTACAAAGCTGTTGTGGCATTAATACACGTGACAGAAAGTTTCAGGTTCATGCTAAACATTGGGGCCAATTGCTAGAAGCAAACCAGTACCTCTTGAGGTGAACTACACCCAATGTCCAGAATATTGTTTTTCTTCAAAGTAGTTTAGCCGGTTGCTCTTCCTCGCTTGCTTCTGTTTTATGATTGATTAAAAACATTTACATGAATCTGTTGTTCTCCAAATTGCATCTAATCTAATGACAGCTACTTTTCCCCCCCAGAATCTGAGGAGCAGCAGAGTGATGATGCTCCTCTGTATAATGATGTAATGCTTCATACTTCAAATGAACAATTACAGAGATTGGGGATTCCAATGTCTCCATCGGCATCAGAAGCTTCAAAGCCCCTACTGAGTAATACAGACCCTGCGCTTAACAGAGAGGTGGTGGTGGTGAAGACCGAGCCAAGCAAGGAAAGTTTAGAACTTTCTTTTGCTATCCCTCAGTTAAACAAGCAACCAGGCAGCCCTTCAGATTCAAACACCAGCCGCAGTACGCCTGAGGTAAGTTGCAGTAAAATAATTAAAAAGTACTAGATAACGTGTGAAAGACGTTACTCTATAACAGGTACAATATCTTTGAATTCAAATGCAATTTGATAAATGTAACTGTAAAATAATGTTCATATATATTCCAGTGTAACACTGTGCACCACTGGCAACCAACTCATTAGTTTTCCATAAAACACTTGGATCCGATTCACTTAAGCCATGCCTCGTTTAAAAATTCACATTGCAAACTTTAGAAGTCATTAACAATCTTGGCTCCTAATGACCTAGTCCTGCTGCCAAAATCCATTTTACACAGGTGTGGAACTACTTCAAATCTTATCAAAGTTGCCAGTTACGGGGGACTATGACGGTAAGCTTCTTCATGACATAAGGTTCCTGGGTTTGGACTACCACAGCAATATTTTTTGTGATTTGGGGCAGTGGAACTAGGAGATCTTCTTTGCCATGGCTAGATTGGCCTCCAAAAGCAGTTGCTTCATCAGTCTACCTCAAAGTGATGTAATAGAGTACACATTGTCTCGGTCAATGTTCTCAAGCAGAACTATCAGCTGTTCATATAAAAGCTGTGTACAAGCAATATCTTTTTTCAAAAGAACTTCTTTCCAGAATGTTTCAACTGGTTCAGCTATTGTTTGTAGCCTCACTGGCATAAGATGCCTCCAGAGGAGGCTCATTTATTCATTATATTGGGAGCATTAGATGAGTTTGCTTCTGTATCGAAGGCGATGAGGTGGCTGTCTCACCTCCTTTGCCTTATACCTTCTTCAACACCAGTTTCTGGTTGAAAAAAGGCCTTAATTTTAGTAATACCCTCTCTTCTTCGTTGAGTCCTTTCTAGCCTAGTGTGAACATTGTTTAAAACAAAAATTGCTCCGTTCTGAGCGCTAGAATTCTTCCTTTATATATCAAAGCTATTTAGTGTACCCTTAGCAATTGGGGGGGCAGCCCATCGCCCAGTCACAGCTCCCAGTGAGGAATACAGATCGATGGTTTCTGGGGGAAAATCTGGATTTTCCACAATAGGAGTTGGAGGTGTTGGTAAAGATGCCATACCGATAGTGCCAACAGTCGTTCTTCATCCATTATGATCTAGTTTTTGGGAACGATTCCACTGGGTTCTTAAGAGTTCTATGATGTTTTGTAGAGATCCACAGAAGGTCACAGTGGAGGGAGAATCAGAGGAATGCTTCTTCTCTTCAGTAAACTAGGCCGGGTTTTCATTTGGGCTTGCAAATCAGTTCTAATGCCTGGTTTCCGTTGGCCTGCCAAAAAGATCTAAATTGAGACATCCAGGGCACCTTCATAGATTATACTGAAGAGTACTGGTTAAAGTATGCATGGGGATTTGTTAAGCCAGTTGAATGCGACGTCCCTGAACCATATTTACTTAGAGAGCTCAACAGGAAACTCCAGAGGGACTGTTTGAGCTTCTTAAAGCAGCAGTAAAAACATAATTTACGTTCAGTTCATCCTGCTAAACCAACATTTTTTTCAACCTCCTCTATTGATATAGATAATTTTGCAGCATTTCTAATAGATAAGGGAAATTATACTTGTATAAATCTTTGTTTGCTGTATGAATATTCCGCAAATATACTTCCTTATCAGACAAGGTGAATCCTTTAGTGTGTTATAGGGGCTGGTTATTCCTTGGCCTATTTGGCATAGCCATTTTTAGGTTTCGCCTGTCGAAAGCTGCGCAGCAGTCTTTCGCGCAGGCGAAATCTTATGTCTTACACTGTGTGGCTTTGTTCCGCCTCTCTGTTCCATTGGCTAGCTCCATAAATGGAGGCTAGCCATTGGAACAGACATCTGTCCGTCATTGCCGGAGCAGATTCGTGGGCGTTCCCGAGAATTTTTCCCTTTTTGCCCATGTCATGCGGCGGTGGGCGGTGCTTTTTTATTTTTTTTGGGTGTGTGTGTGTGTGTGGTAGTAATTGCTGTCTGCTGAGCTCGTCCAGTAGGGTACAATAGGTCTCACATTTGCGAGAGATTACGCTATTGGCAATGTAAATGACAATGCCATTTATTTATCTGTTTTCAAAACCAACACATAAATAAAAATGTTGTCATTTACAATGCCAATAGCTCTAACTTTTGCAAAGGCGAAACTGTTGCATTGTAAATGCTTGTTTTTATTTGCTGGGGATGCTTGATGGAATACACTTGTCACGTGTAGCAGTTTACGCCCCAACTGCGGGGCAATCTGCATTATACCCGACCCGAACACCGATCCTGCTCCCAGCGGCACAAACTTTGGTGCGGGGACTACAATGGGTGCTTGATCTAGCGATGGAGAGATCCACCCCTTTCCAGGGGCACACCCATTCTCCGTCACACAACACCTGAACACGTGGTCTCATGATTTACAAGTGGCGGACATTTGTCGCTAGTTGCATCCCACCAACAGGGAATATTCCCATTACTCAATCTTACAGAAACTTCATCCCTGACTAGATATGGTCTTCACTCCTTCAGTGATGATTACACTGCACACAAGCATAGTATTTGGACAAGACCCTGCCTGACCACAATCCCTTACTGGTTTCACTGAAGTGGGGGGGGTTCAGACCGAAGATTCCTGCTTGGTGCTTAAACACTGATACCTTAGCTAATATGAAGCGATAGAAAAGGGGATGATGGACGGAGCGTTTGAACAAATCAAACACTCACCCCCAGTCAAAAGATCTGGGTTTAATCCATCACCGTTCTTTAGCCCACTCTGCCACCCCAGTTCAGACATGGCCATATGCAAATCAGTCTGACCCTGTGCCTCATGGGAACAGTCCAGCCCGAACTGCCAAGCCATGCCTTCCCTGGACCGGATTCAAGCTTCCTAGGACCGGTTTCTGGCATTACAGCCGTCTCAGCCAGGCTTGCTTGAATCCAGTGGCAAAGTGAGCTAGGGACTCACTTCTGAGCATACCCTGCCAACTTATGGCAAACAACTACCGCTTTGTTCGCCATAAGTTGGCAGGGTATGCTCAGACGTGAGTACCTTGCTCACTTTGCCACTGGATTCAAGCAAGCCTGCTGAAGACGGCTGAAATGCCAGAAACCGGTCCTAGGAAGCTTGTTTCCGGTCCAGGGAAGGCATGGCTTGGCAGTTCGTGCTGGACTGTTCCCATGAGGCCCAGGGTCAGACTGATTTGCATATGGCCATGTCTGAACTGGGGTGGCGGTGTGGGCTAAAGAACGGTGATGGATTAAACCCAGATCTGTTGACTGGGTGTGAGTGTTTGATTGGTTCAGATGCTCCGTCCATCACCACCCCCTTTTGTACCGCTTTGTTCGCCATAAGCTGGCAGGGTATGCTCAGATGTGAGTCCCTTGCTCACTTTGCCACTGGATTCAAGCAAGCCGGGCTGAAGACGGCTGAAATGCCAGAAACCGGTCCTCGGAAGCTTGTTTCCGGTCCAGGGAAGGCATGGCTTGTCAGTTCGGGCTGGACTGTTCCCATGAGGCACAGGGTCAGACTGATTTGCATATGGCCATGTCTGAACTGGGGTGGCAGTGTGGGCTAAAGAACGGTGATGGATTAAACCCAGATCTGTTGACTGGGTGTGAGTGTTTGATTGGTTCAGATGCTCCGTCCATCACCACCCCCTTTTGTACCGCTTTAGCTAATATGAGGTTTTGCAGCGTGAATCTTTCTGGATTCACTATGCTGTGCATTATTCCGCGGTCTTGTGGTTGGGTCCGGATTCGTAGTCTTTTCTTTGTTTTTTTTTTTTTTTTTCTCTTTGCCCAGGTGGGCGTCGGCGTCACACCCCCTTTGGGTGTATTTCCGGTGACGTCGGCATGCTTCCTGCGGAAGCTCCCACTCTTGGGCGCCATCTTCAGATTCTTTTTTTCCGCGGTCGGGTCTGGATCGTTCCCGTTTGGGCTCCAGACATTTTTGGAGAAAGAAGAAAGAAAATACAGAAAAGACGAGGAGAAGTCATCTGAAGACTCCAGGGGACTTCACCGACGAAAGACAAGCAAAGATAAGGCGTTTTCCATCCAGATCTTCGACGACCGTCGACGAACACGCGACCAGAGAGGCCCTGGACGCTCGAGGATGGACAACACGCCGTTCAAGTTCTGCCGTAACTGCCACCACAAGTACGCGCAGAAGGACCAGCACCCGGTATGCAACCTTTGCCTACCGGTGGACCACGAAAGCGGAGACTGCAACGCCTGTTCCGCCTTCACCCCGAAGACCCTTCGTGTGAGAGAGAGGCAGAGGGTAGCACACGCCGCCCTGCAGGGGAAGGCCCCGACCCCGTCGCTCTACGAGCTGGGGATGTCCTCCGAGGAAGAAGACAACGCTGCCGCCGAAGACGACAGCTACACGGTCGTAGAGACCGATTACACGAAGACTTCTGACAAGGTAGGAGACTCTTCGGCCCCCAAGAACCCGAGAGACTCTGAGTCTCGAAAAATCGAGGGCAAGACCCCGAAAGCGCCGACGCCAAAAAAGGCGGCGTCCGCGACTACTCCCAGGCCCAGCGGATCCTCAGAGAAGGAGTCCCCGGCGCCGAGAGCTGCTGATCAGCAGAAGACGTCGAAAATCGTCCCCGAAAAGGATCGATCGACGAGGGAGAAAGACCCGAAACTGTCGACGACGACCAGAGACCCGATATCCGGTTCGACGTCGAAAACTTCGACTCCGAGAGGCACGGCGACGAGCCATCCGTCGAAGAGAGCGGCGGAACCATCCGACGCGGAACACGCGGACGAGATGGAAAAGAAAAGAAGGCGCCTCGAGGCAGAAATGGAGAACTTCATGCAGCGGAAAAAAGATTTCGACGCAAGGATGAAGGCCTTCACGATCCCTCACAAGACCAAGCCACCAGTGCTGGAGGCGGTCGAGGAGGAAGAAGAAGAGGTCGCCGAAGTCACCGAGCAAGACCAGGACGTCGAGGTGTTCGACGACCAGGAGGAGTACGAGAATCCCCACGAGAGCTACAGCTATGGGGAGGAAGATGAGGGCAGGACAGACACAGAGTCGGCGCCCTATGACCTTCAGGAGGTAGATTACATCGATGTCGACACCGACAGCCCGGAGGAGGTGGTCGACACCTACCCCTCGAGGCCCTCGCCGCCGGACGACATCGGGGCCTACAACGCGGTGATACAATCTGCCGCAGCAGCTTTCAAGCTCAAGCTCGACGAAGAGAAGCAGAAAGCAGACTTCCTTCTGGAAACATTGCTCCCAACACAAACGAGGAGCCAGTTCCTCCCGATGCTCGAGAGCGTCTTGGCTCAGGGGAAGGAAGCTTTCAGGGAGCCCGCAACATGCAAGGCAGTAACTCCCAGAACTGAGAAGAAGTACAAGCATGCCGCAAAGGACCCGGCCTACATTCAGGGCACGGTCTCCGCAGACTCCATTATCACGGCCACAGCAAGGAGGAGGGCTAACGTACCCACTACCTCGGGCCCGCCACCGGATAAAGAGAGCAAAAGGATGGATCTGGTGGGCAGAAGGATCGAACGGAATGCCGCGACCCACTGGCGCATGGCTAATTCCAACGCCCTGGTAAACAGACACATGTACCAAATCATGGAGGGACTGGGGCAGTTGGTGAAGGACTTGCCCCAGGATGCCAAGCAGAAAGCCGAAAAGCTAATTGAAGAGGGGAAGAATGCTGCAAATTCTTGCCTTAAGACGGCCCTGGATGGGGCAGACACCGCCAGCAGGCTCATGATGATGGGCGTCACGGAAAGGAGACACGCCTGGCTCAGGATATCCGGTTTCAAACCGGAGGTGCAACACAGCATCCTGAACACACCATTCAACGGCAGTACGCTTTTCGGACAAACAGTTGATGAGCAACTCAGCCAACTTAAGAAGGATAACGAAACAGCAAGATCCATGGGAGCATTGCAGTTCAGAGGGAACAAGAGGGGCACCCCGTCACGGAGGCCCGGCGGAAGAGGCGGAAACCAGCCAGGTACATCACACCAGGCTTTCCAGCAAACGCACCAGGCAGACTCGCAGGGTCAGCAGGGCCATCAGAAACAGCCCTGGCAGTACCAACAAAGAGGCCAGTCCTTTCGAGGGAGAAATGGACGGGGACAAAATAGAAGAGGGGGCCAGCAGCCCACCTCCAAGTGACTTCAAAAAAATCCGTGTGCCCACCCACAAAAAAGATCCCAGGGGGCAGCACGTACAGATGGGTCAAGACAAACTAGACACCTACGACCACAGGACACCAGTGGGAGGAAGATTAAGATTCCACCTCCAGGAGTGGAGAGGAATCACATCAGACAAATGGATCCTCAACATTATCCAATTCGGATACTGCATAGAGTTGGAGGCGAGGCCAACAAACAGAAAACCAAGAAGAAAGCCGCTAGCAAGCAAGCAGCTGCAGTGCCTTCAGGAAGAAGCAAAAGAACTCCTGCAGAAGCAGGCCATAGAAAGGGTACCCTTCAAGGAAAGAAACACAGGAGTATACTCAACATACTTCCTGGTACCAAAAGTAGACGAGACAATGAGGCCCATTCTCGATTTACGGTTCGTGAACAAATTCATAAGAACGCAAAAATTCAAAATGACCTCCCTGCAAGAGGTGCTCCCACAGTTGCAGACCGGGGACTTCATGGTCACTATAGACCTCAAAGACGCATACCTGCACATCCCAATGAACAGGAAGCACAAGCACATGCTCAGGTTCACCGTCGGAGAAAGCCACTACCAGTTCACGACACTGGCCTTCGGTCTAAAATCGGCACCAAGAGTTTTCACAAAGTGCCTCGCAGCAGTCGCAGCGCACCTAAGAAGGCAGGGAATACATGTATACCCTTACCTGGACGACTGGCTGGTGAAAGCAAACTCATACCAGAAATGCAAGCTGCACGCACATACAGTGACCAGCACGCTCATAAACCTGGGGTTCTCCATCCATTGGAAGAAATCATCAATGGAGCCGGAACAAGTGAAGATCTTCCTGGGAGCACAGATCAACACCTTACAGGGCAAGGTGTTCCCCAGCGAGAAGAGGGCGAGGGCGCTGGTGAAGGAAACTCGCCTCTACCGGAAGGGACAAGCTCGGACAGTGAGGACGGCGAGCAAGATCATGGGGATGATGGCATCATGCATCCACCTGGTACCGAATGTACGACTCCACATGAGACCCATTCAAGAATGGCTACAGGAGCAATGGTCACAAGCTACAGGCAGTTGGGAGGATCTAGTGGTTGTAACGCACGCAGTGCAGAAGGAGATGACATGGTGGACCATGGAGAACATAGCAAGGGGAAAGCCTCTAACGCCCCCAACGCCAACAGTGACCATCACCACAGACGCATCCCTGAAGGGATGGGGCGCTCACATGGAGGAGCTCAAGGTGAGGGGACTGTGGACACCGACGGATGCCACAAAGCACATCAATTACTTAGAATTGAAGACAATCTTCCTTGCACTGAAGGCCTTTCAAACAAGACTGTACAAGCACAGGGTATTGATACAAACAGACAACACCACTGCGATGTTCTACATCAACAAGCAGGGGGGCACACAGTCCGCACCGCTTTCAACGCTGGCGCAGGAGATATGGAGATGGGCCATCCCTCTCAAGATAGACCTGCTAGCCATACACCTACCAGGGAAGGACAACATACAAGCCGATTGGCTCAGCAGGCAGACATCGGCATCCCACGAGTGGGAGCTCAATGCTCAGGAGACAAGATACCTGTTCGACAGGTGGGGGACACCATCGGTGGACCTGTTTGCCACACGCCAGAATGCAAAATGCCAAAACTTCGCATCCAGGCAGCCCGAGGAGGGGACACTGGGGAATGCCCTATGGATAGATTGGTCAAGGACATTTGCCTACGCCTTTCCCCCGATACCACTGATGCACAGAGTACTGAGCAAGTGCAGAGCGAGCAACATGACACTGATACTGGTCGCACCGCAGTGGGCGAGGCAGACCTGGTACTCGCAGATCATGGAGATGACACAGTGTGCACCCCACAGATTCAGCAGGAGGAAAGATCTACTGTCCATGCAGAACGGAGAGGTACTGCATCCAGAGCCAGAGAGCATGAGCCTAGTAGCGTGGCTCCTGAGGACATAGAGTTCGCACATTTGAGACTACCAGAAAGCACCCTGAGGGTACTTCGGGAGGCACGAAGGCCCAGCACTCGAAAGTGCTACGTTGCGAAATGGAAAAGATTCACAATATGGTGCAGACAGGAAAGACTCCACAATAAGATGAAGAGGGACTCCACAGTGCTAAGGTACCTGACGCACTTACTGGAGAAGAACCTTAGCTCATCCTCGTTAAGAGTTCACTTGGCAGCGATAGTAGCCTACACAAGGGGAGAAAC
Source organism: Lissotriton helveticus (assembly GCF_964261635.1). Lineage (NCBI taxonomy): Eukaryota > Metazoa > Chordata > Amphibia > Caudata > Salamandridae > Lissotriton > Lissotriton helveticus. The sequence continues at coordinate 495,157,461 of NC_136070.1, read as the reverse complement.
GTGCAGGAGCTTCTTCACATCACAGGTGGTGAAGAGATTCCTAGAAGGAGCGAAAAGGATCGCACCACCCAAGCGGGTGCCGCCACCTGCATGGAACTTGAACACAGTCCTAACGGAACTCATGAAAGAGCCCTTTGAACCACTTCACAAGGCCTCCCTAAAGATGCTAACTATGAAAACAGCCTTCCTGGTTGCGATAACGTCCTTACGCAGAGTAAGCGAGCTTCAAGCGCTGACGCTACAAGAACCATACATACAAATACACAACGATAGAGTTGTGATGAGGACTGACCCACACTTCATGCCGAAGGTGGTATCCAATTTTCACATGAACCAGTCTATACAGATACCGAGTTTTTTCCAAAAACCCACAACCAGCGCAGAGAGAGCTCTGCACACCCTGGACGCCAGAAGGGCAGTCATGCACTACATTGAAAGGACAAAGGGGCACAGGAAAACGAAACAGTTTTTTGTGTCCTTCGCAAACAGCTTCATGGGCAAAGCAGTAACCAAAAGGACCATTGCACGATGGATCGCACAAACAATCCAACTCTGCCACAAACGGGCAGGACAGGAACTGGCTGAGGGGACACGTGCCCACTCCACCAGGAAGAAGGGCGCTACAATAGCCTTCCTGGCTAACACACCCATAGAGGACATATGCCTGGCGGCAACATGGGCTTCGGTGCACACGTTCACGAAGCACTACTGTGTGGACATACAAATGAACAAGGAAGCTCAAGTGGGACAGAAGGTGCTACAGCACATATTCAACACCCAACGCTCATCTTCCACCCAGCCGCCACAGAGATGAGAAACCGCTACAAAATCTATGCACAGCATAGTGAATCCAGAAAGATTCACGCTGCAAAACGAATAGTTTTCTTACCTGTCGGTGTAGTTTTGCAGCTTGAAGATCTTTCTGGATTCACTAGCGAACCCACCCACCTCCGCCAGAAAGATGAGGCTGGAGAGAGAAGAGGTGGTTAACTAAAGAATAGACTTTGAAAATACAAAGCGGTAAATACAAACTAAGAAGAACATTGCCATTACTTCGGAAACGAAAGAAACACGGAAAAAAAGAACCCGAAGATGGCGCCCAAGAGTGGGAGCTTCCGCAGGAAGCATGCCGACGTCACCGGAAATACACCCAAAGGGGGTGTGACGCCGACGCCCACCTGGGCAAAGAGAAAAAAAAAAAAAAAACAAAGAAAAGACTACGAATCCGGACCCAACCACAAGACCGCGGAATAATGCACAGCATAGTGAATCCAGAAAGATCTTCAAGCTGCAAAACTACACCGACAGGTAAGAAAACTATTCGTTCCTCCCTCAGATCGGCGAGGCCATTGATACTTACCTCCAGGACATCGAAGGGACGGGATCAAATGTGTTGGTTGAATGGAATGCATTCAAAGTTACGTTGCGTGGCTCATGTATGAAAAAAGCATATTTGGTACCTGAGGGGCTGAATGATGAAGTGACTTTTAAGGAGGGTTGCTTGAGAGGGTTGGAGCTAGCCTGTCTGACGGATCATGACCAATTTCAGACTCTTAGGACTTGAGAAAAAAATACAGGCAATTAGTCAGTCGGCTATTCAAATTTGATTTTAAGATATATACACAACAACAACGCAAACAATATGGGAATAAGGCGAGTCGTCTACTGGCGTGGCTGCTATGCTTAGAGACCCCAGAAATCTCATCACCGTGATCCAACAGCAGTCAGGCAGATATTAGACACGCAGGTGGATATCTATGGGGAATTTCAAAACTATGGGGTCTGTACAGAGAGCATTCTGTGATTCATCCAGATGTGCTTACTGCATATATGGCACATGTCCATACTTCTTCAATTAACCCCCTCCAGCGACAAGCACTAAATACCCCAATCACATAGTAAGAAGTACAGGAGGCGGTAGCCCAGATAGCTTAAGAGAAGGTTCCAGGTACCGACGGGTTCCCAATTGAATTCTATGCCCATTACAGTAGCAGAATGGCCCTGCGCCTCCTTCAGGTGTATGAATGTGCTTTAGCTAGTAGGACCTTACCGACTTCTATGAGGGAAGCAATGATTGTAGTCCTTCTCAAACTATGGCGGGATCTCCTCAAACTAACATCCTATCGACCTGTCCATCTTGAATCTGGATTATAAGGTTCTTTGGATAACCATCTGACTACAGTAGTTCCCTCTTCGGGGTATTCTGACCAAAACTGCTTTATACCCGGGTGTAATACCTTTATGAACTTTCGGCGGGTATTAAATGTTATAGACTGGGCAAGACGTACTAGAAAGGACGTATGGACTACCTTGCATGACATAGAAAAGGCATTTGACACTTTGGGGCTGGCATTACCTGATGACAGTGCTGACGCACATGTGGTTTGTTTCTCCCTTCTTGCGCTGGATAGTGTTACTGTACACCAATCCAACTGCCAGGGTGCACACGGGCGGCGTAATGTCTGATTCTTTCCTAGTGGCCAGAGGTACAAGATAGGGCTGCCCCCTCTTGCCGCTGTTGTTCACCCGGACGGTGGAACCCTTGGCGTATATGGTTTGGAGGCTATGTGCTGCGGAGGGATCTTGTGGTGCTATGACACCTCCAAATAGTGTTCCTTCATGCGGACGACTCGTTGATTTACTAGAGAGCTGATTCAACAGTGCTCCCAGAGATCATGGCTACTGATTGCATTTGGAGCCCTATCGGGCCTCCATGTTAACTGGATAAATCCTGTTGATTTCTGCTGCTGCTTATCCCTTAGGACCGTCGGGACACACTGCCGTGCACGGAACTGAATTGTAGGTTTAACTCCATTAAATATCTGGGAGTGCAGGTGTATTATGACCCGTATTATTTGCCAGAGGGTAATGTAGGAAAGGCGATGACTGTCTCTGGTCCCTCCCCTTCTGGACAAAACTATCCTTTTCCTCAATGGGCAACCAAACCATTGCAAAAATGTTGGTATTACCACAACTTTTCTATTTCTTTGTAGCCCTACCGTTAATGGTACGCAGGCGATGGGGCAGCACCATATGCCGTATGTATCCAGTCTCCCGATTTGGGCCATACCAGAATGCGCAGGCTTGAGGACCGCGCATCTGGTCTAGGACTGGAATGCACTGAAATCGTAATTTGGGCGGATGTGTTGAATGAGGAGGAATTCTGTTTTGAGTTGGACCATGGGCTGGGACCGGAGCAGTCCTTGCTGTATTCAGCTTTACGGGATCTGATCAGTGACCTGGAGATCTCACCGGGAACAGCCTCCCACTAGGGCACCTCTCGAGGCAGCCTTGACTGGGGTGGAGGGGGTAGGGGGGGCACGGGGGTACACCACGAGTGCCATCACACACTTATACTCCTCGTTACGAGGCAGGCCAGCTGTGGAACATGCACACTTACGGGATTGGTAGAAATTGGCGCTCGGCACTGCTATAACAGACAAACAGTGGGGCCGATGCTTTCAATTGGTAAAACGGGGAACACGAAACTCGCTGTTTCGCCTCATTCAATTTCACTTCCTGTACCGTGCATATCTCACCCTTCTCAGGATTAACAAGATGTTTCCTGGTGCTTCTAGCACATGTCCGAGGTGCAGCTCCGCTGATGCTGACTTCCTTCACATGGTGTGGTTCTGCATGCTGATTAGTCCCTTTTTGGGAGCAGGTGTCACAGGTGGTATCGGCTGTGACAAGTAGTTTGATTCTACTGTACCTGCTTAGGTACTGGCTGGATACAGGGCTTATAACAAAAAAATAAAAGGTCTATTGAGATTTCAGAAGTTAGCACTCCTTTTAGCTAAACGTTGCATTACTATGCCAAGGAAGTCCACCGTGGCACCCCCATTGAAGCGTTGGCAGGCAGACATTCTCTTCTGTGCGACTGCCAAGCTTCTGGTGCACAAATGACTGTGCACAAGAGGAGAGGGCCTGGATCCATTGGAATGTTGGGACACTTACCTGGAACAATTTGAGGCAGGGGCAGATGACCGTCCCCCTTGAGCGTCCAGCCTTTATTTTAGATAATTTATTATTAGACAATACGCAAGCAGGTTTTCCCCCCTCTTGGCAGTTGCAGCAAGGCCCTGAACTTCGGTTGGTATACTGGATAGCCAAGTGTTGGACCCGCTTCTGAGGCATCTTTGAGGGTGAATTCTTCATTTGTTGTGAGGCATTATTCCGAGTACTCATATATTCGCGCAAGCAATCTTGAGATATATCTTAAGAAAATAAAAAGAATTGAACGTGCAGAGATGTGGTCCGTGCTCCTTTCTTCTAGATATTGAAGTGCCAAAGCAGCAGCAGCAGCGACAGCGGAGTGTTCTGATATATAGATATATATCACACACACGTTGGCCATGAGGGTCTATCATTTTTATGGTTGATTGATGAAGCTCAAGGTCGATTGTGAATACACTTGAGGCATCTGTTGAACTGTCCACAGAAATGACACACAAAAGCAAACCCCATGCTCTTGACAAATCTGCTGACTAGTGTTTTGTCTTAACTGATTGAGCATTTGGGCTCATCCGGCTGTGGGGTTCTGTCGAATTGGGGGGGATTGGGGGATGATTCCCCAATGTACATGCATCCGGTGCCTGATTGTGCCCCATGTGTTCCTTTTGTTGAATATATCAACAACATATAAAATGCAATAAAGATATTATTATTTTTTAAAAGAGATCTAGATGATACTAGGCTAATCCAACTCTTCCTAAACTCTCCACACATCAGAGCCCCGATAGCTCTGGCTCATTACAGATGGTTACGTGCTGCTCAATGAGTGTGTTTTGGTGGAAGAATAAATTACACAATAATAACCCAGTATTTGTAAGGGTCTCAAGGCGCTGGGGGCTGTTGAGGAGATTAAGTGCGCTATTCCCCAGAGTTGCATGATGCTGAGCTGATCTGGCTCCGGTGCTGGGAATCGAACCGTGAGACCCATGCGCCGGTCAGCTGCTCTGGCTGCTGCACACACCTGATTTCAGTCCAGTCCAATAATTTGGATGCATTTAAGTTCCAGCCTGATCCTGTCCTTCCCTCCTATACGTAAGGCAAATTAATTGCCAAGAGGAGATCACGTATGGGGAAAAATTGGCTTTATTTTGTGGGATTCTCAGTACCCTCTATAAGTCCACATCCTCAGACCATATACCATTTGTAGTTCTGCCTCTCTAGGGTGCCAAGCAACGAGTAGGACCCATAAGCCCTTATTCATAGCACTAGCATGCCTCTAAAGGCTCCTAACGGTGGGGTATACGGAGCAGTAACTCAGTCTCCAATTGCGTTGCATTATATACTCAAAGTATTCATTACAACGTGTGGAGCCCCTCTTATGTTACTTCATGTTGATTTATTTCCCTTACCCTTTGCGTTGTTCATCGCCTCACAACAGAAAAAGAGGTATGCCAGTGGTGGCATTAACCCATCGTAAATACCAAAGATGTTGATGGCCTGAGCAGCTCCACCGGGGGTACTAGCTAGTCATTTTGATGGCCATTTGAAGTCGGGTACTCCATCGGGCAGTGACAACTTTATCATATTGGAATCCCGCGAGACTAAGCATCTTGATTTATAAAAATAAAAAAACAGTACCCTATTTGGAGGCTTCTGGCCAGTGGGAACACTGCACGGGCTATTAGGGGACAGATGGTGACGAGGCAGTGAACTTGACGAGCACTACTTCAGAGGGCCAACGGTATTTCTAAAAATTCTTTTTATTGTAAATTTAGCATCGATTAGGGTTACTTCCCTGTCTATTCCTACTGTGGTGCCCTGGATTCTGCTAGGTTGTGCAGACGATGGATGTCAGATACAACTGCCCTGTAATAGAACAGACTTCGTTTTTAGGTAGAACCTAGCGCAGCGCGCATGTGCTGCTCTATGAGAGGGCCTCTTGGAAACACTCAACACTGTCTTAAAGTTTTTGCGTGTCACATTTTATTGGCCTTTGCGTGTGGCTTTCAATAATGAAAGCATGCAAATGGCCAAAGTCTGGTGCATGTCCCGCCTTTTCTGTAAACGTGCACTCCCATGGCCTTTGGGTCTCGGATGTGAGCGCAAGGTGCCAGCTGAATTCTTTGCATTCTTGGATCATGTTACAAATTATAAATTATAGATCCAGGCTTTCTGTTTTCTTAGCTTTCCCTTATCTTACAAACTTGTGACCTCCGCTTCTTATCTCAACTCTACGTAATGGGCCCCTTTCCCTGCCCTCTTTCCTTTGCATAAAACCCCTGTCTTCACGCCGTGAGACACCCCCTCTTCCTATTTCCTTTCAGTCTGTCTGTTTTTTTGTTTTTTTTAAACAGTCCTCTTCTTCTCTCCCCTCTATGTAATGGGCCCCTTTCTCTGCCCTCTTCTTTCCTTCGCATGCACCCCCTGTCTCAACGCTGCGAGACACCCTCTCTTCCTATTTCCTTTCAGCCTGTCCGTTTCTTTTTAAAAACAGACCGCTTCTTCTCTCCCCTCTACATAATGGGCCCCTGTCTCCTCGCCGTGAGACACCCTCTCTTCCTATTTCCTTTCAGCCAGTCCGTTTAAAAAAAAAGAAAATAATGTAATAGTCCTCTTCTTCTCATCCCTCTACGTAATGGGCCTCTTTCTCTGCCCTCTTCTTTCCTTTGCCTGAACCCCCTATCTCCACGCCGTGAGACACCCTCTGTTACTATTTCCTTTCAGCCTGTCCGTTTCTTTTTTAAAACAGTCTGCTTCTTCTTTCCCCTCTACGTAATGGGCCTCTTTCTCTGCCCTTACAGTTAGTAAATGCGGTGACCCCTTCACAAAAACAATTGCCTTGCTTTATATTCTAATATGGTAACCCCTTCATAAAGCCAATAGCTTTGCCCTGCATGTTGTTATGATAGTAATTTGTCATAATAAAATATTATTTCAGATTGTCACCAAATGTGATTCCATCTGCGTATTGCACATATTTAGAAATTACACCATAGTATTTAATAGTGTGTGTATAATAAAGGTATATTTGCTTTTTGAAAGCAAAAAAAATGACTGAGCCCATTTTGTTTTTACTGTTATTAATGCATAATAGTAGTAGCCTAAACAAACTCCCTTTAATAGGCCTTCAACATCACAACAGTAAAACAGTAAACTGCTACAGGTGGGTACTTATATTTCATTTACAGAACACTTTGCAAATTATAACTTATGGACTCTACATATACCGCAAAACTATTTACACCTCCTAAAGGCGAGACCTATTGGCTATGCCAATGCTTGTTTTGATTCTTGTTTCTCTTGTGCTTTTGCCCACTACGGTGTTGTCATCCCTCATCTTCTTTTAGTGCACATGGGTTTACAAATGTCGCAATCTCCAGCCTGGCCTTCACAGACACAACGATTAAAGTTCCTCTTCCCTACCACAGGATTTATACCCAGCGGGCACCAGCACAACGTAGCCGCTCTGCACAGAGCTATCGGATAAAACTGAGCTTGGCTCGTCATTCTCTGGCATGAGACCTCCCGCGCTGCAGTCAGTACTCGTAACACCAGAAGAAGTCATAGTGTTCCAGTTTGGTGGGGAATAGGTGTATCACACGGATGATGTCACACAGCCATTCGAGCTTAGATCTGTTGCGTTGGTGCAATTTTTTTCCTGTAAAAGTTGCCCAGGCATTTCATGATCTGCCTCTAAGTGAGTCTTCACATGGAGAGTGCCGACTGGTTAAAGGGTGTCCAAGAACATGCAGAAAGCCGGCGGTCAGGAAGACCACATCTTTAGTCCTTCCTAGATGTTACAAGTGTCAGCCTTGTGACTAAGATGTTTTTGACAAACTCGAGAATCGCCCGCTTCAACACCACACCCTTCATTTTAGCGTTTCCTAGAAAATAGCCAATTCGTTCTTGATACCTTTTCCTCCTGGAAAGGATGCACTGGTTACATGTGAATCAGTAGGTCTACCAAACGGCGAAACCACTGTTGCTTATGAGGTGCTTACAGATTCCCGTGCCTTACATTGAGCAGTGCAAATTATTCCTTGAAGGTTTAGTGAGTTGAAGGTGATCTATTATGAAAGTCGCTTAGTGTGCATAACCCTCCCAGTTAAACATCCAAAGCAAAGCTAAAACTTTCTTGCTCAGCTAGTACAACAGTTTGTGTTACCTATTATGCAATTGGAACGAGATTTCCTTGTTGAGATCTGTTGGCCAGTTACTTACCAATGGGTGAGTAGCTTGTACGGCATGCATGTTTTTTTTTTTTGGCACAGTCAGTAAAGAACGGTTTGCATCATGTTTAGCTTCATGCTTTGGACACTCCTGTCAATTAGTGTTGTTCCCGCCATCTGATTTGGACTTGTTTCTGGGGGCTTCATTCCACTGTGCATCAAATTCTACATTTAGAAAGTGGTAGCTAAATTCCAATCTTTGGCTCCTCTGGATAGCGCACAGAGCAGGTGTGACATGCCACATGTAATTGTGATTACCCGATAGCGACTTCTAGCTGCAGATTCCTTACTATAGAATAATTCCCAGGTGTCTGACTGTAACCAAAGGTCTTTTGAGCATGATACCGATGTTTCAGGCTCTTTTCTAGATTTCAGTGAGACTGACCATGAGGTTGTTGAGCCTCATGGCCTCCTGCAGTCTGCTTGTTACTCATGCCTGTAGGCATATGCGGGCTCTGCAGTGGGATCAGAAGTTCCATTGGGTGCCGCATTAGGGCAATCTCTCCAGCATGGTCCAGATCTCGGAGGGAACTGCGAAAATCTACAGTAGTGGCTGACAAACCGCGATTGGGTAAGTGGCAGACCCCTCTCCCTTACCCAACCAGCGCTAACTGTGGTGACAGATACGTCAATTCCCGGATGGGAAGCCATGTAGGATAAGGGGCACATCAGAGGACTATGGTCTCGATGGAGTCTGAGCTCCACGTCTACATTTTTGGAGGTTCCAAGGCAACTCTCACTCGGATATGCTCTTGCTTCCTGCATGCTTTTTCGCCAGTACCGCTCCTGCCCAGAGTTCTTAAGAAGATCAGGAAAAACCGGGCCAAAGTTATTAATGTGGCTTCGGATTAGGCACGGAGACTCTGGTGTCCTGAGCTGTTGAGCATGACCATCAGCCCATGGATCAGGCTGCCTCTTCGAGAGGATCTATAGTTGCAGCAACAGGAAGGATTATTTGCCTGACCGTGTGCAGCCTTTACCTTCATACGTGGAGCAACAGTTTACAGCTTTCGACCTTCCTCCCGAAATCTGTAGCCAGGCATCCCTCTACCATGCTGGTATAAGTCTGCTGTCCGAATAAGTTTGTGACATGGTGTGATTCGCATAACATTGATCCCCCCTACCTCTTTCTGCACCTCTATCCAAGTTTATTCTGCTGCTGTATTGTTGGCCCAGCAGGGCTCTGCTCTGGGCACAGTTAAAGGTTATGTTTTAGCCTTTCGCTTTTGTGCAGTTGCTGGACCAGGCTTCTTTATTTGTCACCTATTGTGACTAGGTTTCTTAAAGGTTTACAGCTACTTTTTTCCCCGCCAGGCCATTCACCATGCCCCAGTGGGATCTGAATCTTGTTCTCACCTCCTTGATGTTTTATCCATTGAGCCTCAGTGCAAATGCCCCCTTAGGCTTTTGACCATCAAAACTGTCTCTCTAGCCAGGAGGGTCAGTCAACTTCAAGCTCTCCTGGCACACCCTCCCTACACCACCTTCTACCCAGATAAGCTTTTCCTCTGGACACGTGCCTTCTTCCTTCCAAAGTTTGTGACTCCTTTACATGTAGGCCAGAACATCACTCTGCCTTTCTTCTTTGATCCACCTTACTTCGCCAAAGAGGAGGAGAAGCTCCACTGTTTGGACCCAAAGAGCATTGTCGTTCTTCCTTAACCACAAAAAAAAGGTATGGTTGGACTCTTCGTGGGGTACGTAGAAGCTAAGAAAGGGAAGGCTGTGCAGAAACAGACAAGCTCAAGATGGATAGTGCTCTGCATCAAAATCTACTATGCATTGGCCAGGAAGCAACCCCCTGAGGGTTTTTTGTGCTCATTTCACTAGAGCTAAGACTGCGACCACTGCGTTAGCCTGCCGAGTCGCTGTCCTGGACATCCGTCAAACAGCAACGTGGGCATCTTTGCTCACATTTACCAAAGACTACAGTGAACAGGCTGGTCCGTTTGGCCCTACAGGAGCTTTTTTATTTAAAATTGCCTTTGCACATCCACTTCCAGGGAGGCATGGCGAGGGTTTCTTTTTCAAGGTAGGAAATATACCTTATCGGGTAGAGACTTTATCTAGCTACAGATTCCTTGACCCCCCCCTTCCCATCCTCCCCGCTCTGCTATCCGATCATTGTATAAGGGACACCCGCCTCAGGGCCTTCGTTTTCTTATCACACTAGTGGTCAATTCTCATCTTGGCTCCACGCTTCTGGCATTGAAAGTCGCAAAAGTAACTGACGTCAGGCGCTGCAGTGTCACCTACATAGGTATCACGTAAGTGCCTTCCGGCGCAAACACCGCCACCTACTGGCACGTAGGCGTACTGCTAAAAAAAACTTCAAATTCCTGTCTGAGGCCTGGAGATTTTTCTAAAGTACGGAATCTGGGCTAGTTAGTTTTTACCAGATAAGGCATCACCAGAGGTAAGTAGCTTGTTCATCAGCGTGTGAAGGAGGTACAAAGATGTAGAAAAATTGATACAGCGGAAGAAATAGAAAACGCAGTGCTTACAGGTGGATGAGTGTGGACTGTGTAGGCCTGGGCGGTGAACTCAGCTCCGTTTGCGTATTTTTCCACACTTCGCGGAGTGCAGAAACTCCACTCCGCGTAGTGCAGCGGAGTTTTCGTGCTCGCGAACGGTAAGTGCGGGAGCTACCACGCAGGTCGAATTTCTACCTGAGCGGCAGGAAAACCAGCTTGTATTGCAGTTCGCACTGCACTCCACCACTTGTTGAACTCAGCAGAGTTTTTTGTCACTTCGCAGAGTTCCGCGTAGCAAAACTCTGCGAACTACGCCCAGGCCTGGCTGTGTGTGTGTGTGTGTGTGTGTGTGTGTGGGTTTGTGTTACTATCCTTGTGGGGACTTGGGCATGATAACACACTCACGCTGTGGGGACTTGATTGCACTGTGGGGACCTGAACCCAGGTCCCCACAAGGTAATGACTTCTAAATGATTAAAAATGACTTCAGGAACATCTGTGTCAATTTTTACAACTTTTGAAAAAATTGCCTTGTGGGGACCTGTGTTTCATAAAGTGTGTTTATATTTTTGCTCGCTCTGTCCCCGTAGGCAGGAGGTGGTACTGCAGTCCTAAACACACTTTGCATTTTAAACACACATTGCTCACAGAAACAAATACTAGCAGCAGAAAGGATGCACATTTCGAAGGGAAAGCTCCATATCCCTTTATTTATCCAAATATTTTGAATGTAAATTAACCTTTTCTCTTCATAAAAACTTATTTACATGATGCTGCTATTGAATTTAGTCTTTTTGTGTCTGAAAAGTGTGGTTTTATGAGCATTTTTAAAATCTATTTGAGTTGGAACACTTCACTATTGCCATGTGATCTTTATCTTCAATTAATGAATGATGGTGCACTGGACTGTGATATAAAGTAAATGATTCTGATCATGTTTTGTAAATAACTTAGAGGACTATTCAGGCCCAGTGATCAGAGCCCTTGTCTTTTTTCGCTATTGCAAAGTCAATTCACTCCAAAACTCTGGCCATCCTTTGGTGGACTAGCCAGCCAGAGTCGACTTCAGTGCTGGTGGTGCCTGGTGCAACAGTCTTTTTTGGTGATTTCTTGATATTCCTTAATTGGGAATTTGCAAATTGCGAATTCGCAAATAAGAAATACTTTCCCATTCACCAGGAGTCCCATAGCAAGGAATGGGAAGTTATTCTCAATTTGTGATTCGCAATTTGCTAATCGCAATTTGAGAATAATTTGAAGGGTGCAGGGGTGCTGCACCCCTGAAATTTACATGTGTGTGCATATGGCGCACATACATGCCCTAAGGGCATGTATGTGCGCCACATGGCACCTTTACAAATGCCAAAAAGTGCATTTGTAAAATAATTTGAGATTTCTTAATTGGAATTCGCACAACTTGAGTGCTTTATACATAGCATTTAAGGAATCGCAATTTGCGTTTCCTTAAATGCTGACGCAAAATTAAGAAATCGCAAATTTTGCGATTCCTTAATTTTGCGATGCGATTTCCATGATACATCGCATTTTCCTTATTTTTTCTCGCAAACGCTGTTTTTTTGCGAATCGCAGCGTTTGCGAGAAAAAAACGGATGATACATCTGCCCCAAAATGTATGTTTACCTCTTTACTACACAAACACAAAATCTGCACCATTTGCCAGCAAGTTTCGTGACACATTTTTCCTGATGAAAATTCCGTCTGAACCAATTCTTGGGGTGAGAAATGTGTCCTCCAGTTGTAATCCAATACATCGTTTGCGTTAAAAACAAGCATTTACAATGCAATGGTTTCGCCTTTGGAAAAGTTAGAGTTATTGGCATTGTAAATGACAACATTTTATTTATGTGTTGGTTTTGAAAACAGATAAATAAATGGCATTGTCATTTACATTGCCATTAGCTTAATCTCTGCAGTCACTCTGCACCCTCTAGCACTCCCTAGCACTCCCTACTCACTCTGCACTCTCTAGCACTCCCTAGAACTCCCTACTCACTCTGCACTCTCTAGCACTCCCTACTCACTCTGTACTCTCTAGCACTCCCTAGCACTCCCTACTCACTCTGCACTCTGCACTCCCTATGCACTCTGCACTCCCTATGCACTCTGCACTCCCTATGCACTCTGCACTCTGCGCTCCCTATGCACTCTGCGCTCCCTATGCACTCTGCGCTCCCTATGCACTCTGCGCTCCCTATGCACTCTGCGCTCCCTATGCACTCTGCACTCCCTATGCACTCTGCACTCCCTATGCACTCTGCACTCCCTATGCACTCTGCACTCTTCACTCCCTATGCACTCTGCACTCTTCACTCCCTATGCACTCTGCACTCCCTATGCACCATGCACTCTGCACTCCCTATGCACTCTGCACTCGCTATGCACTCTGCACTCCCTATGCACTCTGCACTCCCTATGCACTCTGCACTCCCTATGCACTCTGCACTCCCTATGCACTCTGCACTCTGCACTCCCTCTGCACTCTGCACGCTGCACTCCCTATGCACTCTGCACTCCCTATGCACTCTGCATTCCCTATGCACTCTGCACTCTGCACTCCCTATGCACTCTGCACTCCCTATGCACTCCCTATGCACTCTGCACTCCCTATGCACTCTGCACTCCCTATGCACTCTGCACTCCCTATGCACTCTGCACTCTGCGCTCCCTATGCACTCTGCACTCCCCATGCACTCTGCACTCCCTACGCACTCTGCACTCCCTATGCACTCTGCACTCCCTATGCACTCTGCACTCCCTATGCACTCTGCACTCTGCACTCCCTATGCACTGTGCACTCTTCACTCCCTATGCGCTCTGCACTCCCTATGCACTCTGCACTCCCTATGCACTCTGCACTATGCACTCCCTATGCACTCTGCACTATGCACTCCCTATGTACTCTGCACTATGCACTCCCTATGCACTCTGCACTATGCACTCCCTATGAACTCTGCACTCTGCACTCCCTATGCACTCTGCACTCCCTATGCACTCTGCACTCCCTATGCACTCCCTATGAACTCTGCACTCCCTATGAACTCTGCACTCCCTATGCACTCTGCGCTCCCTATGCACGCTGCACTCCCTATGCACTCTGCACTCTGCGCTCCCTATGCACTCTGCACTCCCTATGCACTCTGCACTCCCTATGCACTCTGCACTCCCTATGCACTCTGCACTCTGCACTCCCTATGCACTCTGCACTCGCTATGCACTCTGCACTCCCTATGCACTCTGCACTCCCTGTGCACTCTGCACTCCCTATGCACTCTGCACTCCCTGTGCACTCTGCACTCTGCACTCCCTATGCACTCTGCACTCCCTATGCACTCTGCGCTCCCTATGCACTCTGCGCTCCCTATGCACTCTGCGCTCCCTATGCACTCTGTGCTCCCTATGCACTCTGCACACCCTATGCACTCTGCACACCCTATGCACTCTGCACACCCTATGCACTCTGCACACCCTATGCACTCTGCACACCCTATGCACTCTGCACTCCCTATGCACTCTGCACTCTGCGCTCCCTATGCACTCTGCACTCCCTATGCACTCCGCACTCCCTATGCACTCTGCACTCCCTATGCACTCTGCACTCCCTATGCACTCTGCACACCCTATGCACTCTGCACACCCTATGCACTCTGCACACCCTATGCACTCTGCACACCCTATGCACTCTGCACTCCCTATGCACTCTGCACTCCCTATGCACTCTGCGCTCCCTATGCACTCTGCACTCCCTATGCACTCTGCACTCCCTATGCACTCTGCACTCCCTATGCACTCTGCACACCCTATGCACTCTGCACTCTTCACTCCCTATGGACTCTGCACTCCCTATGCACTCTGCACTATGCACTCCCTATGCACTCTGCACTCCCTATGCACTCTGCACTCTGCACTCCCTATGCACTCTGCACTCCCTATGCACTCTGCACTCCCTATGCACTCTGCACTCTGCACTCCCTATGCACTCTGCACTCCCTATGCACTCTGCACTCTGCACTCCCTATGCACTCTGCACTCCCTATGCACTCTGCACTCCCTATGCACTCTGCACTCCCTATGCACTCTGCACTCCCTATGTACTCTGTTCCCTATGCACTCTGTACTCCCTATGCACTCTGCACTCTCTATGCACTCTGCACTCTGCGCTTCCTATGCACTCTGCACTCCCTATGCACTCTGCACTCCCTATGCACTCTGCACTCCCTATGCACTGTGCACTCTTCACTCCCTATGCACTGTGCACTCTTCACTCACTCTGCACTATGCACTCCCTATGCACTCTGCACTATGCACTCCCTATGCACTCTGCACTATGCACTCCCTATGCACTCTGCACTCCCTATGCACTCTGCACTCCCTATGCACTATGCACTCTGCACTCCCTATGCACTTTGCACTCCCTATGCATTCTGCACTCCCTATGCACTCTGCACTCCCTATGCACTCTGCACTCCCTAGATTAGATGATAGATGAAAGAATGAATGGGTGTCTGAATGCAAAGTTGAAATGGTGGATATCAGTGGGTGAATGGAAGGGTGAAAATGTGATATAAATGGATCTGTTGAATGGAAAAGTGCAGTTCATGCACACTGTTGTCTCCTGCACATTACATTGTGTCTAAACTAATTTAATACATGCATTGGATTCATGCACATACTGCCTTTATGCACATGTTCGCTGATGCACACACTGCTTTATTTCATGGGTGCGCTCTGCCGTAAGCGCACTTTTTTTTTTATAGGCCACTGTTTTCTCCCACGAATGTAATTTATGTACACTTTATTCAGGCGCACAATTGTTTCATGAGAGCACATGTTTTGTGCTCACTCTGTTCATGCACAAGCACTTCATAATAACAAACGTTTTTCCTAGTCTCAGTGACAGTTTTGGAACAAGCGCTACTTTAATTTACAACAAGCTGCTTTCATATGCACCTTTCGTGCACTCACTGGGAGCTGACTGAAAAAGTAGTGGATACCCTGGGAAAATAAACGTGGATCCCATCGTAAAAATCTGCTTTAAGTATTTAGGAAAGTCTTAGTGTGGCCTGCGTCAGTTGATAGTTCAGAAATGAAGGCAATATTAACAATGGTTTCAACAGCGACACTTCTTTCACAGATGTGCTTCTAGGGTGCTGTTGTGTGTACACGCTGAGTGTACTCCTGAGTCCTGAATACAGAATATTTTATGAACACATGCCTTCCTAAGTGTAAACTTTACATCTAGGACAGAGATCTACTTCCTCGTACAAACGCACTGAGCAAACTGGACTTTTAGGCGTGAGAATGCAAGAAGAAAGGGGCTAATTAATGAGAGGAAGCCCCCGAGGCTCAAAGAATGCGTGCGCACCAAAAATAAAGGCACAAAACAAGTATCCTCGCTTCTAGTGTCATGAGAGAGGAATTATAAGCAAAGACGGACAGCTTCAGAAATCAGCCTGCTGGGAAGGCTCTCAGCTCTGCAAACACTGGGGGCGTGGGCTAAAAGAGGCCTGACGGAGCCGGCAAAGTCAATGTCTTTGTGATGCAGGGCGGCTGACGGAAGCTCCCCTTCACACCTCTTTCACAGCCAAGAGCATGACAATAGAGGCTCTCTTGCGCTGCAGGGTCCACACCCAGCACACCTTCAGGGGGGAAGGGCTGCCAAGGAGAACGGGCAGTGAAGGGGCTCGCTCTTCCCAAAGGAGGAAGGACAAAATCTGCAAAGGCAAAGAACACATTGCCAACGCCAATGACACATACTATCCTGTTAGGAGTGAAAAGGAACTCACATTCTCTGACCTTTAAACATTGTCATTTTTGCACCTTTAAGCGCTGGCTGGAAATTCATTCTGAAATAACCCATTGTCAACTATATGCCAATTTAAGTAAACTGTTAAGTGTCCATGACTGGAGAAACCCAATATTTCTAATTTCAAATGTATAATTCGTTTTCGGTGCTGGTGCTTTAGAGAGGGAGTACTTTGAAAAGAACAGACAGTGAAATGCTTTGTATTTGCTTGTGCGTTTTCCCTTATTTCAATTTAGTAGGGAAAATGTCTGACTTTGCAAATTTTCAATTGTAAGCTGCGTGGCTTCTTGACACTAAGGGGCAGATTTATGAGGCCCTTGCGCCACGTTTACGCCGCTGTTGTGTCACACAAGGCGGCGTAAACGTGGCGCATCCCTATGAACGATTTACAACGTGACGCATCTAGGCAGATGCGTCAAGTTGTAAAGCCCTGCGCCACTTGTGGGCGTTCCGGCGCAGGGTGGGCGTTCCGGGGCAGGTGCGCCTCGCAAAAGTGGCTGAGTGAAATCTATAAGATTTCACTCAGTCACTTTCAGGCCAATGCTGCGTCAAAAGCCTGCGCCTGCTTGAAGCAGGCGTAGGTCTTGACGCAGCATTGTTAAGATGGGGCACCCCCGAGCCTTGCTGGAGCTGCGTCGCGCTTGCGACGCAACTCCAGCAATGCGCCAACTTAACGGCACAGATGCGTCACGCATCTGTGCCGTTTTTGCCCCATGGTGCGCCGCATTGTAAATGCAGCGCACCATGGGTGGCGGAGCTGTGGCGCACTGTGGCGTACATTAACTGGCGCATCCCTGGGGATGCGCCAGTTAACATAAATCTGCCCCAATGGTCTCATAAGCATCTCCTTGATGTTAGCGCATAAACACTGCACTCCTAAAGAATAATTCATTAAATTCGACTTTTATCCTTTTCATTCTAGAACTTTTTGTATCAATATACATGGGAACAAAAAATCACAGGACGCATGAAAAATATTAAAAGGTCCGATATTCATGGCGACCAAATTTTGAAAATCAAAAACCCTAGTGTTCCCTGAACATAGACGTAGAAATATAATTGTGCATGGACCCAGGGCCACTGCATACCTTACATATCTTAAATGCCAGCATTCTCCAACACTGTCCACGTTACAGTAAGAGAAATTGAATGCAACCTTTACACAGTATAATCTGTGTTAACAACATTTCTTTTGGTTTGGGGGAGCTAGCTAACACGGCTCTATCCAACCAAATATGGCTGGATAGAAATTGGCATGAAGTAATAGTAGGTCACGCTCTAGAATATTGTGTCTAGGGTGGAACGCTATCTCTAAGTTAAAGCTTCACTGTATTGCTGATTACAATATTGGGTATACTATTTATTGTAATATGTATTTTGTTTGGAGACCAATGGTCTAATAAACATACTTTTACTACTACTACCACTGCACTAGAACACATGAACCTGCTTTCCTCTGTGTCCAGCTGCCCTTTTCCTAAAACCGGACACATGCTAAATCTGTTGAAGTTTCCAGAATAGAGATGGTGAAAAAAGAAGACAGACTCAGCAAATCCATGCTCCCTAGTAACATAATCAATATGGGATAACATTATCTGCGAAAAAAGCATGCTTGTTTGGCTAATTAATTGACTCTCAGCTTAGAAGTTTAGTAAGCATGGCAAAAGTAAAGCTCAGTTTGGTAAAATTAGCTTTTTGTCACTGGGAATGAGCTCAAATTAATTCCTGAAGTTCTCTCTAGTTAGGTTGTCATATCCAGTCCAGTACACTCCATTCAGGGGCGTTGGGATTATGCAGCAGGAGGGCCCCAAATTATGTGACAGGTTTGACTAAATTATATGTCAAGAAAAGGCAAGTTATGCAGCATAATACAGCACATTTTGTGACAGTATTACCTCATTTTTTTGTAATTTGTACTCATTAACACAATTTGGGTAAAGGTTTAACATCGTTAGTATCTGTTTGACACCCAAATACAGCAATATGCAACAAAAAGGTGATCACTCAACCTTTGCGAAGGGCCTTTCACTGCGCAACAACACGTGTTGCTGTGTTTTACAAACTTTTTATTCATTTGCGACAGCAATCATTTTTGTGTTAAAATCTGCAGATTATGATGCAGATGATAGATTATGTAAGAAAGGGGGTAAATCCATACTTATGCAGAAAACACTGTGACTGTAAATTTGCATAATTCTAGTGACCCTGACTATAATGCATAAGTGACTAGTCTTTGCACTCTTGCTGATCTAAGAACACATCACACATTTTCAAAAAGTGTTTATCTGAATTTTGTTTTCGGTGTGCACAGACAGGAGAAGGCCACTTCTCTGCAGTCTGACTTTTGATGTATGAAGGAAAATAGCTGGCTGCCTGGTTCTCCTACAAAGCAAATACAATGACGTGATGGCCGGAACGCTGAAACTTTCACAGGTCTGGGTTGAATCCATCATTGTTCTTTAGCTCACTTCACCATCCCAGATCAGATCCAGCTTTATGCAAATCAGTCCTGGCCCTGTGCCTCATGGGAATAATTTATCCCTAACTGCCAGGCCAGGTCTTCCCTGGACCGTAAACAAGCATCCTGGTAACACCCCTCAACAGCCAGGCTAGTTTGAATCCAGAGGCAAAGTGAGCAAGGGACCCATGACTGGGCATACCCTTCCAACTTAGGGCAAAGAAAGCAAACACAAGGAGATGATGGATGGAGTGCTGAAACTTTTCAGACACTCACCACCAATCACAGATCTGAGTTAAATCCATCATCGTTCTCTAGCCACCACCCCAGTTCAGACCCAGCCATATGCGAATCTTGACCCTGTTCCTCATAAGAACAGTCCAGCCCGAAGTACCGTACCAGGTCTTCCCTAAACCGGAAACAAGCATACTGGGATCAGTTTTGAGGTAAAACCCCCTCATCAGAAAGGCAAGCTTGAATCCAGTGGCAAAGTAAGCAAGCGACCCACGTCTGGGCATACCCTGTCAACTTAGTGTGAATAAAGCAAACACAAGGAGCTGATGGACAAGGCACTGACATTTTTCAGATACTCCCCCCAGTCACAGATCTGGGTTGAAGCCATCATCATTCTTTAGCTCACTTCAACACCCCAGTTCAGACACAGGCATATGGAAATCAGTCTTGAGCCTGTTCCTCATTGGAACAGTCCTGCCAAGCCAGGTGTTCCCCAGACCGGAAACAAACATCCTCGCACTGGTTTTGGGGTAACACCCCAAATCAGCCAGGCTAGCTAGAATCCAGTGGCAAAGTGAGCAAGAGACCCACGCCTGGGCATACCCTGCCAACTTAGGGAGAACAAAGCAAACACAAGGAGATGATGGATGGAGTGCTGAAACTTTTCAGACACTCACCACCAATCACAGATCTGAGTTAAATCCATCATCGTTCTCTAGCCTCCACCTCAGTTCAGACCCAGCCATATGCGAATCAATCTTGACCCTGTTCCTCATGGGAACAGTCCAGCCCGAAGTGCCGAACCAGGTCTTTCCTAGACCGGAAACAAGCATCCTGGGATCGGTTTTGAGGTAACACCCACTCATCAACCAGGCTAGCTTGAATTCAGTGGCAAAGTGAGCAAGGGACCCACGTTTGGGCATACCCTGTCAACTTAGGGTGAACAAAGCAAACACAAGGAGATGATGGACAGAGCACTGACATTTTTCAGATACTCCCCCAGTCACAGATCTGGGTTGAAGCCATCATCATTCTTTAGCTCACTTCATCACCCCAGTTTAGACACAGGCATATGGAAATCAGTCTTGAGCCTGTTCCTCATTGGAACAGTTCTGCCAAGCGAGGTGTTCCCCAGACCGGAAACAAACATCCTCGCACTGGTTTCGGGGTAACACCCCAAATCAGCCAGGCTAGCTAGAATCCAGTGGCAAAGTGAGCAAGAGACCCATGCCTGGGCATACCCTGCCAACTTAGGGAGAACAAAGCAAACACAAGGAGATGATGGATGGAGTGCTGAAACTTTTCAGACACTCACCACCAATCACAGATCTGAGTTAAATCCATCATCGTTCTCTAGCCTCCACCTCAGTTCAGACCCAGCCATATGCGAATCAATCTTGACCCTGTTCCTCATGGGAACAGTCCAGCCCGAACTGCCGAACCAGGTCTTTCCTAGACCGGAAACAAGCATCCTGGGATCGGTTTTGAGGTAACACCCACTCATCAACCAGGCTAGCTTGAATTCAGTGGCAAAGTGAGCAAGGGACCCACGTTTGGGCATACCCTGTCAACTTAGGGTGTACAAAGCAAACACAAGGAGATGATGGACAGAGCACTGACATTTTTCAGATACTCTCCCCAGTCACAGATCTGGGTTGAAGCCATCATCATTCATTAGCTCACTTCATCACCCCAGTTTAGACACAGGCATATGGAAATCAGTCTTGAGCCTGTTCCTCATTGGAACAGTTCTGCCAAGCCAGGTGTTCCCCAGACCGGAAACAAGCATCCTAGCACTGGTTTCGGGGTAACACCCCAAATCAGCCATGCTAGCTTGAATCCAGTGGCAAAGTGAGAAAGAGATCCACGCCTCGGCATACCCTGCCAACTTAAGGCAAACAAAGCAAAGACAAGGAGATGATGGAGGGCGCTGAAACTTTTCAGGCACTCACCCCCCAGTTACAGATCTGGGTTGAATCCATCATCATTCTTTATCTCACTTTGCCACCCCAGTTCAGACTCAGGCATGTACAAATCAGTCTTGACCCTGTTCCTCATGGGAACAGTCTAGCCTGAATGGAAACAAGCATCCTGGGACTGATTTCAGAGTAATGCCCCTCATCAGCTGGGCTAGCTTTCTCTGTCTTGAGGTGAGTGTCTGAAAAGTTTCAGCACTTCGTACATCATCTCCTTGTGTTTGCTTTTCACCCCAAGTTGGCGGCATGCCCAGACGTGGGTCACTTGCTAACTTTGCCCCTGGGGTGGCAGAGTGGGCTAAAGAACGGTGTTGGATTAAACCAAGATTTTTTGACTGGGTGTGAGTGTTTGATTGGTTCAGATGCTCCGTCCATTACCTCCCCCTTTTGTACCCCCCTACTTTTAGAAAGTTGCCATTGTCCTGGCTTAGCAAGAAAATGTGTAATGGAGTATGCACTCCTTCCCTTTCGCCTGACTCAATGTTTAGAGACTTCTGTGTGGGTGCGTGCGATCAGTATCCGTGGATCGCCCCAAACCACAATCAATATGAAGTATTCTAAAAGAGCACTCCTCTCGCGCTCTACACTGTTGCACTGTGAAAAGTGGGAATCATTCCCGCAAATTTGTTCCATTAATCCGGGTATTCCAATGTAAGCTCCTCTGTCCATAAACTTTTTTGAGTGGAATGTGTCACTGCTTCCCATTCCAGTCTAATACATAAATTAAAGTGTGAGTCTAGGGCAGTGTCTCATGTGTGAGAAACAGATGACTAGTTTTGGACTCGGCCTTGTCTGCAGGGTCATTCCCAAGGTTTGAGTGTGTTTTATAGTCTTTGGAGATGGCACATTCCTATCGCTTCTCTCAGTACTCTTCTTTCTAGAGTGGTTCATTTTCAATTTTCGTCCAGTCTCTCGAGTGGGAGGAAGGCATATTTAAGCTTTAATTATATGTACAGTTGTGAGACGTGAAAATCTTCGCAGGAATATATTTCCCAAATTGATACGCCTATTGTATCACATTTTCAGAAATTTCTCAATTGTTTCACATCCCCCATAATTTCTCCCTTCCACTTTGGAAAGTTTGGAAAATTGTCACAGATGCTGTAGGATGTGATAAGGTAAGTACTCAAATGACCACCAATCATAGCATTCCAATCATGACATTCGCATCCCAGCTTCATTCATTAAGTATTGCAGGCAACGGTTAGTTTGTAAAAAAAAATAAGTATGCAGCTCTCGTCAGGAGGCAGCATGCACTAGCCCATATTTCCTGTTAGCGCGCCTAAAATAGAACCAACTACTAATCATAAAAATGGGATGAGAATGTTGTGTAATGGCCAGAGCTGCTGACTTCGGAGTCAGTTGGAACCAGGTTCGAGTCTCGGGGTCGCCTCAACATCCTCTGATTCTGGACGAATAACTTAATCTCTCCATGCCTACCATAAATGAATGTGTTCTTAACTAGTGCTCATGAAAAGCAACAGTGTTTATGATTAAGTGCAGGTGCCGAGCACAAGAAACAATTGGGTCAAATTAAGTACTAAGTGCAGGAATATGTTGTTCATCCATTTTTTTAGGCATTGTAAGTGCTGGTTCATATAGGTCGTTAAAACCCATTTGTTGGCCACCACCATCTATGAGGCCCACTAATAGTGTTGACTGTTGAGAACACTATGCCCCCAATGAAGACAGTCAGGTACAGAGTGACCACTGAAATTTTACAAACACAGCCTCAATTCCACTTCCAACTGTCTAAAGATAAAATTCTCAAGATTAATGGCTAGAACGCTTTGCTACTCTGAAAACTCGTGCCACCAAAAATAAGCTGCCAGCACCCTGAAAAATCCAAGAACTTACTGAAGACCAGCACAGTACTTGAAGACTGGAGAAGAAATGGAGAAGAATGAAATTCTAGGAGACCCAATCCTTCTGAAACCACTCTGCTACAGCTTTCATTCAATTATAACCCCAGCAAAAGCCACATGCTACAAGAGTGTATTCAACAGAGCAATCAACAGAGGCATAGCCCACTTTAAGGCTGTCAAACAGTGTGCCAACCCATCCCAGTACCAGTTATCCCGCCCTCAGCCAACAGATGCAGCACGTTCAACCCCTTCTTCATGAAAAAATCAATAAAATCCGATTTAACATCAGCCATTCATCAGTTTAATCCACACCATCACCTATACTTAGCTAGTACACCACTAACTGGTAATTCCTCAAGACTATCTCCCACAAAGATCTCTCTAACATTCTGAACTGACTGAAGCCGATCTCTTACAAGGATGGAAATAGATTTATGAAGGTGCACCCAATGAGGAAAAATCCAAAGTATAATTTGTTTTAAATAAACGTCTTCTTTATTTTTCTTTCTTTACTAGCCAACATGTTTTAGCCATAAGGATGAACTTCTTCAGGGCTTAAAACAGCTTTGTGCAATCAAAAAATTGGATACTGTAATTCCTCTGTTCCAGGATAGATATGATTCCAGTCTTCACATAATATGCTACACCAAGAAATCGCATCCTCCATGTATAATAGGTATTATGTACCCACTAGAGACACCGGCATCCATGTCTAAAGCATCCGTCTGTCCGGTGTTGCATATCCCAAGTCAAAGGCGGAAAAAAGCAGCCTGGAGTGAAGGGATTACATCCTCTAATTTTCTAAAAGTGAAAAATAAATACACAACTGGGCAACCCAATAACCCCATTTGAGCTTGGGTAAAGGTTACAGAAAATTACAGCTTACAAGGGAATTGTGTTAAAAAAACTAATTCCAAAAATATTTGTTTACAACTTAATTGTATCAACACTGAATAATAAATTACAAAATAATATTGTTCAAATGAGTGTCCCAAGAGGAGACCAATTGAGGCAGTATATATTTTTTTCTTTTAAGTTGAAAAGTAAGCTGAGACTAGGCCCAATCCACCTTGTGCATCCAAACCACACTCTATTAAGGTCAGCCATAACTTTCAACTTAGTCCCGGTCGCATAGAACTAGATGCCAGTGGTTGGCCCTTCGATCTTTTAGGTTCTATTTTTCACAAGGAACTTTAAAACCTCATAACACCAGTTCAACTGATTGGATACCACCAGATTAGACACTATGAGGCATTTTTGCAATCCCCTATAGCCACCACAATGTCACCATTTCAGACGTTTGGGGGCAATAGGGGCTTTGCCTTGTTTACAAGTTTGATTTCACAATATCTTTAGCGGCGATTGAAGAATCCTCACATAATTCTCCCCAAAAAAAGTTTCACTCAGGTCTGCTCCTGTCTTGAAAGTTCTGGGGTGATTTGTCAAGTGAAGGCTGAGAAAAAAGGGGGATCCCAAAACGCGTTTTCTCCATGTTAATTTCCATAGGAAACTTAAGCCCAGGCTACAGCCCGAACTACTGAACGGATTTGCACCAAATTTGGCAAAAAGGTAGAGCTTGGTTCAAAAAGCAAACTTGTTTTGAAATGGTGTAAATCAGTTCAGTAGTTCCTGAGAAATAAAAAAAAAAGAAAAGTTTTGATATCGGAGCATCCCGAGGAGTCGCCGCGAACCCTCCCGAGTAGGAGCTCGATTCTAATTGGCTGAAAACATTCCAAACTAAAATGTGTTGGCAGCCATTTCGTGACTCTGTAACCGAGTCACAAGAAAAGAGTAAAACAAAAAGGCGAAAAACAAGAAAAGGGGGAAGGGTAAAAACACCCTGACCCCCTAGGCCTGCTGAGGGGGTCCCAAAACAGCATTAAAAAAAAAATAGGCAGAATTTGCGCTGGCTGCGCGAATCCTGCCGAGAAAATAAAAAAAAAACAGAGTGCAGGAGCAGCACCCGGGTGGGCCAGATCCCGGGGGCATGCCCAAATGATATAGCGGGGGCCCACAGGTCCCCCACAGCCCTGGGAACCGCCACCTACCAGGGGCTCCTATTTTTATTAAATAGATTGTGTGTGGAGGGGTTCAAGCACCGCACACACCCCAAGGACCACCACCTCCTAGGGGCTTTTTCCAATTAAAAGTAGAGGCACACACCCCCCACAGCCTGCACCCCCCTGCAGCCCAGGGACCGCCACCTCCCCAGGGCAATAAATAGGCAAATTTGGGGGTAGGTACGGCCCCCCAGCCCCTGGGACCACCACCTCCCTGGGGCTTTGAAAATATTGGGAGTGGCTCCACACGGCCCACATCCTGGAGCCTGTGATGACCCTGGGGACCGCCGCCCCCCAGGGTCGGCTCCTGCAATGTCCCAGGGTGACCACCCCAGGACACTGCTGTTTGCTATGGCAGGGCGGGAGCACTGCTCCCACCCTGCCATAGCAAACTTTGCTTTGCTTGATTGAAGCAAGAACAGGAAAACCTGCTCTCGCTTCAATCAAGTAAAGCAGAATTGTTTTTGAGCAAGGGGAGCTGCATGTCAGCAGCTCCCCTTGCTCAAAAGCAATGCTGGTTCCCGCAGGAGGCCGGGAGCCGGTGGGACCGTGGGGGCATTGGGTCTCCCCCCACGGTCCCCAACGGTGAGGCCAGGCCCTGGGGGATGGGGTCCCTGGGGCTAGTAGTGTCCCAGGGAAGGGGACGTAAGTTTTAATAAAAAGAAAAGGCCATGCCCTGGAGGGATGGGGTCCCTGGGGCCAAAAGAGGCCCAGGGAAGGTGGGGCCTGATATTACAAGTCTGGAAACACACCCCCTGGCCCATTGTAAATTGAGGGATTAACCACTTAAAGGTTCCCTTGCCACCCAAAACCCAGGCCCACCCTATACTCTAAAAAAATCCCTTTCCACCCAAATACCCATATCCACCCTAAATCTAAAAACATCTGTTGCCACCCAAAAAGCCATACCCACCCAAATCCCTAAGAGGTCCCCTGCCACCCAAAAACCCACGCCCACCCTAAACCCTAAAAAATCGCTTACCACTCAAAAAAACCCATACCCATCAAACCCTGAAAATTCTCTTGAAACACAAAAACCCACATAAATGCTAAACCCTAAAAAATGTCTTTCCACTCAAAACCCCATACCACAGCTAAACCCTAATAAAATTAGTATCGCCCAAAAATCCATACCCAACCTAAACCCTAAAATTTCCCTTGCCACCCAAAACTCATACTCACTCTAAACCCTAAAAAATCCTTATCACCCAAAAACCTATACAGACCCTAAAATGTACCTTGCTTCACAAATACCCACACCCACCGAAAACCTTAAACATTCCCATGCCACCCAAAAAACCCATACCCACCCTAAACCCTAAAAAATCTCTAACCACTCAAAAACATACACCCACCCAAAACCCTTAAAATTCACTTGCCACCCAAAAATTGTACCCACCCAAATCCCCCAAAAAAGCTCTTACCACCCAAACACCCATAACCACTGTAAACTTAAAAAATGCAGTTGCCACCTAAAACCCCATTCCCACCCTAAACCGTAAAAAAATAGCTTACCACCCTAAAATCCATACCCACCCGGATCCCTACAAATTCTCCTGACACCCAAAAACCCAAACCCACCCTAAACCCTCAAAATTCCCTTGCCACCTAAAACCTACACTCACCCTAAACACTAAAATATTCCTCACCACCAAAAACCTATACCCACACTAAGCCCCAGAAATTCTATTAACACCCAAAAACACATACCCACCCTAAACCTCACAACCAAAAACCCATAACCACCCTAAACGCTAAAAATTCCTTATCACCCAAAAACCCATACCCACCCTGAACCATAACATTTCCCTTGCCCCCCAAAAACCCACACCCACCCTAAACCTTAAAAATTCTCTTGCCACCCAATATCCTATACACACTGTAAACCCTACACAATTCCTTCCCACCAAAAATCCCACACCTATCTCAAACGATAAAAATACCCTTGCCACCCAAATAACCCATAGCCACCCTAAACCCTAAAAATTCTTATGCCGCCCAAATACCCATAACCACCCTAAATCTAAAAAATGCAGTTGCCACCTAAAAACCCAAACCCACCATAAACTCTAAACAATACCTTACCACCCAAAAATCCATACCCACCCTGAACCCTAAAAATTCTTATGCCGCCCAAAAACCCATACTCAACCTAAACCCCCCAAAATTCCTTTGCTACCCAAATACCAAAATTCCTTTGCTACCCTATACCCACCGTAAACCCTAAGAAATCCCATATAACCTAAAAACCTACACCCACCCTAAAACATAAAAAGACCCCTACCACACAAAAACCCATACCCACCCTAAACCCTAAAAATTCTTATGCTGCCCAAAAAGCCATACCCACCTGTAACCCTAAAAAGACCCTTATCACCTAAAAACTATACTCACCCTAAACTCTAAAAAATACCTTACCACCTAAAACCCATACCCACCCTAAACCCTAGAAGTTCCATTGCCACCCTAAAACCCATAACCACCCTCAACTCTAAGACAAACCTTAAATCCCAAAAACCCATAACTACCCTAAACCCTAAAAATTCCTTATCATTGAAAACCCCATACTCAACCTAAACCATAAAATTTCCCTTGCCCCCCAAGAACCCATACCCACTCTAAACCTCAAAAATTCTGTTGCCACCCTAAAACCCATACCCGCCCTAAACGCTAAAAATTCCCTCACCACCCAAAAACCCATACCCACCATGAACACTAGAAAGTCCGTTGCCACCCAAAAACCCATATGCACCCTAAAATCTAAAAAAAGCCCATATCACCCGAAAACCCATACCCAACCTAAAACCTAAAAAATCCCTTACCACCCAAAAACCCATCCCCACCCTAAACCTTACAAATTCCTGTGCCGCCTGAAAAGCTATACCCACTCTAAACCCTAAAAAAGCCCTTATCACCTAAAAACCTATACTTACTATAAACACAAAAAAATACCTTACCACCAAAAACCCATACCCACCCTAATCCCCAGAAATTCCCTTGCCACCCAATAACACATACCTATCGTAAACCTCACAACCAAAAACCCATAACAGTTTTTTTCACATCTCATGGTGTTCTTCGTCAATGACATATAATTGTACATTAGTAGGAAGTATTGCTGCCTTTAAAAAAAAAAAATAGGTGGATGCCTACTTCTCATAGTACCAACTCCCATCATTACCATTTGGCATAATATTGAGGCCCGGTTGAAATTTAAATTAAGCGGCTTGAGTCATGCAATTTCTAGAATTTCATGCTACACTTGTGATAGAAATTCCAGTGCCATCTCACATAACTATATGGCATTTGTGGCAAAAGTTTATCGCAAATTCATGGGACTAATACAAATGTTCTGAACATGAGAGCCTTTTCCTTTTGCCACTTATGTTTTTTCGTGCTATGTTTTTACTGCAAAATTGCAAAACTCATTTTGTGCTCAAATATAGCACCTCATAATGTATTTTGCATTTGTGTAATCTTATATGATTTCGCATAATTTTCCTGAACTTTTGCATAATTAAACAAAAACAAACTAAGCAAATAGTGTACACGCTATCATTTTACACACTTTCTTAACGTTTTTATTTAATTGACATTTTTATAAAACCAAACATACAAAACATTTTGGAGGTCTGTTGCTCCACATCACCCCATGAAGTATCATTGGGCAATTAACATGGTATAACTTTACAAGCTTATTATCCAGTTTGTCTTGAAACTTTCCCTGTAAATCCTGCCAAAGCACGTTACACATTGTTAATGCATTATTCCCCTGGTATGTACAAAAACATTTCCTGCTTACAGTGCTAGCAGCAAACGCCCTGTTATTGTGTGCTGAAGGGTTGTGCATCGGTGTGTTTAGGTGGTCCGGTTCTGCCTGTTGTCATGTGCGGGCCCACTCCAGAAAGGGGCCCCATATGTCACGAGGCCGAGATGCTGATGGCTTCAGCTTCCAGAAGGTTGATAACTGTTCCTGACTAAATGTTACATCACAAATCCAATCGTTCACAGTCAGGGACCCTCTCCTCCCCAATGTATAGCAACTCTATGCTTGTCCAGTAATAACAAAAGAGCGCGTAATTTCCTGAGTCCCTGTGGTGTCGTCCTTTACATATCCCAATAAGCCCAACAGGGGGTCTGGGTCATTTGCCGTGCTCAGTATGTCATGTATAATTTTAAAAACGGAGGTCCAAAAGTCATCTAGTTTGGGGCAGAGCCATGCCATGTGCGAAAATGTTGCTGGAGCGAATCCACATCTCCAGCAGCCGGCATCGTCCCTAAGTCCCATGCGTTGAAGTTGAGCAGGAGTTCTATAGAATCTATGTATACATTTGAAATTAATAAGGCGTAGCTTATAGTTCAGGGACAGTGCTGTAAGCTGATTGCAACAACATGATCATTGTTCCTCAGATAGCTCAGTGGGAAGGTCCGCATTCTATGCTTGCAGGGCTTTGGGCGTTAACAAGGGGGCCGTGTTTTGCATGTTATTGTAGAGTCTGATGATGAGTATATGAGGTGTGTCAACCGTAAGAAAATTTTCAAGCACTAGCAGTGTGGGAGTGGGCTTGGGAATGTGTTGTGTAATTCTCTGCACATGGCCTTAAGTTTGTGATAGAAGAATTGTTCCGAAAATCGGACCGGACGTCCCTCCTCTGGCTCAGGAGGAGCTCTAAATGTCTCCCCTGGGTATAGGTCCGTGAAAGTGCGCAGTCCCAATCGGAGAGCTAGTGCCTTACTTGTACCATCTCCCATGGCTGGTAACATCAGGTTGTGTGCTAGGGGGATAGATGGGGCATACAGGAGTTTAAGGTGCGCTCTGACCCGTAGTTTGTCCCATGCCGGCTCAATGTCTCCACCGTGTCTATTTCCCCACAAAGGCGTCTACCTGACTGATATAATGCCACCAAAAGTTGGATCGGCCCGCCACATCCAGATCCACAGCAGTATGTGGCTGGATGGGGGTCGGGTGCAGCCTGAAGTGTAGGAATTGCGCCTGAGCACAGAAGGCATACAATTGGTAATCTGGGGCGCCCATCCCTCGCTGAGACAGGGGCAGTGTCAGTAGTTCCCATGAGATATGCGCCTGTCTGCCAGCCCATATCATAGAGATCAATAAGAAGCAACTGAATTAAAAAAATGTTGCGTGAGCTGAATCAGGATATTGACAAACAGGTAGAGCAGTTTTGGTAGGATCATCATTTTGCAATTGCTATTCTCCCCGCTAGGGAGAGCGGAAGATTGGCCCAGGCATCATTTTACACACTTGACGGGATGTCTGCCTTGCAGATGTTGCCAAAAGGATTACTAGGCCTTTTTTGGTTATCCCTATAGTGTATTTGCACACATCACCCTGCTGTCCATCTGACGAGGTGAGTGCTGCCTATTTATTTTTAGTTCTAACTATATTATAATTTGCGTATATTGGAGGAGGGTGTTATACAGTGGACCGTCGTACAATGGAGTGTCCTAGAGTAGGGCGTTGTAGAGTGGAGTGGCATGCAGTGGAGTAGAGTGGCATAGAGTGGAGTGGCATAGAGTGGAGTGGCATAGAGTGGAGTTGTGAACAGTAGAGTGGCGTGTAACGTAGAGGTTTAGAGTGGAGTGGAGTGGTGTAGAGTGTCATGCCGTAGAGAAGAGTGGAGTGGCATGTCGTACATTAGAGTGGAGTATTGCGCTATAGAGTTGCGTGTCGTACAGTGTAGTAGCGTAGTGTAGACCAGAGGATTGTGTCATACAGTGGACTGTTGTAGAGTGCCATAGAATGAAGTGTCGTACAGTGTGGTAGAGTGGAATCGAGTGGAGTGGCGTAGAGTGGAATAGTGTACAGTGAGGTGGCATAGAGTGGACTAGATTGAGTGTGTTGTAGAGTAGAGAGAAGTGGAGTACAGTGCATTGGTGTGTCAGAGTAGAGTGGAGCTGCGTAGAGTAGAGTGGTATGCCATATAGTAGAGTAGAGTGGTGTGTTATAGAGTGGCATGGCATACGGTGTAGGGGCATAAAGTGAAGTGGAGTGGAGTGGTGTAGAGTAGTGTTGTGTAGAGTGCAGGAGAGTGTCATACAGTGGACTGTCAGAGTGTAGTGACAAAGTGTGGTGCTGTAGAATGGAGTGTTGAATAGTGTTGTATAGTGTTGTAGTGTGCAGTAGAGTGGAGTGGCATACAATGGAGGAGAGTGCTATAGAGTGGAGTGGCTACAGTGGAGTAGAGTGTTGTACATTGTGGTAGAGTAAAGTGGCATAGAGTGTCTTAGAGTGGAGTGGCATATAGTGGTGTAGAGTGAAGTAGTGAAGTACAATGAAGCAGAGTGCAGTAGTGTTTCATTGAGTACAGTGAAGTAAAGTGGCGTGGAGTGGCCTAGCTGGAGATGTATAGAGTGTTGTAGAGTGGAGTATAGTGGCATAGAGTGGAGTAGAGTGTCGTACAGTGGCACAGAGTGGAATAGAGTGTAGCAGTGGAGTAGAGTGTTATGGACAAGTGTAAAATATCAGTGTAGAGAAGAGTGTTGTGTTGCAGGGTATAATAGGGTGGTATAGTGTTTGTGAACCTAAAACCTGCATTTGAGCTAGTCCCACGAACAAAACTCCGGTCAGTTTTGGGGAGGATGGGGGTCCCTAGTAACATATCAACATTAATCTGCTTGCTCAATGAGTTATGTCCAGGTGTGGAGGGCTAGTTAGGGTTAACTGGCATAATGCATCACCATGAATAAAGGGGTGCGGCAGGGATACATGCTTACTCCATTATTTTCCTTTTATTTATGTAATCTAGTTGCATAGTTCGTGCTAATGCATCTCCAATACAGGCAGATAGCAAAGTCTCTCTGTTATTGTTTGCGAAAGATATACTGCTTGCCTCAAAAACCATCAGAGGGTTACAACTTTTAATTAAATACTTTTTGCTGATCTGCATAGAGAGTAGGCTGGGGAAAACTCCTCCAAAACAGATTATATAACCATCAATCTTCAAAAATCATATCAGGAGAATATCCTTGAGTGGAGTAAATCTTAAAAGGGTAACAATGGACTTAGTATTTGGACAGAGTATTTGGGACAAAGATAATGGCACATTTGTTTTCGACAACGCATTAATCTGAACCTGCCTCTGTCTTAACTTCCTTGGCCCAACGTTACTCAACTCTTCCACCTAATTTCCAATGATTCAGCATGAATATGTATTTCTCAAAATGTCTATGATCACATACATTCTCTTTGTCAACCATGGTAATACTATAGTCACACACCATCTCTGTGGGAACCTCAACATCTTTATAATCACACACTATCTCTGTGGGGACCTGGGCATGTCTATAATCACACACTATCTCTGTGGGGACCCCGACATCTCTAAAATCACACACTATATCTGTGGGGACCTGGGCATGTCTATAATCACACACTATCTCTGTGGGGACCTGGGTATCTCTATAATCACACACTATATCTGTGGGGACCTTGGCATGTATATAATCACACACTATCTCTGTGGGGACCTGGGCATGTCTATAATCACACATTATCTCTGTGGGGACCTGGGCATGTGTATAATCACACACTATCTCTGTGGGGACCTGGGCATGTCTATAATCACACACTATCTCTGTGGGGACCTCAACATCTCTAAAATCACACACTATCTCTGTGGGGACCTGGGCATGTCTATAATCACACACTATATCTGTGGGGACCTGGACATGTCTATAATCACACACTATCTCTGTGGGGACCTAGATATCTCTATAATCACACACTATATCTGTGGGGGCCTGGGCATGTGTATAATCACACACTATCTCTGTGGGGACCTGGGCATGTCTATATATCACAGTATCTCTGTGGGGACCTGGGCATGTCTATAATCACATACATTCTCTTTGGTGACCGTGGTAATATTATAGTCACAAGCCATCTCTGTGTGGACTTGAGCATCCCTGTAATTAAACGCAAGCTCTGTTTTGGCTTGAGCATCATCAGCTTTTCATTCTCTTGTGGTAAATAAATAAATAATACCCTATTTTTGACTAGACATATATCATAACAGATAGCTCAATAAATAAGAGTCAAGATTCGAGGTAGTAGGAGTTTTGCAGGTTTAATACAGCATAAGGACAGGAACAGGACAACCTGCACGGGAATAGGATGGCAGCTGCCGGGGGCCAGGATCTGGGATGAGCGCGCTAGCCTTTTAATAACAATACAAGAGCATATATACATAACGCAAACACATAGCATTACATTGCAGTAGGCGTAGCAGTGGGTGGAGCAGAAGGCGTGACGCGTAGCAGTCGCGAAAGATAAGAGTAAAAGTAGGTGTAACTGGGCGTATACATAGACATGTGGTGCAAACGTAACAGAATATGTCATGAATGGGGCGGAAACATTGGAGGGGGCTACCTAAGGAGCCGGGACCTCTAACCTGGTGGTGCGCGCAAACTGGCAATGACGTGTTACGAGGAGAAGCTGGGGGCTATGAACTCTGTGCTAGGAGCAGAGACTAAAGTCTGGAGGGTCGGAGCGACATGTACCTAAACTCTATCTAGTATCTGATGTTTAGAGAACATGTTGATATAAACTAGAAGTCATGAGGGGAAAAGCTAACTGACTCTAAGACTGGACCATGCATTATTCTACATGTAGTGCGTGATGAAGAATATTAAATGACCATTAAATACAGTATTTCTCTTAACATGGAGACGTGAAGGCTAGACAATGACGGAAACTATTGATGCAGTTCAGTAGCTTAGGAATGCAGAGAAGGAGGACTGAACTGATAACTGGAACTATAACATACTTTTGGCAGACTCAGAGGCAGAGCCAAGCTGCACCGGGCACTGCGAGGCAGGAAGTAAGTGAAAGGTCGAGGATACAGGTGGGGGCTGAATCGCTCCTCAGCGAGGCTTCAGGAGACAGGAGCTGAATCTGATGTCCAGGCCCTTTTGAGGCCTGGAAACGGGGACTTTATAATGAAATAACGTGCACACTGAGAAACGTGGCAACGTAGCTTTACATAGGCCTGATATCCGTAG
The DNA here is from genome assembly GCF_964261635.1 of Lissotriton helveticus. Taxonomy (NCBI): domain Eukaryota; kingdom Metazoa; phylum Chordata; class Amphibia; order Caudata; family Salamandridae; genus Lissotriton; species Lissotriton helveticus. The sequence continues at coordinate 495,123,366 of NC_136070.1, read as the reverse complement.
TATTCACGAGGCCTGGAAACTGGCATACTAGAGGTGGACACAACTGTAATTGCGTCATTAATCGGACATGGGGAATAACATATGCATATTGGTCATGCACACATAACATATGATGGATGAGGCGTAGGGACACAGAACATGGCAAAATTTACTTTTCCACATTCCCTCCTTGTCACTACGTTTCCATCAGGAAACATCAATATTCATGATACCATCTATCATTTCATATAGTATCATTTGCTCGTCTCGAATTATCCTGGAACGGGTTTTAGAACGGGGCTTGGGACTAGGAATACAAGAGGTAGCACAAATGCCGCAAATCGCAGGGCCACATTGTATACAGAGGCAGCAGCTGAATATGATCGCTACTGCAATACCTAGAAAGGACAGGACTTTCCATCCCCATGCGGAAATTATATTCCAGAACCAACCGGACCATGTCCAGGTGCCTGGATCTTGATGTAACAGATGGGCAATTTTATGAAGTCTGGTTATAGCTGAATAAACAGACGGCGCGTTATTTGGAATGAAAATGCAGCAACTAGATCCGATGAGTCTACAGGCCCCGCCCCTATCGGCCAGTATGACGTCATGGACGAGACGATTCTGGAGCACAACAATTCTCATAAAGGATTGCTCTTCGGTTAAGTTACTTAGAGCGGAGGCAGTCTCATCTACTACAGCCTCAAGGGTTCTTGTTAACCTACGGATTAGCTTACTGTTTACAACTGTACCTAAATAAGGGAACACACCTTTATCAATATCTATGAATTGCTCTGCAGCAGTTTCAGTATAATCGACAATCGGGAGATTTCTCTTGTGTCTAGTATGTACTAGGAAGGAATTCCTATGGTAGTCAGGTGGGGCTAGAAAAACTGGTGGCAGTAGGAAGGCAATGTAACAGGTTCCCTCCCAATCGAGGGGCAGACGAACATATGCGGTTTGACCACAAACAAAATAAGAATGACGTGAAGCTTTAAAAATAGATTTCCCACTGTCACTATACTTGACAATAGTAGTACAATCACTATGTCCTACGTGTACGGAACCCTTATTTCGGACACATAATTCGCCTTTGACTGGTAGTACTGAAATAGCGGGTAAGTCTGGAGTAGTATCAGACTGAACATTCAGGACCATAAAATTCGACGAATAATTACCTAAATTATATACTTCATTTTCTAGATCTAAACCTGTTCGGTGGGGGAGACCTTGCTTGTCTGGGAAACATGTACTGTTAAGAAAAGACATATCTGTTGAGGATGACGTTAACGTGGACCATGCTCCACACGAACCATTATGTGAGAACGGATAAGGAAAAAGTGGCAGAACTCCCTTCGGTGTCTGGAAAGGGGGGAGTCGACCACACACCCAACAATTAGTGGCATTGCTGGTCTGGTGTGAGTAATGTAACATGCGGATAAATGAGTTATTACGCATAGCGAGGCGGTATGAATATTCGTGAGGAGGCAGATCACTAAACGTGTGCTCTGCTGTAGCATTAGCAGACTTATTTACATGAAGAACTGGGAAATATAGGAAAAAGGCATAACTGATGCAGGAAATCATAATGCTGATGAATAATATGAAACTTAGAAAAACGATACATCTGTTTGAGTTTTTACTAACTCTCTCACTATGGGGGTCTATTTTATACATGTCAGAAACAGTCTAACCGTTTCACCTAGGGGAGGACTTAGACAATCAAACTGACTGACTTATTTTACTAGACCGGAGTTTTTGCTTATACTCCTGCTGCGGAGTTTTCTCTACCAGGGGAGGGGTTGTATCAATGTCATTTGCGGGACAGTCCTTAGGAACAATGTTTTGACAAGTCTTGATATCCTGGAAAATGTTCTTAGAGACCGGTTTCAATCCGTAGAATTTCTTGACGTGCGAAAGATGCACCCAGCCGCGGCATCCTTCCAATTTCACGGCTGTACGGGTGGTGAGGAGGACCTGACGGGGCTCTTTCCATCGAGGCTCCAGCGGACTTGATCTGTCAAAGTTACGGACCATCACCATGGAACCTGGAACGATTTCATGCGGTGCCACCTCGGTATTGTCTGGAAATGCGGCAGCAACCTGTGAACGACATGAGTTGAGGGCAGACATCAAGGAAGCTAGGTAATCTGTCAGCATATTACATGAAACATCAGTAATACTTCGGGGTCTAGGAGTACCCCACATGTTAGGGGGGCGGCCGAATACGACCTCATACGGGGACAGACCTGATCTGGAATGTGCGACCATGCGCATATAAAACAAAGCGACTGGCAGAGCTACTAGCCAGTCCACACCCTTATCTTTACATATTTTTGCAATTCGAATTTTCAGAGTCTGATTATGTCTCTCGACTAGACCGGCTGCTTCAGGATGGCGTACACAATGGAACTTCCACTGGTACCCTAACAACAGGGAAACGTGCTTCATCAACTCAGATGAGAATGGCTGACCGTTATCAGAATATACGACTCTAGGGAGTCCATATCGAGGGAAAAACTCACGAACCAACTGCTTGGCAGTGGTCGCGGCTGTGTAATCTGGGACTGGATATGCTTCTGTCCATCTGGACAAAGCGCATACAACTACAAGGACATACTTGAAACCTCGACATCGCTCCATCTGAATATAGTCCATCTGGAGGACCTCAAAAGGGTGGTCAGGAGGCTGGAAACCACCTTGTTCCACCGGGACACTTTTACCTGGATTAAACTGACAACATATCATACAGGTACGGACTTTCTGCTTGGCTGCAGCTCGTAAATGCTTGTTAAACCAAATGTTCTGGATACTGTCTAACATTGCTTTTTCTCCTAAATGTGCTGGACTATGTGCGGTATTAATGATGACTTGAACCATAGAGTCGGGGAGAAACCATGTGGCTCTACCCTTTGTTAACCATCCTTGATCTGTCTGGACCCCTCCTTGTTCGGACCATTTCTTGATTTCTTCAGGAGTAGCATGTAACTGGATATCTATGACATCTTGGGTGGGGTCTTTAACTGTCATACATGCAATCGGATCTGGAGTGTGTGTCTGTGTCGGATTAGCTTGAGTGTCTGGAGTCTGTGCTGTAAGCTTGGCTGTGCGATCTGCTAGATCATTACCTTGAGAAATAATGTCAGTGACTTTCGTATGTGCTTTGCATTTCATGATAGCAATGGATGTCGGTAAATGTATGGCATCTAACAGAGCTTGAATAAGGAGACCATGCTGAATCTTGGTTCCATGAGAAGTCATGAAACCTCTCTCCTGCCAGAGCACTCCAAAGTCGTGTACAACTCCAAATGCGTAACGTGAATCTGTGTAAACATTAACTTTCAGGTTCTTGGCGTGTATGCAGGCTTGTGTCAGAGCAACTAGCTCTGCTGCTTGAGCGGACAGAGTGTCAATACGGTGTGTTTCAATAACTTCGGTGTCAGTAGTCACTGCATACGCGGCGACTAGTTCTCCTGTACTAGTTCTCATACATGAACCATCCACATAAAGTGTCAGGTCGGAGTCTGGTAACGGAATGTCTGTCAGGTCTTGTCTTGGCTTTGTCGTAATGTTGACTACTTCCACACAGTCGTGTGCGGCAGGATTTGAACTAACTGATGGTAACAGTGTAGCAGGATTCAGGACGTTGCAGCGTCTAATTACTATGTGTGGCTGGAACAGTGTCAATTCATAACCTGTTAAACGTGCAATTGTGAAGTGCTGAGTTTGTGTTCGGTTTAAAAGAACTTCTACTGAATGTGGGACTTGTACTGTCAAGGAGTGTCCTAAAACTATGGAATCACTTTGTCTGATAGCTAGTGCTGTGGCTGCAACTGACTTGAGGCACGCAGGCAACGCCTGGGCGACTGGATCTAGTGTGCTCGAAAAATAAGCACAGGGCTTGTATTGTCCTGCTTGATCTTGTGTGAGAACAGATAATGCTGTACCTTCACGTTCAGTGACAAAAAGTGTAAAAGGCTTACTGTAGTTCGGTGTAGCTAGAACTGGAGCTTGGCATAGGGCGTTCTTTAACTCGTTGAAACTACGTGTATGTTCAGATGTCCAAGGGAGAACAGTCGATACGGCTGCCTCCTGTGTCGTTAACTGTATCAGTGGCTTGGCTAGGAATGCATACTGGGGAATCCATTGTCTACAATAAGAAGTAAGGCCAATAAAGGCACGTACCTCCTTCTGGGTTCTGGGCTGGGGAAGACTCGCTATCAACTGGATACGGTCTGGTGTCAACTGCCTACCCCTCTTGGACAGTAAGTGTCCTAAGTATACCACTTGCTGGACACAGAATTGAAGCTTCGAAGGTGACACCTTGTGCCCCATCTCGGCTAGGAAATACAAAACCGTGAGTGACGCTCGCTCGCAGTCACGTTCAGAACGGGCTGTGATCAGGAGATCATCGACATACTGGAGCAGGGCAGTGTCAGTTGGCATGTGAACATTATCTAGTTGTCTCTTAAGTGCTTGACTGTAAATACTAGGGCTTTCTGTGAAACCTTGAGGAGCGCGTGTGAACATATAGCTCCTTCCATTTAAACAGAATCCGAAAAGAAACTGGCTGTCTGGATGAATAGGAACACTAAAAAATGCATTCTTGAGGTCTATTACTGTGAAGAACGTGGCTTCGGAATCAATGGCTGTCAATAGGGAAGAGATGTCTGGGACAACTGGGTACTGCGGAATAATACATTTATTAAGTTCCCGTAAATCAATCACTAATCGATATACTGGGGGTGCATTTGGATCAGTACGTTTCATGACTGGAATGATCGGAGAATTGCATACATTGGAGTCAGTTTCTACAACTACTCCTTGAGCGATGAGCTCGTCAATAATTTTGGATAAGGCTGCTACAGCCTCGGGTGGCAATCTATACTGCCTGATTCGTGGTAACACTACACCTGGTTTGAGAGTCACACGATAGGGTGTGATTTGCATGTAACCTACATCAGTTGGACCTTGCGCCCATAAGTGCTGCGGAACATTAGACAGTCTGGAATCAAAATCTCGTAATACATAGTGACCCTTAAAGTCACGTAGGAACAGACGTATTCCCTCTGGGGAACAGCATATGACTGCACCTAATTCTTTCAGTGTTTTAATGCCTAATAGGTTTTCTGGACAGGACTTAGTAAGTAACAGATCAGTAGTGCGGGACAATGGACCTACTTCTAGAGTAACTGGCTTTGAAATCTCATTTACGATAGGCTTTCCTGAAAATCCAAGGGAAACATTTCTTGAGCCTGAGAGCGGAGCCCCTGGAACTTCGGCATGACTAATTGTGGTCCTACTTGCCCCTGTATCAATCAAAAACTTTCTGTCTTTCCCTAATACTTGACTGTGAACATAGGGACCTTCTTGATCTACAGGTATCTCGATGAGAGGCAAGCCTACCTCCCTCTCTAGGCTGTTTCATGAGTATGGCTGGTACTCTGGATACTCAGACTGTGCATACTGGTACATCTGCGATGTAACGTGCTGTGTTGCAGCAATAGGCTGCGGTACTGTAACTGTCTGTGGTGCATTCTGTGGCTGAGGAGTCTGTGAAACTTGTTCTTGTCTAGGCGGACGTGGTCTTTCTTTTGTCTTACCAGTAGCTATGTTGTGTTTCAGAACTGCACACTCATTTATAAAATGACCTGGCTGTTTACAATAATTGCAGTTCCCTTTAACGGGAGCTGCAGGATGACTGGCTTGATTCGGACCCCTCTTCTGACTGTCTTGAGGAACAGATTGTGCAACTAGCACTTTCATTTTCGTGTCTTTCATACGTTTTCTCTCGTGTTCTTGCTCTTCCCTGATTCTATTCTGGTGATACTGGAGCATCTGGAGCATCTGGGACGGAGTATTAGCTTGCCAGGTGCTTTCGACTTTCAAAACTCGGTTTTTAATTGGTGGACTTGAATTCTCGACTAATTTAGTAACAAAAAGGTGAGGGTATGACTCACTACTTGTCTTGAGACCACTGTTGATACTGAAACATTTTTCAAATCTAGAATAAAAATCACTAATATCTTCATCTTGCTTCTGTTTACAGGCTGAGATTGCATCCCAGTCTTCTTTTCTAGTTGTCAATAATCTGGGTAAAACTTGAATCAATAATTCTGGTAATTCTTTACATTTATCTCCAAGACCGGTACCTGGTACTCGTGCCTTGTCTTCAGCTTCTAGAACTGTCCAATCGATCTTTTTCTCTCCCACCTCCCATTCTTTTTCCTTTAGCTTTTCATACACCCCTGCGGGCAACAGGACCTTTAACATTTTAATGATATCTGGGTAAGTGTATTCTCCCATACGGAGCATGTCTTTTAATTCTCTATGGAACCCTGCTGGATCTTTGTCATGACAGGGAATTAATTTCTTCATTTCAAGGAGTTCCATCTTTGTGATTGGAGTGTATACAAACACTCGCTGCATTTCGCCACCCGTTCCTTTAACTGGGTGGACTTCTCGTAACGGATTCTGTCTGTCTATGTAGAATGATTTACTTTCTGGGGGTGAGACATGAACAAAATGCGGGTTCAAGAATGTTCTATATTTGTGACGCTGTTCTAGAATGACACTAATTAAATCGGTACCTAGACCTCTCCATTTATACTGGAGTAACTCGTTCAGGATATCATGTAACGGACCTGGATCAGAGTGCTGACCCTCATACAGAGTAATGAGGTGCTGAATCATATACATACCCACCAGTCGTTGCTCGGCTGGGGGCAATTTCAGAAACATTTGTGCCACTATTTCGTCTGGAAAAGTGGTAGAATCAGTAATCCATCGGACTGCTGATCGCACTAATTCCTGTTCATGCATAGTACTTAATTCACTATAACCGATTCGTGATTTCAGAATGTGATCGGTAGCTTGAAATACTTGTTCTAGGGAACCTTGTTCTGGTGCTGAATGATGGAAAATAGACTTGTGTTCTAGACGTAAATGGCGATCTGGAAATCTAGGTTTCCCTACATACGCTATTCTGGCAGTATTCTCGTCGTCTTCCTCTTCAGGATCAGAGGTACTTTCTTTCTCGCTTACTTGTGCTGCTTTACGCTGTTCGTGTATCTTTATTATCTCTCTACGGATTTTCTTGTACATACTTTCCATGGCACTAATGGTATTGTGCTTTCCTTCGGCTATATTATCACTCCACTTTGTCAGGATTTTCATTTCGGCTGGATCTTTAGACGGGTAATCTTGTTCTCTTATTAGACAGTTAATTAAGAACTTTAATATCATGCGCTGAATCTCGGCTTTCCTTTGAGACATGGCATTACTAATACTTTCTGGATCATCCCCTGTACGGATGAAACGATATATTCTGTCTAGATCTTCTTTCATATTCGGCAAGGTGACTAGATACTCGGTCACCCTCCTTATGCGTACGGAATATAAAACCATATTAAATTCGCCTGGAACTGGGTCATAGACACATTCGCCAAGGGTTTGCCTGATTTCTGCAACAGACTTATTACTTTTAGGAGTACGCTGTGATGCTTGAGCATGTAATTCGAGTGCTGATAAACGCTTGTATGGCGGCGGGGTTTGAGGAAGACCTCCTCCTGCGGCCCCTAAACTAGAATCATCAACTGATGCTTTTCGTCCTGGCAGGGTCGGTAATTGTAACGTGGGCTGGACTTGTATGGCGGGCTGACCCGGGGGGGCTGTTAAGGGCACCCCGGTGTCTGGAGGAGCAGGAATTACCTGATTTACAGGGACTGGCGGAACGTGAACAGGATTTGCATATTCGGGGACTGTGTCGTCCAGATAGGACGAAATAAAAATATCAGCTGCGGTCGGTTTGTGACGTAGCTTGGTCGGAACTAATGGTGGCGGGAAATTACTGGATGCCTCCGGGGTCGCTTTTGGCAAGCCCTCAGCAAGAAGAGGATACATACCCTTAATAAGGGCATGCCTCTGTCTGTCTGATTGTTCAGCTTTAACTCGTTCACCTATCTCGATTAATTCTCTTTCTTGGGCTCGTTCTTGGGATTCTCTACTTAGTTCTGACTTTCTGATTTCTTTTTCGGTTCTTTTATGAGATTCTTTACGCCATAACTCGATGGCATCTTTCTGTGACTGTCTGGCTTTCTTTTTCCATAATGCTTCTTCTACTCGCATGATGCATTCGGCATCCCATGTACCCGATACGGGCCATCTATACTTTTCTTCTAACTGTTTGGTATAATCTACCCATAAATCTAGATACAATATGGCGCTTATGCCATGTTTCTGATACATAAAGTGACCTGGACTGTCCCTAGACGGAACAGGAACTGCTTCTTCTAACAAACCCTTTCTAGTTTTTAACTGACGTAATCTCGAAAAGAGAGACATTGTAAACTTGAATCGGAACACAATACAATAGACGAGGAACAATAACAATTGGGAAAACAATTCAGGCATACCACGACATTGGAAATACATTGAACAACATCATAACATTACAGTTCGGACAGAAATATTACCTGGAATACTGAGAACAGAAACACAAGAATTTCTCGAGAACGGAACAGACTAGAGTTACTGGATGCACTGTTGAAACAGTACGGAACATACCGGTCCCATAAAGGGACGCATCAAGACCCGTATCCACCTAGGTGAACACTTCGTTTGTGGGCCTGGGTACCACCAACCCACGGACCAGAGTCAATTTAGATTGACCCTGTCTAGATACTACCCCAGCAATGGTACTCACCGGGCAGCAAGAACGGAAAGCCTCGGACTGGACTGGACTGCTACGACGACGGACGACGAACTTCGGACTTCAGTTACGGGTGGGCCTCCGGATACCTCGGACCTTGGACTCTTGGCTTGGGCTCTGGTCGGGACTCGCCGCGTTCCTCCACCGTCTCGTTTGGATGCTGGACCGCCTCCTCCGTCTCCTCCGTGGGCCTGAGGGATACTTGAAGCAGAAATATCTGCACGTGGCCGGTATGGTTCCGTCACGGCTGCAGAGGGTCAGGGGGTCGGCGTGGCTTCACCGACGCGTGGGGAAAGGGCAAGTCCCTGTTCGGGCGCCATTATGTGGTAAATAAATAAATAATACCCTATTTTTGACTAGACATATATCATAACAGATAGCTCAATAAATAAGAGTCAAGATTCGAGGTAGTAGGAGTTTTGCAGGTTTAATACAGCATAAGGACAGGAACAGGACAACCTGCACGGGAATAGGATGGCAGCTGCCGGGGGCCAGGATCTGGGATGAGCGCGCTAGCCTTTTAATAACAATACAAGAGCATATATACATAACGCAAACACATAGCATTACATTGCAGTAGGCGTAGCAGTGGGTGGAGCAGAAGGCGTGACGCGTAGCAGTCGCGAAAGATAAGAGTAAAAGTAGGTGTAACTGGGCGTATACATAGACATGTGGTGCAAACGTAACAGAATATGTCATGAATGGGGCGGAAACATTGGAGGGGGCTACCTAAGGAGCCGGGACCTCTAACCTGGTGGTGCGCGCAAACTGGCAATGACGTGTTACGAGGAGAAGCTGGGGGCTATGAACTCTGTGCTAGGAGCAGAGACTAAAGTCTGGAGGGTCGGAGCGACATGTACCTAAACTCTATCTAGTATCTGATGTTTAGAGAACATGTTGATATAAACTAGAAGTCATGAGGGGAAAAGCTAACTGACTCTAAGACTGGACCATGCATTATTCTACATGTAGTGCGTGATGAAGAATATTAAATGACCATTAAATACAGTATTTCTCTTAACATGGAGACGTGAAGGCTAGACAATGACGGAAACTATTGATGCAGTTCAGTAGCTTAGGAATGCAGAGAAGGAGGACTGAACTGATAACTGGAACTATAACATACTTTTGGCAGACTCAGAGGCAGAGCCAAGCTGCACCGGGCACTGCGAGGCAGGAAGTAAGTGAAAGGTCGAGGATACAGGTGGGGGCTGAATCGCTCCTCAGCGAGGCTTCAGGAGACAGGAGCTGAATCTGATGTCCAGGCCCTTTTGAGGCCTGGAAACGGGGACTTTATAATGAAATAACGTGCACACTGAGAAACGTGGCAACGTAGCTTTACATAGGCCTGATATCCGTAGTATTCACGAGGCCTGGAAACTGGCATACTAGAGGTGGACACAACTGTAATTGCGTCATTAATCGGACATGGGGAATAACATATGCATATTGGTCATGCACACATAACATATGATGGATGAGGCGTAGGGACACAGAACATGGCAAAATTTACTTTTCCACACTCTGTATGGGGCTTTGAAAAACTGAAAGGTAGTAAAATTAGACTTTTGGTCTAAGTTTACATTTGTGAAACTGAAAAGTAGAAAAGTTAGATTTTGTGCCTAACTTTACCTTTGTGAATCAGGCCCTATTTTAATGAGGACTTAAACACAATAATCTTCATACACTATCTCTGTTGGGACTTAAACATCGCTATAATAACACACTATCTTTGTGGGGGCTTGAAAAAACTATAAAAAAAACTCTATCTTTTTGGGGACTTGAACATCACTATAAAAACATCATTTCTGTGGGGACTTGACCTTTCCTGTAATTAAATGCAAACTCTGTTTCGTCAGAAAGCACTAGGGGTTGTCACAATGCACAGGGTCAAGGCTGATTTGCATTTAGCTGGGTCTGAACTGGGGTGACGAACTAAGCTACAGAACGATGATGGTTTCAACCCAGATCTGTGACTGGGGGTATGTGACTGAAAAGTTTCATCATCTCATTGTGTTTGCTTCGACTTGAACATCATCAGCTTCACATTCTCTGTATGGGGCATTGTGAATATTGAAAAGTAGTAAAGTTAGACTTTTGGTCTAAATTTACCTCTGTGAACACTGAAATGTAGTTAAGTTAGACTTGTGGTCTAAGTTTACCTTTGTGAACTCTGAAAAGTAGAAAAGTTAGACTTTTGGTCTAAGTTTACCTTTGTGAATTGGGCATTATTTTAATGAGGACTTAAACACAATCACCTACATGCACTATCCCTGTGGGGACTTAAACATTGTATAATAGCACACTATATTTGTGGGGACTTGAGCATCACTATAATAACACACCATCTCTGTGGGGACTTGAACCTCTCTATGATAACACACTATCTCTGTGGGGACTTGAACATCGCTATAATAACACACCATCTCTGTGGGGACTTGAGCATTCCTATAATTACACCCAACCTCTGTGTGGACTTGAACTTCATTAGCTTCACACTCTTTATAATGGGATTTAAGCTTTGAATGTACACACTATTGGTATGGAGACTTAAACACAATGATCTTCACCCACTATCTCTGTGGGGATTTGAACATCTATTTTGGCAAACATGTTAGCAGCTAATCAAGCTCTAGGTTCCCCTTGACCATATTACTTAGTTTCATATGTTAATTTCTTTGTGTTCGTTCCCTTATCTCCTAAGATTTTAAGCACTAATAAATAGGTTAAATACAGCTTTAAGGGTCTTTCTTTAAACGTGATATGATGTTTTCTGGCACATTAACAGAATCTGTCTTTAATGTATACCCCTAGTATATATGCAGCAATTCGTAAATGAATAGATTATAATGTTGTTTGTGTATATTGTTGATAAAATAAACATTTAGCCATGTACCTTTGACTGTATTCAATCACAAATAGTGTTACAGACTAGGTCCCCACAAGGATGGTAGCACGTGTTCAAGTCCCCACAAGGATGGTGCTGTGCGCATGATTAAATAACAATATATTTGCAAATTTGAAGCAGGATCCTGTATAGTGAATTTTTTCTTAACATTTTTCTGTTATTAGTGTATTTTAAAAACATTGGGAAAGGTTAGTCCCCACAAGGCTGGTATTCACACATAGTCCCCACAAGGATGGTAACACGTGTATGTGTGTGTGTGTGTGTGTGTGTGTGTGTGTGTGTGTTGGGGGGGGAGTTTGGGGGGTTGGGGTAGTTAAGTGAAGGAGTTGCAAGGAAGAGTTGCAAAGAAGTTGGAAAGAGTGAAAAGAGGGTGCAGAAGAGGAACGTGATGTGTTAAATATTCAGATGGAGGATTTCTGAAAGATGTGGGGAGGAAAGGGGGAGCGGAGAAGGTGTCTCAAAGAGACTGTTGAGAAAAGTGCTGCGAAGGGGAGAACATAAATGATTGTGGCACTCTAAAGACCACCACCCCATCCAAAGATGTAACATTTAATTCAGTCTCTTGTTTTCAGAATTAAAACATTCAGTTATAACTTGTCACAACAATATCATTGTTACTGATGTATCTGATATTGCTAACAAGCATTGGGAAAGCCTAGAAGTCTTGCTTGTTTTAGGCATCTCTCCTTTATGGTATGATATGTCTGGATGCGATAACAGAATGTTCTCATAGAAGAACTAGCCACATGGCAGGATTTGTGAAGGACAGGATCTTATTTTGATGTTTTAACCCCTTCGATGCTCATGATGGAACGGTTCCGTCATGAGCGTCGGTTGAGCAGTGCTCATGACGGAACCGTTCCGTCATGAGCCCGTTGGCTCATTAGAACCTTCAGCACAGCGCGAAAATTCACGCCGCGCTGAAGGTGTTAAGTCATGTCCATAATTACATAGACAGCACTTCTCAAGAAGTAATCAGTTACACGCCTTTAGCCATACCTCTTGTAAAGATCCCACTCTTTGTTCTTTTTCATTCCACTTAGTCTTAAATCATCAACTAAGCTGCAGCTATAGTAAAACCTAAAGATTGAAAGATGGATATAAAGTAACCCTGTACATTGAAATGTGTCCCAAGATTGAGTTTAGGAATAGTGAATATTTGTACAACTTTGAGTTTGTGGTTACTGCTAATATCATTTGATTCAGAGAGTGCTGCAGGGATTCTGTGTGGAAACAGAACTGTGCCTTGGGAGAACAGGACGTCAAAATGTCAGGATTGAGTCTCTCTACCACATCAGTACCTCTAGGCCCAAATCTGACTAACTCATTGTGCCTCACCTGCACTCCTAATCTTTCCAGAGTAACAGATTATTTCGGCAAACCTAGAACATGTCAGAAACATCATCACCTTTTGTTCTCGCTTCCTGCATATCAATCGTAAACCGAAGAAAGAAACAAAGGAAGTTTACAATATATTTTTCGAAACTATCATAGTCTATTTTGAAGCAGGTTTTCTGTGATTAGTCAACAGATACAATTTTAGAAAAGTAATTAACATTACTGACAAACTGTAAACTATGAACAGCCCGACCATAGTAACTTAATATAGCTCTCTTAGCCTACCCTCACTATGTGAGCACAGGGATATAGTAGTGACCTCTGGGATTAGCACCGAACTCCATTCCTGGTGTGTGTAGTTAGGTAGTCCTCGTAGGTGTAAACTCAGTTTACGCAAGGCTGCTACTTCCTTCAAAGACGGGTCCCTCTGCTAGAATTCTCCCTGCTAACCTTAAAGGGGTCGAGACACAGTTTATATTGTAGAAACTATTGTGTTAGAAAACCTGCTGCTATCGTGTTGTGTCTGTAAACCTTAATATATGTTTCTGACCGGGCACAGAAAAGACAGTACACCATGTTGTTTGACCTTGTATGCAATTTTCAGACTAAGCCCCAAGAAGAGTAACTAAATAACAAATATGTGTAGCATGCTAAAATAATACGTCATGAAAGCTAATGTATTATGTGTGACTTCGCAAAGCAAAGGCAGCCTAAAGCTACTAATATGTGTAACCAAGGGGAAACCAAACTGGGACCAGAAGGGGGTAATACTACAAGAGGAGTTGGCAAAATGTGCCTTTTCTTGCACACTAGCTTAGGTTTGGAAGTCAAAATGGAGAGAAATTCAGTTGATAATAACAAATGCTCTGCTGTTCTATGTCCCACACTGCTCAGAATAAAAACAGCTCCACTTGTGTGGCAGATGCGATCACCCACGACATGAAAGCCCCTTGAAGTGGAACAAGAAAACCCCCACATTTCTTTCTTTTTGAAATTCACTTGCTTTGGTGAGATTGTTTGCTGCAGTATTTTCGGCCCTGACTCAGCCGGCATCCGTAGAAACTTAGCAACCCAGACATTTCTGAAAACCTGAAGGTGTCAAGGGCTTTGTGGTTTGCATGTATTTCACTATGTTTTCTTACCCAGAATGCACTGCTTTTTACTTTCACTTTTTACGTTAATGACGTATGTGCACTGATTGTCATTCCGAAGGAAAAAAAACCTCTGTGCCTCCCCAAGAAGCTCTTCCCAGTAGCCTGAGCTTAGGGGCTGAAAAAGGGGAATCTCTCTGGTGCTTGCACCATTCATTTCCTGCGCCAAGTGCTGGAACATCACAATCATGGTCTCCACACTACAGAGGTAATGTGAAAGACGTGAGCGAATGTCACGTCGCCAGCTCCTAAGCGATTAAGGAGATCAGGGTCTCTTTTGATGTAATAATAATCTGTCCAGCATATTTTAAAAATGTATAATGTATTCTAATGATGAGAAATCTGAGTAGATGTGTATCTAGTTCTGAGATTGCCATTATGTTTGATGCATGTTTAGCAAAAATAATTGTTTAGTTTCTTGTTTATTTACGTGTGAAAATGTGTAATAAGGTAATTTTAATTAGGGTGATTTTTGCATTAATTACCCATGCAATTGTCTTTTCCTTGTAAGACCTTTTCAAATGTGAAAAATTAGTATCTTATAAAATAAAGAATTTGTCTTTACAGCCCAGTTCTCCGAGTGAATATTGCTTTGACGTTGATAGTGATATTTCTAACGAGTTCAAGTTGGAGTTAGTAGAGAAACTGTTTGCCGTAGACACAGAAGCTAAAGCCCCTTTTTCCACTAAGGTACGCCGAATTTAATCTAGAATGTAATATGTAGTGTTGAAAATGCCAACCTAAGAAATATGATCTTTTATGAACTGTTTACAACATAATTAAATTACGTTCTTTCTTCCAGGATTATGGTAGTTGTGATTTGTAATAATACTAAGTACTCTAACTTTATGTCCTGCACTTTCATGATACCATTATCGTCATAACTGGTGCTAAGATGCTCTTTCACCTTGGGTGAGAAGTGGAAGAGTTTAATGGAGTCTGCATCATTTCAAATGGATGATAAACCTCATCAATAGCAAAGTCCATGCAGCTATATGAGATCTAAGTTGTGTCTTCTCAGCTGATTCCAGCTGTTCGCTCTGGGAGGCCCAACCTTTATTTATTTATTTATTTATTTATTGATTTGAAGAGTTTTATATAGCGCTGGCTAGACCCGAAGGTATCAGAGCGCTTTACATGAGGAATCGTAGCATTACAAGTTACAAATTACATCCGTTACCAGAGCATAGTAAAACATAGGCAAAACAACAATGTTACAGTAATTCGTCGAAGGGAGGGGGAGGAAGGAGACATGGCGGGGAGACAGGCGAACAGAGCCCAATGTCCGGCTGGAAGGTGACGGCCGAGGTGGTGAGCCAGGGCAGATCTCTATAGCTGTCTAGCAGCTCCACCGGGCATCAGCCATGTTGCTCAGGTCTCCGCGGTCATGGAAAAAAAACCAGGTTGCATCAACGAGACGGGGAGAACAGTGTCCAATGTCCGGCTAGGTAGGTGACAGCCGAGGTGGTGAGCCAGGGCGGATCTCCTCTATAGCTGTCTAGCAGCTCCACCGGGCATCAGCCATGTTGCTCAGGTCTCGGCGGTCAGGGAAAAACAAGGTTACAATAGTTACAGTTGCATAGTCAAACACATAAGAAACAAGTCCCCAATATGCGGGGGGCGGTAGTAACAGGGGGCTGAGAAGCAGTAGTTCTGGCAGATCGGTAGTGGTAGAGTAATACATTTCAGGGGCCCAGGAAGTTAGAGTAAATGGGCCCATAGCTCAGATGGGGTCACAGAGTCGTTAAGTCCAGTGTCAAGATTAAGTGGTAGGTCATCTCGGCAATAGAGGGGTACCGTTCCATGCCTCGGTCTGTGGTATCTGTAGTCCAGAGCGAACCATCCATGCGATTGGGAGGTGTTTAGCAGGCTTCTGCACTATCGGGTCAGAAGTGCGTGGATGCTGAAGATAGGTATACAACACTACAGGGTGGTCCTGCAGTAGTGACACTCACTTAGCGGTATCCTTTAGTCTATTGCTTATTCAGCACATCTACAAGACTTGCTGTGGTCCTTGTTGGCGTCTTTTACTATCCTTTAATTCCTGCATGTCTATGCCCATTAAGGGGGAAAGTAGTTAAAAAATTGTATATGCGTAAGAAAATAATTAAATTCCCTATATTAATCTAAACCCATCAGGACGATCATTGAAAAACTATATATGTACAGAGCCATTCCAAGATGGCCGCCACTTGGTCGAGAGTGACTGAGCTAGTAGCTGTAGACCTTTGTTTGTCTCTTGTGCGCAGTCCTCTTTCCATTGCCAGCTTCTTAGCGTGGAGGGCCGATAGCTGCCATTTTGCAGTGAATGTCAATGAAATATATCTGTGAGCTCAAAATGGATGAAGGTCTTTTTTCAATATTTAAGGGGTCGTGAATTAGCCATTCAACTGGCTACGATCGATTGGGCAGCGAGGGGTTTTCCTTTACCTGTGCACATGCTGCAGCAGGCATCTTAATTATATTGATCATGCTCCTACCGTTTGTGCCTGTGTTAATCAGGGGGGTCTGCCTCGCAGCATCCGCCGTGTCCTGGGCTGTATAGGTGGCTAAATCCCCGACCCGGTGTTTCGATGTCCGACCCCAGCCACTCACCACTAAGACCATTACCAGCGCCCAATAGATTGGTCTTTCCGGTGCTGCCGGGAGTCACTTGTGGGCAGCGTTATGCGGCAGGGGGTGATCAATGCGGCCGCACAAGATCGCGTGGGTCCCGGTGTAACCGGAATTCAAGGCGGGTCCGGAGTGTCCCGTACAGCCCTTCTCGCCGGTCCATCGGCGCTGTTACGTCTCCCGTTGGACCCCCGCCGAAGCAACACAGCACAGCTCACTTCCCCCGCCGTTGCTCGGATCGAGGTCCCCGGGCCATTGGAGGGATCAGGGTGTCGGAGGTCTCCTAGCCGCCGTAGCGGCCACTGCTGGTGCGTTCACCCGCCAGACACCGTCACCACTCGGGGAACAGGCTCACTTTAGTTCCCGTAGCCGAAGCAGACAACAGGCCGCAGTTCACTTTATCAATTTTTTGGGGGGGTCGCACGTCGCCGGAGGTCGTGGGACGCTTCAAACAACGCCACCAGGGTCGGCGCCTCAGAGCCGCAGGACACTCTCGTCGCCTCAGAGCCCCAGCCGGAGCTCAGCATAAACTAGCTGCATCCTCGGCCGCCATCATTGGCCTTCCTCACTTTATAGTGTTGGGGAAGTAGCTCATTAAGTAGCCCACCTCAAAATGTCAGCCATGAAACAACGCCCCCCCCCCTTCTGCTATTAGACTGCAGAGAGAGGCACATGTCCGCCTACTTCTAGTCATTGATAACCCATCTTCCTTCATGTCTGATCTTACCTTAGCCAAGAGGCCGTTTGTCACATCTGTTAGAGAGATTATAGGAATAAATAAAAGCCCAGGGTCTTCCAAGCTGCACTGCCCACCTTGATACTTAAAAGAAGCACATTTTCTGTATTCATCCACTTTTAAAAATAAATCCAAACTGTTTTCTGTCTGTATTTATCTGTAGAAATCCGTAAAAAATGGAAAACAGGGAGACTTAATTATAACATATATTTAGGCTGCATGTAAATCCTTTAGTACGTATTTGTTATTTTTAAACCAATTTTCTCCCAGCCAGCGTCCTTCCCAAAAGAGCCAATCGGATCAGGTCTTGTCAGACTTTTCGGCTACACTGATCGCCGCTTTCATAAAAACGGTCAGATCATCTGCAGTGATGGGCCCGGACAATATCTTGATCAGTCCTACAAACAAACACCGATGACTGGAGTAAGTTTGTAACCCTTCTCTTCCAATATTGTTTTTGAGACTGGGAAAATACCAAAATCTTGGCGGGGGAGCATTGTTGTCCCTTTTCTAACAAAAAGGCTCAAGATTGAACCCAGCCAATTACAGACAAATAGCCCTCCTAGATGCCACTGGAAAGATCTTCGCAGCATGTGTATTGGATCATCTAAAAGATTTGGCATTCTCGAATAACGTGATTGCTATGACACAGGCTGGCTTCCTCCCAAAACACTCAGTTTCGGATAACATTGCAGTTCTCCAGACTGTTCATGATAAGTTTGACAGCGTGGCCAGACCAACACTATGGAAAAAGCTAGAGAGACTAGGGGTTCCCACTGATCTCCTTACAGTAATTATCTTCTTGCACACTGCAACATGGTGTAGAGTTCAAATGGGGGGGGGAAAAGGGACTATCCAATCCCTACGATGAATGGATTAAAACAAGGTTGCCTCCTTGCACCCATGTTATTTTCCATTTACATAAGTGATCTACCGGGGTGCTTTTCCCAAATTATTAACTCCCCACCAAAATGAGCACAAAACGATATCCACTGCTTAATGTACGCTGATGATATAGTCATATTCGATCGTACCCAAGTTGGCTTGCAAAGAAGCTTATATGAACTAAACCAATAGGCAAACGAAAATTTCTTGGTCCCCAAAATATCTAAACCTTTTAGTGGAAGATGGAAATCTGTCTTTCACATGGTCACTGGGTGGCAAACCTATTGAGATAGTGAAAGAATATGTTTACTTGGGCTGAATCTTTTCGTATAACTTACAAGACTCTCCTCATCACCAACATCTTGGGCAGTGGTTCCCAAACTTTTTTGACCTGTGGCTCCCTTGACTTAATCGGCAGTTGGCCGTGGCTCCCCACCATTTTTTTACCGGTGGGTGGGTGGGGGGTATGTACTTCCTGTTGTCTTCCTTAAAGTAATTGGGACGCAATGATGGTATTATAATGGTTGGAATGCTTGAATTATTAATCTCATCTTTCACTTCACTCATCTATCCATCCTTTTGTCCATCTACCCCCTTTCACTCACTCATCAATCCTTACATCCACCATTTCACTTGCCCATCATCTACCCTTTCATTCATTCATCCATCCATCCATCCTTTTACACACCCATCCACCAATTTACTCGCCCATCAGCTGCCCTTTCACTCATCCATCCACCCTTTTACCCATCCATCCACCCTTTTACCCATCCATCCACCCTTTTACCCATCCATCCACCCTTTTACCCATCCATCCACCCTTTTACCCATCCATCCACCCTTTTACCCATCCATCCACCCTTTTACCCATCCATCCACCCTTTTACCCATCCATCCACCCTTCCACCCATACATCCATTTATTTACCTTTTCTCTCATCCATACTTCCACTCATTCACTCATCCATCCATCCTTTCTTTCATTATCTATCCATTCCCCCTTTCATTCATCTATTCATCCTTTCAGTAACACATCCAGCCATTCAGACATTGCTTCACTTATTTACTCACCCACCTTTTCACATTATGAGCTGAGCCTTTGTCTGCAGAGTCGCAGACAGAAGAGGCCTATCAAGAACGAACTACAGCAAGGGGTGGGGTGGTGGAGAGTTCACTATGCCCCTGCACATAGGCAGACTGAAAACGTAGAAGTCATGAGTCACACATGATGCACAGTGCCAGGACGTGAGGTGACTGTGACATGGTGTTGTTTCCAAGACTTTAAGTGGTGTGAAAACACTAGGGGGTCTCTTGGGTGTAATTAAGAGCGTAGTTTAAAACACCTAGGCTAAAAATCTGCTCTTAGCATAGTGTTGCGCCCCACTGGTATTATGTTATTTCTAACAAAAAAAGCGTCCCCTGGATATAGGGAACGACCCTCTGGGCACAACTTAAAGGATCAGCAGATCTTCTAATTTTTCAACATAGACTTTAGAACTTACATTTTCAAACTAAAATCATGAGGTTCATCGAGTTGAATTTTAATACATCTTTAGCATGTATCTTGATGTTTAATCTCACATCCAAGAAATTTCTGCATTCATAAATGTTTTACATCCATAGAAACACTTGAAGCGGCATATTCCCAATGCATTTCGTGCCCCCAATGCATTTCGTGCCCATAACAGGCACTTCGTCAGGGGAATCTGTTAACAAACAATGAGTCACAATGAGGGTCAATAAAATCTCCTAGCTATTACTCAACGTTAATGTCTTTAACAAACAGTGCCATATCATTATCATCATAAGGAAACGCTCCTTCATAGCAATAATCGTGAAAATAATAGTGGAACCTTACGGTGAAAAACACCACGTGTAACTCTTCATTAACAGTATCGAAATAGAGTGAAAACATCAGAAGTTTTACAAAAAACCAAAAGGAATAAGATGCGATGAGACGCACCGTGATTGCTAACATGCATGGTTCCTGCAATAGTGACAAAAACTAACGTGGATGATGAAAACAGGTGACCCGGTGTTCTCGATAAATAACCTAGCCCATATTGCGTGTTTACCGCAATCTGAAACAAGTTGTTTAGTCTCCCGAGTGTCTCCAAGACGGGTTAGCGTGTGCAATGCTTCTGACCTAGCGATATACCGAATGCATACCAGGTGACCGCGTATAGTAAAAAGAAATAACGGACTGTCGAGAACAGCACGAAAAAAATGCAGCCATTTTGAATTGGGTAAAAATAATAACTCTTAAAAGTGTCGACTTAAATATAAAGTGCTCCCGAATTCACAAAAACAAGTGAAAATGTGTGCTTATGTGCAAAATAAATAAAACAGTTGAAATGATAATCAATGTGTCAGAAATATCGTTAGGTCAGAAGCATTGCACACGCTAACACGTCTTGGAGACACTCGGGGAGACTAAACAACTTGTTGAGCGGTAAGATACGCATATCTTAACTGGGTAGTTAGCATCCAAATGTTTTTTCGGGTCGAAATGGTAATTGACACACGAGCACTTACACACGTTTCAGATTGCGGTAAACACGCAATATGGGCTAGGTTATTTATCGAGAACACCGGGTCACCTGTTTTCATCATCCACGTTCATTTTTGTCACTATTGCAGGAACCATGCATGTTAGCAATCACGGTGCATCTCATCGCATCTTATTCCTTTCGGTTTTTTGACTATAAATCACACGCGGTAAAACTTGTGATGTTTTCACTCTATTTCGATACTTTTTTTTTTTTTTTAAATTCTTTTTATTGTTGCATCAGTAGTATCACCTCTATGGAAAAAGGCAGACATACGGAAGGGTGTCAACATTCCGCCCTATCCGCCAAGAACGCAACTTTTCTCAGTAATTACATCATATCATATCCTGCAGTAATAGATTTGCTTTCAAACGAGCAAGAGTAGGAACAAACAAACCAAAACCCAACAGAATCCCCGGAACAGCCTCCCGCCAACCCTTCACACCCCCCCCTACCCCTTGGTCCCCACCCTCTCTCGACGTATCTCACCCGGCAGTCTCGCCCACAAGAACAGGTATTAATGTAGTCACATAATACTCATGAGTCCCCACTGTGCACACCATCTCGCCCAGGCGTTCCCCACCCACAATTTACTAGTCCACAAGGTGGCAATCTAGTCCATGGAATTGTCTCCATTTACCCCATATTCTCCTGAACTTTTTGGGGCAGCCCCGTGCACGATAAGTAACTCTCTCCGCCGCCATGTACAGATCCAGGCCCCTCCGCCATTCTTCCATATTCGGCTTTTCGGGCGCTCCCCAGCATCTGGCGATGTCTCTTTTTGCTACCACTAAGGCCAGTACCAGAAAGATAGTCAAGGGGCGGGGCAGGTCCACCTCTGTGATCGTACCCAACAATGCCAGTCTAGGGTCGCGTGGTAAGGCCACCTCCAATACATTCTCCAGTTCCTGAAACACCTCCTCCCAGTATTCTTGAATTATTTCACACCCCCATAGTGTATGGAAGAAATCACCTGTGTGTCGATGGCATCTAAGGCATGCTGTGTCTGGTATCCTTCCCATTTTAAAGAGTCGTACCCTGTCAAAGTAAGATCTGTGCAGTATTTTAAATTGGATGAGGCGGAGTCTGGACTTAATAGCCACCTCACGGGGGTGCATGAGGGCGAGTTCCCAGTCTAAATCCTCCATGTCCCCCACATCCGCCTCCCACCTATCTCGTAGGGCTTGCAGGTCACCCAGCATATTGTTGGTTAGAGTCTTATATGTTAGGGATATCGCCCCACCCTGCATCTGTTCCTGCAGCAGTCTACCCTCCAGTGGTGTGTACTCTGGGAGATCTGCCAGTGTAATGTTTTGTGCGCTCCATGCATGTTTCAGTTGTAAATATTTGTAGTACTGAGTAGTATGTAGGCCAAAGTCTGCTCTGAGTGCCTGAAAGGTCTTTAATTCTCCTTTTGCAATCACGTCCCCTACAGTGGAGATGCCTATGTCATCCCATCTCCTAAAGCCTTTCAGTTTATTCAGCTCTCCTAGCCACTTGCAGCACCACAATGGTGTCTGACGAGTGACCCTCTTGTCCCAACCCATTCTTTTTGTTGCCCTACGCCACGCCGTCAACGTTATCCTAGTGGCGGGAAGGAAGTGCTGGCCTACCGACTCCCCATATAGGTAATGTAATATAGATTTGCGTGACCATTGAGACCTTTCCAGCGCATAGGTGGGGTGATCGGCCGCCGCATGTAGCCACTCGTTAATCGGTGCGAGGTGTTCCGCCCAGTAGTACGCCTCTAGGTTGGGAAGCGAGATACCCCCGCTATATTGGTGGCGCTGCAGCGTGGTAAGGGCTACACGAGGTTGTTTTCCCAGCCACAGGAAGGCGCGCAGGTCCGCATGTATTTTAGTCAAAGTCGCCAACGGTAGGGGATAATACTCATTCTGGAGTGCATATAGAAACTTGGGTAGTAGGACCATTTTATACAGTGCGGCTCGACCTAATAGGGTGAGCGGGAGTTGCCTCCATCTGTCCATTTCTGACCTTGTTTCCACCATGATCCGAGCTACATTCGCAGTGTAGGAGCGTTCCTTATCTAGCGTTATATATACGCCCAGGTATTGGAAGCCGTCTGTCGTATGAATAAGCTGCCCTGGAAGGCACTCATGACGCTCCTTGCCTTGTGGGTCATAAAGGACCGATTTGTGCCAATTGATCGTGTGTCCCGCCCTCGCCCCGAATTCGCCTAGCTCCCCGAACAGTGCTGGAATTGTCCTGTCTGGGTCAGTCACGAACAATAGTACGTCATCGGCATACAGAGATATTTTTTCCTGCGTGCCGTCAGTAGTACCCCATCTAAAACCTCTGATATCCTGATTCTGTCTAATCCGTATCGCTAAAATTTCAATCGTAAGGGTAAACAGGAGGGGGGACAATGGGCAGCCCTGGCGTGTACCCCTACCAATGGGGAACTCACGGGACAACCGTCCATTGATCCGCACTCTCGCCCTCGGGCTGGAGTACAGGAGCCAGACCCACTGCATGTATTTGGGTCCAATCCCAAAACGTCGGAGGGTCTCCATCAGGAAGGGCCAGTGGACTGCATCAAATGCCTTCTCCGCATCTAATGAGAGGAACCAGTGGGGTTCACTGCTCTCACGGACCTCCTGTAGCCAGTTGTGTGTGCGACGGAGATTCAATTTGGTCGCCCTATCCGGAAGGAAACCGGACTGGTCCATATGCACCAACTCCGTTATCACCTGTCGTAACCGCCGAGCCAGGATAGTGGCCAGTATTTTCGTCTCCGTATTTAGGAGGGAGATTGGGCGGTAGGAGGAGCAGTCGTTTTTGGGTTTGCCCTCTTTGTAGATTGGGATAATAGTGGCCAAGGCCAGATCTGGCGGAAAACTCCCTGCATGGTATGCGTCCGTGAAGAGGGTCTTCATGTGTCGCTGTAACAGATCCGCCGTACGTTTAAAAAATTCTGCCGGGAAGCCATTGGGCCCGGGAGTCTTCCCCGGTTTCAACGCCGTTACAGCTTCAGAGATTTCGTCCAGCGTCAGATCCGCCTCCAGGGCTGCAGTAGCCTCCGCGGATAACGTCGGCAACTCCATATCACCTAAGTAGCGTTGGGCGTCCTCACTGTCGCCCAGGTCCCTGGCCCTGTAGAAGTCCTCGTAATAGGCCGCGAAGGCCTCTGCTATGTCTCTATCCGTGTTCACCTGCCTGTTCCCTGTTAACGAGATCTGATCCACCCATCTCGCTGCAGTTTCCCTCCTACTCAGCCAGGCTAAAAGTTTGCCCGACTTGTCACCGACATCATATAGCCGATGCAACGTCGCCAGTGCCTGAGTGCGCGCCTCGTCCGTGACCAATTCTCTGTATCGTCTCTGTGCGTCAATCAATTTCCTGAGGCGGGTCTCGCCCTTCTGTTGGTGATACTCCGTTTCTAAATTTAAAATGGAGACCTCTTCACTCGCTACCTGACCCTGACGCGACCTCCTAGCATCTCCCAGCCTAGTTTGAATGCGGTCTCTCAGGACTGGTTTCATTGCCTCCCATAGGGTAACACCAGAGGCCACCGAACCCTCATTTTCGGCCATGTACACCCGTATGTCCGCACGCACGCCCTTAAGTATTGCCGGAGTTTGGATGTCCCATGCCGCTAATCGCCATTGTGACTGCCTCTCCCCTCTGCCTCGTCCCACCTGCACTAATAGGGGGGAGTGGTCGGAGATCCCCCGCGCCTTGTATTCTGCTAGGTCTCCGACCGCGATATCCTGCCTGGACATAAAAATATAATCCAACCTGGAGAAGACCTTGTGTGCCCCGGAGTAAAAGGAATAGGCTACCTGTGTTGGATGGAGCCAACGCCATATGTCGGTGAGGCCGAAGGTATTCATTTGCCGGGCTAGGGCAGTTGTGGACCCCAGTGAGCGTGAAGTCCCCGATCTATCTTGTGTAGTGCACATGACATCATTAAAGTCCCCCCCCACTACTTGAGTTGTGTCAGCCGTATCTAGTAGGATAGTAGCAACCGCCTTCAGTGTGAGAGCCTGCAACTTGGGTGGGGCGTACACTGATATTATCGTGAACCTACGTCTTCTCCACAACCCCTGGACTCCCGCATATGTGCCCTGTGGGTCTAACCAAGTGCGTGTAATCGTGAATGGCGCCGACTTTTTTATAAGGATCGCCACCCCCCTGGAGTCTGCCGTGTATCCTGCATGTGCCAGGACAGTATATCTTCCTCGCGCAATAAATGCGCACTGGTTCCCCCTAAGGTGCGTTTCCTGGAGGAGGACGACGTCTGGTGTCAGTCGTTTGAGGTACGCACTAACCAAACCTCTTTTAATTTTCGACCCCAGGCCATTCACATTCCAGCTTAGCACCGTGAATCCTGTGTCACCCGTGGGTGTAGCGTCTAGTGTACTTGCCATTGTGTTGCTCTGAACTTTCCCTGGGTGGGACCGTGACTTAGGGATGTCACCAACTGTGGGCTGGCATGTCTCTGCTGTTCCTGAACGGGCTCCCCCCTCCCCCCCATAACCTTTGTAGACCCCAACCGGGGGCAATATAAGAACCAACTCCCCTCCGCCCCCCCCTCCCCACCTCCCTCCCCTTCCAGTTGCATCCCTATCCGGGCCTGAACCATCCAAGGGAGAAGGTCTGTCGCCCTCCCGCACATCCCTCCCTACGCTAAACAAGAACCAACACTGAGAACTTAAAGAACAGTAGGGGGGTGCGTGTCAACTTGCTTGCTCCGTTTCGCCGAGACGTCATCCTCTCCGATCCCCATTCAGCCATGTTCACGAATGCGAGTCCTGAGTGTCCGTAATCATCTCTTGGCCTGAAGACTCTTGTTCCAATTGCTGGATCACCGTGACCAGCGGATGTTCCGAGTTGTCCATTGGTATGTCTCCTTCTCCTCCAGACATGTGGGCTTCCGAGTCCTCCACCTCATCGCCTTCGGATCGGGTTCTATTCCTCAGGCAGCTGAATCTCGAGCCCGCCACCAAGTCATTACTCGGGGACGCCGACCTGTTCCCTCTCTCACCCTCCTTGTCTCGCGTGCGGTACGGCGTCGCCGGGGCTTTCTTCTGCACCCTCCGCGCACCCCTTCGCTGTGGTTTCGGCATCTCCCAGAGCGGCCCCTCTCGTATCGTCTTGTCCAGGGCAGCTCGGCCTGCCGCCTCTCTACTATTCAGAATGGGCCTCTCTTCGAGCCATTGCCACACATCTTCCGGGTGGGCAAAGAAGATGGATTTGTCTTTATAGATTACCCTGAGTTTGGCAGGGAAGAGGAGCATGTAAGAAATGTTCAAAGACCTCAGCTTTGCCTTGACTGAGTCGAACGAGCGACGCTGCTTCGAGACCTCCTGACTGTAATCTGGAAAAATCATGATGGAGGCATTCTCCAGACGGATTTCCCCCAGCTTCCTGGCCTCACGCAGGATCAGGTCTCTGTCCGCGTAGTTCAAGAAGCGCGCTATGACAGGTCTCGGCCGCGCTCCCTCCGGGGGTTTGGCGAGGAGCGCCCTGTGCGCCCTTTCGATGACGAAGCACTGGGAGAATCGTGCCGTTGGGAAGGTAGTTTTCAGCCAGTTTAGGAGAAAGGCGGACATGTTCCCATCCTCAATCCCTTCTCTAAAGCCCACAAAGCGAAGGTTATTGCGTCTGGACCTATTTTCGGCATCATCCACCTTCCACAGCAGTTGGCGATGAGAGGCCTGCAGTTCCGCCATGTCCTTCTTGAGTGTTGTAATCGCCTCCTCATTGTCAGTCAAGCGAGATTCGGTCACCGTAACCCTCTCGGTTAAGTTGCGGAAGTCCTGCCGTAGCAGCGTCACTTCGGACCTCACCTCTCCAATCTTCGTTTCCAGGGCCGTCCGAGACGCCTGTATATCGGTCCTGGACGCTTGAATGGCCTCCAGTAGCATGGCCGTGTCGTTGCGCGCGCCGTTCTGCTGAGACTGCTGTGCCGCCCCGGACCGCGTTGCAGTGAAGTCGTCCATGGGGCCCCGCTTCGAGGCCCCGGGAGTCCGGTCACCTTTCCCCATGCTGATATCGCGCCTCTCCAGGCCCTGCGGCGCAGATGTGCCCAGCCCCGGGCAGCGGGTGGCAGTAAAGTCACTCCGGGCGGCCCCGGTTGCAGAGACTCGCCCGCGGGTCCCCTGGCACCTCTCTCGCCTCAGTCCTGAGGGTCCCCTGGCTGCTCACCGTGATCTGGTGGTCGTCATGCGTAAGTTAGGGTCGGGTGGTCAAGACCTCTCCACGGGCCCCATCAAATTGCCTCCTCACCGGGGGGATCTCGGTCTCCTCACCCCTCGTGGCACTCGCCCCTCAGGCACACACCCTCGATAGTGGCTGTCAAGCTGGGTGACAAAGCAGCTCGGCCGCCATGTTGGTAAAGGCGGGGACCGAGTGCAAGTCAGAGGCAGACTCCCGGCTCCTGCGTGGTCGGCTCCCGGCTCCTGTGCCTCGGGCTCACCTCCGTTGCGGTCCGTCTGTGTCTCCCTGTTCGTCCGCCACTTGGGGATGGTCGCGGTGGGGGCTACCCGTCTGCCTCGTCCGCCTCACACTCCGCCGGCCGCCATCTTGGTGTAGGTGGCCGGTCGGCAGTGTCAGCCTCGGATTGCCCTCCGCTCTCCAGCGGCAGAATCCCGGTCCCGCTTGGCCGCCAGGGGGGGGGCGGGGGGGTCTCGGCGCCCCCAGTAGCCGGGCACTGTGTGGTAGGAGTGGAAGGTGAGGCACTAGGGGCGCCGTGTTTCACCGCGCGCCGCGGTCTTCAGCATGGCCGCCGGGGAGCTTCTGGGACTGCAATGTCCGTTACTCGGTGAAGGCAGCTCCGCACTATCGCTGGGGGGATTCCTCCGGGTAACAGGACGTCGTTTCTCCGTTGTGGCATGTGTTAGGGCCCATGGGTGATCTGTATCGTCGGATAATCGTGCTGCTCGGCCGGAGCTCCGGCAAGGCACGTCTAGTCGGCCATGTTGCTGGCCACGCCCCCCCCTATTTCGATACTTTTAATGAAGAGTTACACGTGGTGTTTTTCACGTACGGTTCCACTATTATTTTCACGATTATTGCTATGAAGGAGCGTTTCCTTATGATGATAATGATATGGCACTGTTTATTAAAGACATTAACGTTGAGTAATAGCTAGGAGATTTTATGGACCCTCATTGTGACTCATTGTTTGTTAACAGATTCCCCTGACGAAGTGCCTGTTATGGGCACGAAATGCATTGGGAATATGCCGCTTCAAGTGTTTCTATGGATGTAAAACACTTATGAATGCAGAAATTTCTTGGATGTGAGATTAAACATTAAGATACATGCTAAAGATGTATTAAAATTCAACTCGATGAACCTCGTGATTTCAGTTTGAAAATTTAAGTTCTAAAGTTTATGTTGAAAAATTAGATCTGCTGATCCTTTAAGTTGTGCCCAGAGGGTCGTTCCCTATATCCAGGGGACGCTTTTTTTGTTATTTGTGCATCACACCTACTGTCCGACCAGGTGATACCTCCGTGGCACACAACAAATCCCAACCTTTTGATTCAATTGAGCTTGTGCCCAGTCTACCTAAATTATGTTATTTCTGTCATTGCATCCAGATATATAATACAGCAAGTATCATTACACCAACAACAAGCCAGGACTATTGGCTTTGTCAATGGTTGCTAGTTCCTTAAAATAAAAAAGTGGCGACCATGGCTTTGTTGAATATAATATTGAAAATACATCAGTTCTAAAATGACGAGACAGAAAAAGAACGATAACCCGTTCTTTTTAACTTGTTTTACAGGCTTCTTTAAATGAAGTGTTCTCTAATGTTGCAGCTTGGGCGTTTTACTTTTTATCTAACAGAATGCCCTGCTGTACACTGAGGCTGGAGGAGGCCACCACATGCTTTAACACCCCAGACTGCCCCATTGTCATTCTGTGTGTGGCAATAAGCCCCAAACAGAATGATAATGGGCGGGTGGGGCTGCTCTTGTGCTCTAGGATGAGTGTGAGGCGGCTCCATCAGCGGGGGTGAGGCCTCTCACTGGGGAGCAGCGCTGCTCCCTGTGATGGCCAAAATTACAGACAAAAGGCGTACGGGCGGTCCGTGAAATTTACGGACGGTTGGTCACCCTAGACTGTGCGCGGCGCTCCAGGCACAACATTACGGCGCACCGGGGTGCCACGGCGCACAGTTTGGGAACCGCTGATCTTGGGTGACAGCCATACTCCCATGTCTGGGCATTACAGAGATGTTATTGCTCAACGGGCAATAAACATTTTAAATCCCTGCTGGAGGTCTACAGCATGAAAATCCCACCCATTTTATCTTATGCCTTGGAATATACACAAATGAAAACCTGGCATTTATGGAAACTGTTAGAAGTATCCCATTCAGTCCCTGTACAAGCCTTGCACCTCGAGCTCTCTAAGGAGCACTTTTGCTAAAGCCGTCTCCAATATCATCAGGCGGGCCTTTATTCTCTTACACGGAGTCCCGGGCTCACTAAGATATATATTAAAACTGGAGACTTTTAGAGATGAATTGGCTCGGCACACCTTCAATAGGAACTTTATAATAGCCCTTGAGGTGTCTCAATGCATTGTAGCACTTTGGCAGGCCTGGTCCCCAGCGCATCTGAATCTCTTTTTAAAAATTAGGATGCTGAGAATAAGGTATGAATTAGATAAAGAATATTGTATCCAATTTAAGTATAATAAAAAATTTGCAGAAAACAGTATACAAAACCCCCGAGCACTATCTACAGTTCCAGTTAGAGGACAGAGTAAGGCGCTGTATCCTTCTGCAATTAGGAATTCTCCTTTCTAAACGTGCATTCCGGCAGATGGTTCTCCCCAGAAAATTCCTCAGGTAAATGTGACTTGTGCAATGGTGGATCACAAGATCTTTTACATGTATCACTAATCTGTCCTAACCTGATTTTGGTAGAGGCTCGGCAACGATTTAAAAAGCCAATCCGCTTAAGATACAATGCTATTTTAGTTCAAGATCTAATTACGGTGTGTAAGTCTCCCCCTAAGGAAATTAGTTTGCTAGAACTTGTTTAAGTTTTTAAAGAGTTTTTTAACACCATTTTTTTTTAAGTGCACAAATCTTAACAGTTTTAACTTATGTATTTTGTCCTTGTGGACCTCAAACTGCTTTAACCTGCGTAAATTTATAAAGAGTTTTTAAAGTCGTGTTTTAAATATAATCTAATATGTTCTATATATTAATGTAATTGTATTTGTTGCCCTCAGTCGAGGTCTGAATCAAATAAGAATTATTGATTGATTGATATTTGTTATTTTTATTTTGTTGTATCGCTTATATAAGATTTATTTTTGTGGTTTGTGATTCCAAAGCCTAAAACAAACTAAATCTGAGATTTGAGTAATTATGCTTTAATTCAAGCATGGCGTTTGAAGTTACTTACTAATGTTAATGTATCGGTTTCATTTTGTATTTAGGAAACTGACTTAGATTTGGAGATGTTGGCTCCATACATCCCAATGGACGATGATTTTCAGTTGCATTCCTTCGATCAGCTTTCACCTTTGGAGAATGATCCTTCTAATCCACCAAGCGTGACTCCAATATTCCAGCTGCCCCAGACGTCTGAAACTGCTACTGATGAATTTAAACCAGCTGAAATAGAAAATATGGATAATATTAAGAAAATCCTTGATTCGTGGTCACCTCGCAGTGCTCCAAAAGAAGAAAGCCAGGCCTCAGCCTCTCCCTCTATCAGAAGTCAAACATCTTCTCCTGTTAGAACTGCAAAAGGAATATCTGAGAAGGCAGAGTCCCGCCCTGGAACTCCGAACTTGCTATCGTCTATCATTTTAAATAAAGGGTGTGTATTTTTCATTGACACCAAATCCTATTAATTGCAAATATTGTTTTTTCTAGCTTTCGGTTACTGCATGTTTCATTGTAAACAAAAGCGTCTCACTCCGTAAGGTTACTGTAGATTCACCAATTTTGTCTGAGCCACACCACTTCCAGTTTTTTTTCAATATTATTCTTCCCTGCTACTGATTGAGCACTAATGCATTGTTAGGATGTTTATTTTATACACTTACATAGCACTACCTTTAGCCCTTGTCTACTTCTTAAAACATGGGCAGTAAAAACGGACACAGACCAGCTTACAATGAGGATACATTAAATGTCTACACAGGGAGGTTCCTTCTGAATTGATTTTTCGAAGTTAAACTGTATTAATGTTTTCTGGATGGTGGCATAATTTAAGGGGTACATGATCCGCATATTAACAGTGCTTTATTAGACATTCTGTCACACAGTGAACAAATGCATCGCTTTATTTTAAAATAGACCATTTTTAATGAACTACTACTGGTCGTAAAGGCTGTTCAAGCAATAGTCTCAAGCATACTCTCGAATTAAATTAGTTCTTTATGAGTATTTGAGTGTTCATTTACCTCCATCATTGGAATTTAATTGTAGCTCCTCGTCCGTAAAGAAAAAAGCTAGGCAGAACCCATCTTGTCATTCCATTTGTCAGGTGATTATTGATATCTTTTGAGGTGCCCAAAATGTGACAGATGTCCTGTGAAGTTGGTGAACTGCTTCCACATACATTCCTTCGGGAAGCAATGTGAGAGCTTCAGTGCTGCACCGGCACTATACTTCTCTTTCAGAAACCATGATCTTTGAAATGTGTGGATGAATAAGAAAACAAATGGAATTTATTAGGGCATATCAAAATAATATTTTTTCATTTAGATCTCAACGGACCATCACTGGAATAAACTTTAACAGCATATCTGTATCCAACTTGTTCTGATAATCGGAGAATATCAAGTCATTACATACATAGTATGAATGTTCGACTTTAATTCTTTCCTTTTAAAAGATTTTCATATCTTTATTCTATGATTAGCGGTCTTTTATAATTTTATAGTACTACAAACTTCAGAAACTGACACCTCAGTAGCAACCTATTCACACGTAATCTGCATTCTGACATGTCAGTTGAATTTTCTTAAAACGCTAAGGTATCATAACACTATATTTAACGGGGAAAACATCTTGCCTCTTTCTGGTTAAGCCCACCACTTATAGGCCTGTGGTGCTTAACTGATCAATAAAAAACAAAAGCTGAGAACGATAGACCGCCTCCATCGTCGTACATTCCATTGTTGGTATACCTGCCATCAGCCTGTTTATCTCTCCGTCCTGGACATCTTCCAGGTGCAGACTAACAAGTGTTCTTGAGCTTTTTGGTAATGAGTTTTCAGAGAATCAAGGGGATGTTTATATTTATAAGATTAAAAAAACAGTATTGTCGAACTTTGGTAGCCATGTAAGTTGTGCAATCAAAAATGTGACAGTTATATGGTTTAGGTGGCTTTGTTGTAGACCCAGGACAAGGTGATTGTATGACAACAAGCCCAGAAACGAGTGAAGGAGCTCATGATGTAAGAGACCTATATAGCTAGAATGTCAGACAGAGCTAGAAGAACCTGCTTCACAGCAAGAGCAAAGGTTACAATATTCTTTGCGTTTGACTGACAACAACTGAATATTTAAAAGGTCATAGAAGTGGAAACCAAAACGCAAATGAAAAGCCTATTGTTAAATAAACATCTTTTACTATAGCAAGGATTATTTAGAGCTTAGTACTACAGTCTCAGGCTGATGTAAAAATATATTATTTATTATAGGAATACAGCTTTGGAGAGCGACTTGGGCCCAAAGATCATAGCATTGCAAAACGCTCAGCGAAAGAGAAAGATGGAACATGATGGGTCCTTATTTCAAGCAGTCGGAATTGTAAGTATCTGTATATGAATGCTGGCAGACAGTACAGGAATATAAGTAAGCAATTTAATGTGGATGAGATTTAGAATTTGCTATCAACACTACACAGATAAATGTGTTTAAGTGAGTGGCTTTTACAGTCTGTTGTCAAACCCTGAATCCCCATTCAAAGTATGATTTCTCTGGTGTATGAAAGTGCTCCACATGTGTGTCACTTACTGGTGAAGAGCGAGTGTTCTTACCCAGCAGTGTGAGCCCACTGCACAGCGAGTGCCTTCTAGACATCTCAGACTCTGATAGTACCCTAGAGTTCCAGAACAGTTTGCAAACTAGGCCACTCTCTGTACAAAACCCATGCCTTGATGAACATCAGATGTAAAAGCAGTTCAGCTTTACAGGATCAATGGTGAGTTGTGAGGAGATTTTTATATATATATATATTTTTGCTCATCATGCTAACAGGATTGAAATAAACCAAATTGTGGAACCCAGAAGGTGTGCGCCCAAATTCTTTCCTTTCGAGTGAAGAAGTGTGGAATATATATTATATTTCATTTCATTACATCAACTCCGGTAATCAGGATTTCGCCTAGCCAGCTCGTGGGTGGTCCGAGGTGGTGCCACAGGTAGCCCAAAAATTATCCAACCGCACTCCGTTAGTTTCACAGACGTACTCGGACACTTCCAGTTGCTAGTGCACAAAGTGGTTTATTGGCAGGAAACAACGCGTTTCACCTTTCGGCTTGATCACGTTTCAACCATTGTAATGCTACGTGCTCGTGTATATATATGTATATATAATATTCACTACTGGCAGACAGAAACAGTTGTCTCCGTGAGGTGTTCACCATAAAGCCGCATTTTTAACACATTTCCAGACTGATTATTTTACTTGTTTTGTACATCTGTTCGCAAATGCATATTACTGAATAGCAATTGATGATCACTGTGGGACCCTCGAAACGATGCAACTGAAAAACTCCAACTTAGTTCCAACCTTTGCAGCTGAAGTAAAGACGTTACAGCTGGGTTCTTATGCTGAGTTGTCACTGGTCTAGAATCATAAGGACTGTCCCACTGGTCAAGGATGAATCCAGCAAATGTTATCCTATGCCGTCACTGTGAAAATATTAGTTTATTTTTTAGGTCGAGCCTAGTGCGTGCGCTGCTCTATGAGGAGGCCTCTTGGAATCACTCCAGACTTCCCCGAAACTTTTTGTTGTGGTTTTTCAACTTCCACACATTCTATTGGCCTTTGCGTGTGGCTTTCAAAAGTGAAAGCACGCAATTGGCCAAAGGCGGGTGCTTGTCCCACCTTTTCACTAAATGTTCACCCCCACGGCGCCAGCTGTGTGGAGCGAGCAGCGGCGTGCAGGCTGCCAGCTGCATTCCTCCCTTGTAGTGGATCATGTTACAAATTAAACATAGCACGGTTGCTTTCACTTTCATGGCCGCGTGTGCGTGTCTTCCACACTTGTCTGTGGTTCTTTTTCATGTTCACTTCTTTATTTGTTTCTTGCACTTTTTAATTTGTCACGCTATCTCCCATTGGTTTATTTGATCGCAAGCACGGTATTTAATTAAAAGTCTTCGTCTCTAAAAAGGCAGTGCACGCCTGTAAGGCAGGCATAGTCCTGTCAGATTAGCAGACCACCGCATTTCCGGATCAATACCGGTGTGTATACCATGGACACTATGCTTCCAATTCCGGGGCATTACCGGTGTGTATATCATGGCACCCTACGCCTCTACTTTTGGAGCATTACCGGTGTGTATACAATGGGCATTTCGCTTCCACTTCCACAACATTACCGGTGTGTTTACCATGGCACACTACATTTCCATTTTTGGAGCATTACCGTTGTGTTTATCATGGCACATTGCGTTTCCACTTCTGGAGCATTACCTGTGTGTTTACCATGGCACACTATGCTGTTGAAGCATTACTGGTGTGCATACCATAGCACACTACGCTTCCACTTCCGATTACTGGAATGCTCCACTTCCTGAACATTACCGGTGTGTTTACCATGGCACACCACGCTTCCAGTTCTGGAGCAGTACCTGTGTGTATACCATGGCATACCACGCTTCCACTTCCGAAGCATTATTGGTGTGTATACCATGGACACTATGCTTCAAATTCAGCAGCATTACCAGTGTATACCATGTACACTAGACTTTTAATTCCAGAGTACTACCCGTGTGTATACCATGGCACACTACACTTCCACTTCTAGAGCATTACCGGTGTGTATACCATGGCACACTACGCTTCCACTTCCGGAGCATCACCGGTTTATACCATGGCACACTAGGCTTTTACTTCCAGAGTATTACCGGTGTGTTTACCATGGCACACTAGGCTTCCTATTCCGGAGCATTACCGGTGTATACCATGGTACACTAGGCTTTTACTTCCATAGTATTACCGGTGTGTTTACCATGGCGCATTACGCTTACACTTCCGGAGCATTACCGATGTGTTTACCATGGCACAATACGCTTCCAGTTCCGGAGCATTACCGGTGTGTATACCATGGACACTATGCTTCCAATTCCGTAGCATTACCGGTGTATACCATGGTACAATGGGCTTTTACTTCGGAGTATTACCGGTGCGTATACCATGGCACACTAGGCTTTTACTGCCAGAGCATTACCCATGTGTATACCATGGACACGACGCTTCAACTTCCGGAACATTACCACTGTGTATACCAGGGCACATTAGGCTTTTACTTCTGGAGCATTACCCGTGTGTATACCATAGCACACAACGCTTCCACTTCTGGAGCATTACCGGTGTGTATACCATGGCACACTACGCTTCTACTTTTGGAGCATTACCGATGTGTAAACCATGGACACTACACTTCCCTCCTGGAGCATTACCGGTGTGTATACCATGGCTCACTAGGCATTAACTTGCGGAGCATTCCCTGTGTGTATACCAAAGCACACTATGCTTCCACTTCCGGAGCATTACCGGTGTGTATACCATGGACACTACGCTTCCACTTGGGGAGCATTGCCAGTGTGTATACCATGGCACACTAGGCATTCACTTCCTTAGCATTACCCATGTGTATACCATAGACACTATGCTTCCAATTCCGGAGCATTACCGGTGTATACCATGGCACACTATGCTTTTACTGCCGAAGCATTACCCATGTGTATACCATGGACATGACTCTTCCATTTACGGAGCATTACCGGTGTGTATACTGCGGCACAATACGCTTCCACTTCCAGAGCATTACCGGTGGGTATACCATGGACACTATCCTTCCACTTCCGGAGCATTACCAATGTGTATACCATGGCACACTAGGCTTTTACTTCTGAAGCATTACCAGTGTGTATACCATGGACACGATCAGTACACTTCTGGAGCATTACTGGTGTAAATCATGGTACAATAGGCTTTTACTTCCGGAGTATTACCTGTGTGTATACCATATACTATGCTTACATTTCCGGAGCATTACCAGTGTGTATACCATGGACACTGCGCTTCCACTTCCTGGAGTATTACCACTGTGTATACCATGGCACCCTATGCATTTACTTCCAGAGCATTAACCGTGTGTGTACCATAGCACACTATGCTTCCACTTCCTGAGCATTACCGGTGTGTATACCATGGCACACTACGCTTCTACTATTGGAGTATTATCAGTGTGCATACCATGGCACACTACGTTTCCACTTCCGATTACTGAAAATGCTCCACCTCCGGAGCATTACCGGTGTGTTTACCATGGCACATTACACTTCCAGTTACGGAGCATTACCGGTGTATACCATGGCACACTAGGCTTTTACTTCCGGACCATTACCCATGTGTATACCATGGATACTACGCTTCCACTTCCGGTGCCTTACCGTATGAATACCATAGCACACTAGGATTTTACTTCTGGAGCATTACCCGCGTGTATACCATAGTACACTATGCTTCCACTTCCGGAGCATTACCAGTATGTATACCATGGCCGGCGAGGTACGTGGAAGTTGGTAAAAAGTAGCAATCTGTACACTCCATGGGGCTGTTCATGTAATTAATCAAACAGGAGTGCAAGTCACTGTCTCAGGTCTCTCCAGCAGCCTTAAGCAGCATCTTACCCTTTCATCGTCAAAGTGCAAGATGCTGCTTAACGCTGCTGCAGGGAGCTGAGTCGGACAGTTTGACCACATACATATTCCACTCTAGTCTATTGCAGCAGTCTGCTATGAACTGCTTTTCTCTGTGGCCAGTATTGAAAAGACTAATTGCATAGCAACAGCTGAATCATTGAATATGCATGTAAACGCACTTCTGCAGTACAGCCTGAATAAACAAAAAAACAGACCAAAGTGAATAAGTTCCTACTGTGTGAGAGGGTGATAATCGGGGCCACCGGAATTATGTGGCAGGGAAGCGCAAAATAGGCAGCAGAGTTGAGTAAATTATGTGGCAAGAAAAGGCAAATTATAAGGCACAGTGCAGCACATTTTGTGACCGTATTACTTCATTATTTTGCCATTTTGTAAACATGCCAACACTGTCTGAGCTTTGGATTCACCTCATTAGTACCAGTGTAACACCCAAATATAGCAATAAGCACCAGACAGGTGATCATTCTTTGCAAAGGGCTTTCAGCAGCGCTACAAGGAAATGCATGGGTTCTCGGATTTCCACTTCCGCAGTGCCACATACTTCAGTCCGTGTTAAACTAGGATAGGCCCACGTGATGTGACATTACATTAAACAAATCTGTGCCTGGGCCACGGGGTAAACAACGAGGAGGAAAGATTGCGGGCTTTCTCCCCTGGTCTGTTTTCTGTTGTGAATAGATTCCATTTTGTGTGGGGCATCTGCTTTTGGTGAATACCATTCCTATGGACGAGTGCCTTCTCTAAGTTCTTAGGTCTTCACGATCTGACTAGGGAGCAGGCTTATGCGTGGCCCTGTGGGACATTTTAAGTCATGACTATGGCCACTGCAAAATATTCGAAAGGAAAACATCACAAAGTTAGTGAAACATATCTGTTAAGGAGCTTAAATCATCGTAGCACAATAAAAAAACTCGTCTCTTCAATAAAAATGCATTAACTGGAATCATGTTATGTGTACTGGAGTATTAATATGAGAGTAACAAGGGCCCCCTGATTCAGAAATAATCTAATTCCTAGGACCGGGAAAGGAAACAGTTTGTAAATAACAATCCTAGGCAATTATAACAATAATAAGGGATGAAGGCTGTAATACGAAGGGGCAGGGGAAGAAAGGGTGTAGGATAAGACAAGCGAGGACACTCTAATAAAACCTTATTTTGTATTTTAATACATATTCATATTACACTCATAAATCATACAATTTAATGACACATCTTGCAGTTATACAATTCAATTAAAAGATGTGTTGTACTAAACAACAAAAACACAGAAATTCAACTTAAAACATATAATTAAAACCGTGGCAATTGGTACAAACGACGCGCGATTCGGCGTTAGGAAAACGCCTTCATCAGGAGCCACAAACAGTTCTGAAATATAACAAAACAAATCAAAATTCATTATATCAATATCAATACCATGTCTGAACTGGGGTGGCATAGTGGGCTAAAGAACGGTGATGGATCAAACCCAGATCTTTTGACTGGGTGTGAGTGTTTGATTGGTTCAGATGCTCCGTCCATCACCACCCCCTTTTGTACCGCTTTGGCCGCCAGAAGTGTGGCAGGGTATGCTCAGACGTGAGTCCCTTGCTCACTTTGCCACTGGATTCAAGCAAGCCGGGCTGAAGACGGCTGTATTGCCAGAAACCGGTCCTCGGAAGCTTGTTTCCGGTCCAGGGAAGGCATGGCTTGGCAGTTCGGGCTGGACTGTTCCCATGAGGCACAGGGTCAGACTGATTTGCATATAGCCATGTCTGAACTGGGGGGGCATAGTGGGCTAAAGAACGGTGATGGATCAAACCCAGAACTTTTGACTGGGTGTGAGCGTTTGATTGTTTCAGATGCTCCGTCCATCACCACCCCCTTTTGTACCTCTTTGGCCGCCATAAGTGTGGCAGGGTATGCTCAGACGTGAGTCCCTTGCTCACTTTGCCACTGGATTCAAGCAAGCCGGGCTGAAGACGGCTGTATTGCCAGAAACCGGTCCTCGGAAGCTTGTTTCCGGTCCAGGGAAGGCATGGCTTGGCAGTTCGGGCTGGACTGTTCCCATGAGGCACAGGGTCAGACTGATTTGCATATAGCCATGTCTGAACTGGGGTGGCATAGTGGGCTAAAGAACGGTGATAGATCAAACCCAGAACTTTTGACTGGGTGTGAGTGTTTGACTGGTTCAGATGCTCCGTACATCACCACCCCCTTTTGTACCGCTTTGGCCGCCATAAGTGTGGCAGGGTATGCTCCGACGTGAGTCCCTTGCCACTGGATTCAAGCAAGCCGGGCTGAAGATGGCTGTAATGCCAGAAACCGGTCCTCGGAAGCTTGTTTCCGGTCCAGGGAAGGCATTGCTTGGCACTTCGGGCTGGACTGTTCCCATGAGGCACAGGGTCAGACTGATTTGCATATAGCCAATATCCACGAAACGGCAGATGTTTCGGGAAAATGCTCCCTCATCCTATAAGATATGAATATTACATTTTTCTGTATTATGATTTTTGCCTGTAGCCCAGAGCCAAGATTCCTACGCAACTTAAAACTGGATAGGTTACTTTTCCATCATCACTAATAATATTTACACCCCTTCTCTGATCTGTACATAATTTAAAATCGAGATCCTGAAACAGATTTGCCAATATGGTGAATTTTGTGCAGATGTGTCAACCTGTGACAAAATCCATTCCTTATGGGAGTCCGCTCACTCGTTCTTTGATGTTTACAATTATAATTCGACTGTCTTTCCCTGGAATCTTTTTTTAAACTTTTCTAGTGAAATACAAGTGAACTGCACCCTACGCCGGACCTTGGGTGTTAAAAAAGGTGTTGTCCAATCTGATGGAAGCTCTATAAAAAAAATACACGAGACAGACTCCACCTGTTCAAACCTGTACACAAGTCAGAAATTCAGCATATTTCATGGAAGACCCTTTCCTACTTCCTGTAATATCAGTAAGGTGAGTGAGATTGAAACTGTATGCACCAACGAGCCCTCAACAGTATTCACCAAATGGAAGTTTAATATTTACATTTTCTACGCATTCATCTGTTTTACTTGCCTCTTCAGTTTGGGAATGGGCATGCTTATTTAGTGAAAGTAAAAATAACAATTCTCATGATGGAAAAGGTAAAGTAAATTACTTGTACTCCTTGGTCTCCACCATGGGCATGACTTAAATTGGGCTTTTTGACCATGTGTTGAATCCTGTGCAAGTAATTCTACTTGGCTATATAGAAAACAAATAGCTGCCTTCTGCATACAGTTACTTTGTGAAAACCTTTTCAATACAATACCAAAAACTTAGTAGTCTTAGATTGGCTGCTTCCTGCTTGTCGCAGTTTCTCGCTTCAGTGGTTTTCCCTCCACTGTGTTTGTTCCTCCTGGAGCATATTCTTGTAGGAAGCTGGCCCTGTATATACTATAACAAATTAGGGTATAGTGTGCAGAGTCCAGTGAATCCCCAGAGGCTTACAGAGGCTCAAGTAGATCATATTAAAAGCTT
Organism: Lissotriton helveticus; assembly: GCF_964261635.1. Lineage (NCBI taxonomy): Eukaryota > Metazoa > Chordata > Amphibia > Caudata > Salamandridae > Lissotriton > Lissotriton helveticus. The sequence continues at coordinate 495,083,086 of NC_136070.1, read as the reverse complement.
GATATTTGGTAGTGTGGTTGAGCAGTTAGGCTTATCAGAGGGCAGTGTTAAGCAATTATTGTACACTCTTGGCAAGAAATGATTGCACACACTCGGACTGAAACCAAACCAATTGTTTTGTATAAAAATTTATTATTTGGTTATTTTATGCCCTATAACCAAGAAATACTCATGGGCAGGTAAGGAACAGTTTTCAAAGTTGCTATGCTTTCAAAAAATGCAGTATGAATTGTTTTCCAAGACAGAAGAAATGCTTCACAGTCTAAGAAATTATTTTGTATTTGTCAATCCGAAACAGTAGCACTTACTAATGTGAAAGATAGACAGTTGTATGCAATAGATAGAATATAATGGAATCCTACGGGAGGAAATGAATATGCTACTTACCAGTATGCATCTGTTCTTGGCATGTAGGGCTGCTAACATTCATATCTATAGCATAGATCACAGCCTAGTGTTGGGTCCGGATGATTGCACGTTGTTGTCCTGGAAGAGTCTTCGAAGTATCACGAGATAGGTGGCTCCTCCCCTGGACTACAGTGCGCATGGGCATCGACTCCATCCCCAGATTGTTTTTAGCCATTGTGGCAAAGATGGAGTGTAATAGTGTAAGCGATGTCCATGCTAATGATTGAATGCAAGAAAAGTCTACAGCCGCTACGGGCGCCGGGGAGGAGGGCGGGCGATATGAATGTTAGCAGCCCTACATGCCAAGAACAGATGCATACTGGTAAGTAGCATATTCAGTTTTGCAGCGTGAATCTTTCTGGATTCACTATGCTGTGCATTATTCCGCGGTCTTGTGGTTGGGTCCGGATTCGTAGTCTTTTCTTTGTTTGTTTTTTTTTTTTTTTCTTAGCCCAGGTGGGCGTCGGCGTCACACCCCATTGGGTGTATTTCCGGTGACGTCGGCATGCTTCCTGCGGAAGCTCCCACTCTTGGGCGCCATCTTCAGATTATTTTTTTCCGCGGTCGGGTCTGGATCGTTCCCGTTTGGGCTCCAGACATTTTTGGAGAAAGAAGAAAGAAAATACAGAAAATACGAGGAAAAGTCATCTGAAGACTCCAGGGGACTTCATCGACGAAAAACCAGCAAGGATAAGGCGTTTTCCATCGAGATCTTCGACGAACACGCGACCAGAGAGGCCCTGGACGCTCGATGATGGACAACCCGCCGTTCAAGATCTGCCGTAACTGCCACCACAAGTACGCGCAGAAGGACCAGCACCCGGTATGCAACCTTTGCCTACCGGTGGACCACGAAAGCGGAGACTGCAACGCCTGTTCCGCCTTCACCCCGAAGACCCTTCGTGTGAGAGAGAGGCAGAGGGTAGCACACGCCGCCCTGCAGGGGAAGGCCCCGACTCCGTCACTCTACGAGCTGGGGATGTCCTCCGAGGAAGAAGACAACGCTGCCGCCGAAGACGACAGCTACACGGTCGTAGAGACCGATTACACGAAGACTTCTGACAAGGTAGGAGACTCTTCGGCCCCCAAGAACCCGAGAGACTCTGAGTCTAGAAAAATCGAGGGCAAGACCCCGAAAGCGCCGACGCCAAAAAAGGCGGCGTCCGCGACTACTCTCAGGCCCAGCGGATCCTCCGAGAAGGAGTCCCCGGCGCCGAGAGCTGCTGATCAGCAGAAAACGTCGAAAATCGTCCCCGAAAAGGATCGATCGACGCCGAGGGAGAAAGACCCAAAACTGACGACGACGACCAGAGACCCAAAATCCGGTTCGACGTCGAAAACTTCGACTCCGAGAGGCACGGCGACGAGCCATCCGCCGAAGAGAGCGGCCGACCCATCCGACGCGGAACACGCGGCCGAGATGGAGAAGAAAAGAAGGCGCCTCGAGGCAGAAATGGAGAACATCATGCAGCGGAAGAAAGATTTCGACGCAAAGAGGAAAGCCTTCACGATCCCTCACAAGACCAAGCCACCGGTGATGGAGGCGGTCGAGGAGGAAGAGGAGATCGCCGAAGCCATCGAGGAACAAGACCAGGACGTCTAGGTGATCGACGACCAGGAGGAGTACGAGAATCCCTACGAGAGTTACAACTATGGGGAGGATGAGGATGGCAGGACAGACACAGAGTCGGCACCCTCGGACCTTCAGGAGGTAGATTACATCGATGTCGACACCGACAGCCCGGAGGAGGTGGTCGACACTTACCCCTCGAGGCCCTCGCCGCCGGACAACATCGGGGCCTACAACTCGGTGATGCAATCTGCCGCAGCAGCTTTCAAGCTCAAGCTCGACGAAGAGAAGCAGAAAGCAGACTTCCTTCTAGAAACATTGCTCCCAACACAAACGAGGAGCCAGTTCCTTCCAATGCTCGAAAGCGTCTTGGCTCAGGGGAAGGAAGCATTCAGGGAGCCCGCAACATGCAAAGCAGTAACTCCCAGAACTGAGAAAAAGTACAAACATGCCGCAAAGGACCCGGCCTACATTCAGGGCACGGTCTCCGCAGACTCCATTATCACGGCCACAGCAAGGAGGAGGGCTAACGTACCCACTACCTCGGGCCCGCCACCGGATAAGGAGAGCAAAAGGATGGATCTGGTGGGCAGAAGGATCGAACGGAATGCCGCGACCCACTGGCGTATGGCTAATTCCAACGCCCTGATAAACAGGCACATGTACCAGATCATGGAGGGGCTGGGGCAGTTGGTGAAGGACCTGCCCCAGGATGCCAGGCAGAAGGCCGAAAAGCTGGTTGAAGAGGGAAAGAACGCAGCTAAGTCTTGCCTTAAGACGGCCCTGGATGGGGCAGACACAGCCAGCAGGCTCATGATGATGGGTGTCACGGAAAGGAGGCACGCCTGGCTCAGGATTTCAGGTTTCAAACCGGAGGTGCAACACAGCATCCTGAACACACCATTCAACGGCAGCACGCTTTTCGGGACAACAGTTGATGAAACGCTCAGCCAACTGAAAAAAGATAACGAAACAGCAAGATCCATGGGAGCATTGCAGTTCAGAGGGAACAAGAGGGGCACCCCGTCACGGAGGCCCGGCGGGAGAGGCGGAAACCAGCCAGGTACATCACACCAGGCTTTCCAGCAAACGCACCAGTCAGACCCGCCAGCTCAGCATGGTCAGCAGAAGCAGTCCTGGCAGTACCAACAAAGAGGCCAGTCCTTTCGAGGGAGAAATGGACGGGGACAAAGTAGAAGAGGGGGGCAGCAGCCCACCTCTAAGTGACTTCAAAAAACTCCGTGTGCCCGCCCACAAAGAAGATCCCAGGGGGCAGCACGTACAGATTGGTCAAGACAAACCAGACACCTACGACCACAGAACACCAGTGGGAGGAAGATTAAGATTCCACCTCCGAGAGTGGAGAGAAATCACATCAGACAAATGGATCCTCAACATTATCCAATTCGGATACTGCATAGAGTTGGAGGGGAGGCCAACAAGCAGAAAACCAAAAAGAAAGCCACTAGCAGGCAAGCAGCTGCAGTGTCTTCAGGAGGAGGCGAAGGAACTCCTGCGGAAACAGGCCATAGAACGGGTACCCTTCAAGGAAAGAAACACAGGAATATACTCAACGTACTTCCTGGTACCAAAGGTAGACGAGACAATGAGGCCCATTCTAGACTTACGGTTCATGAACAAATTCATAAGAACGCAAACATTCAAAATGACCTCCCTGCAAGAGGTGCTCCCACAGTTGCAGACCGGGGACTTCATGGTCACAATAGACCTCAAGGACGCATACCTGCACATCCCAATTAACAGAAAGCACAAGCACATGCTCAGGTTCACCGTCGGAGAAAGCCACTACCAGTTCACCACACTGGCCTTCGGTCTCAAATCAGCTCCAAGAGTTTTCACAAAGTGCCTCGCAGCAGTCGCAGCGCACCTAAGAAGGCAGGGAATACACGTATACCCTTACCGGGACGACTGGCTGGTGAAAGCAAACTCATACCAGAAATGCAAGCTGCACGCACATACAGTGACAAGCACGCTCATAAACCTGGGGTTCTCCATCCATTGGAAGAAATCATCAATGGAACCAGAACAGGTGAAGATCTTCCTGGGAGCACAGATCAACACCTTACAGGGCAAGGTGTTCCCCAGCGAGAAGAGGGCGAGGGCGCTGGTGAAGGAAACTCGCCTCTACCGGAAGGGACAAGCTCGGACAGTGAGGACTGCGAGCAAGATCATGGGCATGATTGCATCATGCATCCACCTGGTACCAAATGTACGACTCCACATGAGACCCATTCAAGAATGGCTACAGGAGCAATGGTCACAAGCTACAGGCGGTTGGGAGGATCTAGTGGTTGTAAATCACGCAGTGCAGAAGGAGATGGCATGGTGGACCATGGAGAACATAACAAGGGGAAAGCCTCTAATGCCCCCAACGCCAACAGTGACCATCACCACAGACGCATCCCTGAAGGGATGGGGCGCTCACATGGAGGAGCTCAAGGTGAGGGGACTGTTGACGCCAACAGATGCGGCAAAACACATCAATTACCTAGAACTGAAGACAATCTTCCTTGCACTGAAAGCCTTTTAAACAAGACTGTACAAACACAAGGTGTTAATACAAACAGACAACACCACTGCGATGTTCTACATCAACAAGCAGGGGGGCACACAGTCAGCCCCGCTTTCAATGCTGGCGCAGGAGATATGGAGATGGGCCATCCCTCTCAAGATAGACCTGCTAGCCATACACCTACCAGGGAAGGACAACATACAAGCCGACTGGCTCAGCAGGCAGACATCGGCATCCCACGAGTGGGAGCTCAATGCTCAGGAGACAAGGTACCTGTTCGACAGGTGGGGGACACCATCGGTGGACCTGTTTGCCACACGCCAGAATGCAAAATGCCAAAACTCCGCATCCAGGCAGCCCGAGGAGGGGACACTGGGGAATGCCCTATGGATAGATTGGTCAAGGACATTTGCTTACGCCTTTCCCCCGATACCACTGATACACAGAGTGCTGAACAAGTGCAGAGCGAGCAACATGACACTGATACTGGTCGCACCACAGTGGGCGAGGCAGACATGGTACTCACAGATCATGGAGATGGCACAGAGTGCACCCCACAGATTCAGCAGGAGGAAAGACCTACTCTCCATGCAGAACGGAGAGGTACTACATCCAGAGCCAGAGAGCATGAGCCTAGTAGCATGGCTCCTGAGGACATAGAGTTCGCACATCTGAGACTACCAGAAAGCACCCTGAGGGTACTTCGGGAGGCACGAAGGCCCAGCACTCGGAAGTGCTACGTTGCGAAATGGAAAAGATTCACAATATGGTGCAGACAGGAAAGACTCCACAATAAAATGAAGAGGGACTCCACAGTGCTAAGGTACCTGACGCACTTGCTGGAGAAGAACCTTAGCTCATCCTCTTTAAGAGTCCACTTGGCAGCGATAGTCGCCTACACAAGGGGAGAAACGTGCAGGAGCTTCTTCACATCACAGGTGGTGAAGAGATTCCTAGAAGGAGCAAAAAGGATCGCACCACCCAAGCGGGTGCCGCCACCTGCATGGAACTTGAACACAGTCCTAACAGAACTCATGAAAGAGCCCTTTGAACCACTTCACAAAGCCTCCCTGAAGATGCTGACTATGAAAACAGCCTTCCTGGTTGCAATAACGTCCTTACGCAGAGTAAGCGAGCTCCAAGCGCTGACGCTACAAGAACCCTACATACAAATACACAATGATAGGGTTGTGATGAGGACTGACCCACACTTCATGCCGAAGGTGGTATCCAAATTTCACATGAACCAGTCTATACAGATACCGAGTTTTTTCCAAAAACCAACAACCAGCGCAGAGCGAGCTCTGCACACCCTGGACGCCAGAAGGGCAGTCATGCACTACATTGAAAGGACAAAGGGACACAGGAAAACAAAACAGTTTTTTGTGTCATTCGCAAACAGCTTCATGGGGAAAGCTGTAACCAAAAAGACCATTGCACGATGGATCGCACAGACAATTCAGCTCTGCCACAAGCGTGCAGGACAAGAACTGGCAGAGGGGGCACGTGCCCACTCCACCAGGAAGAAGGGCGCTACAATAGCCTTCCTGGCTAACACACCCATAGAGGATATATGCCTGGCGGCAACATGGGCTTCAGTGCACACGTTCACGAAGCACTACTGTGTGGATATTCAAATGAACAAGGAAGCTCAAGTTGGACAGAAGGTGCTACAGCACATATTCAACACCCAACGCTCATCTTCCACCCAGCCGCCACAGAGATGAGAAACCGCTACAAAATCTATGCACAGCATAGTGAATCCAGAAAGATTCACGCTGCAAAACGAATAGTTTTCTTACCTGTCGGTGTAGTTTTGCAGCTTGAAGATCTTTCTGGATTCACTAGCGAACCCACCCACCTCCGCCAGAAAGATGAGGCTGGAGAGAGAAGAGGTGGTTAACTAAAGAAAGGACTTTTAAAGTACAAAGCGGTAAAATACCAACTAAATAGAACATTGCCATTACTTCGGAAACGAAAGAAACACGGAAAAAAAGAACCCGAAGATGGCGCCCAAGAGTGTGCCGACGTCACCGGAAATACACCCAAGGGGGTGTGACGCCGACGCCCACCTGGGCTAAGAAAAAAAAAAAAGAAAAAAAGACTACGAATCCGGACCCAACCACAAGACCGCGGAATAATGCACAGCATAGTGAATCCAGAAAGATCTTCAAGCTGCAAAACTACACCGACAGGTAAGAAAACTATTCGTTCGAGGCATGTGGGCTGCTAAATTCATTTCTATAGCATAGAATACATAGCAGTCCCTCCATTAACGGCGGCCGCCCGTGCCAGCTGCAGAAGTCTGAAAAAGTGTTTTAAGAACAGCCTGTCCTACAGCTGCCTGCTGTTTGGAATGCACATCTACAGAGTAATGTTTGGTAAACGTATGTGGTGTAGACCATGTGGCTGCTCTACAAATGTCTTCCAAAGGAATGTTACCCAGGAATGCCATGGAGGCCCCCAACTTGCGTGTGGAGTGTGCCCTGGGTGGGATCGTTAAAGTGCGCTTAGCTTTCTGATAGCAAATCTGAATACACTTAACGATCCACCTGGCTATTCCTGCTTTGCAAATGGAGTTGCCTTTGTGCTGGGCTGAGAAGGCAACAAAGAGTTGCTGTGTCTTTCTAAAATGTTGTGTTCTGTCAATATAGTACATTAATGCCCTTTTGACGTCCAGCGTATGAAGCATTCTTTCTGCTACTGTTTCTGGGTTTGGAAAGAATGCGGGCAGTTCAATTGTTTGATTGACATGAAACTGCGACACCACCTTAGGAAGAAACTTGGGGTTAGTGCGGAGCACCACCCTGTTTGAATGAATTTGTATAAATGGCTCTTGTATTGTGAGCGCCTGTAGTTCACTAACACGTCTTAGAGACGTGATGGCAATGAGAAAAGCCACTTTCCATGTTAAGAACTGAATCTCACATGAATGTAGAGGCTCAAAAGGTGGTCCCATCAACCTGGTGAGGACCACATTGAGATTCCACACAGGAGCTGGTGGGGTCCTGGGAGGAATGACCCTTTTCAGCCCTTCCAGGAAGGCTTTTATGGCAGGCACCCTGAAAACCGAGAGATGCTGCCTGTTTTGAAGATAAGCCGCTATGGCGGATAAGTGTATCCGAATGGAAGCATATGCTAGATTGCATTTGTAAAGATGTAACAAATGGCAGATGATGTTAGGAATGGATGCATCTAGCGGGTTGATATTGTGTTCTGTACAGTAAATGACAAACCGCTTCCATTTTGCCGCATAGCAAGCTCTGGTAGTGGGCTTTCTTGCCTCCCGGATGATGTCCATGCATTCAGGAGGCAAATTAAGGTAGCCAAACTCTAAGACCTCAGGAGCCAGATCGCCAGATTGAGCTGTTGCGGATCTGGATGCTGAATGTCGCCATGGTTCTGCGTCAAGAGCCTGGGTGTGAGTCGCAGTCTTTGATGCGGTACCACGGAGAGTTCCAGAAACGTGGTGTACCATGGTTGGCGTGCCCACGTTGGAGCAACCAGGATGAGCGTCATCGAGTGTTGCTTTAGCTTTCTTGCCACCAGCGGAATGAGAGGTGCTGGGTGAAAAGCGTACGCAAATTTGCCTGACCAGTTCATCCATATCGCATTGCCCTGCGACTGTGGGTGAGGGAACCTGGCGGCAAAGCTTTGGCATTTTGCGTTTTCCCTTGTGGCAAACAGGTCTATCTCTGGATGACCCCACTGCTGAAAGTACGGGCGGAGTACTGATGGATGTAGCTCCCACTCATGCATTTGGTGGCTGTACCTGCTGAGCAGATCCGCCATCTGATTGTCCTTGCCCGGGAGGTGTTCAGCCATGAGGAAGATGTTCCTCTGAATGGCCCACTTCCACATGCTCTGAGCCAGATGTGACAACTGTGGAGAGTGTGTACCTCCCTGCTTTTGGATGTAGTACATGGCCGTCATGTTGTCCGTCCGGATCAACACGACCTTGATGCACAGATGTACTTTGAAGGACTTGAGTGCCATGAAGATTGCCATCATTTCTAGGTAGTTGATGTGCATCTTCTTTTGCTGCGTCGTCCATAGCCCCTGCACCGTGTAGTGGAGCACATGAGCTCCCCATCCCTGGAGAGATGCGTCCGTAGTCAGGATAATCTGTGGCACAGGCTCTTGGAACGGTCGGCCCTTGCAAAGGTTGTGTGGATTCCACCAATGCAGAGAGTTGTATGCCCGACCGGTGACCAACACTAGGTCTTTCAACTGTCCTTGAGCCTGAGTCCACTGGTGCGCCAAGCACTCCTGGAGCGGACGCATATGCAACTGTGCGTGCGGGACTATGAAGATGCAGGAGGCCATCATGCCTATCAACTGCATGAACACTCTCGCTGGGAGTGAGTGTTGCGGTCTGAACCTCTGGATCAGCGACTGGATGTTGTTGATCCTTGCAGGGTTCGGCTGAGCTGTGGCAGCCAGAGTATTTATAGTTGCGCCCAAATACTGCCGCACATGGGCTGGCTGAAGGTGCGACTTTGGATAGTTCAGTGAAAACCCCAGACTGTGAAGGAGCTGAATGGTGTGGGACATATCTGCGGCGCACTGTTGTGCCGACTTGGCCTGCACGAGACAGTCATCTAGGTAAGGGTAGACATGTATATTCTGTCTTCTGAGGTGCGCCGCTACTGTCGCCAGACATTTCGTGAACACTCTGGGGGCAGTGGTCACTCCGAAGGGTAGGACCTTGAACTGGTAATGCCGGTTTTGGATGGTGAACCTGAGGTATTTCCTGTGTGATGTATGGAGTGGTATGTGAAAGTAAGCATCCTTGAGGTCCAAGGTTGCGAGGAAGTCCCCCTGGTTTAGCAATGGAAGGACCTGCTGCAGTGTTAACATGTGGAAGTGTTCTGAAAGAATGTACTGGTTCAGAGGCCTGAGGTCCAGAATGGGTCTGAGTGAGCCGTCCTTCTTTGGGATTAAGAAGTACAGGGAATACACCCCTGTGCCTTCCTCCCCCACTGGCACGAGCTCTATTGCGCCTTTTTGCAGCATCATGCTGCAATAAGTGCAAGTGCTCTGCTGACATAGGACGTTGTCTTGGGGGTATGTTGGGTGGAGTGGACGTTAGCTCCAAACAATAGCCGTACTGGATAAGTTTCCTTACCCACCTGTCTGTGGTGATGGACTTCCAGATGGGCAGGAACTGCTGGAGTCTCCCCCCGACAGGTGTTGGATGGTCGGGGGGCAGTGAAAGGGAGTCACTGTTTGTTGGTGGCAGAGGAACGGGAGTTGTTGTTGCCTCTGCCTCTGCCCTTGGCGCTGTTTCCACGGTAACCTCCTCTACCCTGTTTGGGGTATGAGGATTGAGCCCCACCTTTATTGAATGGCGTCTGCTGTACCAAGTGTCCTCTGGTAACACCTCGATTGCCTGAGCGACGAAAAGTGTTCCCTCTGAATTGCTGAGACTGGAGAGCGCCCATGGATTTGGCCGTCTCAGTATCTTTTTTGATCTTTTCGAGGGTGGTGTCAACCTCTGGGCCAAATAACCTGTCTGGATTAACGGGCTGGTTCAGGATAGTAGTCTGGATCTCTGGCTTGAACCCTGAGATGCGGAGCCATGCTTGACGCCTCAACATCACGCTAGTGTTAATAGCTCTCGCTGCCGTGTCCGCAACGTCGAGCGCACATTTTATCGCAGCGTTGGAGATGAGCTTGCCCTCTTGTATAAGCATCTCCGTTCCCTCCTTAAACTGGTCTGGAAGGTGTTGCAACAGTTGTTCCAGGGTGTCATAATGTGCCCTATCGTATCTGGCCAACAGAGCTTGTGTGTTGGAGATGCGCCATATGTTGGCTGCCTGAGCTGCCACCCTCTTCCCAGATGCCTCCAGCACTTTTGACTCTTTGTCCGGGAGAGGAGCTTCACCCGTTGTCTGAGAATTCGCCCTCTTGCGGGCATTAGAGACCACTAAAGAGTCTAAAGGCAACTGGCCCCGTATGTAAGTTGGGTCTCCAGGTGCGGCTCTGTATTTTTTCTCTATCCTGGGGTTGAGAACCCGTGCTCTAGTGGGTTCCTTGAAAATGTCCGTGGCATGCTTCAGGACCCCTTTTAGCATCGGAAGAGTTTTCACAGTTTTTTCTGCAGCAGAGAAAGTGTCAAACAGAAAGTCAACTTCCACAGGGTCAGCATGCATTTCCACCTTATGGTTTATAGCTGCCCTTTCAATCAAGGCATTAAATGCCGCAGAGTCTTCAGTGGGAGACGTTTTTGCGCTATAAACCTGATTGTCCTGGACAACCTGCTGGTCTTCTTGATCACCAGTGTCCATCCATGAGTCCTGTTGCTCATCAGGGTCTGTGTTTGCAGGAAAACTATACTCCTCATCTTGCTCACCCCCTTCCCCATCAGAGCAAGTGGGTGAAGGTGTTGCACTCCTTCTAGGGTGTGGAAGAAGGTGCTCAACCAGTACTGGTGACTCTGGTGCTGGTCTCTTTCGCTTTAAAGGGATTACAAACGATTCCAGGGGCTGGGATGTGATTTTCCTTTTGTAGAGCGTGAGTTTTCCAGTGTCGGCGTCGATGATATGCGCCGACTGCTCCTCTAGCACAGGTTGTCGATGACTTAAACCTCCACTCGGGTGAGTTTGCATCGACACTGCAGAGTCCTTGGTCACCACCCGTGGTGAAAAGGCCTTCGGCGCCACCTTAGGCGGCAGAGTGTAGAGGATCGGCCTCGAAGTCGTCTTCGGTGGGGCCAACGGCTTCGTTGCTGAAGGTGTCTTTGGCTCCGACGCCGACTCCTTGTCCCGTATCCGCTTGAGGGAGTCCGAGACCTGCTTCGTAAAGGAAGCGGATGGTTTCGTCGACCCGACCGACGACCTCGATCCACCTCCAGGGGAAGATACGAGCGTCGATGACTTCTGTTTCGCTGCTTGGGGCGCAGGCGTGTCGCCGACTGCTTCCACGGTTGTAGGCGTCGACGCCGACAGCTTCGGGTCGATAGCCTTTGCCTTTTGCGTCGGGACTCCAGACTTCGGCTCGGTGCCCTTTGCCGACTTTGTCTCGACGGCCCTCTTGGCTTTTGGATCGGTAGCCTTGCCCGCTGTAGGCTCGATAGTCTTCTTTGACTTCGATTCGACCACCTTGCTGGATACCGGCTCGACTACCTTCTTCGAGCTGGGGTCCGTGACCAATTTCGGCACCTTTGCCTGGTCGACAGCCTTTTTAGACTTGGAGGCCCCCGAAGACGACGGCGTCGATGGCGGAGCAGACGTCTTCGGTTTCGATGGCGCGTCGTCCATCTTTGTTTTGGTCGACACCGATGTTGTTAGTTTCGGTTTCGATTTCGTTAATGGCAGCTCCGATGAGGTGTCCGTAGCCGGGCCGGAAGGCGGGGCCGTGGATCGAGGTGTAAGGTCGTGGGTAAGGCCGCGTGGCGATCCCGTGACCTGAGCCATTGTAAGAGTACGAACGGGGCATAGCTCTTCCTCCGAGCTATCTTCCACGGCCCCATATGCTTCTTCCTCGTCCCCTACCTCATCGACGTTTTCTGCTAGGTCTTGGCCTTCGACGTCTGCTCCGTAGTCGGGCTCGACCTCCGCCGATGTGGGTGAAATTTGCAGGCGATGCTCCAGCTCGTCTGCATTAGGGTTTTCGAAGATGTCGTCCGGCGCCGGGGCCGATCGCTGGGCCTCAAGGCGCGCCACGCGCCGAAGCTTGATCGTCTTCTTCGATCTAAATCTCGAACAGGCCATGCAGCTGGCCTCGTCGTGGTCCGGCGACAGGCACTTGTTGCACACAGGGTGCATGTCGATGTGTGGGTACTTTGAACCACACACGGGACAGTTCTTGAACGGACTCCGTTCCATGCCGTCGAAAGTCTTGCTGCGTCGACAGGGCCTCGATGACCGAAGAGTCACCCGACTCCTCAGATATCCGACTCGACGAGTTGGAGTAAACACGAGACCGAACGCTAACAATACCGACGGAGTAAAAGAAGGCCTTCTGGCCTTGAAAAAGTTTTTTATATCGATTCCGAACAGGAGATGTCGAAATCACATCCGAACCCAATGGCGGAAAAACACAATCTGGGAATGGAGTCGATGCCCATGCGCACTGTAGTCCAGGGGAGGAGCCACCTATCTCGTGATACTTCGAAGACTTTTCCAGGACAACAACGTGCAATCATCCGGACCCAACACTAGGCGGCGATCTATGCTATAGATATAAATTTAGCAGCCCACATGCCTCGAACACAGTGTTATGCATTAGCAATTAAGTACTATACTCACAATCTCAGTTTTCAGGGGTGTCGACCTACACGGGTCAAGTTTCAGTTTAAGATAGGTACTGCACCACAAGCAGCACTGGGGCGGCTGGGTGTGGAGGTCACTGGGTCCAGTGTAAATCAGTGGCGACTGAGGACACATTGAGGGGCACAGTTTCAGGTAAGGACCCGCGGTTTCAGGGCACAGGTCCGGGGGTTAAGATCACCACATGGGGCTCCGAAGCTACACCATCAGTGGCGGGCGGGTGCAAAATCAGCTTTGTGTGCCCAATGCTTTTCAATGGGGAATATCAGTCGCACAAAGAGGCTGCAGACTTGGACCAGGAGGCTGGCTGTAGTTGGCCACCGGCTGGTCAGGTAAGATGGAGGGCTGGGGAGGTCGAGGCACAGTCTGTTGGGCTCCCCAAAGCCATAGGACTGAGGATGCTGGGGTACATTTTGTTGTCGGGTCTTCTTGGTTATTGCCGGTTGAGGTCAGGCGTCTTTGTGTAGAGGCTGCAGGCAATTTTGTGGGGTCCTGGAGAAGTCAACCACCGATGGGCTTCACAGGACAGGTGTGCCACTCGGGCCGTGGGTGCTGGGTGCAGAGTATGCAGGGGTAGCAGCCTGGTTCCGGAATCCTTGGTGTAGTTTCTTTTGTACAGGTCCGGTGTCCTCCGGAGATGTGGACTTGGCTTAAGAGTGGCAGTCCTCCTGGGGTTTCTTGGAAGTTGCTGGTCGCTGGCTACTGGACAGGCATCGTCTTCTTCTCAGGGTCTTTGAGCAGGAGACAGACCGAGCACTGCAGCCAAATCAGTAGCAGTCTTCCAGGATCAGCTGTACAGAGTCTTCTTCCTCTTCTTCTTGTTTAGTAGGAATCTGAGAACCAATGTTCAGGGGTGCCTCCAAGTACCGAATTTAGTGGTGTTGCAGGTACTGGCAGATGGTAGTCAATGGGCTGCTTGCCTTTAGGGTGACTACACTCTTAGAATATCTGCTCCCTTTGGGGAGGGGGCATCTCCCTAACTTGAATGGGTTGAATCCTTCATTCAAGATGGAGGATCTCTTAAAGTGGGGGTCATCCCGGTCCAGGGCACCTTAAGGGTGGTCCTAGCAGGGAGGGGACACACTTCCCCTGACTACGAATTTTCCTGATGACCTTGCCTCCAAAAGTGTGGTATGGCATCTCTACTGGATGGAGAGGCCCTGGTTAGCATATCAAAGGGCAGGAAACCTTTGAGGCTCACTGAACTGAATGCTGTTCCTGCTCGGGGGTAGGTGTGAATCACTTCCACTCCAAGCAGCCTTTGTTCCTGACCCACAAGGGCTCCCACCTCACGGGGGTGAGAAAAATGTCTGTGCGTGGCAGGTTGGTGCAGACCAGTCAGTTGGACACGAGGGAGTTGGTCGTTTTTCAAAGGGCCATCTCTAAGATGCTCTCTGAGTGCATTTTGTAATAAATCGAACACTTGCATCAGTGTGGGTTTAATATGCTGAGGAGTTTGATAACAAATTTCTTAAAATTCAGTAACGCCATCATGTAGCTGTGGAGTTCGTAATGACAAACTCCCAGTCCATGAACTCAATATGGCTCCACTGCACTTACAATGTCTGTGAATGGAACAGACACTGTAGGGGCACATTTCTCATGCAGCTGTGCCCTAACCCGTGGTATAGTGCACTCTGCCTTAGGGCTGTGAGGCCTTCTAGAGGGGTGACCTACCTATGCCACATGCTTGGTGGGCATGGTACGCAGGGTTGTGTGCCATGTTGACTCTGAAGTTTTGTCTGCACCAAATACAATATCGGAGGGTGGCACAATACATGCTGCAGCCCTTAGTGACCCTCTCTGGTCACAAGGCCCTTGGACCACTGGTACCTTTTACAAGGGACTTGCATGTGAGCCAATTGTGATGGTAAATGTACTGTTCTGGGAAAGAACACAGGCACTGGGAATCTGATTGGCAGGGACCCAGTCCGCTTTCAGTCAAAGTCCATCAGATATCTGTCAGAAAAGTGTGGGGAGGGGTTACTGCAACAGAAACCCACTTTCTTATAATTCTCATTACCGTAATTTTCATTGAATGATTTGCTTCCCTCCACTGCTCACGTTCAGAGAACTGCATTTTAAGTTTCACTTACAGTGTGCATGCGCGTTCAGCAAAAGCTATTGTTAATATATTTTAAAAAACTAAAAGAAACTGGTTTAGCCCATAACTTACAAATGCTTACCATTGGTTGGCTTCCATGTCACTCTTATTTCCCTGCTTCTTACTGGTCACGCCTGCTGGTTCCGGCCGGCTGCCTGCCTCCTCTTGCATTCTTCCTGGGGCTTCTGTCCCTTCTGAAGAGCATGGACGTAGCACAGCTTCCTGTTTGCGGTCAGTGTCCTTCCACTGGTTGTGCGCTGTTCCAGGTGCCTTTTTGTTTTTAACTTGTTGCCATGCTCTGAGTGCATGGCATTATACGGTCACCTCGCCCCGGCCCCCTCCTCCTGCTGTCTGTTGTTGTTGTTTCTCCCTGCCTTTTCCCAGCACGTTCTTGTTGCTCCTATGCCCTCCTCCCACTGTTTGTTTCATCACTCAAATATCAGCTTTCAAACATTGGTTTGAGATCTGAAAATACAGAAGCTGCCTAAAATACACAGTCAGAATTTGGTCTACATAAAACAATTCATCCAAATAAAGGCTTCTAATTTAGTTGGCTTGGCGGCACACTGGAGAGCTACCAGTAGCTCACAAGTTACTCGTCTGAGAAGCCTTGGCAACACCAGTAGATTTTTCATAGGCGAAACCTGGTGGCTCCAGAGCTTGTTCCAGCATTCCAGAAGAGTTTACATGCTTTCTAGCTGTCGTGCTTGTGTCCTGCTCTCTCACCCCCCCCCCCCTAGTAAAACTCATCATGTCGCTCCCTCTCCACATGTGCACTCCCTGTTTTTTTTACTTCAATTTCGTTTTTTTTGGGTGGGGGGTGCAAAATGTCACAGCAATTGCTGTTTGCTGCTAGGTTACTCTGCATTCAAAGAAGCAATTTAGTGCAAGTAAAGTTCCTTTTTTTTATATATCCATGGCATTCACCGTCTTGGATTGGCAATTGGTAAATGTGAAATAAAAGGTGCCTGCCTACAGAATAACGTGGAGGCCTCATTGCACTTATTTGCCTGCTTGTTTATCCGTTTTTCAAAATTTGTTCGGGGTATTTCTGTTCTTCCTCTAACCTGGTAGAGCGCTTGACATTCTGGAAAGCGCCTTTTTTCAAGGTTCTGGGCATTCATGGTGGGGAAACGTCTAGGTAGTCTGATAATCTGTGTCCTTGGTGTCTGCATGCTCTGTGTAACGTGTTCTGATAGTGGTTCAGCTTAGTTTCATATGTAATATTATTTGTATATGAGTGAATGAGCTGTTGGACATGTTTACTTTACAAAAACCTCATAAAAAGATGTATTTATTAAAATGTGTTCAGGATCACACACCTATTGGGGGATATTCTTGTGTGAGTTATTAAAGGAAATACTTTTGATGTGGAACAAACATGCAATTTTTCCTTACCACTACCATGTCTTGCTTGTGGTAAAGGCTCATAAAAAATGCTTGATATATAAACTTAATTTGCATTGATTTAGAAATAGTTGATAAGCTTAGTCGTGACTTCTGGACTGACCCCGATTATCTAAATATATAGCTATATATTTTTTTTTAAACAGGGTTCATTGTTCCAGACCTCCTGTAGTCCTGGCACTAATGTCTCATTGTCTTGGAAGCGTGTCAAAGGTTGTGAACCTAGTGGAGCAGAGCAAAGAACCATCATATTAATATCAACAGGTTGGTTTCATCTTTATTTTCAAATAACTAAGTCACTGTTTTAAGCATTTGTGTACGTCATATTCTTTGAAGATGTACTAGCGCCATTTTTGTCTGATGGGGTTCTGTAATTAACACAGATGCCTAAGTGGCTCTAAATCATATTTGACACATTTACGTTGTCCAGAATTTTAAAAAAAGCAACAGTACTCTACATACTCTGTCGTTTTACTTTTCAAGTTCGAAGTATAGCCTCGGAGACCTTAAGCTAAAAAATAAACAAAAAATAGCACTAAAGTGACCGCACTGGTGAATCATCCCCGTGGCACTGGCTACTTACAGAGTATGGATTTGATCATGTCACTCATGAGCATGTTCTGGAATGGTATTTTATACTCCTAATTTCTCTTCAGTACTAACATAAATGATGCAGTAGGGTCCAGCGTGGGTACTAAAGACATTCCTGGCAGCAAAATAATTAAATTCTTAACCATCTAGAGGTGTCATTTCAGCAGTTGCCCCTGACTTCGTAATTTCAGATAGTTCTAGGTCCTTCTGTTTCATGCCTTAGTCATTCCTTTGGCTTGCCTACACCAGCAGCTTCCTCCACTTCATTTTGCCACGTACTGGGACATGTGCATATTTTTAATTTACATCTCGTCTAGTAGGCGGGTTACCTTAACAATACTTAAACTGGATTGATTATACAGCTTCTGTAGACAGTCTAGCTACTCAACTAAATGCAGACCTCCGCTGCAAGTGACTATCATCTTTGGTGAACATGTGCGTATAAGCATGAGTTTGGTTTCTTTGTTTTCTGGAATCACGTTTTGCATTATTCCACCATCTAGTCGCTGGGTGCAGAACTGTCTTTTGTAGTCTCCTTTCTCGCTCTTTATATTTTGTGTGTAGGCGTGGTCAACCCTTGGTACTATATTCCTCCTTCTGTGACATAAGATGAATGTGCAGGCAGGAAATCCTTTGTCTCTATCTTCCATTTCTTTTTTTACGTTGTCGTATCTGGAAGCAAAGGGGAGTGCTCCAGAGTAAGGAAAGAGGAAGCTGCATTGCAGAAGTTTGTTCTGTTCAAAGAAAACCGAGAGTACCAAAAAATAATGGGGATCACAACGAACATTTGTAGAATCAGGAGAAAAGATCAAAAACAGCGAAGCAGTAAAAATCCGGATGCACATCAAGACGAGGTGGGTCAGAAAAAGGGGTATGGAGCACACCCCTTTTAGATTTCGCCAAAATTGTTGTCGCATACGCAACCTCAGTCTCCCAATGGACCATGATTCATAAGACTGCATAGAATTCTTGACTAAAATGATCAGGATTAAACAGGAGCAGAGGTGGGCAAATTACGCCGTGGCCTCCTTCCAAGGAAAGTAGGATTATTTAAGAGAACTTGGTCTGTCGAATGAGGAATAATACACACTTGAGGACTCTGAAGAGGCCCGGGGAGAAGAACCGGAACCTTAAGTAATAGAGAGCCATTCAGAAGAAGGTACAAACAGATGCCGAGGGACAGCGACACAAAGTGCAAGATAAACCAACAAGGGCATTCGTGGCCAAGGATCTCTGACTCCAAGCACAAAAAACCAGCATCAGTGTCAAAAACTTTGATTCCGAAAGTCAAGACAAAACAAAAAGAGCCATGTAGGTCCAAAACCAAAGACACCACTGAAGGTAATTCTTAAGAACCAGCTTAGACCTCGAAAGAAGTTCAAAAGCATGGTAGTGATAAGACCATATCATGTCCAATGGCTTGCCGCCAAATTTGAAGATCAGCTTAACACACCCCTGCTGAAAATCTGTGCCACACTGGTCCGAGGATAGATTGACAGGCAGCAAGAAAGAGGTCAAACTCTAGGCCTTCAAAGAGCCAGCATCAGCTAAGGGCAACACCCTAGGGTGGAAAAGAAGGAAAATGTTACTTACCCTTTAGGGATCTCCCCTAAGCTGTGGCTAGCCAGAGAATCTTGCTGAAGATAGACAAAAGTGTACGTAAGACAGTTTGGCAAAAGTTAGCTAGTTGGCGACAAAGTAGTGTATAGTGAACGCGTGTGGAGAGGACCAGGGAGCTGCTTTAGATATGTCAGCTATTGGAATGTTACTCAGGAAAGCCATTGTAACTTCTTACTTTTGGAAAGAGTGGGGCCTGGGTGGGGCAGGTAATTAATTGTTCTTTGCATTTGCATTGCATGTCTGGATGCACTTACCCAACTATCTGCCTATGCCCGCTTTAGATACAGCATGGTTGTTGTGTGGTTTAGAGCAAGAGATAAAGATTTGTGTCTGAAAAAAGGCTTTGTTGACATCTAGTCTGTGAAAAGATGTCTCTGGTACGAAGTCGGTGTGGGAAGTTGAATGGTCTGATTGAGGTGGAAGGGGGATACCACTGCAGGTAGAAACTTTGGATTAGTCCCAAATATGACTCGATCATTGTTTACTTGGAAGTAGGATTCCTGAAGGTTAAGAGCTTGCAGCTAAGTTACTATCCTGAGCGATATTAAGGCAAGTATGAAGCCTAACTTCCAAGAGAGGTACTGGAGAGGTCACCTACAAGCCTTCTTAAGTGTAGTCATACATTGGGGGGGGGGGCAAATTATTGAAGTAGCCAAAACTCTTAAGACCTCAGGAGACAAAAAGTAAGATAGAGCTGCCTGGGGTTCAGGAGCCTGGTTGTGGATCCAGGCCTGGACCCGGACCGATGCTGGTCGATCTCCCCTGACCTTCCCCAGCATTGATCCCAGCGACGACGCCCCGCTCTACACCGTCCCAAGATGGAGTTGGGCCTACGTCTGATCCGACGCCGGAGGGTACTTTTCTTCCCCTGTTCATCCCTGGTGTTTCCTATCACCCAAAAGGTGGTGTTGAGGCCTGGGAGTGGTCGTTGGACCCTTTAGCAGACCAGCTAGAAGAGCTGCACTGGAGAGAGGACTTGGGTGATGCCAGTGGTCTGCACACTCCTCCAGACCTAGGCATGCTTTCTCCCCCTTCCATGGCTACGTAGGAGGGAGTGTCCTATGCTGTGGTGGTGTGCAGGGCGGCCGAGATCTTGAACGTTGAGCTACCTTCAGTTGCAGTCCGAACTAACCTCCTGACAGAGGTGCTTCAACCTGCGACACCCACGTATGAACCTCTATTGCCCCTCCATGAAACCCTCACTGGCATTCCTCTGGGCACCTGGTCCAAGCCCAGCACAAGGGCTCCTGTGGAAAGGACGATCGCCCTCCGCCATTGCCCGGCCCCGGGCGACCTAGTTTTTCCTCACCCAACACCCTTCCCCCGAGAGCTTGGTGGTCCAAGCCTCTTCCTCTAAGGGCGCGTTCCCTTCTGTTCCCCCAGATAGGGAATCCAAGAAGCTGGATCACCTTGGAAGCTCATGTTTTCACCCTCTAGTTTAGCGCTGCGGTCTGTGAATACCACATGCCTCTTGGGCTGATACTCCCATACAATATGGGACTTGGCTGCGCAAGTGCTGCCTCAGTGCCCGTAGGAGGCTGGGCTTTTCTCTCCCAGGCAGTGATGGATGACGGGGCACTGCCAAATTAACAGTAAGATTTGGATTGGCCACCACCAACTCACTAGGCAGAAAGATTGCCACGTCGGTAGCCCTTCGGTGCTACACCTGGTTGATGATATCTGGCTTTTTAGGGGATGTCCAGCCTACCTTGATGGACCTGCCTTTTGATGGCTGTCGCCTCTTTGGTGACAAAGCAGACTCTGCTCTGGAGTGCTTTAAAGATTCTCGGGCTATGGCCAGATCTTTGGGCCTCACTGCGCCTTCCCGTCTACTCCGGTCTGCTTTTTGTCCCTTTCATGGCTACGGCCGGCCCAGCCACCAGTTAACGATAGCTGCCAAACCTCTGCAAGGCCGCGGATGTGGGCGGCAGGATTCGCCATCACCTCCCTCACTGGCAATCCATCACGTTGGACAGGTGGTTTTGTAAAAAGTCCAAAGAGTATACTCCCTTCCTTTTGAGGCTACCCCTCCCTCCATGCCACCGTCTTTCGATCGCATGTCGGAGGATCATTTGGCACTTCTCCGCCAGGAAGTTTCCACTTTCTTGGACAAGGGGGGCCATGAAGAGGTTCTCTGTGCCAGAGGTACGTTGTGGTTGCTATGTCCTCTACTTTCTGGTGTCCAAGAAGGACAAAGGCCTGCATCCTATCCTAAAGACCTCACGGCTGGATGGTGGCGCTGGACTTGCAAGATGCCCATTTCCACATCCCTGTCCACCTGCTGTCCCACAGACTCTACCTACGGTTAATGGTAGGCCACAAGCATTTTCAGTTCGCCTTGCTCCCATTTGGCCTTACCCTCGGTTGTTAGCGAAGGTAATGGTCGCAGCTCATCTGGGCCGATCAGGGGTTTCAGTCTTCCCCTATCTCGACGACTGGCTGTTGAAGGCGGGCTAACCCCGGACTGCCATATCCAGACTACGGCTGGCCTCCTGCATTCGCTGAGTCGCTGAGGTTCACTATCAATGTGCCAAAGTTACACCTGACTCCCTCTCAGATGTTCCCTTTCATCTGAGCTGTTCTAGACACAGTGCAGGTTCAGGCATATCTTCCCGAGCAGTGAGTCCGGGATATTCGGGCTGTGATACTGATGGTTCAGTCTCTATCCCGGAGTTTGGTGAGAATGACCCCAAGGCTGCTGGGCCTCATGCATCCTGCTGGTGGATCATGCCAGATGGCATATGTGGGATATGCAGTGGGGCCTGAAAGTTCCGGTGGGCGCAGGATCGGGGGAATCTTTCCGACAACTTCCAGATCTTGGAGGGAACTGCACAACAACTGCAGTGGTGGTTAAGGAACACAGCTTGAGTCAGCGGCAGATCCCTCTTCCTTCTCCAACCAGACTACACAATAGTGACGGACATGTCAATCCTGGGATGGGGTGGCCATCTGGGGTAGGCGGAGATCAGAGTAGTCTGGTCTCCGGCGGTGTCCGAGCTCCATATCAACCTGTTTTTTTTTTATTTTATTTTGAAAGTTTTATACAGCGCGAACAAGATCTTTGCAGATATCAGAGCGCTTTACAAGTAAAAATACAAAGTAAAAATACAAAGTAATAAAGCGTATATACAAAGTAATATATGAGGTAGTTAGGTACAAGGTGCTAGTTACATAGGTATTTCAAAGGACATGAGGTAGGTCACAGGTGTGGTAGTGTCGGTACACTGTGTATAGACAAACAATTGCGTCAATAGTATAAAGTGCAATAACAAGGAGCATATACTTGCTTAAGCGTGTTTAGAATATTTAGAGTTTAAAGGTGGGCAAAGTTGAGGTGGGTGTGTGCAGGATGTATAGTCCCACAGGTGCGACAGTAGAAGGGAAGTAGGATCGTTGAGGTGGAGAGGGTAAAGTGTGCATAGTCAACCAGGTGCGTCAACAATATAACAATATACATAATCAACCAGGTGCATCAAACATTATAACAAAATACAAAGAGTGAGCGTATACAATTAAGTAATTCGATAATACGGGTGGTACAATAGGCCAAGGTCGGGCAGGACTTACAGAGCAGATTCATGAGTGATACGGAATAATAGGTCATGTGTATTTTGCCATGGGGATCGCTTTAACTTCTTTCTTAAAGATTGTGTTGGAGGAGATGAGCCTTGTTTCAGGAGGGAGTGAGTTCCAGATCCTGGGTGCCATTCCTGAAAAGGAGCGTTTATACGTTTTTTCCTTCCGAAATCTTCGAGGTTTCAGCAAAAGATTGTTTGTGCTTCTAGTAGTTCGGGAGCCACCCGAAATTGTCAGCTTTTGAGTGAGGTAGGCGGGTGAATTCAGGTGCACAGCCTTGTGTGTCATGCATGCGATTTTCAGTTGAATTCTGGCTTCAAAAGGTAGCCAGTTCAGTGATTTAAAGTCCGGGGAGATATGCAAGTGTTTTTTTGAGCCTGTGACGAGTCTCGCTGCGGCGTTAAGGGACGCTCTTAGGGGTGCCGTTGTAGTTAGGGGGAGCCCGCAGAGGGCGGTGCTACCGTATTCTATGTGCGGGATGACTATAGATTGTACTGCAGTTTGGAAGTCTTTGGCAGGAAGGAAGGGTTTAAGTTTTCTCAGGGTATTGATTTGGAAGTTCGCTCCTTTGGTTGCCTTGCTGATGTGCTGCTGCATGTTGAGATTGGTGTCGAGTGTTATGCCTAAAGATTTTGCTGAGTCTACTACGATGGGCTGTACATTTAGAGCCGTTAATTGCTTAAGCCATGTTTGAGCCGTGGATATTTTAGCGGGAGGTGAAATCAGTAGGAACTCGGTCTTCAGAGCATTGAGTTTGAGGTAATTCTCAGCAAGCCAGGATTGGGTGTTTCTGATCGTGGTGTTCAGCAGCATGATGTCCTTGGGAGATTGTATTTTGAGATAAAGTTGGGTGTCGTCGGCATACATGTGAAGGTGCACCTTAGATGCCTGTAGCAACGTAGTGAGAGGTTCCATAACTAGGTTGAACAGTGTTGGGGAGAGGGAGGATCCTTGAGGGACGCCTAGCGATACAGGTACCGGAGAGGACAGCAGGTTGTTGCTTTTGATTCTTTGTGTCCGGTTGTGTAGAAATGAGGTGAACCACTTTAGAACAGTCCCAGATATGCCCATTCTTGTGTTTAACAGTTCGAGTAAGTTCTCATGTTTAACTGTATCGAATGCTGAGGAGAGATCCAGAAGGATGAGGAGGCAGGTATCGTTTTGGTCTAGGATTTGGAGGGCATCGTCCACTATGTGAGTCATGGCAGTTTCGGTACTGTGCCCTGCTCGGAAGCCTGACTGATGAGCGTTTAGGAGATCAAACTTATCTATGTGTTTAGTCAGTTGTAGTTGTACACATTTTTCCAACAGTTTAGCGAGAGTGGGAATGTTTGTAATTGGGCGGTAATTGTTTAGATCAGTGGGGTCTGCTGTTGTTTTTTTTAGTAGCGGTGTGACTTGCCCTACTTTGAGGGCGTTGGGGATGGATCCTTGTTGAAGAGAGCTATTGATAATCTTAGACCAGAGTGGGAGAAGCCAAGGGGAAAAGTCTTTTACAGCGTTAGCAGGAAGGGGGTCAGAGAGGTGATTGGAAGGTTTCAAGGCGCTGAGCAGTCTGCCAATTTCTTCTACGGAGTAAGTGTCAAAGGATGACCAAGTAGCATTGTTCTTTGGTTGAGGCACTGCTGTGTGTCGGGGGTTGGAGTACAGGATAGCGTCATTGAGGAGATCGCTTCTTATTCTCTCAGTTTTTTGGATAAAGAAGGCAGAGAAGTCTTCGCAGGAAGGAGTAACGTCCATGGAGCTGATTGTCTGGGGTTGCTCTTTGGATTGTGTTCTGACTAACTCAAACAGTTTTCTTGGACGGTTTTTAGCTTGGAGCTCCGGGCGATCTGCCTGGCTCTGAAAGCATTTCTTCCCTCTCTCAAAGCGAAGGTGCGGCAGGTGTTCACAGACAACACCACCGCCATGTGGTACTGCAACAAACAGGGCGGGGAGGGGTTGTTGAAGCTGTCAAGAGGCTCTTTGCCTTTGGACATGGCTGGAACATCAGGGCATGTCCCTGGTGGTTCAACACCTGGCAAGTTCCCAGAACGCCAGGGTGGACAAACTCAGCCGTCGGTGCCTGGCCAATCACAAATGGCGTCTTCACTCTGAGGTAGTGCAAGGTCTCTTTAAGCAGTGGAGAGTACCTTGGTTAGATCTGTTCGCTGCCAAAAAGAACTCTCCATGTCAGCAATTTTGCACGTTTGAGCTTCCAAGGCGGCTCTCGCTCGGATACTCTTTTCGTTGTGAGTGGAGTTGCAGCCTCCTATACACCTTTCCACCTGTACCACTTCTGCCCAGAGTTCTAAAGAAGATAAAGCGCGACTGGGCCCAAGTTAATCTTGTGGCACAAAGAGTCTGTCACCCCGAGTTCTTTAGCATGGCCATCGATCCTCCAATCAGATTGCCCCTTTGGGAAGATCTTTTGTCATAGCAGCAGGGGACGGTTCTTCACCCGAACCTGTCCAGCCTCCACCTCGTTGCGTGGAGATTGAGCAGCGACAGTCGACAGCACTTGACCTTCCACCTGAAGTCTGTAATGTCATCTTGGCAGCCAGGCGTCCCTCCACGAAAACGGTATACACCTGTCGATAGAACCAGTTTGTGGCATGGTACGTAGCAAAGGCTGCGGATCTCCATCTCTGCTCTTCTTTCAGAGGTCCTTTTGTATCTACCTTCTGCCCTGGGCACTCTTAAAGGGTACCTTGCAGCTATTTCTGCTTTCCTTTGGCTACCAGATTAGCCATTATTCAAGTCTCCTACTGTAAATAGATTCTTTAAGGGCATTATTCATCTCTTTCTTCCTTCATAATGCCCCAGTGGGACTTGAACCTTGTTTTAACTCATCTTATGTGTGCTCCCTTCGAGCCTCTTCATATCTGTCCTCTTAGGCTTCTCACTCTGAAAACTGTTTTCTTTGTTGCAATCACCTCTGCTCACAGAGTGAGTGCGCTTCAGGCTCTATCTTCTAAGCCTCCTTTCTTCTCTGTGCGTCTAGACAAAGTGGTGCTTAGGACGCGGACTTTGTTCCTACCTAAAGTGGTTTCACCATTTCACATTGGACAAACTATCACTTTGTCCACCTTTTTTCCCACCGCTTCACCCTTCCAAGGAGGTAGAGAGACTCCACCATCTGGAACCTAAACGTGCGCTTTGTACCTTGACCGCACAAAGGACTCCCGGGTATATGATCAACTTTTCGTTGGCAATGCAGGTGCCAAAATGGGCTGTTTAAAAGCGTACTACCTCTCGATGGGTTGTCCTTTAACTAAAGATCTGCTACGCTTTAGCGCAAAAGGAACCTCCAGTGGGTCTGCATGCTCATTTTTCTAGAGCTACGGCAGCAACCACTGCATTAGCACGTAGAGTTCGTAGAGTTCCACTTCTTGACATCTGCAGCCACGTGGGCATCTTTGCACATGTTCACCAGACATTACTGTTTGGACAGACAAGTCTGGAGGGACGGCTATTTTGCCCATTCAGTCCTCTAGGATTTTCTGGTGTGAACTTGGTTCGCAGACACTTCTCCGGGGTTGGTACTGGGATATCTATTCTAAGGTAAGGAATCTACAACTAACTGTCTCTTTCATATGAACAAGTTACTTACCTTCGGTAATGATGTATCTGTAATAGACAGATGTATGCCCCAGAAATCCCTTGACTAAGTCGCCATTTTCATATTCTTTTTTCCACAGTAGGGTCTGTTTTTTTCTTCTGAAAATTGCAATGTAGGGAAGAGGATTTAGGAAAACCAATGTGACAGACGCAAAAAGACTATGTGGCTGGAGAATGAGAAAGTGGCATGGAGCATGCCCCCTTTAAATACTGCCCCACATGTCACCACCAGTACACACAGAAGGACACTCACAAGGTCTGTAATCTCAGTCTACCTAAAGACCACAGCGTAGAGGACTGCTCGGCGTGCTCAGAGTACTTGCACCAGACCATCAACGCAAGGGTGAAGCGGTCAGGGCACACTGCGTGACTGCATCACCACAGAGAAAGCTGGAGTCTTTTAAAGACCTGGGCCTGTAAAGCGACAAAGACATCCTAGAGACTGAGGAGGCCCAAGGGGAAGACCCGAAACTCAAGAGCATCAAGAGCTAAACCTGTAAGAGCCACAGAAATGTGTTTAGGGAGGAACTCTCAGAAAAAGTATTCCCTCAGAGCTGAGACACGGTCAAATTAAAGACCTTGGACTCAAAGAAACTGCCAATGAGGCTAAAATCGTTGACGCCGGAGGGCAGGGTGAAGCCTAATGGAGCAACATGGTCCAAGACAAGGGACACCGATGGAGATAAACCCTTGAAACCTGCTGTGACCTCCAGAGGATCAAAGGCATAGAAGGGAGATGGTGAAACCCAGCTTGATGCTGTCTGCGCAGACTGGAACCATGTCAACATCATGGAGTGACGCCGCATCAATGCCGAAAACCACTGGAGCATTCAATGTCAGTTTCTCAGCATCGATGATGAAACAAAGAGATGAAGTGGAGCTCAAAGAACAAAGAATCGCTTGGGTAGAGCATAAAAAAAAGCATTTTGCGGTCAAGCTCCTAGCCCTTATTAAAAAGATGAATTCAATGACTCGCTGCAGGGTTACAGAATTCCACTGAAAAAGCAGGTGGAAGCAGAGGAAACTGAGTAGCTAGAACAGCCTGCTACCCCAGATCTACAAGAAGAGTTGGAGCAGGAGTTCTTCGACCTGGAGGTGTTAACAGCAAGAGGGCCTCTCGCGCATAAAGAAAACAACCGATAACTGTTAAGACATCTATTCAGACTCACCAGATGAAGGGGGGGGGGGGGGGGGGGGTCTTATACATCAAAACCATCCATGCAGTAGTAAAGAAGGCTGCAGGCACCTACAGAGTGCAACTGAAGGAAGAATAATCAAAAGCAGGTTACCGGAACAAAAGAGAAAACGGTTTTTTCCAATGCTCCCAAGCATGCTAGACCAGTACAGAGAGGCTTTCAAATAACCAGCTGCGTCTAAGGCAATAACACCAAGGATAGAGAAGTACCGCTTCTCATCAAGGGACCCTCTTTACATCAGGGGAAAAGTGCTAGCAGACACCCTCATTGTGTCAATAGCACAGGAAAGATCTAATACACCCATGTCTACACGAACACCTCCAAACAAGGACGGCAAGAGAATGGACCTGGTGGGGAGCAAAATGGAAAGGTCAGCAGCAACACAGTGATGGATAGCAAAGTCCATTGCCTTGCTGAATAGATATGCTCACCAAAAGTGGGACGAGATGGAGGAGCCAATGGAACATCTCCCAGAAAAGCTCCAGAAGAGAGCAAGCGCAGTGTTGCAGGAGGGCAAGACATTTGCTAACACATGCCTAAAACTCATGCTCGATGTCACAGACACAGCTAGTAGACCGCTCTTCACAGCCACAGCCTTGCCCAGACGCGCTTGGCTGGGAATCTCCGCTTTTAAGCAAGAAGTCCAGTAAGCCACCTGCAAAATGCATTTACAGGAGACGGCCTATTTGGAGAGATGGTAGACATAGCTCTGCACCTTTAGGGAAGGCATGGTCCAGGAAAAGAGGGCGACCTCTACAAAAGGAGCTATTTAATCACACAATCCAACACAGACTTTAGAGGCCAGCGAAGTGAACCCATCACTGTCCCACAATGGCAGCACCGCTCAAGCTCCAGCCAGTCTTTTAGCTGGTGCGGAGGAGGCGGAACTTCGAAAGGGGAAGGTCGTTCTACCAAGTGACTGCCCACAAGTCACCAGTAGGAGGAAGATGCAGAGGATTCTTGTTAGAATGGATGCTAAATAGCATAAAACACGGATTATTGCATAGAGCGAACAGTCACCTCCAATGTAACCACCAAGGTGAAAGAAGGTAAAAATAGCCGCACAACAACAAGTATAGCAAGAAGTGGAAGAGCAAAACATTGAGACCAATACTGGACCTGCGATCACTAAATGAGTCAATAAAACTCAAAAAGTCAAGATGACCGCGCTACAGGTCATTTCCCTGAAAAGAGGTAGAATACATAGCAACCATTGAACTCAAGGATGCCTATCTGCGCACACCAGTAACCAAACGCCACAGACAGTTTCTCAGACTTGTAGTGAACAAGACACACTACCAATTCAAAGTGTTACCTTACGGAGTACAATCTGCACCAGGAGTGTAAACAAAATGCTTAGCTGTGGTAGCAGCACACCTATGGCATCATTGAATACACATGTACACATATTAGGACGACTAGCTGGTGAAAGAAAAGACAAGCCAATGCAAAAAGAACATCTGGAGCTGAAGATGGTGTTTCTGGCACTAAAGGCTTTCCAGAAACATTTGACAAGGAGGACGCACTAAAAGCTTTCCAGAAACATTTGACGAGAAGGACGATCTTAATTCAAACGAACAACACAACGACGATGCAGTACTTGAAAGGAAAAAAAGGTGGGACAAGATCCTACCCGCTATCATCCTTGGCTCATGAGATATGGAGATGGGCTATAGCGAAAAAGGTATCAGTAATAGCAATACAACTGTCAGGAAAAGAAAACACAGAAGCGAACAGGCTCAGCAGGAAAGCAAACACCATGCACGAGTGGGAACTAAAACAAGAAGTGCCAAGGCAGACTTTCCAGATCTGGAGGACTCCGCAAGTAGAATGTTTCGCAAAATACAAAAACACGATATGCCTAAGCTTTGCATCCCAGTTCTACCACCCAGAGTCACTGGGGAATGCCCTGTTGATGCAAATGTGATCCAAAATTGTCAGATCATTTTATAAAATTGCCACTTGATGTCAAATTTGGACCATCCATTACCACCACCACTCTTCGCAATGAAGAAAAATGCGAGTATAGGTCAACAAATAATTTTATCAGATTGTGTCCCCAGAAAAAAAAGACATGATCACAATGGAACCTACAACCTCTTGTAGGTCACCATAAATGTGGTAATTGCTCTGCGTGCGAAACAACTGTGAAAGGAACAGACTTTACTCACAACAGTATCACATGCTCACTGAGAGACTTTACGAATTGTAAGACTAAGAATGTGGTGTATATCATTATAGGCGGTGCCAACATCTTTGTTGGTAAAACTAACCAAGAGGTCAGACAGCGCATTGTGAAACACCGATCTATAATCAAAATGAAGGTGGTCTCAGCACCGATGGTCAAACACTTCATTGAAAGAAATCATTCTGAGAGAGAATTTAAGTGGACTGTTTTATGTGCCGTAAAATCGAACTCCGGAGGAGGCGATATTCAATCAACACTTCTAAGACCAGAAGCGTACTTTATTTTGAAATACAACCGCACCATCCATGTATTCAATGAATTGTCAGAAAAAGGTCGGATTTGATGAACATTGCGCATGAAGTGCGCTCTCCTGAATTGTCACATTTCTTTTAATAACTGGTACATTTGTTGCATTCTTGAAAATCTGTGCCACTACGTACACACAACTAATTCAGGGAAATCCGTTTTGAAACTTCAAAGCCCAGAATGCAAGAGACCTGGCTCGGGTCTCGAAGGATTAAGTACCGGAACGCCGGCATTCCACAACTTTGCGTTTTGACGAGGGGAATTCCAGAATTTCTGGAAATGCAGCGAATGACAGCAGACGCTGCCGGTTTAACTTACAGACTTGGTAACATGCTAATAGTCGGTCTGACTTTGAAATGTATCATTTATAGAAATCCTGATATGTTACCTGGACATTGGTCAATTGCTACGCCCATGAAATAAAAGTAAGTGATGCAGCGGCAATTCACCTAACCTTCAGATTTGATCAATATACACACACGCAATAAGTTGGTCTTATTGTCAAATTTTTTGCTTACAGAAATCTTGATACTTTGTGACCTGGACATTGTTTATTAGAATCACAACTGCTTAGCTCTTTAAGAAAAGTAAGTCCTGATGCCGATTTACCCTTCATTGAAACAAGCCGTGGTTTTACAGACACATGTATTTGAAACAACTAATTTCTTACTCCATAGAACGAAGTTAAGTTTAGCCTTGTGTACAGAAACTTCAACACCGGCTTCTTTCAATTATTCAACACAGGAAGAATTTGCATTTTAGTTTGATAACATTTAGCTAATAAAATTTTGGGGTGGGCTAGCTCCAACTCAATTTCTTTTTTTTCTGTTTATTTAGATTATACCCAGTCACAGCCCTGATGAGAATTCCATAAAGTTTGTTGGGGTTTGAAACACGTCGGCACCTTTCACCAGTGGGACACCTTTTTTGGATTCATCAGAGAGAATAATTGTTTTTATAAATAAGGTTATCCCTTTGTGTTCCCTCTGGTAGCAACCGTGTAACTTGGATTTTAACCCCTTCCATGCTGATGACGCCCCCCGGCCGTCATGGCACACAGTGCTCGTGTGCTGATGACGGCTGGGGGCCGTCATGACCACGCCCGCGATCGAAATGTGCTGCACAGGAGCAGAATTCCGGCCGCGGGTAAGGGGTTAAAGTGGTTAACAAATTACTGCTTAGGTTGCGTTTTCTCTCTTTCTGAAACCATGACTGGATTTGAAGTTTATGTATTATGTGCATTGTAATGTTTTTGTTAACTGTAAAACTTATGGTTCACTGTTTGAATGTTAATGTCTCCCTTGCTCTAAACACAAACACAAATAACTATGCTCAGTGAAATAATATTAATAATTGAGTAAATAAATACTCCGGACCATATGATTGTTTCATGGTTTGCAACATAAGTATTGTGTAATGTAAAAGTGATGACTTGATCTTCTTGTTGATTCTGGTAGAAGGCCCTTTCTAGTTGTTGCATTAGGACCATACCCACTTTGATATAAAACTGTTGATAAATTGGTCAGGGAGATTTTTATGCCTTTTCACTGATTCCACTGACACCAAATGTGATCCAAAAGTGCAGACAGGAACAAGTCAACCTGATCTTGATAGCCCTACAATGGGCTCAGACATGGTGCTAAGACCTCATGGGAATGTCCCATGGGCAGTGGGAGTAAGTGACCGAAAACCCAAGAGTGTAACTGACCGAAAAGCCAAAGGTGCAATCAATGTGGAAAAAAGGAGCAAGACTCGCTGTCTTACGCAGCATAGCATTAGAGGATATTTGTGCAGCTGCTACATGGTCATTGATATACAATCGACAAAACAATACTGCATGGGCATTCAGATCAACAGGAAGGCAGAAGTGAGGCAAAGCAAACAGAAACATTTGTTTGCAAATACCCATTCTAAAGAACCCAACCAAACCACATGTAAGAAAAATGCTTTGTAATCAATGCACATCATGTGAAGCCAGAAAAAATTCACCCTGAAAATAGAAATGGTTACTTACATGTAGTAGTTTTGCAGCTTGAAAATTGTTTCAGATTCACCAATGAACTATGAGTTGCATATAGAAACTCCACTCAAGAGATTACTGTCAATCAGAGTAAGAAAAATAATCTGAGGATGGCGACTATGTCGAGGGATTTCCGGGGCATACTTCTGATGTCACGCATGTTGATGTCATGCACGGTGGGGTGTAAATGCAAATAATCAACGAAGCCCACAAAAAATAGGTCTTGCATTTGTATAAGTTAGAGCTTTTGGTGTTAAAAATGGCAGTTTTTTTTATTTTTTATTTTTTTATGCAGTGAAGTCATGACATTTGCATAGTGTTACTGCCATTTGTATGACCTCTCGGCGCTGGAGAACTTAAAAATGGGAAATGGAGGGAGGCGAGGCAAATGTAATATGCTGGCTGGGAAAAAAATGCTCGGGGAAAGGGCATAAAGTTGCAGCGTGTGTCTGTAGAAATGCAGCCTAGGAATGGAAGTTAGGAATGCTGCCGCATAAAGTAAAATTAACGTGCTGACAAAATAAAAGCTGTACATGCTGATTTTAGTAATGCTGCATGTTTGCTAGTGCGTGGGTAAGCTACTTAATGTTCCTACATCCTTATCCTTAAATACTATTTAGTTTAATCAGCTGGTAGGAGAGGAAATGGGAGATGCACAGGCAAGGCTTGTGGTTTTATGGCATCTGTCGGGCTTTGTAAGTAGGTGGAGCACCAAATTATTCTACTATGCTCTCTTTAGCTCAGAAAAAAAACACGGGCGTGGGGGGGGGGCTGCACACGCTGCATGGTGTTTTGATGTAAATTATAACGTGTTATTTACTGATTGTCCCTTGTGCTTTTACTTAACTGTACCACATTGTACTTGCAAATGGTATTGTGATATCATGTTAAATTGTAGACATGGTACGTGTGTAAGGCCCTGCAGAGAGTTGCTTGTTTGCTGCTCTCCGTGTTCAGCCGGGACTTTAGATGTAACAAAAAGCTTAACTTATGAAGAGCGTGTGAGCGGTAATTATTACAATTAATGTCGAGGAGGTGCTCTAGGCCTCAGCAATGGAACCCATGGTGTTAGGGGAAAGCAAGGTGCCCCTTTGAAGAGAATACATGTGCGGAGAAAACAGAAAAAAAGAGGAACGTCTGAAACAGAAATACGGTAAGAAAATTAAAATACTATGTGATCGGATGCAGGCTTCTAGTAAATAAACAATATTGGATGAACGTACTTTGAACAGCAGTTAAATCCATATGGCAGTTGAGTCCATTGAGGAGCAAAGAGCTGCGCGCGCAGAGTGAGTGAAGGAGGAACCTATATGACGTAGTTACTAAGAGGCAAGTAATTGGACGTGTCTCACACATCATGTTAAACAACATGGAGGCCATTTTGGTAGGGTAAAAGTGACACCAAAAAGAATGGTCAGTGTTGAATAGGTACAGGCAAAACGACATTGATGGCCACTTTAGGATTTTTTTATTTTGCTGGGGTCAATTGTATGATACTAATGTAACGGAATATAAAATATCTATTACGTACTGCGAGACTTCGGGTGTAACTAGGATATGCAGCTTTTTTGAAGAGGATATCAATATGGGTTTGCTTCCGGCTCCGGGGTGTGAGCTTTTGGAGCTGTGTTCCTTCCCACCATGCAGTGCGTGCGCCCTGCCTGTGATGCTGGTGTCCTCGCTGTGGCGTAGTTTTGAACGGTTTTGTGCTTTGGCTCAGTGCAGAGCTCGCAGTGGATGCTGTACAGCCACAAGCGTTGAGTTAGGCGGTCGCATGCAACAAAAGAAAAGACGCGCGGCCGCCATTGATAAAGAACAAGTTTGAAACAAAAAGACGCACAACCACTATTAAAGAACAAGCACCGCAAGCTGCCACTCTAACTAGAGAACTGGTGCTTACATAAATCACTACTATGGTTTCCGGTCGTGTTCGTTCTACAACTGCAAAACAAGCGGTTGAGGGAGTGTCCTGCCTGCACAAACCTATTTAAGAAAATGGTGCTCAGAGGCTGTAATTAAAGCCTACTGAGTAACAACACATGTAACATGGGGTGTCCTTATGGGAGGTTACAAGAAGAGAAAAGGTGGTACTAAGAAGGGACTACTAAGCCTATTGACCAATGAAAACCCACCCTTTACGAATGACAGGGACAGGAGCCAATTTAAAAGATTAGCAGAAAGTGGGCGTGGCTTATGCCTGCATCCTGAATACAGCCTGTCTCACTGGAGCCAATTTAAAAGATTAGCAGAAAGTGGGCGTGGCTTATGCCTGCATCCTGAATACAGCCTGTCTCAAAGAGCGAGCAAGCACTGCCTAGGCAAGACCTAAAAATGAGACTACAAGGACACTTTTCAGACCTAGCCACTACATGGCGGAATGATGCACAGCATGTGAATCCAGAAGATACTTAAAGCTGCAAAACTACTCCTACCAAGAAAGTAACTGTTTCGTTCTGAGACTACTGCCACAAGAAGGAGGACCAAAACAACTTGTCAGTATGCCACTGAGATCAGATCATTTACTTGCCTATTAGATGAACATTTATCTTATGCCTCACTAAAGGCACCTAGTGGCCATTGTAGGATAAACGAGGTGTGGTAGGGAGTAGTTTCTTCCCACTGGTGTGGTACAGTAGGCAGCACACCCACTTGGAACCTCAGTTGTGGTGCTAACTCAACTAATGACATCACTGTTTAAACCAATGGAAAACATGCAACTGAAGAGAAGGCCCAATAATCCATACAGTGACATGCGTCAAGCAGAGATGCTGTGGAATGAGTACACTATAAAAAAAAAGGCAAGACTGGAAATCGGCGACAAAGGCAGTAAAAAAAATACATTTTCAGAAAATCTATGTTATACTGTCTACTGCTGAACAAATACACACCATGAAGGAGGAAGGCTGTGGAAGAGCAATCCAGGCTTGTAACCTGAGCACAAAAATACCCAAACAATAAAAGTTCCAGATTCCACCTACTCCTGCTAAACTAAAGGAAGTAAAGATCTGCACAGGGGTTCATGTCCCAAGTCAGTCTCAGGCTCTCAAAGGCAGTTGAAAGGTAGTTGAGCACTATTAGCTCAGACCTAGAACTAGCTAGAACAGGGGTGTGGAATTTAATAAAATATCTACTTGTCCATGGGGCAGGTTGCTACATAAATTTACTTGCCCTGTTACAAAATCCACTTGTCCCTTTCGTACCATGTAGTGTAGTGACAAATCATGGCAGCAATCTCATTAAATAAAAGCTCTGATTATTCAGGGCTTATACCATAGCAGGGTTTGAATACTATAAATTCCCGTATTTTGCCATCTTTCCGCAGATCTACATACTGGGGTTGAAGCTAGTGGTAAGCAATAGTTCCAGTATTGGAATGCCCTTTTGAGTCTGTGCAAACCTACTAAACTGCATGTTTTAAGGGTTTTCACCAGCTCTTCTCTAATTTTTTCCCATAATGAGAAAGGTTGGAAATTTACTCATGACAATGACGAATGTAAAACTTCTTCCAGGGTTGGGAAAAGTGAACTTGCAAACCGCTCAACAGATTTTCGAATGAGCAGATTCACACATGCATGTTTGCTTGTGCTAAAATGCAGTTAAAAAATGTTCAAGGACTACGATTTTTTGACCTGTAGATTCTTGTGAATTCATGAAAGCCGTAAATCTACACTAATGCAAGGACATACACCATGGGTGCACTTATGAGATTTCTTTAATAATTGGGCCCCTAATTAGGTCTGGAATTAACCAAGACCTTTTGTGTTTATTAAAATTCTAGCTCTCTCTGGTTTCACTCTGAGTGACAGCATTCTGCTCCTTCACAAGTAGCATATTGGCACACAAAGTAGTTTTGTTCAGTGCCAGGAACGAATATGGCAATCTGTGCTTTGAGACCAAAGTTTTTTTTTTTTGCTGTTTGCCAATGCTGGTTAGTGGCGAGGGCCCGGCAGCTTCCACGACAATAAGGTTTTACAAAAACCATGCCAAAAAAGACACACATTGACAAAATGAAAAGGCTGACCACCAATTTCAGACGTACTGACTTTGCCAATATGTGTTTATTTTTATGTTTCCCATAACCTTGTTGAAACTGGTTCCTCTGATTTTCCATTAGGAATGTTTTTGGGAAATACCAGAATGCATTAACACATTTTTATAAATGATGCTGTAAAGAAATGGTACCTAAAGATTTACAGTAGTTTAGCAAAATGTTTTTTTCCTAGTGGCATTTTTTTGTGAACATTTTATTTTGAAAGCAAAGAATCATCCGTCTTGCTTTCAAGCTTCTGCAAATATTTGCATCTAATCAGAGCGCATTTTGGGGGCATTATACATAGCCTCATACTGCTAAACTTTGAAAATATGTGTACACATAGTTCTCCTGGAATCGCTGTCAGAAGTGCAGTCTGAGCTTACAACCTTGCCTTAGAATGCTCACCCTAATAATGATGGCTTTACATTAATGAACCATAAATAAAAGTTCGAACAGCATTAACATAGGAACACAAAAATGACCTTACCTGCAGACAATGCCGCTACCTGAACCATAATGTGGTAATATATACTGGAAGCCAGAGGGGTTGTGCTGATAGGAGTTAGGCCTACTTGCACCAATGACAAAATACACATGAAAACTTGTAGTCCTTGACACCAAACAATATGTCCTGGGCGACGGGCTATAGGGATTCCACACCTCTACTACAAGAGCACCCTGCACATGTGATAGATAGTTGTCCCGACAGGGCAAGTGTGAGTCTGCTTTCTTTGTGTTACCATGCTTTCCTCTCCCCTCCACATGTGCCAGTACTTTTTGTGGATCCTAAACACCTTTGTTCTCTCTAGTTTAGAATGTGAGGAAGATGCCTCATTATGTAGACTTTTGTCTCAGAACAATTTCCAGTTTCATTAATAGTGGTGAAATACATTTCAGGGCGAAAAAAGACAAATGAGTGAATGAAGAAATACCCTGCTTCCATCATTTTGGCCAGGCTCTGAGCATGACCTATATTTCAGCTCTTCTCTCACCTGTGAGTTTTGTGAAAGACACGTTTTGTATATTCCTTCACAAGTTTAATTCCAAGCTCCTTTGTCTGGTGTATTCCTACTGTATTCCCTCCACACCTATTAAGTCTGCTCTCCCCTCTAGCAAGAGACCTTTGAACTAAAAAAAAGTAGTAGCCAGTAGTAGTCACTTCTGGTCCTAGACTATTTCTAATTCAACCCAGTGAATGCTGGCTCCAGCTATGAGTGTGTTGATAGTCTATTAGATTCTGCAGCTTTGGTCTGCTCTGGGCCAGCAGAGCCTTTGCCTATCTTTTTCATTCAAGATCTTTGGTCTTGGTCCACAAAGCTCATTGCAGGAAAAGATTTGACTACCCCCATACTGCTTAAACTCTGGTCGTTCTGTCTCAGGTTAGCCTTGCTGAAACCTAGGGAATTTTTCCTCTCCTGCTGACCCTCCCATTGTGAAGATGTCGTCATCCGCAATCTGCCCTGACTTTATCAGAATTTGATCTAGTTAGCCAACATAATCTTCTAAGAAAGTTATTTTGAAGAAAAGACCAATTAATGTATTACCTCGCAACCCAACAAATGCCACCCCACCACACTTTACCCCCCCACCCCACTTTACCCCCGGTAAATCGATCACCTAACTTCTCATTAAGAGGCCAATAAATGTACTGAGTTTCAGATTATAAATTTACTTTTACCATTTGAGAAGACTTATTGCCTTTGTGATTAAAACATATTCCCAAATCTACAAATTCACTTTCTCTATCCAGGGCTGTATTATTTAGACTCATTTTCTTAGGAATATATGGCTTTCCGACAAACCCGATTTCGCAATTAACTTTGTTCACAACTGATTTCTTCTGTATAGCATTTTACATTTTAAACCCAGAAGTTGATGGAACAAGTTCATGATTCGTGCCAGCAAAATAGAATTGTCAGCAGCATTGTGCAGATATTGCACAAAGAGGTCGTTATGCTTAATTTAGCGCAACCTACTGTAATACCGTAAAGCTGTAAATCAAGGTAGTAAATAAACACATTAAATAGAATTGTTGCTAGCAGGCCTCCCTGTCTGATCTGAGTTTACAACCCTAAAGCTGCAGGTTTTGCAACGTGAATCTTTTTTGGATTCACATGCTGTGTAATATTTGGTCCCTTCAACAGTTGATAAATGCAACGAAACTGTGACTTCTATGGAAGCATTACAATTCAGAGGAAACCTCCTGAGAGGAACACCACCAGACTGGCAGGAAGAGAAAGTCTCTCTGGATCAACTTCACATCAGAAGGCACAAGCCAAGGTCAGACATCGTCGTAGCATTGGCTGTACCAGACACAGGGATATGCTAATGA
This sequence comes from Lissotriton helveticus, assembly GCF_964261635.1. NCBI lineage: Eukaryota > Metazoa > Chordata > Amphibia > Caudata > Salamandridae > Lissotriton > Lissotriton helveticus. Next base: position 495,045,329 of record NC_136070.1, on the reverse strand, counting down.
AAGAGCACAGTCTCACAGAGGAGAAGCAGCCTCCCCGGGAAGTGACTTATCAAATCATCAAACTCTTTCACACACAACAATGGTGGGAGGCAGAATAAACAAGCATTTGCAATGCAATAGGTCTCGCATTTGCGAAACTTTGAGCTATTGTCATTGTTAAATGACAATGCCGTTTATTTTTTGTGTCGGTTTTTAAAACATAAATAAAAGGCATTGTCACTTACAATGCAAATAGCTTAAACTCTTGCAAATGCGAGACCTATTGCATTGCAAATGCTTTTGTCAATATGTTTTTGCCCTATTCTTACGGCCAAAAAATGGTCCTGGGCATTCATCAGGACAAAATAACCATACCTGCCCTGGTGTGAAACTATAAATGGATAAATAATTCTTGCATGCACATATCTTTGCATGCGACAGTGGTGGCTAAATGACTGTCACGAGACTGGTACTATAATACTACATGCATGGTACCTGTGGGAACAGACAAACATGTTTTATGCTGTCACAACATGGTGAATACCTGAGTATACATGTACGAAGCATGCTATGTGTGGGTTTCTCATGTACTGTTCATACTAAGTCTATTTGTTATGAACAAGTGCACATCTGGTCTTGTGTAAACTGTCAGAACGACGAATACTCTATGTGAACACTGCTCTTGTTACATTGTGATAATAGTGGTCACTGTAAGCCATGCATGATTTAAAATAGCTTATGTCACGGTGTGCCTGGTAGGCATCTTAAGCAAAAATGACATGCACATTAAATCACTTTTTTTTACAAACCTTACCCATACAGGTGTCATTATCAAGCCCCACGGTGTGTGGATGGTGTTTTCGTCCTGTGGTCAAACACTAAGGTGTACAGGGATAGCATATGAGAAGACAAACAAACCCATACATTCTTTTAAAGAAAACGCTCTGAACTGCTCGTCTGGAGTGCTGCGGTTGAGAGATTATTGCCAATGTCTCTCCGGGTCAGAAAACAAAGACATTTGATATGCAGGATTAAAAATTGCTGCTCTCAGCTGCAGGTCTAGAGGTAAACGTTGCACATTGGCTACATGAGGAACGAAGTCCTGTACTCACAATGTCGAGGGTCCCGAAACTGCTGTGTACCTACTTGGTATTGCACTGTCTGGCTTGCCGTATAAACAAGTAAAGTAGACACACTGTAACACACAAAATTAAGGCATACAATCCAGTCGTAAGAGTAACGTGAAAATAAAACTCCTCCATAGACAGCAGCTGCAAAATAAAGGTCCAAATACAAAACAAACAAATCCCCGCCGCGCTGCCCGCGACCCGGAAGCGGTTGGGAAGCCGGCCAATCACAGCGCGGCCCCAACCGGAAGTCCCGCCCCATCGCGGCGAGAGTCAGAGAGAGCTGCCCGAGGAGCCACGAAGGCTCCGCATTGAGTCCCGGTCCCGAGATGGGGGACCGGGTGAAGAGCGGGCGGGCGCATGGGGAAGGCGGGGCTCTCATGTGGTGAGAGAGCCCCGCAAAGCGCTACCGCCGCCCGAGATGCTGATCCGCCGCCGAGCACCGCCAGAACAGGTAAGTGTGTTGAGTGAGAGGAGGGGTGAGTGGGGGTGGGGTGTACGCGTGTGTGTGTGTCTGTTTGAGTGTGTTTGTGCGTGCGTCTGTCTGTGTGCGCGTGTGTATGTTTAAGGGGGGTGCGTGTGTGTATATGCAGTGTTTGTATGGCTTTCTTTGTGCGCATGCGTGAGTGACGACGTGCGCGCTCACGAGGTCGAATCTCGGCCTGCAAATGCGCGTGGCACTTTGCTGTCCTCATTCCCTGAAAAGTAACAACATAAGTTGTCTCGCTAGACGCAAAAGCTTCGCTTTTGCTTACGTCTAGCGAGACCTAAAAAGTTTCTTTAGGGGTGGAGGAGGATGTTCACAGTGAACAAGGTATACGGATATACCGAAACGCGTGGGTTGGACTGTGGTGGCGAAAAAGAAAAATGATTTAAGAATAAATTAATATACTGGAAGAATACTGCTGGTGTGCGGCCTTTTACTTCCTCATGGAAGTGTTGTGTATATATGTAATATATATTATTTTGTATTAACAAAGTGGCCCCTGCGTAATTATGTCTCAGGAGGTGTTTCGGGTGAAAATAAATTGTTTGTTAACTTTTGACTCCGTAAACTGATTTGCTCCAAACTTTGCAATCCACTTACTCAGTCATTCGTCATGAAGATCCACCATGGGACACAAATCTGCTGCTAGCTGGGTGTAAAAACAAGCAGTTTCTAATTTTGGCCCTTATAAGATATGTTACACATCTACCCGCTGCAAACTTGGCATGAAAGTAGAACTTTGCACCACAAGAGAATAAGCACGCTTTCTGAGTAAATCCGTTCAGTAGTAGTAAATATATATATTTATCTAAAAAAAAGGCCCTGAGCTGGTTCGAAAGAGTTAACAATTCTGTACATATCTGTTGTTTTGGCCATCAAGTCATGACTTGCCAATCCGGCAAGTCACCTTTTTGTATTTTGTTTCCCGAAATGTGATTGCCTGTATTAGGGTTGAAATAATTTTTTTGTTATGTTGTAACTTGCACATTTCACACAGGGGGATTCAACAACCAATGGGGTTGAGGATATCTAGGTATATCCCAGAGGTGACCTGCACCATGACAGTGCTCAGGAGTACCCAATTGTAAGTCAAATCCCTCCAGACCAAAAAAACTCTGAAAACCGCGCACGTCGAAGCTAACTAGGGCACGGCCATTTTAAGTGCTAAATTTAACCTCTGTTTTTGTGCGTGATGCGTAGGTTTCAGGCAGTGGAAACGCTCTGGCCCAAACCTGCTGTGCACAGGTGAGTAGGTGTGGTGGAAGGTTGGAAACTGGCCACTTTGGAGCCCACTAGAAATTTTGCATACTCAAATTGTGATAGGCTGGAGTAGAGCTCTCATACAATAACTGCCATCATCATCCTTTCTGACTAGCAGGTTTTGTGTCATGGAAAAACATTACCACAGCCATGTGGAATAACATAAGGGGCTGGGAGGAACCCTGAGGTGTGAAAAAAGCGTTATCCACCAATAAGTAGTAAAAAGTTGAAGACCGCGATTTAAAAGCAAATCTTAATACACTTGAAGCCATTTTAGGTGGACAAAAAGACTCCAATTTGCCATGAAACTCATAACTTTATGAACATTTTCAGTCAAAATAAATAATGGAAAAATTGGTTTTACATTGAAAAAAATGAAATATGAGAATTATTTTTCCCTTTAAAAAAGAAACGTAATTTCCCATAAAGAAAAAAGTTGTGTGGTGGCTTTGGGGCGGCGGGGACAGGTTGACAAGACCGCAAGTAAAAGTAGCATCATGGGCAAATGTATCCATCTGGCATTGAAACTAGCCAACAGAGATGACCTGGAATTCGGGAATGGAGACCACCATGATAAAGGGAGGCTGAACATATGGTTCAAGCATGGGATGAGCTTTTGCAAGAACTGACAAACTATGATGCAGAAGACACGCAGAATGTATCACGCAATGGGGATGATGGAGGCGGACAGAGAAGAGACACATTGAGAATAATGACCGTGGCGAGGATCTTTCAAATACACGAGCTGTTTGGAGGGGCAATATGACCTCTCTCATCTGCTGAGTGGAAACTCTGTTCAATGCTCTTAAACACTCAATATCCCCACCACTGTGACCAACACTCTTGGAAAACCACACTATCCACCAACATCGCTTCCCCACCTCCCAAACCACCACATACATACTGCACACCCTGCAATATGAGACCATGCCACAAGAGTGCTTTGTTACCTACCATCCATAAATGTGTTATTACATTATAACTTGCACACTACCGAATTTGGATTGACATCCTTGTAAAACCCACACATGTTCAATTCGAAAATCAATAACATGTTGGAAAAAAGACCAACTTTCGATTTCAGTCTACATTCTCTAAGTGATTGAAATACCGACTGGACAATGAAGGGAATCTATTCTAAACAGATCTGTTTAGCTCAGAGGCATTCACTAGATCATTTCGAAATTCATACACTTTCAGGTAAAGAGATTGTGTCAGTTAGACCACTACATTTTAAAGGATAACTTATAGACTAACGTAGCCAAGCCTATTGAGCAAGTCTTATGACATGGAAGCGATACATTACAATGTATAAACTTAAGTAGATGCAAATAAAGTTTGTCATGTAATAAAGCTTCTTAGTTGCATTGTTCTATTACAGAAGGAATGTTTAATGGTTTGAATGTTTATGAATTCTTGTTTTTTTTTTAATTCTTGTTTTTTAAAAACTTCAAAAACCTCTTAAGAGTCTCGATTTTAGATATAAAGTCAAAAATAAACCTTTGTTTTCTTCCTGTTTAGACATGACAAGTCGACTTCTTGGGCATTCCGTGGATGGCAGTAAATTACCCCATCTAACCAGCTATGATTGTGAAGTCAACGCACCCTTACAGGACAACAGAAATCTGTTACAGGGAGAGGAATTGCTTAGAGCTCTAGATCAGGTTAACTGATCTTTAATCATCCTGCTTTTGGACACTTATGAATCATCATCCCTTCCCTTCTCACCCTTAAGGCAGCAGTCTATTTATATTTTCTATACCTGATCTTAGAGGCCTGGCTACAATACTGCACTATTCGAGTTAGTTCAGTTCTGATCCGCAGTCTACTTTTCTCGGCAGTCTTTAAGACCCAAATTTTACAGAATCATTGATGCACATGGATTGTCATTTTCTTTGACACATTAAGTTGAAACAAACACTTTAAAATCAGCAGTGAATGCACCTTCCATTATTGTTCGGCTAAGGAGTAAATGCTTGATAAAATATTTAACAGTGAAATATCCACTTAGCTAAAAATGCTGCACTCCTTACGCTGAATTGTGTTGTTTTCCTCAGTACTGCCCTCAGAAAAGTTCTGTTGTATTAGGTTTCCTTTGCAGAAGAAACAATGCTTTGCGCACTGTGCATTGTAGCCTCAATCGCACAATATATATTTTCTTAAGAAAAACAAAAAATACCAGCAGTTCTCATGCAATATACTCTGCATTTGTGACTAGTGCTACAAAAAGGAATAAACTAAACGTTTTCCATTTGTTTCAGTTTTTGCCTAATCATGTTAAGCCTGGATGGAGTATGTCATTGTTTGTCGCACTGTAATGTAAACTATTCTTAAAATGCTGTGTAGTGGATACTACGGAAAGAATTTGTGAACTATTTGCAATCGGTGAAAAAAGATAGATTTCAGCTGGAGTAGCAGCATTTACTGTCAAATCTCTTCATTTTTAAAGAGATTTACATTTCTAAAGTATGTAGTTTCTGTGCCACCTCTTTAAACCTTACCTGCAGTTGTGAAAATGCATTCTAGTGTTGCATAACTAATATTGAATATAAATGTTCTGCTTACCCTGCGTGGAATAGGTGATATTTCAAACGGATTGTAACAGTTTATGCATTGGTAGGAAACTGCATAGTACATTGAGTTGTTCAGTTTTTGATGTTTCGTTTCATGCACTGTCGCTATTAATGTTTTTATTTTTTCATAGAGATTTTAATGACTGAAAATATTTTTAGAGGACTTTATTTTGCCATGTATCATCACATCTGAACATCTTCTCCTTTCTTTGTACTGTACCAATCGTGCAAATTATTTTATATTCATTTTTCCCGTTTGTGGTTGGATCTAACACTAACTGTATTGTTTTATTACATCAATAAACATTATACGTGGACCAGGCTACATGTTCCTAAAGCACTTGTTTTACTGGTTTTCTAAGTAGTCCTTTTTATAAATTTGCTTCAACAATTTTCCAAACTTACAAGTATCCAACAAAACTACAGAGACCAGAGAGTACGTTTTGGGAGGTAAGGACAAAATCTGTAATCTGAACTACCCCCATGACTGTATACTAACCTACTTTTCAAACTAATTACATCAACATAAGCTGGTCAGCCACTTGTTTGTGTGTGCTCATTTGTCAGTGTGTCTACGCCATCAATCAGTGCATATCACCTGTTAATTCTATATTTTAAGCACTCAATTCTCTTGTATACTAACAGGTGCCAAAATCGCAGCCTGTGACAATGCACATGTGACCTTGTTTGGGGCTTGAAGGTTTTGGAGTTTCAAATTTTGCTTTACCAGAAAGAACCCTGTAGAAGCACAAACACAATTATTATTTACCTTTTATAGATTTTCATATTGTTGTTTGGGGTTGTTTGTTCTAGGTATACCAATTGTATCATTCAGTTTCGATTCATTTTCTCATAACTGAAGTACAGTTTTAGATCAAAGCACCTATTCTTTTTCAATACGAAGTACATATATTTTGTACATTATGACGAAAATATCAGAAGTTGAAGCTCTTAATTTTGAGTATTTCTAAATGCAACACATGTCAGTATTGTTCCACTAGTATGGCTTGATGCACTCTGAATTTTTGATAACTACAGGCCTCGAAACATTTGGTTTTCCAGCTCCACCAAGGTAAGTGAATTTAATAGTCGCAAACTAATCCTCTGCACTCCTTCATATAGAAAAAGGAGCACATCTTCTGAGTCCTAAAGAGTAGTCTTCTCTCTATAAGCTAATTTGTATCTGCAGTTTAAGAACTGACAATTTAAAATCATACCACAGGTACCTTAAACTACGTGCCTCTGTATCCTTAACTGAGAACCCCATGTCCTCAGAATGAAAATATAAAATATTGTCTCAATATCAAAAAGTCACCCTTGTGAAGAAAAGTCACTATGGGTTCGATTACGATGTTGGTCGGAGTTGCCTCCGACAGACACCTTTCGCTGTCTCTGGACCGACCGACCGACCGACCTCTGTTTTACTTGTGGCTGCATCAGCAAAATACAGGAATAATAATCTCGCCACTATCATGCCAGTTTCCTAAGACGAGTAATCAGTTGTTGCTCTTACAAGGAAAGTGACATCTACACCATTTGTAGCATTTACTGTTAGAGCTGTCAATACAAAAACAGTAGTGGCAAGTGAACTGAGAAACATGGGTCTCTTTAGGAAACGCACATTCAAGCCAAAATACTCCCAGATAACAGCCAGCATTAAACACCACCTTAAATACTGCTATAGCCGTGACACCCAGACAGGGATTATATCAAAGTTCACATGGAAGCTGGCAATTCTTACATCAGCATACTCCTTGGAATCATTTATCAAACCACACTCCATATCATCCTTTGAGGAATCATCCATTTCCCCACCTGAAGATTCAATGTAGGTGAATTCAGTGAGTAAAATCTAGCAACCATCTAAAATGCATTTGCTGCAGTTGGGGTAGATTGTCGCCATTCGCCAGTGAAGGTACCTCTACATGGTGGGACACCTCTGTGACATATTTGATTGTTTAGGAATCAGCCTGTGCACAGCTGTTAGTAAGTGAAGTTGTATGGGTGTTCCGTGCTCCAGGGTATCACCCTCTGAACAGAGTGCATTTATTCACCCCGATATCGGGCACGGTCTTTAACACTCGAGTTTAACAGTTACGGTTTTCTTGCGCATTGACGCATTAATGATCACGCGCCTATCACCACTCAGAGTCACTCGTGAACGCTCCTGATGTCACTCATGACCACAATCGCTCACATCTATATAACAAATAGGTATTCCTCTGTATGTATAGATCTAAAGTGGATAACATTTAATTCACAGATAATCCCCAGACGAAGGCTCATGGCTGAAATGCATTGGGATTGAGAAATTCTGGGCTCTGTGATGCAAGCTTACCAGAAGTAATGCATTCTGGGAATTGAAGTTCGCTAAAAATATTGTGATGTTATAACAATATTAAACCGCATCAAAACCAACGGAATATATTTGTTTTATTGCGCTGTGTTAGAACTGGCTATTTCTGGTAGGCTAAGGCTGACGCCAAAGCCAGGCAGAAACCACCATTCTAGTCAGGGCGAGGGAGTCACACGCCAAGATAACCCCTGCTCACCCCCTTGGTAGCTTGGCACGAGCAGTAAGGCTAAACTCGGAGGCGATGTGTAAAGCATTTGCGCCAGCACACAACAGCAACAACATCCTAGGCACACCACAAAAGGAACTCCACACAAGGTTATATGAAAATAACTTTTGTATTGTCAAAACACATCAGATAAAAATCACACATGTACATTGTGCCAACTGGCACGGGCAATATTCATAAGGGATTATTTACAGGACAGGGCCACTGTCAGAATCAGCACTTAGTAGAAATGAAATACTGTCAGAAATTAGAATAAAAGGATATAAAATCACTGTAGCACAAAATAACAGTTATAAATCACAACCAGTATTTACTGGTAACAGGTAAGTACCACCTACGCAACCCTAACCACCTTAGGAGAATGTCACGCAGGGGACCAGGACCTCACTAGGACCACCTGTACTAAAAAAAGAACAACCACCTAAGTATCACACAGCATTTAGGGGTCTAGGAAAGAACACATTACCCATGATGCATAAATATACATTCAGAGGAGTAGTAAAGGGAAACACATGATGCATAAACCTACACATTCAGCGGTGTTAAGAACAAAGAACATGATGCATCACAAACACACTCAGAGGTGCAGCGCTAGGAGACACATGACGCCTAAAACATTCAGAGGTGCAGCGCAGGGAAAGAAAGACACAACTCAATAGCGCAAAAACACACAGTAGGCAATTACCATCCTAAACATAGCAGGTAACCACATTGCGCAAAAACTCACATAAGCCACCACCTGTGGCAGTCCCTAGGCCAACTGGCCTTGTTGGGGCTAGGACGCCCTGTGTCTCAATGTTTGGGGCCTAAACGGTGCAGGTGCCCACTACTTGCTGGGCACCTGGGAACAGTCACGAGACCTAAACGGTGCATCTGCCCACTAATTGCTGGGCAGCTGAAAATCCACAAAACTGCGCCAGGGCCCTCACTGACCCTTAGGCGCAAACTGCGCCAATGCTGGAGCCACACAGGCTCTGAACTGCGCACTTGGAGCCACACAGGCTCTTAAGCAATTATAGGCCCCTGGAGCCCTCAGGCTCTGAAAACAATGGTGCCCCCTAGAGCCTCACTGGACTCTAAACCTAACATTCGCAGGCAGGAGGGGGCGGGCACCAGCAATGTGCCCCGGCGCCCCCTCTAACTAAAAACAATGGCCCAGAGGCTTCTCAGGGCTCTCAAAAACGTTGGGGCGACCCACTGCCAACCGGGGCCGCCCTTGAAGCCCTCGCGGCTTCACACTGACCATAAGCGTGAGCTCGCGCTACTGGGGCGGGGGGCGGACACCGACAATGTGTCCCGGCGCCCCTCCCTTTCTTCTGCCCCACTCACCGGTTTGCCAGACGATCAGTGGCTCTCCTCACTCGGGGCTCTCCCTCCATTCGGGGAGCCTCGCGCCGGACTTCTCTCTCTCTCCGGGGCTCCCTCAGCACACGGGAGCCCCAGCAGCAGGCCACGCTTCCTCCTCTCTTCCCGGGGCTGGTGGCCCCGATCACGGGCCCTGCAGGTTATCTCCGGTCTCCCTCTGCATTCGGGAGACCGGAAAAGCGGGAAGTGGCTTCTCTTCACGGGGAGCACGGGCGATCCTCCAATCGATGCCCAGCTCCGCAGGCGAGCCCCCAGTGGCACCAGGACTGCAGCCACTCACAGCGCGGCTTTCCCGATGGCGCGACGGCCCGGGAACCAATCCCAGCGCGGCGTTGCTGAGGGGGCTCGTCGCTTCCGGCCAATCAGGGCTCTGCTCCTTCGGTTTCTCTGCCATTTCAAGCCCCAGCCAGCGCGGTGAATTGGGAGCAAATGCCGGGTGGGCACCGGCGTCCTTAACTAAGAATCAACCATAAATCGAGGTGGGCACTCGATAGGCTCCTCAATCCGGGGCAAACGCCGGGTGGGCACCGGCCTCAATCAAACACAAAAACAAAAGCGCTACTAAGCGCTTGGGCAAAGCAAAGCGCTAGAAAACCGGTAGAGCGCTCCCAGGCGCTCAGGGGGAAGCACATCGCTTCCAGGCGCTGGAAACACAAATCAAGCGCTCTCCACAGGAAAATGCAGCCTCTCCATGCTGCAAAGGTCCCAGGGGGGCAAAGCCAAGTCCCCCCCCATCAGCCCAAGCAAGGCAGAGGGGTCCCCCAGGAGTCCAGGAAAGTCCATCAGGTGTCCAGGGGCTGGGCAGGGCCAGGGATTCCCCTGAGCCCAAGCAGCAGCACGCCCCTGGCAGATTCAAGTCGAAAAACAAGAACATTTTGGAAGGGGACACAGCCCCTTCTTATACACAGAAAAGTCTTTGAAGTCTTTGTGCAGGCAGTGTGAGAACCAGCTAGAACTGGTTATAGGGAAGTCCTCTCAGTATCAGGGACAGAGGTGACAGTCGCCCAGCGGGGAGGTGGAGCCAGCATTGTGGCAGGCAGGCACAGCCTCATTCACTCCTAGGTGCCATCTCCTCCCACTTCCCTGGCAGCAGATGCTGCCTTTCATCCACGGGCTGACTCAGACAACCTCCTGGGGGCTCTGCAGCCCCTGTCACCCTCAAGCCAGACAGTCAATCCACAAGCAGGCCCAGGCACTCCTGGGCCAGGCTCACCAGCCAATCACACGTCAGGCACAAATTACACAAATATGCCAACTTCTCAAAGTGGTACTTCTAGACTAGACACAACCATGCCGCATACACCATTACGCAGCATTCAATCTCACGAGTTCGCACATATCAAACTCGACCCTGCACTCCCCACACATCAGGAACTACCATGGGCATACATATTCCCCATTCATTCCTATGGGAGGGCAGGTCACTCACCACACATACACAGAGAGCTCGCGCACTTTACACTACCGCAGTGAAAAAGTGCGCAGAGGCCTAAAATCACCAACACCAGGTCACAGAACCAGGCTAGGAAAAAGCAAAAAGTCTCGGGGTGAACCTGCCAAAAAGGGCCAGGTCCAACACAACCCCCTTCCAGCCAAAACGCAGGGTAGACCAATCACTCCACTGATGGGCTTCACTGCTTTGGGCGACAAAACACGGACACGGGCCCGCACGGCAGGGACACCCTCCGGTTTTTCGCCACTCTGAACCCACATAGATTTCTCTCAACAAAAGCTCTCTGGCACAACTAGGATACCCCACTGGTACTCTCTAGTCATCCACAGCCAGGACCAGGCCCTAGGCCATCCAAATATCACAGGTCCAAACCAATCCACAGAGTGGGGGGCAGTAACCCCTGGCACAGAATAGCCATTCTCCACTCTCTCTCTGTGTAGCTACAACTACCACTGATCCTTCAACCTAGGGACCACACCCTCAGGCTGACCAGGGGTCACGGGCAAGAATGCCCCACCCTACCTCTACTTCTGGGGTTCCGCACCCTCACAGGGAAGCACACACCAGAACACAATTCTCCTACCAGATCAGGACCTCACTCCATCACTGGTCTATCACCTGGAAACTATTTCACTTCTGAGGTACAAAGCACACAGCACAGTCCCTCTTCAAGCAGGTGGGGGGACACAGCACACAGCAAAGTCCCCTTTCCTCTACCTTAGTGGAAACAACAAATTGCAGGTGGGCCCCAGAACACACAGCAAGGGCAGCCCCCTCAGTCTCTTCAGCTGATCCACCTTGGTAGAGATTCCTCTTGACCTAGAAGCTTCCTAATCTCCCAACCTAGGATCTAAACCCCCAGGTTGCACCGGGGTCAGAAGTACACCGTCCCTCTGCACCCCCTTCCTGAGTTCTGCACCCTCCCACCTTGGAGCGGTACCCCTAGAAGCCAAACACCAGGACCGCCGGAGTTCTGGTTACAGACACTCCCTGTCCTCTAGACACAGGAAGATCCTTCTCAAATGACTTGTAAGTACAGCCTAGGCCCCTGACCTGGCGCTCCCTTAGGGAACCCTCCAGGTCCTGAGACAGCGTTTCGGGCCAACGTGGGACACACCGTCCCACACTCACTCCGCCTCCACTGAGACAGGACGTGAGCCCCTACACCCCTACCATCCTAATGGGACCTAGCTGGGTTACACATGAACCTCTTCACCCACACAGGATCATCAGATACACAAGCCACTACTTTTAGAATCACTCCCTAATGCCTCTGCAAGACATCTAGCACACCGCCAGACATCCACCTTCTTGTCCAGTGCCTCTGCAGGACCTCCTGCACACCACCAGAGGTACACATCACGTGCAACCTCCTAAAAAAACCTCACACCAACTCCTCCAGTTCAAGACACCACTCATCCACACACTCCCCCTCCAGACTGGTGAGACAGTTCCTCACTGCCCCTGACTGTCAACCTGTACCCCTCTTACTGAGCACTAGGCACCATACTCTGGGAACTGGGAATGGGAATGGGACTACACGCACTGGACATATTTAAGCTGCCACCACTGGATCCTACCATACTGGGGAATCCAGACACACACACTACACTCAGGGGATAACCACCCTCCCAAGCAAGTCACTTCTCCTCCACACTCCCTCTCTTCCATCTACCCACACAGGGACAGAACAGGGATTGGCCACTGGACCCAGCAAGGGATGGGATTCCTCATCTATGGGAACCTCCCCCTCTACTGGCATCCCGCCCTGTCATTTTCTCTCATCTGCAACTAAACATAAAGCGCAGGAACACCATCTGAAAATGACACTCTTGAGGAAAAACAAAATCAAAAACAATAATCCCAAACATGTGACTATCTGAAAATTGCAGAGTTTTGTAATGTAGCCAGTTGTCGCTGTGGCACTGCGCAAACACAAGTCCAAATCCCACCGCTGCCACCAATGTTAGAACTGGCTATTTCTGGTAGGCTAAGGCTGACGCCAAAGCCAGGCATAAACCACCATTCTAGTCAGGGCGAGGGAGTCACACGCCAAGATAACCCCTGCTCACCCCCTTGGTAGCTTGGCACGAGCAGTAAGGCTAAACTCGGAGGCGATGTGTAAAGCATTTGCGCCAGCACACAACAGCAACAACATCCTAGGCACACCACAAAAGGAACTCCACACAAGGTTATATGAAAATAACTTTTGTATTGTCAAAACACATCAGATAAAAATCACCCATGTACATTGTGCCAACTGGCACGGGCAATATTCATAAGGGATTATTTACAGGACAGGGCCACATGGGCCACTGTCAGAATCAGCACTTAGTAGAAATAAAATACTGTCGGAAATTAGAATAAAAGGATATAAAATCACTGTAGCACAAAATAACAGTTATAAATCACAACCAGTATTTACTGGTAACAGGTAAGTACCACCTACGCAACCCTAACCACCTTAGGAGAATGTCACGCAGGGGACCAGGACCTCACTAGGACCACCTGTACTAAAAAAAGAACAACCACCTAAGTATCACACAGCATTTAGGGGTCTAGGAAAGAACGCATTACCCATGATGCATAAATATACATTCAGAGGAGTAGTAAAGGGAAACACATGATGCATAAACCTACACATTCAGCGGTGTTAAGAACAAAGCGCATGATGCATCACAAACACATTCAGAGGTGCAGCGCTAGGAGACACATGACGCCTAAAACATTCAGAGGTGCAGCGCAGGGAAAGAAAGACACAACTCAATAGCGCAAAAACACACAGTAGGCAATTACCATCCTAAACATAGCAGGTAACCACATTGCGCAAAAACTCACATAAGCCAACACCTGAGGCAGTCCCTAGGCCAACTGGCCTTGTTGGGGCGAGGACGCCCTGTGTCTCAATGTCAGGGGCCTAAACGGTGCAGGTGCCCACTACTTGCTGGGCACCTGGGAACAGTCCCGAGACCTAAACGGTGCAGCTGCCCACTAATTGCTGGGCAGCTGAAAATCCACAAAACTGCGCCAGGGCCCTCACTGACCCTTAGGCGCAAACTGCGCCACTGCTGGAGCCACACAGGCTCTGAACTGCGCACTTGGAGCCACACAGGCTCTTAAACAATTATAGGCCCCTGGAGCCCTCAGGCTCTGAAAACAATGGTGCCCCCTAGAGCCTCACTGGACTCTAAACTCAACACTCGCAGGCAGGAGGGGGCAGGCACCGGCAATGTGCCCCGGCGCCCCCTCTAACTAAAAACAATGGCCCCAGAGCCTTCTCAGGGCTCTCCAAACGTTGGGGCGACCCACTGCCAACCGGGGCCGCCCTTGAAACCCTCGTGGCTTCACACTGACCATAAGCGCGAGCTCGCGCTACTGGGGGGGGGGGGGGCGGACACCGACAATGTGTCCCGGCGCCCCTCCCTTTCTTCTGCCCCACTCACCGGTTTGCCAGACGATCAGCGGCTCTCCTCACTCGGGGCTCTCCCTCCATTCGGGGAGCCTCGTGCCGGACTTCTCTCTCTCTCCGGGGCTCCCTCAGCACACGGGAGCCCCAGCAGCAGGCCACGCTTCCTCCTCTCTTCCCGGGGCTGGTGGCCCCGATCATGGGCCCTGCAGGTTATCTCCGGTCTCCCTCTGCATTCCGGAGACCGGAAAAGCGGGAAGTGGCTTCTCTTCACGGGGAGCCTCCAATCGATGCCCAGCTCCGCAGGCGAGCCCCCAGTGACACCGGGACTGCAGCCACTCACAGCGCGGCTTTCCCGATGATGCGACGGCCCGGGAACCAATCCCAGCGCGGCGTTGCTGAGGGGGCTTGTCGCTTCCGGGCAATCAGGGCTCTGCTCCTTCGGTTTCTCGGCCATTTCAAGCCCCGGGCAGCGCGGGGAATTGGGAGCAAATGGCGGGTGGGCACCGGCGTCCTTAACCAAGAATCAACCATAAATCGAGGGGGGCACTCAATAGGCTCCTCAATCCGGGGCAAACGCCGGGTGGGCACCGGCCTCAATCAAATACAAAAACAAAAGCGCTACTAAGCGCTTGGGCAAAGCAAAGCGCTAGAAAACCGGCAGAGCGCTCCCAGGCGCTCAGGGGGAAGCACATCGCTTCCCGGCACTGGAAACACAAATCAAGCGCTCTCCACAGGAAAATGCAGCCTCTCCATGCTGCAAAGGTCCCAGGGATTCCCAGGGGGGCAAAGCCAAGTCCCCCCCATCAGCCCAAGCAAGGCAGAGGGGTCCCCCAGGAGTCCAGGAAAGTCCATCAGGTGTCTAGGGGCTGGGCAGGGCCCAGGGATTCCCCTGAGCCCAAGCAGCAGCACGCCCCTGGCCGATTCAAGTCCAAAAACAAGAACATTTTGGAAGGGGACACAGCCCCTTCTTATACACAGAAAAGCCTTTGAAGTCTTTGTGCAGGCAGTGTGAGAACCAGCTAGAACTGGTTATAGGGAAGTCCTCTCAGTATCAGGGACAGAGGTGACAGTCGCCCAGCGGGGAGGTGGAGCCAGCATTGTGGCAGGCAGGCACAGCCTCATTCACTCCTAGGTGCCATCTCCTCCCACTTCCCTGGCAGCAGATGCTGCCTTTCATCCATGGGCTGACTCAGACAACCTCCTGGGGGCTCTGCAGCCCCTGTCACCCTCAAGCCAGACAGTCAATCCACAAGCAGGCCCAGGCACTCCTGGGCCAGGCTCACCAGCCAATCACACGTCCGGCACAAATTACACAAATATGCCAACTTCTCAAAGTGGTACTTCTAGACTAGACACAACCATGCCGCATGCACCATTACGCAGCATTCAATCTCACGAGTTCGCACATATCAAACTCGACCCTGCACTCCCCACACATCAGGAACTACCATGGGCATACATATTCCCCATTCATTCCTATGGGAGGGCAGGGCACTCACCACACATACAGAGAGAGCTCGCGCACTTTATTCTGTACCACAGTGAAAAAGTGCGCAGAGGCCTAAAATCACCAACACCAGGTCACAGAACCAGGCTAGGAAAAAGCAAAAAGTCTCTGGGTGAACCTGCCAAAAAGGGCCAGGTCCAACACGCTGGATACAAACTATTGAAACCTTATATAAGGACTATTCCTCCCAGGGCCTGGGGAACATACCCCATGGATATTGGGGTGCAACATTTGATTGTTTCCCACCTCCCACCTGTGTGAATCCAAGGGGCGACCAAAGCTTGTGGTCTTGTGTCTCCTTGGATGCAAGAGTCCTTGTGATGAATATACAACTGCAAAATCCCAGCAGTTTTTACATATGTTGAATATTCTGGTGTATTAATTAATTACTGAAGGTTCTACAAAACAGAAAGGATCTACTAAATAATGAAGCAACATACAGGTGGGGTTGTGGAATCTTTGTCAAGAGGCCATGCTTCAGGGCATAAACCTGGTGGTTCAACACCTGGCAGGTTCTCTGAATGCCATGGCAGACTAGCTCAGCAGTCTATGCCTAGTGGGTCACGAATGGCATCTCCAGCCGGAGGAGGCACATAGTCTCTTTCAGCCGCGGGGAGAGCCTTGGTTAGATCTGTTAGCCTCTGAAGAGAACACGCAATGTCAGTTGGATTGCATGTTAATGTTTCCAAGGCAGCTATTGCTCGCCGACAGTTTTCCTCGCGATTGGAGCTCGGGCCTCCTGTATGCCTTCCTGCTCGCACCACTCCTGCCCAGAGTTCTCAAGAAGTTCAGGAAAGACCGGGCTTAAATCATTCTGTGGCTCTGGACTGGGCACGAAGAGTTTGGTATCCCAAGCTTCTGAAACTGAGCATTGATCCACCGATCAGGTTGCCCCTTCAGGAGGATCTTCTGTTGCAGCAGCAGGGCAGGGTTTTCCACCTGAATCTGTCAACTCTCCGTCTCCTTGTGTGGAGATTGAGTGGTGGCAGTTGATAGCATTTGACCTTCCTCCCGAAGTTTGTAGTTATCTGCTTCGCGGCAGCGCAAATTCTCCCGCTGTGCAGGAGAATTCCACGCGTGCAGAAAACGACCGGCCCCCAGTTGTCTTCCGCACACGCCCACCGTGACGTCAGACATCAGACGGCCGTCGGGTTATCCTGAAGGCCAGGCATCCCTCCACCAAAACGTATCTTCCTGCCATTCGGAACATTTAAAAAATATTGTACATAAGTCTATCGACCCTCTTTCTGATATCCTTGTAGTTTTTATTTCCCTTGCCCAGCAGGGCTCTGTCTGGGCACTCTCAAGGATTATCTTTCTACTCTGCCTGCTTTTTTGCATCTGCCTGACCAACCCTCTAAATTCAAGTCCCCTACTGTAAATAGGTTCGTAAAAGGTCTTGTACATATGTTTCCCGCTACACCCGTCATTATGCTTTAGTGGGATCTGTATATGGTTCTCAATTACCTCATGTGTGCTTCCTTTGAGCCGCAGCATAACTGTCCCCTCCAGTTGCTTATCATCAATACAGCATTTTGTATGGCAATATCATCTACCCAGAGGATGAGTGAGCTACAGGCTTTATCATCCACGCCTCCCCTTCTTAGGATATTACCGGATAAGGTTGTGCTTCGCACCCGGGACTCTTTCCTACCTAAAGTGGTGACCCCATTCCATTTGGGTTAATTGGTCGCACTGCCCACCTTTTATACTCCTCCACATCCCTCTAATGAGGAGGAGTGACTCCATCGTCTGGACCCAAAAAAGATTTGTCATTGTACCATGACTGCATAAAAGCCAACTCTTCGTGGGCTATGTAGGAGATAAAAAAGAATGGGCAGTTCCGAAACAGATCAGTTTGCGCTGGTTTGTGATATGTATCAAGATCTGCTATGCCCTGGCTATAAAGTAGCCTCCTCTGGGATTAAGGCCCCATTCCATCAGAGGGAAGGCTGCGACCACAGCTGTCATGCAGCAACGTGGGCTTCCCTGCACAAGTTTGCTAAACACTACTGCCTGGACATTCAGGTCCGTATGGATGGGCATTTAGCTCTTTCGACCCTGCAGGACTTTTTAGTCTAGTAATTTGTCCACAGCCCACCTCCTGGATGATATGCCTTGGGTATCTATTCAAAGGTAAGGAATCAGCAGCTAGAAGGGTCTCTCAGATGAACAAGTCACTTACCTTCGGTAACAAATTATATGGTAGAGACAATATCTAGCTGCAGATTCCTTACAGACCCACCCATGCCTCTTGCTCTGCGAACATATTTATAGGGCTAGGGTTGCTCCCTTTCAGGGCCCTAGTTTGGACACACACTAGTCACTTTGCTTCCGGCATGGAAAGTCGTGAAAAGTAACTGAAGTCCACGAGCCTGGGTGGCGCCTATATAGGTGGCCGTGACGTTACACCTGACGCCCACGATGCCACGCGGAACCATGAGAGCCACCCGACGGCGTGCAGGGGCACTGCTCACACAAAAGTTTCCGGATCCAGTCTGATGCCTGGGAAATTCAAAGGTAAAGAATCTGCAGCTAGATATTGTCTCTACCAGATAATGTGCTTCCTAAATAAGGGAAGTAACTTGTTCGTTAGGGCTGTACTTCTTCATTAGATCAGTATGGGAAGCTGCAGAAGAACACATGAATCAACTGACAGGCTGCTTCTGCTCTTGGAAGTATGTTTCCCTTAGAATATCTGACTTCGTTCTCACATGGCTGAGGAAGATCGTCTGCACTTGTTTTAGCTTCTGGAGGACCTTCTCTAATCCCTGTTGAAATCATTAGATAAAACTGTTTTCTTCTAACTTCGTTCATCAAAACCAGCAGAGGATCAGCTCTTTTCACTGGATAAAATTATCTTAGAGCACACCAAAATTAACAAAATTAGTATGGTCCCACCAACAAATGTATTATATTGTGACTAAAACTGGTTATAACCCTTTATATGTGCTCCTTTTTGTGATCCGCAAAAACAAGCTTTTAGTACATAGAAATCAATGGGGACCACACCCATAGAGTCCTGAAATGGCTAACATGTCCATATTGTGGCCATACAGTTAATTGATGGGACCACCCACATGCCCCTTGGGGGTGAAAGCGTGCTCATCCTGCCCCCTTATATATTGTTTATATTCATTTTCAGGACGCAGGGGCAATGTCCATGAATCCTTTAATATCTGCAACAACATATTGTCCTGGTTGTTCAGGTAGTGGCTAGCCAATAGGGATAGACATGTGCCCTTCCTCCTCGTCCTATCAAGACCATATCTGGACACCTGGATTGTATTTTTTTTAACATTTTCTTTTAGTCTTTAATCTATATATTTCTACTGAAAAAAACTAGAGTAAACTGTCAGTATAATTAGATGTTGAAATGAGATAAGAGCTAACGTTTAAAAGCCACTGAAATTCACCAGTTCTAATTTAGTAAACTAGCTATAACTTGCACCTCCTTGATACAGATTGATGACATCACTGATAAAATGTCAAATGGCTGTACGCAGATAGGTGTTGGCAATCCTGTGCCCAAATCCCAGCCAGGCTGTGCACCAGACCATTCACACTGGTGCCCTCCCTCTGACCAGGCCCTGTGCAATTTCTGCACAGCCTCCAGTCAAGCTCTGCACCCAGCCCCCATGGGCGTCCACTGTCTGACCGGGCCCTGCTCCTTTTCCCTTCAGGTGCTTTCCCAGGCACTGCACCAATCCCCAAAGGGTGCCCACCGCCCGACCAGGCCATGCTCCTTTTCCTCCCCAGGTGGCTTCCCTCGCTGCACACAGTTTTTCGCTGTGCACCAGAGGGACTGTCTGCAAGGCCTTGCCAGGTCCTGCACCTAATCCCCAGCAGGTAGCCAACTGTCCGCTTTGACCATGTGCAGTGAGGGGTTGGCCCTGCACTTTGCCCACTGCAGGTGGCCAGGCCTACTGCTCACAGCCTGTACAATGGCAGTTGGCCGCAGAGTCTGGTCTATGACCAAATCCTTGCCATCCACAATACTGATACTGTGGCATAACTGGTGGTGCCACGCTGGGTACTAGTATAACTGCGACCTGAATTATTATTTTGTTGATCTATGGGCCCTCTAGCACTGTCTTGTGGGTGAGGGTGTACCCACCTGCCCCTTTATGTGGACTTGTTTTTCCATGACATGGGAACAGAGTAACTATTGTTATGGCTTTTACAACATATTCCCCATATTGTGGCCAGCCAATCAGGATCAGACCCCCTCTTTAAATGGGTAAATCTGCGCAAATCTGGAAAGCAAAGGTCTAGATAGCTGTAACTTTTTGCCAGAGTAAATCCCTTCATGCCCATACTGAGCACCATTGAAAAAACAATTTTTTTTTTAGGAGTAAGAAGTCAGAACCCGTGCATAAACCAGGCATTAGAAAGAGAAAAGGAAAAATGTGTAGGTTGAAAAAGGAAAGTGGGAGGGATTAGATTCCCAATAGTGGTGCCACAAGTAGAGGCCCTCTTTGGGCAAACAGTTCAGTAGTAGGCTATGCGGAAGCCCAGCTTGGGTTAGTGTCCTCATTAGTTTTCCCTAGTCTGCAATGAGGGGCGGGGAAATTGGTGTTCCGCGAGACTCACTGGAACAACGGGCCTGGAAAGAAAGGTACAGGGGCAGTGCAGGGCTGGCTCCCTTTTCAATGTAGAAGTGGAGCCTTTTAGGGTAAAAGTGGAACAAAGATAGGGTGTAGACTCAGCAGTTAGTCCCTATGAGGAAGTAGAGTTGGTGTTGCAATTGGTAAACCTTTTTTGCAGATATGGAATGCATTTTTAACAGGTCATACGTTTTACACCTTTTTGAATCAATCCCACGATTGTCATAAATTTCTTCTAAAGTTATCTCTTTCGTGGTTCTCCCGAAGGCAAGTGATGTGGCAGCATCATGGCCATGTGCCTGGGTTTATTTTTATTCTAGGATTGTGGCGGATCTTGTCATGGACTCAGTGGATGACATCCGTAGGTTTGGCTTTGATATTTGATTCATTTATAATTAGGCCCATTCCCCCCGTACTGTTAGTGACCCAGGTGAAGACCCATGGGGAGGAAGAGCAAGAATGAGTATTACATCAACCTAAGTACATCCCCTTGCGGGGGGGGGGGGGGGGGGAGGATCAGGTGCCCTTAAGTCTGTCGAGTATGATAATATTCAAATAGTCAATTCTGAAAAGGGAAAGGCAGATCTTTTCAAGCAGTGAAAAAGCAGCAACGCAAGATAACTATGCACGGGAATGGATTGCGAGGGTATTAAATAATAAAATGGAGTTTTCTAAACCCCTAGATCCTGATGATATAAGTGCTAATTTGGTGTCCTGGAACATTGTGGGCCTGAAAAGAAATCTAGAATCAATGTGGGTGGGTATTGAGGACAGAAAGGCTATGATCATTGTACTGCAGGAGAACAGAGAAGTGCATGAGGTGGTGACAAATGACTAAAACGTTTTTAGCACTAGGGCAAGTTTGGCTGGCCTGCTGGAGGTCTTGCTGTAATGATTGGTGTGTAAAATTTGAGATTGAGGGAAGCGTATTTTTTCAGGAATATACTAATTTACTGACAGTCTCAATTTGTGGTGTATTATCAGATGGCAAAAGGCTGTCCAGATTTAATATTTATCAACTATTACTTCCCTCCGAATAAAATACTGGATAACCAGTTGAATGAGCTAGCAGCCTGATCAATAGGGTGAGGTCAACTTTTCCAAAGGTTCCTATCTTGTTGATGGGAGATTTTAACGCTACTATATCATCTATTTCATCAAAGGATGAGTTCCTTTTTTTTTTTATTGATATCACAAGAGGCAGAGTAAAGTAAATACTTTTACGATTCATAACATAATTATACAAAAATATACATAAGCATAATAAAAACTAACAGAAATATAAACACAGAGGTAGAAAAAATAATGTATGTATGTATGAGTACTTGTTAAGCGCGACTGTCACCCAAAAGGGTATCCTGGCGCAGAGACCATATCATTCCATCGGATAAAATACACTACATTGCTCTTGGAAAGAGGTGAGTCTTGAGATCCCTCTTGAAAGAGGTCAGATCTTGCCTACTCCTCAGCGCCAGAGGTAGGGTGTCCCATAATGTGGTGGCAGTGAAGCTGAAGTCTCGACCGCCCATCCTCACTCTGTTGATCCTGGGAACCGTCACCAGGAATGCTGAGGAAGATCTCAAGGGTCTGGCAGCTTGATACCAGGAGAAGAGATTTTGGAGCAGCATTGGTCCCAGTCCATGCAAAGCCCTAAAAACAAGGCATAAGGCCTTAAAAGCAATCCGCTGCTGAATAGGTAGCCAGTGGAGATCGGATAGTGCTGCAGATGAGGATGCAGAACGTGGGCGAGATAAAGCCAATTTGGCTGCCATGTTTTGAATCCTCTGCAGCTTTAAAATCAAGATCTTAGGAGCTCCCAGAAGCAGTGCGTTGCAGTAGTCTAACCTACTGAGAATGGAGCTACGCACCACTTCTGCTCTGGCTCCTAAGGGAAGTAGCGGCAAGATTTTTTGTAGGGCTCGAAGCAAGCCCATACAAGTCGCCGCAGTCCTGTTGACAGAGGCATCGAGCTGCAGGCTAGGCTCAAACAAGACCCCCAAATTGCGAGCCGATTCTGCGGCAGTCACCGTGCCCAAAGTGGATGCTGGCCAAAAGTCATCTGGCAACGGGCGGGGGAGTCGATCCAGGGAGCAGTGGAGAACCTCAGTTTTTGACCCGTTGAATTGAAGCGAGTTAACTCGCAGCCATTCTGCTGTTGCCGACATGCATCGGTGGAAGGTGTCCCTCGACACTGTCTCATTGCCCTCAAATGAAAAAATCAGTTGGGTGTCATTGGCATAATTGATGACTGATATGCCGAATGATTTTATCAGACTAGGGGTCTAAGATATAAATTAAAAAGGATCGGTAGAAAAAATAAACGATGGCAGATCTACGTCTGAATGAGCCTTAATTTAGTATCTAAGGCCAGGTACAATCTTGTAGAATGTTAATCTCCCCCGAATAGAATGTCCCATAATCCTTCTTTTTTTCCTCAGAGAGTTAGGGCCCCTTAATCTTGCTAGAGCTATCTCCATAGTGTGTATTTCATTTACCAGAGCCCACCACTCCATAACGTGCGGTGGATCTGGAGATATCCATTCCCTAGCTATAGTTAGTCTTGCGCAAGCATATAAGATAGAGTTCAAATCTTTGTTTGGGCTATTTGATTCCTGCAGATCTAATAAAATCAGATGAGCTGAAAGGGGTGGTGATATTATATGTTTTCTATCTAGTACTCCTACGACGCCCTTCCAAAACTCTGATAACGCCAGACATGAGAAAAGCATATGAACAATATCGGCAGCTTCTAATTTACATTTAGGGCAACTTGTACGTTCATTTGAACGATTATCTAGTAGCCAACTTGAGATTCTTTGAGGAGTGTAATATAGTTGGCAGATAGTTCTGTAAGACTGCAATCTCATACTCGGTTAAGTTGGGTAAAGGAAGCAGATATCTGCTTGGGAGTTATACTTAATCCTAGCCGGTCGGACCATTTGGATGCTAACTTAACACAATCGTCTCCTTTTGCCTGGTTCAAGAGGCAATAGCTTTTACTGATAAGTGACTTAGTCCTATCTGAATATAAGCATTGTAGAGTATCCGAGTGTCGGACTTCTTTAATATTCATCCTCCGAACTAAAAAGTCTTGAATTTGCATGTATTTAAAATACATCCTATCATTCAAATTATATATTAATTTAAGTGATGAAAACCCTAATAAACCATCAGGTCCATAAAGATCTCCCAAGGTTTTAATGCCATGGCTAGACCAGGCTGTCCCTTTCCCACCTGAGAATATTTCAGGAAGTCCTGGGTTCCCCCATAACCTTAGTTCGGCATTAAAAAAGGACGTCTTATCAAGAATCATAATTTGCTTCCAAATTTGTACGATATGCTTAGCAGTCTTAAACTTGACTCGTTTGTAGTAGTTAGGGTCATTTGTTCGGGCCAAAAATTGTTTACTATCATGCCCTAACATAAAATGATGAAAAAATAAGGAGTTTTCATTTCTCAGTAGGCTACGTATTCGATGAAAAAAGAAGCAAAAAAATATAATCTAAAGTCGGGGAACGTTAATCCCCCTTTTTCAATTGGGAGCTTTAAAAGATTTATTGCTCTCCTAGCTTTTTTGTAGCCCCATATATAGCTGCCACAGACTCCATTGAGTTTAAAAAAAAAAAAAAGGTTATTGGGACGTAACGGAATCGATCTGAATAAATAGAGAAATTTGGGTGCTATTTTCATCTTTATTAAGTTTGTACGCCCAACCAGACTTAACGGTATCTTATGCCATTTTTTTTAAGATTTAGCCACTTCCTTCAAATGTGGATCATAGTTCAGGGCTATTGTTTCTTAAATCCTTGCAGATATTTTAACACCCAGATATACTGCATTGGAGCACAAACCTGGTACCAGCCCTGATGGATTATAGTTGGTAATAACCTGAGTTTTGTTTATATTTAATTTGTATCCAGATACCTTTCCAAATTGTTTTGCCTGTTCTATTACTGCAGGTATTGCCTTGAGTACATCAGTAGTAAAGATCGCGACATCGTCCGCGTATGCTGTAATTTTTAAGCTATTCCCCATATGCTGGAATGGACTAATATCATCCTGTGCTAATAATGCATTAAGGAATGGTTCCAGTGATAATGTGAACAGTAGGGGTGAAAGAGGGCCGGGTTCCTCTTCCAATTGGAAACTGAGAGAGCTCCTTCCTGCATAGCTAATCCTTGCCATTGGTTGGTAATATAGCGACCGAATCCATCCAAGGTATCTTCCCCCGATGCCGAAGGTCTCCAGGACAGCCCACAAAAAATCCCACCCCACTCGGTCAAAGGCTTTTTCAGCATCTAACATGACCATTCCGAGTGAGGTGGGATTAATCGATGCTACATCAAAGGTCGTGATAGCCATATTAGTATGGGCGGTAGTATCACGTCCTGTGACAAATCCATGTTGTTGAGTGTTGACCAATTCGGGCATGAGGTGCGAGTCGATTTGCCAGTATTTTAGCAAAAGCCTTGGCGTCTGCATTTATCAGAGATATCGGTCTATACGACCCGCACTCATCTGCAGGCTTTTGTTTTTTTTAAAAGAATACTATCTTAGCTGTTCTCCAAGAGGAGGGAGCCCTCCCAGTTTCACCAATTGAATCTACGACCATTTTAAATAAGGGGAGTAATTCATGTAAGCATGTTTTATATAGCTCCATAGGGAGCAGGTCTTCTCCAGCTGCCTTGCACGTGGGGAGAGATAGAAATGCAGTCTTAATCTCATCAAATATAATCTCTGAGTTTAGCAGTCCAACAGCTTCCTTATCTTGTTGTACCTTCATATAAGAGCTGAGATATAGTAGTATATCATCCTTAGTAGTAAGGGTTTCTGGAGTATACAATTTACGATAATAGTTAACAAGCTGTTCTAGGATCTGATCTGGTTTGTTATAAGTGACCATGTCGCTGCCTTTAATTGTTTTAATATTAGTCCTGGCTTTCTTATCGGCTACTTTATAGGCAAGGACCTTTCCAATTCGATCTCCGCTCTCGTACTGTGTCAAATGATATTTATGAAGTTTAAAACTGCTTTTCTCCCTCAAAGTCTTCTTAGTATCTGATTGTAGTTTCACCAAGTCCATTCTTAACTTGTCAGTATTAACCTTCCCATCCATGAAGGCAGTTGCCAAATTCCACTCCAGAGCTAAAATATTAGAAGTCATAAGTTTCATTTCATTCCTAGCCTCCGCATTTTTTTTAAATACATAATGTTGGGCGAAGCCCCTTATACTTGCTTTGCAAGTATCCCAGACAGTTATTATTGTGGCTGAAAGTAGTGCTCCATTATCCAAAACATTTATAATGTCCGTAGCATCTATGGTCTGATCCTCATTCCCATAATGGTTTATAATCACCAGGGAGGCAGCAGTTTTTAGAGCCGCTGGGTTTCCTTCAGTTCCAACCACAGGTGACATTAAATCTTGTTCTGTCAAGTTCGTGACCAGGGCTATCTCATCCTCAATGATATCTTCAGGGACGGAGCCATTTTGATTGTCAGCCTCAGGTTTCTCCCCCTCAGAAATCTCTTGAGCCAGTGTGTGTATATCAGCGTCTGTTACTAGTGCAGAAACAGGCATAAATTCATTGCTGACAATCAAATCCAGTACTTTAGTTGAGCCATGAGTCTGAGTATCTAACATATCTGTCATATCGTCTGATAAGTGTGTTTTATTCAGACTGCCTTGGTTGATTACATTTTTATTACCAGTTATCTGTCCGTGTGTCGAATGTGCACTTTTGGTGACGCTCGCTTCATTGGAGGCAGTATTGCTAGACTTTTGCTTAAGTTGTAATGTGGCATTTAGCCCAGCATTTAACTGAAGTACAGGGCTGGTTACAAACAGCGGGGGTCTTATCAATTGCTTACCAGCGGCCGTAGCGTTTCCAGTTCCTTTGAACGCTTCAGCAGTTGTGGCTGAATCACCCGACATTCCCCTTGGTATCAGCGCTGGTGAGTCCACTTTGGCTACTTTCCCGCCCCGGTGGTTCTAGCATTTAATTTAGGAGCCATCCCAAAATTCGGCGTCCACCCTGGAAGCTCCGGCCGCGGCGCACTCCCGCCTGACTCTCGTCTCCGATGCAGAGCAGCTACGATCCGTGCAAAACCCGCCTCCCTGAACCAACAGGAAAGACGCGGTCGGAGGCTCGCTGCCCTCCAGGTTTCCAGCCACAGCAGGTGGCGTCTCTCAGGGATCCAGAGCATTCGTCGGTGAGTGTTTTTTCTCACTAAACCAGCCCCAGAAAAGTTTGCAAAAAAAAAGATTTTTGCTTTTCTCCGTTTTCCGTAGCTGAGAGCGACCAACTTCAGATTAATGCGCCGAACAAAAAACGCTCTGCTCCATTAACTCAGAGCTGACTCTCATGGCTGGGGTTTACGGGAGCCTCCACCTGCTGCCTCCTCCGTGATGCGGCTTCAATCCGCCATCTTGTTCCAAAGGGAGAAAAAAAATACCCTTAGTATCCCGTATCAGCATTGGGTGCATCACCTGGGTGACGGGAGATGGGTCTGTTGCTTGACAGCTTGAATCTGACTATTGGGAATGGTAGATGCGTAGGGGACCAGCCTGCTCAGTGCACCGTCGTTATTGGAAGAGTGTCCACATTAATAGATTATGATATGATCGCGATTGAAAGCTTTGGTTTGTCAAGGACCTGGCAGGTGGTTTAACTGGAAATGATCATAAACCTATCATTCTTACACTGCAAAGAGATCTTTGGCAAAATAGTTCTACATAAAATATATCATTTGTACAAGTGCAGACTTATATGGACTGGTAAGCTGAAACGTTATACACAAAATAAAACGAAGTACTGAAAGCACGATCTTCTCTGACGCCACAGCTTATGGTACAGGAGTATGAGATCTTAATTGCTTCCATAAGCAAATTGGCAGCAGAAGATGTAAAGTGTGGTAGGGGCTGGAAGGACCGTTGGGCCAAACACAGGCTACGGTAGTATTAAATAAGAACATAAGGGAGGCAGGGTAAATAAGGATCATTTAATAAAAGGCTATAGGAAAGAGCTTAAAAGAATCCCCTAGGAAGAGAAGGAGAATATATGGATGAAGGCAATTGGCTTGCTGAGAGCGGGAAATACAAAGGGCTTTGGGCTACAGTAAATAGAGAGTTGTGGGTGACCATAAGTATTGTAGCCGCCCCAGTGCCCCGTAAGAAACCTGGGTGAGTTACTTATCAGAGTTGTACAAACTTATAGAGGTAGAGAGGGATGGAGCAAGGAGCAGTTATATTGGTGCTTTGGATCATGGGGACGATGTTAGCCACTGGATTCTGTCAGTGATGGAGATAAAAACCATCTTAAAAGGTTAAAAAAAAAATATCCACGTTTTAGAGGGAGTTGGTGGAAATGTATATAAACGGCACTTGCTGCTTCTGGGTCTGGTGGTGGCCAAAAGGGACTTGGCCCGAGCCTGGAAGGATGTGAGGGCCCCCCCCCTGGGTGCATGGAGGGCCGAACTAGACTTTTGCATGGGCCTGGAACGGCCGATCTTTGAAGCACGCGGTTGCCCCCGCAAACATTTCAAGATATGGAAGAGGTGGGCCGAGTATAGGGGGTTGACTCTTGACCCTCCAGCAGCACTGGAAGAAGACCTCTAGACTTGTGTTGTTGGCTAGTTCTTGCATTATGCTACAAATCTTATTCCATGATGTGACACAGCGGCGATTAATACACACGTGCTAAGGGGTGGGGTGGGACGTTGGGAGGGAGTTGGGAGGAATGGGTAGTTTGGGTTTGAAAAGGTGGGGGAAGGCATAATAATGTTCCTATATATCTGTCTTTTCTGGATTGCTTAGCTGGACACTTGGTTCTGTACTAAAATGGAGAATTGATGCTTGGTGGTGTTCTCCTGATTGTGGGGAGCCACGCAAATTTCTTGCTTATTCCTACCAATAAAATTTGTTGTGAAAAAAAGGTTAAAAAATAAATTCCCAGGGCCTCAATGGCATTTCCCCGTATATAATTAAACTTAACACAAAGTTGTGGGCCCAAGACCTAGAACCGGTATTTAAAGCAATAATAAGTGGGCAGGATATTCCAGGAACCTGGAAAGGCAGTACAAGGGTCCTGCTTTTCAGAAAGCGGAGACAGTACCTACTGTCTCATTACCATATGATCACGCTACTCGATATCCCAAGTAAGATGTATGCAAAACACCTCCTGGGTTTGCTTGGTAGGATTAAACGTTGTTCAATAATTTTCGCCAAAACTTGGTAATGAGACTATACAAGTAATGTTTTATGCTGTTGATACGGTATTGCAGGATCTGACGCTGGTCAGCATGCAGTGACAATTGGATGAATATGCTGAGTATAGTAAGTTCAATTTTTTTTAAAATAAATACGCGGAAGACTACGGTAATGGTTTTTTCAAAAAGGAGGGTACAGAAGAGAAGGTCTAAGTGGTAGCGAAATGCCAACCCAGTAGAAGAGATGAATGAATATTGCTATCTAGTCCTTCGTTTTACATACAATCTTAACTTTACTCTACATATTGATATCCAGGAGGGAAGGGTCAAGGATACTAGGAGTATTATATAGGATGTATTCTGCATTGAGCCATAAATCCACCGAAGAGCTTAGAGAGACAAATAATGCTAAAATTATTAGTTTGCTGCTCTATGGGTTTGAGGTGCTGCCTTTTTAAATACGTAAGGAGGATGCAAACTATAGAAATGAATGTTTGGAAGAAATGGCATAGCCTAACCAGAAGAACCGTACAGTTAAAAGTACAAGCAACAGCTTTTTAATTACTGGCCAGGTCTTTTTTTTTTTTAGAGCAGATGACGGTTCCTTAAGGCAAATTATAAAATCCTGCTTGCAGGAGAAGTTTGTTGACAGGTGAGTGGCTAACCTACTGGATATTAAGGTATCCTTAGACGATGCAGTAAGGGTGGAACTCCAAGGATTGTTCCACAGCAGAAGCAAACTTTAAAGTTTTTAGTAAAGGGGGGCTCCATGAAGAGCGACTTAAAAGATGTGTGTAAGAGAGAGAACCTCTGTCTAAAAGGATGTAAGGTATCGGGGGCATATTCAACCATCTCTGCGAGATATAAAATGTACCTACATAAGGACGTGGCACTTATGGTTAGATTGTGGCAGGTATCAGCTTTTATATGAAGGAAGCTGGCTTGGCAGGTAGGGCTGGATTTGTGTCTCTTGTCTGAGGTGACCACTAACCGTTCAGCCCTTATAACTTGCTCCTGCTTTGTCGCCAGCAGAAGAACATTGTTGCTACCAACCTTTAGAAACACTCTGATCCGCTGCACAAAGGGTTTAATGCAATTAATTTTAAGATGTGATAATATACCTTTGTGTTATGTAGTAAGGAAATTCTTGTCCATGGTTTATAATTAGTTAAGTAAGCAGAAAGGTCTGCTTCATAAGTGATATAGAATGGGTATATTGAGGTCGCTATATTTTAGTTATACCTTCAATATAAGAATGGGTATTTTTGGAAAGGTCATTTTTTAATAGTCTCCTGTATAATAGTATATGTATTTTGCACGTTTGTCCCTCTATTTTGGACATAGGAAACAGCATTTTGGCACATTAAGAATAAATCATTTTTAGTATGGACAATTTTAATACCTGTTTAGACTAAGTGTGCATGGTCTAAAGAGGATTGTAGAATCCTAATTCTTCCTACATCAGAAATTGTTTGTCCAATGTCTATCTTGATCACTTGTGCACGAGATACATGTATCGCATTTATAATACTATTGCTTAAGTTTGCACCTAAGTGGATTACATTTTGCCCAATGATATTAACCCTGTTCAGAAATAAGATTGATGAAATACTCCCTTGGGAAGGGGTTTAAGGTATGTTGTTCTACCATTGATAGGAAACTAGAGAGATTCTATTGTTTTAGATATTGATCGGGTAGTGGGTAAAATTAATGCTTGCTGATTTTAAAACATTTTATGAGGGAGTGTAAGGTATGTTGGCAAACAAATATTTTAGTACAAAAGTATGTTTTCATATGATTGTTTTGTTTTTATTATATGTGTATATGAACTGGTTTGTAGTGCCTTTTAAGGCATGATATCAAACTGTCAAAATTTAAACACATTTTTTTTTAACAGCTCAACGGATTCACACCAATAACGAAAAGCGCCTTTTCTGTGAGAAGTTCTAGCTTTTTGCCAAATTTTATGGAATTCTGTTATGCGTTTTTTTTCTATATTGAAGAGAGGGCAAATTTGTCTATGGGACTAAGCCTGGGAAATAGCACTTTTGGAATCCCCCATTTTTTTCTTGGCTCTCACTTGACAGATCGGTGCAAATCTTTCCAGAAGCACACAAAGTGGATAAGGTTTTTTTTTTAAAGTTTTGTTCAGATTCGATAAACTACATTAGTTATTAAACAAAAAATGCCTTGCTTAAGGAAACTGACATAACTAACTACACACTACCTCACACACACACACACACACATATATATATATATATATATATATATATATAATATAACCTACTGGCGGTCGCCAGTAGGTAGTTGGGACCTAGTTGCCATAGGAAATCCGCAACATTCTATTTGGAATAACTTTGGCGCCGGTCGACGAATCTTCGCAAAATTCTCAAAAGAAGGTGGCCTGCTCCGCTCCACTCCTTCCCTGAAAATTTCGGGGTGATTTGTCAAGTGGGGGCCGAGAAAAAAGGGGGGGGTCCCAACACGTGTTTTCCCACTGCAATTTTCCATAGGGACCTTTAAGTGAGGCTACAGCCCAAACTGCTGAATGGAATTACACCAAACTTGGCAAAAAGGTAGAGTTTGGTTCGCAGATTACGCTTTTTGTTATAGTGTAAATCTGTTCAGTAGTTCCTTAGAAAATCAAAAGTAAAATCATAGATATATTTGCGAAGTTGTACCGTACGCGTACTGTCCGAGGACAGTACGCGTACCATTACGAGCATGAGCTGCATGCTAATTGGCTAAAAACCGTCTTTCAAAACTCCAAACCAGGAAGTGTAGGCAGCCATCTTGTGCCTCGGTAGAACCGAGCACAAGAAAACAGAAAAAGAAACGCGAAAAGGGGGCAGGGACCGCCACCCCCCGGGGCTTTTAACTGGTGGGAGGGGGCCCCCTCCTGGAGCCCCTTGCTGGCCCTGGGGACCGCCACCCCCCAGGGCCGGCTCCTGCAGTGTCCTGGGGTGCCGGGACACTGTTTGCTATGGTAGGGCGGGAGCCTCAAGGCTCCCGCCCTACCATAGCAAACTGCTTTGGTTTTTGAAAGAGATAGCAGGAAACCTGCTCTCTCTTTCAAAAATCAAAGTGGATTGCTTTTCTGCATGGGGAGCAGCATGTTAGCTGCTCTCCATGCAGAAAAGCAAAGCCGGCTCCACGGGAGGGGGGCCAAGCAGCCCCTTCCCGTAAAAAAAATATATATATAAGAATTGGGGTGAGGCCCTGGGGGATGGGGCCCCCAGGGCAAAATGAGGCCCTGGGGGATGGGGCCCCCAGGGCAAAAAAAAAAAGAGAAAGAAGGGGGGCTACACAGCCCCTCTATTTAAAAGTAAATTTTTTAAAAAACGGGTTAGGGAGGAGGCCACGCCCCCTCCCTGCACCTCTTTGCAAACGCGCCCCCTGGCCCCCATGTATGCAAGGGGAATTAGTTCACCCTCTGCAAACGCGCCAGGGGACTGCGTTACAGAGAGGTGTAATGAGGCCACGCCCCTTTTTACACCTCTCTGCAACGCAGACCCCTGGCGCATACTGGAGGTACCTGGTGGGCTAGTTGGCTCACAGGGGGCCTCAGGATTGAAGAGTAATTAATTCCCCAACCCAAAACGCGCCACAGGGCGTGTTTGCACACTTGTCACCTCAGGCCCCGCCCCCTTCTTTCACTATTGAGCAAAATATTCCTCTAAAATCAGCCGAACTACTAATTCCGATTTACTCACCTGTTACCACGAGAGACGTCAGTGCTGCATCTTTGAGTGCCATACGGACCCTGAAAAGTAAATCTAAGCGTACTTACCAGTAACTTGTATTTCCTTCCATAGGAATTTATTGTGTGGTTTTCACCAGAAAAGTTTCTAAGTGTCCATTTTTGAAACATACAAATATTCCTCTAAAATCAGCCGAACTACGAAATTCCGATTTACTCACCCTTTATCAGGAGAGACCTCAGTGCTGCATCTTTCAGCCCACTACTGATCCTGAAAAGTAATTCTAACCATACTTACAGTAACTTGAATTTCCTTCCATAGGCTAACATTGACTAGTTTCACTTGGAAATTCTTCTAAGTGTGGAGTTTTGGAACTTAAAAAAATTCCTCAAAAATCAGCCAAACTACGAATTCCGATTTACTCACCTGTTATCAGGAGAGACCTCAGTGCTGCATCTTTCAGCTCACTAATGTTCCTGAAAAGTAATTTTAACCGTACTTACCAGTAACTTGATTTTCCTTCCATAGGATATCATTGCCTGCTATATAAAATATATATAAAATAAAAAAAGATTACAATTTCAATATTTTTAAAAACATTTTTTTTCAATTTATATTAAAAATATGTAATGTAATTTAAAACATAAAATATCTAAAAAATAAATACTTTAAAACAAAGGAGTAAATCAGTATTAAAAAATATAACAATTAATACATTTAAAACATTATCATTTACGAAACCTTTGAAATTCACTAAAAAAAACATAGGTTTCAGCCACATTATAGTTAGGAATTAGCAGTTAAAAAAACCTTAGAAATTCACTGAAAAAAACATAGGTTTCAGCCATGTTATAGTTAGGAATTAGCATTTAAAAAACCCTACAAATCACTGAAAAAAGAAAAGGTTTCACACATGTTCTAGTTAGCTGGACATTTCACTCATACAAAACCATTGAAATTCCGCTGTTATAGTTAGTTCAGCTAACTATAACTCGCGCGCCCGCAATGCATTGCTGATGACGTCACATATTTCATCACTCATGACATGATCAGTGACATCACTGATGACATCTCAAATGACATCACTGATGACATCATCCTTGTGAAAGAGTGGCAGACCTCCTCTCACCCTAATATTACCTTTGATACACACATTCAAAAATAGAAACTCACATTTTCAAAAAAATGGAGATACCAATAACAGTTACAACAGAACCTATTCAGTAATTCCAACATCTACATACACATCCACTCATTCACCAACAGTTCTATATAGTCATTCATAAATGTACTCACTCATATGTACTCATACACCTATACATCCTGTTACACACCGATACTCATCCATCGAGTTACTCACACACATACTCACACATGCAAATAAACTATCAAACATCCATTTACTTGCACATACAGGTATACAGACACCCACCTACACTTCTACAGAAACGTGCACATAATTACTCTCTTGAACAATCAATATTGAAACACATATTTATACAGGAACTCTTCTAAACTCTCACTCTCACATATACTCACTTATATACATCAATACTCACATATACTAGTTTAAAACATGTAGTTACTTATAAAGACACTATTGAGACAGTCATTCACTAACTCATACACACACTCATACACACACTCATCCACCCATACATCCACCCATACATCCACCCATACAGTCCTGCACACATGCTGTCTTCAAAACACATACAGTGGGTCACTCATTCAATCCTCTATACCCTAAGTAATATCCCCCACCGAACCATACAGACACTCATACTGATACTCAAAAAACAAACTAATAACCCATATAAACTCATGTAGCTACTCACCAACCCATGCAGCCACTTATACACAAAGTGAGACACTGATACAGATATTTAAATATTTAAACATTACTCGTTAATACATGTATTCACTAAGATACACTTAATAAGTCAGTTATACAATCAATTTTATAAAAAACATCCATTTAGACACTTATTTACCCATTTATTGTTCCATCTACCTTTAGATATACATATATAAAAAATATTTATTTTTCAGAAAGACACACATTCACTGGATGATGTCATCAGTGATGTCATGAGTGATGTAATATGTGATGTCATCAGCAATGCATTGCGGGCGCGCGAGTTATAGTTAGCTGAACTAACTATAACGGGGGAATTTCAATGGTTTTGTATGAGTGAAATGTCCTGCTAACTATAACATGTGTGAAACCTATGGTTCTTTCAGTGAATTTCTAAGGTTTTTTAAATACTAATTCCTAACTATAACATGGCTGAAACCTATGTTTTTTTCAGTGAATACACACACACACACACACACACACACACACTCACTCTCACACTCTAACACACTCACACACTCGCACACTCACACTCTCACTCACACACTCACACTCTCTCACTCACACTCACACTCTCTCACTCACACTCACACTCTCTCACTCACACTCACACTCTCTCACTCTCATTCTCACTCTCACTCTCTCACACTCTCACACTCTCACACTCTCACTCTCTCACTCTCTCACTCTCTCACTCTCTCACTCTCTCACTCTCTCACTCTCATTCTCACTCTCACTCTCTCACACTCTCACACTCTCACACTCTCACACTCTCACACTCTCACACTCTCACTCTCTCACTCTCTCACTCTCTCACTCTCTCACTCTCTCACTCTCACTCTCACTCACTCACACTCACACTCTCTCACTCTCACTCACTCACACTCTCTCACTCACACTCACACTCACACTCTCTCACTCTCACTCACTCTCACTCACTCTCACTCACTCTCACTCACTCTCACTCACTCTCACTCACACTCTCACTCACACTCTCACTCACTCTCACACTCTCACTCACTCTCACACTCTCACACTCTCACTCACTCTCACACTCTCACACTCTCACACTCTCACACTCTCACTCACTCACACTCTCTCACTCACACTCACACTCACTCACTCTCACTCACTCACACTCTCTCACTCTCACTCACTCTCACTCACTCACTCACTCTCACTCACTCACTCACACTCTCTCACTCACACTCACACTCTCTCACTCTCTCTCATTCTCACTCTCACTCTCACACTCTCACTCTCACTCTCACTCACACTCTCACACTCTCACTCTCTCACTCTCTCACACTCTCACACTCTCACACTCTCACACTCTCACACTCTCACACTCACACACTCTCACACTCTCACACACTCTCACACACTCTCACACACTCTCACACACTCTCACACACTCTCACACTCTCACACTCTCACACTCTCACACTCTCACTCTCTCACACACTCTCACACACTCACACTCTCACTCACACACTCTCACACTCACACACTCTCACACTCTCTCTCTCACACTCTCACTCTCACACTCTCACACTCTCACACTCTCACTCTCTCACACACTCTCACACACTCACACTCTCACTCACACACTCTCACACTCTCAC
The DNA here is from genome assembly GCF_964261635.1 of Lissotriton helveticus. Taxonomy (NCBI): domain Eukaryota; kingdom Metazoa; phylum Chordata; class Amphibia; order Caudata; family Salamandridae; genus Lissotriton; species Lissotriton helveticus. Next base: position 495,009,588 of record NC_136070.1, on the reverse strand, counting down.
ACTCTCACACTCTCTCTCTCACTCTCTCACTCTCACACTCTCACACTCTCACACTCTCACTCTCTCACTCTCTCACACTCTCACACTCTCACACTCTCACACTCTCACACTCTCACACTCACACACTCTCACACTCTCTCACTCTCTCACTCTCTCACTCTCACACTCTCACACTCTCACACTCTCACACTCTCACACTCTCACACTCTCACACTCTCACACTCTCACACTCTCACACTCTCTCACTCTCTCTCACTCTCACACTCTCACACTCTCACACTCTCACACTCACACTCTCTCACACTCTCTCACACTCTCTCACACTCTCACACACTCTCTCACACTCTCTCACACTCTCACACACTCACACTCACACTCTCACACTCTCTCACACTCTCTCACACTCTCACACTCACACACTCTCTCACACTCTCACACACTCACACTCACACACTCTCACACTCTCTCACACTCTCTCACACTCTCACACTCACACACTCTCACACTCTCTCACACTCTCTCACACTCTCACACACTCACACTCTCACACACTCACACTCTCACTCACACACTCTCACACTCTCTCACACTCTCTCACACTCTCTCACACTCTCTCACACTCTCTCACACTCTCTCACACTCTCTCACACTCTCTCACACTCTCTCACACTCTCACACACTCTCACACTCTCTCACACTCTCTCACACTCTCACACTCTCACACTCTCACACTCTCACTCACACTCTCTCACACTCTCTCACACTCTCTCACACTCTCTCACACTCTCTCACACTCTCTCACACTCTCTCACACTCTCTCACACTCTCTCACACTCTCTCACACTCTCTCACACACTCACACACTCTCACACACTCTCACACACTCTCACACACTCTCACACTCTCACACACTCTCACACACTCTCACACTCTCTCACACTCTCTCACACTCTCTCACACTCTCTCACACTCTCTCACACTCTCTCACACTCTCTCACACTCTCTCACACTCTCTCACACTCTCTCACACTCTCTCACACTCTCACACTCTCACACTCTCACACTCTCTCACACTCTCACACTCTCTCACACTCTCTCACACTCTCTCACACTCTCTCACACTCACACTCACACTCTCTCACACTCTCACTCACACTCTCACTCACACACTCTCTCACTCACTCTCACACTCTCACACACTCACACACTCACACTCTCACACTCTCACACACTCACACACTCACACTCTCACACACTCACACACTCACACACTCACACACTCACACTCACACACTCTCACTCACACTCTCACACTCACACACTCTCACACACACTCTCACACACACTCTCACACACACTCTCACACACACTCTCACACACACTCTCACACACACTCTCTCACTCACTCACACTCACACACTCTCACACACACTCTCACACACACTCTCACACACACTCTCACACACACTCTCACACACACTCTCACACTCTCACACTCTCACACTCTCACACTCTCACACTCTCACACACTCACACACTCACACTCTCACACTCTCACACTCTCACACTCTCACACTCTCACACTCTCACACTCTCACACTCTCTCACTCTCTCACTCTCTCACTCTCACACTCTCTCACTCACACTCTCACACACACTCTCTCACACACACTCTCACACACACTCTCACACACACACTCACTCTCTCTCACACACTCTCACACACTCTCACACACTCTCTCACACTCTCTCACACTCTCACTCTCTCACTCTCTCTCACACACTCTCACACACTCTCACACACTCTCACACACTCTCACACACTCTCACACACTCTCACACACTCTCACACACTCTCACACACTCTCACACTCTCTCACACACTCTCACACACTCTCACACACTCTCACACACTCTCACACACTCTCACACACTCTCACACACTCTCACACACTCTCACACACTCTCACACTCTCTCACACTCTCTCACACTCTCACACACTCTCACACTCTCACACACTCTCACACACTCTCACACACTCTCACACACTCTCACACTCTCTCACACTCACACGATGTAGCCATGCATGTTTTTATGTGTAGCGTAGGGAATATTATGTTTACACAGCTGACTGATAAACTGCCTTCAATAATATTCTATATCTGAGTCAGTTTGTTAGTGTGTACATTCTTCTCACTCAAAAAAAAACATTGATGATTATTACTTGAAAATCTGAAAACTAGATAAATACAATTTGACACATTATTCTCTATAAAATATATCCAAAGCTAAGGAAAGATATGAACACACACTTGGCGAGGTTAGGGGTCAAGTGATTAGTAACTGACTGGAACGCCCTGTAGGAGAGCCAACCTATGCCACACTACCAACAATTACTTATAATTACAGGGCAAACCACATCTCAACTGGGAAGCTAAAGATTAACACCTTTGGTGCGCATGACGGCCCCTGGCCGTTATGAGTCACAGTAGACGTGTGCTCATGACGGCCAGGAGCCGTCAGAACGTTGTCGCTCCGCCCACGCGCGGTTAATTCCCCGCTTCTGCTGGATAATTAATCAGTGGGCGGAGTTCTGACGGCTCCCGGCCGTCATGAGCACACGCCCACCGTGATCCATCATAAGTAGCTGAGCGCCACGTCCAACCCCGCCCCACCTTGCACCGCAGCGAAATTAGCGCTGCGGCGAATGGGTTTAAAAAAGAGAATAGTTTCCAAAAGAAAACATCCAAGGTAGGATTTTTTGTAAAGGTAATTAGGGAACAAATTGATTCATTTATTCCCTGATCAACCTTTCCAAGACCACGCCTTGGATGTTGCCTTATGTCTAATTTGCTTGGCCTAGTTATTGGTTAAAAGACAGTTCTTAAAACAAAAAGTGAGAAATGTTCTTTGAAAATAAGGTAAAAAATAATGTTGCAAAACAATCCCTCTAACTAAATACCTTTGAGAATTTGTTTTTTTCGTACTTACTAGTGTTATTTTTGTGAATGTTCTTTGAACTTCTGCTAGCTCAGCGCATACATTTAGATAAACTGCAGTGGCATGATAATGGCTGCTCTGTATGCCTGCACAGCATTATAATGCGTTGCGCATGGAACTTCATGCATAAGTGTTATGTTATGGGGTTTTATAAAGCGCGCAGCTGCCCCAGCAACGGGGCGTCCCAGCGCTAAAAATGTCACTGTCATAAGCAAGCCAAGAACACCCAGGAAGCAATTATGCAGGGAAGAGGTGAGTTTTGATCGCTTTATGGAAGAGAGTGATTTTCAATCTTTCTAATATGTGCAGGGAGGGAGTTCCAAAGCTTAGGAGTGCAAACACGGAAGGATCGTCCTCCGGCCTGTACTCTATCAAACCGAGGAACAGCTAGGTGCTGGTCTAAGGAGGATAGCTGACCGGTAGGTCTATAAGGCGCCATGAGCTTAGCAGGAGATTGGAGAAACAGAATTCTGTGGGCAATACAGAGTCTTAAATTTAATGCATTTCTCCACCGGCAGCCAGTGTAGATTGCGTATGGAACTAGCAATAGAACAGATTCTTGGCAGACCAAGGAGAACCCGGGCTGCTGCATTTTGTGTCCTTTGTAAACGCAGTATCTCTGCCCTATTGGCCCAATATATAGGGAGCTCGCATAGTCAAGTCTAGAGAGTACAGTAAACTGAATGATTACCTGGCGGATGGTAGGATCGAAGAAACCTAGCAAAGGTTTAAGTCTACGTAGGAGCCTGAAATATACTCCGGCTACTACCTTAGTCTGGGTTTGAAAAGAAAGAGCAGAGTCTATCAAGACTTCTCTAATTTTTACTGCCGGTTTAGGAGCCGGCGGAGGGCCCAAAGAGGACGCCAACAGAGGTCCCTCCACAGATGGATGTCTTTGCCCACCACCAAGATCTCCGATTTGTTGACATTGAGCTGAAGACAATTGGCCGTCATCCAATCTGCAATAGCGGAAGGAGGGAGATGGGGCGGAAGCTCTCTGGTTTGGAGGCATCCAGCGTGGGCTTCTTTAACAGAGGAACCTCCATGGCATGTTTCCAGGAAGTGGGAACCACGGCAGAGGATAGAGATAAATTGATGCGTTTACAGAAGGGAGAGAGAAGTTGAGGTAGAAATTTCAAGAAAAGATCCGGTTTGAGAGGGTCTGCAGGGGATCCTGATTTCAATTTGTTACGAATCATGCACATCACTTCTGGAGCAAGCGCCGGAAAAGCAGAGAGTACCTGGCCGTCACAGCACCTCCGGGTCCGGTCCTAGTCTCAATGTGGGGAAAGGTTTTATAAATGTCCTCGACCTTCTTAATAAAGAAGGCCACCAGGCTCCCGCACTACTGATTAGAAGAAGGGAGGGTGGCTTGAGATTGCCCTGAGGATTTAAGGTCCTTGAGCAAAGAGAGGACATGTTTAGCAGGATTACTGCTCGATCTGATCTCATTAGCATAGTAAGCAGCTCTTTCCTTCTAGATGGTTCGATGATAATTCTTGATAGCTGCACGATATTGTGTTTTCAAGGAAGGTTCATAGTCCCGCCTCCATGCCTGTTCCAGCCGTTTACAGCTTTTCCGAATAGAGGCCAGGTTGTCATTGTACCAGGGGCTAGACTGAGCATTACGACTCCGCAACCATCTGGCGGGAATGATTGTCAAGAGGGTGTGTCAGCCTCTCCGAAAGTATTCTCCGCCACATATGGATTATTGGGGAGGCTAGGCGTTTGACTCAGGAAGAGGGTGCGGAACTGCTCAAAATCGCATTTATGCCAAGGGCACCTTAGAACCGATTTTCGCGCTGTACCCGGGGAAGGCCCACTCCAAATAGTGACATAGTTACCAAATAATGGTCGGACCAGCGCAGAAATGGGCGGACTAATTATGATAGGGGGCAGGTTAAAAAACCGGATCCAGTAAATGACCAGCAGAGCGAGTACATCCCAGGACATGTTGGATCAATTGCAAAGCAGCAAGATCTGCTAGGAAATTGCTGATTTCAATGTCATGGCTGGCATCCAAGTGTAGATTGAGGCCGCCAATAATAGTGAAATTGGCTGGTCTAACAGCGAGAATGCCCGAAATTGCAACAAGTGCATCCCTGAACTCCTTAGATGGGCCCAGAGGCCGATAAGATGAGGAGCACGAAATTAGCATTAAAGAGAATCCTAAACCGTGCACACACACAACCCACCAGGGCCTCTTTAGTTATAGTACAAGAGAATCTAGTTTTAAAGATGATTGCGATGCCACCACCCATGGCCCCTCTGTTGAGTGTCACAATACTATAGCCAGGCCTAGAGGCATGGCTAGGCTAGGTTCCGCCCCCTTATTATCAGTAAGCCAAGTCTCCGTGAGGAAAAGAATATCCGGTGACTCATCGTGAATTAAATCAAATACTTCAGCGAAGTGTTTTACTAAGCAGCGGCAGTTAAGACTTAGTAATTTGATGGAGTGCAGAGGGAGAAGGAGAGACCGCATTAGCTAAAGAACTCAAACCACACTGAATGCAACAAAAAGGGCCTTCCAGCGAGGCACAGAGGTGTAAGGCAAATGAGCTTGCCTCCTTACCAATGGCACATAGATCATGTCGGGAATATGTAATGTTTGCAGGAACCAAGCCGACAGCACGTGTGGCGCGGACGGGCGGGCCTTTGGCGCACCTGCTGCGCACGTCTGCACCCGAGCAGGCATTAAATGGCCGGGCGGCACAACTGGCTTCTCCCGGTCGAGCTTCTGATTGGTAGAAAATGGGCCAATCAGAGCTCAGCCTGTCCGTGAAGCGTGGAAGCAAAAATATCCCCAAAACAAGCGAGACACAACATGCAAGTTAAAATCAGCGAGGTGTGCTATTAAAATATGCAGTCACCAAAGCAACAGCACGCGTTGAGTAGCGTGCTAAAGGCAGTAAGCAAAGTTACCATTCCGCACCACGGCAGGCATTAAATGGCGGGGGGTGGACACAACTGGCTCCTCCCGGTTGAGCAACTGATTGATAGAAAAGGACCAATCGGAGCTCAGCATGTCTGTGAAGTGTGGACATGAGATTATATCCCCAAAACAAGAGACACAATGTGAAAGTTAAAATCAGCAAGGTGCACTATTAAAATATGCAGGCGCAACAGTGCACGTTAAGTAGCATGCTATGGACAGTGAGCAAAGTGGCAGTGGTTAAGTCAATTAACTGTTGCATTAATCGGTGTAGAAATACATCGTTGACTGGAATGTGATGCAGACGATGGCAACTACCCGGGGTAGTTCACTCTCTTGCTGCACCTTCTAGTGGAATCAAAAGTTTGACAGCACTTCGGGCCTAAACATTCTACCAAGACAATATCGCACCAAAGGTTTAGCAGGTAAATGTGTACATTCTGCATAATCATGAGTCATTTGTTAATCATATTCATCTGTGTACCTTGAATCAACATACCACAAACAGAAGGTCCCAAACTCTACTGCTATTCAGGAAGGAGCTCAAGAACCACCATTTCAAAAAACAATACAGGCAGATTTAGTAATTTTTCCACGCAAAGCAGGGCAGCAAGCTAAGTCCCTGCATTGTGTAAAAGGAAGACAACAGAAATGCATGATATCAACTAAGATATGGTGTGATTCTGTGCCTCCTAGCACGGGCAAAAACAAGGATATCTGTGTTACAGGCAGAATTGCCCCCAAAAAAATCTTAATGTCGTTTTCTACTTTCAAGTGTGGTGCAAAATGCTGCACATGTGGGAAGTGGAAATAACAATGAAAATTAAGATATTTCTCCTCATTACGCATCACTGGGGAAGGCGTAGCATTTTGACGCATTACCAGATTTGCAAGTCTTTGTAAATCTGGGAATGTGACAAAATCCATGGGAAAGCCTATGCTCCACTTGTAGAACAATTTGCTAACGCTATGCACTGCCTTACTTTGTATTTACTAAGCCACATAAAGTGTCTGCGCATGGCTTAGTAAATATTAAAACTGATTTTGTATTGAGGCAGCGCCACAAAAGTGGTGCCATCCGACACAAAATCTTAGTAATCCTGCTCCTATGTCTCCATTCAATAGGATTCACCACCTATTGAGATCAAGCTTCATTATAAACAATCCTGAATTGTAACGTTTGCCTTTTTCCAGGCCTCCATTGCTTTCTACCTTCTGTACTACTCAACCAATACTTCTAATTTTCCCAACATTTTCCACAAAAGCTAATATGTACAGAACAAGGAGAAACAGCAGATGTTAGTCAAGATACTGATACGGTCTACCTTCTTTGTCGGCAAGCACAATGTTTCCCTAATTCACAATGTTCATATTGTACAGCAGATCTAGGTGAATTTTACAATTCACTAAAATTACCATATGAATAGCACACAAACCTAAATGGTTTAAAGGTGTTTAATAAGAAGTGCTGATTACATCCTCAGAAAAGTTAAAGCTAGGGTTTACGCTTCTTGGATTCACGTTTATGCCCAGACAGTTGTTTGCAGAAAGCGCATGACCTAGTCACAGCACTGGAACTTGTAACCTCCAGGTGGGATATTAAAAAAGTAAGTGGTACATTGAAGGGTGAAGAAAGCAATGGACGAGCTTGGGAGGTGGGAGAGCAGAGGAATTTGAAGGGAGAAGCAGCGCATGTGGGAGAGGAGGACCGAGCAAGAAAACACAGGCACTAGCATGGAGTGGTGAAAACAAAAGAAACTACTGGCAGGTTCTATGACGGAAGTTACGGAACCTCACATGAAATTATATTGCATGCCTTAACAATGATGTCTTTATGCCTTTACCACAAATTTCGAGGTAAAGGCATATGCGTGGTAAAGATTACACCCCAGCCCCCAGCCCTGCAAATGGCCTCCCCTAAAAACTACACTGACCCAAGCCCTGAGCAGTAAAAACTACCCCAGCCCGTCCCTAAAACTGGCCCCCAGCCCCAAAAACTACCCTAAACACCCCCACCCCCCCGCCCTGAGTCCTAAAACCTAGCCCTACTTACCAAGCCCCGTCTCAATCCTTCCTGTTCCTCCTTCCATTCAACCCGCCCATCCACGCTGAATCTAGAGCGATGACTGTCTTTATTACGCATATGCGAGATAAAGGCATATGCGTGGTAACAGAACGTGTGGTTCTGCCCCCGTTGTAAAGGCTGTTTCCATTGCTAGCAAAGCCAAAATGTCTGGTGTTGGCCATCAGACTTTTGACTTTGACAGGGCTTCTTTTGTTTTGCCGTGGTTATGGTAAAACTTTATTGGAGAATCTGCTGGGCGCTAGCCAACATAAAAAAGAAACAGTAGCCCGAAGCAAATCTATGTTTTGGTCTCAAAAACACATATTGCCATAACCGTTCCTGGCACGTGGCACCCAAGGAAACTACTTTGTGTGGATGTGTTCCTTGTGAAAGAAAATGTCACTCACTGTGAAGTCAGCCAATGACTGCAGTGGGCTTACCCACTGGCCCATGCTTTAGTGGTAAATGACTCGACAAAGCTGTGGATGAAGAAGGCTGAGTGAAAACCCTATAAGTAAATATATGTATAATTTGTGTGAACTCAAAAGGCCTTGCAAATGCCAGGGCTAAAAAGGTAAATTACCTAAATGTAAGCAGTGGAAGGATACATTCCCTCCAAATGAAGAGGATGGTAAAGAAGCTGTAGTCTTGTGGAGAGCCTAACCGAGAAAGGAAAGCCACTGAATAATATGCAAGCGAATGCGTTGCCAAGCAATAAGCTCACCCAAGGCCCACTGTAAGCACTGATACTATACACAATAGGTCTTTCAGCAACAAACCCTCTTAAGCTGTCTTTAGGCAAAACCTGGTAAGCTAGAAACTCGTGGACAGAACTGGAACCCTTGCGTAATTTATTAGCAAAACTCGGTGTCCAGTGGCAACCACATTAATTTAGCTAACACTGTTAGAAATGTTAATTCACCAGTGAGAAATTGTTCGTTGGGACCAGTTACATCTTTTTTGAGTTTTGAAGCTCGGATGAACACACAGCTTAAAACAAAACTAAATATATGATTCGAGTTGCTTCTTAGATGTTGTTATTGATGTCTAATGGTATCCTGGATGCAGGTGGTACTTTTAATAAACTTGTAAAATGTAATTTGGTCCAATGCCTAAAACCCCCATGAACAACAACCGGATGCAGTAGTATCTCTTTTAAATTGTCAACTCGGATTTCAACCTAGAAGACAAATCATATTTTGGGAGGAGATAAAGGCAAACAAACATGCAACGGGATATTCTCTCTTTTGTAGCGTTATTTTTGCCGGCATTAATAGTCCAATCACACCACGTGTCCTCACCTTTGCAGTGAGCCCAGTTTTCCCTAAATTTGATTATAAATGTCGCTAAACTGAACAGCATTAGTCTCAAGTGTATTTAACCCATCCAAAAGCACAGGCTTTAGTGAAGCAGTCCGTTTCGCCACATAACACTGTTCACGGACGGGAGGTGGGGCAACACGGTAAAACGCGAAACACCACGCGGTCCCCTAACACTGACCATAAGGATGCAGTGATGCCACCCAGAGAGAAACGATGCCATGCTGCAGGTGGAGAGGCTAGTGGTAGCTGACGTTCGACTGTCTGTCGTCATCGGTTGCCTGGAATCAAGTGCCTCCCATTAAACGTCAGACTCTATGTGCCAGGCGGCAGAGCCACGATGTCTGGTTAATGCAAGTGTTGCAGGTGCCTCACTTCAGAAGTCTGGTAGTAGGGATCAGACGCTTTAGGTGCCAGGCTGCAGGTGTCTAATATCATAAATACGGCAGCAGTCACTGGTGGTACTAGGGCGCCCTAGCAGCCACTGGTGGTACTAGAGCGCCGTAGCAGCCACCGGTGGTACTAGAGCGCCGTGACAGCCACTGGTGGTACTAGAGCGCCGTAGCAGCCACTGGTGGTACTAGAGCGCCGTGACAGCCACTGGTGGTACTAGAGCGCCCTAGCAGCCACTGGTGGTACTAGAGCGCCCTAGCAGCCACTGGTGGTACTAGAGCGCCGTAGCAGCCACTGGTGGTACTAGAGCGCCGTGACAGCCACTGGTGGTACTAGATCGCCGTAGCAGCCACTGGTGGTACTAGAGCGCCGTGACAGCCACCTGTGGTACTAGAGCGCCGTAGCAGCCACTGGTGGTGCTGGAGCGCCGTAGCAGCCACTGGTGGTACTAGATCACAGTAGCAGCCACTGGTGGTACTAGAGCGCCCTAGCAGCCACTGGTGGTATTAGAGCGCCGTATAAATGTCCTTTGCTTGGCACGATGCAGGGGTCTGGTCGGGGAGCGATGGTATTCCGCAGTGGTTTTCTGGTGGGCGCAAGTGACTTGATGAGTGTGGCTAGCAGGGGCGAACTGGGCCCAGGCCTTCATAATCGGAAGAGCGCAGCAGAGAGCTGCTTAACTTAATGCCCGTCCCACTTGGTCTCAATCGGGTCCCGTTAAATACTTTGTCATCAGCCCGCAATGTACCTCAGCCTAATTGTTAGCATCCCATCAACCCCCTGCCCTTCTCCCAACTACCGTACACCTCCTGCCGTCACACCGCAACGACCCCGGCCCCCAAAGCAAACACCAATTTTTCTTTACGCCCAGGGCGCTGTCCCGGCCAATTTTGCCCTGGACCAGCATAATTACCTGGCGAAACCTGGCCAAGTAACCAAGGGTGACTAGAAAATAAGGCTGCACTCGAACTGCCGAATTCGGGCACTAGTTTGTGCCTACACGCCGCAGCTAAAAAGGAACACTCAGCAGGTGTTTGGATGCCATTATCCACAATGACTTTTAAAATGGGCTGGGCTGCACTGCCTGCAGAAGGGTAGCTCGGCATCCGCCCGGTTGGGTCATCTCTGCTCGCGTGCAGTTGTAATCTTACCGTCCCCCCGCACCGTGTTCAGTCGGCGATTGTCCCCTTCATCAGCAGCGGTCTCTGGTCCTCACTCAGTTGTTCGATCAAGTGATGCGTCCAGCCCCAGCTCCCACTTCCAAGCTCTCAGCGTCGCCTGGCACCGCCCACTGTACGTGCTCAGCAGCAGATCAGCACCGCTCCCTCCGCCAATACACCGCCATCTGCCTCCGGGGCACGTACAGACCTTCCAATCGCCAGGGAAGGGTGCTTTCTGGCACGTGCTCCCCTTTTCAAAGGCTGTGAAGACTCGGCAACAAAAGGCAGAGCCCGTGTCTCATAATTTATTTATCTCAGATTGTGGAAAGATTCGTGATAGCACGAGTACGTTTGTGGCAAATTTGTGAGTGTTTGTTACTCTGATACACTATTGCTATTTTCCTCGAACTTTAAGCTATTTAAAGCAGATTCCGCATATTGTTAATGCAGAGAGATTTTAGCGGCTGCTACAATTTACTCGAATAATTAGAGAGGCAATGGGAAACTGAATATATTTTGCCTTAATTGCTCCTGCTACAGGACCCGCCCCGTTGCTTTCAGGTAAACCCCCAGTTACAAGACCCTTTCTTCATTTCCATCTCGGTTTTGATGAAATAATAATCAATTTAGGGTCACCCTCAGAAATATGAATCCGGTCTAATACGTTTCGGTAATCATTAGTCTCTGAATCACTTTGCTATCTATCGTAGGGTCTTGATCACTAAAGTGCCTTGGTTTCAGGATTCTGCATTGGTTTGGGCCATATAAATGCAAGAGGTTAAGGGGTAGAAAACAATCAGAAACATGTTTGGTTCAATTTTGAGTGTGTAAGATAACTTTATGCACCTTAGAGAAGTTTGTTTTCATAGAGGCTGTGTTTCAGCTACAGATAAAATGTATCAAAAATCCAGAATCAAAGCTGTTTACTCTGTAGTTTTTTTCATTATGGCCAAGCATCTTTAGCCATACGCAGTGGTCCAAAGATCACCACAGCGCCCTGAACTCAGTTCTTGCGCCCATAATCCCATTGCGCATAAGAATGGGTGTGTGCAATGGTTATTGGCTGATAGTAGGTCCCACTGCACGCACTTTACCCTCTGTCTGGGCCCGCTGTTCACAACCACGAGGACTGAGTGGCTGTTTGCAGTTGCTTTTGGGTTCCCGGCCTGGCTTTTCCTAGCAAAGCTTTGCATGTGGAGAAGTAGGCAAGACATTTGGTATAGCCAAACGCTTTGGCCCCTTGGACAAAGGCCATGCACAGTAGAGCCATGAGCATGAGGAAATGGTGCTGGTGTTTCCAAAGCCTGCATCCTTCGGTAGGGACCTGCTGTACACTGCAGAAGGTTTTGCACTGTTGGTTCTGTGGCCTTGGTTAAAGTTCAGTAAAATTGGGGGTGGGGTGGTTTAGATTGTCCAACAATCACACTGGCATATAATATTAATGCATATTACAACCAGCAGGGTGCATGAGAGGGGTTAAAGGTACAGTGGAAAGGGAGAGTAATACGGATTGGTACAGGTACAAAGTGAGAGAAAACACAATATTTTGTAAAATAATCATTTTTAAAGATTTTTAGGCCAGAGTGTCTATGCGTTTTTATCTGCGCGGATGGATTCTTGGTGAAATCCGACAGACACCCAGGGCTTTAAGTGGGCCTGATCTCACAGGTCCTGAGCACTGGCAGTTTTTTAAAAAGGGCCTCGAAACTGGGCCCTATAGGCTCTGTTTTGTGCCCTGGCACAGGCAGTCTGTTTTTTTCCCAGACTGCAATGACAGCAGGCACATTGATGTGCCCGTGCTCACAGTGCTCACTTCTCACTAGTGGAGAAGTTACAGCATGACGTCATGCCAGGTGAGCTTTGTAGAGGAAGGGAAATCCTTTAAGGGAAGAGTCATTTTCTCTCTGGATTTCCCTTCTATTTTTGAAACTTAGGAGCAGCAACATTGTCGTGGTGTCAACAGGGCTTTAAGTGGAAGCTTTTTCAATATTATATATTCAAGCCATAGTTGCGGCTTATTTATCTTTCGCAACTAACAACCATTGACAAAGCCAATAGTCCTGACTTGTTGTAGGTATGATGTTACTTGTTGTATCACATATCTGGATGCGATGATAGAAACAGCAAAATACAAATCATGTGGCACACTATGCTAAGCACAGATTTTTAGCTTAGGTGTTTTTAAGCCACACCCTTAATTACCTTGGCCACACCCGTTGGAGAGACCACAGTTTTTCATCCCACTTAAAGCCCTGCAGACACCTCACCATACCAGACTGAAAGCACCTGGACCCAACTATTTACCAGAAAATACATTTACTAGGAGGGAGGGGGAGTACCTGAGCCTGATAAAAGCCCTCCCTGTTTATTCCCTGCGGCTCTGCCCCCTGACAACATTGTATCAGAAACCCTAAACATCAGCCTATGCCCCCCTCCCCAGCCCAAAAGGAAGAGGCAAACCAAGCAACCACCCAAGATTAGGGGGCCCAAGAGACCTTTGAATGCACCTACTAGCCAGCCTATAACTCAGTCCAGTGATAACTGCTCGCTCCGTGAGTTTAGCTGCCTTGGACTAGACAGGATTGTTTGGCAAGCTTAAAGACGCGATCCTGTCAAGCATTACCCCTTTGATTGAAAGAATATCCGAACTAGAGTCAGCTTTAATAAAGTTAGCCGCTGGACTTGATCCACTCAAGGATGCCGTGAACTCAATCTGCCCCTCGGTTGGGAGGGGTGCAGGGCGGACTTGCCATCCGGACCTGGACGGGACACCTTGCGAGACACTCTATCTAGAGGTCAAGCTGCAGATAGAGCAGCTATTACCATCTCCAACCCACAACTGCACCCCCTCAGCCTCTGGCTCCCCCAGCTATACCACCGGCAGGAAAACCCACTGCTGCGGACAGTTATCAAGGGAACCATGTGGGTCAATTAGCACCTGGGGAGCCGGTGGACAGGCCTTTTAAGCCAGGTGTACAGTTCCCACTTTTAAATTTGCCGCCGTTCTGTTGCCCCTTCACTGCTATCCTGGCAGGGGGTCCGAACCTACAAGCTAATGACTCAGAGAACTTTAGCCAATTAAAAAACAAAGTGTGCTATTGGCTGGCAAACAATGTTGATTTTAATTATAATGACTATGATGACATATTGATCATCAGGAGGGTAGGGTGGGTGGGTCCAATGCATAAGTCTTTACAGGGGGACTGTGTAGTAATCAACTGCAGGTCACCTGACCTGGCCAAGCGCTTACTCCACAGTTCTGTATCATCAACCATTAGGGAAGACTGTATTAACATCCTCCCACTAGGTTTTTTCTATCAATGTTTGCAGCCCCTTCCTCAACCATGGGTAGTTTGATTCATCGTTCCCTTAGGCTCTCAGTCTTCTCCCGTGCACAAATGTCGATCCCCGTGAGTAATAGATTTGACCCTTTAAGCGCCATAGGTCAAAATGATTGACTTCAGGTTTTCTCTGCTCCCGGGATTAACCGTCCAGGCTTAGAAATAGGTTCCCCAATTTACTACCTGTAGAGCTAACATCGTCTAGTGCTCCAGGGCTTCCTTTAAAAATCCTAAGCTAGCAGACCCTAACTGGCTTAATTTCACTTCTGATTTTGATATCATTATGTTACAGGAAACTTGGGCTTTCGACCTTGTTGGCCGAGACGGTTATGAAAGTTTCTGTGTGGTAGCAATTCCCTCCCATGGCCGGCTCCGCGCGGGGGTCTAATCACTTTTATTAAATTTGCAGCTAACCTGAGAGTTTATCCAATCCCAGTCAAACATAGTGGCATTCAGATCCTTTGGGTAGTAATTTCTAAAGACTTTACATTTTTTCTTGTGAATTTTTATAACTCACTAGGGGACCCCGGGTGCCAGATCAAGGTGCTATTTGAAACAGTATCGCGCCTAGAGCTCAGATCATACGCTTATCTTACATTTTTTAGAATAATGATAGGCGGGGACTTTAATGCTAACCTGAGCCACATATGCCATGAAGGAAACCCCTTCGTGCCAGAAGATCTTGTGACCAGTGATTCCAACTCTGACCAAAGGGGCCGGAAGCTGTCAGAGGCCCTGGGCAGGGCTGGGTTAAGAAATGTAATGTATGGGGTTACCAGTATGTCTAGGAAACTGCCCAGTTTTGTGGGTTGGGGAAAAGGGACCATTATAGATTACATCTTTATCTCATGATCTTTTGATAGCCTGGTTAGCCCTGGAGTGGTCCATGAATCCACCTTCACCAACCATAATCCCATAGAAATAGTTCTAAAATCCAACGCTGGCCTGGGTGCAATCCTTGACCCTGGCCTGACTGGCCTAACCCATCAAGGATAGGGATTAGAGGGTAAAATGGCGGAACGTCACAATGGCCAAAGTGAATTAACAGGTGGTGATTCGGAACACTGCTATCATTCTGGAGCCCCTGCTAGCTCTGGATACATCACCCTCCCTAGTGGTGGCTGCCTTCGATTGGCTAAACAAATCCACTGTTAACACTATTAGAGATATGGCGAGTAAACCCAGGTGGTGCCAAGCCGGGCTAGTTCAATAAAACATGCAGGTACGCGGGAGGTCCTATATAGTGTGCCCCGGAATAAATAAAACATCAAGAAGACTAGGAGGGCATATAAACTTGCCCTGGGGAAGAGTAAGGCGGAGCTCAAAGAAGCTTCCTGGGACTGGCTGGTGTCTACATGCACCTCTAGAGACTCCACAGGTTTCTGGGCAGTGGTCAACGGAAGGCTACCTAACGTCGCTGGTCAAGATGACATAGGCACCTCCATCCCTCCAGCCGCATGGGTCACATATTATAAAAAGGTGTACGTGCTTGGCGAACACCTGCCTTCTAACCAGGGCAATGGTGAAAATTTGTACCCCTTGGAGATTAGGTTCGAGTTTGAGGAGGTATATAGGGCAATCATGGACAGTCCATCTAACAAAGCCCCGGGGCCTGATGGAATACCTATGGACCTCTAGAAGGATGAACCCCATCTCTGGGCTACCCTCCTGGTGAATGTTCTTAATGCTGTATCCCAACTTGGTCTCCCCCCGACTTGGAAATCAGCCACTATAGTACCCGTATTCAAGAAGGGGAACCGGCTGGATCCGGCATGTTACAGGCCAATCTCTTTTATGTTCTGTAGTTAAAGTGGTAGGGCATATTTTCCTTCAACGTGTCGAAGCTTGGGCTCGGGAAAAATACATCATCTGCCCCGTCCAATATGGATTCTGGGAAGGGATGGGCACTGTAGAACAGTGCCTGAACCTTAACCTCATTATTGGGAAGTATGTCGTGGCAAAGCAGGGCTTCATCTTCCTTGCATTTATGGACCTCAGTAGTGCTTTCGATTAGGTGAACAGGTCCATGCTCTGGGACATCATTGGTGAGATGAGTCTGCCTGCTGACCTGATTAACTTCCTTAGAGCTTTGCATATGGATGTTAACACAAGCGTTAGATATGGCACAGAGGGGGAAACTTCAGAATCCTTTAGCCTACCGCGTGGGGTTAGGCAGGGATGTGTGCTGGCCCCATTATTGTTTTTATTGTATATCAACAGCCTGAACACCTGCCTGAGTGAAAATGGAGCTGATCTGCTGAAAGTTAAGTCTAGAAGGGTCCCGTACTTGCTATATGCCGACGATGCCGTATTGACGGCTCAGACGGCTAATGGCCTAAAACTCCTGGTCGATCGTTTCATGATGTTCTTGGACAATCTGGATTTGGACACTAACATTTCTAGGACACATTACATGGTCTGTGGGAGGAGGTCCGCTAAGACGAGGCCCATTGATATTATGGGGCAGCATATTACTAGGGTCTCCACTTTTCCCTGCTTGGGGATTTCTTTTGACCATCAGAGCAACTGGCTTCCTTGCATCGCCAGCCCCTGTTCTAAATTTATCCAAGCCTGTTGTGCCATATTCAGATTCTTGCTATCAGTTGGTAACAAGCCAGTTATACCCCTGCTACAAATATATAAAAAAAAGTGCCTCCCTGTCTTGAAGTATGGAGTAACGATCTGAGGGTACCAAAAGTCTAAGGGAATCCGTCTGGAAGAAGACAGTTTTTTGCAGGAAACCCCTGGGGGTGGGTCCAAGTAGTCCCTCATTTGCCACCCGCGAGGGATTGGGTTTAAAGTTTGTGGAGGAACAGGTAAAACTGGCTCCATTGTTATTATGGATCTCTGTGTGGGCGAATGAGAGCCTGTGGTTTAACAGGAGTGTGATCGAGGATTGTATGGAATGCTCATATGGACAGAAGATTCAGCGGATCCACTATATAAAATCGGTTGCCCATTCCCTCAATCGCATGGATATCTTCGATAGGCCAAATTTCCTCAAAAAGAGCAACCCCAGGCTCCTAACGGATTTTTTTTTAAATAGGGCCAAAGAGAAGCTCGGGCACTGACAATAAATTCTATCAGATCCTTCCTGCAGCTGGAATCTGTTAGTGGCCCTGAAAACCATCTTATTGCTGTCAAGCACCGGAGGGACAGATTCTTACTTTCTAAATTTCGTCTGGGTACTATTCGGACAATGATTGGTTTCTTTGGGTAGTTTGATCCCCACACCCTCTTAATCTGTCCTTGCCATGATCGTTCCCCCAGACCTTAATATACTTGATCCTATTTTGTAAATATTATGAATTTCTCTGCAGATTTCTATTACCACTTCTTAAAAAGAGGGGTTTTAATCAATTTCGACCTGCTTTTTTATTTTTACAGTTATTACAGGATCAGGCGGTGACAAACAGCAGTCAACGGCTATTTAAAAGGCGCTTTATACTGGAACAAAATAATGTGTGCCTAGTAATAACGATGTACATGATAGCCTGGGGTTCTGATCTTAAATGGATTTTAATTGTATATGAATGTTATTTATGTTTCCCTTTTTTAATTGGTTGAATCGATCTGGCAAATGTATTATGTGCCTCTTTTTTGCAAGTGTTTTTATCTTTTCTAACTATCTTGTATAGTCGAATAAAGATTAATATCAATCAATCTATAGTACACTTAATAATACACATTCTATTGTTTCATGACATTTAGGGGTCATTTGGATGGCGGGCGGACTTTGCCCGCCATCCTGACGGGGATTGGGACCACCCGCCACAAGGGCGGGGGTCCCGTGGGTGGTATTAGGATGCGGCCGACACAGTGGCGGCCGCATCCTGCATTTATAATTTATAACATTATGGCAGGCGGTGCTCTCTGCACCGCCCGCCACAATGCCATAAATGCATGTATGCATTTGCATACACAATGCGGCAGGCACCGCGCGGTGCCTACCGCATTGTATATGCAAATGCAGGGGGGGTACCACAGGTACCCCCCCCCCGTGTGCACCTCCCACCCCTCCTTCACTTTGGGGGCCCACAGGGGGCCCCCAAAGTGAAGATCGCATGCCTTTCCGTGGCGGCATTGTAAAATGTCCATCATAATATGGCTGGTGGTGTCTGCTAGACACCGCCACCATATTATTCCTTTTCCGCCCCGGCCGCAAGGCGACCGGGGCGGAAAAGCGGCGGACGGTCTTTCCGTCCGCCGAGGTCCCCCCCGCCATACTAATATGGCGGGGGGGGAAACAAGTGAGGATGTCGGGCGGATTGCCCCCACCAGGCTGGCAATCCGCCCGACATCCTAATGGGCCCCATAGTATTCAAAATGTAGAATAGGTAACATGTTACAGTGTTCCAGTGACATTTAGAAACCCTTTTTGCTTGGCTGTTTATCATTTCACAAAGACCTCCAGTGGCGTTATTACAAAATAGTTACCTGATATTTATCCTCTTTATAAACAGACACTTAAATGTTATGAAACAGTAATAGTTATACTTAGGCGTTCACCAAATTTTAATTAGCCTTCTCAAGTGCACCTGCTTAATGAAGTGAAGGTTGCTGAACAATGATTAAGGATTTCATAGTTTAAAACATATATTTTAAAGTTAGCTTTTCAGCACCATTTCAAAACAGGCTTCTTCAAAGAAAAAAATCTCGTGGGATCGGTGTCCTCTTCCCGGTCCCTGTGTGAGGCCTTTAAAACGGTCATTAAGGGTCAGGCTCTGTCATTGATAGCGGGCACAAAAAAGGAGAAGAATAGGGAAGTGGTGGACCTGGGGACTGAAATTGGTAAGCTAGAGGTAGAGTTGGAACTGGGAGTGACGCAGGCCAAACTTAATCTTTTGAGCCTCAAACAACACGACTACAATGCGCTTGTCACTAAAAGGGCCAAGACTCTTGGTAGGGAGCAGCAGGTCAGGCTTTATGATCTGGGGGATAAGGCAGGGAAGCTTATCGCATGGCAGGACAAGAGAGACTGGGCTTGCCGTCTCGTCCCAGAGCTCCTAACAGAGGAGGGGGTATCGCTTACCGAACCACAGGACATAGTGGATAGGTTTGCGGACCACTTTCAGACGGTTTACACTTCAGTCTACCCTCATTCGGAGGCCGACTCCCAGCTACTACTCCGAGACATACAGCTCCTGTGTCTTTCCCCCGAGGATCGGGAGTTTATGGATAGTGCGTTGACAGTGGACGAGATCACCCAAGCCATCCGTTCCTTGAACTCTGGTAAGGCACTGGGCCCCAACGGGCTCCCTATTGAACTCTATAAACTCAAACCGGATAAGTTGGCACCTCATTTGAAAGATATGTTTGTTGAATCTAGAGATAAAGGGGTTCTGCCTATCGATCAGAGAGTGGCTATGGTGGTTGAGATTCATAGGGAGGGCAAGGTTAAAACGAACTGTGCCTCATATAGGCCTTTTTCTCTGTTAAACACTGAACCGAAGATCTTGGCCAAGCTCCTGCCGAATAGACTGGTAAAAGTTGTCAGTGTTCTGGTTCACCCTGACCAATCGGGCTTCATGCCCCATAGAAATACGGCCCTAAATGTGTGCAGATTGCACGGGGTGATAGCCAGAGTCCACACTCTACGGGAGCCAGCTGTAATTGCATCGCTCGACGCAACCATGGCTTTTGACATGATTGAACGGCCCTATGTGTGGGCGGTCTTGGCCAAATTTGGATTCGGCCCTGAATTCATCAGATGGGTACGTCTGCTTTACACGAAACCGCTCGCCCAAATAGTGGTAAATAACAGAGTTTCAGCACCATTTTCGCTCGGTCGGGGCACCCGTCAGGGCTGTCCGCTGTCCCCCCTCCTTTTCTCATTGGCCTTAGAGCCTCTTACCGCCTGGCTACGTTGGGAACTGTTGATCAGGGGCATGTGGTGGTCCCCCGAATGGGAGAATCGCATATCTTTATATGCAGATGATATTCTGCTCTACCTGACCTCTCCCCGTAAGTCCTCTATTGCAATCTTCGATGTCCTGGCCTCCTTTGGGAGAAATTCGGGACTCTCAATCAACTGGGGGAAATCCTTGTTTTTTGTATTGAGGGGAGACCCCCTGTCCCTCCACGAAACTGTCCCATACAAGTTAATACAGAAGGTTTCAAGTATTTGGGAGTTTTTAGCTCTCTTGATCCCTCGGTTAGATATGCCCGACATCTCCTTCCCCATTTGCAGAGGCTCAGGAGTGATATTGTCAATTGGAGGACGCTTCCTCTCTTTGTTGGGTAGGGCAGCCCTCTTTAAAATGATGCCTCTGCCTCGTTTTCTCTACGCCCTGCAGAACACCTTGGATATTGTGCCTGCCGGTTATTTCCGTGAGATCGAGAGCCTGCAGCGTAGTCTACTATGGGAGGGCAGGCCCCACACTGCCCTGAATAAGCTAACACTTCCCTGGTACGACGGAGGCATCGCCCTCCCAGATATCAATACTATAGGGCCTCCCAGCTGGCTGCGATCAACCATGACACATATGGTCCAGTCGATGACCCTGGATATGCCATGGATAAATGGCTCCTTCCCGGGGAAGGTATAGCAGGGCCTTGCACTCCAGACCGAAGAAACTGGCTTTGACGGGGCCAACCAAACATACAGTCCGGATCTGGCATGACGCCACGAGTTCCCTGGGCTGGAGAGATACACTGACCAAGGCCACCCCGCTCTGGGACACCGAGAAGCTAGGTAAGCTCTGGAGGACAAAAGGTTTCGATAAGTGGGACCTTACAGGGATCTCCACAGTTAAGGATATCTGGGGGAAGGGGAGGATTAAATCGTTTGAGGAAATGCAGGTGGAATATGAACTAACAAATGCTGAATATTTCCGCTATGCACAGGTCCGGCATTCACTTCACTCGGCACTGCCCGGGGATGCGGAACCCCCGGAGGCTTCACCTCTGGAGAATAGAATACTGGACGGCCACCTTCCTGAAAAAACGATCTCCTTGATATATAAAAAACGAATTAATCATAGAACGGATCCCCTTGAGGCACTTAGGGACAAATGGGTGGGGGATGGGATAGAGCTAGATGACGACGACCGGCAGACAGCAGTGTCTTCCCCAAGGGAGGTCACCATCCCAGCTCGCCTGAGATTGGTTCAGCTTAAGATACTGCATAGGGTCTACGTCACGGGACCCCGGCTGGTGCGCATGGGACTGTCTGATATGGGATTATGTAGACGGCAATGTGGTCTTACAGGTACCTTCCTACACATCATCTGAGAATGTGAACACATCACCACATATTGGCGCAAGATACACAAAACTCTGCATAAGGTGCTGGGGGTCTCTCTGATGCCAGAGGCAAGGAGATGCCTCCTAAACATATGGGAGCATACTGACTTAAATAACTCACAGACGCAATGGTCTACTCTGGGCTTCATGTTAGCTAAAAGAAATATAGCCCAGCTGTGGGGAGCGGAACCGCCTCCCACCCTAGAAGTGTGGGAAAATAACTTAGATTGGTGTATGTTTAGGGAAACAAATACGTATCTTGCGAGGGGATGCCCTCAAAAGTGGTCACTGGTATGGGGACCCTGGAATCGTTGCAGAGATATTTGTACGCCACCAAGAAATGTTGTTTTGATGACCCCCCTCCCTGTGAAGTTCCCTTTCATTTGTAGATATTATTTATCCTTTGACCCCCTGATGTATAATTTGCAACTCTGAAGTAACCTCTGTAATGTAATTTTTGCTGATGCGTTCTTTAATAAAAAGAATTATAAAAAAAAATAATGGTGAAAAAGTGTTCAAGGCGTAGGAATAGTTTGGATTTACACAGCATGACGACTGGTTTCCTGGGCCACGAGGGCAGTCAGGGATTACTGGGTTCCAGTACTACTGGACCCCAAACTGGATAACTGGGTACTCCTCTACATCACTTGCCTCTCTCAGGCTAGTAAGATCAATGTCTAGTTACAGCTTTACCTTACCTTGTATAGATAAATTAATTTACATACTACATATAAAACTAAGATACACAGTGCAAACCAGACGTCTCTTTGACCCTCCGAGCCACAGTTCTCACCTCCAAATAGTTGTATAGTACCTAGACTCTAAGCACTATAGAAACATTGCCTTTAACAGACCATGTTGCATAGGGTTACTCTTCAAAGCTCTTGCAATGTTACCTATACCTGTATTGCAGTAATTTGTTTTCAGCAGTTCATATGAACTCAAATGTTCCTGGTAAACCCACTGTCCAATCATCCAAAGCACCAAAAGTGGCCACCTTCCTTGGAGAGGAAACTGCTCTGGTTATGTCAGGGGTCTGCTGAGGGGTGCCTGGTGTCTTATCGCAGTTACTGGAGTCCCACTAGTCCGTAGCATTGAGCTAGCTGTAGGAGGGTAGTCGCTGGCCAGTCCACGTTGATACCCTCAGTTAACACAAAACTTGTAGGCACCTGTACCAAAAAGCCCACTGGTCACAGTCTAGATTCTTTCTAATAGCAGAGCACCCACAGGGACGGTACCACTTGCTATTATTGCAGAACAAGCAAGCACAAGCCTGGAGACTATTGTCGGGAGCAAGGGTCAAACGGTAAGTTATTCAGGAGGACACACTACCCCAGGTACAGATGCTAACTGGAAACACCCACAGGTTCCCACAGGGGAGGGGACGGAGGCGGAGGATTCTGACCTTCAAACATAATATGGAGCTTCCCTCGACTCCCTTGATGTTGATGAGCAGCAAGTTTCCTTATCTTGAGAAGCTGTCAGTTCCAAAGCAGCAATGGCCTTCACAAACCTCACAGACGTCTCATTCTCTGCAGGGATGCTTCTTGATAAGCTCACGGCTAGCTCCTTCTGTAGGACAAATGCCTTTCACTGGTAATCCGTTACAAAGACACCATCTCAAGTTGGCACTCTGTTCCCTAGTGTTGAACTTGGCCCTCTTTGCAGGGTCACCCCCAAATTTTACCCTTCTCCCCTCCTGTTTGCTGAAATTCATTTTTGTTTACCTTAGAACCTAGTGCACTTTACCACAGCTCCTTTAAACATGGTAAACTTGGCCTACACCCAATTGGCATATTTAATTTACGGATATATGACGTTATAACGCATACTTTTACAACGCATACCTTTACAACGAAATTTTTACAACGCAAATACTATTACAACGCATGTATTTACAACGCAGGTTTTTACAACGCAGGTACCTTTACAACGCATACCATTACAACGTAAGTATTGGTAAGTATATATTAATTTTTTAATTGTAAATTAATTGAAATTAATATAATGTAATATAATGTAATTTAATTTAATTTAATAATTTAATTTAAATTTAATTTTACTTTATTTTTACCCTGTACCCCAAAAACCCAAAACTGACCCTGAACCCTAAAAATACCCCTTTACCCAAAAACCCAAAACTGAGCCTGAACCCTAAAAATACCCCTTTACCCAAAAACCCAAAACTTACCCTGAACCCTAAAAATACCCCTTTACCCAAAAACCCCAAACTAACCCTGAACCCTAAAAATACCCCTTTACCCAAAAACCCAAAACTGACCCTAAACCCTAAAAATACCCCTTTACCCAAAAACCCAAAACTGACCCTGAACCCTAAAAATACCCCTTTACCCAAAAACCCCAAACTGACCCTGAACCCTAAAAATACCCCTTTACCCAAAAACCCAAAACTGACCCTGAATCCTAAAAATACCCCTTTACCCAAAAACCTAAAACTGACCCTGAACTCTAAAAATACCCCTTTACCCAAAATCCCCAAAACTGACCCTGAACCCTAAAAATACCCCTTTACCCAAAAACCCAAAACTGACCCTGAACCCTAAAAATACCCCTTTACCCAAAAACCTAAAACTGACCCTGAACCCTAAAAATACCCCTTTACCCAAAAACCCAAAACTGACCCTGAACCCAAAAAATACCCCTTTACCCAAAAACCCAAAACTTACCCTGAACCCTAAAAATACCCCTTTACCCAAAAACCCAAAACTGACCCTGAACCCTAAAAATACCCCTTTACTCAAAAACCCAAAACTTACCCTGAACGCTAAAAATACCCCTTTACCCAAAAACCCAAAACTGACCCTGAACCCTAAAAATACCCCTTAAAAAAACCCAAACATATAACATTTTAATTATAATTATATACTTACCAATACTTACGTTGTAATGGTATGCGTTGTAAAGGTACCTACGTTGTAAAAACATGCGTTGTAAATACATGTGTTGTAATAGTTTTTGCGTTGTAAAAGTTTCGTTGTAATGGTAGTGCGTTGTAAAAGTTGCGTTATAAAGGTTGTATACCTTAATTTACATATAAGCCCTTAGTAACGTGGTACCACATATACCCAGGGCATATCATTTGAATGCCACTAGTAGGTAAGCAGCACATATTGTGCCATCTATTTAAGAAGCTTTTTAAAACATGCTTATGGTCTGCCATTGCAGCCTGTGTGCAGTTTTAAACTTCCAATTCAACAAGGCAAAATAAACCTTTTACCAGGGCAAAACATTCCCTTTTAATACATATAAATCACTGCATGGGCTTGTTTTCTTTACCCAGTGTTTTCTTACAGCTATGCACACAGGATTATTCCATCCTCTTGGAGAGGAAGCATAATGGTTCCATTATATACAAAGGGCCCTAAAACTTACCCTGCCAGCTTCAGGCAGATCGCATTACTGGATGCGAGCGAAAAACTGTTTGCTAAGAGCATACTTCTTCACCTCCATGATTGGGCATTTGGTAATGACCTCATACCAGCAGAGCAACAGGGGTTTCGTAAGCAAACTGGCACTTTAGATAACATCACCGCCCTGCAAACCTTGATTGAAAAATATCCAATAGGCAAGAGAATGGCCTTGTACGCTGCCTTAATAGATTCATCCATGGCTTTCAACCACTTTGACTGGGGGACGGTGTGGAGGAAACGGGTTGCAATGGGGATTCCCGCGCATTTGCTCAGACTGATAATTGCATTGCATTCCTCAACTTGGAAACAGGGCCCGTTGAGTAAAGTGGAAACCCACAATGGGTTGAAGGAAGGGTGCTTACTAGCTTCTCTCCTTTACTTTCTTTAAATTAATGACTTGCCGAGTACGGTGGGGAACTGTAAAGTAGACTCAACGAAAATAGGAACAAGAAAATTGAGCTGTTTACTTTACGCTGATGAAGCCACCCTGTTAGATTTATCTCAGATAGGTTTACAAAGCCTTCTTAACGAGCTAGGCCATTACTCCAACGATCATTTCATAAAAATGAATAGCTCAAAAAGTAAAATCAAGGTTTTTAGGTCTTGTGGATGCAAGGTTAGGAGACATATGCAGCCGCGGCCCGTGGAGGGAGTTGCGGTGGGGAAGGCAGGCGGGGCGGGGGAGGGGCAGGGTGGGGGGTGATAAACACCGGAATATGGATGATTACAGGTAAGTAAACAATTAATTTAATAAAACGAATTTCGTAGCGCACCCTGCAGGACACGGAACGAAATTCATTTTATTAATTTAATTGTTTATTTACCTGTAATCATCCATATTCCGGTGTTTATCACCCCCCACCTTGCCCCTCCCCCGCCCCGCCTGCCTGCCTGCCCCACTGCAACTTCCTCCACGGGCCGCGGCTGGACATATGTATTGGTTTCTTGGGAAAGATAAACTTGATGTAGTGAAGTTGTACCTGTATTTAGCAGCCGCGGCCCGTGGAGGGAGTTGCGGTGGGGCAGAGAGGCGGGGAGGGGCAGGGTGGGGGGTGCTAAAAACCGGCATATGGATAATTGGAGGTAAGTAAACAATGTAAATAATAAAACGAATTTCGTAGCGTGCCCTGCTGCAGCGCACACTACGAAATTCGTTTTTATTAATTAAATTGTTTACTTACCTCCAATTATCCATATGCCGGTTTTTAGCACCCCCCATCCCTGCCCCTCCCCTGCTCCGCCTCTCTGCCCCACCGCAACTCCATCCACGGGCCGCGGCTGGTATTTAGGAAGAATATTTTCTAGCAAGTGCTCTAGCAGTGATCACGTTGGCCAGTGCAGAAGTAAGGCAATATCTCTAGCCTCTGCAGTTGGTAGGCTATGTAAATGCTGTGGGCAAAGACGAATGTTTTATCAGTTTACAAAATTAAAAACCCGCCTGTACTGAGGTACACTTGCGGATCAGTGGATGAACAGCAGTGGGACATTTTTGAGAAGGTGGAAAAGCGCATTTGGCATCAAATTTGTAACCTGAATTGCGCAGCCACCGGCTCGAATTCGGGCTCCTCTCGACTTACGTGTTTGCCATGGCAGCATGTCTAAGGTGGGATAATGCCTTACTGAATAGTGATGTGAGTTCTATACAAGCTGCGCTAAGCCAGGACATTTTTTCCTTCCTGAAGGGAAAAAGCGTTGTCTTCAGAAATTATGAGAAAGCCTTAGACTTATTTGAAATTGGGCACAGTGGCACAAGCCCTCATCAAAAATAAGTCTTAAACTCTAATAAAAAAACAATGTATGAAGTCAGTCACAAAAGAGATACTGTACTGTTTTCAGGGCATTCTAAGAATGACACAATAGTGGGGAGTAGTATGTATAAAAAAAAACAACATCATGTCGTATGGAACCTTCCCCATGGAGTGCATAGAACTATCCTGTTGCTAAGGCTGATTTGCTCCCCCTGCGAATTATAACAGGGGCATGGGAGGGATTAGCCTGGGAGGACAGACTTTGGGACCTGTGTGGAAACTAGGTGCTGGATCTAAATCATGTGTTATTTGTTTGTCCCCCACTACAGCCATTACGACATTGTTTATTAAGACCAGTGTTTCTAAAGTACAACATCACTTCAGTAGAGGAGGCCAGAACTGCCTTTTGGCCCCTCCCTCTGAAAAGTATGTTTTACATTTTTTAGCTTTTTAAAACAATTTTAAAATATTTTTTATAGAGAAGTATTACTTCGGGTTTAGCTCTGGTATGTTGAACATGGTCCCCTTTGGGCAACATACTCTGTGTATTATAAGTAGTATTTTAGGGCACTTTGAATTGCACAGTTGAAGTATTTAAATGGCATAAAGCCATTTGTGCTCACTTTGCCCTGTATTATAATTGATTTGTACAATTGTTTCTATATATGCGCATTTGCATTTTATACATCACATACTTTTATTAAGTTTGGAGTTATTTTTAGTTTTGCCTAATCCTGCTATGAAGTTTGTACTGAATAACAAAATGTATAATTGTTAGGTCCTCTAATGTATTTTACTCTGTTATTAAGAACTGTATGATTCGGTATATTGGACCTCTCCTTGTACATTTTATGTGGAACTCTTTGGAGCTCCAAACCATAATAAAATTAATTGGTTTGAATTGAACACATATAATTCACTCCTTATTTAGGCCCTACACAGCCCAAATGGCAGTTTGCATCGTATATTGAAAAGGTAGGAAATATCTTTTTAAGTTTTACATGTACTGGTAGTGAAAAATTCCTAAATTCCTTTTTCTTTACTGCAAGGTGCACCGCTCCCATAAAATGACATTGGAATACCCTATTATGTTCAATAAGTTCTAAATTTTGGTGGAGAACAGGTAGGAAAGTCATGTTTGGCTTAAATCTAATTGTAATTTAAAACCCACTTTAATGGTAAAGTCAGATTTTAAGTCACACGTCTGCAAATGCCACATTTAGAAATCTGGCATTCTATTGTCCTAACAATTTGGTGCTTGCAGCCTGTGTCTTTGGTCTCATTAAACATGGCATTTGGCCTTTGTGTATTCCTCTCAGAGAGGGAGACAAAGGGAGATTAGGTGTTGGCAGGGTGGGAGGGTCAGAGCTGTTACATGCCCCACTTACATTTCAAAGTGCTGCCTCCAGCACACTCTGAAAAGAAATTGTCATCAGCCTTTTGTCACCCTAGACCTCTTGTGGAAGAAAGGGGAAGCAAACATTTTTCCAGAACCAGATGTCGGGGTGGACTAGAAGTTCCCCCACTTCAAAGATTGGCACCGGGTATAAATATTGGACCCTCAGACCAACTCTTCCGTTTACTCCCAGTCCTGCAAGGACCCCCAGAATGACTTCCATGTTCTGCAGGGGACTGCCCTGCTGCTTGATGCCTTCTTTGTACTTCAGAGAATGTCCCCGCTTCTACCAAACAAATGCCCTGCTGCTTGTGGCCTGCCTTGTTGCTTGATCCCAGGACTACCAGAGTGACTCCAATATATAGTGGGCTGGCCTCCTGTGTGAGCTAGGTAGAAAACTGCTCGAGTGTAGGGTTACAAACCGCCCCTCCACTTGTCCCTTACCGACACAGCATTTCTAAATTTATCTTTCACTTTGACTATGGTGCCAACACGCGCTGCACTACATCAGCACTGGTGGAAACTTACGATCCAATCCGCCAACATTAGGGCTATATCTTCCACTGACTGCACAGCCACCAACACACCACGGTACTCGCATATGGTTTGCCCCGGTTTCCACACCGTTGTACAGATGTTACACAATGGCATCACTGTCAGATTCGCTGGCACACTTCTACCTAGCAGTGAAGACCCCACAGTACTCCCAATCGGGTCTCCCCAGGTCTTAATATTACTGTGAGATTCACTGACAGTTGACACAAGGTCTAAAAACCTACGCCCTTCTACCTTTTAGAAATTCAACATCCGGGTCCACCCTGATTCTATCACCAGGCGCCAATTGATGCTCAGGTAGCCAGGACTCCGTCTGGTTTCCATTGGGTGAGTTTTCCACCCTTCCCTCCAATTCGTATCTCCCTCTAACTTAGCAACCAACACGCCTAACACCCGCCTGTCTTTAATTCATAGGCTGTCATTGCCCTCCCCCGTCCTGTACTGATGAAGACCCAACGTGACAACCCAATGGAGCACACTATGGGTTGAAACGTCGATGACTACACAAGGCCCAGATTGACCAATTCTCTGCATATCAAAAGGATCGTTATTAGCTAACAGAGCAATTGGTTCTACATAATTGTCTGGCCTTTTTTTCCCCCCATGTACATAAGTTTGGATCACTCTGTATATATTGCACACTTCTTGAACACTGAGCACATATGTCACATGATCACCTTATTTCACCCTATGTTGACAGCCTTGATCTACTGCATATGTGAATATATATGAATGATTTAATTCTGATAAAACATAAATAGTAGACACTCATATCGAGTCACGTTTTTATTGTTTGTAAAGATTCTTTATTCAGGCGGTTGAGATACTGATATTAAAATTAGAATACGCATGTGACACTAAGTGCGCTGAATAGTAACCGGCATAAACCCGACAGAACCCCTCTTTGTTTACTAATATATACCCAGGTTCTGAGGCACACAGGGTCACCCCATTTTTGTTAAACTATGCACCTACATCTTGGCATTACTCAAACCCTAAAAAACTTCAATATTTAGACCTCAAGCTGTTGGATGTGGTCCTTTCTGAAGGGTCATCCCGAAAGTTTGTCTTCACAATCCTGTTTTCAGAACCCATGTTTGTTGGCATTCTAGGGCATGGCTAGCCTGTGCTTAAACATGGTAAGATTGACTTACACCCAATTTGCATATTTAATTTACTTGTTAATCTCTAGAATAGGGGACGCCAACCTTTTCTGTAGTGAGAGCTTCATCAGTGAAAATAATTGTTAGTTACTGAATGCTAAGCAATTCGCACATTGTTACCAGACACGCTCCGCTCCACTGACTTTAAGCATAATGCCATTAGAACCAGATACTGTGGTTTGAACAAAATACTTTGACTAGGGGCACTATGACAGGACTGCCATGTTTGTCAGTGAGAGTGTGGTCATGGGGATGTATGAACATGTGTGCGTATGTGTAGGACAAATGTGTATGGGTGACTGAGAGCCTACGTCGTATGTACTTGTACTGGAATACCTTTCGTCATATTTGGCAATGTTACATGTATAATACAAACATATAATCATCTTTTTAAATGGGAGAAATTTGAAGTGCAGAAAACATTCTGCAAAAATATTCATTATATGGAACATTTTTCTGCACTTTAAATTTCTCCCACTTAAAATAATGGCTGTATTTTTCAATTATAAAAACTGCACTGTGTTAACCAGTCACTGGGAGCAAGATGCCTTCTCTGTGTAAAAGCGACACATTGAAATGGGAGAAAATTAAACTGAAGAGTTAACCTTATGTTTATATGGATTCCATGAAACTCATAATTTAAATTTAATCCTATTTCCAAGTGTCATATTTACAAAAAACAAGCATATTGCTCCCAGTTGCCAGTAAACAAGGTGCCATATTTATCACAGAAAAATACAGCCATTTGTTTAAATGAAAGGAATTTCAAGTAAAGAAACATGCTTAGTAAAACATTAAGACTTAATTGATTTAATTGAAAGTGGAGAAAAAAATTAGGAATTAATGCTTCATATAAATATTTTACTTCACTATACATTTCTCCCATTTAGAAAAAAAACACTGTATTTTTTAGTTATAAATATTGCACAGTGTCTACTGGATACTTGGAGCAAGAGGCCTGCTGTTTGTAAATGTGACACTTTGAAATGGGAGAATATTAAAATGAAGGGTTAACGTAATCATGAAGGTAACTTTTAATTTTAATTTTCTACAATTTATAAGCATTCAGAAACCTCATTTTGTCCTCACACTCCAATACTGAGATGATGAGGTCTTATTTAAGAGTTAAATACCTCAGTGCTTCAGTTGTTCACCCCTGTGCCTGGGTCATTATTCTGACTCCAGCCCGGCTCACTAGCAGGCCCTGCTATCTACAGCCTGATGAAAATAATGTAAAAATAAACACAGCCTTCCCTTACCTTATTAAAAAAATGTGACCCTGTGATTTTTCAAAATTTTTCTAAAGGCTCTGAGCTTCTCTGAAGGTGTCAACGAGCTACTGCTAGCTCGCGACCGACTGGTTGGAGACAACCTGCTCTAGAAAGGGGTACTACTTGTACCCAGGGCCTGTAAATTAAATGCTAATAGTGGGCCTGCAGCTCTTTAACCATGTCTCAGGCGTGCCAATGCAGCCTGTGTGTGCAGTTTAAACTGCCATTTAAATCTGGCAAAGTAAACCTTTTGCCAGGCCTAAACCTCCCCTTTCGTACATAAAGGTAAGTTCTAAGGTAGGCCATAAATAGTCCAACGGGCAGGGTGCAGTGTATGCAAAAAGTTGGGAATGTATTTTTAACTTTTACATGTTCTGGTAGTGAAAAAGTCATACATTTCATTATTTACTACTGCAAGGCCTGCCTCTGCCATACAATACCATTGATTAACTTTTTATATTTAATAAGGGATAACTTTCAATTGGTTGCAGGTAGGAATGTTGAGCTTGGTGTCTACGGAATTGTAATTTAAAACCATCTTTTATGATAAAGTCGGATTTTAAGTCACAATTCTGAAAATGGCACTTTCAGAAGGGAAAATGCAAATAAACAAGAAAAGAGAGGTTAAAGTCTCAAGAAGCCACAGAGACGGAGCGAAGCAACTGGGGGATCACACACCCTTTTTGGGTGGAAAAGAAAGCCCTCACACACCAACCTAGTCAGTGTCATGCTTCATCATTGGGCCCCATCAAAGAGGCCGAATGCCTCTTTGGTGTGCTACGACGCCAGAAGACTGCGGAGCTGGTTGTGTGAAAAGGGCGTGCTGTGAGGTTTTTAATTAAAAGTGTCTGAAGGGTATCTACAAAAGTGTTTAATGGTTGAACCCTCAGGACACGAATAAAAGGGTTATGTGTCTGAATTTACTGCCAAAGGTAATGGATTGGTTAATTCAGAATATACATTAGTCAGTGAACATGTTTCAGCCTTAACAGTGGTTTAAATTTACCTAGGCATTCATCAGGACAGGATTAAACTCCGGCGGTATGGACTCTCTAATCGGCCACCCTGACCTGGGGGCGTGAAAGTGAAAAAAATCAAAAAAGGTGATAAAGTGCATAAAAAAGGGGGAAGAGCAAGTTGCTCATTCCAAAAATACTCCCAATTGCGGAGTGTTTCTGCACCTGTAAAGCAAATGACACAGACAAACACAGAAGACATACAAACAATTAGTTGTAAATATAGGTCATTGCGTTTGTCCAGGGTGCTCCATAGTTGTGGCATAAATTGTGTTCCCATATAAACGCTAGAATTAACACCATCCGTATAGCCCTATAGGGATGATACCACTAACTCTGGGAAGTGAAGTGGAAAAAGGTGTTTAAAACGCACAAAATAGCTAGAAAGGGGTTAAAAACACGACACAAGTACTCCATAGGAGGGATCAATGGACCAAAGGTCTGTGACCCCACTGAAAAGTTCATAAATTCAAATCATATCTCACTTTAGAATATGGCGTTAACTGCACCATGGGTCTCGGGAGGGGAGTTGGAGCGTACCTGGCACATCCTGACATTAGAAAGCAGAGGCTTGAAATACACAGGATCGGGTTTTACTTAGCTCGATCTTGTCGAAGTAGGCAGATCGTGGTGGTGGTGTGACTCACGCCCTCAACGCTCTCAGCCCTCTTTTGCACCTCGCATAGCCTCAGAACCGGACCCCGACGATGGAGAGCGGGGCCGGTAAATGGGTTTAAAAAAGCGTTTCTTCGTTCTTTCGCGCTCTTCCGGGTGGGCGTGTCCCAGGCAAGAGCGAGGCTTGGAGCGCGCCGGCCCGGTTGGAGGGGCGCGGCGTGTATCCAAACCGAGGCTTGAATGTCATAACCAATAGGGAAGCCCAGCGGATTGAATGTAGGTAGAAAGCTTTATGCGATCATAACACTGTTCAAAACCACTGTAAGAAACAATGCGTGGGTGTAAGCAGCCATCGGGGCGAAGCTGCGAGTCATCAAATGATGGAAAATGCATATGTTTTAATACTGGGTGGCACGGAGTCCAAATGTGCAGACCTTGTTAAAATAAAAGCTATGGGTGAAAATACCCCTAGTGTCAAACACGCTCCAAATTACCAGGAGCATGAGTAAGAACACGGGGTGCAACGGATGTGCAGATCTTGTGATAATAAAGTTGCGTGGGAGTAGGAGTTGTCGCAACCATTCGATGTCAAAGTGCCTTATACCATAAATACATTGTGGGGCAAGCTGTCTAGACTGTTCAAAGCTGGGGAGGGTATCCAAGGCAGTGTTCATAGCTATGCACACATTATGAAAAAGGGGCGCGAGTATGCAAACATTGTGACAATAAGGCTACACAGTGGTGGGATTGTAATTCGTTTAGAGAGTAACCTTATGGATGGAACTGTATTTTAGTTTGCAGATATAGCTGTACATGAGCATAAATAGAGACAATGGGGTAATTGAGACCATCTTGTTAACCCAGAACCGTATTCCACGGGATGTCATCATTCAGCCCAACGATGTTGGTACCTAAACGGTACACCCAGCGCTGCTCCTTTTCAAAAAGCCTGCTTGTTACATTAGTGGTACCAGTGATTGCCTCAATAATTGTCCATTTCATGTCATTGGTGGTATGATTGGAATCCAGAAAGTGACGACTCAATTTTGTTGTTGCTTTTTTACACCTGATATTACTACGGTGTTCACAGATACGCTGTTTCACGTTGCGTGTAGTCATGCCAACATAACGTAATTGTTTCCTTTCCAGTGAAAGAATTGGCTTGGTAGTTTGGTCTGCCCTGTTCCCATGATGCACTGGGCCAGGGACAGACTAATTTGCATATAGCCAGGTTCTGAACTGGGATGGTGCAGTGAGCTAAAAAACGGTGATGGATCAAGCCCTGATCTCTTGACTGGGTAGGAGTGTTCTGCATTAATTCGGAATACTCTGTCCATCACCACCCCCTTTACTGTATCATTTTGGCCACCATAAGCGTGGTAGGGTATACTCGGATGTGAGTCCCTTGCTCACTGCACCATCAGGATTCAAGCAAGCCGGGCCGAAGACGGCTGTAATGCCAGAAACCGGTCCCCGGAAGCTTGTTTCCTTTCCAGTGAAAGAATTGGCTTGGTAGTTTGGTCTGCCCTGTTCCCATGAGGCACTGGGCCAGGGACAGACTAATTTGCGTATAGCCAGGTTCTGAACTGGGATGGTGCAGTGAGCTAAAAAACGGTGATGGATCAAGCCCTGATCTGTTGACTGGGTAGGAGTGTTCTGCATTAATTCGGAATACTCTGTCCATCACCACCCCCTTTACTGTAACATAACGTAAGGCACAGGGACATGTGATTAAATACACCACATTCATTGAGTTGCAGTTAGTGTGTGCAATCTGTGTCCAGGTTTTCCCTTGCTCCAACGAGAGTGTTTTTGAAGCCTCCGTTGGGTGGCACACGCTGCAATCTGAACAGGGGTAGTGCCCTATGACTTGAGGCAAACCCCATGCCGCCGTGACTGTAGGGACTTTGGGGGGTGTCTTTTCTTTTGGACGGGTGTGGACTAAGGCATCCTTCCGACTACGACCCTTTTTGAAAGAGAAGAGAGGCTTTTCCCAATCCTCTTTGGATGATGTTATGATACTCCAATGTTTATTTATTGTCTTCTTCATGAGGTTGGATAGACTGTTATATGTGGTTACACATGTGAGTGGTACTGCTTCTTGGTTGTTGGGTTTTTCTTCCAGCAGGGCTTCTCTCGGCTGGTTTCTTGCTCTCTTGAAACCCTTGCTAAGGGTTGATATTGGGTACCCCCTATCTCTCAGTTTATCAGTTAGTCCAGAGGACTTTTAGAAGGGAAACATCCTTTACAACGCAACTTTTACCACGCAGTGCCTTTACGACGCAACTTTTACAACGCAAACCATTACAACGCATTGCGCTGGGGGGCGCTCTAGGATAGGGAATACGTTAATTTACTATCCAACACCTTCCCTAGTGTCCACGGGGACTGGAGTTGGAATAGTAAATTAAACTATTCACTATCCAGCACCCCAAAGCGCTATGCGTTGTAAAGGTTTGCGTTGTAAAAACCGCGTTGTAAAGGCATGCGATGTAAAAGCATCCGTTGTAATGTCATACATCCCTTTCAGAAACTTGGCATTTTTCTTGTCATGACGATCTGCTGCACCTGTGCCACACATTTAGGACAGCACCTCTTCAATACATCATTCCAAAGCTTCAAATAACAGTTGAAAAACATCAGAGGTTCCCAACATATGGATAATTTTTGCGAGGTTTGAATTTTGGTGAGCCCCTTTTCAAGTTTTTTTATTCATAGGTATGCTTTTAGCGTGAGCTCTCAAAATACATTTTTTTATTCATATGTACGCTCTCAGCACAAGCTCTGAACCCATTCAAGCATGAACCACCATGGATCTCTGTACAGATTTAAGTGCTGCCTTCTCGTGCTCTCCATTCACAGCTCAATGTAACAGAGGGCTCCATCTCGTGTTTATCTGCCGTCCACTGACTCACATAAATGAATAGTTACTTACTATTTTTACTTACAGTCTGGTGGCGCTCACATTTTCCTTGTAGCTGATCTTCAGACTGCTAGGATTTCCTGCCAAGGCCCATCTTGTTCACTGTTGAAAGCTGCTTCTGAATTGGATCACATACTGCTGCCTCTGATTGAGGAGGGCAGCAAGTTTCATTTTGTGTTTTTTGGTGAAATGCAGAAGTGGAACAAAATAATATGATTTCTTCCAAACCAATCCCACGGCTAGACCGTCAAAAGATATTAAGAAATTTGAAAGAATGGTCATCAATTCAGGATCTTCATTCTTCAGATGTGGTTCTAGCACATACTTAATAAATGCTAAGGTGTGCCCTGCTCTTGGAAATACATGTCTAAAGTGTAAGGACATTAGGCACTTTGCTAAAGTGTGTGAAAATGCCAAAAAGGTGGTCTTAATCAAAGATGACAACTTTTCTAAAGGGAGCAATGAAGAAGTGGAACAGTATGACAGTAGAGTAGCTTTGTCCATCAAAATGGTGAAGACCTTTGAAAATGATGTCAGAGTTGGTGACAATTCAATTCAATTCAAATATTCTTTATTCGGATAGGAATATCCATAAAAGCACAGTTTATCACCACCAACAGGAAATATACAATACAAGTAAAAAAAACACATAAATACACATTATGATCCCAAACAAATACGATATTGCAACAATAAATTCCACAGTAAAAATAATAAAATCGCATTAAAAAAGTTGGATGGACATACCAAATCTAGCAGCATAGATGACATAGTGCAGATGTAAGAATTGGGCACAGTAAAATAATAAAATCACATTAAAAAAGTTGGACTGACATACCAAATCTAGCAGCATTGATATCCTAGTGCAAATATGAGAATTAGACGAATCTCTGACAAAATATCGATTACAAAAATATCTACCTACAAAAATATCGATGACAAAAATATCGACATGCTATCTCTAACAAGGTGAGTACAAACATATAGAAAAAAACTATCGATGTCAAAAATATAGTTATTAAAAAAATATCGTTTTTTTTAAATTAAAAAATAAATATGTAATATAAATAAAATAATACTTATAAATGTAATAACTATAGTTACAAATATGTTATATTTAAAATTAATAAATAATACATAATTTAATAACAAATAATTAATAATATAAATATAATACATAGTATATACTTCCTTGATACTAACTTTTAAAAATAATTTTAATAACGTATAAATAAATAAAAACATTATAAATTACAAATAAATATATACACATAAAATATTAATTCAAATAAAAATTAATAAAAATGTAAAACAAATTAAAAAATGTAAGTCAATATTGGATAGCGTAGGGGTAAAAATTACTATTCCCACTCCAGAGAGTGCAACAGTAGGGAAAGTGTTGGATAGCGTAGGGGTAAAAATTACTATTCCCACTCCAGAGAGTGCCGAAGTAGGGAAAGTGTTGGATAGCGTAGGAGTAAAAATTACTATTCCCACTCCAGAGAGTGCAACAGTAGGGAAAGTGTTGGATAGCGTAGGGGTAAAAATTACTATTCCCACTCCAGAGAGTGCAACAGTAGGGAAAGTGTTGGATAGCGTAGGGGTATAAATTACTATTGAACTCCACAGAGTGCAACAGTAGGGAAAGTATTGGATAACGTAGAAGGTAAAAATAACATACTTATAAATAAATTATTAAATCAAAATAATACAAAATAAATAAATATAAACTATTTATAAATACCAATACATAATTATTAAAAACATGATTAGCAATAAATAATTAAGTAAAAATAAATTAATAATAAATACCAATTAATAATAAATTACAAATTAATAATTAATTAACAATAATATAATTAACAAAACAATGAATTAAAATAAATTATTACTTAATTACATTTATATTACTTCCCACCCTATTCCCCTATAAACCCCTAAAGAACATAATTATCAATTAATCAATTAATACTATATATAGTTACCAATGTATTAAAATTAATTTATAATTCCTATACATTAATAATTAATTTAGTATAATTAAATTACTTCCCACCCTATTCCCCTATAAACCCATAACCCGCTACAGAACATAATTATCAATTAATCAATTAATTAACATTAATTACCAATTAATACAAATTAACTACCAATTAATAAAAATGTATTTACAATTCCTAATAATTCATAATTAATTTACTAAAATTAAATTACTTCCCACCCTATCCCCCTATAAACCCAGAACCCGCTACAGTACTAAAATACAACATTTACTTAAATTACATAAATAAAAATTAAATACATAATAATATACATAAGAATCATACAAAAATCGATATTAGTAACATCAATAATATTGACATCGATATTAGTATCATCGATATTAGTAACATAGATATTACTTACATCGATATTAAACATATCGATATAACTTACCTTATATATTATGTCCCTTCGATATTTAAACATCGACATTATTGTATGTCAATATTTTAAACTCGATATTTTGTCTGCCTACCGAATTAGACCAATGTGCAAAATCAGCATGGTATAAATAGAGTGCGGTAACATGAAATCAATCTTACAACAGTTAGCAAATGTGCAAAATCAGCAGCATGGTACAAATAAAGTGCTGTAGCGTGCAATCAATCTTACAGCAATTAGCAAGAAGGTGCAAATATAATTAATTTAACCTCATTCCTAATTTTACCAATACTAGCAGCAACATAATCAAAATGGAATACTTATTTGCGGGCAGTATTAGTAACCACCATGAGAAGATAAACGATAATAAATGCATTTCACTAAGCAATATTACAGTGTTTTTTCCTTTTCTTTTCACGTTAAGATTCACTCATGGAAGCACGTGAGTGTACCGCAGCTTGTAAAAACGCGCTTACGCGAAAAATAAAATCGTCCCTTCCAAGCTGTAAGATTTCAAAATGTGCTACTTTAAAATCCAAACTAGCCCATGCCTTAAAATACGGAATTAAATACTGTTTTGTATATCTTACATAACATTTACAAAAGAATAAGAAATGTACCACCGCTTGTTTACTACCAATGCCGCAAGGGCAGCACAACTGCTCAAGGTTGCTGTTAAATCCTATCGCGAAACGGAGTAGATATTTTACACTGCCATCTCTAAGGCAGAAAAGTAAACTCCTTTTCCATCTCCCTTTATTTTTCCTGAGATAATTATGTGGCATATGATGTTGAGTGCCCGGTACCTCCAAAAGGGGCATATACCTGACAACCGATGGTTTAAGGTGCTCAATGTTGTATCTGTCTTTATAGTACAAATCATACAGTGCCCCCCTAAGTGATTTTATACTTATGCCCTCTAGTGCTAGTGGACGTAAAAAAAATGTGTTCCAACTGTACACTGGCTAAACTATTTTTAACTGCAGCAAGCCAAGGTGTGCTGCCGCCCTTGTCGCACTTAAGGCAATCTGTAATTGTCTCTCTCATTAAAATTGCAGCAGGATTCTGCCATATTTTTAACCAAAATATAGCTGGACGGGACCTGATAAAATCCTCTACATAGTGCAGGTTTAATTCCTTATGACATATATAAGTTGAAGATGAAAATTGGGCCAGAGAACTTTTCTGCAAAATCTATTTTCTTCTATTTGGATCCCGCTGCAGTTTGTATATCCCCAGACTTCCGCGCCATAAGTGGCCGTTGGGACACATTGCGATTTGTAAATCTGGGTTAGGGGTAACACCACCTCTGCTTGTTTTGGCTGCCGGAGTCTAACGATGGAATTAACCGCTTTAGAGAATTTGCTTCTACTATGGGCGCGTGGGCTTGCCAGGATCCTGTTTCTGAGAAAACTAGCCCCAAATAAGGAAAAGTTCTTGTGCATGATAAAGATTCACTGCCCGATGTTATAGAATTAATGCAGTGTTTTTTCGGGCCACAGGTCATTATATAAGATTTCTTAAAATTGGTGCGTAGCTCCAGGTCGGCCATGAAAGCCACAAACCCTGTGACTAAAGTGCGAAGTGCATTAGGCGTGCGGCCCATGAGGACCGAATCGTCTGCATATAAAAGCGCGGGGAGTAATTTACCATTGATTTTGAGGACGACATTGGTCAATTTAGACAGGGAATTGTGTAATTCATTTATATAAACAATAAAAAGTTCTGGCAAAGTTCCAACGAGCTCCCACACCGCGGTAGCCCGACTGTCCTTTTGAGCGCCTCCTGGCACTCTCTGAATGCGTCAGCGGCGTGCGTGCCGCAGGGGACGCTGGGAGGCATAGTTCTCCTTGCCTCCGGCATCGCAGCAATGGCCCCCAGTGACTCTCGGCGGTGGCGGCTCCATTCCAAACAGTGCCCCCACAAAGCAACAGGGACTCTCGGCGGTGGCAGCTCCGGGCAAGATCCCAAGTAACTTTTGCGAGTCCCGGCAAGTTCTGGCAAAGTTCCAACGAGCTCCCACACCGCGGGAGCCCGACTGTCCTTTTGAGGGCCTCCTGGCGCTCTCTGAATGCGTCAGCGGCATGCGCGCCGCAGGGGACGCTGGGAAGCTTAGTTCTCCTTGCCTCCGGCGTCGCAGCAATGGCCCTCAGTGACTCTCGGTGGTGGCGGCTCCCTTCCAAACAGTGCCCCCACGAAGGAACAGGGACTCTCGGCGGTGGCGGCTCCGGGCAAGATCCCAGGTAAGTTTTGTGAGTTCCGGCAAGTTCTGGCAAAGTTCCAACGAGCTCCAGCGCGGCTGAAGCTCGACCGTCCTTTTGGGCGCCTACTGGCGCTCTCTGAATGCATCAGCGGTGTGCGCGCCGCAGTGGACGCTGTGAGGCGTAGTTCTCCTTACCTCCGACGTCGCAGCAATGGGCCCCAGTGACTCTCGGCGGTGGCGGCTCCCTTCCAAACAGTGCCCCCACGAAGCAACAGGGACTCTCGGCGGTGGCGGCTCCGGGCAAGATCCCAGGTAAGTTTTGCGAGTTCCGGCAAGTTCTGGCAAAGGTGATATGCAATGTAGGAGTAGGAAATGTAGAAGTGGAAGTTACAGTTGATTCTAGTTCTCCCATCCGCATCATTACTGATTGTATTTGAAGGAGTGGGGGGCAGGGCATGTACTCCTGATAAAAGGACAGTGGCCACGGAAATGATGGGATATTTTCTTGAAACGATTACTTATAAAGTCAGGTAAATCTTTACCAAAGTTTATGTGATCAAGAAAGGTTATCGCATTCTGGGTTGGAGGAATCAGGGTACATTTGGAATGGTACTGAGACCAGGTACAGAGTTTCCTATTTTTCTAGTATATATTCCTAGTTTTGTTCCACATTCTATTGACCAGTTTCTAGGTATGCATGATTCGTTATTTGAGGCAAGACTACGATTGGTAAAGGGTTTTAAACACAAAGTTGTGTTAAAAGAAAATGATGTCCCTGTGGTGCTCAAGGTCAGGAATTTCCCACTGAATAGTAGGAGTCAACTGAAGGACCATTTGTTTAAACAGTGTGAAGAAAGAGTCAGAGAATCAGGAGAGCCCTCTCGGTGAATCTCTCCTATTGCTGTGGCAAAAAAGAAGACAGGATACATAAGGGTGTGGTCATGGAACAAAAACATTTTGGTAGATTGCCTTCCTCTTCCTAAAATACAAGAAATGTTGGCTCAACTAGAGGGTGCTAAAATCTTTTCTACCCTGGAACTGAGAGAAACATATTACCAGCTGGAACTCTATGATGAATCTCAAAACATATCTGCTTTCAACACTCCCTTTAGATTGTTCAGATTCTTAGTAATGCTGTTTGGCCTGGCCTCTCCTGCATTACAAAAGTTGATGTTTAATTTGTTTGGGAACAGTAAGAATCTTTTGGCAGATCAGAATGACATTTTGGTGTTCAATGATGATGTCGAGAGTCATTTAGATGTGCTGGGAAGAGTACTGAGCACATTGAGAGATCATGGCTTTACAGTTAAAACGAAAAGTGTCAATTCCTTGTGAGGGAACTGCAATATGTAGGGTATATACTTTCAGGACATGGAACCAGGCCGAAAGCTGATTTGGTGGTTGCCATTAAAAGTAGTCCCATACCTAAAGACAACGATCATTTGAGATAATTTGTGGGCATGTGTGAATATTGTTCTCGATTTATAGACCATTTTTCTTTTCAAACTGAGCATTTAAGGTAATTGCTACGTAAAGGTGAAAAGTGTGTGTGGGGAACTGATGAACACAGTGCCCCACAGTTTGTGCTCTCAGAAATGAAGTGGACTCTATTGTGTCTGTGGATGCCAGTGCTGTGGGTCTTGGTGCTGTTCACAATCAGTAGGTGGAAGGAAAATAAAATACTATCACATTTGCCTCCAGATATTTGTCTTCAGCTGAACGGAATTATAGCACCATATAGCAACTGAGGCTTTGGCTTGTGTCTGGGCGACAAAACATTTCTCCACTTATTTGTGGGGAAGTAAGTTTACATTGTTCGCAGATGACAAACCGTTACTGTATTTGTCAGTCAGTCAGTCAATAACTTTATTTCGGCCACTAGGACCATAAAAGTGCATCATTAAAAAAACACAGTAGATATTAAAAAAATAGAAGGTGTGCACACTCGCAATCATATATCTACAGTCATGCAGATTATAAAAGGCATCCTCTGCTTCTCTTAAAATCCATTAAAAAGATACCATTAGGTTAATGACAGACTAAGATATTCACAATTAAAGACAATGAGTAAAACGGAAGGCTGAACCCTGTTGTG
Source organism: Lissotriton helveticus (assembly GCF_964261635.1). Classification (NCBI taxonomy): domain Eukaryota; kingdom Metazoa; phylum Chordata; class Amphibia; order Caudata; family Salamandridae; genus Lissotriton; species Lissotriton helveticus. The sequence continues at coordinate 494,967,292 of NC_136070.1, read as the reverse complement.
ACTTTTTACAGTTTCATTGCGTAAAACATCCCAGAATGTTACTTTAGGAAGCCCCACCGCATGGACCATATAGTGTTTAAAAAGCGTGATACAGCGAATACGATTCGAGGGTGGGTATCGTATTTCAAGACTCTGTAGGCCTCTAAACAACGCCCAAACCCTATATTTTCTACATATTTTAATTAACCAGGTCTGAGTTAACCTAAGTCTCGGTTTTGGGGGATTGAATACCATATATTTGGTCTTAGTTAGGTTGATCTCCAAGCCCCTCATGTACAGAACTCTGCAAAGCCATCGAGATTGCGTTGTATACACAGAAAGTGTATTTGTTGTCTGAAAAGTTGTAAGAGTTTAATTTGGATGTGAAACATATCCCAGGAGGAAGGAATTCCAGAACTGATTTTCTTTCCAGGTTTCCTGGTGAATGGTACCATGGTGATCAAAAAGAGGATGACATTGAATGAGTAGTTGGGAGAGTTGATTAAATTGTTGTCACATAGAGTTTTATAATGCTTCAGGATTGGAAGTCTAGTTCTGAACATTATGCTGGTCAGATTGCTTTGAAGAAGTTAATTGTCATGGGGTGGCTCCAAGAGAGGAATATAGGGAATGAGATTGTCATATTTTAAGATTAAAGATGAGTTGACCGTGAAGGGGGGTGGTGATTTTGTGAGGGAATTTGTTGGTTCCACCAGCAGAATTGAGGTTAAGGCTGATAAAATGTGCTCATCAAGGATATGTGAAGTATACAAAACAGTGCTGTATGGATAACTTGAATTAATCTCAGCCACTGGTAATTACTCAGGACTCATCCCAATCATTGTTATTTTGCAAACCATGTCACCTCAGTTTGGACCCAGCTAAATGTAAATCAGTCTTGGCCCTGCTCCAGTCGGAACAGTTATGCCCGAACTGCCAAGCCAGGTTCTCTCTGATCTGGAACACAAGCAATGCAGGAGCGGTTTCGCCCTAGTTATGAGCTCATCGGCTGGATACACCTTGGTATCAGTGACACAGTGTGCACGGGATCCATGTCTGGGCATACCCATCCCACTTAGTGTGACACATTAAAGTATACAAAAAAGCAATGGATGGAATGCTTGAATTAATCTCAGCCACTGGTAGTTACTCAGGGCTGCATCCCAATCCATCAGTATTTTGCACACCATGTCACCTCAGTTTGGACCCAGATATATTCAAATCAGCCATGACCCAGTTCTAATCAGAACAGTACAACCTGAACTGTCTAGCCAGGTCCTCCCTGAACCGGAACACAAGCAATCCAGGATTGATTGGGTTGCGGCCTGAGGGATTGCCAGTGGCTGAGATTAATTCAAGAATTTCATCCATTACCTTGTTGCAAACAGTTAAAAAAAAACTCTCTTGATGGAATTTTTATTTAATATGTAAAAAAATATATTTTATACATATGTTTCAAGTTTCTGTTGTCCAAGCATGATGTTAATTTCCAGTGCATATTTCTTTGTTGCATTCTGGGAGTTGTAGTCTTGATTATTCCATTATAAGTGTAGACTACAAGTCACAGATAGTAATATATGAAACCTGGGATGGCAAAGAACATCACATATGGAGCTGGGGAACATGGCATGTATTTATTTTTGCAAAGAATTACATTTTTTATTTCCATATTGTGATATATGAACATAATATACATTTCAAGATACATAATACACATTTAAAAAAATATTTTAGACACATCCTGCAACCATTTCAGATGGACCCTGGCACAGTGAGAAGACAGCAGCCAAGAGCGTTTCATCCATTTCCAGACCTTATCATCATGCAAGAAGAGACATAATAAAATAAAATAAACTGAACTGCCAAATCATATTGGATTGCTGTCATCAGCTGGAGCTTCAACTTCTGCCTCTTACTCAAAATCGAACGGGTATTACATCACTTTTCAAAACTATGGCAGTACTATATTTTGTTGCCACTAAATCTTTTCAATATACATTTAGGAGATTGTAACAGGATGTCACAAACAAGTTTCAGTAATGTGCTACAGCAATTCCTGACTGTGATGATGAGCTACAGGAACTATTGTATTACATTTCCTATGCATGCTGAAGCAATCAACAATATAAAGGGGGACTTTAGAACATTGGGTGGCATACCCCATGTGGTTGGTGCCATTGATAGAACACACATTGCTTTGGCTCCACTTCACAACAGAGAACAAGTCACCTGCAACAGGAAACATTGCTGTTCTATAAATGTGCGGTCCAGATCTTTAAATCTAAAATGTGTGTGTGCTCTTTACTGTATTAACCATGATTTATTTGTGCTATGCAATAGCAGCATACATAGCAAATGGCACATCTTGGAAATGTGAAGTCCTGGCCTGGCGGTAAGTAATATGTTACAATGTTTAAACCAAATTTCAAACATTCTTGTCCAAAGTTTATAATGTGAATTGTAAATATTACAAAATATGTGTTTTATATTTTCAAGGAGACTCTTCGTATCCAATCTGACGTGGTTGTTACCACCTATGAGAAATCCATCAACACCAGGGAAAGTCCGCTTCAATTAAGCACATGGTAGAACTAGGAGGCCTGTGGAGTGGGAGTTTGAGCTCCTGAAAGCAAAATGTCTTTGTCTGGATAAGTCTGTCAGAGTGTTCCCCTAATCACTTGATAAAGTGTGCCATATAACAATGTTATGCTGTATCGCACACAATATTTCATCCCAGATGATGACTACAATGAAGATGCTTAGGGTGATGTTGATGAATTGCAAAATGAAGAAGACAGTGGTGAGAAAGAAGGAAATGGCCTGAGAAAAGATTTAATAGACAACATCTTCTCATGAGGATAAGTAAATGTACCTAAATAAATGTTTGATTAATATTTCCATACAGGTTAAAGATGAATGTAGGAGATCATGAAGGTTGGAGTTTCATAATATGTATACTGAAGGTGATTATACATGGGAATGTCTTTGTGTTTTTATATGTTTTTAAGCTAGAAGAGTTGCATACCCTGTATATGCAAGCTGTATCTTTTATACGTTTTAAATGAGAAGGAGATCATTGGAATTTTGGAAATTAACCCTCCTGTGATTTGTATATTGTGTTGGTAAGTTTAAAATGAAATATTAAAATGGATCATACACTTTTATGCAATATGGCACATCACACTGTCATCTTCTGTAGCCCACACAAATCAGTGGTGAAACTTGGCTTGGGTAAATGACATGACTTGTGATGTACAGCTGTAGAATATAAACAACTTGACCATGTTGTGGTACTTTGCATCCTGTTCCCATAAAAACATTTACTCACTGATGAAAGCATTGCAATGTGTGTTTTCATTAATGGCTAGTTCTAATGTCTGTGTATATACATATTTAATATTATGTACATGGTATGTAGCCAAAATCTTTCAGAACAATTATGCGATGTCAATCATGATGAACACAAGATAATGGTCTTGTTATATGGATTAAATATATATTTCAACTATATAACATCATTCATTTTTTGCAATTTATTGTGAGGTTAATCCTCAATATGGAAGGAAATAAACTTTTTTTGAAGAAAAATAAAAGTGATAGTGTACTTATTCTGTGGCCAAATGGATTTTAGAAATATTATGGATGTAAAATGTCATACACATTGCCTTTTTGAAATGGAACCTGTGGTAGAAGAATATAAGGAAGTGTTTTCTACATTTTTGTTAACTAGCATAAAGGGTTGTATGACAAAATATATGTGTTGTTTTACAGTGTTGTTGATGTGTAGATTACTTTATAACATTTATCAAAATTGATTTGTTACTTCAAGTTATTATCAACCTAGCAAAAAGAAAACACATTTTTTTAAAGCATCGAATAGATTTAAAGAATTTAAATAATACAAGTATTATGTATTAATTACGTTTTCAGAAGAGCAAAAGTTAATGAATTGTTTCATTAAATTACAGACACCGAATTAACTAGTATGATGGACTTGAAATACGAGGGAAAAGACACAGCTATTTCATGTCCATGTCCAAAATACATATGTGTACAGAAAATTGTTCCAAGAGTGAATGGTGATACCTTACAGAATGAAAATGTCTTGCGCTTCCTGGTGGTGATCGTGGTGGAATCCTCGGTATAGCCAAATCACTCCTCCTGAGAGGGACTAGTGTATTCACAGTTGCAGAGTCTGTGGTGATAATTGGTGGCTCCAAGGATTGCAAGGCCTCTGTAGGAACTGGGGTCACCAGTTCCCTGGGGGTAGCTTGGCTCGAGCGGGTAGGCACTCAAAGCTTAGGTGTAAAGTGACCACACAGCACACACATCCACTGAGACAGGTAACACACACAATGACTGAGACCACACCAGTGAGATTGATTAAAACAATGTACTTTTATCTGGATTAAGGTCATGGCTGATAGACCATTCGGTGCGATCAGGTAATCAAGATAGCATTAACTCAATTCACATTTCCTTGAAAGAGTATACTTTTCATTTGTCAGCCATAAATAGATAAATAAATAAATAATAAATAGTAAATAACTGTAGGCCTGGCATCAGCCTTGCTCCTAGTCAGCACCTGTAAGAAAATACACGGTAATAACTTCTTTGTCAAAATTATATCGTATCACCCCCTGCAAGGAATTCACTAGTGGGAACCTCTTTCAATATTGCATTTAGCAGGGGCAGATCTGGTGCATGAGGTCGCAATCAGCTTCCCAATAAATAAGCAGTATGAACATTACATCAGGCCAGGATAGACATTTCCATTAAAAACTAGGCAACATCCTTAAATCAGCGTGAACCTCCTCTTACGGCAGGTATAAACATTTCCTTACTCAGGAGTAACATTATGTAAGGCAATCACCACACTCCTGGTAGTAGGGTCTAACAGTCGCAAGTAACCATCTACTTTCCCCAACCAGGGGTTAACTTGGACCAACTTAGGCCCAAAGGTGTCTCTTGGGGCTCCGGCCCAGATCCAGTACTTTGGAAGGATTTCACAGGGCCAACGGGGCCCAACAACAGTATTCCCCAGGGGAGGGGCAAACTCGGGCCCTTGGGTGATGTCAGCAGGCCTCGGGGTGAGAGGGGCTGGCTGCGGGCACAGCAGGGCAGCATGGGCCCCGCGCTGATGGTAGGGCCGGCCCCGAGAACGTCACACCTCGGAGGGGCTCTCAGGCTCTTCCGGAGACCTCCGATGGTGAAGCTGCAGGTTCCCGGGCCGGTCGTGATGTCAGCGGTGTGAGGGACCAATGGCTGTGCGGCGTTTGACGGGGGGCGGCATCCAGGACAACGCCCCCGTCATGTGATGGTGGAGGCAGGCTTCAGGGCCTAGCGCGGCCCTCTCCTCAGATCGCAGCCTGACTAAGATTTTCGGCAGCCCTCTCCTGGGCCCCGGGGGCCACCGTGGGGGTGATGAGGTTGGCGCTTCTGGGCCGGCAGAGGCCGCGAACGGCGCCTGAGGCTCTGGTGCTGCGGCAAGGGCCGCGGCGGTGAGTGGGGCCACCAGCGCTTCTCCTCAGCGCTTCAAAGCACAGAGCTATGGGGGGCAGTCACAGCAGTTTTAGCAGGACCGACAGTCTGAGTAATATCGCTTCTCAGGTACAGCGCTTCAAGGCACAATAGCTTCCAGGACCTCAGCGCTTCTCAAGGGGGCACAGTAGGGGAGCTCTGGGTAGGCAGTGAAGGCAGGACAGCGCAGGGGCCACAGGTGCAAACAGAGGGGGCACATATGGCACAGCCCAGTACCTGGATGATCCCCAGTAGTCCTGGTCAGTTAGGTTTCTTCTTGGCGCTTGGTGGTTCTGGCGCCCTTTTTGTGGAAGCAGATTCTTGGTTGCTTGAAGAGGGGGGGTTGAGTTGAAGGCTGCTGACAGGTTTCCTCAGCAGGTCACTGTAGGTGGTCCCTGGGTTCCCCTCCTGCCGGGCCAGATCAGTGGGCTAGTTCAGTGTTCCTCACACAGCTTGGTGGGCAGTGCCTAAACCCTGTCACCCCCAGTGGTATAGGTTTCTGACTAGGCCCTACCGCCTAAGTCTCCTGCGTAGGGTCCCCCAGGTCAGTGATGCCCCAACTGACTGGAAAGTTTCCCTCCTTTTTCTTTTATAGTCCCAGGTCAGGTGACCACTCTCTGAGATGGCAGTTGGTGACCACTCCCCTATTCCGGAAGGTTCCAGGAGCTTCCTCACTCTAGCAATGGACAGGGAAGGCAGGCTGGTATGGCAACAATGTTTAAGGGTTCCAGCCAGCTTCTGGCAACTAGGGTGCTACTATCAAGTCCACTCCGCAGTAGCAGGGGCCTGTGGCAGCCGTATTGGTAGGGGAGAGCACATGCACCATAGCATTGTTTAGCAATGAGAAGGTGCCTGGAGACCTAAGGCCAACAAAAAGAAGGTGGGAAAAAATGAGGCAAGGGCGAAAAAATAAGGAAAGACCACCCTAGGGCTGACAGGTCTACAGCCTCCATTTATGTGAAGAAGCCTGGTGGAGTGTTGACTGATGTAGAAGGTCCACAGGAAGGGGTAAGTGACTCTCTAATTGCCCTGCCTATGTTCTTAAACCCATTCTGCTCCACCCCTGAAAGGGAGAATAAGATAGATATCTGAATCTTCATGAGGTGATTGTGCTATCTCTGCAGCTAGTTTTGTTCCCCCAGAAGCTGATTGTTTTCTTTGAGGAGACCTATGACCTGGCCCATCTACTCTTCGTGTCTGGAGGCTGCTTCAATGATGTTGTGGCCCATAGTTTCACAAAAACTAAGGACATCCGTGGTCTCACGCTGCTGTCATACACAATTCTGTAGTGTGACTGAGATGAGGTATAAAAACACACACATCTCTACATATCATCAAGTTAGATGCAGAGTATTGATGTGATGTTACACTTATAAGTCATTACATAAAGGAGGAGGATATACACATGTTTCTTAAGAGAGAAGTGCCTGGTGGAGGTTATATCCACATACCTTGGAGCAGGACTGATCTTGCGCCATTTACAAATTAATTTCAGAAACTGAGACAACCCAGTGGAATGGTTAAGACAGGTTGATTGGTTTGTAAAGATATCCAAGGTCTGTGGAATCCTTTGAGTACCTTATTTGAAATTGTGGTGCCAGGCGACTTGCAAGTTGTATGCAAAGTTGCTGTGGATTAACCCGAGCATCTCCTATCACACGCTCGGCTCCAGTGGTAATGAAAAAGTATAATCAGGTGATTATATTTTTGAAATTGAAAATATTACCTAAAGAGATTGATTGGGTCAAGGCTGACAGAACAACCCAAGAGTCCAAAGAATCAATACATGCTAAATATGAGAGATTGTTGCAGCCATTTAAGTTGTTTAGTGGGACAGAGACTATCGAGACAAAATACATTGGACATTTTGTGTACAGATTTGTGAATGGACTGAAGCCTGAGGTTAGTTCCATGATTCAGCAGAATTTGATTTGGAAATTTGGAAACTAATTGGAAATGAAATAGAAATTGAAGGAAAAAAAATTCGTAGTACAAATGAAGTCTGCACAGCGAGGTCAGAATCAACAGTTTGTTTGGGAATGTTGGCCCCATGCATGAAGTGTATCAACATGGTGATCCTGAGATGGAAGGTGGAAATGGATTTCAACCGCAAGGTAGAGGTTGTGGTGACCCGATTGACCCGAATACAGAGATTGATGAGGCAACTTTAAAAAAGTTGAATCTGTGCCATGTTTGCGGCAGGTTGGGGCATTGGAAGCGTGAATGTCCATTTAATGCTGGTAACATGGCTAATGGGAATCAGGTTCAGAATGGTGGATTTGTGCATTCTCAAGGAAATAATGTGGCTCAAACACAGCAAGTACAGAGACAAAGAGTCTGAAATGTAATGTACCCCAAGCTTACGTAATGCAGGTTCCACAAGCCCCAGTGGCACAACAAAATGTGAGTGTTCAAAGCTAAAACACAAACCTGGTTTCCAATGGAAACAACCATCCTTTTTTGAATCAAGGTACATCTCAACTGTACTAAACGATACAAACAGACAGGGATTACAGGTCAAACCTGTCACAGTGACGGGTCTGATAGGGGATGAGGATTGCGTACTTGTGACAAACATAGGGGTAGACTAGAGTGGTCCATTTGTGAATGGTGCTGTAAATGGTAACCCCATGTCATTCTTGATAGACACTGGTAGTTCCCGCTCTATTGGGAGAACAGCAGAGGTTCCCAACCTACCCCGCTTGTGAAAAAGAATCCAGTTTCAGAAGTGGTACCGGTCAAAATAGGGTCCTATAAAAGGAGTCGCCAATTTGTGGTGTGAATTGAGTACTGTAAATCTGTTTGGACAAGATATCTTGTGCAAGTTGAATTGTTCTATTTACTGTACCTTATATGGTATTGAGTTCCAGACTCTTGATGAAGACATTGCCATTAAACTTGTCAGTCAGAGATTAGAGATTGTATTGTATTGCATGTTGCCAAAAGACGAATTGCCCCAGAACTGAGAGACACAGTGTTACCTGAAGTTTGGGACTTTTCATGGACAGAAATAGTTCTCATCAAAGGTGTTGAACCAGCCCACATTACAGTGAAGCCTAATGCTGAGTACCGGAGAATCCCACAATACAATCTGACCCCTGAAACGATTGCTGGGATTACTCCTGTGATTGACTCAATGATTGAACAAGGCATTCTGAAAGAGATTATGACGAATCTATGCATCTCGCCCATTATGGGTTTGCAGAAACCCAATATCAAGTTATTGGACAAAGTGAGATTTGGAAGGATACATTCTACTGAACAATTCAATGTTTGCATACCCATATTTATTTTAAGCCAAAGTTAGAGTGGAGTCCAAAACTGAATAATGTTTAATATGTCTCCCCAAATTTGGTTGAAGAAGCCAACTTTTTTTGACTTAAAACACTGATGTTATTTTTCTCCTTAAACTAGCTTATATTTAAACCATTATTTTCACTTCCTAAGTGTCTACAGGCTTGGTGTTTGCTCTTTTTCAAGCTTTACACATTTTGTCGAACCAGTGGTTGGAGGCCCTGTTATAAATATAACCTCTGGAACAAACAATTTGGCCTTTATTGTGAAGTTTATTGAAGCATTTTGCAACTTGTATAATTAATTGCTCATCCCATCACAGAAGATTCATGTGCTCATTCACTGATTCGGTCTCCATCAAGTTCTGGAGTTCTTAACGTATATTGAGGGCAGTTACAAAATATCACATAGTGGGAATGTTAGGTTATTTCACTGTTAACTCCAGAATATATAATTTGTTTGATAGAGAATAACCTAGCATGGTGAATGAGGTAAAAAAGGTGATCACTCAGATGATCATTTTTACAAAAGAGCAAGAGTTCCAGTGAAACAGACACAGAATCAATTGGGGACCCTTTTCATTTTTAAATATTTCCCCATCTGGTAAGTCAGTTAAAAGCTTACCCCATCGTTTGGGCCTTAACTGTTGGAGTCACTAAAGGGATTAATTCTTGGACATATCATACGCTGTCATCAGATCCTCCATTATTTTACAATCATATCCCACATCAGGACTCAATAAGCCTTCCAGTATTACAAATCTGCTTTCAAAAGATCCAATTCTGCCTCAAAGGTAAATTTTCTAGCATTTTCACAGGCAATAACTGCATCTATATGATTGTATATAATATGGATTTCATTCTAGTTAACTAAGAACACAAGTGCCCATGGTGTTGTAGCTTCCCATTTAGTTACTGTTAGAAATGGGATTTCTGGTTGGCTAAGGCTTGTGCCTAAGCCATACAGACACCACCACTCTAGTGAGGGCAAGGGAGTTACACGCTGAAGATAACCCCTGCTCACCCCCTTGGTAGCTTGGCACTAGCAGTCAGGCTTATCCCAGAGGCAAGGTGTAAAGTGTTTGCACAACACACACACAGCGGCAACATACTAGGCATACCACAAAAGGTACTCCACACAAGGTTATATATAAAAATAGCCTTTGCATTATCCTAAACACATTATTTATTTATTTAGTAATACAATTTGTAGAGCGCATACGTATGCCCGTGGGCGTCTTGACGCTAAGATTACAGCATAGGATCTCTGAGTGGTAGCAGCATTTAGGCGAAGGGTCATTATTGGTTAAACAACCATGTCTTCACCAGTTTCCTAAACTGGAGAAGAGATTGGGCCGATCTGATTGTCAACGGAAGCGAGTTCCAGAGTCTGGTTGCGGACACTGTAAAACGCCTATCTCCCCAGGTAACCGTTCTAGTGCGAGGTACAGCTAGTTGATGCAGTTGCATTGATCTCAGTTGTCTTGACGGACAATATATAGAGAGCTGCTCTTGCAGAAACCTCGGGCCTTGGTTGTGAATCGCTTTAAACGTTAGACACAGTGATTTAAATTTGATCTGGGTTTTAATTGTTAGCCAATGATAGCTCTTAATTATGTGAGTAACTGATTTAAATTTAGGGGTCCTGGATAGTAATCTAGCAGCCGCATTTTGGATCATTTGAAGCTTAGAAATCACCCGAGATTGTGCAGCATTGGTGAATAAGCCATTACAGTAGTCCAAGGAGGAGAGCACGAGTGTGCTCACCACAGTTTTTCCAGCGCTATCAGAGAGAAATGGGGTGATTTTCCTTATCAGTCTGAGTTTATGATGCGCATTTGCTACTGTCTGATTGGCATGTGCTTCAAAATTAAGCTTCTCGTCAAAGATTATACCCAGGTTTCTGACCTTTGCTGATGGAATTGGTAATGCTCCTAAGGATGGGGGCCACCACACTGGAGACCATTGTGGGACGATTTTACCAAAAATGACCACCTCCGTCTTTTCGGAGTTCAACCTTAAACAGTTGGCCTGGATCCAGTCTTTAATCGCCAGCATACCTACTTAAAACAGTGCCGCTACCTGTTCCCCATCATTGTTGATAGCGAGCACCAGCTGGGTGTCGTCAGCATAGGAGGTAAGGCTCATGTGGTAGGTTTTAATCACTCTCGCCAAGTCCAACACGTAGATATTAAACAGTGTTGGACTTAGCGATGATCCCTGGGGGACTCCACAAGGTAAGGCAAGTTCCGGTGATTTGAAAGATCCCAGCGTGACTGCCTGAGTTCTACTAGAGAGAAACGAGGTAAGCAGGTCTCTGGCGCTGGATCGGATGCCCAGATTTCCGACACGGTGAATCAAGTTGGAATGATTGACCGTGTCGAAGGCCGCCGATAAGTCCAGCATTATAAGGACAGCTGTGCCTCCATGGTCTCTAATAGTTCTAATATCATCTGCCGCTTTGATGAGAGCTGTCTCCGTACCATGGAGCTTTCGAAACCCAAACTGCATGTCGTCCAATAACTTATTTTGCTCAAGGTAATCAGCCAACTGAGTATTCATTACCCTTTCAAGCACCTTGGCAAGAAATGGGAGACTGGCAATAGGTCTGTAATTTTTCAGCAACTCCTTGTCTAAAGATGGTTTTTTCAGGAGGGGTTTTAAGAGAGTGTTCTTTAGCATGTTCGGGTATATCCCTGACCTAAGGATCACATTACAGACTTGTGTGATAGTTGTACTGATAACGTCAATTACCGGTATATAGACATTGGGAGGACATGGGTCTAGAGCAGAACCAGTTTTTATAGACTTTATGACGTCCCTAATTTGTTCCTCCTCTACTCCTTGGAATTGGGCTAATGAGCAAATAGGGGAGTTAATTTGAATGACTGGAGGAACAAGTGTGCCCTTGATTGAAAACTCGGAGTAAATGTCATTGACTTTAGTAAAAAAGAAATTGGCCAAGGAGTCACAGAGGGCCTGTGATGGAGAAGGCGCTGTCACTGTAAGGTTCCCACCCAATTGCTTCACTACTTCAAATAGCTGTTTACTGGAGTTTTTAGAAGAATCGATTTGTTCGGCAAAAAACTTCTTCTTAGTTTCCAGAATAAGTAATCACACAATATACACTGTGCCAACTGGCACTAGGCAATATTTACAGGGGATTATATACACATGACAGGGTCAATTGGGCCACTGTCAGAACCATCACAAGCACAAATAATAAATGTAGGAAACAACCATAATTACTGGCAAAACACTGTACTCAGCATTATATCCTGCAACATAAATTGTAGTATGCAATCAGTATCACATCAGGCGTAAAATACATTATGCGCCAACCTCATAAGCCTAAACATATTAGACCATAACCTCCTAATCATAAATCACCTTAGAGGCATAAATCAGGGTGCATAAATAACATTTCGCGTATTCGCACATAAATCAACCTAACACTGTCTCCCTGGCCAATTGGCCTTCTCAGAGGGCTCAAATGCCCTATGACCATAATGTCAGGGCTTTGGCTGCTAATGCAGCAACATCAAAAGTGCGCAACTGCGCTGTCCTAAAAGTTGCAGCTGACGCTAATTGCTGTGCAGCTGTGAAGATCTGTGTGCACTGGCACTCACTGTGCCTTCCTGGCCCCTCAGGGTCCCCACTGGACATTCTAAACAAACATGGCCAAAACGTGGCAGTTGCCCGCTACGGCGGCGCAAGGAAACAAAAAATCAGGCATTGGCGCATCAGTGCCCTCAGGAGCCCACACAGGGACTCTACAGCAAAAACGCCCCCAATCGTTGGAGCTGTCCTCTATCAGGCGGGGAAGCTGTCGAAAATAAATCTGGCGGGCCTGGCACGCTGGGGCCCTGCTCTGACGAAGCAACCACATGGGGAGTGCATCGACAATGTGCCCCGGCATTCCCCCTGGTTTGGGAGTGAAGACAGAAGTGCCCCCAACGTTGGAGCTGCCCTCTATCAGGCGGGGCCGCTAGCGAAATAGGCACCGGCACGGTGCCTCAATCTCGCTCCCCCCAGCCATCCCCACTCACCGGGCTCTCTGCTGGGGAAGTTTTTTCTGGACTCATCTCTCGTTCCTGCTGCCTCGGCTGCCTCCCAACATGGGACAACTCGGCTGCCTCTCGCGGTCCCGGAGGCGGGGTAGGCTGCCGCCTTCCTTCCGTCACCACTCTTCTGGTCTCACTACAATTGGCCGGCCGCAGCTCTGCCCACAACCAGGCAGTGGTGCCTGACTTCTGGGTCACGCTGGCAGCGGCACGGCAGCACCTTCACTCGGCGGCAATGCGGGGTGGGCACCCGCTTCTTAAAATAGGCACAGATGCGGGGTGCACACCAGCAAAAATAAAAGCATAAGCGGGATGGGCACCGGCAATTGAAATATACAATAAGCGGGGTGGGCTCCCGCCCAGTACACCAAGAATGCGGGTGGGCACCCACTCCTCAGCATCAATGGGGGGGATCCCCACGTCGGGATTCCCTCAAAACAAGTTGCAGCTCAGCGCTGCAAGGCCCTCACACTCTTCCCCTCCTAAAAATAAAGGGTGAGCGCTCTCCAGGCACTATAGTCTTCAGGTCCATGGAGCATAGCTGGGCTAATTAAAATATAGCTCTCACAAGGTGCTAGATGCAGCAGAAGTCCTCAGAGGGGAAGGGGGCAAAGCTGGGCCCAGGGAGGCCAGGACACAGGGCCCTCCAGCAGGGAGGCAAGCCCCCATGACGGTTCCTCCAGGGCCCCAGCAGCAGCCAGCCCCCAAAGGTCCAGGAACAGCACAAAAATTAATGGGATCACAGCTCCTACATTTATACTAATTCTTTCCTTTGTCTACAGTACAGGGCTTGGGGGAACCAGCAAAAACTGGTTATGGGGGAATTGGAGCACTCTGTTTACCAGGCTCCTCTTCCTCTTTGTCAGGTAGGGGCTATGTTATCAGACACACCACAGGGGGAGGAGCCATCATTGTACAGGCTAGGCACAGACCTATTCAGGGTCAGGGGATTACTCCACCCACTACTCCCAATGCAGATGTCCCATTCAGCCTAGTGCTGACTCACCCTGCCCCTCCTGGAGCCACACACACCTCCCAGCCCCTGTCTTTCAAAAGCCAGACATCCAATTCACATCAGGCAGGCAAACACATAGCACACAGAAATGCCAACTTCTAAAAGCGGCATTTCTAAAATAGTTAAATAAAATGTGTGCGCACCATTGCACAGCATGTATAATGACAAGTCCAAATATACTAACCGTGACCACGCTGCTCCTCTCCTATCAGGAATTACCACTGAAACACTTATCAGGGAATCCCCAATGAATTCCTATGGGAGGGCAGCCCCACAGTAATGAGAAACCAAAATGGCTGTCACTACCAGGACATGTCACCCACTTAAGGTACATGTCCTATCTTTTACCTACAATGCACCCTGCCCATAGGGCTAGCTAGGGCCTACCTTACGGGTGACTGACATGCAGAAAAATGGGGGTCACAGACATGGCACACACTTTGGATGCCACGTCACAGTAGCAGTCACACTGCGCGCACAGGGCCTGCAATGGCAGAGGCCTGAGATAGGTTTGCAAGGCTACCTTGGTGGGTGGCACAATCAGCGCTGCAAGCCCACCAGTAGCATTTAATTTACCAGCCCTGGGTATATGAGATACCACTTTACAAGGGACTGACAGGTAAATTAAATATGCCAAACAAGTGTAGACCAATCCTACCAAATGTAACACAGAGAGCACACGCACTTTAAACTGGACAGCAGTGCTAAAGTGCCCAGAGGCCTAAAACCACCAACACCAGGTCAGAAAAAAAGGCTAGGAGAAAGGCAAAACGTTTAGGGATGACCCTGCAAAAAAAACAAGTCCAATAGTTGCCATAACAAAATGTTATGGAAATCTATGTCAGAAGGCCTCCTAAGGGCCTGCCACTACTTAAATGAGTTTCTGGCTTTTTGAAAGATATAAAACCATTGTGAGAGTATTTGTCATTTAATCTAATTTATGAATAACCAGTCGTAAATAGTGGTTGCAAATTGCAACCTACATTTTTTTGAGCAGTAAATAAGTTTATGAATTGACCTCTACTAATAGGGCAGTACATACAATTCTGAAATGTAGTGGATTGCAATCTAACCTACCTCATGAGTAATAATTAATTAGGTTTCAATTTATGACTGGAGGCTAGACCTCCTAAGGTCAGCAAACCATCATGATTGTGAGTAATTTTAAATAGAGCAAACATTGTTAAACGCAGCCCATTTTCCTAAAGGAAAAGAGGCTCTGTTTAGAAAGGTTAGTTTAAGAGTTAGCAGTGGTCCGTGGACCTCTGCCTCTTCTCCAGCAATTTATTAAAAAATATCACAGAAGTACCCCCCTTCCACACCATTTGCAAATGTGTTATCACCACCTTTGAGACCTCAATAACTTTTTAAGTTTTGCAACTGAATTTCAGTCACACAACATTGATTCATAGTATATCTGTTTGGAATTTGGATGGGATGCTTACAATATGCTTACAATTCCATTTTAGGAGTCTGAAAACCTTATTCAGGGGTCAAAATGGACACAATGCAAAATAAAAACAAAGATGTGTCTAGGAGTCATGATCTATGCTAAATGCATGCAATCTTTAATAAGAATGAACTTATAGGTATGTCAGAAATCTAATTCAATAGCAGTGCTATAAAACAGTTAAATATTGAGAAATAGACATGCATGTGTATGACTCTTAGTTACGGAAAATAAAATCAAGAAGGCAGTAGGAACGAGTGAAAGAGAGACCCAGAATAATGGATTGGACTGCAGTTTTACAAGATCACATTGGTGAGGTTAGGCATTGTATTCCAAAGACAGGTAGATCAATTGTATATATATGCAATGCAGAAACCTGTGTTGATGTAGTATCTGAACTTCATGGTGGTTGTACTACATGGCAAGCATTCACCCGGGCCATCAGGGGCCTTATAACTAGACACCATGTTTTTGCTGCCTAGTGTTAGATTTGGGGGTCTCTAGTTGGTGCTGGTAGGTACTTGTGACAAATAGGGACCCTTGCATCTAGTCAGGGTAATGGGGTACATTCGTAAAATAACCCCGCTCACCCGCTTGGTAGCTTGGCACGAGCAGACAGGCTTATCTCAGAGGCAGTGTGTAAAGCATTTGTGAACACATACAGTAATCAAGTGACAACACTACAGATGGACACCACACATGTTTTATATCAAAAATAAGTATTCTTTATATAGACTTATCACAAGACCACAAACGACAAAAATCCACAGTACTGTACTTAAAATGGTAGAATTAGCTTACTTCTCTTTAGTTCTTAAAATGCGACACTTTGAGTGCCTGGTAACACAAAGGGGTCCATTTGCTTGACCTGGTGAACAACCAGATTAGTACTTAAGGTGCAAACAGATGGGTTTTCAGGACTCTGTGAAATGGTGGGTGATTTGACATTTTCAGAAGCTTTAGTGGGCAGTAGGTTTTAGCCATGGAAGTTTGATACTGAATATCTAATCCATGTTTTTAATCCTGGCAGCTCCATGCACCCACATTGTGTGTTTGTTTTAGTAATCATCTTGTAAAATAAATTCCTTTGCTCCCATGCTTTTTTACAAAGTCTGGAAGAATTTGGAATTAGGCTAAATGCTGACAGGAAGCACATGAATAGAATATTGACCAGGAATCCAATTTACTTACTTTAATTATTACCCTGAGAGACACAGCCTTCAGATGCATCGTCTGCGCTCCAAATGTTAAAAGTATTTAAACGAGCAACTGTGCTGGAAACCTGGTTCATGTACTTAGACAAAATGTTTGGTCTCTGGGATATCATATTCACCCTATCCCATTGTCCACTCTTATCTGCCATTTTAGGAGAACCTGGAAACAAACAGACTTAATAATAAACTGCACCCAGGGCATATTACAAAGTCAAGCTCCTAATGTTGTTTTTAATTCATAGTTAAATGTGCAATTGTTGACAGGTAATGTACAAGCTTTAGCAATTCAAAAGATAAACTTATGGGAAGCCTTGTGTGCTGCTGCTCTTCCCAACCTATTATTCTGTACACACATACTCTCCTTTCACAGGCTCCTCTGTACAGCTCCTGTTCACAGTGTCTGGGCTGTGACATCTCGCCTGGAAGCTTGATGCTTTCCAGTCCATCCTCTGATCTCTCCTCCCCACGAATGAGAAGATGCCCTGAGCACACTAATCAGCCTCAGATCTTCTCAAGCATGGCAGCCTACTTAGGCCTCCAAAATGACCATAACTATGAACAATTAGAATCGCCACTTGCTCGTAGTGGGACGGGAGACAAACACCTTAATTTCAAAACAGAAAGAAATTAGGACAGTTAGACATTCTAACTTAGTTCCAGCTCATGAATAGCTGCTTGATTGGAAAGCTGGATAATTCCCTCTCTGTACCAGCACTGGTCAGTAATCCGTGGGGGGTATTTGACACATTTCAAAATGGTGAGGATCCAAAGGCTAACATATATTTTTAGTGTTCTCATTACTTGATATTGCTGTGCTCCTCCTCAAATTGAAACTTTTGAGGCCTGTGTTGACAGGAGTGTAAAAATATGGTATGAGCACTTAAGCCGTTTGCATTTCCAATATTACTGAGCAATTAAAAAAAAATTCAAAATATTACCAAGCAATTATTTCCGCTGTGAAATTATGTAGTAGACTGTGGGACTGCCCTCATTCATTGAACTTATTTAAACTCTCCACCCACATCAGCCATTATTGCCACAACCATGAGGGTATGCCATGTGCATGCAATAGTGTGATGAGGGCAAACCCTGCAGAACCAGTGACTGACTGGATGATCTGGAGGACCATGTTCTCTTGCATGGCGAACTGTGAATTATCACTTCACTCAGAATGTAATGTGTAAGGAGAAATGTTGTGCACTCAAAGACACTCAAAGACATCAAAGGATTGTGGGCGATGGACTATGAGGTGCGGAGGACATATTGTGGATTTCATCCATTTACTCAGTTTCAGTCCATGGCACCCTGCTGTAAATCAGGCCTTTGTTCTGTTTAAAAGATGTATCTCAGGCTGCACATGGAATTTACCAAGTGTTATTACTGCCATACTTCCTAGTTCAAATGACTCCATCACCTCCACGAGATAGCTTTACCTATTTGCTACTTGCTACCCTTGGAGAAGCCTATGTGCAAACTGAATAACTGTTATCCAGTTGGAAATTGTACCTACCAAGGATACTGTTTTTTGATCCATATGGCCCCAGAATATAAATAAAAGTTCTCAAAATATACTTCTTCCTTTGTTCCTTTAATTGCAAACATTGGTAGAAAGGGCAACAAAACACACATTCACAGGGCCTCGACCAAGGAGAGCAACTTGCTGTTGTTGGCAGACACTATCAGAGGGTTTGTTTTAACTATGTAGCTAGGTGAATTGATATCTAATCCCAGCTTCACCACTGTAAATATGTTGATAACAAGCACTGTATTAAAAATATGTGCATGGCCCCAAACATAGTGACATTCCCATTTCTGTCTGAACACATTTGTGGTCTAGTGGGAAAGTTGTGAACTGCTGACCAGATAATATGAGGTTTAATCCTGAAATTTGCTAAATTGTGCTATCCTGTGCAATTATTGTTTTAATTTATTAGTATTCTCTTCCCATTTTATACAAAGATTGCTATTACTTAAAATCAGAGAAAACGTTGCTAGGAAGTGAGAGATAAAAAAATAAACTGTAGTGGAACTCATTGGATAGTACGCTGATGGAGACAAAGGTCACATTTTTCATTGAAGTGTACTATTCTGGGAAAGTTCAATTTGAGCAGTCACTACTACATTCTCTTACTTTAACCAAAACGTTTGGCCTTGGGCAAATCATACTCTCCCTGTACCTCTGATGTCCAATCTGTCAAAATGTGAGAACTTCCGGACTGGTTTAATCGAGGAAATCAACACCAAGAACATATTCACCGTACAGGTGCAAGAGGTTTTCATTCGGACATGATTATGATTTTAGCAGTGGCATAACAATATCCCCTGCAGTGCAGGGGCCCATAGCTCCAGGGGGCCCCTCCAGCTCTATGCACAGGCAGACCTGAGAGCTCCTGACTGGGTCCAGAGCATTGGGGGGGGGGGGCTCCATGTACTTTGCAAGGCGGAGTCCCCTCAAGTTTCGGTACACTACTGGATTTTAGCAAACTTCCATAAATAACCAGGTGAAGTTGACAGATACGGACCACCTTCTTAGGCTTTCATTCTCAAAGATGCGAACAGTGGTGGCAGCACAGATTGTGTTGCGGCTGGACTATAGCAATCCCTTGTACATTGGGCTCCCTGACAAGTTGCAGGGTAAGCTTCAAGTAGTCATGAATAATGCTGCAAAATTATTTATTGTGCAAATTGCGAAGATGGGTGCATGCTACGCCAAAGCTGCAACAATTGCACTGGCTCCCAGTTAAACAGAGGGCCAGGTTCAAGGGCTTGTGCATTGTGGTACCAGCTTATCTTGAGGACCGTCTAAGGCTCTATGTACCTGGACATCATCTCCGTTCCTCTGAGGCGATCTTGCTGACCTGTCTACGCTTTAACAAATCGGCCTTGGGCGGTCAGGCCTTCTCAATTCTGATACCTCAAATCTGGAAGGGACTACTGTGAGGTTTGCGAATAGAAAATGCTCTCCTTCCATTTCGTAAGAGATTGAAAACCTTTCTTTTTAAACAGGCCTTTGGTAGAGTTTGACTAACTGTCTCTTTCTAATTATAGCTGGTGCAAGGTGGTTCTAAACCTTAGATAAGCGCTAAGAGAACAATGGTAATTATGCGCTACATAAGTATTATTAACATAACATAACACCTCGTTGGCCACTCTAGCTGACTGATGAAGCCCTAACAAGGCATTCGGTCTCCAGTTTGGTCTTTGCATGAACATTATGCTTACAGGAAAAATGTGTCAAAATATAGAACTTCTAACACATTGTTGGAAATCTTGACTGAAGTCTAGATAGTGCACACAGATGTGCAGGTACCATGCCTTGTTCTCAATGCATATATCTGTGGACAGGTGATAGCATACGTACAGATAAACACTACTGATAGAGCAGGAACATTTAGGTTAAATATATCCAATAATAAAACTGAACGCTGTGAAACCACTTTGCAGAACTGACAAGTAATAAAATGTGCCTTCAACGGATGTGTAAACATTAAAGTGTAGCTTGTTTATTAGCACTAAGCATTCATTTCTATCGGAAGTTCATTGCAAGAGCAAGACTAGGCAGCATCCTTTCTCTATCTTGCCTATATGTTCTTTTCTTCAAGCAATAAATGCTTTTTAGAAATGTTGAACCATGCACAGATGTACTTGTTAGACGACCCCAACTTGATTTGCTAAAACTTATCAGCTGTAGAATGTGCTGACTTTATTAAACATGTATTATTTCTTTCTCACGCGTTCTCATTGTATTTAGATGTATTATTCACCATATATACAATGCTGAATAGTGACTAGTATAGTAAAACAATTAATGCTTATATGAAAATGTGAATCTCATGACATAATCAGGATGCTATAGAGAAGTTCATTGTTACGCAGTGGAACATCGAATAGCTAGCTGATAGCTCACACTTGCTGAGTTCTCATGATAACTCAGACCACCAATAACAATTATATAAATGCTTAGCAACTAACTGATACTTTTAGGTTGTGCTTTGTTAACATCGGAAGTTTGCCGTGGGAATGAAGGAAGAAGTTGCAGACCATTGGACGACTGCTTCTCATTGGCTCAGGATGATCTAACTTAAAAATGGATTGATACATGTTTTAGAGCTTTACAATAATGAGTAATTCCTAGTTAAAGCAGCCACTTTTCACCACAATCTATTCGATATTGACCATTCTCTTTACTGTGTACCTTTGGTCCCACTCTTAGAGCCACTACCTCTTGTGGTATTTATGATTTACACGTGTAGCTACTGCTGCATCTGCTGTTCGCATAGGGAGACTGATTTTACCTGAGCTACTCTTTATGAGGAGTTCGACTTATTGAATGCTCCACAGATATCACTCTTTCCAAGAACTCCTCAGGAATCCTATTACGACCTGATCCTAATTTAATATAGAATAGGGACAAATTCCTTTATGGAACACGTTTTTAAATGTTATGCATCTTATTGTTTTCTTTCCATGAATTTCTTGATATTTCTGTAAACGGATTTACCTCAATCAATCAATCAATCAAGACATTTATAGAGCGCACTACTCACCCGTAGGGTCTCAAGGCGCTGGGAGGGGGGGGGGTGCCGTTACTGCTCGAACAGCCAGGTCTTGAGCTTCTTCCTGAAGGAGAGGTGGTCTTGGGTCATGCGCAGGTCGGACGGGAGTGAGTTCCAGGTCTTGGCAGCCAGGTAGGAGAAGGACCTTCCTCCTGTTGTCGCTCTTCGGATGCGGGGGACGGCGGCGAGGGCGTGGCTGGTTGATCTGAGGAGGCGCGTGGGAGTGTAGAAGTTGATCCGGTTGTTGAGGTAGCTCGGGCCTTGGTCGTGTAGGGCTTTGTGCGCGTGGGTGAGGAGGCGGAAGGTGATTCTCTTGTTGACCAGGAGCCAGTGCAGGTCTCTCAAGTGTCCGGAGATGTGGCTGTGTCGGGGGATGTCGAGGATGAGTCTTGCTGAGGCGTTCTGGATCCGCTGGAGTCTTTTCTGGAGCTTGGCGGTGGTTCCGGCGTAGAGGGCGTTGCCGTAGTCCAGTCGGCTGGTGACGAGGGCCTGGGTGACCGTCTTCCTCGTCTCGGTGGGGATCCACCGGAAGATCTTCCGTAGCATGCGCAGGATGTTGAAGCATGACGAGGAGACGGCGTTGACTTGTCTGGTCATGGAGAGGGAGGAGTCCAGGATGAAGCCCAGGTTGCGTGCGTGGTCCGTCGGTTTAGGTGCGGTGCCCAGGGCGGGGGGCCACCAGGAGTCGTCCCAGGCGGAGGGCGAGGATCCCAGGATGAGGACCTCCGTCTTGTCTGAGTTCAGTTTCAGGCGGCTGGTCGACATCCATTCGGCTACCTCTCTCATCCCTTCGTGCAGGTTGGCTCTGGCGGCGTCGGGGTCGTTGGTCAGGGAGAGGATCAGCTGGGTGTCATCGGCGTAGGAGATGATGTTCAGGTTGTGTTGGCGTGCGATGGTCGCGAGGGGGCTCATGTAGACGTTGAAGAGGGTGGGGCTCAGCGAGGATCCTTGGGGTACGCCGCAGATGACTTCGGTGGCCTCTGACTTGTACGGTGGTAGACGGACTCTCTGCGTTCTGCCGTCGAGGAAGGAGGTGATCCATTCCAGTGCCTTCTCCTGGATTCCGATGTTGCTGAGGCGCTGTGCAAGGGTGCGGTGGCAGACAGTGTCGAAGGCCGCGGAGAGGTCCAGGAGGATGAGGGCCGCTGTTTCTCCATTGTCCATCAGAGTTCGTATGTCATCGGTGGCAGCGATGAGGGCGGTCTCGGTGCTGTGGTTCGCTCTGAAGCCAGACTGTGAGGGGTCGAGGGATCCATTCGTCTCGAGGAAGGCGGCCAGTTGTTTGTTGACGGTCTTCTCGATGACTTTGGCCGGGAACGGGAGGAGCGAGATGGGACGGTAGTTCTTGAGGTCGGTGGGGTCTGCTGTGGGTTTCTTGAGAAGGGCGCTGAGTTCGGCGTGCTTCCAGCTCTCAGGGAAGGTGGCGGTGTCGAAGGAGGTGTTGATGATGTCCCGCAGGTGGGGTGCGATGACAGCGTCGGCCTTGTTGAAGACGTGGTGAGGGCAGGGGTCGGTCGGAGATCCGGAGTGGATGGAGTTCATTGTGCGGATGGTGTCTTCGGTGCTGATCGGCGTCCAGGTGCGGAGGGTGGTGGTGGGTGGCGTTGTTGCGGTTGTGGCTTCCGTTGGTTGGTTGCTGAAGCTGTTGTGTATGTCCGCGATCTTGTTGTGGAAGTAGGACGCGAGGGAGTTGCAGAGGTCTTGCGACGGGGTGATGTCGTTGTTAGCGGCGTTGGGGTTGGAGAGCTCTTTCACGATGTCGAAGAGTTCCTTGCAGTTGTGTGCGTTGTTGTCCAGCCGGTCCTTGTAAGTATTTTTCTTGGTGGCGCGGATCAGTTGGTGGTGTTTCCGGGTGGCGTGCTTGAGGGTGGTCATGTTGTTCGTAGTTGGATCCCTCCTCCAGACTTTCTCGAGGGCTCGACAGTTCTTCTTGGAGCTCTTGAGTTCGTCGGTGAACCATGGTGTTTTTCTGCTGCAGGGTCCGCGGGGTGGGGTTCTCAGAGGGGCGAGTTCGTCTGCGCAGTTGTTGATCCACATCGTGAGGTTGTCTGCGGCCTGGCTGGGGTTCGCTGAGCTGGCGGGAGGGTGCTGGCTCAGGGAGGCGGTGAGCTGGTCGGCTGTGATCTTGTTCCAGCTTCTTCGGGCAACCTGTTGCTGGTGGTGGTGGATCGTCGTTCTTTTGAAGGTGAAGTGGATACAGCTGTGGTCCGTCCAGTGGAGTCCTGTCGCGTGGCTGAAGGTGACGTCTTTGCTGGATGAGAAGACGGCGTCGAGTGTGTGTCCGGCGAGGTGGGTGGGGGAGGTCACCAGTTGCTTGAGTCCGAGGTTGGCGAGGTTGTCGAGCAGGCTGATGGTGTTGCGGTCGCTGTTGTTCTCCAGGTGGAAGTTGAGGTCCCCCAGGAGGATGTAGTCGGCGGAGGGGAGGGCATGCGGGCTGACGAAGTCGGTGATGTCCTCGCTGAAGCGTGTGCGTGGTCCCGGGGGTCGGTAGATCAGGGTGCCTCTGAGGGTGGTCTTCGGGTCGGTGTGGATCTGGAAGTGCAGGTGTTCAGCGGTTGTCAGGGTGTCGTCGGTGTTGGTCGTGATGCGGATGGTGTCTCTGTGGATGATGGCAATGCCTCCTCCCGTCAGGTTGGCGGTGCGGTCCCTCCGGATGATCTTGTAGCCCTCTGGGATGGCGATGGCGATGTCGGGGGCTGAGGAGGCGTTCATCCAGGTCTCGGTGAGGAAGGCAACGTCAGGGGCGGTGGTGTCGAGGAGGTTCCAGAGTTCTACGGCATGTCTGTGGACGGAGCGGGTGTTGAGCAGGAAGCACTTGAGGTGGTTGCTGCTGGTGTTCGGCTTGGCGGGTGCAGGGAAGGTCCGGATGCAGGTGAACTTGCAGGCGTGGCAGCTGAAGGGTCCGTGGGTGTGCTTCGGGGCGGCTCGGTGACATCCTGGGATGCGGCCGGTGTTGAGTGCGATGAGATCGGCGGCGGTGTAGGTTCGTCGGGTCGGCTTCCGTCGGCGGGGGCCAGGGGTCCTGGCGCTGGGCGCGGTCCAGGCGCGGACGGGCGCAGACGGGCTTACCTTTGGCGCGCCTTCGGCGCACAATCGGCGCGCCCGCTGCGCGTCAACGCTGCGCGTTCGCACGGTCGCCATATAAGGCGAAGTGCGCGGGTGGGCGGGGCAGCTGGGAGGCGGGAGCGGGGAGGGAACAAAAGAGAAAGGGGCGGGGCAACTGGCGGTGGCGGGAAGCGGGGAGGGAGAGCGGCGAGGGCGGCGGGAAAAAGGGTAGACAACAAAATACTACTACTGACACAGATGGGGGGGGGGACAGAACGAAGACAGGGGGAGAGGGAATGTTAGGACAGAAAAATGAAAAGTCACAAAAAACAAGCACAAATTGCGGAAAAACAGGCTCAAAGTACGGCAAAAAACAAGTACAAACTTATGGTACAACAAGCACAAATTACGGCAAAAACAAGCACAGGCTTCTGGAAGAAAAACAAGCACAAATTCCGGCAAGACAGCTGGAGCAGCGCGCAAAGGGAGACGCAAGGCGGCCGCGAGGCCGGCGGCGAGGCAGTCAGGCACAGAGGGGCACACGCAGCAGCTGGTGGCCGTGCGGCGCGGGGGTGTCCCACAAGTGGGTCACACTCACCTGCGTCGCACGGTCGCCATATAAGGCCAAGTGCGCGGGTGGGCGGGGCAGCTGGGAGGCGGGAGCGGGGAGGGAACAAAAGAGAAAGGGGCGGGGCAACTGGCGGTGGCGGGAAGCGGGGAGGGAGAGCGGCGAGGGCGGCGGGAAAAAGGGTAGACAACAAAATACTACTACTGGCACAGATGGGGGGGGACAGAACGAAGACAGGGGGAGAGGGAACGTTAGGACAGAAAAATGAAAAGTCACAAAAAACAAGCACAAATTGCGGAAAAACAGGCTCAAAGTACGGCAAAAAACAAGTACAAACTTATGGTACAACAAGCACAAATTACGGCAAAAACAAGCACAGGCTTCTGGAAGAAAAACAAGCACAAATTCCGGCAAGACAGCTGGAGCAGCGCGCAAAGGGAGACGCAAGGCGGCCGCGAGGCCGGCGGCGAGGCAGTCAGGCACAGAGGGGCACACGCAGCAGCTGGTGGCCGTGCGGCGCGGGGGTGTCCCACAAGTGACTTACTAACTGAATACAAAGACAAAAACAAATCTGCTAAACTCTTAATGAAGAATATAGGTTTTATACCTAACTTAAACACTCATCATTGACTGAACTAATTAACTGCAATGATGATACAAATTGAGATGTGTTTGATTTATGCTGCATTATATAATGGTGACAAAGACCTGTTCACCCAGAGAAGAATAAGGTCACGGAGTCGAAGACCACTCGTGTAAGGTACGGGTTGAATTAATAAATTTAAAATCGACCTGGGTGCTAGCACTACCATGTGGAACCAGACCTAATCAGACCTCGTACAACAACAAGGCTTGCATTGCTCCCCACCAACAAAGAACACAAATCAACCTTTTAATAACTGTAGACACCTCGCTGCCTTACTGATGACACACACACATTTCCCTATTTCTCAAATACCTAGGCTCTGAGAGTTTTAAAGGACAAGTGTCATTCATAAAGGCCATTCATACAAGCCACAACACTCTTGATTCAGGAGGCCCACTCACAATGTTTAAGAAAATTATGTTGATTTAGCTTTCTCCATCCTAAAACTGCCATCTCTCTCCCACCAGTGGATTAAATTCCCCGTATTTTATCATCTAAACCTATTTCTCAAACGTTGGCACTTGTGGTTATTCAGAGTTACAATTTAGGAGTGTTAGTCTTATTTACCCCTGCTTGACCGTCAAATGAGCAAGATGCCTCTTGCAAACTTTAATACATTTCTTCACTTGGAAAACCTTTCTTAAATACCAAGAACTGTTCGTATATAATGCCTACAATGGGTTCCTCCCTAAAAGCAACTTACTTCACCCTACTTGGAAAGCCAAAAGTGTAATGTTTGTAGTTCTCCCACAGGACACGCTGAGACAGGTTAGAGTGTGTAACTCAGGTTTATTAAATCATACAACAGGTTTGTGAGCTAAGGGCGCCGAGCGTCTAACTATGTCAAGCTCCGGTCGCCAACTGCCGTTCCTAGCGTTCGCGCCTTTCCTTTTTCCTTTATTGCGCATGCGCGCCTCTCCGCTCTAGTCTAGTGCGTGACGCGTCATCGCGTATACGCGCATAGACTAGAGCGCATACCACATATCTCCCCCCTTTAATGGACACAAGGTTATGACGTTCCCCCCCAACAGGTTGAGTGTCCTCCAGCTGTGAAAGTGTCTTAGTGGGGCACCATGAGGGGCGGCACCAAGCTAGTGTCCTTCCATCTCAAAGTCTCTATAACGAGAGGGCACGATAACTGCCCTTCCGCTGCGGGTGTGTCTTACCGGCATGTTCTCTCCCTCTTCTGTCTCTCCTTGGGACACCCCAGCTTCTCTCGCATCTGCTCTCTGCTCTGCATTCGCCTGTACACCATCGCCGTCGGAGGTCCTGGCTCCCAAGACCTCCGCCTCACTGTCATCACCTGCACCTTCTCCGTGGTTGTCTGTGCCGTGCTCCGAGAGGGCTCTGGCCTCCTGGTGATTCATGCAACTCTCACCCTCCTCAGCCTTGGGCCAGACTAATATTTTGTTGACTCTGGCCATGCGGTCTTGCGATCAGACCTTTCCGTCACTGAGGAGAGCCGCCCTACCGCGCACCTCCTTGACTTGTAGCGGCTGGCTGAATTTACTTTCGCCTTTCTTCTGTAGAGTGGGGAGTTTGATCCTAACCCACTCCCCTTCTTCCAACGCCGTTTCCTTCGTGCTGCGTCGCTTGTCATAGTGGGCTGCATAGATCTTCTGGGCCTTCTCCAGATTGTGTTGCACCACCGCTGGGGACCACTTGCTGGTGATGGTCTTCTCCCTCCATGCTACATTGTCCCGGGTGAAGGGATATCGTCCCCTTAGCACTTGGAACGGACTATACCCCACCACGGAGGGCGTTATCCGGTAGGCCCATAGCATGTTCATTACGATATGGCTGCCTGAATGGAGCCCATGAGCACCCTGTTAAACCTTTCGACCTGGCCGTTGCAAGCTGGATGGTACACGGCAGTGTGTTTCACCTCGATCCCATTCCTCTTCATGTATCTCCTCCACTTGTCCGATACAAATTGCGGTCCATTGTCACTGAGAATGGATTTGGGTATTCCCTCTCTGAGGAACACCGAGGTTAGGAACTTCAGGATCGTCTCCGTGTCCATCGACTCTTGTATGTCCACTTCCGGCCATTTGGAATACTTGTCAATTATCACACAGATGTACTTATTCACACCTCTACTGTCCAGCACAGGCCCCAGAATGTCTATGGCCACCTCTTCCCAGGGGCCTTGCGGGGTGTCGAACTTCCCCAGAGCTGGTCTGAGTGGGCGGAGCACCTTATCCGCTCCTTGGCACTGCCCGCACTCCCGCACTTGCCTTTCAATGTGGGCATCCATTCCTGGCCACCAATACATCTGCTTGACCAACGCCTTGGTTTTCACTATGCCCAAATGCCCCTCATGGAGCAATTTCAGCAGCCTGGGTATCAGTGTCTCTGGGGGCACCACTCTCTCTCCTCTGTACAAGAATATCCCCGAGTCACTCAGGGACAATTCTTCTCTTATTTCATAGAATCGTCGCACACCCTCCGTGAGCTTCTTCTTGTCCGGCCACCCCAAGGTAAGGTGTTTCCTTACTTCCATCTTTTCCTCATCGAGCTCGTAAGCCGCCTGCCATTCCTGTGCACTGATCGACATTTCGTGATCCTCCATGCTGGCAACCATCTCCTCTGTGTCCGGGGTCTCACCCGGCGCCTCCTCCATTGCCGCTGCCCGGCTGAGGTAATCAGCTACCTTGTTCTGCGTACCTGGAAGATATTCTACATCATATGTATAATCTAGCAACTTCAAGGTCATTTTCGCTATTCTCGGGGTGGCGGTGTCATGGCCCGATGACGTCAACACTTTGATGAGTGGCTTGTGATCCGTTTGGAGTCTGAATCTCGTGCCCCATATGAACTGACGAAACTTGCTCAACGCCCACGTGACCGCCAGCATCTCCTTTTCAATTACGCTGTACCTTTGTTCCGTCGGGGACAGCGCCCGGGATGCAAAACTGATTGTTTCTTTGGCTCCATCTTCCCTTTCCTGCGCCAAGACAGCCCCCAAGCCCTTGTCGCTTGCGTCTGTTGTCACAACAGTCTTGCCCGTGGGGACATACCCTTGCAATGGGATGGCATGGCTGATACAGTCTTTAATGGACTCGAATTCGGATTGGGCTGCTCCGTCCCATTCGAATTTTGCATTGTTTCTGATTAGTTGTCTCATCCTGTACGTTCTAGTGGCAAAATGTCTGACAAACTTGCTGTAATACTCGGCCATTCCGAGGAATGACCGCACTTCCTCTTTGGTAGTTGGGGCTTTGGCGTCCCTTATTGCCTTCACATTTTGCTCTTTCGGCGAGATGCCATGCGTTCCTATCTCGTGCCCCAGGTAGGTCACAGAGCGAGACCCTATTCTACACTTGCTCCATTCCGCCGTCAAACCTTTGCTTTGCAGCACTCCCAGTACTCGATGTAGTTTCTTATCGTGCTCACCCTTGTCAGAGCCCATCACTAGAATGTCGTCTTGGAAATATTGCACTCCCGAGATGTCCTTAAACAACCTGTGCATCAACTTCTGGAAAACGGCCGCAGCGGATGCTAGGCCGAACGGCATTCTCCTGAATTGGTAGCATCCAAAGGGCGTTATGAAGGCTGTGTACTTCCTACTCGACGGATGCAATTCTATCTGGTAATACGCAGACGTGAGGTCTATGGTGGAGAAGTGGGTGATGCCTTTTGTCCTTGCCAGCATCTCCTCTATTCTAGGGAGCGGGAACCTCTCCACTATGAGGTTTTTGTTGAGCTCCCTTAGGTCCACGCAGAGTCTGACCTTGCCATTGGGTTTCTTGACCACTACCAAGGGCGATAGCCATTCCGCACTGTCCACTGGCTCGATGATGTCTTGCTCTTCCAGCTTCAGGAGTTCTTGGCGCACCGCCTCACTCGTGGACATCGGTATGTTCCGGACCTTATGCACCACTGGTACTGCTCCCTCCTTGAGGACCATTTTATGCACGAATTTGTCCAGTTTGCCAACCGTGCCCTCAAAGACCTTGGGGTATGCTGCCTTCCAGTCTTCCTCCTTCGAGAGGGGCCATTCGTCTGTTAGCAAAATCTGTTCTTTCCCTCCCGGATTGAGTATAATGCCGAGATCACCTGCGTCTCTCCATCCCAGTACCGACGGGCCCTTTTCCGCTACATACAGGGTGCACGTGGCTGCCCGTCCTCTGAATTCGAACTCCAGGTCCCTGCACCCAACCAGGGGGATGGCATTCTCGGTATACGAGATGGGTCTGATGTCCGGCGGCATTAGGTCAGGTCCTATGACTGGCGCGAAGTCCTCTTCCCATATCGACCTTTGCACGATGGTCCAGGGGGACCCTGAATCCACGGCCACATGTACTTTGACGCCCCCGATGAGCATGTCGGTGCGGGGCTTATCTCTTCGCTTCCCTGACACGTCCAGCACTTGATCCTCAATGCACAGAACCAGATCATCCTCATCCGAATCGTCTTCCTCACTTACGTTGGCCGTGGCCGCATCGATGCACTTGACAGTGGACTTCGTCCCTTTCTTCCGGCAGACTTTTTCGAAGTGACCGGTCAACCCACAGAACGAGCACCTGGCGCGGAACGCGGGACAACGCCTGTCCTGGGCCGCGTGCGCTGCACTGCCGCATCTGTAGCACGCGAATTTTGTCCCCGGGCCGGAACGAGCCATCTGTTTCCCAGACCCTCTTATATCCTTCCTCGGGTCTCCGTAATTGCTTTTGGGTTTGCTGGATTGTGGTGCCTCATCAATCTTGTTGATCATCTGTCTCGGCCCACTTTCCCTTTTCGCCGCGTCTGCGCCTCTCTTCGACATTTCCGCCTTTTTGACCATCGCCACAACTTCTTTCAGGGTTGTCTCATTCATCGCCCATAGCTTGTCTTGCACTGCTCTGCTGGTGGTGTGCATTACAATTTGGTCCTTGATGTATTCATCCTGCAGATTTCCATACCGACACGTGATTGCTAGCCGACGGAGGGCTGCCACATAGTCATCAATGGACTCTCCCGCCTCTTGTTTCCGCTGTTGGAAGTTATAGCGGTCTATCGAGACGCAGACCGCTGGGCGGTAATGGCTGTCCAGGTCGTCCAGAGCATTCACAAACACATCCGTCTCCGTTGCACCCCTCTCCTTGGGCACCAGGTTCTTAAACACCCTCACCCCTTCTGGGCCTAAGTTGTGGAGCAACAGTCTCTTTTTCCTTTCCGGCGTGTATTCACCTTCACTTTCATCTCCAAGAGCCTCAATGTAATTGAGGAAATAATCTTTCCAGTCCTCCCATTTTAGTTGGGGTTCACCTGGTCTGGGTAGGAACGGGACGGGTGCCATTAGGGCTGACGCTTGATTCGCCATTCTGCCTTCACCTCTAGGTTCACCTTCCTGGGCCCTTCGTTGGGTGGGTGCACCAGACGCTCCTGCGCTCTCTGCCGTGTCGCCTTGGCCCCTTGGGCTCCCTGGGGTATTATCCCTCGCACTGTGCGCAGTCTGTGCACTCTCCCCCCTTTCCTCTGGCTTGGGGGTGTCTCCCTTGGTTGCCAGGTTGCTGCCTGGGGGCTCCTGGAGTCTTGGGCCACACTAACCTGGCTTGTAAGGTTGGTGTTCGGTTTCGTGCTGTGCTGCTGCGCTGCTGCCACGCCCTTTGCTCTTCCTTGCAGGTGACCTGCCTTGCTGACTCTTGAGTGTGGCTGTG
Source organism: Lissotriton helveticus (assembly GCF_964261635.1). Taxonomy (NCBI): domain Eukaryota; kingdom Metazoa; phylum Chordata; class Amphibia; order Caudata; family Salamandridae; genus Lissotriton; species Lissotriton helveticus. The sequence continues at coordinate 494,936,300 of NC_136070.1, read as the reverse complement.
GGGGTGCTTGCTGTCGTCCACTGCACCTGTGGTGTCCGGATCCCAGCCTCGTCGCCACTGTAATGTTTGTAGTTCTCCCACAGGACACGCTGAGACAGGTTAGAGTGTGTAACTCAGGTTTATTAAATCATACAACAGGTTTGTGAGCTAAGGGCGCCGAGCGTCTAACTATGTCAAGCTCCGGTCGCCAACTGCCGTTCCTAGCGTTCGCGCCTTTCCTTTTTCCTTTATTGCGCATGCGCGCCTCTCCGCTCTAGTCTAGTGCGTGACGCGTCATCGCGTATACGCGCATAGACTAGAGCGCATACCACAAAATGGTCACGTCATTCTAATAGGACCTCTAAGGAAAACATTCTGCGAGGCATCTGGTGACTGGGGAAACAGGACTCCAGCCCCCTCTTTTCATTGCGGTAGTGACGCCGCAGCGCCAGGAGGTGCTAAAGCGCGCACAGGGATCCCCCAGTGAGGGGAACATTCTGCGAGGCATTTGGTGACCAGGGGGGAAGGCTCCAGCCCTCTCGTTCCATCGCGGCAGTGGCAGCACTGACGCCGCACCAGGAGGCGCTAAAGCGTGCACAGGGCTCCTGCAGCGCGGGAACCATTTTTGAGAGGCATATGGTGACCTGGGATGCAGGACTCCAGCCCCCTCTTTCCATCGCGTCAGAGACACCGTGCCAGGAGGTGCTAAAGCATGCACAGGGCTCCCGCAGCGAGGGACGCGCGCATGCAGGCCCGGATCGCGCTTGGGCCAAGCGCAGGCCTGTCTGCGCCCATCAGAGCCTGGAGGAGGCTGAGCTGGGCCACCCCCCTGTCATCTTGAACCAGAGAAAGGGGATGCTCATTTTTGCCTCTCGCACCGGGAGGCAACTATATACTGTCGAAGGCACCGGTAGTGCCTGGCCGAGGCGCTGGCTTTCTCCTTTGCCACAATACAAGCACGAGCACAAAGACAGAAATGCCAAAGCAAGATTTTTAAAGCCAGCAAACAGTATGGGAAGAAAAAGCAGGTCTGTGCATGAACTTTTCTAATTTTTAGGTCTCGCCTAGCGTTGCAGCACGCATGCGCTGATCGCTTTGCGAGGCATGCAGTATATACTATAGCGTAAAAACTTTCTGGAAGCTCCGCACACTCTCCGCCCATCGTTTTGATTGGCTTGCATCCTAAATTCTGCCTTCAAATTGGTTTTTGGCTTGTTAGTCCCTCCTCCTGACGGCCAAGTCATCATTTGTATGCTTCCATGGCTATCGGCCCCTTTACTTTAAAAACAATTTTGTTCCTGTGGCTCACCCCCTCCCCTTTCACAGTCCATGACTTCTCGGGCCAACCGCACCCCTCCGCACTCCAGTTTGTGCCTTTTTGCCCACCCATACTGCCGTTTCAAATGCAATCGGACTCATGTAAATGCGAGTTCTATTGCATTGCAAATGCTTGTTTTAAAGTAGTGCGCATTAACATGTGGGCGATGCCTTACATCATACACATGCGCCAAAAGTCGCGCATGAGGAAAAACAGGAAGTGATGTGGATAGGAGGGTGTTTGGTTTCCAGCTCTCGCACACACCACTTGTGGCGCGCTGTTGTTTAATTTATGTTAGGCTAGTCTCCCTGTGCGGTATTTGCCCACCCCCAGCTCCCCTCTGAGATTGCTGCTGGTTTTTTCTCCCCACCAGCAGGTCGCAGTGAGGCTCCCAAGCAGGAGGTGGGTAAAGTAGCGATGGCATACTGAGCAAACTCAGCAAATCTATATGAATTGACATTTGGGAACTCCAGGGAGGACTGTACAAAAGTACATTTGCGCTATGCGAAAATGTCATTTTTATGCGGTAGGCAAAAGGCAGCTTCATCGTACTTTATTGCTGTCTGCAGTTGCCGTGTGTCTGCTTCCACTCGTGAAAGCACCTGGGAATAAAGATTCATCAAACCATCTTATCCCATCAGGCGAGTCGCGCACAGCCAGATGGGGCAAAATAGCCTCAGTTGGTCTTTCTGATTTGCTACAGTTTTTCAATCAATTCTGAGATATGACGACAACCTCAGCTGAGGCAGGCTAATTGCAGCACATTTATAAATATTTTTTTATAGTCATCGTTCTGCACAGCACACCCTGTGCTTAATAAAAATAGATTTTTTTTTTGCACAGCTGTCCTCTGTTATTCTTTCTTAATTTCGTTCCGCCTGGAGTTTGAGTGAGGAGATGCATCAAATCAGGTAAACAAAAGTGCCACAATCTTTTCACTAATATATGAAAGTAGTGGTTTCACGAATCTAGTTCAAATTAAGTGCTTTGCTGTTTGGAAAACTGGTAGCAGTCTGAGGTATTTTTGGGGATTTTTATTTGTTATTTTGATCAGTATTTATTTGAGCCACGTCAAAAGTAAACAATTTCTGGACACAATCCCTACTGCTGCGTGCTGTCAGTCAGGGCCGCCTGTGCGCACTGCAGCTAACTTTGTAAGTGTTCTAATGAGGTTCCCTATCTCTGCAACAAGAAAACAGCCAGGGAGGGAGAAATTGTTTGGCACGTTGTGACTGGTCTAAGCACCACTGCCAACCAGTAGGAGAGGTGGAAGAAACAACGTTGGTAATTCTAAACGGAAGGGAAGAACAGATTTGCATTTCGTTGTATTGCCCTAGTGTGTCCTTGTCAGATGCGGGTGAATTCAAACCTTGATCTCAAGCCTTCAATTAGACACCTAATTCTGCTTTCTGATTGGTTGAGTGGGGTCTGTTGTGATTAATGTGTTGATGTCGTGTTTAAGTTTTGTTGACAGATTGTTGCAATGTTGTTCGGTGTGTGTGGCTGTAGATTTACCAATGCGAGTAAATGCCTTTTACAGCGTTGGCGTGAGCTAGAAAGCTATGGCAACAACATGAATACCCAATTACAAATCTTCTTTTTGTCTGGGGACAGAACTTTTTCAATTGTAGCAGCAAAGGCATAGAATTCTCTTCAATGTTTGCTTTCTGCTCTGATTCTAGTATACTTTTGTTAAAGAAAGCTCTGGAAATTTATATACAGGGCTTTAAATCAGATGAAGAAACTGAGGGGAGGTTTATCAAAGGGGCGTGGCCAATCTAAAAAAGGACGTGGCTTAAAACATGTAAGCTAAAACTCTGTGCTTAGCATAGTGTGCCACACTACTGGTATTTTGGTGCTTCTGTCATACCATCCACATATATGATACAACAAGTAACATTACACCTACAACAAGCCAGGACTATTGGATTTGCCAATGGCTGTTAGTTGCATATTACTAAGGACAATTGAAAGAGGTACTGCTTCTCTGTGCTTGTTTTAATAACATCATGGTGTTTGAGGTCGCGTAATATCTAAGACTAGATTTTCATAATCGCACTGACGCAGTTTTGGCATCCATTGGCATTCTAAAATATAGAATTTATACTCATTGTTTTCTTTGTCTGCATAGATAAAAACGTATAAGGTCCCAAAGGCGAGACCGATTGAATTGCAAATGCTTGTTTCCCACTACCTTTTGTGTAGCTTCCTCATCTTATAATTTAGCCAATACTAAATTCATTACAATGGGCAAACATAACTATCACAACCATTAGGAATAGGGGTCTCAAAAGCATCTGCCCCCACTAACTCAATAGTAAACTATCTGACGAACGCCATGGGTATATTGAACAGTGAAATTACTAATGCTGAAGTTAGACTGGCCACTACAAAGTCTTCCCTGCATAATGTTATGGACAAGGTGACAGAAACAGATAGTCCAACAAAGACGAAACCTAGCCAACTCTAGTAAAATCTGTGACACCATGTGTGTTTAATAGGTCCCTGACGATTAGCGAGGACTCCGCAAGCTGGGAATTGCTGTCCCCCCCCAGCAAAGAAAAGTTGTAAACTGGCAGAAACACTTCACAAAGGTCCAAAGAAGAAGAATACGACAAGAACAGGAGGTAAAGGAAATAATCCTAAAATCAAGATATCTAGATTTGATACTAAAGAGAAACTAACGAAGCCCGTTAAAACAACAGACTGTTCCATAAAATACGTGCATAATAGACTATCAACCCTAGAGTATTGCTTCAAGAAGCTGGATGCCATAAAATCTGGGATAGGTTTGCTTGAAGTTACTCTCAAGGAAATATTAGATGCCTTACAATTATACACGTGTAAGACTACCATAAGGGAAGCCATACAAGGAAATACTGGGGACCCCGTATCGACAACTGCAGGTCCAAAAAAGACATCTACACAAAACCCGGCTGGTTTGTCCACAAATTATAAATATCATCATCGCCAAGATACCAACCCCTTGATAACTTTACACCTTCCGCTGGAATCAACACCATTTGTAATTATATTAAGAAATGGACCCATCTTAAAGCCCAATGTAACGGAAAGCTGGCAGGAGCTAAAGAACAAGGTGATGTATCGGCTGGATAAAAATCCTGGAGCACAAACTGCTTGGCTAAAGAAATTATAATGGTAAGAAGAGTTGGGTGGATAGGACCCTTGAGGAAAACTGGCAAGGATGATTGCATTGTGGTGAACTTCCACACACCTTTTGTGGTAAAAACCCTTATTTCTGATCTGGCAAACAAGCCTGATGATAGTAATACTTCTAGGAACATTAGAGCTGAACCTCTGGGTTATTTCTATAGGCCTGAAATGTTTATGGACATACCCGACAATGTCAAACAAATTGTATACAAAAAAGCACCCAATAAACAGTTTCAAGAGGGACAAAATGATTGTCGATATAATTTGATATGTACATACAATCCCCAGCCTGTAATTTCAACAATGAATCGGTTTCTACCCCTCTCTTACCTTGATGACCAGGATTGACAACAAGAGATGGTTGGACAAAATGACCATAATCATTATGATGTATACGATGAAAACCCTGCAATGGTTATACCAGAGTTGGGCCCACAATAAAAGATCTCAAGGGTACACCAGCAAAATTATGTCCTAAGGAACTCAGAACTGGAACTAGAATTATCAGCCTGCCCAACAAATCGAGCCCCCAAATCTGCCCGTCGCTACACAGGATAAATCAAGAAACCCACAGTTCAAGGAGCCAAGTACTCCAAACTGCCAAAATATGAAAAATACCAAAACTATATTGAAGTCCTGGAACGTTGCTGGAATAAGAAAAAACTAACAAACCCAGAGTGGTTAGAGAATTTCAACCAAGCTAAAATAGCTTGTCTTCAAGAGACATGCTGAACAGATGAATTCTTTGTGGAGGGTTTCATGTAATTTCTAACCCCAGCAACTCCGTCATAGAGTGACGGGCGAAGGGAGGCCTGGCTGTTTTTATATCAATATATTTAATATCAATATCCTCCACAATGAAAGTTTTTTTTTAATTTAAAAAACTTTTTATTAATCCACAATGAAAGTTTTAAGGACTTACTTATCCTCCCCTTATTTCCAGCTTATCCATTTAATCACAGATGAAAGGGTTAATTTGGTTATGATTAACTTTTATAACAACGTTTTTAATCCAACAAAAGTGACAGTAATAATGAATTTAAGCAAAGAAGTTGATTTATTTTTAGCCAAAATTAAGGACGACTATGTTTTATCATGGGTAGGAGATTTAAATATCAGTAAATGTTATAGACAAGGCCATGAAAGTTGTGGATATGTTAAAACTAATGGTGCCGGTATGTTACATTTTATGCATAACCCATATAGAGAAATCTTAAATGAAACAATTTACAGGTACAATTTGGTTCTTATGGCACAATGTGTTAGTGAAAGCGAATTGGAAGTACCTACATATTTTGGGAACAGTAGAAGCTCTGTTATTGACCATGTACTAGTGACAGAAAATGGTGAACGCTTATTAGATTCTATCATTGCTATCCCAAATGCTCTTAGTGATCATGCTGCCATTACATTGGTTCTAAACATAAACATTACAAGGTCTAATAGTTCACAATGCCTGAAACAACTACAGGGTAAAAATGGTCTCACCCTAAATTGGGCAAATATAGATGGCATAGCAAAAACTCAGGAAATCATAACAGACTCTTTAAATTATTTCTACACTAGTACAGTTTTTATGTCCGCTCCGAAGTTCATTATGGATGCTTTCTGTAAAATTACAGGTTGAATTGCAGAGAAACTCAAGTGCCCACCCAGAGGGAAAAACAATAGAAACAGCTTTTGGTTCGATACAGAGTGCTCAGTAATAAATAGAAAATTAAGGAAAGCCTTACAAGATTCACCAAGAGATGGAGAAAAAATTAGTAGATTGAGAATTATGTGCAAAAATGTACTCGACAAAAGGAAAAGTGAGCTGAAAGAAAAAATATTGGAAGATCTGCTCCAGGCGGCTGATCTAAACGATAATACCCTCTTTTGAAAAATAATAAATCGGCCATTCCTAACAGAGAAAGAAGACCCAAAGATCGAGACATTTGTACAACAGGGCGATTGGCTAGAACATGTTAACACACTTTTTAATCCATAGGGGAGTACTCTTAACTTAACTCTTACCCATTTTTATCAAATCGAACCAGCGAATATTCCCGATATATCCTTAGAAGAAGTCATTAAAGCTCTAAATAAAGCTTCTAGTGAAAAAGCCTCTGGCCCCGATGGGGTCCCAATAGGTATTTTTCAAGCACACGTCACTTTATGGGCCCCGAAGCTGACCCAAGTATGCAATTCTACAGTAAAAGGTTTTCACCCAACCTCGTAGACAAAAAGCACAATAGTCCTTATTTTAAAAAAAGGAAATTGAGGCGATCCAAAATGTTACTGCCCAATATCTCTCCTGGACTCTAGTGCCAAATTAATGGGCGGAATCCTTCTGGGCAGGCTAGAAGAATGGGCGAAGGAAAAACATATACTTTCTGACACACAATATGGATTTAGAACAGATATTGTCACAATAGAACAATGTGTAAATTTACATCTGATAATTAATAAATATACGGTAGCCAGGACAAAACAAGTCCACCAATGTTTTGCAGATCTGAGCAGTGCATTTGATCTGGTAAACCGAAATAAACTCTGGGAAACACTTGTGGACTTGGGAGTCCCACGGGGAATCATTAACTACTTATCCCGTTGGTAGTCCCGCCTTACAGCACAGGTACATTACGGCCTAAATGGGGAGTGCATGGATAGTTTATAGATTACCCGAGTTATTTGACAGGGTTGTGTTCTTGCTCCCCTGCTCTTCTCACTTTATATAAATGGGGTGGATCCATGCCTACAAGAATCTAAAGCTGATGTCCCCATGGTTGGCACCCGCCATGTTCCTATCTTATTAATGCAGATGATGCAGTCCTTCTTTCAAGAACAGCAAATGGGCTGCAGCCTGTTGATAGATACATTTAAAAAAATAATGGATGATGAAGATATGAAAGTTAACTTAAAGAAAACTGTCACCATGGTAGCAGGAAAAGGTAGACCAAAGAAGAGGATACATTACATCAAAGGGGTAAGGTTGGGGTAGACACAAATCTTTACATATTTGGGTATTACATTTACTGCATCTGGCTCCTGGGAAAGTCAAAATTGAAATTTGTAAGGGTGGTAGAATCGATTTTTAGATTCTCCAGTAAAATAGGCCAAAACCGATTAGAGAAATGCTGTTGTACAAAAGTAAATGTTTGCCAAGTGTTGGCTATGGAGCTCCCTTTCGGGGTTTTACAAACTGGGCAACATTGCAGACGTTAGAAAATCTGTTTCTGGCACTTTTACTGGCAATACCAAAATCTAACTCATCATATATCCCTCATAAGGAACTTTCTGTCTCCTTTCTAGAAGATGACTTACATATTGGGACTACCATCTTGTGGCACAATATATGGAGTAAAACAAGGACAGGGTTTACAAAGGAGATCATTAGATTGTCTCAAGCTAGATGCCTGGAAGAAAATTAAATGGCTGTCCTATATGGATGTTTGTCTAAGAAAACTGGACCCGGATATAGGAATAAATAATTCAGCAAACATTCTTATATACTCCAAAAAAGAGGTTAGGACTACATGAGAGTAAGAAATCCACTTTAGCAAGGTACCTGCCACATCATGTACAAGACGGCCAGCCAAACTACCTGATAATTGTTAAAAACAGCCAGCAAAGATTTTATCTCACCAGACAGCGTTTAAATACACTTAATCTACAGATTGTCTTCCCAAAACATGGGGCATGGACTAAAAACCTCCCTAATTGCCCATGTGACGGCAAATCACGACAAAGCACATTGCACTTTATTTTATTTTGTAGCTTCTATAAAGACCTCAGGAAACGGTTTTAGCCCCTCTTTTTAAAAGTGGCAAATATGTTTTTTTTTATCAGGATGCTTTTAATTACCTTTGTGACCTGGAAAAAAGTGATATCTGCCAGTCTGTTATAACTTTTATTACAATGGCCATAGGAAGAAGGAAACAATTAGCTTAAGTCGAGGCCCTGACCTATGAGCAAATAGAGCGACCAGCTATTTCTGACTTAAACATATGACTCCACTGTCTCATCGACCGTCAATTGGAAAGGGTCAGAAGCTACAAGATTAGCAATGCCCTTTAGATCCCACTTGAAGCCTAAGCCGGTCAATAAGAGATGAATTTATGCTGCAAAATTATAACTGTTAGGGGAAATCACCACAGGGTATGTATTTCTAGTGTATGATTTATGCCCGAGGACTGCCTTTTTCTAATCTATGTTTGTGATATAATGTATTATTGCATGGATTGTTCTTAATCTATTCTGCGATTACAATGTATTATTGCACACTTTTATGGTTTTAATGTCTATAAACTGAATAAAGTTGTGAATTGAAATGAAATTTACCTCTAGTTCCTTATTGATGACCCTTCCAAGAGCTCTAAATGGGCCTTGTATTACATCTGGAGATTACCTTAAGTGTTATTGACATGAATGAGGCTGTGCCAATATTTTGGGAGTTACATGCCAACAGGACACTTCAGGCCACCATCCATCCTGCATTTTGTAAGTCTGTCCTGCATTTGGACCTTCCAATCCACTGTCTGTACAGATGAACTGTGGGATACCAAATGTCTGACATTTTGGTCCCTGGCACTCCTGACACGCTCACAGGACAAGCAAGAGAAGTAATACATCTTCCTAATGAGACATCGCGGGCAGTCAGGCAGGGTGTCCAACTCTTACCTTGTCAGCCCTTAATAAACTGCGAAAGAGCTGCATCACAGTGACTAGGAGACAAGAGCTACAGTAGAGAGGGGTGTTGCACAATGCATTGAGACCAAGTTCAGCTTTAAAGATACAAATACATACACTTGTATTAAACAGCCCAGAATGTGTAAATGAAAATCATACTGGTTTCCTGTACTGGCATTATGCCTTTGGTTTTCATTTCTTCTCTTAAGCCTGTTACAAAGTGTTATATTGTCACATTAGTGGACGGAGGCACAGGAAGTATATGATTTACCAAGGATCAAACAGTTTGTTAAAGTATGTGACTACAGACTGCAGCACACTGCACTATCTCCAAAGGTTATAAAATTATCACCATATTTAAAGTTGGAGAATATATCATGAGACTATGCACGCAACCCCTCCAACAGATAAAATCCAATTCAAGTCTTTTTAACCACATTTACCAGGAGCTTTTACATTGATTCTATATATTCACACTCTTGACAGAAAGGGAGAAGATGCATATTTTTTATAAATCTTTTTATTGGCATGTATATGATAATGTGTACATAGAGAGAGCAAACATATGGTGACATCGCTCCGTTTTTACATTTCTGTATACTACTCGAGTTACAGCTAATATCAGGCATGCATGGCAATAATCTTAATACAACACACATTTTGTCCTTATAGACCTCGATAAGCCTGCCAGGCCCCCCATATTGTTTCCCCCTTTTTGAGGCACCCTCTGCTCTTATAGATCGTAAGTTCTGCTTGCCAGCATCAATCCAAATCATTTTCCATGTCGGCCACCCCCATTTCTTAGCTATATTCCATTTTGCCACTACTTGTGCCAACCATTGTTTAGTGTGTCTCGGCCACTTATCATTTCCCGCCGTTGCCAGCAAAAACCATTTGGGTGTAAGTAGTACCTCCATGTCCACCACTGCAGCCATTGCATCGGCAATCCTTTGCCAGTGTGTCTGCAGGCTCAGGCACTCCCACATCAGATGATAGAAGGTCCCTTCCTGCCCACATCCCCTGTGGCAGAGTGTGTTCACACACCTACCCATTCGGTATAACACAGTTCTGGGATAATATACTCTATGCAGCACCTTCAGTTGTATCAGACCGAATCTAGCCCTAATTGCTACCTCTCTCGGGCTTTGAAGCGCCTCCATCCATTCTTCCTGTAGGAGGGCCTACGTCCTGCGCCCATGTCTTTCTCAGAGTGATTATAGGGTCGGGGGCATTATTTGTTATTTTTTTGTATAGAAGGGAGATGGCTTTGTTTTATAGGTGTTCTGTCAGGACCCTGTCTTCAAGAAGTGAGGATGCTTCCAGCGATTCCCCTTCCCTCAAATGTTGATTCAGGGGGTGTCCCAACTGAGTGTATCTGAGCCACTCCCCCTTCCCCAGGTCAAATCTCACCTGTATGTCAACGAATGTGATAAGCGCCCTCCCCCTCCATACGTCTCCCAGCGTCTCTAGTTCTAGTAGTTCCCAATTGGCGCAGCCCCCAAGTTTATTTATTCCCCTCAAATGATTTGCTGAACAGAAAGGCGTCATTTCTGTGAGTCTGTCCTCCCATCCCAAGTGTTTTGTCGCTGCCAGCCATGCCTTGACCGTTGTTTTTGTGTGGCTCGGGAGATGCCCGCCCACCCGTTTGGAGTATAGTAGTGCCCTTGGCCCTTTGCCACCCATGGCCTGTTGTGGTATCTTGATGATGTCACATCTGGAATCTGGAACATAGGCATGCTCCGGATTCCAGTACAGACAGTTAAGACCCAGGCTTCTTGTATATTGACTGCTTAAAGATACTCTCCAATAAATCAACCTGTTCACTAATAATTACTTGAAGATCTTCATTTCACTGGCGACGATTGGAAAAAACGAAGTATCAAAGCCTGGAGTCCTGCGAAGTGCAGATCGTGAAACTCATTGTTCTGGAACATCTTCTCGTTGTGAGGGGTAATTCGGAGTGTAGGTAAACTTATACGGCAACTCCATGTGAAAACCCCGTGTTCTGGACTCATATGGTGAGAGATTTCTTTAATTTTCTATTTTTCCCGATTATCGGCATTGTCGTCTTTCAATGCGCATGTGCGGCAGTATCGACATTCTATATGCATGCGTGAGAGACGCATGACGTCACAACGCTGATACGTGGCGGCCATTTTGAATTGGGAAAAAAGAATGTCCCAATGTTAATACGTTGCGGCCATTTTGGATTGGGATAAAAATACGCAACGTCGCGGCCATTTTGAATTAATACAAAAGTCACGAAAAAACGCGATGGACATTATTCATAGCAGAAACTTGGCAAACCGATCTATTTTTACATGAAATTGGTTGTAAAGCAGAATTTTGCTGAATTGAACTCGGCAAACTGGTTTATTCAACATAAAATCGATTTTAAAACAGAATTTTGCTGAACTAAATATAGTTCACATCCCCGACAATGCAAAATTCTTTTTTTAATTATTCAATATATTATCTACAAGTTTTAGTCACCATTCAAACCTCTGATTAAATATAGCGATAAACATTTGAGTGTATTATTGTTTAACACTAATATGGAGAGTCTATCTGCGCCTACATCTTTTCTATCTTCTCCTGGTGAACCAATATTAGAATGGAAACGTTGGAAGAAAGGATTCTTTGCTTATCTGGAAGCTATTGGTGGTGATGACTATATAGACAAACGAAAGCTAGCTATTTTGAAACGTTGTCTGGGCGCAGAAGGAAGAGACATTTTGAAGCATCTTCCACCAATTTCTAATCAAACTGATGATGATCTAAATGTTTTTCAAGAGGCTATTGATCAAATGGACAAACGTTTCATAAAAAAAAATAATGAAGTTGTATTACGTCACAAATTTCTCAGCAGGGGTCAACTCGTCAACGAATCTATTGATTCATTCATGAACGACTTGAGAATTCTTGCATCTAAATGTAACTATTCTACGTTTCACGACCAAATGCTTCGTGATCAAATGGTGCATAAAGTGGCTGATGTCAAACTTCAAGCTAAATTATTAGATGCGGAGGATTTAACTCTAGATAAAGCTTTGGATATTGCTCATAAATTCGAAGACATGAAATTGGGTCTTAAAGAATTAGCTGACCAAAAAGTGTCTGAAGTTAATGCAATTAAAAAGAGCAATACTGAAGAATCAAATTCCAGTAAAATAAAATACAAAAGTCAATTCACCCATGATAAAAGAGACTACATATGTTTTAAATGTGGAATTCCAGGTCACTTATCTAACGACAAGAAATGTCCTGCGATAGGTCAAGTATGTAGATACTGCAGATTGAAGGGACATTACACCAGAATGTGCAGAAATAAAAACAGATTTAAAAATAAGAATTTTGATCGGAGAAGTGATAACGAGGAAAGCATAAAAGAAGTCAATTGTGATGATGAAGAATATCTTTTGACTGTTTACGAAATTAATACTGATCCTAAAGATGCACCTTATTGTACTATGAACATTGGTGGCAAAGATGTAAAAATAATGGCTGATTCTGGTGCTAGAAATACTCTTATAGGGGAGGAATGGTTAAATGAAGTTTCTAATTTGTCTTTATCACCTCCCGATATTAGATTAGTTGGTTATGGTAAAAAACCCATTGATGTTTTAGGATTTTTCATTACTACTTTGAATTTCAAAGGCAAAACAATTACATCTAAAGTATATATAGCAAAAGATGGATCATGTCTTTTAGGTTGGCCTCAACAAAGAGAGTTAATGATCACTTTGGATCCTAATCATCCAGACCAGGTGTTAGGATATTCTGATCTAATTCTACACATAGAGAGTGATCCAGCTGCAGAATGGGAGAAAAGGTTTCCTAGTGTATTTTCATCATCAAAACTAGGTTTGTTAAAAAAAATTGTACATAAAATCATTCTTAAACAAAATGTAATTCCGAAGGTTCATAAAGTCAGAAATGTCCCTTTACACCTGAGAGAAGCTGTCAAGTCTGAACTTCAAAGATTGAGTGACTTAGATATCATAGAGGAGATAGAATCCTCAGAGTGGTTGTCTCCAGTTGTAGTCGCTCACAAACCCAATGGCAAAGTTAGGTTATGTGTAGATTTGAGGGATCTGAACAACTGTGTGTGGGTCGATAGACATCCGTTACCCAACATTAATGAGATGTTTACTAAATTAAAAGGTGCATCCATTTTTTCTACCCTTGATTTATCTAATGCCTCTCATCAGATTGCATTACATGAAGAAAGTAAACATCTCACTTCTTTTATTACGTCAGAAGGTGCTTTTAGATATAAAAGAATGCCCTTTGGCTTAATATCTGCATCATCAGTTTTTCAAAGAGTCATGCACAGTTTATTCAAGAACGTTGAAAACGTTCTGTATTTTCAAGATGACATATTAATTTTTGCCTCAAGTACATCTAAAGTTAAACACACAGTTATTTTACACAAAGTTCCAGGTATTTTACAAGACAATGGTTTAACGCTTACCAAAGAGAAATGTAAATTTGGTGTTTCGTAGGTTGATTATTTGGGCCACTCAATAGACAAAAATGGTATTTCTCCTAAACAAAATTTAATAAGAGCCATTGAATCTGCACCTGATCCTGAGAACAAGGATCAGCTTAGATCCTTTTTAAGACTTGCGGAATACTAAGCGAAATGTATACCTTTGTTTTCTGACAAAACGGTTCATATGAGAAATCATATGAAAAAAAACATATCATTCTTGTGGGATGATTACTGTATGAAAGAATTCAGTGAACTTAAAAAAATTATTTCTAAATGCAAATAAAAATATATCCAAAAAAAAAAGTATTTCTGCTGCTCCTGCTTTAGCAACATTTAACACTGCGTATAATTCAATAATTGTATCTGATGCTAGTAATGTAGGTATAGGAGCGGTGTTGATGCAAGATCAAAAAGGTTATTTGGTCACTATTGGTTTTGCATCCAGCCCATTAAGGGGAACAGAGTTTAAATACTCAACATTGGAAAAAGAAACACTTGCATGTTGGTGGGGAATTGAGTATTTTCGAAAATATATGTATGGTACCATTTTCAAAGTAAGATCAGATCATCGTCCACTAGTCGATTTGTTCACGACAAAGGGGTGTGGTAAAGCTACATCTAGGATTGCACGATGGCAATATAAATTGCAAGATTTTCATTTTAAAGTTGAATATCTTCCGGGGATAAAAAATATTTTGGCAGATTGTTTATCGAGATTACCAGTTCCTGACGACAATGTTGTTGAAGAAGATGTTGATTTAGAAAATGTGATTTCAATATGCGAAGTGTCAAAGGGTTGTATCCAAGAAAAAGAATGGAGATTGTCATGTGACAATGATTTGATTTTAAAGAAAGTGATTGAATATGTAAAATCATCTTGGCCTAAGAAGGCTGATTTGACTGAGGATATTCTTCCTTTCTTTCGAGTTGCACATGAATTATCTTTAAAAGATGAGGTTTTGGTTAGAGGGTTACAATTAATAGTACCATATGATTTACAACAGAGCATTTTAGAAATGGCTCATGAAGGGCATCCAGGAATGACAAGCATGAAAAGGAAGATTAGGAGTGAATTTTGGTGGCCAGCTATGGATAAAGCCATAGAACGCAAAGTCAGAGATTGCATGGAATGTTGTCTAAGTGATAAATCCCAGAAAACTGTTACTTATGATCATCCACCAGTTTCAAGGCCCTGTCGAGCATGGCAATCTATTTCATTGGATGTTGCTGGTCCTTTATGTTTAAACAAGAGTTTAGTTTATGCCATAATTCTTATTGATCAAATGTCTCAGTGGTCTGAAGTAAAAATTGTATCTATCATTACCTCTAATGTTGTTATACAATTTTTGAACGAAATTTTTGAAAAAGGTTTTCCTGAATCCATCATATACTGATAATGGTGTGCAATTTGTCTCTTTAGAGATGAAAGAATTTTTAGAACGTCATGGGATTATTCACAAACGTTCATCAGCTTATTACCCACAAAGTAACGGTATAGTGGAAAGGTGGATTAAAGTATTTAAAGAAGGTCTACAATTAGCAACATATCATGGGAACGATTGTAAACAAACTTTAAGTGACATTTTGTGGTGCTACAGAAACACTCCTAGGAGTATGGATGATTTAACTCCTTTTGAAAAGATGAGAGGTAGAAAATGTATATCCAACATGTATCAAACTTGGATGAAAGGCCTGTTTCTTGAAAAAAAAGAGAATAGGGGCAGAGTTGTTCAGAGTGAAAATGTTAAAGCTACTTTTGTCAATGTTAATGAATGGGTTAGAGTAAAAAAAGGGAGGTTTGTTAAATCAGGTGAATCTAAATTTTCTGATCCATTGAAAGTTTTACGAGTTAGTCGTCAGGTTGTAGAATTATCTGATGGGAATGTGGGGAATCTGTCCAAAATTGTTAAAATTCCACAATGGCTATGGCCTGATGAAAAATCAGATGGTTCAGTTTCCTCTAAGTTCTCCAAGTCTGCTAACAATAGTAGTAATTGGAGAAAGTTCACCGATACATCTGATGGATCTACATTTGATCAACATGTACAGAGATGTCGTCAACGTCCTGCATGGTACAAGGATTATTACGTTGATTATTGATCATTATTAGTTTATTATTTGTGCTGTATTATTTCTTTTCCAGTATATTTCATGAATGTTGTTTAATCAAACTTTCTGTTATTCTGTTCTTTTAACTTGGTTAATATTGTTAAATTACAACAAAGGGAGATGTGTGGTATCTTGATGATGTCACATCTGGAATCTGGCATGTTCCGGATTCCAGTACAGACAGTTAAGACCCAGGCTTTTTGTGTATTGACTGCTTAAAGATACTCTCCAATAAATCAACCTGTTCACTAATAATTACTTGAAGATCTTACTTCATTTCACCTGTCTGTCAACCCTATAAGCTGGGTCTGATCTTTCTTCAAACACCCATCCATTAACGGTCTCCAGCTGGGCTGCCCAATAATAGTTACGCATATCTGGTACAGCTAGGTCCCCATCATAGATTCCGATATGAAGTTTCCCCAGAGCTATCAGCAGTGCCGACCCGCACCACAACAGTGCGCGGAGCTCCAAATTTATTCATTTGAAAAACGTGGGAGGTACTTAATAAGGCGTGTTTTGCAGTGCATGTAATAATCTGGGGAGTGTCATCATTTTGAACATGGCAGCCCGGCCCATCATGGTCAATAGTAATACCTGCCAATGTTTGGCATCTGCTATAAATCTATCAAGCTGTTGGCCCGCAGTCTTTCCGTGGAATTCCTGGGCATCCCTCGTTATGTGAATCCCAAGATAATTAAAACCAGTTTCTTGGATTGGCACTCCGCATCTGGATGTGAGGGTGGGTGTTCCTCCCGGTAGGGGGTATAGCAACGACTTGTCCCAATTAATTCTGTATCCTGAATATCCCCCATAGATACAGAAAATCTGGCGTATGCGATCTACTGAGTGTCTAAGTTTCTGCACGTACAGAAGGATATCATCCGCATAGAGTGAGATTCAGTCCTCCCACTCCACCTCCAATGGTGTCCCACATTTCAAAGGGTCCTGCCGCACCCATGCAGCAAGTGGTCCTAGGGCCAGCGGGAACAGGACCGGGGACAGTGAACATCCATGCCTAGTCCCCCTCTGTAAGACAAACTCTTGAGGTACAGTGGCATTGACCCGCACTCGTATAGAAGTTTAACCCATTTTATGAATTTGGGACCTATGCCTAAATGAGCAAGCACTGCCAAAAGTAATTCCACTCCACGCTGTTGAACGCTATTCTGGCATCTAAGGACAGAAGGGCCAACTGCTCCTTTGGGTGCTTCTCAGTCATATGGAGTATTCCAAACAGCCTCTGGAGATTTATTCTGGTGCCCCGATGGGGCATAAACCCGGATTGGTCTGGATGTATGAGGGTGGCAATCACTCCAGCCAAACGCAAAGATAGGAGTTTGGCCAACACCTTCACTTCGTAGTTAAGTAGCGAGATCGGTCTGTATGACCCACACTCGGTTGGTTGTTTGCCCGCCTTAGGTATTACCGCTTTAACCGCCGTCCTCTGATCCAGGGGCAAATCTCCTTCCTGCTGTGCCCGTTCAAGTATATTCAGCAGGTGTTCCGCTATTTTATCAATAAAGACTTAAACATTTCTACAGTGAGGCCATTTGGCCCCACTGCTTTCCTGGATTGGAGGGCTTGGGATGCAGATTTTATTTTGTCTATTGTCAAGTGGCCCTCTAGCATTTCTCTGTCCTCCTCTTTGAGTCTTAGTAGAGCTATGTCACATAGGAAATTGGCACAGTCCTCTTCTGAATGTGTCAAGTCAGATGCATAAATCCCTTCGTAATATTTGGCAAATTCCTCTGCTATCTCCGTCCCAGTCTCGCTCCTGCCTCCCTTCTTGTCTATCAGTCCAAGGACCCACCTTACGCTTGTTCGCCTTTTATCAAACCAAGCTAGCAGTTTGTTTGCGTTATTGCCAAAGTCTTAGAGTTGATGTTAGGTCGCTAATGCCTGTGCCCTAGCGCTATCTTCTAATAAATCGTGGAGTTCTTTTTGCAGTATTTTTAACCGCAGTATATCTTTAATATTTTTTTTTCAAGGGTTAGGCATTTGAGTTTTTTTTTCCTTCTTTATGGCTCCAATTTGTGCCAGGCCGTGCCTCTGAGGACTGTTTTGAATGCTTCCCACAGGGTAATTGACCTAAAATTATTGCTCCGCCCCTTCCCTCATATTATCACGGAAGGCCTCATCCCTGAAGAACCATGGGTCTACGTTCTGCGGCAATGTGTAATCTCTCATCGGGCCAGACAACTTAGCTTCCACTGGGGAACGGTCTGACACCCTCCAAGCAGCATTTGTGAACTCTCCCAACCCCGCACCCTGTGTAATGAGATAGTCCAGTCTCAAGAGACTGCCTGTCGCTGAGGCCATGTGCATGTACTGCTTCATTGTTGGGTGCCGGTGTCTCCAAATATCACCTAGGCCCAATGCTTCAAAGAAGCCCTTCAACTGACTTCCCTATCTCGTGGTCTTTGTCCCTATGTTGATCCCACTGGTAACATCCGGGTGAGGCAAGATTACGCCGTTCATGTCCCCCTCCAAGATCAGCCTGCCCTCCAGGAGTTGCACAAGTAGGGGATCCAGCACCTCTAATGTAGGTGTCTGTAGGCCTCGGGGGGGGGGGAGTACACCAAGCATAGGTTGAGGCCCTTCCCCTCCCATGTTCCGTTCAAAGCCACGTATCTTTATCTTCCCAGGGGGTCAGTCCAAGTCACACCCTGGACAAAAGGGAATATCCTCCTCGCTATAATTCCCACTCCCCTGGAACCTGAGGTATATCCTACATGTTCAGTTCATCAAACTTTATTGCGGCCATTGCAGCCATGAAAGCACATGTACAATTTTCGCAATACAGTGGAAGATGATCAATAACAGCATGAGGGATTTTGCAGTTTCATTATATTATTGACTCAACCAATTTACACAGGGATCAAAATAAAATAACAAGGTGATCAGTTATAGTAGTTAAAAGTTGGTATAAAACACAATTTAAAATTTAAGATCATATAAAAACTTTTTAGAAAATTAACAAACATTGTTAAAAATGCATCCCACTTTGACGAGCTAAAAATTGCATATCAAAAAGCAGCAGCTAGTGGCTAAATTGCTTTTTTTTAACAAAAACATACGTTTAAGCCACATAGCGAAAAATAATTTTGAACACGCCACCACATATACTAGTGCAGTATCAGATTTTAGGATCCTTGGACAGTCTCGATAATTTCTAGTGCCCATGTTTCTGCACAGTTGGATGATCCATTTAGCCCTAGTCAGCTTGTATGCTGGGCAGAATAGCATTACATGGGTCACCGTTTCCTCCTCCACCATGCATCCTGGGCAAAGAGACTTTAAACCCCCAGCCCACTTATTGGTTACTGCATAGAGCGGGAGTATCCCATATCTGAATTGCAAATACAGCTTCCTATCTAGAGGCGGCTGAATCTGGTCTAAAACTTGTTCAAATTGATACAGTGACTTGAAATCAAGGAACCCATACGTTAGACTGGTCGTTGCTACTCCTTGGATTAAACTAGCAAGTTTATGGGCTTTCACAGCATTAGCTAGTTGACTTTTGGAAGTAGCTGAACAGGATTCCTCAGGGGTAGTCCATAAGTCCTTCCTACCCATGGCAAGAAAGGAGTCCCTGACGAACGGCAGCCAGGGTATACGACCTACAGCCCCCAATAATAACAGAACCGCTTTCAATTCATGCTTATAGTGTCTCAACTTGGGTGTACAAAATGAGAAAAACAAGGACCCCCTGGGTAGTAGTGCAAACAGACTCCTAGGGCAGGGTAAGTAAATTATGTGAAAAAATTCCTAGGCCGTCTAACGAGTAGGCAAACAATCGCAAAAGGAACATTCAAGAAGTAAATTTATAAAACAAACATACTTTTAATTAACATGGTAAAAGTCATATAGGGGCCTGAACAAAATTCAGACTATATGATGAGGTTTTACAAATATCATAACATATACATATAATGTTCAAAACATATACATTTAATGCATAAAATTTAAAAGAAGAGAAAATTTTAAACAATTCAATAAAAAAGACACCCTGAATCATAAATGGTGCCTAAAGTGCAATGGCGAATAA
Source organism: Lissotriton helveticus (assembly GCF_964261635.1). Lineage (NCBI taxonomy): Eukaryota > Metazoa > Chordata > Amphibia > Caudata > Salamandridae > Lissotriton > Lissotriton helveticus. The sequence goes on along the minus strand of NC_136070.1, from coordinate 494,916,506 downwards.
GAACTCGACGCGCGTTTCGGCGGAAAACGCCTTCCTCGGGAGTCACAGTTGGTTATCTGGAAATATATATATAGAAGACAAATATAAGGTACATTTCTTGTATGTTATAAACATACAGGTCAAACAATACATTCTCCAGTAAAACGTGAGTCAAAAAAAGTATAACATAGTACATCTCTAACAAGAATATCCTTTACACTATTCGGTTCAGATATACTAATTTGTTTCCTATATGTCTCAAGATTGACAGGTCTTTTCCTTAGATTGTGTTGTACTCAACTATAAGAATTACTGATGTATGGAACAACATGTATCAAACGAGTGGGAGTTGCAACGAAGAAAATGAGAATCTCATTGCAACAGTACACTTGATATTCCAGAGTAAATGCTGTAAAATATAAATTGATGCTGACTTACATTATATTATAATGTTGATGACAAGCAGACGGTATCTTCATATGAAGATAAAAAACAACAGCAGGCAATTGATGTTCCTGGGCAATAGAGACAAAAAATTGTTATAATGATGTTTGCTAATCGAGACCAGGAGAGTTAATAATAGAGTCCAATGAACACACAGTGTCACATGAATGCATAACATGATGGGAAAATCTGCTAAGTGTATGAGCAATTCAGGAAAAATAAACCTTCTAACAGGATAAGAGATGCAAGAACGGATAAACACAGAAGTAAAATACTGAGGGGGTAATATTTGCAGGTATGAGATAAATTAATCATATTCATGCACCAAGTTTAGCCGATTCTAGGCAATTTACCTGTAAAAAAACTCAAATCTGATGATACTAAGATGTATTCAGTCGCTAGTCATCAAGGGTAATGGAGCAATTCCTTAAAACAGCATACAATGTATCTGGGGAAAGGACAGAATAGAAGAATTCCTAGGTAGAATAAGTCACTTATCAGGGTATATTAAAAATGTATATATTAGAGCAATGGATGATGTCATACTATAATGAACCATAACTAGCGAAGCCACGCATGAAAAGATATGTAATAACGGGCTCAAGCAGGAGCTATTTTTCATACTTAACTCTCCATTTGCAGAACAATGATTATTGAGCACGCATATATAGACATATATCTCAGTCAAGATGTGATAAATGTATGGATAAAACTTTCTACATGGTTAGATTATGGTAAAATTGCCTGACATAATATAGCAGAGAAGGTGGACCCCCTTGAAAGATATACACAGGGCCCACTTACAAGGTATAAGAAAAGAAAACAGTAAACTATGGTTGGGAATAAGTACTTCGGGGCATAAATACACCAGGTTGCCCTCGTGCTCATAAAACGTTTCTAAAGGCAGTGATAGATACAGATAGTTACCTGAACGTATACAAAACTTTCAAGATGTAAAAAACTGGCAAAGTGCAGTATATATGTTTCAGCCAGGGTAACAACTCCAGGATGTCAACTATCCTATATACATTTGCGTATAAAGCTGAAAACAATTAACATATACAAATTACTAGTGGTTTTCTTAGCAACAATGTAAAGTCCAAAATGCCATGTGGCCATATGGAGCTAAAACAAACAATTACCTCGGTGTATCTTTCACGATATTAGAAAACCGGCAGAGTTCTTATTCGCCATTGCACTTTAGGCACCACTTATGATTCAGGGTGTCTTTTTTATTGAATTGTTTAAAATGTTCTCTTCTTTTAAATTTTATGCATTAAATGTATGTTTTGATCATTATATGTATATGTTATGATATTTGTAAAACCTCATCATATAGTCTGAATTTTGTTCAGGCCCCTATATGACTTTTACCATGTTAATTAAAAGTATGTTTGTTTTATAAATTTACTTCTTGAATGTTCCTTTTGTTATTGGGTCAGATCGATTGTTTGCCTACTCGTTAGACGGCCTAGGAATTTTTTCACATAATCAACTTGGGTATACTCCATACCCGCCGCCAGTATAACAGTGGTCTTGCCGAAGTTAAGTCCTCTATTGGGAAAATATCCAAGTCCATTCATAGCGGCACAAGGGGCGTACTTACTGGGAGAGCTAGAATATTTCGAATTAACTTGTTTTCAGTACGTGATAGGGCATAAGGGGAACAATGACCCCACAATGCTGCCCCGTAAAGGGCAGCAGACCTAACTTGGACTTTATAAAGCTCAAGCAGCTGGCTTATGGTCTTTGCCACACAGGACTTATACACTTCATTAGTCCCCCTATTGCCTGGGTAAATTTCAAGTTGGCCTTCCCAATTTGGGGGCCCCATCCCATCTTATCGTTTAATGTTAAGCCGAGATAGTCCAATAACTTAACTTGCTCTAATGGTCTATCATCCATGAGAGGATGTGGGCAATTAGCGGTAGTGGCATTAAATACCATATATTTTGTTTTATTAATGTTAACTACCAGTTTTCGCTTTTTACAGAACTGGGCAAACTCATTCAACACCCTCTGCATCCCCATTGGTGACTTTGAGAGGAGCAGGGTGTCGTCCGCAAATATTAGTGCGGGGAATTTAGATGAGGAGCGTCCTGGTCCTTAGCGGCAAGCAGATCATCAATTAGACCATTTAATAAAAAAGAAAAGAGGGTCTTGCCTGACCCCCTTTCCAACGGAAAAAAGGCGCTGTTAATAGACCATTCTTACCGTATCTTACCCTAGCATATGTATTCTCATGGAGGCGTTTAAGTTGGTAACAAAGATATGGCGGAACTCCCATGTCCAGAAGAATGTTCCACATCTGGTCACGGTCCACCATGTCAAACACCGACTTCAAATCCACAAATGTAAGATACAGGGTCCCCCCTTCCAAAACTACGTGCTTCCAGTAAATTAACTGGAGCCTAAACAATTGGTCTATGGTCGAAATTTTAGATCTGAATCCTGCTTGTAATGGAGTTAAGATATCTCTGTCTTCTATCCACTCCTGTAATCTGCCCAACAGTATCCTTCCATACATTTTCTGCGTGACATCAATAAGTCTGATTGGCCTGTAATTCGCAGGCTCAATCGGTGACCCTTTATCCTACATGTGCTATCAGTGTATAGCCATGTCTATTAAGGACTCTACAGCTAATGGATTGCCATTGAAAACAACATGAACAGTAATCACTCTCAACTAGGACTACCACTTGACTGGTTTTACACTGGCATGACCAGCAGGTTAATGACCGGGTTGGAGTAGGACTAGGAGTAGATAACTTTATTTTTGTGATTACTTAAAACCATTGCAATAAAATGTTACATTTAAAATTGCAAGTTTTTCTTAAAAAGAGAGTAAAAAAGTATGGATAAAATACAAAAATGCATAATTCAGTAGCATACAAGTCCATACTTGTCGCTCTAAAGAAAGGGAGGGCAGCAGCATACATGAGTGTTCTCCAGACAGCTGGGGTGGTGTTTTACTGGTGGGCTTAGTACAATAAGTCCTTGGTGCCGGGTCCAAGCAGTTCCTATGTTCAAAGTGATGAGTCTGAGCGAGACTGTAAGAAACATCAGGATGATGGGGGGGGTCTATGGTTGGGTTCAGCTGTGCAGTAGGTGTGCAATAGGTGCAAAGCTGTGCAGTTCACTGGATGGATTTGAATTAGATAGAGCATACCGCCCAATTGTTTTTTGTTGCCAGAGCAGCGTCTCTGTGGGGACCTTTTGATTGCAGTGAGAGAAATTAATAGCTACTTGTTCTGAGTATTTTTCCCTCCACTGTCTCCATAAATAGTACAAAACGGCACATCAGCTGAACATCTCCGCCTCCAAAGCATGCTTTCACTACTTGCATTCAGGATATTATCCCCTTGATTTTAAAAATGGGCTTAATAGCAATTGGCGTTCAGATTACAGCCTTCCGCAGATGCACAATAAGTGTAAAACATTCTCTTTTGCTTTCCCACATAGGCGGTAGATAGTCAATGTCTGTGTTTGTTTCCAAGGTGGGAGGTGCAGCAGAGTTGGTAGAATGCCCATTCGGAATTGCAGATATTTTTCCTTTGTTATCTTGGTAAATCCAGCACCTAAGTAAGATTGTGAGGAGGGCTTGGTGTAGCTCTGCAAGACGAACCTTCCATGAGTCCTTTCTTTGAGTGCTGCCTTGTCTTCCACCATGGACACCCTTTTCACTGTCTTGTTTACAAGATGTTTGAAGCTATTGTACATCCGTGAGGCCTCCCAAAGTTCTGCTAGGCCCATACAATTTATCAAAGCCGACAAATAGGTCATGGCTTCACATTCCTTCTTTGAGTATGTTTCATTCCATAATTAGGCATTCAGCGATCCAAGGTCAGCCCTTTTGATTTTGTGCAAGCACTTGACATAGACACCTTTACGGGCAATTTCTTGGGTCTGCAGACCAAATTACAGCCTGATTTGGGCAGGCAAGGCATATTTAGGTAGATTAAATATCATTCTTACTGATCTTAAGACTATGCTGTCCAATATGCCCTCGTCTCTTCCCCTCAGACACTCACTCCTGTAAGTGATAGTTAACATGAGTTTTGCTTGTAGCACCTGGAGCAGTGGCATGAGGCTTGGACCGGCAGTTTTATGGTTGATAGTTTTTAATGCCAACGCAATTGAGTTTCCTCTTCTCCCGATAGCTTCTTTTTGTTCTTTTAACATGCATTTGTTATCTATAATCACCCCAGGTACTTGTATTCCTCAACTACTTCTATTGTTTGACCAGTCAAATGCAGCAGTAACTAGATGCTTTCTTTTTTTGGGTTTAGTCGCATTACTTTGGATGTATCCAAGTTGATACTTAGACCATTGTTAGAGTAGCTTTCGCTTGCGTCTAGGAGATGTTGAAGTCCAATCGGAGTTCATCTCATAAGTACAAGATCGTCTGCGTACAGTAAGTTAGAAAGTGAAAGCCCACCCATCCTTGGGGTGTGAGATTTACATTTATCCAGTTCCGTAGATAGATCAGCCATAAACAGATTGAACAGTGTTGGAGCCAGCATGCACCCCTGTTTCAAACCCTTTGTATGTGGTATTTTTGTAGACAGCGAGTTGCCAACTCCTAGCTTTACTTGGACCCAAATGTCAGTGTGTAAAAGAATCAGCTGGTTTAAGAGAGCAGATGGTATATTTATTTTATTGAGTTTAGCCCAAAGTTTATTCCTGTCTATATTGTTGAAAGTAAGCCTGGGCAGAGTTCGCAGAGTTCCCCTACACTACGATATGTGGAACTCCGCAAAGTGTATAAAAAACTCCACCACGCTACGCGGAGCTCCGTGAGCAGCGGGTGCATTAGATAAATGCAGTTCACAGTGATTATCAGTGCTAGGTGCTTGTCCGCACTCTGCAAACATCGCGGAATGGCACCATGCACAGCACAAGCGGGCGCTGCTTCCTTTCTGCTGCTCAAGTAGATTTTTACTTGAGCTGCAGCTTCCTCAATGCGAACAGGCGGTTTCTCAACACAAGCGGTCGCAAGACTTCACGACCAGTCGCAATGAGAAATCTGACTGCCCGCATTGAGAAATCTCGTTGGGAACTGGATTTTCCTCGCTCGCCAACTTGACGTTGACGAACGAGGAAAAAACTCTGCTCCGTTACGCGAAGCGGAGTTTTTCTGAACTTCGCGAGCTCTGCCTAACAGGGAGTACAGAAAAGTCCGCCAACTCCGCAAGCGGAGTGGAGTTCACCGCCCAGACTTACTCAAAAGCCGATGAGTAGTCAATGAAGCACATGTAGAGTGGTAAGTTTGCAGCTTTGACAGCGTCTGTTACTAAGGAAAGGGCAAGTATGTTTGTGAGAGTACCCATGCCCTTACAAAAGTCCATCTGATTGATGGGGATGGTTGCTTTTCAGTTGCCCAATCTATAAGATCATCCAGGAGAAGGCCTGCGTAGTATTTGACGTCGTTATCAATTAATGCTACCTACCTGTAGCTTTTTGCTTCATTATTATTGCCTCTCTTGAATAGTGGGGATATAATGGACCCCCTCCAAGAATCCAGTATTCTTTCTCCTCCTGAGATCTGTTCAAACAGTGGTAGTAGTGCAGCCGCCCAGTAGTCCGAATCTTTTTTAAACTGGGTTGGTGGAATGCCGTTGGGACCTGGCGTGTCCTCCTGCCTGCCTTTAGCTATCCTGTTCTTAACCTGGTTGGTTGAAAATGAGAGAGAAACAGTTGCTGATGGATTCGCTTGATCAGGCAATGTACCTCCAGTAATGTAGCTGGGTCTAGGATTACCAATCCTAAATCCTTCCTGCTCTGAGTTAAAATGTTGCAGAAGGTGGGTTGCCCAGGCTTCTTCCGTTAGATGTGAATTGACTCTTTGTAAATTTGAATTCTGTAAGCTATTTATTGTACACCAGAATCTAGCCCTGCTATTAATCTTCGAGCGAATATAGTAGCTTGGCGTCTGTTTCCCTTTTAGTTTGCCAGACTACCTTTTTCTTGTTGGTTTTTAGTTGCGTTCGCTCCTTTTGAACGATGGGATATGGACCCATTTGTCTGAGCCTCCATCATGTTCTAATTATTGCTTTCTTGAACTCCCATAGGTTGGAGTTCTGTGAGATGAAAAGGTGGTTATATGGGTTGCTTGGCAATGGAGAGGAAATCCATTTTTGAAGAGTTTCCCTGGATGATGAATGGGGCCCTTCCCTTGCTGAATGTATTTCTCCTAACTGTTTGGTAAAAAGTTCCCAGCGTGTTAACACATTTGTAACTACATCCTCCGGGTTGTCCCAAAGTGCCTTGGCTGAGACCAGCAATTTTTCTGGTTGGTTGGTTTTACATTTTATCCTCCTATAGTTCACTGTATAAAGGGATCTGGGATCCTCCACTGCCTGAGCTAGTTCTGAGCTAAATGTGTTCATAGTAATTTCCTGTGGTAGATGGTCACTTTGATCTTGTGTTCCAATCTGAAAACCTGCAATCTTGCTAATAAGTGGTAGGGTTACAAAGGTGTAATCTGTGTACTGACTGCAGCATTGTGAAATGTAGCTGCCGGGGGTTGGTCTCCTGGGAAACGCCCCTTCAGTGCAACAAAACTTTAGTGTTCCATATCCCTTATGAAATTCCTAGCTAATCTGGATTGATTCTTCCAGCTGCTCTCTTCCTGTCTGGGACTGTTCCAAGCTGCAGATTGTTCCTCCAGTAGTTTGTCTCTTCCTCGAAGGCCCTAATAGGTGCATATTGAAATCACCTGTTAGCAGAAAGTTAGACGTCTATCCTTCTGAGAGCAGTCTTGTTATTTCGGATCCCACAAGTTTGACTCCGTTGAATGTATCACGTGGTTGGAGGTATATGTTTAGCACTATTAATTGTTGCTTTTGGTTGTCTTCACCTGTGTCCACTCTCAGAGCTTTAATTGAATTTGTTGAGGTTATCTTAGTCTCTACATCCTTAGTTCCCTTAATGCTCTTGAAAGACGAGTAGACTGTTAGTCCACCCTTTAGGTGCTAGAATTTGGCACCTTTTACTGCTGATAAATAGTGAGTTTTGAAGCTGTGTAAATGAAAAGGTTCCTCTAGCCATGTCTCTTGTAGTAGAATAAGGTTGAAGCCTTGGAAGTAAACCAGGAGCTCTCTGTCCGTATTTTTGTTTTCCAGTCCGTTTATATTCCAGAATTAGAGTCGTAGCTGGTAGTTGCCTGCCGGATATTGTTTTGTTCTGAATCAAGTATTCTTGCCATGTGGGTTTATTGTCCTGGCTAGCCAGTTGCGGTCTCCCGATCTGGTCGCTAGGCTACGGTCTTTTGAATCTGTCTGCAAGGCGTCCGTGCTGTGTGCCCCTTTAAGCATGGATTGAGTCTGCCTATCCAGAGACGAGATGCATGGGGTTGCTTGCTCATGTCTGATTGGTAGCAAGGGTTCTGGATAGCCCAGATTTTGATAGAGCTTTATTTCATTTCCCCAGGCCTTTCAGTTGGTCCTCTTTGTCCAGGATTCTCCTCACTATTTTATCTGTGGACCAAGCTGCCTTTGTTACATCATGATCTGAGAGTTGTTTGAGGACTTTGAACTTAATTGTTTCCACATCATGTGAACTTATGTCCGCAAGGCTACTAACTGATTGAAGTAATCGTAGAATATTCCCTCTATTGAGGATGTCCCTCTGGCCTCTGGACTTATATTCAGGAATGAGGAGAATAGTACGGCTTTTGGGTTGTGGCTGGTTGATAATTGAGGAATTAGCTTGGGCGGTCTGCTCCTCTTGAGAATGGGAATTTAAAGAGTTGACTTGGACGGCCTGGCCTTCCATAACGGTGGGAATTATTTTTGTTGTAAAAACTGGAAATGCTTTCCCAGCGTTAGTTCAAATGGCAGGGATGCTGCTGCTTGCGGTCTTAATATTGCCATCTGTTGCTTTGAGGTTAAGTTTGCACAGATCACGTTCAAACTTTTTCTGCTCTGAATCTGTGCCCCCTGTGGTCAGTGTGACTAATTGGCACAGTTTATGGTCCACATTTGGGGTCAACGGTCTGCAGATTTCACTGTGTGCTGGACTTTTTGTGGTTGGTCTTGCACTACCTGTTTGAAAATAAGCTCTTATGTCCTTCTTCTTCTTTATTCCTTTCCACCTCTGTTTCCATCTATGTTTTAAGTCCCCTTTACCTACATCGTTAGGCGACTCTGGTAGATCTGTTTCATGTCTTGATTGTCGCGCATCTTCAAATTGCAGCGGGTGATCTGTATGCTCTAGATCTCTGATACATTTGCTGGGCGTATAGTGTTCTTTGTATCCTACTCCCCCTTCTGCACTGGCACTCTCATCTTGGAGATTCTAGCTTATGTGATCTGCTGTCGCATCAGCTGTGTTTGTCATTCTGGAGTTTGAATGGCAAGGTGCCTGTATTTGTTTGAGAGGATCCTTTAAGGGTCCCTTCCCTCACCCTTGTTAGTCGTCACTTCTGTGATGCCAGTTGGTCTCTCTATGGGGCCATAATCTTGGTTGTCTTGAACCGATGTCCCTGCTGTATTTGTTGCTTTCCTTTTGTCTGCTAAGAGGTCCCACATTGCAACCAGGAGGGTCGAGAGCTTGTATACTATGGCGACGCAGGTGCACTGTGTTTGTATTAATTGCATTTCTGTCTTTTAATCAAGTTATTGATATCAGATAATCTTTTGTCGATGTTTGAGACATAAGTGGTCAAGGAGTTGAGGATAGATAGTTGAATGTCCATCTTGTCCGAGTGATACTGCATTGATTGTATTGATAATTGCATGGGATTTAATAAGGATTACCAAAGCTTTTCTGTGCCTGTTTGATTAACTTCATTAATGTGAATTTGGTAAACATTGCTAGCATCCACCAGCACGGAGCTTGGGGTGTATGAGACTTCCAGCCATTCCAGTTCATGTGTTGTATGGAAAAAGGTATTGGCTACTTCGCCATTGGGATCCTCTGTATTTCCCATCTCTCAGTCCCTATTGTTGATTGCTGGGCAGTTTGAGGATTGATGAGATGCTATGCCCAAAACGCCAGAGCTGGACAGTTAACTGTGACTGACTTGTCGCACATTGGTTCCATGCTATCATTGCTCTGCGAAGTCTTATACCAACCAGGGCAGATTAAGGTGTGTGATACTTCCTGATCTATAGCCAGGCAGCTATGAAATAGATCCTTTCTCTCCTGTGGCTGGGGAGCCTCATCATTAGTTTGTTCTTGTTCCTCTTTATCATAATCTCTGTTGCATGTTGGTACAGAGCTGTGTGCATTACTTGCTAAGGGTCTTTGTGAGTTATAATTGAAGGGGGACTTTGAGCCTTTTTGGAGGAAGCTATTCTTCTTCTTGGCAAGTTTAAGACAGTTGGTTCAAGTGGTACACCTAAGCCCCTGCCAGGCTCGGTCAGATCAGGGAGTAAGTTCCCTTTGCGATTGCCACTCGCTGTTGTCAAGTTTGCCCTGAGTGCTTTTGTTATAGAATGTGCAGAGCAAGGTGCAGTGGAATTTTCCTTTGCTAGTTAGGCACTTCCATTTTTTGGGCTGTCCCTCCTTGGTAGCCACCTGAGCCAAGACTGTCTCTTGCCATGTTTGTGTTCTCCTCAGTTGCTGGCTCTCTCTTGTCTACTTTAAAGATTAGTTGGTCTACCACCACCGGGAACAAGGGGGGGGGGGGAGGCCGTTGAGACTTTCGTTATTTAAACATAAAACAGCCTGCATTCCTCATAAATGAGAATTTTGTGTAGAACTTGGGCTGGTAGCCGCTTTTTGTTGCTTTAGTTTGTGGAATAGGATGTACATCTAGCAAAGTCAAGTGGTGGGGTGTACCATTCTCTTTCATCATTAAGTTTTCCTTATTGGCGATTTCATTAAACCTTTGCTCTTCTTTTTCTCTTCTATTGAGTATCGATGTGGCCATCTGTCTCTCTCTCTCTCCCAGAACCTATTTTGTTGCTCCCCTAAGCTTCCTGACTCATTGTGCACTTAAATAAATAAATGATTGATTGCTTGCTGTTTACCTCTTGTTATTTGCTTTTTACTTGCTTGCTTGGGGCTATGCTGAGCTGCACCTCTGTTGATATAATTAATCATCCTGATCTGGTTGCTGATCTGATTTCTGACACTCTTCAAGACCCCTCTTATTCAGGTCGCCTCTGCCTCCTCTGTGACCCTTGGTCACAGAGGAGGTGCCCCGGAGATGATGAAGACTGTGCATGGCAAATCCGCATCAGGTCTCGGGGTGTGGTCCTCAGGCAAACCAGGCAGTAGCAGAGGAGCTCAGCCACGATTGGGGCACAACCGAGCAGATCGCAGGCCACACCTGGTCCTAGCCGGCCGCCTCCGTGGATCGCACTCTGTGAGGGCCGAGTACGGCTTTCGCACTCATGGTGTTCAGCAAGGGGCACCTTGGAACTTTGGCCGCCTCAGGGAACGCCGAAAACCTGGGCGGAAGCGGACATAGACAGGCGCTGTGTCCCGAGGGGACCCGCTCGTCCTGTTGTCCTTGTCCTGCTTTCTCCTTGAAACGGTGCAATGTGATGTGGTGTGGCCGAGGCAGCGCTCTGCACTTCTGCTGCACCATACAGGTTCGGCACACGCTGATTCAGCGCCGGACTCGACCAATCAAGCAACCTAGGCTGTGATTACAGCTTTGACAACGTCCGGGTCCGCCAAATGCAGCGATCCCTGCAAACTCTCCACAGTCCGGGGTCCACAGACTGGTAAGCCCCTGCTGCACTGCTCTGCTACACCGCAAGGCCGCTCGGAACTGACGTCACTGAGAGATGACCCGGTTGGTACTGATGAAAAAGGGTTCAGGCAGATCAAGTCGTTTTACCCCTTTTCTAGGTTTGCCCGGCGTTAGCCGCTTCTCACCCAACTCACGATTACCAAACAAAGAGGCAGGCGCTGGAGACTGGAAAGCGGGAAACAGGAGTTTATTTCCGACGGAACAGAACACGTCAAATCAGACAGCAGGGTATCATCTCGAGGTGCTCTCTTCAAGTTTCTCTACGACTCCGTCTTTTATACACAGGTTTATAATGCACAAACATTCCTTATGGCAATAAAGACACTTTGAAGTACAAAAGGGGCATGTTTGGGATCCCAGCTCCAGGCCTATTCCCATACCGTCCGCTCTGATGTTGGTTTCCCCTCCCAAATGTAACGTGTGATTGCAATCTGCAGCCGGACATTCCAACAGGACATGAGGGCAGGGGGGGGTAGTCTGATCTAAGGTTGGGCAGGCGATAAGATCACGTTTTGTTATGCGGGGCCGGGGGGGTTATATCCACGAGACCTAGTTTTATGACTTGGGACTGGGTCGAGAGACCAGGTGTAGCCGGGGGCGGGGGTCATCAGAAGAGAGGAAGGGTGTTCCTGGGAGGAATGCAGGGGTGTCGGTCAGATCTAGGGGTGTGAAGGCCTTTATCAATCACCGCTCCTCTGATGTGAGGTGAGGTCCTACTGTAGGAAGCAATAAACTGCATCTGTTGGGCTAGGTGATGGCCTGGGATCAGGCCGGGCAATCGGGCAGGGGTTCTGCACGGAGGCAGGGTCGTGTTTAGAGGTGCGTTTATGGCCTGCATAGGAGAGACCGGGGGCTGTCAGGGCGCGGGGGAATACTCGCGAGGCTGGGGAGTGGGAGAGAGAGAGAGAGAGAGAGAGGCTATTGGCAGAGGGCAGAGAGGTCATGACACAAAATGGCTACTATCTACGTTCGTGATGGGCCTAAAAGGGGACAAGATGGTGGGGCCACTGTTTCGTGACTTTCGCTTTACTATCAACAGTGGCGAGGGTGAACACAAATGAACGCCGCTTATGTACATATACATTGTCATTTTCCACAGTCGCCTCTTTTTAACATAAGTTAAGTCATTTGTGTGTTCATCATAGCTGACGGGGTGTACATATAGTCGTGTGTTGTCAATGGAATAGCATTTGTCAATACTGGTGGATTTGCATATAACCGTGTGCAGTTGATGCGACATTCGAGGTGGAATACATATAAATTTACATTTGTGGTATTTAAAAAATGACCGATGAAACATTTTACAGGCAAAAAGTGGTTGAGGGAGGAATTTAGTCCAATGCAAGCAATTTTAGTCAAGGGGTGTAGAAAGTTCCGTAGCGAGCCATCACTGGTAGGCTCTGGTAGTTCGTTTTCTTCCGTTGGCGCTGTTGAGCACCGGCGGTGGAGCTATAGGTCCAGCTCGGGTCCTTCTTTACACGTCGCAGGGTGTGATCTGTCCTTTGCCGTTAGGCCACAGTCCTGTTTCCTAACTAATCTCTTTTAAGGGTGCCTCATGCTGGGCACCTGCATTTCTTTCTCGGAGTCAAAATCCACTTGGAAAGGATAGAAGGGGGTTTTGTCGGATAATCGAGGAAGGAGAGGGCGGAGTGGGACCGGATCTTTGAGACGGACCAAGGGAGCAAAAGGGTGATGCGCAGGCAGGTCCATCAATCGGGCTCAAAGGGGCGGGGACTTCTGGCACGCGTGGGTCAACAAGTAGAGGGCTTCAAGGCAGCCCTCCATTCCTTCGTTTTCTGCGTTTGAGAGTGGTGCATCGTCCCGCGTCCCGTTGCTCTGCGGCTCCATCTTAGGTCGAGGTCACACGCGCCTCATGATCAGTGGCCAGGCTGTGCGTCACGTCCAGCCCCTCTCCTCCGGTGACTGTGTATCCTTAAATGAGTACAAAACATGTTTTAGAAAACTGGCAAGAGAAGGCATTTATACATTTCAGTTCCGTCCCAGTTCTAGGTAGTTGGGGGTACGTTTCATCGGCCACGGTCAGGAGTTATCACTGTGGAGCATGTATACAGGCATGTCTACTGAGTTTGTACTAAGTCTATTTGGCATTCATTCATGACGTATGTGGCTTTCTGACCCTAGCCCTGGCAGTCTTCTATCAACATGAGAGAGGGGGATAGTGGCTGAACATTCTTTTCTCGGGGGGGGGGGGCAACAGTTAATCGGGGTCATCAGTTATACTTCGTGTTATGGAGCTGGGGCCAATCGGGAGAAAACGGGGACGTTTGGACATCCGTACTTGGGTGCAGAGGGGTGGGGCAATCTGGGCATTGTTTCTAACGAGCTGAGAACAGAAAGCCACTGACATATAGTCCTCCTGTAAGAAGGCCAGATTAGGGGACTTCAGTCGTCTAACCTGTCCTTTCCTTCATAGCCAATTCAAGTTCCATTGTTTTACAGAAAGGAGAGGTAGTAATATGGCAAATTACAATTGTTTTAGCTTCTGTCAATTTGCCGTACACCTTTGTGTTCGAAAACCCAATTAGGCTCGTGCCGGCGGGGGCACAACGTTACCACACAAAGGAAGGGGGAACAGGGGGACCCTCAGAGAGAGAGTCGTCCGCATTTCAAATGAACTATTCGGTACACGTATGACATGGAGAGAAAGAAAGAGAGAGAGAAACGTGTACAATAATAGGCCATTTTAGTGCACACACAACACAAAACAGTAGAGGTCATGTTATATAGAAACACAGACTGAAGGACAACGTAAATCCATATACTACGTACACATGAATTCAGGCGGGGGGGGGTACATGTATTTACATACAGAACTCAAGACAAAACATAGAACATTACTTGGCCAAAGATATTTCCTCCTGCATGCTGCGCATCCTTAGTTTCCTATTTAATTCCCCTGGCTGTCCTTTGCTGTTGGTCTCTGTTGCGAATACTTACACTTTCGTCAATTGTTCGGGAACTAACCTGGTCGGGCTAGTACTTACGGTGGGATCTTTGAATCGTTATTAGCAAATGGGTATTCAGGCTGAGGCAACGGAGGGTGTCAGTCGGGGGAACAATGGGCAGCTTCGAGTTTCATGTTCGTAGGTGCACGTCATTCTGGGTTGCATTATTCGGGGGCCGGTTGGAGTCATATTTTTGTCATACTGCAATAACCCGTCAAGTTTCTGTGATCGTACAAAAACATCTCTCTTATCAAGTCAACGCGTGAAACGTATATCCAGTCGAGTTACACACATCTGGTCATACACGCATGCATTCATATCACCCAAAGTCGTCATGTCCTCAGGGGCAGTCCCCATGGATACTGTATCATTTGTCCCCGCGGAACCATGGCGCGTTGCTTAGGTCTTCTCCATACTTTAGTCGATGTTCCGATGTGACCTGCAGATAGAAGGGGAAAAAAAAGGGGTGGGGGCAGCGTTTTAAGACACATCCGTGCGCATAAACCCAAAAGGCTTTTACTTACCACGTATTCGACCTATCTCCCCGGGTGCAGTCCCTTCCATCTCGGCGTTTTAAGCCCAGAGGGACTGGTAGTGCGGGAGGCGTAATCATTGATGGACTGCACATTGCATAGATCGCCCACGTGTGGTATTGCGGATCTTGTGTGGGGGGGTCTTCAAAACAAAAAGGGCAGTCAGTATAAGGTGGGGGTGAACTCGTGTTTTCCTTCGAGGAGGCGGGGTGGTCTACAGTGGTACCGGGTCTGGTTTAGGGACATCTGAAACAATTTCCCTGAGATATGTGGCATACAAAGTAAAACAGAACACCGGGACCTTTATTGATTGCCTTATGTTGCACAAAAGTAAAAAAACACACGCAACAAACTTGGACCATTCACATTTTCAATATTTCTGGGTACTTTGCTTCTTAACCTTTCAGTAATCGACTTGCTTTATTTCGCCTGTATTTTACGTAGATCGGAAACAATGGCTATGTATTCGAACTTACCAATCCAAGAGCTACGACTATATTTGTTTTTCACAAAATCTTTATTTAAAAAAATGATGACGTACAAATGCAGGCCTACAACCACGTGGGCCAGCCACGGAGCAGACTGGAACTGTACATGAGGGCATATTTATCTGAGGAAAACATAACTGAGTCGGTGGTCGTTTTATTTCATCAAGGTACGATAAGTGCAATAAAATCATATCGAAAATTCATTGTGGGCAAGTACCATCAGTGTCAGAAAAATTCGAACTTTCAATAATACTGTAATCAATGATGCGTCAGAATTTAATATCAATTCATTGTCCGAATGTTCAAGCAATACTCATCCCCTCCCGCCATGTGCTTTAAAAAAAACTGCATACATATCTCATGATATCAAGTCTGAGCATCCGGAACACAACGGGGAATTTGCGAGTTTTCGTTTGTACCGGCGCCATTTTGGGTGGGGCCAGGCGGGTTCAAGTATAGTCAAAATGTCTCCACCAACTCGTGGTCGGACCAGAACCTCTTTCGGCAGTCCAGAAGCTTCGTTAAGGGGCAACAGAAGGGACCGGTGACATGAACCATCAATCAAAGAAAAGGGAGGGGGCAACAATCTTTCCTACCGGGTCATACTGTTGTTCCACCGGAACTGATCAAATCGGTAGTCTGCAGTATTTTTGGTCATTCAAAACTGAGGCTGGCGTCAGCGTGAGGGCGCCAACGTCTCGTGGCTACGTCTTGGTCGCTCTGCGGGCAATCATGGCAGTCGTTCCCCATCGGGGGCCTGGGGCCCCTGCAGCTCTCGTAGAATCTTCAAAGCTGAGGAGAACGTTTCTGGACGGGGGACTCGTTTTCTAGCTGGCCAGCGACCAGGCCATCCTTGCACGCCAGGATCATTCCTGCAGAGTCGACCGCCATTTTTAGGAGTTCTGCAGCTACCGGCAGTCACTGGGTCAAATGAGCAGACGGACTCCAGCCTGATGGGTGAGGTGTCGCAGTACCGCCACAGTGGACGAGACCCTGCTGGGTGCGTGGAGCGTCTCTATACCGCCAGAGTGGACGAACCCTTTTTCCGGGCGCGTGGAGCGTCCCTGCACCGCAAGAGTGGACGAACCCTTTGCCGGGTGCGTGGAGCGTTGGGGGTGCAGCTGAGGGGCCTCCACCTGGGGAGGCGGGAAAGGCTCGTCCGCGCCTCCTCTCCCTCCCAGTGCACCCCACGGCGTCTCGCTGACATTTGTTATGGCCGGACCAGGCGATGAAGAAGAGGGGGGGTCGGAGGCATATGCAAGACATCCCCCCTCGTGGCCTGCAAGGCGCCGAAAGAGGAAGGGAATGGGAAGACCAGTACCTCTCGGGTCGGGCCCATGCCTTCTCCGGCCGATGGCGGCCGGCCGCTCCTTGCCATGGCCCCAGGAACGGGTCCCTTGGTTCATCCTGGGGACAGGCCTTGGCGCGTGGTGTCGCCTCCGGACTATTCGCGTAATGGTTCCCACCCCAGGCCGTCGTCGACGGCTTTTGTAGACTTTCTTGACGCCCAAAAACCCTACTAGAAAGCAGCCCAAAGTAGCCCAACATTGCTACTTTGGGGAAGGAGGGACAGGAACGGCATCAAGCAGACGGCGAAATGCATTGTGGGTTTGTTGCTGCAGCCGTTTGCCATGTAAATAGTTGTTTAATATATTTTTGTTCAAATAAAAACGTTTTAACCTGTTACTTTGCTATCGTGTTGTATATTTCTAATATTTGCCTAGGGTTTGTCGTTAATTGGGCGGGGTGATCGGTGGAGCCGAGTTGTCTCGCAGTCATCACGGCGTTGAGTTCGGCTCTTCTCACTAGTTTCATATTTCCTGTGGGGTTGTTCCTAATGTTTCCATTTCAATGAGGTCGAAAAGAGATCTCATCAGTGGCCTACTGATTTTACTCGATTCCTTTTGTTTTTCCTAACGAGTTTTATGTTCTTTTATTTGCTAGCACGATACAGCGGCTAATCCGCATTTTCTTTATATATGTCCTTTTTATTAGGGGTGTCCTTCGGTGGAGCCAGATGGTCTACCTCTAATAAACGGTCCGGGCTGAACCAACTACTGAGCAATGGGGGGGAGATAGGCATGACGGGTTACAACGGGGACAAAAGTCAGCACTACCTATCCTTCACTACTTTGCGGAGACTAGGTAGAATATTTCTATTCTACAGTATTCGCAAATAGGGAATACCCAAAGAGAGAACCAATTCCAAGCAATCAAGTTCGGACAAACAATCAATCAATAAAATGAGGAATAAAATAGGCGCGACGGGTTACAACGGGGGCAAAAGCCTGCGCTACCTACCCTTCACTATCTGCAAAGAGAGAGATCTTCCTGTTCCTCTCTGTTTGTAGGCAGAGAAGATCCTTTCCGAGAACCAATTCCGAACGATCAATGTTCGGTCAAACAATCAATCAGTGGGGGATAAAAATAGGCACGACGGATTACAACGGGGGCAAAGGCCTGCGTTACCTATCCTTCACTATCTGCAAAGACTAAACAGAGTATGGCGACTCTGTGCTTGTTTGCAAATAGAGAATGATCCAAAGAGAACCAATTCCAAAACAATAAATGCTTGGATAACAATCAATCAAATGGAGAGGGAAGTAGGCGCGACGGGTTACAACGGGGGCAAAAGCCTGCGCTACCCACCCTTCACTATCTGCAAAGGGAGAATACTCCTATCCTTCCCCGTTTGTAGACAGAGAATCTCTCAGGACACAACAATCAAATGCGTAATACTAGTATTTTCCAATGACAATCAAACAATCAATTTGCAATTTGTCGTGTTTACACGACCTTACCCGGACCGTATGGACAGTTTCTCGTCTTCCGTTTCCAGCGCCCGATCGTCCTCTATTCTCCGTAATTGCTGTGGCACTCCTGATGGTTCCCAGTCAGGACCGTAGATCACTCGAGAGAGGTCTGTTCGGAACCAGTGAAGTTCGGATGATCGGCTGCCAGACAAGGGTCTATCGGGCAGGAGCTCTTCCCGATCGTTGCAGTCGTTCACTCTGTCGTTGGGACCTCTCTCACTGGATCCACGTGTCGCTGATGGGCCCCACGCGGGGGCCAATTGATGAAAAAGGGTTCAGGCAGATCAAGTCGTTTTACCCTTTTCTAGGTTTGCCCGGCGTTAGCCGCTTCTCACCCAACTCACGATTACCAAACAAAGAGGCAGGCGCTGGAGACTGGAAAGCGGGAAACAGGAGTTTATTTCCGACGGAACAGAACACGTCAAATCAGACA
Organism: Lissotriton helveticus; assembly: GCF_964261635.1. NCBI lineage: Eukaryota > Metazoa > Chordata > Amphibia > Caudata > Salamandridae > Lissotriton > Lissotriton helveticus. The sequence goes on along the minus strand of NC_136070.1, from coordinate 494,898,142 downwards.
GGGTATCATCTCGAGGTGCTCTCTTCAAGTTTCTCTACGGCTCCGTCTTTTATACACAGGTTTATAATGCACAAACATTCCTTATGGCAATAAAGACACTTTGAAGTACAAAAGGGGCATGTTTGGGATCCCAGCTCCAGGCCTATTCCCATACCGTCCGCTCTGATGTTGGTTTCCCCTCCCAAATGTAACGTCTGATTGCAATCTGCAGCCGGACATTCCAACAGGACACGAGGGCAGGGGGGGGGTAGTCTGATCTAAGGTTGGGCAGGCGATAAGATCACGTTTTGTTATGCGGGGCCGGGGGGGGGTATATCCACGAGACCTAGTTTTATGACTTGGGACTGGGTCGAGAGACCAGGTGTAGCCGGGGGGGGGTCATCAGAAGAGAGGAAGGGTGTTCCTGGGAGGAATGCAGGGGTGTCGGTCAGATCTAGGGGTGTGAAGGCCTTTATCAATCACCGCTCCTCTGATGTGAGGTGAGGTCCTACTGTAGGAAGCAATAAACTGCATCTGTTGGGCTAGGTGATGGCCTGGGATCAGGCCGGGCAATCGGGCAGGGGTTCTGCACGGAGACAGGGTCGTGTTTAGAGGTGCGTTTATGGCCTGCATAGGAGAGACCGGGGGCTGTCAGGGCGCGGGGGAATACTCGCGAGGCTGGGGAGTGGGAGAGAGAGAGAGAGAGAGAGAGAGAGAGAGAGGCTATTGGCAGAGGGCAGAGAGGTCATGACACAAAATGGCTACTATCTACGTTCGTGATGGGCCTAAAAGGGGACAAGATGGTGAGGCCACTGTTTCGTGACTTTCGCTTTACTATCAACAGTGGCGAGGGTGAACACAAATGAACGCCGCTTATGTACATATACATTGTCATTTTCCACAGTACAACAATCAGAAAATAGTCCCCTAAAGCCAGTATTTTTCCCCTTTTCAGTATATATTTTAAACAGTAAATGAAAGTAGGAAACACTTTAAAATGTATTACACAACTGCCCTAATGACCAATATTAAACGGAGAAAGGTCATAAATGCCGACAATTTCACATAAAGTTCGACTAACGAATCAGGCATTCCCAGAATTTCAAAATTGAATTATTGACCAGTTTTTTTTCTCTGGGGAAGGAAGCAACCTAAAACTAGACAAGCTCTATAAATGCCCAAATTACAGCCCTGTCAAGTACCATGCATCAGGTGTTAGACTAACGCATTTCAGTGTGGTGGTCCGCATCACCTCACTGAAATGCGAAGTCACGCAAAATAGTGCTTCGTCAATGGCGCTGTAATCATGATGCACCTTTCTGACTATTTAAACTAAAGCTGGTTTATTCGTCTGGAGCGTCAGCGCACTGTGCACTCTGCTTCCGACAGGCTTGGGGCGAGTCTGCAGCTATTTTGCTACAGTGTAATGGAAATTCACCCAACGCGCCACGCCACACCACGCCGTGCCACACCATAGCATGATTAATGACATCATGTTCATGAAGCCGCGCAGGCGTGACTAGTGTGTGGAGGCTACAGTTAAAATAAAGTACAGACACATATCCTTAGCACAGGGTTAAAACTGCTCCTCTGGAAAGATTAATTTTGCCTGCTAGTGCGCTTGTGTGATTTGCAAAGTGCAGCACTTCCAGGTAGTAAAATGTCAGTGCAGCGTGTTACTTTAAACATAGAAATGTTATCTAGGCCAAGGGTGGCGGATTAACACACTTGCTGTACTTTCTCTCGATCCGAGGGTCGGAGCCCGGACAATGCGATAGAAGAGACGCTTGCAGCGCTACTCGAATTCCTCTCTGCATTGATGCACCAACCTTCCTAACACCAAATGCCTCAATTACCCGGTCTGTTTTTTATGGTATAGAAGGCTTTCTTTATTGTGCCAAAGAAGCTCTTTTTTTTTTTTTTTAGTTCAAGATATTTTATTACAAGATTATTTTATATACAGTACAGTACCAGTATAGTGAGGGTAAAGCATGTAAGTTCAGATGCCGTTGGGGTTACAATAGGCGTGACATCAATGGTGAATGGTCAGTTAGGCAGCTGTTCCTCGATCAAAAGTTCGGCGTATCCAATTACCCTTAGTGTTGTTTTACCCTCTGTTAGACCTGCCAGCCCTTTGGGTGGTCCCTCCCAATTATTTATCTATTTTCTCCCCTTTTCTTTTTTTTCTTTGCCTCTTGGAATTTTCCTGTGTGTCCACTGCATATTTTTTCTGGTGTTGACCCAAGGTCTCTGGGCACCTCATTATCGCCTCCTAATAATGAGGCGCAGGTGCTCCTTTAAAATGGAGTCTCTCCCACAAAATGGTGGCCTGCCAACTGCCCAGATTACCTCATAGCCTAAGGCCATAGGGTTGTCATGAGGAGTTCCAGAACCTTCTGGTCCACTCTAGGCCCAGGCTATATAAGGCGGAATGTTGTGCGGCCATTTTAGAAGAGAGCTGAGGTGAGTGGATTTGTCCAGAAAAGAAGTGAGCTGGAGTCCAGGCTGTAAATGAGGAGGTGGGCGCGCTGTGGAGGGTTTGACAGCCTCCTGGAGCTGTTCTGTCTATTAGCTGATACCCTCCCTCAACTGTGGATCTGACCCGGCGGAGCTTGTCATTCATAACAAAACCAGAATACCAGAGGAGTGTGTCTAACCACTGAAGGGACCACTAGACGTGAACTATAGTGGAACTGTCAGGTGAGGGCGGCTAGGTCTGCCTCCGTTTGGGGAACTAAGAGCCTTATTCAAGTTAGATCCCTATCGGTGGAAATGGGAGGCTGGCATGAACAAATCTCCTGCTGCGGGTGTTAAAACCATCTGAGACTGCCCTCTCCCGCGACTGTCCACTCACCGTGGCTTAGCTGCTTTGCAGTAAGTGCCCCGCAACTGTGTGGCTTAAAGCGGCAGGACTGAGGAGGCTCGGGAGTTGAGTAGGCGCTGCGCTGAGGTATCGAAATCTGCAGCGCCTTCCAGAGTGAGGCAGGTGAGAGTGACAGGAGGCGGAGTGTGACGGGCCCACGGGAAGCTTGGTCCCGTATTTGGAGGTGCCTGGTTTCAGCGGGGGCCGTCGTAGAGCTTGTACTTGGAGGTCTCTCTCGTGCGGAGGGAGGGCCAAAGAGAGACTGACCCGGTGCTGGAGAGCGGAGCCCCGGAAGAGGGAAGGCGGGAGCAGGCGAGGTCAGGAGGAGAGGAGTTCGGCCCGCGGAAGGCGTGAGGTGAGGGAACCACGCAGGAGCGGAGGCGCTCGATCAACAGGGAGACTTGCCTGTAATTTGGAGCTGCCTTCCGTATACCGGGCCTGTTCTAATTTAAATATTTCCCCGAGTAAATATCTTGGCCCCACAGTCCTCTGTCACCTACGAGACCGCTTCTTGAAAGAGCGAAACGCTTGAGTTACAGAGCGTCTTGCCGGTGGTGTTGAACCTGCTTTCCCCGTACTAATTCACAATTTCCCCCGAGTGACAGTTTTGGCCCCTTAATCTCCTATCATCGGCTGGATCGCCTCCTTGAGAAGTAAGCAAGGTGATGGGTGGGGAAGAGGAAGACCCAGAAACCTCTCAGGGAAGTCTACCTTCTCTCATATTGGGCTAGTGAACTAAGGAGGAATTGTGTAATCACCCTAAACTGTATCAGACTTAGAAAATGTACCAACTGAGAGCATACCTGTTCATGAGAGAGGAATTGAACCACAACTACAGAAATGCTAAAGCTGTAACACTAGTGCTATTAAGTAAATAAGACAAAGGTGGTCTTAAAGTGGAAACTGCAATTAAGATGAAATGTTGCCATGAATAATTAATTCTATTTGAGTCTTTTCTTGATGTAGGTCAACGGTTATCACCTAATGATCGTGGCTATGGTGTCATACTAATGGCTGGTAACAATTCCCTTCACCAGTCATAGTTAATTAAGCCAATATTTGAAAGTAATGCTGTTTAGAACTATTGTACTGAATGTATACTAAAGCTAAGGAGGGTTCACTAGTACTACAGGAGTTGTGCTATGTTGTATAATCATAGAGTCAAGTACACTATTTGGAAAATGATGAAACATGAATGTGAATGCAACTAGAAACCGACCTTAAGCGAATATAAAGCTTTTCTAATTTTTCCACTAAGTCAAGGTGTGGTGTCATTTTTGAGTGGAAGTACGCTGTGCTACTGATTAGAGTGTGACGCAAGTGTAACTATTTGCCTTGGAATTAGGTCTTACCGCTTGAGTCAGGCTACCCTAGGTGGACCGGTAATCCCGGGTCCAACACCCTCCAGATGAGGAAAAGAAGGTAAGGAGACAAAGGGGGTAGGGGGAAGTGGCAGAGAGAGGGGGAGGGGGTCGAGTAGGTGTTCTAGCATTTGAGCGCCAATCCTTCAGAGCCTGCGGCTCTACTGTGTGACATCTAGGGGGGTTTGTGGGTTTCCAGAATCTTGTCTAGAGAGGCCCACATTTCCCCTCTTGCCTTGTGTGTGGGTGAAACCTTTGCTGTCATCTTATCCGCCCCCCTGAGGAAGGTCACCCGGTTGATCAATACCTTGAAGGTCATCTTCCCTGTGTCTTTCCAGTTTGTTGGTATTGTTTTGACCGCCGCTGTGAGTAGAAGGTCGACCAGGTCCCTATCCTCTATAGATTCGAGTTCAGGTAGCATGAATGCGGTTGTTATCCCCACGAAAATTGGTTGGATGTTATGCCCCACTACCTTGTTAATGAGGTCCCACACTTTCTCCCAGAATGTCCTAACCTTGGCGCAGTGATAGATCAGGTGTGCGAGGTCGCCTTTTCCTTTACCGCAGTTCCAGCATACGTCATTCTCTCGAACTCCGACTGCCGCTAGGCGGGCCTGGGTCCAGTACGCTTTGTGGAGTAGCCAGTATTTGGTTTGTGCTAGTTGAGGGGTTACTTTGTTCTTGGATGCTGAGGCCCACAGGTGGTGTTTTTCTTTCTCACTGAACTTCCTGTTGTGTAGCGTTTCCCAGAACTCTAGCGTTTTGGCATTTAGGTTCGATGATGCGGGGCACAGGAGTTTATATAGGTGGGATGTCTGGTGTCCGATCTTGTTTAGGTTACCCATGTATTGTATGATAGATGGGATTCCCTTACCAAGGTTTGCTCTCGTTAGTGCAGCTTTGATTTTTAGGAACCCAAAAAATTCGATATCTGGTAGATTGTGCAGATGTTTCAGGGTGTCGAAAGTTAGTGGTGTGTCGCTTTTTTCTAGCTGTATGGGGGTCGAGACCCCCCTCCCGTACCAGGCCTTTCTAACTAGCGTCTTATCCTTGTATTTTATCCTAGCGTTGAACCAGATCGATTCCCACTTTGTATTTTTGATGCTTTGCTCCATCTTTTTGTCGACCTTGAGAAGGGCTATCCTGGTGTTTTTGATTATGGTATTGTTGGCTTCCGGGTGTTTATTGGCCGTGAGATGGCAATGGGATCTAAGCCGTCTAGGGAAGCTTTCTCTAGGGAAAGCCACACTGGTGTATAGTTAGAGGCTGGTGTGAGCCAGTACCCTCCCTGTTTAGCTAGGCATGCTGCTTGGTAAGTTTTAAAGTTTGTGATGTTAAGCCCTCCTAAATATTTGCTTAGTCTTAGCTTTTTCAGGCTTACCCTGGGTTTTTTGTCTTTCCAGATTAATTTGTTTGTCATGTTATTGAGTTGTTTATGAAAGTCTTCTGTAGCCATGAGGGGCAGCATACTGAGCATGTAGTTCACCATGGGGGTTACCATCATTTTGAAAGCTTCTACTCTACCCCACCAGCTGATGAACTTGGGAGACCAAGAGTTTAGTTTCTCTTTGATTTTCTTGAGTAGGGTGGCCTTATTGTGGTCTAGCGTGGCCTTAATATCCCTGTCAAAATAAAGGCCCAGGTATTTCAGGGGCTTCTTTTGCCATGTCAAACCTGCATTTCCTAGTACTGCGCTGGTTGTGTGGACATTCATGGGTTTGCATTCCGACTTATCCTTGTTTAGTTTGTAACCTGAGACTTTGGCGTATTCCTCGATGGTGCCCATAAGGGCCCCTATCGATGTGGCAGGGTTCTCGTTGTGATTAGAATATCATCAGCATAGGCTGCTAGTTTTACAGTGTCTCCCTTTATTGGTATACCTAGCATTGTCAACCTTGCTTGCTGTTACTGTTCCCTGGGTCATATTAGGTCCCACTTGGATACACTTTTGCGGAGGAGCCTTGTCAGGTCGGGGCGCATGCTGTGGCAGGATGTTGAATTTTCTGCCAGCCAGCCGGGCCCCAAAGCAGTCAGGAATTCCCCTGATGCACAGCCCAGAGTTAAAGGTGGAAGCCGGTGTTTGAGGATCGATCACATACTCACTTCCTCCTGACCTTGAGATGTGCTGTTGCTGTGCCATGCCTAGGCAGAGCCCAACTTATGCCCTGGACTCACCACGCCAGCGATTCTCATAGTGAGAACAGGTAGCGCAGACTGAGTATGGCTCGCTTTGACTATCTGAAGAAGATACAGGCAAGCAATCTCCGCGGTGCTAAGCCAGCAGCTCCTCTCAGTGGATCTTTCTGATAGCTGTGAAGAGATTCAGGTAAATCAGATATTAATTTAATAATCTGCTGATGACATTTAAAATGTTTGTTAGGAAAATGGGGAGGGGGCTCCACAGTATAGGGCTTTGCAAATTGGCACACTAAATTGTCTGTCTGTGCTATAAATGCGCTATGTTTTGTCTAAACTAGCAGTTTTACTTAGACTTGCTAAGTCAGAGATAAATCATGTGATTAATGTTCCTGCTGGAGAGAGGTCAGAGTTTTGTCTACTGGCAGTTTTCACTCTCACCATTAAGTAGCACAGAGGGTTAATATGCCAACTGCAAAGAAAGTCTAGCAGCATATTGTATTGAACTGTATTGTATATGGATAGCTCAGTGAGTTGCTGCTTTTGTCACAGAGTTCCCTTTGTTACATGTGGTTCAACCGCACCTGAAGCTGAGGTTGGGGTGGAGGGTGCTGATTATTTACAAATTAAATAATAGCTTTAAAAACACGAGCTGCAGAGTTCGACTTCCTTGTTGCTCAAATGAGTGAGATTTCTGATATTTGTCTATTTCCATTGCCTTCATTCCATGATTTGGGTCACAAGAAAGTGTCACACATTTAGTGTTGACGGACTGTCTTATATCCACTGACTCTATGAACATGCCATACATAAACAATCTGAAACATTAGAAGCTACACTCAAATGGGTGTAATTTCTGATATTAATATGATACCTTCGTCTTCATTGCTTGATTTTGCTAGTGAGAAAGTGTCATAGTCGTTGAAATGTCACTCATAATCAATGTTCCCTCTAATTTTTTTCCTCTGTGTGCGGCAGTGGAGGGTCTCTGTGCGCTGCAACCATGGCTATGTGCGCCAGGAACTAGACCTCGCGCGTGTTCAGTGTCAAATGTCACTCCAAACGTTTACTTAAAAAAGTGAAAAGATGGTTCATTTTCACACATACGTTATGTTATCTTATGTTACTTTGGTTTATATAGCGCCAGCTCACCAACAGGTCTCAAGGCGCTCCAGACCAAAGAAAACACACTTTATTCTTACTCACAGAAAAGATAACAACAAATTACAAGTTAACCTGTGTGTCCAAAAGCCTCCCTAAACAAGATCGTTTTCAACTGTTTTCTGAAGCAAAGAAGATTTGACTCCTTGCGCAAGGAAACTGGTAGCTTGTTCCATAGCAGTGGAGTGAGTATGGAAAAGGACCTTCCGCCTTTTGTGGCCAGATTAAAACGGGGACAGGTCAACAACAGGGCATCGGATGATCTTAAGGTTCGTTTCGGGTTGTAAGGCATTAGACGATCCTTAATATAAACATGGGCTTGCCCATGAATTGCCTTATGTGCGATGCACAGGCTCTTGAATTCTACCCTCTGCTTCATAGGAAGCCAATGAAGCTTTGACAGTAAGGGGGATGCATGTGATCTTCTCGGAAGTTTAAAGATTAGGCGTGCAGCGTCGTTCAAAACGACCTGCAGTCTACTGATCAAATTCTTTGGTAGACCTGAGCAGCACACAACCCATCAAAAGATCCCACCGGAAGATGACGCAGCAAGTGGCAAGCATAACATGTTTTAAAGACTTTCTACTTGAATATAAGTTACTTCTCTAACTTCTATTTTCTTGTATCACCTTTACTACACCAACCTCCCCAGACAATCCAGCCACTCTACTGCATTTTCTTTACCTTTTGCCATGTCAATGTTTTAACAGCTATGCGTCTCATTCACACACATTTGCATGTAATCACAATTACAATAGACCATGGATACTCGCAAATATTTTCCCAAGGGGCCACAAATATTTGGTTGTGGTGTGACAGAGGGTCGCACTGATGCGTGCAGAGTAGTAGTCAGGGACTTGGGAGGTGTTAAGGTGGATTTGGAGAAGTATGTACATTTAGTGACTGAACAATATGGTACCAGAAAACTTGGGCTCTATACTGGCTTCTCCGCTTCACTTTGGCTGGATAACTCTGGAGATTGATAGGCCGGCTGCAGAGAGATCTGTGTTTTGTCTAGTGGACGTTTTGACTCATTATAAAGTAGCGGAAGAGGTCAAAATGGCAGATGCAAAGCAGGTGAACCATGCAGATCACAAATTGCATGCAATGTAAATAGATCAGTATATTACTGCTTCTGTCAGAGAGCCCCTTTTGTTACTTGCAGTTTATAAGTTTAAATCCTAATATAGAAATGTGAGCTATTAACTATCAAAGAGCTGCATACAAACTGCAAGGTATAGATTAGAGCATTATGAAGTGGGGTCAGGTAGATTGGGATGGAGTGGGGTAGATTGGAGTGTAATAGATTGGGGTGGAGTGGGGTAGAGTAGTGTGGGGTAAGTGGTGTGGAGGGGAGTGGAGTGTCATGGCATGTTGTGGAGTGCCTTGGAGTGGAGTAGCATGTTGTACAGTAGAGTGATGTAGAATGGAGTGGTGTGTCAGAGTGTAAGGGCATAGAGTGAAGTGGTGTGAAGTGGAGTATGAATGGTGTGGCAGCGCACTACCATTACAGAAAACACATTTTCAATTGAAATGAGCATTACATTCATACCGAAGTAGGGTAAAACTCCACACAATGTGTGCATAAGTCATCACCTAGTGTACTGATATGTTTTTATCATATTCACATATTTGTTTCCAGCACACTTTAGAGTTACAAAAAAAGTGCTTGATTTGTACTGATATTAAATTATTTTTTTAAAAATCAGCAAAGTTAATTTTTTTAGGTGCTAGGAAAAAAAATCCTACACCCTTTCCTCTTACATGGATGCTCAGCAGGATTGTCGCATACATTGTCTCACTTTGAAGTTAGAGAAAGAAAGTAAACACCAAGCCCCCTCTGAAGAGAGAACTTAACATTTGACCTCTGTCTTTGAATGCACAGCAAAGGGGACAAGATAAAGACCAAGATGTAAAGGCCTGTTTACAGAAAGTGAGTTTGTGAAAGAATACAGTAATCAAAGTTTGGTCAACGGGAGGGACAAACTCAAGCTGGACAGCCTAAAGCAAATAAAGCCAGCAAATAGAAAGCATGAAAACGTGAGTTACAAACCCTAAGCCAACGGTAAGCAACGGGTAGAATGCATTCCTAGGTCAGCTTTCTGAATGTCTCCAAAATGTCTTTAGCTAACCAGACAGCGCAAGGCTTTCAGCTAAAAAATTAAAGCTGGCTGGAAAACGACACATTGCTGCAGGTAGGCAGGGACGAAGTTCAGTGGCAGACCAGGCAACATTGCTACAAGTGGGTAGGGAAGTAGTGCAGTCACAGATCAGGAGGTGGCAGAAATGGAAAACTTTGGTGCAAGGGGGCAGGGAAGAAAAAAACGTGCTGGGGTAGAGAATAACAGCAGTGAAAGTGGCTGGGAAGGGCGAGTGGTTAGCACTGAGCACTAAGTTAGTCTATCTTAAAGCAATTCATGTTACACCTCAGGGTTTAGTTTATGGATTAAAGCACATTCAGAAGATGCAATCCTTTTATGCAGAAACCGACTACCATCAGAGTGGGTGAGGAAAGAGCATATTTGTAAGAGACGAGCTTGAATGTCACCTCCATGGCACTGCTGCAGCCAAATACAGCGCTTGGGTATTGACTGCATAGGAGGAAACTGGATTATGGAAATGGCCCAGTGTTTTTATAGTGTCTATGATTTAAGTTTAGCTGGTCTCCAAGCACTCTCAGTCCTTGCAGATAAGGGAACTGAATCACTCCATAAGTGGGAGTTGGCAGGTTTCCCCCAAAGAAATGTTTGAAAAATAGTAGGTAAATGGTGCATTTTAAAGCAAATATCAAATAGGATGATGGTTAATATCACAAACAGCTATTTTTGCATGGAAAGTGCTGCTTCACTTTGACACTTTGAGTGATACTATACCTCAATAACTCATCTATACATTTTGGTAAAACCTAGAAAATGTGAATATTGCCAGTGACTCAATGGCCGATTGTTAACAAAGTAGCCAATAGTACAAGGTGGGATATAAATGCAGCTCCAAGAGGAGCCAAAGCCCGCTACATGTATATATTAAAGAATTTGTAATGTCACATTCCAGCCAAATCTAAACAATTAAAATCTTCCTCAAACTGTGGGTACAAGGTAGGAGCCCTACATTTTGTGCAGCGCCCACAATATCATTAAAACATACACACCACTTCTGTCTAGCAGTCCGCCAATGTTTTATAGCCATTTTTACATGTTCCTTAAAGCATTCTCTTAATTTACATCTGCACTGCCACTGTTTCAAGTCAGTTATTTAAACTGCACCACTGCTGCTAGGCCGGAAGGTATCAGTGTCTTTCGTAGCAAGAATGGTGAGATTACAGAGCTGACACAGCAAAAACACAAATGCCCAGCACATAGCTTCAGGCAGTGCTAGTTCGTATGAAGCAGGGTACAAATGCTACAAGAAGAGAAAAGATGCAGTTAGCCCAGATTCACTATGGGTTTTTTGGGCACGATATTGGGACAGTAATGGGTGCCTGACAAAGTACATTGTTAGCAAAAGCAGCGCAATGAGGTTTCATGTGCAGAAGGTGTTTTTGTGCCAGACGTTTGTTACTAAATGATTTGGCGTTCGGTTCTCCGAGCTTTTAATGTATGCACAATTTTCCCGTTTGTGCACTCTAGCCCTGCAGATTTGCACACAGCACGACTTTCAGTAAATCTAGCAGGCCTTACTTTATTAAGGGGTGCCAATGAACTCCTCGGCCTAATATTTTTTTGAGACATTTTGCGTATTTCCATTCGTTTATAAAACTGAGTTTATACCGGAGCCACATCTGTTGCTGAGCCCGTCACCTTCTCAGTAATGGCAGTGTAAATATCATGAGATTTTATTATCTTGGCTCCTGCACCGCTTCTTTGGGCTTGCAAATTCCACAAACCCCAGACATAATTGCTGTGATAAAAAAAAAGCTGTAAAGTAACAGCGATTATTTAAACAAACGCAATGCATTCGCCCCAGAGTTACAAAACTTTAAACTCAGGCGTGGTAATGCACGGGTGGAAACTATGAATTGGATCACCGTAAAAAAAAAAAACATTAAATTCATAGATAACTGCAATCCACATTATTCTAGATGTTTTTGATAGTGTCCCGACCATGCACTTCCACTCCTCTTCAGAATTACCCAGTCAGTCCTACAGCACGTGCACTACGCAGTTAACAAAATGTTCACCATAACTCTTTCCCTGATTTTCATTAAAAAAAGGTATACATACATTATGTAAGATCTAGCTGTGCCAGTGTGCTGCATGATCTCGCTATGCTTTCAGAGTAATTCTCGCAATCACAAGCAACCATTCACCTGGCCCTGGAAGCTTGCACTCGCAGCCGGAGAGGACACGAAAAAACGAATGCTTCCTTCAACCTCACTTCCCCGGCCATGACGTTGTGCATCAGAAAAAGGGCAGGTGGTATTACTCTTACCACCGCCAACACGGCGTGTGGTTTTCAAGTTAATCTTCCTAGTTTGCAGACTTGCTGTATTGTTTTGTAAGTAAAGCGAGGCTGCGGGGGAGGGGGCGGGGGGAGATTGGGTGCTGTTATTTAAGTATTCACGTTAATTGCAGCCCCCTTCACAAGCTGCGATTAACATGAATACTTAAATACCAGAACTCAATCTCCCCACCCCCCACAGCCTCGCTTTACTCACGAAACAATACAGCAAGTCTGTAAACAGTGCGGGTGTTCCAGGTCCAATTCAAAAGCACACGTGGCAGATCTCGATGCTGCGGTTGGAAACAAAAGTTCTGCAAATGCCCGTTTTTAGCGCGGCACGCCTCAAAAGGCGGTGCGAATACTCTCACGGGCTGTGCGCGCTCCACACATGGCACTGCGCGCTCGGGGATACAGTAGTGCGCGGCCGCGCGGCCGCGCGGCTTATTGGGAACAGTGCTCATAATTACACTGAACGTGAAAATGTCACACATAGAAATCTGAAACCTTGACAGCTATGGAATTATACATTTTAAGAATGCCTATTATAGAGAACAGGATACAGAACAAAACCCCAGAAACAAGCACGGTGATAGGCTGCTCAACAACATTCTTCTCGCATCTTTGCTCTGTTTTACACCGAAACGGAGAATAGGGTACAAACCACTTGCTAATCATAATGTCCCTCTCTGCACGTATTCTTCGCTCCACAGTCCTCTGCTATGCATATTTTTTTTACCACCGGATTCGCCCTATGTACATGTACAAAACTGTTCGACAACAAAGCAGAGAGCTCTCAGCGCATGTGTAGTTCAGGTTCACTAAAAACGCGCAGGCGCAGTATGCTTCCAAAGGATGACTCTTTGTTTGGGGGCGTGGTTATTGTTCGTGCCTGTGTATCACTGGAAGTTAGCTGAGGGGCGGAGTCATGTGCGGCTCTGCGCGTTTCCGTCTCGCCCGGAGGCGCGCATGTTCGCATGTTTACTTACGGGACCCTTAGAATGGGGTCTTTCACGTATCAAAGCAAAGGACTGGAGCCGTTGACAGTCGTGGGTAAAGCCGGTTTAATTTGTGCCCCCACGACTTGCTCTGGGCTGTCATTGTTAACCCAATGCTGAAGTCGGAGGCGTTCCAGTCTAGGTGTAGGCTTGTTACTCACACATTGACTTCGTGTCTTTGGCGCACACCTGTTTCCCTTATTTCGCGGTAGACCATGCCGCCCTCGGCTGTGGGCAAAGCCGTGAGAAGAAAAGTGACCTCCACTTACCATTTGCCACAGCACCTGACCGCCAACACCCCAGGGTTGAAGGCAGACTGCGAGACCCTGCTAAGCCAGTTCCAGGACACTGACAGTGTGCGATTCGAGGTTTTCTCTTCCCTCTGGAGAGATATGAAGTTCTCAACCATATTTTAGTAAGTGATGCCTCGTTCACTAGTTGTTTTAATTGAACCAGAAAGCACAGTGTGGCACAACCTAGTTCTGTATTGGTCACCTACGGCCTCCACGTTTCAGGACATTTTAAGGAATTAGGGCACTTATTCGGGACATCTGTGTGTATCCAGCGAGTGTCCGGAGGTAAAACTGGTCACACATCTCAGGATACGAGGGACTATGTTCCTGCTGCTCTTGTGTACCTGCTGGCCACAGCGTGTATTTTGTGTTATGTAACTCAGTAGCTAGATTAGTTTGATGTAGACATCCTTGTGCGCCCTGAAGTTCACAAGTTACAGATAGTGTAAAATAGCTATTTTGCGTTATTAACGTACTGCATGGGCCTGCCTGTAACCTGCAAGGCATTCATTTGAATCTGTGGTGGTTTTTACTTCCGTTTTCTGTTTTTCTAATATTGAGAAATCGGCTTACATGAATATAGCCTCATAGCCCGCTGTAGAGGGCTATACCGGCTATTAAAGGCCCTCTCCAGTGTTAAAAGCCCCGAGCCGAAGGCGAGGGCCTTTAACAAGGGAGAGGGACTTTAATAGCAGTATAGCCCATCTACGAAGGGCTATAACATTGTGTCACTAGAGGACAGAATGTTCTAACAAAAAAAACAAAGCCTTTTGGGAGCGTGAGGGGATTGGAATCCCCTCAGGTTCCCTGAAGCCTTTGTTCACAGCCAGAGCTGTGAACAAAGAAGCATTGGAATGTTGGAGCTCCAGTCTTATACCAGCCATTATAAGCCCAGAGCACTCAATTTTTTTCAATGGAGCTCCCAACATTCCAATGTTCTAATTGGGTATAGTGTCCCTTACAAACCTGCATAACTTCAATGCATGCAGGAGATACTACACTTTCATATCCCAATGTATCTCTTCGTCAAATTGTGAAGTGACATGCATAGTTCATCTTTGTTTCCAGTGAAAGACTGCTGAGTTGGAAGGCAGAGTGCAAGTTTTCACATGTGATCTCTTGCTTCTAACACCTGCTCCCAGCTAAAACCCAAATCAAAGGAAAAAATGGTATTCCTTGAAGCAAAAAAATGTGGACCTTGGCTTGCCAGTTGGCAGATAAAAGACCTTCACATTTTTCCTGATAGCTTGTGCTACCAGGGGAGTTAAGTTCATGAACTTCTGAACTTCCACAGTTTAGAAGCATTCATCCAATGTTTGCACTTCAATCAATCAGGGCAACTGTAAGCGCGCTACTCACCTGTGAGGGTCTCAAGGCGCTGAGGGGAGGGTCTGCAGATCTGTTTAGCCGAAGAGCCAGGTCTTGAGGGTTTTCCTGAAGGTGTTCAGGGAGGGGCGTGTCTGATGTCTGCCGACAGCTCGTTCCAGGTCTTGGCTGAAATGTGAGAGAAGGATCTTCCGCCTGCTCTGGCTCTGTGGATGCGCTGGGTTTCGGCTAGTGCTAGGTTGGTCGATTGGAGATTTCTTTTGCCTACGTGGAAGTTGATTCTGTCATTGAGGTATTTGGGTCCGTTGTTGTGTAGGCATTTGTAGGCGTGATTGAGCATTTTGAAGGTGACTCTTCTCTCCACGGGGAGCCAGTGGAGTCTTAGTAGGTGTTAGCTGATGTGTTCGTGCTGGGGGATGCTGAGGACGAGTCTGGCGGTGGTGGTCTGTTCTTTCTGGAGATTGCGGAGTAGGGACTTGTTGATGCCGGCATAGAGTGCGTTTCCACAGTCCAACCTGCTGGTGATGAGTGCGTGGATGACTGTGTTCCTTGACTTGGAGGGGATTCATTTGAAGGTCTTGCGGAGGATGTGGAGGGTGTTGAAGCAGCTGGATGTGATGGCGTTTACCTGTTCGTTCTTGGTGAGCGATGAGTCATGTACGATGCCAATGATTTGCAAATCCTACATACATAGAATTTTGCGATTCTCAAATAGCGATTCACAAAAAATCGCAATTTGAGAATCGCAAAATAAGAGTTTGATACATATGGTCCTATATCTTATTAAAAAGAGAAACATAGCCTATGCTATAGAGATCTGATGGAAGAATAGTTCTCAACTGGTTAATGTCCGTTATGTTTAATCAGTTAATTTAAAAGGCAATATCACATGGAAGCTTTAATGGAAATCCTAACAACTGTAGACATGTAGTTAAGTAGGTGATAGTTAAGACAAATGCGATATTCAAAAAGATGCAACCAAATCTAGAGGATGTCTTGGTTCTGGAATTACATAGATTTCTGAATTCTTATAACCAGGACCATTGGAATTATGCAGCAGGTTTTGGTAAATTATGCAGCAAGAAAGACAAATTATGCTGCACAAGGCGACACATTTTGTAATAGTATTGCTTCATAATTTAGTCATTTTTAAATTTTGTAACACGTGTGGGCGTTGGCTGCACCTCATTTGAATCAGTTTATAACCCAAATATAGCAATAGGTAACAGAAAGGTGACCAGTTCAGTTTTGGAAAGGGCTTTCCAGCGCACGGTAACACTTGTTGCTGCATTTTTAGTAGCTTTAGACCCGTTTGAGCAATAAACAATGTTTTTTGTTAAAACCTGCAGATTATGCGGCAGATGAAAGATTATGTTTCAGATGCAGCAAACCTATGATTTTGTGAAAATCCGCTGCAGCCACACACTCTCATAATTCCAGTGGCCCTGCTTATAACCCTCCTGTTGTGTACGTAGCATTCAGAATGCATTAGGCATCGGCATTCTTTGACGTCTTGTTAAGGATAGAATGTAAGGACAGTAGTTTGAAGTGGAGCAGCTGTTTTTCTGCTCACCACCAGTGGGCTTTGTATGACAATTAAATATTCGTAATTCTACAATTGGCTTCAAATAGTCGTTTCAACCCCATCTTTACACCTCCCTTGAGGATCAATATTGGAGAATGAAATAATTAGCTGCGTATACAAGTTCTTTATCATGTTTTATTTGTATGTCCTTTACTGTCTGCCAACAGGCATAGATAACCTCATAGTATGTTCATTAGGAGTATTATTTCTACTGCAGGATTTTTACATTTGATATGTAATCCAAAGTCAGTAACATACGTTTTTAAGATAAATAATTGAAACATTTTTTTTAATGTTATGAAATTAAAAGATATAATATGAGTAATAAATGAAATCTAGTATTTGTGTGTTTGATAAGTGGAAATCTAATATAAAATTTTAAAAAAGCAAGACTTTACAAAAGATTCAGAATGTGAAACTAGGTTTATATGCGTGTTGTTCCTCATAGTGACAAACCAATACATAGGTTTACCTTTTAGTAATGTACTGTGTAATACTGGAATAAGGGTTTTTTCGAATTTGTACTTCCAATATAAATTCTGTAGTGGGACACAGCATAACATATAGAAGCTTTGGTGATGTAGACCTACCGTCATCATGTTTGTCTTCATCATGTTTGTCTTCATCATGTTTGTCTTCATCATGTTTATTTTGGAAGTTTTATAATCCCTAAAATAGTAAAATTTTTAGAAAATGCAGTAAAACGAGTAAAAGCCTCAAGGAAATCAAGCTAAAACAATCTTAATACTAAAATTAACAGAAACTCAATGGCTTGGTAAATCTAGTGTATAATTCCCCTAAAATAAATAAACGTGACACAATCACGGATGACCCCAAACATTCTTCTATCCCCCCATAAATGAATGTAAAGACCCATAGGGCGTTTTAGCGAGGCAATGACCTGTATTTAAAGATTGCAAACCGTGAATATTTTATAGCCTATCGGTACCTCAAAATATATGCTTCTAAGCTTTTTATCATGAGGGCAAAAGAGTAGAAAATGTCTTTCAGTTTCTGACAAGACAAAACAGACAGTGACCAGATAGGTTTGGGTGGTGTTGTGAGTTGTACAATTTTGTTAGGTCAGCTAATGATAGAGTCTCGGAGAAGTACAAGACTAGCCTCTTAACACAGCACTCTTCTTGCCTTTGTGTCCTTGTTTTGGTTTTCCCCAACTTCACCCCATCTTCCTGCACACATCTTGTAAAAAAAATGACCTTAGCTGGACCAATTTGAGTCAAATAATCTAGAAGTCAAAACAACCCAGAAGTGGTCTCAGAACGGAAGTACCAGAATACACAACTCCTGTCTGCCACTTTAGTATAATTATATGGCAGAGGCTGGGTGCCAAATTGCTCTGTTAAGAATCTGGTATCTCCCTTGAGGAAAAATTCTCTGTGCATTTGGGTTGGTATTTCCACGCCAACTCCCCTTGAAAGCTTCAGATACAGAACCTTGGTAATTTGCATCAAGACTGCCAGTAGTAGCTGTTTTTAGGGAGCGAACAGACCCACTGCTTAGGAGGGACATAGGAGGTGTGCTTGCACCAGTGATATGCGGCTCAGAGACATAGGGGTTGTAACGTAGTTGAAGTGGGTCAAAGAGAGCACACCTGCTGTGCATCCGGTAGGATTTTGCACCCTTTCACAAGGCTGAGGCTCAGAAGTGCTGTTACAAACATGCCACCGAAATCTGGGACCTCCTCGGCAGCACTACCCCGGACGTAGCATTCTTTACCGAAACCTAGACCAACACCACCTCGGGACCGGACATCGCCATCCCCCAAAGATACAAGGATCTCCAGGAAGGACCGCCCCACCCACCCAGGAGGAGGAATTTCCATCGTCTACAAATCCACACTCCGCCTGAGCACACTCCCCGACGAGCCCACAAACCTGATGGAACACCTTCACTTCAAGATACTGGCCAGCCCTACCTCCACCCTCTGAGGAACCCTCATTTACCGACCCCCTGGACCTGCAGACTTGCAGACTTTTCGTCAACCCCATCATGGACCTCATCTCCCCGCATGCCATCGCATCCACCAACTACACCCTACTGGGAGACCTCAACTTCCACCTCGACAACCAGCTGGACCCCAGCACCACATCCCTCCTGGACAACCTCCACAACATTGGACTCTGCCAGATCGTGACTGAACCCACGCACTAAGCAGGACATACCCTCGACCCCCTCTTCACAACAGGAAACTCCATCGCCTTCAGCCACACCACCAATCTCCAATGGACTGACCATCGATGCGTCCACTTCACCTTCACAACACCCACATCCACAGACAGCAGCACCTGCTCCCACGGAGAAACTGGACCAGAATCCCCAATGATCAGCTAACTTCATCACTCAGCAACTCCACCCCAACCATCGTGGAAAACAACAACGCCAACACCGCAGCCCGAACCTTGCACAGAGGGATCTCCGACAGCGCCAACACCATAGCCCCCTCAAAAAAAACAACACCACCCACGTCAAGAAAGCTTGATGGTTCACCACCGAACTTTGAGAGTCCAGACGCACTTGCCGCCGCCTCGAAAAGGCCTGGAGGAACACCAAATTCACAAAAGCCCACAACAACTTCAGAGCTGCCACCAACTCATCAGAAAAACGAGGAAAAAAAGGATTGAAGACAGAATCTCCACTCATGCACACAACAGCAAAGAAATCTTCAACATCATGAAGGAGTTCGCCCAACCCACCAGCGAGTCCACCGACATCCCTCCCTCACAAGACCTCTGTGACAAACTCAGCACCTTTTTCCACCACAAAATTAAGAGCATCTACGACAACTTTGACGAAGACAACCAACACACTGAACCCTCACAAACCACCCCGACACCCTAAAGCTAGCGATCTACAACTGGACAGCCCTCACCACCGAAGACACAATGAAGACGATGAAGTCAATCCACTCTGAGGCCCCCGTGGACCCCTGCCCCCACCACATTTTCAACAGAGCCGCCGACACAATCACACCCATGCTCTGCCACACCATCAACTGCTCCCTGGCAACCGCCTCGTTCCCTGACGACTGGAAAACACTGAGATCAACCCCCTCCTGAAGAAACCCTTGGCAGACCCCACCGACCTTAAAAACTACAGACCCATCTCCCTGCTCCCGTTCCCAGCGAAAGTCATAGAGAAAGCCTTCAACAGCCAACTCGCCACATTCATCGAAGAGCACAACATCCTCGACTCCTCCCAATCCGGATTCAGAAAAAAAACACAGCACGGAAACTGCCCTCCTCGCTGCAACAAACATTAACCGTACCTTACTGGACAAAGGAGAAACTGCAACCCACATACTCCTCGACCTCTTAGCGGCGTTCAACACAGTCTCTCACTGCACCCTAATATGCAGACTCCACGAGGTAGGGATCCAAGACAAGGCCCTCGACTGGATCCGTTCCTTCCCCTCCGGCAGAACGCCGCGGGTCAGACTCCCCCCTTTCCTCTCGGGCCCTACACCTACCACCTGCGGAGTCCACCAGGGGTCCTCCCTCAGCCCTACGCTCTTCAACATCTACATGGCTCCGCTCGCCCTGATCGTCGGAACCTACAGACTCAACATTGTGTCATACGCAGATGACACCCAACTCATCCTCTCCCTATCCAACGACCCAACACCGCCAGACACAACTTTCGAGAAGGCATGGAAGCCGTCGCCAAATGGATGAAAAACAGCTGCCCTACAACTAAACACCAACAAAACAGAAGTACTCCTCATGGGCCCAAACCCAGATGCCTGGAACGACACCTGGTGGCCCCCCGCCCTCGGAAACCCGCCCACCCCCACGGACCACGCACGCAACCTGGGATTCATCCTGGACTCTGAGCTCAAAATGGACTGCCAGATCAACTCCGTCTCGTCCTCCTGCATCTACACCCTCCGCCTCCTACGTAAGACCTTCAAATGGATCCCCCTTGAACACAGAAAGACTATCACTCACGCCCTGGTCGCCAGCAGGCTCGACTACGGCAACGCCCACTATGCTGGAATAAACAAAAACCTCACCCGCAAGCTGCAGAACATCCAAAACGCCACCGCAGGACTGGTCCTCAACCTGCCAAGCCACTGCCACATCTCCCAGCACCTGCGCACACTCCACTGGCTCCCAATCGAAGCTAGAGTCACCTTCAAGGTGCTAACCCACACTCACAACGCCCTACACGACACCGGACCAGCATACCTGAACAGCCGACTCAAATTCCACGCACCCCAAAGCTTTGCTCTCCTATGCCATCGTCCCCTGCACCAGAAAGACCAGATTGGGAGGCCGCTCCTTCTCCTTCCGCGCGGCCAAAGTCTGGAACGATCTTCAGCTCCACCTCAGACAGATAACATTGCTCCCCATCTATGCAAGAAACCTCAAAACCTGGCTCTTCGACAGACCCCCTCCTTGATGGACTGGAACCTGTGAACCCCCACCGCCTTGAGACCCTTACGGGTGAGTAGTTGCGCTTAACAAACATCTGATTCGATTTGCATTACATTGACTAAGCCGTGTGCTTCCATGGTCGGAGGATAGTTTGGATCTCAAGCACGTCTGAAATTCCCCAACGTAAGCTGAGTGGCGCAAAACCAAGAGTCACTGATGCAAACCCGGCTGCAACACATGGTCTACCCAAAATACATGCCAAAATAGTGGAGGATTTAGACCCTCCCCCCACCTACATAAAAGCAGGGTGAAGCTGAGACCAATTAAGGACTGTGGCACAAGAAATATTTTCACTTGGTTGGCACACGAAAATAACCAATGTTACTTCCTGCTTTGATCTCAGTAGGGTGATTATAAATATCTGCTACGTTTTTGTAGTTGCTATTTCTGAGCCAGTTATGCACAGATACATAATGCTGTGTGTGAATTAGGTAAAGTACTTACTCTTTTTAAAGTCTAAGCACGGACTCGGTATTCCAATAGTAACTTATATTGGTTGGCTTGTTGACCCATACCACCTCCTCAAGTAAGCATTTAACTGCTCGACTCCCTTACCCTGAGGGTCAAAAGCTAAAAAGGGGTTTACTCAGTTGTCAGTATTAAGGTTTCGCCCCAAAATACCAGTGGTATATGATACTATTTGACACAGACTTAGCCCGATTACCCCTGTCTGCCCCGGGGCTCTGGAAAAGTTATTCTTGACAACCCTCATAAACGCTTAGAGTGTTACGTTGCGGTGTATCTTTTTGTCCGCCCCTTCTTTTGCGTTATGGCATAGTCATCGGGTTGTCAAAAGACGTGCTGTATGCCTGCCTCACCCGAGGCAACCTCTGGTAAGAGTAGAAGTGTCCAGGGATTTTAGGACAGCAGCTGAACAAATGTAACTGGAGCAGTCACGAGGGATATTAAAAGTCAGTGTCTCACCAAACTGAATTTTATTAAAAAAGGTGGGCACTGATTGTTAAAACTTGTAAGTATATTTTATAATCGAGTTACCAGATTATAATATCTTTCTCAAAAATGGTCGACATGTTTCAGCTCACCTGGGCCCAGCCGGGTCTATGGAGCATTCGTCAGGACAAAACAGGGGGATATGGTACTCACACAACTTGTGCAGTATTCTGGTAATTTGTAGAACTCTCAAAATGATATTCCTGCATTGTGGGAACAAAAGTGAGAATCGAGAAACATACTGCACATTTTGAACAGTAAGGATTGCATATTGCACGTGGACAGACAGTAATATTAAGTCATTTATCTTATCAAGCAATCAATAGAATCAAAAGGTGCTTGTGAAGTGTGCGTCACACTATGCACACAGGAGCATAAAAAACTGGGAGAGGAGAGAAAGGCAGTTAAAGTCTAAACATTAAGTGACCATCGAACTAAGTAGCGGAAAACATTCATTTTATGTGTGTAACGATGTCTCGGGTGGTTTTGTACATCGTGCTGTATTGGTATTGCCTAGTCACTAGATGTTGTAAATATAGGATACTTGTTATTAACCCCTTAAGTGCTGCCGTCGGCCAACGGTCGTCACGGGCACTACCTCCCCAGTGCTGCGTGCGACCGCTGGACGTCCAGTTCAGCACCGGATAATGGACAGCGCAGCACTGGGGAGGTTTGTTTACTAGCTCCCAAGTGGTTAAAAATACATGGAGTATACATATACGTTCTCAAAGTTTATTCAATGACCTCTCAATCTAGTTGGTTAAAAGTATGTTATTAAGGAAGCTCCCAAACAAATAGATTCCGTTACGCTGAGGAAAACAGAATAATTAAATACCTTCGTATTTGATGAGGTTCTCTTCCTCAGGGTGCGAAGAGTCGCATAAGGATAGTGTTTCTATCTAGAACAAAAAACACAGTTGTGGTCTTGGTTTAAATACCTGTTGTTTTCGGGAGTATCACTAAACGGCAACCGGACTTCCAAAACGCCGTTCTTACCCTCGTGTAGGAGTCGTTGGCTCCTTGTGCTGACTCTGCCCCTGGTAACCGAGGGTGCACTTCCTGCCTCAATATGAACTCTTATTTAGACATAGAAAAGGGGTTCTGGATGTTTTGAGAAAATACCACCAAAATGGAGTTTTTAAAGGGGAAGTTACTACATCTCACCTTGAGGTAAGGTATTGTGACCAAAACAATGTAAAACTTTGAAAAAACTTTGAAAAAACAGAGGGTGTGTCTATTGGTGGATTTAATAGAACTGGTGCCACGGAATATTTTCGTTCATCCCTGATATATGGGTTTTAAGACGATTAACCCATCTTTGTTCTTTTTCGAACAATCTCTGTTCTGCATTATTCTCTTTATCATGTAGCGTTTCTAAAATGGTCCAACTGAGGTCATCACAAGTATGGCCAGCTTCAACGAAATGCGCACAGAGCTTGGTAGTGTTTCTCTTCAATCTCACATTGCTCCTGTGTTCTCCTATCCGGATTTTAATCTTTCGGCATGTCATTCCCACGTATTGTTTTTTGCAAGGGCATGTCACTAAGTATATTACGTGGGTAGAATTACAGTTCGTATGCTGTCTCTGTGACCAGGTTAATTCATTCGTGAGTTGTAGTGTTTTTGTCGTTTTTGTAAATTTGCACACTCCACATGTGCCACAAGGATAATGACCCGTGACTGGGGTCATAGTTGTATCTCTGATAATGGTTTTAGTGGACCTTTTTTTGGGCGTGTATGTACAAGTGTGTCTCGGAGATTCTTGGTCCTTCTGTTGGCAAATCTGGGTTTTGGCCAGTTTAAGCTGCCAGATGTAATGATCTGCCAATGTCTTCTTATTAGTCAGACCCTCCAGGATTTCGCGATTTCGCGGTTTGCCGCGAAATCGGCACTTTTTTAAAAGTGCCGCGATTTTTACTAAAATGCCCTCGAAACCGGCACTTTTGTTGAAATCGCAGCACTTTTACAAAAGATAATGCATGCCGCTATGTCCTGGGGGGGTCTGAATAGGTATATAGTGCCAAGAAACTACGAAATGACGAGTAAAAAGATCTTTAGGTAAGACATATTCCGATCGAGCCTGACCAATGTTTCAGAAGTATCAAAGATGCAAAAAGCCCATTCTGCTGTATTTGAGTTGCTAAACAAGTGTAACGTTGTGTGCATCTCACACGAAGTACACTACGGTAAAGTACACTGCAGAAAAAAGAACAAGAAAGTAGAACTTCACACCACAAAAAAGAGTCTGATCTCAGGGTCAAGAACTATTAATCAAATGACCGCCAACAACACACTGGAACATGGCCGTGCAGACGGATGCCCCGATCCCCCGGCACACTTCAGCAAGATGTGTCATTTAGTGCTGCCTGTTTATTTAGAAATCTTGCACAAGCGAGTTTGTACATTTTCATGCGGCAGTGAATCATTCATGAAGTTCCCCGCAAACAGTTGAGAAGGTAAAGGAGTGCTCGTCTGAGGCAAAGACCAGGACAGCAGATAAAATGGCAGACAATCTGAAGCATAAAAAAAAGAGAAAGGTAGAATGGTTGAATTGGTCCAAGCCACTGGAATGCGTGCCAAAGTAGTTAGCATCACATGTGGTTTTGCCTGTGAGTCACTCTGAGAGGTACGATGTTCCCACATGTGTGCTGTGGTTCTCTGAGAGATATAACACAAAGAAAGTGCACCTCAATGAGAAAGTGCAACAATGCTGAACGTTAGACTACTGTGCCCTGTAGCTTGTGTTTGACTATGTCTTTCTATGGTTAGGTAAGGATAATTTGTTCAGGCCCACTAAACAGCAGACGTGCAGCCCATATTGTGACTTACCAAGAGTATAGAGGAGCTTGAAGCCTGCCAATTGCGCACATTTGGTTAATTGTTCTTATCTACCTAATTTTGCCGCTTCTTATTCTTGTCCCAGCTTGTCAATCATGCCTTTGTCCCTCCCAATGAGCATTGCCTTTCTATCATTGCTTTTATTGGCTTGCATCCCTGCTTCCACTATTTTTCTTTCAGCCACAACTTTTTTCTTTTGTGTTAATCACTCCAGGAGAGTGCATGCGCTTCTGGTGTCTCCCACATGCATTTTCCTCCCCTGCAGTCTGTGTTGCTCTCCGACACCCTATACTATCGCGCAACTTCCTATGAAGTGTCTGGAAAAAGTACATTTATTCACATTTTGTCCTGAATTTTGACCCTCTGTCCTGAATTTTTAACCTTACCGTCTTGAATTTGCACCAATGCCATGTTGGCCACCCTATTCTGGAAACGAGAGCTGTGCAGTGTAGAGTGGGCGTGGAGGTGCATGCACTGCGGGGATGTGCGCTGGAACCGAGACCCGTGAAGGCAGCAGGGAGCTATGACAGATGCACATCCTAGGGTGCACCACCACTGAATTGGGCACAGCTGCTGCATTGGGGAGGCACTGAAACCGCGATATAAAGCACCGCCTTGCCGCACGCAACGCGGGACGCCTGTGATGCTGTTTTGCTGCCCTGGGCTGCTGACTGGCAGTCTTTTGCTTTTCGAGGGAAACAAAGTGTCTACATTGTAAATAAACCAAATATACATAGCTTCATGTTGTTAAATAACTAAAAAAAGAAGATATCTGTTTGTTGTAGGAAAAATGGCCAAATAAAATGCCGCAAAATTGCCGCTAAATTTCCATATTTGTGCCGCTAAATTTCCATTTTTGTGCCGCTAAATTTGCTAATCCATGCCGCTATATCCTGGGGGGTCTGATTAGTTTTTGTACTTCATAAGTGGCAGGGCAGAAAGTGGTGACACAGGTAACTAGATCTTTAATCGGTTCCTTAGGGTGGCTTTGAAGAAGGCAATCACGGGGTTGGTTGGACGCTCTCTTTTTGCACTTGGAAATTACTCGAGGAGTGTAATCTCTTGCTTGCAGTTTTTTGCAAAGAATTGTGGCTTGATTTTTATAGTCAATATTCTTACTGCAATTTTGTTTGTGTCGTAGGAACTGGCTGTATGGGAGATTGTCTCTTAATGGTCGTGGATGGTAGCTCAGATATGACAAGAGGCTGTTCTTGGCTGTTGGTTTTGTGTACGTTTTCGTTTCTAATTTGCCATTCTCACAGAAAATTGTCAAATCCAAAAAATCAATAAATTGGTTACTGGCAGTGGAGGTGAATTTAGGAAGAGGTGTGGCGCCGCGGCCAGGGCGACTGACGCTGGAATCTGGGGACCACGGTTCGATCCCCGGCTCCGGCGGCAGGTTAGCCCAGCACCATGTGACTCTGGGCAATAGCTCGCTTAATCTTCCCGACGGCCCCCCAGCGCCTAGAGACCCTTACGGGTGATTGTGCGCTTTACAAATGTGGACTTTTACTTTACTTTACTTTAATTTCAGCCATTGGTCTTGGTTGTTAAGCCATTCCATGAAAGTCGCTAGGTCCTTGTTGGTGTCCCAAATCAGTAGGACGTCGTCGATATAGCGCTTCCAGTATAATATACTGGAAACGAATGGGTTGTCATCGTGTAGGACGAATTTCTGTTCAAATTGGCTGACATACAGTCCTGCTACCGACGGAGCAAAGGAACTGCCCATGGAAGTTCCATGGCACTGCAGAAAGAGTTGACCGTTAAACTCGAAATAATTTTCTTTTAATGCCAATCGACAACACTCAAGAATAAAATGTCGAGGAGTCTGGTGGAACCATTCTTCCTGGAAGAGTAAATCTTCCAACATTTGCAATGTGTCGTCTTGTGGCAAGCTGGTATACAGCGACTCGACATCCAATCCTACTAGGACCATCGTGTTAGGATCGAAGGTTCTATCGGCTATTTGTATCAGAAGGTCTCGAGTGTCTTTTAGATATGTCGGGGTTTTTTGGACTAGCGGTTTCAGATATTCATCCGCGAATTTGGAAAGAGGTTCCAAAAGAGACCCGATACCCGAAACTATCGGGCGTCCTGGTGGCGGGAACTTGTTTTTGTGGGTTTTTGGCAGGGAGTAGAAGAAAGGGACTTTAGGTACTCTTGGTGTCATAAAGTCTGCTTCTTTTTTGGAAATCCATCCATGTACTTCAGCTTCGTGTATCATAATGGCGATGGTATTGGTAAGTCCTTCTGTTGGATCTGAGTCTAAACGCTTGTAAAACTTATCATCCGATAGTAGTGACAAGCATTGTTGATTTTACCCATCTTTAGTCAAGATTACAACCCCTCCCCCCTTGTCTGCTGGTTTTATGACTATATTGTCATTGTCTCTAAGTTCCGCAAGTGCTTTTTGTTCCTTGTTATTTAGATTTTGAAATGGTTTTTTATTGTTATCTAAATTGTCAATACCTTTCAGGATCGCCTGTTCGAAGGTTAATATCTCTACTGGAACTGTATTGCTTGATGGTAAGAATTTAGATTTCCTTCTCAGGGTTGTATCTCCATCTTTGATTTGAGTTGTTCCATCAAAGAAAGCTTTTAGTTTTAAGGTCCTACAGAACTCTGACAATTCACATTTAAGTTTAAAGGGGTCCAGCGGAGGAGTAGGTACAAAACCTAGGCCTCTGTTGAGGACATTTGATTGTTCAACAGTTAGAACAACATCGCTAAGATTCACTATCAGTGAGTTTTCTTGTTCGAATCTGTCTGCGCCGACGGCATGCTGCGGGTCTGTACGTTTGGAAGATGATCCTGCCATGTCAAGTTTTTCTTTTTGCCTCTTGTTTGGTTTTGGCCTCTTCCTAAAAAAGGCTGTTGTGGTTGATGCGAAGTGTTAGGGGTTGCCATCAGTTGGTTACTCATTTGAGGCTGTTGTTCTGTGCCTGGATGGTAAGGATTCATCCAACCACCAAATGGCGGCATGAATGGTTGGAAGAAAGGCATGGGATTCCCTTGAAAGAAAGGTGGTCTTTGCCATCTATTTGATCTGTTGTTTCTGTTACCTCGTCTTGGACCCCGAAATCTGGAGTTGTTATATCCCCTTCTTGTCATTGAGTGTTCTGAGTTACCATCAGAGCCATCGGAGGACCATCCTGTTGACTCGGCATCAGAAGCATTGTCCGTTACTGTATAGTCCTCTTTTGAATAGGGGTGCATCTTCTCTTGGCGGAACTTTTTTAGATCCTTTGCCAATTTTTGAAGTTTGTTTTGCATCAAGAACTCATGAGTCTCATCCATTTCCTTGACAATTTCATCAAGTCGTTTCTTGTAGATCTGAGGATTGATATTTCTTTTCAATTCATTTTCGCATGTTTGTATCTCTACAAGTAGGGCCTCTGATAGTCTTCTTGCTGTTTTGACTATGAGTACCAAATAGTCTAACGTGCACTTCCAAGATATGGATGACCAGTCTCGGCGAAAAGCTAGATCATGTAAAAAAATTCTCGGTGCATTGGACACCCACAGGCCTCTAGGTGCCGATTTGGATCTTAGATACTCGGTCATGATGATTCCATGTATTGCAGTTCGAATCTGTTCCCTCTTTTTTGTCGTTAAAGTTTCCCATTCATCTGTCTGGGCGATAGCTTCTGTTAAATCTGTGTTTTGTAATAGAGGTTGTGCCGCTAGAATTTCGTCGATATCACTACCAGTGAAGCTTAGTCCGCTATTGTTCTCGATCTTCACTGTTTTTAGCTCCCAGTACGAAACACCTCAATGCTACCAGGATTTAGCATGGGTGTAGTAATCCCGCAGCTGCACGCTGCTTAAAGTAATTCATCAAAATGGAGGGAAGAGGAATTATGGTCCGTTCAGTTCCCCTGAATCAATACTGAGGCAATCAAATGGGAAAGGACACTGGTATCTACTATAACCATTGGTTATTCTTGACAACCCTCATAAACGCTTAGAGTGTTACGTTGCGGTGTATCTTTTTGTCCGCCCCTTCTTTTGCGTTATGGCATAGTCATCGGGTTGTCAAAAGACGTGCTGTATGCCTGCCTCACCCGAGGCAACCTCTGGTAAGAGTAGAAGTGTCCAGGGATTTTAGGACAGCAGCTGAACAAATGTAACTGGAGCAGTCACGAGGGATATTAAAAGTCAGTGTCTCACCAAACTGAATTTTATTAAAAAAGGTGGGCACTGATTGTTAAAACTTGTAAGTATATTTTATAATCGAGTTACCAGATTATAATATCTTTCTCAAAAATGGTCGACATGTTTCAGCTCACCTGGGCCCAGCCGGGTCTATGGAGCTTTCGTCAGGACAAAACAGGGGGATATGGTACTCACACAACTTGTGCAGTATTCTGGTAATTTGTAGAACTCTCAAAATTATATTCCTGCATTGTGGGAACAAAAGTGAGAATCGAGAAACATACTGCACATTTTGAACAGTAAGGATTGCATATTGCACGTGGACAGACAGTAATATTAAGTCATTTATCTTATCAAGCAATCAATAGAATCAAAAGGTGCTTGTGAAGTGTGCGTCACACTATGCACACAGGAGCATAAAAAACTGGGAGAGGAGAGAAAGGCAGTTAAAGTCTAAACATTAAGTGAACATCGAACTAAGTAGCGGAAAAAATTCATTTTATGTGTGTAACGATGTCTCGGGTGGTTTTGTACATCGTGCTGTATTGGTATTGCCTAGTCACTAGATGTTGTAAATATAGGATACTTGTTATTAAAAATACATGGAGTATACATATACGTTCTCAAAGTTTATTCAATGACCTCTCAATCTAGTTGGATAAAAGTATGTTATTAAGGAAGCTCCCAAACAAATAGATTCCGTTACGCTGAGGAAAACAGAATAATTAAATACCTTCGTATTTGATGAGGTTCTCTTCCTCAGGGTGCGAAGAGTCGCATAAGGATAGTGTTTCTATCTAGAACAAAAAACACAGTTGTGGTCTTGGTTTAAATACCTGTTGTTTTCGGGAGTATCACTAAACGGCAACCGGACTTCCAAAACGCCGTTCTTACCCTCGTGTAGGAGTCGTTGGCTCCTTGTTCTGACTCTGCCCCTGGTACCCGAGGGTGCACTTCCTGCCTCAATATGAACTCTTATTTAGACATAGAAAAGGGGTTCTGGATGTTTTGAGAAAATACCACCAAAATGGAGTTTTTAAAGGGGAAGTTACTACATCTCACCTTGAGGTAAGGTATTGTGACCAAAACAATGTAAAAACTTTGAAAAAACAGAGGGTGTGTCTATTGGTGGATTTAATAGAACTGGTGCCACGGAATATTTTCGTTCATCCCTGATATATGGGTTTTAAGACGATTAACCCATCTTTGTTCTTTTTCGAACAATCTCTGTTCTGCATTATTCTCTTTATCATGTAGCGTTTCTAAAACGGTCCAACTGAGGTCATCACAAGTATGGCCAGCTTCAACGAAATGCGCACAGAGCTTGGTAGTGTTTCTCTTCAATCTCACATTGCTCCTGTGTTCTCCTATCCGGATTTTAATCTTTCGGCATGTCATTCCCACGTATTGTTTTTTGCAAGGGCATGTCACTAAGTATATTACGTGGGTAGAATTACAGTTCGTATGCTGTCTCTGTGACCAGGTTAATTCATTTGTGAGTTGTAGTGTTTTTGTCGTTTTTGTAAATTTGCACACTCCACATGTGCCACAAGGATAGTGACCCGTGACTGGGGTCATAGTTGTATCTCTGATAATGGTTTTAGTGGACCTTTTTTTTGGGCGTGTATGTACAAGTGTGTCTCGGAGATTCTTGGTCCTTCTGTTGGCAAATCTGGGTTTTGGCCAGTTTAAGCTGCCAGATGTAATGATCTGCCAATGTCTTCTTATTAGTTTTTGTACTTCATAAGTGGCAGGGCAGAAAGTGGTGACACAGGTAACTAGATCTTTAATCGGTTCCTTAGGGTGGCTTTGAAGAAGGCAATCACGGGGTTGGTTGGACGCTCTCTTTTTGCACTTGGAAATTACTCGAGGAGTGTAATCTCTTGCTTGCAGTTTTTTGCAAAGAATTGTGGCTTGATTTTTATAGTCAATATTCTTACTGCAATTTCGTTTGTGTCGTAGGAACTGGCTGTATGGGAGATTGTCTCTTAATGGTCGTGGATGGTAGCTCAGATATGACAAGAGGCTGTTCTTGGCTGTTGGTTTTGTGTACGTTTTCGTTTCTAATTTGCCATTCTCACAGAAAATTGTCAAATCCATAAAATCAATAAATTGGTTACTGGCAGTGGAGGTGAATTTCAGCCATTGGTCTTGGTTGTTAAGCCATTCCATGAAAGTCGCTAGGTCCTTGTTGGTGTCCCAAATCAGTAGGACGTCGTCGATATAGTGCTTCCAGTATAATATACTGGAAACGAATGGGTTGTCATCGTGTAGGACGAATTTCTGTTCAAATTGGCTGACATACAGTCCTGCTACCGACGGAGCAAAGGAACTGCCCATGGAAGTTCCATGGCACTGCAGAAAGAGTTGACCGTTAAACTCGAAATAATTTTCTTTTAATGCCAATCGACAACACTCAAGAATAAAATGTCGGAGTCTGGTGGAACCATTCTTCCTGGAAGAGTAAATCTTCCAACATTTGCAATGCGTCGTCTTGTGGCAAGCTGGTATACAGCGACTCGACATCCAATCCTACTAGGACCATCGTGTTAGGATCGAAGGTTCTATCGGCTATTTGTATCAGAAGGTCTCGAGTGTCTTTTAGATATGTCGGGGTTTTTTGGACTAGCGGTTTCAGATATTCATCCGCGAATTTGGAAAGAGGTTCCAAAAGAGACCCGATACCCGAAACTATCGGGCGTCCTGGTGGCGGGAACTTGTTTTTGTGGGTTTTTGGACACGAAGCTGAAGTACGTGGATGGATTTCCAAAAAAGAAGCAGACTTTATGACACCAAGAGTACCTAAAGTCCCTTTCTTCTACTCCCTGCCAAAAACCCACAAAAACAAGTTCCCGCCACCAGGACGCCCGATAGTTTCGGGTATCGGGTCTCTTTTGGAACCTCTTTCCAAATTCGCGGATGAATATCTGAAACCGCTAGTCCAAAAAACCCCGACATATCTAAAAGACACTCGAGACCTTCTGATACAAATAGCCGATAGAACCTTCGATCCTAACACGATGGTCCTAGTAGGATTGGATGTCGAGTCGCTGTATACCAGCTTGCCACAAGACGACACATTGCAAATGTTGGAAGATTTACTCTTCCAGGAAGAATGGTTCCACCAGACTCCTCGACATTTTATTCTTGAGTGTTGTCGATTGGCATTAAAATAAATTTATTTCGAGTTTAACGGTCAACTCTTTCTGCAGTGCCATGGAACTTCCATGGGCAGTTCCTTTGCTCCGTCGGTAGCAGGACTGTATGTCAGCCAATTTGAACAGAAATTCGTCCTACACGATGACAACCCATTCGTTTCCAGTATATTATACTGGAAGCGCTATATCGACGACGTCCTACTGATTTGGGACACCAACAAGGACCTAGCGACTTTCATGGAATGGCTTAACAACCAAGACCAATGGCTGAAATTCACCTCCACTGCCAGTAACCAATTTATTGATTTTTTGGATTTGACAATTTTCTGTGAGAATGGCAAATTAGAAACGAAAACGTACACAAAACCAACAGCCAAGAACAGCCTCTTGTCATATCTGAGCTACCATCCACGACCATTAAGAGACAATCTCCCATACAGCCAGTTCCTACGACACAAACGAAATTGCAGTAAGAATATTGACTATAAAAATCAAGCCACAATTCTTTGCAAAAAACTGCAAGCAAGAGATTACACTCCTCGAGTAATTTCCAAGTGCAAAAAGAGAGCGTCCAACCAACCCCGTGATTGCCTTCTTCAAAGCCACCCTAAGGAACCGATTAAAGATCTAGTTACCTGTGTCACCACTTTCTGCCCTGCCACTTATGAAGTACAAAAACTAATAAGAAGACATTGGCAGATCATTACATCTGGCAGCTTAAACTGGCCAAAACCCAGATTTGCCAACAGAAGGACCAAGAATCTCCGAGACACACTTGTACATACACGCCCAAAAAAAAGGTCCACTAAAACCATTATCAGAGATACAACTATGACCCCAGTCACGGGTCACTATCCTTGTGGCACATGTGGAGTGTGCAAATTTACAAAAATGACAAAAACACTACAACTCACGAATGAATTAACCTGGTCACAGAGACAGCATACGAACTGTAATTCTACCCACGTAATATACTTAGTGACATGCCCTTGCAAAAAACAATACGTGGGAATGACATGCCGAAAGATTAAAATCCGGATAGGAGAACACAGGAGCAATGTGAGATTGAAGAGAAACACTACCAAGCTCTGTGCGCATTTCGTTGAAGCTGGCCATACTTGTGATGACCTCAGTTGGACCGTTTTAGAAACGCTACATGATAAAGAGAATAATGCAGAACAGAGATTGTTCGAAAAAGAACAAAGATGGGTTAATCGTCTTAAAACCCATATATCAGGGTTGAACGAAAATATTCCGTGGCACCAGTTCTATTAAATCCACCAATAGACACACCCTCTGTTTTTTCAAAGTTTTTTCAAAGTTTTTACCTTGTTTTGGTCACAATACCTTACCTCAAGGTGAGATGTAGTAACTTCCCCTTTAAAAACACCATTTTGGTGGTATTTTCTCAAAACATCCAGAACCCCTTTTCTATGTCTAAATAAGAGTTCATATTGAGGCAGGAAGTGCACCCTCGGTTACCAGGGGCAGAGTCAGCACAAGGAGCCAACGACTCCTACACGAGGGTAAGAACGGCGTTTTGGAAGTCCGGTTGCCGTTTAGTGATACTCCCAAAAACAACAGGTATTTAAACCAAGACCACAACTGTGTTTTTTGTTCTAGATAGAAACACTATCCTTATGCGACTCTTCGCACCCTGAGGAAGAGAACCTCATCAAATACGAAGGTATTTAATTATTCTGTTTTCCTCAGCGTAACGGAATCTATTTGTTTGGGAGCTTCCTTAATAACATACTTTTATCCAACTAGATTGAGAGGTCATTGAATAAACTTTGAGAACGTATATGTATACTCCATGTATTTTTAATAACAAGTATCCTATATTTACAACATCTAGTGACTAGGCAATACCAATACAGCACGATGTACAAAACCACCCGAGACATCGTTACACACATAAAATGAATTTTTTCCGCTACTTAGTTCGATGTTCACTTAATGTTTAGACTTTAACTGCCTTTCTCTCCTCTCCCAGTTTTTTATGCTCCTGTGTGCATAGTGTGACGCACACTTCACAAGCACCTTTTGATTCTATTGATTGCTTGATAAGATAAATGACTTAATATTACTGTCTGTCCACGTGCAATATGCAATCCTTACTGTTCAAAATGTGCAGTATGTTTCTCGATTCTCACTTTTGTTCCCACAATGCAGGAATATAATTTTGAGAGTTCTACAAATTACCAGAATACTGCACAAGTTGTGTGAGTACCATATCCCCCTGTTTTGTCCTGACGAAAGCTCCATAGACCCGGCTGGGCCCAGGTGAGCTGAAACATGTCGACCATTTTTGAGAAAGATATTATAATCTGGTAACTCGATTATAAAATATACTTACAAGTTTTAACAATCAGTGCCCACCTTTTTTAATAAAATTCAGTTTGGTGAGACACTGACTTTTAATATCCCTCGTGACTGCTCCAGTTACATTTGTTCAGCTGCTGTCCTAAAATCCCTGGACACTTCTACTCTTACCAGAGGTTGCCTCGGGTGAGGCAGGCATACAGCACGTCTTTTGACAACCCGATGACTATGCCATAACGCAAAAGAAGGGGCGGACAAAAAGATACACCGCAACGTAACACTCTAAGCGTTTATGAGGGTTGTCAAGAATAACCAATGGTTATAGTAGATACCAGTGTCCTTTCCCATTTGATTGCCTCAGTATTGATTCAGGGGAACTGAACGGACCATAATTCCTCTTCCCTTCATTTTGATGAATTGCTCTGGAAAAGTTCCCACATTACAGAACCATAGATTTTTATGTCTGATTTTCTTGTCAAAAGGAAACATCTCTAATCAATGGAAAAAAATGTCTTCAAACATATGCACTAGAGAGGTATTGGTCCTAAAGCCACCAGAAAAGACGATATGATTATCCTGCCTAGTCTAAATAAAATTGCAGCATTTTTGCAGGATTTCTGAAACATTTTTTCCGCCATATCTCCTACCTTGAGGAATCTGTAAACACAGCAATCTTACACTCCCAATATTTAGCACTGCCTCCCCTTTTCAAGAAAGCCGGGTCAGCCATCTACCTGTTAACAAGAACACCTAACAAAGATAGTCAAAGATATAATCCTACATTCTATCATAATGACGCAATCCAATCAGAGTTATGAAAAGGAACTTTATTCTAGTCTGTAGTGTGTGGTAACAATTTATCAACCTATCACTATGAGACATCTTCAATGACTTTAGAAACAGGCCAGAAAACCCATACTAAAAAAGCCCCTAGCAGTCTCAAATAATTTTATCGGTTCCCAATTTGTCATTTGCCTCCAGTTTCCCCGGAACCCTGGCACTCACTTGTCTAACAACAGTTGATGTAGTACCTTTCTTTCATTTGTTATTTATTTAGATTATCTTCTTAAAGTGTACGTTCCAAAATCTCAATCACTTAATGTACGCAAATACGTTTTATGCAAAAATATCACTTTTTAGCTTGTCAATGGCAGCCTGCTTTATAAAGGTTGGTTATATGTCGTTACCACGAAATACGTAGCAACGCATGCCTTTTCCACGCATGCGTTACCACGGAATTCGTTTTCCCCTCATCTTCTTTGCCACGTCGTTCTTACGTCATAAAGAGGAAGCGGAAGTTTATTCCGCTTCCTCTCTTATGACACTGTTTTTTTCGGCACGGCGGGATCGTTTTTTTATGGGGGGGGGAGACCCCCCCCAACCCCCCTATTTAATCCTTCGTTTTTTTTTTTCGTGGTAAATACGATCGTTGAAGGCATACGCGTTGGAAAGACGTTTACGTGGTAAGTGCCTCGTTGTAAACGTTACGCGTAGTACTGCCTTCGTTGTTAATGATGTTTCCCATAAAGGTTCACCACACCAATCAAAGGTGTCTGCTTTCTTAACATTAGACCACAGCTACTTGTTATTTCCAGATCCTTTATTCCTACTTCCTGTCTTGTCCCTATAACAAGGCTTCATTTGCGCCCTGGCCTTACAGGGCATTCTGTTTGCAATGGTTTTTGGTTCTTTGCCCATTTGTTCGCATTTTTGTCCCTTGCTGCCCCCATCCCAGGGCTGTGGATTGTTTCTTCACCCAAGAACAAATACAGACACTCCCTTTCTGTGACCTCCTGCCGGTGTTTAACGAGGGCCTTAATCCTTTGCATCTATGCTTATACAGCGTTGATGTGGTTGTTATGCCGGCGATATGGGGTACATGCAAAATGTTAAATTCTTAACATCCTCTAAAGTAGCAAGTGTTTCTAGGAAATCCTAAAAATGTAGGCCCCATGCATTTCGCTTTCTAAGTTTATGTATTACCCCTGCTCGTGTCAAGAACCTTGTGGTATACTTTCGGTGACCCGTCTTTGCTTTTCATCCTGTTTATCTAGTGGCAAATTGGGAAAGCTGGAGCTGAACAAATTCACCAGGGAAGCCTTAGCTACAGCCTCACAGTACTTCTATCCACCTTACACCTTCCAGATTCGAGTTGGCGCTTTGTATCTTCTTTACAGCCTCTATAACACGCAGGTTTGCGAGCCGAAACAAAAGGTAAGATTTTTTATGGGGTCTGAC
Source organism: Lissotriton helveticus (assembly GCF_964261635.1). Lineage (NCBI taxonomy): Eukaryota > Metazoa > Chordata > Amphibia > Caudata > Salamandridae > Lissotriton > Lissotriton helveticus. The sequence continues at coordinate 494,861,882 of NC_136070.1, read as the reverse complement.
GGACAGGGCCACTAAAATCATACGGCAGGGGAGCACTAAAGTATGTGGCAGGGTTGACTAAATTATATGTCAAGAAAATACAAATCATGCAGCACATTTTTTCATAATATAACTATATGGTAATATTGTCTGGAGAAAGATCTCGCCTTAATAGTACCACTTTAACAACCAAATACAGAAATAAGCAACTGAAAGATAGTAAGTTAGACTTTGAGAAGGGTCTTCTACTGTGCATGAACACTTCCCTACGTTTTTACTAACGTTTGAGCTAGAAACTAATGGTGTTTGTAAAAATCGGCAGATTATGCAGCAGAGGATGGATTACATGGCAAGCCCATAATTATGTGAAAAAAGCCACAGAATTGCATATTTGCTTATAGAGAATATTTTAGGCAATGAGACACATAATGGAAAAACCTGTTTTTCAATAGCTGTAAATGCTTATTGCTCTGAATGCTCAATACCTTCATTAGTAAAGTGATGATTTCTTGAGTGCTAGTAGTTTACCTCACCTTAATATGAGAACATTGCAATGCTGAGAGCACCACTGAACAAAACAGAGTGGCTCGGGGCCAGTAATGACTGTATAGGTCTTTGCCATTATTCCAGCGTTTATCTTTCCATTTCCCCCTTGTTAGGTCAAGCCTATCGGACAGCAAAAGCTGTCTAGTTCTGCAAGACCTATTTTGGGCTAACCAATAAAACACAGGGGCTTGCAGCCTGCCTATTGCTTACCATTAGTTGGCCTTACTGTCACTCCCATTCGCCTGCTTCTTATTCATGTTGCAGCTTGTTAATCTTATGATTGGCCCTCCGGTGGAACATTGCGTCTTCAGCATCTTTTTGATTGGCCAGCTTTTGTGCTTCCGTTGCATGCTTTTAGGGAACTGCTTTGTTTTTTTTGTTTAAGCTCTCCATGAGAGTACATGCGTTTTCCAGAACTTGCCCATATGTGCTTTTGTCCCCCCTCCACGTTACTTTCTCGCCCATGTGCTTCTCTCCCCCCAACTACACCCTGGTTGTACTCTCTCCCCTATATATGCTTCTCCGCGGGCCATGTTGCTGTCTTCCGCTTCTGTTGTTTCTCCCCCCACCCATCATGTTACTGAACCAACACTCCTCCAACCCTGTCACCCTTTCAATTTTTTTGAGCAATTTAAAATTTACAAATACATTTTCGGATCAGTAAATAAAAAGTATAGACACCCAGGACATTTAGTAGGTTGCCACATCACCAACTTTTTAATTAATTGCCATGCTGCACAGCAGCCACAATGCTGCACAGCATTGCTAAAATGAGTGGAAAAGCCAGTAGTTCTAATAGGTGAAACCATCTCCCTTTGCCAAAACTTTGCTAGAGAATGACAAAGTGGGACAGGTTGAGCAGCGGCTGTGTGGTGGAGCAGTCTAGGAGTCTGCCCAGTAGGGTCCCCGGAAACCATTGCCGCAGAGGCGTTGGTGGAAATCACTTAGTGCACGTGCCCTTCATTAATGTTTTGCTACGGTATCTCTATGAGCATTTAAGAATGATACTTTAGTTTCCCTAAGTAGTTTCTAGTTGATGGATCACACCACATGAAAATGATTTTTTCACTCTGCTTCCAAGTACAGGGAAAGACTATGGTCTACACTACAGTTATGAAAGCTGGTGTCTTCATCTGAGAAGCGGCTTCTGATTCACAAATAAACTTGCGCTTGAGCTCACTGTAACGACTGTAATTCAGTCTTCAGTAGAAGAAATCTTTTGTAACTTGCTAGAGGGCACAGATTACACTTGCGTGTAGGTCTTCGGTCCCTATTCTTTATCTTCATAAACAATGAAAGGAGTAAACGCAATAAACAAAAACACTAAGCAAATATGTTTTGGAACTGACCATCCTAACAGAGCAATCTTCACAAATCTTTACCAAGAGCACTCTTCACATCTCATTTAATGCGGAGTTGCTTACTTTAAAAGCTGGAGACCTAAGCTAAGCTCACCAAATCATGGCATCCTTGCGACTTCTAGAAACTGTGATTCTGGGATTTTCACCCTGTTTGTAAATGTGTAATTATCATGCATGCAATTGCGCACCTGTGCCTAATGCAATGTAAACCAGTTACATAGTGCGCTGTTCCATAACATGTCCCCTCCATCTTTTGTTTTCCGTAATGCCTTCTCAGGCAGACTACACCCATTCCCCAATTCCCTCAACTCTCCTCGCCCCCACAAACACACAGGCCTCTTAGTTAAGAAGCTCCTGCTGCAATGCTCATCCTATTGGCACTAGATCAGTTTTGTATGACATACACAGCCTAAAAAAAGAAAGTATGTAATATTCCGTACGGGTTCTCAAGTAGATTATATATTTCAATGATCGAAGAAATTGAGCAGAGGGGTGTTACTTTTGGGTAATGTCCATAATGGAGAGGCAGGTCCATCCTTTGACATGGGCAAGCTGGGCCTAGTCCTCGGCCACTGGTTTTCATAAGAGCTCACAGAAGTCCATCCTGTTGTTCCAGCTATTTTCTCTTCCATAAGTGATAGTGCATATGAGTATGCACACAAAGTTAGAACCATGTGCGTATGTTAATTTCCTCATCGTCCTGACCGTCTTGAAGTGTTGCGTCCTCAATCAAAAACGAAACCATGATGTGGCGGGAAGGGAAATTATATTCTCGACTACAGTTTATCTGGGATCTCCCTTCTTTTACTATCACGGCAGCAAAGGAATTGCCCACCCAGCTCATGATAACAGTACTGCAGGATCCGTCCCAGACACAAGTGTACACAGTTTATCTAATAGTGCTACCCTGCTGCTGTGTGAACCAGCTGCAGTGTGAACCAGCTGCAGCCTTCAGTTCTCCAGGACCGGCAGAAACACTGGACTAAGGCATTCTCGCAAGGGTGAATCTGCTCCAGCCGATCAGCCCTGCAAGAGCCTATCTACATTCGACTATTGGAGCCTCCCATCTTCAGAGGAGAGGCATTTACATACCCAACTTCACCCTGCTACTGAGATTGTGACTCTGCCCAAATCCCCCCTCATCCAGAAGCCAGGGTCCATCCACTCTTTAGGATTATTGGTAAGTGCCAGGAATTTAAACAGGGTGTCCTGTCCTGCCATTGCTCAGACCCAGTAGGAATTAAAGATTGACTTCGAAATCGGTTCCTTACTGTCCTTTTTCTTCATGTCCTTCACTACAGACAAAACTCTATTCAGTTTCTCAACATCAACTCTTAAACCCATTTAGATAACCCCTGTCTGTGATGCAATGCTTTTTACATTTCATATTTGATTCCATCAGACATGCCTCCCCAAAGCATATTTGTTTTTGTCCCTGATGTTGTATTTCTGTAATTTTTGGTTTTTATTTAACAGTCTTGTTTAGCGCGTACTATGAACAGTCACCACTAAGTGTCTGGGTGAGGTCAGGTTGTGTGTGACTGTTCATTACTGGCTACAACTGAGGGACCTGAAGTGCAGCCTGCAGGCAGTGTGAGTTTCTCACAGAGCCTGTCAGTGAATGACAAGGGTGTTCAGACTAAATGTCCCTCAAATCCTTGGCTTCTCAAAAGACAGTAATAATAATAATAAAGGCACTTGTAGAGCGCACAGCTACCTCGACTGAGGTGTCCCGGTGCTAAATCGGACAACAACAAAGCAGTGCCTGCGCAGATCTAGTCTCTACGACTGAACAGCCAGGTCTTCAAGGCCTTTCTAAATTCCTGTTCAGAGTGCATCATACGTAGTTGAAGAGGCAAGTCTTTCCAGCATTTAGAAGTTCCCACCTCGAAAGTTCTGCCCCCCGCCCCCATTCTCGCTTTAGCAAAACGAGGGATGGAGAGGTAGCGTTTATGGTTGGACCTTCGTGATCTGCTCTGTTATGTTATGTTATGTTAGGTAATTTTGTAGAGCGCACAGCTGCCCCAGCAAAGGGGCGTCCCGGCGCTGGAGGCAAAAAACAGAGGCAGCAGGACTATTACACGGGGAACAGAAGAGTTTTGATGGCCTTGCGGAAGGGAAGTAGGCCATCCAGGCAGCGGGTCTGTGCGGGAAGAGAGTTCCACAGCTTGGCGGCCAGATAGCAAAAGGACCTTACCCCGGCTCTAGCACGTTTCACACGGTGGACCACAGCCAACAGTTGCTCCGCAGAGCGTAATAGGCGGTTGGGGACATATGGAGTCAGCAGGTTAGATAGAATCTTTGGGGACGATAATTTAAGGATTTTAAAGGCAAGGCAGAGCGCTTTGAATTCAATACTTTTAGGTACGGGTAGCCAGTGGAGTCGCCTAATAGCACCCAACGTGGGGCTGGATCTAGGGAGCCTGAGTAAGACCCGTGCGGCAGCGTTTTGGACTCGCTGCAGGCGGTTCACCTCTGCCTTATTGGCGCCTAACATCAATGAGTTGGCGTAGTCTATTCGTGACAGAATGGTGGCCTGAATGATCAGCTGGCGTGTGGCAGGATCGAAGAACCCCAAGATGGGCCTTAGACCGCGTAAGAGTCCGAAACAGGTGCCAGACACCTTTTTTGTGTGCTCCTGGAACCCAAGTGTGGAGTCGAGCCAGATCCCTAGATTTTTTACTACTGGCTTTGGGGTTGGGGCACTGCCAATGGATGTAGGCCACCACTGAGTGCTCCAGAGCTCCTTGTTTTTTCTCTGCTGGTAAGGGCGAAGTCTCTTCCACAGATTGTTGGGGTCTCTGCCCTGATAGGCCTGGAAAGCAAACGTAAAGGCCTTGAATTAGACTTTCTTGGCCACCGGGAGCCAATGGAGTTGTCTAAGGTGGGGGGAAAATGCTGACGGAGAGGGACCCTGCAGCCCAGTCTAGCGGCCTTGTTTTGTACTATGTGCAGCCTATGGATCAAACCGCTAGGCAGTCCCACGTAGAGTCCGTTGGCGTAGTCGAGATGGAAGGTGACTAACGCATGCACTACAGTTTGTCAAGCTATCTCAGGCAAGAAGTCCATGAATTTTCTAAAAGTTTTTATCTTGCTAAAGCAGGCCGCAGATACATGCTTAACATGGGCAGAGAGGGATAGGTCATTGTCCCATCTGACTCCCAAGATTCTTGACCGAGTCCTTAGGTACAGGAGGAGATCCCAGTTCTGCCGGCCACCACAGGGCACCGGGGGTGGGACTGTTTGGTTAAAAAACAGAACCTCTGTCTTATCGGCATTGAGCTTTAAGAAATTGCTGCTCATCCAGACGGAAATGTTTTTTAAACAATCTCTAAAGTAGTCAATGACTGATGCCGATACCCCACTGAAGGCGAACATCAGTTGGGTATCATTCGCATAGGAATGGATCACCTATGTGCCAAGTTAAAAGGCTGTTTATGTGAAAGTGTGTGAACGAGATATTCATAGTATTGAAATATTGACAGTACCAATGGAAAAGAAATGGTATGTTGACAGGTGAAGAGAGATGGCATTTGTCTATGTGAGAGCAAAAGGAATGGTGAAGGGGAGGTGCACAACGAAGTACATGCATGAGAAAAATGAAAAGTCAGTGAGGAAGGGAAAGGAGATGACTTGTGAAACATGCAGCTGGAGGATTATAGTAAGGTGTGGGAAGAGAAAGGTATACATGTCCAACAGATTGAGAGGTTGCAAATAAAACTAGTTTGGGGAGGGGGAGACCACTACTCCTCCCACAGGCCTTAGTCATTTTAATTCAGCCTCCATTTCCAAAATCGAAACCTTTTCAGTTCTAATTCTTTGCATCATTCTCCTTTTTGTTATTTATCAGGTACTACTAATAAAAACTGATAAAGCCAAAAATTCTAGCTCGTTTGCAATACGTCTAGATGTAGTAACAGAAAACGGGAAGACACCAAAATAATGGTCATGATGCATCCTGTGTCAATCATGGTATTCTAGGTCATTAGTATTTGGCCGTTCCCTTACTGGCATAGGCCACGCCTCTTGGGAAAAGTGCTGGTTTAGCATAGCATTTTTATACCCCTCCCCTCTTTTCATCCTATTAAAGCACTGATAGGTAGATTTTCCATCCATAACACTTTATCACAAACATTTTATTGCATCCCTTGCTTGTTTTGGGACTTTCGGCTTTATCAGGGTCTTTTGAGATTAGATTTATGTTCCTTTCTAAATAACATACGTGTTACCTTTTGCTGGAGAAGTTTTGAACACCAAGCCAGTGTTTTTTCTTTTTTTTTTTGCACCTTAGGGAACTTTATTCCAATAACTCATACATTGGCCCACCTCTGTAGAACTTTGCTTATCATTTGAAAGCTGTAAAATGCTTAAGTAATTGTTTGTAATAAAGTTTAGTATCATTTTATGTCCACTGTTAGTCCATGGCCAGGTATTTTGAAAGGCAGGATTTCACCTAGTCACAAATGCTTTTTGGTACTTTTCTTTCTAAGTAATCTAAATATTATTTATTAGCTGACTAAATGTTAAACTCTGTGACCATGTACGAGATTTCATCTAAGAGTTCAAACTTTGGAGCTCTTCTTCCCTAAACCTCTGCGTGGTTTAGAATATTATTTGTTAATATTACTAAAAAAGGCACAACAAAGCAACAATTGCCTAAACATGAAGACATGGAGATGTGCAGTGCTCTCCTCTATTTTGTCAGACAGAAGCAAAGCGATCAGTTTGGTGTAAAAAATGCTTTTTCTCCATGTTAATTTCCATAGGAAACCTTAGAGACGGCTACAGCCTGAACTGCTGAATGGAATTACACCAAATTTGGCAAAAAGATAGCGCTTTGTTCAGAAAGCACTCTTCTTGTTAAATGGTGTAAACAAGTTTAGTAGTTCCTGAGAAATGTAATAATTTCTCAGATATACTAATATGAAATAGAATGTGTGGGGGACTCCCCCACGCAGCCCAGGGGACCTTCAACTCTGTGGCTATTTACAATAAAATGCGGAGGGCCATGCGCCCCCGCAGCCCTTGGGACCACCACCTACCTGGGGCTTAAATCAAGTTATGGCGGGGTCCGTTGCGGACCCCCGGTACCGGAGTTCACCACCTACCCGGGGCTACAGAGAAGATGGGAGAGGGGCCTCCATGGCACTGGGAACCACCACCCCCTAGGCCGGCTCCAGCAATGTCCCAGGGTACCCACCACTGGGACATTGCAGCGGGCTACGGCATGGCGGGAGCACTGCTTCCGCCATGCCATAGCAAACTCTGCTTCACTTCATCAAAGCGATAGCATTGAAAATGTTCTTGCTTCCATGAAGCAAATCGGAATTGCTTTTAGGCAGAAGGAGCTGCATGTTAGCAGCTCCCTCTGCCCAAATGCAATGCTGCCTCCTGGAGGAGGTGGGGAGCCGGCAGGGACCACGGGGCCTTGAGACCCCCCGTGGCCCCCAATGATGTGGCAGAGTCTCGGGGAAAGGGTCCCCTGGCCGAAATCTGCCTGGGAAGGAGGGCCACGGGGCCTCTCTCCTTTATTTTTATTTAAAGAAAAAAATGGGTCAGGCCCTGGGGGATAGGGTTCCCAGGGCCCAAAAAGAATCAAGGGAAGGGGGGGCCACATAGCCCCCCTTCCTAAAAAAACGAAGCCAGCCAATCATCAGAGGCCCCGCACCATACGTAGTTTTCTCCCTAAACATACACCAGTCTAAATTGTTTTCCGACATTTCCAGTGTGGGAGGTTGCTCCGCTCCCCATAGCTGGACTATATTTCTTTTAGCTAACATGAAGCCCAGAGTAGCCTATTGCGTCTGTTAGGTAGTTAAGTCGGTAGGCTCCCAGATGTTTAGGAGGCACCTACTCGCCTCCGGTGTCGGGGAGATCCCCAGTACCTTATGTAGAGTGTTGTGTATCTTGCGCCAATATGTGGTGATGTGTACACAGTCCCAGATGATGTGCATAAAGGTACCTGTGAGACCACATTACCGTTTGCATAACCCCATATCTGACAGTCCCATGTGTACCAGTCGGGGTCCCGTAAGGTAGACTCTATGTAGAATTTTATGCTGAACCAATCTCAGGCGAGCTGGGATGGCGACCTCCCTTGGGGATGACACTGCTGTCTGCCAGTCCTCGTCATCTAGCTCTATCCAATCCTGTACCTATTTGACCCTAAGCGCCTCAAGGGGATCAACTCTGTGGTTTATTAGTTTTTTATATATCACGGAGATCGTTTTTTCAGGAAGGTGGCCGTCCAGTATCCTATCCTTCAGAGGGGAGGCCTCTGGGGGCTCCGTATCCCCGGGCAGTGCCGATAGAAGCGAGTGACGGACTTGTACATAGCGGAAGTATTCAGCATTAGTTAGTTCGTACCCGACCTGCATTTCCTCGAACGATTTAATTCTCCCCTTCCCCCAGATATCCTTGATCGTGGAGATTCCTATGAGGTCCCACTTATCGAATCCTTTTGTTCTCCAGAGCTTACCCAGCCTCTTGGAGTCCCACAGCGGGGTGGCCATGGTCAGTTTGTCTTTCCAACCCAGTGTACCTGTGGCATCATGCCAGATTTGGACTGTGTGTTTAGTCGGCCCCGTTAATGCCAGTTTCTTCGGTCGAGAACACAAGGCTCTGTTATACCTACCCCCGGGAAGAAGCCATTTATCCATGGCATACCCAGGATCATCAACTCGGCCATATGTGCCGTGGTTAATCGCGGCCAGCTGGGAGGCCCAATAGTATATCTGGGAGGGCAATGCCTCCATCATACCAAGAAAGCGTTAGTTTATTCAGAGCGATGCGGGGCCTGCCCTCCCATAATAGATTCCGCTGCAGGCTCTCGACCTCGCGGAAATAACCAGGTGGCACCACATCCAAGGCATTTTGTAAAGCGTAGAGAAAACGAGGCAGAGCCATCATTTTAAAGAGGGCTGCCCTACCCAACAATGAAAGAGGAAGCTTCCTCTAATTGGCAATATCACTCTTAAGCCTCTGCAGGGAGAACAGGAGATTTCGGGCATATCTAACAGAGGGATCCAAAGAGACCAAGACTCCCAAATACTTGAACCCTTCTGTGCTGATCTGTACAGGACAGTTTCGCGGAGGGACAGGGGGATCCCCCCTCAGTACAAACACCAAGGATTTCTCCCAGTTGATTGAGAGTCCTGAATTTCTCCCAAATGAGGCCAGGACATTGAACATCACAATAAGGGACTTACGGGGGAGGTCAAGTAAAGCAGAATATCGTCTGCATATAAAGATATGCGGTCCTCCCATTCGGGGGATCACCGCATGTCCCTAATCGAAGGTTCCCAACGTATCCAGGCGGCAAGAGGCTCCAAGGCCAATGAGAAAAGAAGGGGGACCATGGGCAACCCTGACGGGTGCCCCGACCCAGCAAGAATGGTGCTGAGGCTCTGTTGTTTACCACTATTTATGCAAATGGTTCAGTGTATAGCAGACGTACCCATCTGATAAATTTGGGACCAAACCCAAATTTGGCCAAGACCGCCCATAGATAGGGCCATTCAATCGTGTCAAAGGCCATTGTTGCATCGAGCGACGCGATTATAGCTGGCTCCCGCAGAGTGTGAACTCTGACGATCACCCCGTGCAATCTTTGCAGGTTTAGGGCCGTGTTCCTATGGGGTATGAAGCCCGATTGGTCGGGGTGGACCAGCCTGCTGATTACTTTTACCAGTTTATTTGCCAGGAGTTTGGCCAGGATTTTCGGCTCGGCATTTAAAAGAGAGATAGGCCTGTACGAGGCACAGTTCGTTTTAATCTTGCCCTCCTTGTGAATCACGACTATCTTAGCCACTCTCTGATCCCTAGGCAGAACCCCTTCATCCCTAGAGTCCACAAACATTTCTTTTAAATAAGGTGCCAGTTTGTCAGGTTTAAGTTTATAGAGTTCGATAGGGAGGCCGTTGGGGCCTAGTGCCTTACCAGAATTCAATGAACGGATGGCCAAGGCGATCTCATCTGCTGTTAGCGCACTATCCATAAACTCTTGATCCGTAGGGGAAAGACACAGGAGCTGCATGTCACGGAGTAGTAGTTGGGAGTCAGCTTCCGAGTGAGGGGAGACCGAGGTGTAAACCGCCTGAAAGTGGTCCACAAATTTATCTACTAAGCCCAATCTCTCTTGTCCATCCATGCAATAAGCTTCCCTGCCTTATCCCCCAGGTCATAGAGCCTGCCCTGCTGCTCCCTACCAAGAGCCTTAGCCCTATCAGTGACCAACTCCTTATAGTCGTGCTGCTTCAGCCTCAACAGATGAAGTTTAGCCTGCGTCACTCCCGGTTCCAATTCTCCCGCTAGCCTACTAATTTCAGTCTCCAGGTCCACCACCTCCCTCTGATTGGGGCCGCCCTTCCCGCTGTACCCCCTGTTACGACCAAGTGGTCCCACAGCGGAGAATGGTCTGAGATGCCTCTGGTTAAGCGTGTGACCTCTGTAATGTAGGATGCTTGTGCGGCGGGGACTAGACAGTAGTCCAGTCGTGAAAGACTACCGTGTGCCCCCGAGTGGAATGTGTATTGCTTTTGATCCGGGTGGAGTAATCTCCAACCGTCAACCAGGTCCATTGCGTCTATGAAGTCCGGTAACCACCGCATCGCCCGCCGCGTTTCCCGTGGGGGATGTCTGTCCACTATACCAGAGACGACTGCGTTAAAGTCGCCTCCCAAAATTAAAAGTCCCTCAGGGAGAGTAAGTAGGATCGTCCCCAAATCTGCAAATGTCGTGCCCTGTTGCCCCGGAGCAACATAAATAGATAGAAAGGTTATGTGTTGACCCTCCCACATGCCCGTAACTCCAATGTATCTGCCATCCTCCCATGTGGAAGTCACTGCCAACGGGAAAGGATTGCAAATCAAAATACCCACACCCCTGGAACCCGACGTGAACCCTGAGTGCGCAACCAATTTGTACCCCTTTTCTGTGCAGAGCTTTGCATGAGTTTCCAACTAGATTAGTCTCCTGAAGCAGGACCAGGTCTGGGGCCCGCCTTTTAAGATACTGAAGGACCACACTCCGTTTAATTTTGTCCCCCAGCCCGTCAACGTTCCGACTCAATATCTTTACTTCCCTACCCCCCATCATCTACATGGTACAGTTGACAAACCTCTGCTTTTCGTCTATCGGACAAACGTACTGTGCTGATGCAACCAACAAACCACCCAACAGATGAAACAAACATCCCTCCCCCAAACCCCCCCTCCGTGCTGCCCTGCCCGCTGGGCTCAAAACTGCCCACTGAAAAATGCAGAGTGTCTGTCGCCCCAAAAAATTCAAAGAAAGAATAAAACTTAGGGGATAACAGGTCATGAGCTCCTGCACATCGCCTTAGCATCAGTGTCTCATCATCCCCGTCTCCCCACCGCCCAAAGTCCCCATTATGGGCAGGTCAAGTGTTCAAGAGACTTCAACTTCAGGGTGGCTGACTGTCCGCTTCATCATTATTTCCTCGGTCTGCTGGGGCCGTTGTTCCCTGATATTCGAGCCGCTCCATCACCGCCTCCGGTTGATCAAAGAACCACGCCTGGCCCTCCACCTCAATAGTTGAGGACTCGGGCCAGCATAGGCCGCGGGAGAGCGCCCGGTCTGGGACGGCCGCCCGGGACCCTGTGAGCCCGTTCTATCACGAAAAACTTACTGTGGCCCTTCAGTTTTAGGTGCTTCTTGAGGATGAGGTCCTCTACAAATAGGTCAGGGGCCTGCCCCTCTGCTCTTTCCGGCACACCCAAGATGCGGAGGTTGTTACGGCGGAGGCGGCCCCCATAATCATCCAGTTTAAGGTCAACAGAGTTACGAGAGGTCTGCAACTCTCTGGCCTCTTTTTGTAATTGCGAGACGTCCTCCACCAGGCTGGTAGCAGTTAGTTCAACTTGCTTCACTTTCTCATTAAGTTTCCCCATATCGGCCCTAATCATATTAATGTCTATGGCCATGGAATCCATTTTGCGTTCCAACGAGGTTTTTACCCCTGTGATAGCATCCATGACATCCTTTAGGGAAAGCTCTGGTTCTTCCTCACTCGGGTTCCCCTTCGCCGTCTCCTCAGATAATCTTCCCTGCTGCGTCTCCTTAGTGACTGTATAACGATCCAGTTTATTAGCTTGGATTGTCTTTGAGCTCTTGGCACCTGGACCTCTTCCGCGATCCATTTCAACGTCCACGGCAGGACTCAGCTGTGAGCAAACAGTTGGCACCGTAGCCTCAGCCTCCTCCGTGTGCAGCACGCCAAGTCCTGGGCCAGCAATCCGGTCACGAACCCCGGAGGATTTCGGAGGCCCAGCGTCAGCAAGTCCGCCCTCAATGTGCCCTCCTGGTGTGAGACATCACTTCTCTGGCACTCCTTATCATTCCACCATCGAGCGAGGGCCTTTCTCGGCACGGTGCCAGTGGACTCCGTCCCCCCTAGCAGAAAAGCTGGCCGTTTCGGGGCTCATAGCCAATGCACCGCCCCCAGGTCGTTACATACCACAGCTCCCAGCTAGGCAAGTATAGGCACGCCCAAGGCCAAGGTGCCCGCCCCTAGAAGTGTGGAACATCAGTCACAGGGGCAGAGGAGGAGGGGGGAGCCCTCAACAGTCAAATAAACCAGGCAAATATTGCCACCCTTTCGAGGACCACGGCTCTGCCCCCCCAAAGAGCACCAAAAGACACCACCGTGAGAAGGCAGGCCTCACTCTCTCACTGCAAGTCACGTGTCACCAATTCGTCCACCTCAGGCCTGGGCTTAAATGCGGGCCAAAGTCCTTCACCATCCCACGGGTCTGCACCGAAGCCAATAGGGGTGGGGTGGGGGAATCTGGGGGTCCCAAAAAAGCACTTGCTTGCCTCTCCCAGGCTCGTGATCAGTGTGGAGGAAATCGCGGCCGTAATGGCGGCCGCCGCTGCGTCTGCTCCCCTGCACCACCTTTTCTCCTCCTGGCACAACACACAGCCCCGATCTGGGCCACCGGGACGACAGCGGGCAGAGGGCCGCAGCGGCCGCAACTCCGTTACCAAGGTGGGCCGGAAGTCGTCCCAGCCAGGCCAGCACTATCACTGTGGGCCCTGGCTTCAAGGCCCCGTCTAGGCCCGCACCCGCCAACGGTTGTAACTCCCCGATCCAAAGGGCCACAAACACCGGAGCAGGCAGGCCGGGTTCCGCAACCTTTCCGTTGCAAGGGGATGCCTACGGGACTGACTGATAAGGTGTCAGGATAGTCATTGGGGCTTACGGGCGACGGAGCTCACATCCTACGCGGCCATTTCTGATCGTGCTCGGCCACGCCCCCCTTAAATATCATTCTAAAGTGGTGATTTAATTTTCAGGACATGACTTATTTAAAACTGCCTCCACCCCTCCCCCCTCTTTTTTTAGTTTTAATGCCAAAAGGTACTGGTTTCAAAATATTCCAAACCCTCAGAATTTAGATTAAATGGACTTCATTATATTAGTGCCATGTCAGATGCTTAATTCTAATAGCACATAAATGCCATTGTATTGTTCTTGGCCCAGACCTATTGGGGAACTGTGCTGCTTAATGGAGAAGATGTTTACCCCAGATTAAATCCCTTTATAGGATGATAACCTCTCCACTGAGGGAAGCTTTGCCTTGCTAGTCCATTGGCCATTGATGTGGGTGTCAACATAAGCATTCATACCGTTTATGGATGCCGAGGGACGCTTCATATGGTTTGAAGAACAGAGATGTTCAATGTGTTATCCAGACACTTTATTTTTCCTATTCACAACTGATTCTAATAGTCTTATTAGATACCGGATATTAATGAAGGAGTTGGGGACACATGGGGCCATTAAACCTTATGGTTTGGTTGTAGCCCAATGCCCAAATATTCTTAAAACCTGCACTGACTAAGATTGAGGGATGGCTAAATTGTCTTGTTCCGCTTGACCTGCAGAAATGACTATTGGTGCAGTTCTTCCATCACTCAATGGATTAGATTGGAATACAAATATATTTTTAAATGCGGATAGACTTGGAGCTTTAAAAGATCTGTTAGATCCTGCACACAACACATTTACCGTTCAGTAGATAACTTCCAGGGTGGATCACACACAGTCCTATCTTTGTTCTGTTCCTTATTCTTTTGATCTGCTGTCTTCTTTGTGGTTTCTGTTTTGACATTATATGCCTATATTTAGTTTGATATTGAGTAGGGAGTTGTAGGAGAACATCCTATAGCACCATCATTTGTTGAATTTTGTTGTTGTTTTCCACATTACATTTTCATTGGATCTTATAACAATAAGTGTTTCGCCTGACCCTGTGTGCCTATTGTTTTTGATCCCGGTGACTCAGAACCTAGTATAACTACATATATTGTTAGACATCATGTATGTTTCACTTTCGTTTTTTGTCTTCACTTTGAATCTTAATTCCATATCTGGTCTACAAAAGTGTAGCACTAAATGTTTATACATTTTCAAAATTCTGATGGGAACTATCTGAACTCTTACTGTAGCATAACTAAATTACAATTGGTTGGCTAGTAGGTTAAAGGACTGGTAGAAAAATCAATATACTGGCATCCCAGTCACCTTCACTTCCAAATTCGATCAAAGTAAGCATATCTTATAGGCACCTAAATCTTACTTCCCAAATGATAAAAAGAGGGTAGGCAGTCGAACAAGGCCATGCAGTGTATAGCGCAATGCCTTTTTTTGTATAAAAGTAGCCGTGCATGAATAGGTTGTTGGATAACTGTAGTACGGGCAGTTGCCTATTGCAAAGACATGGCCTCACTGACCAGAGCTCTGCTTAGCCTCGCTATTGTCTTGGGGAATTGTCCTCTAAAAGACAGTGGCTCTCTGCCCAAATCTCTGATTGACCTCACTGATCTCAGTGGAGGTGCTGGTTTCAAAGAGATGGCCTTACTGCTGATAATGTCTACTGGTCCTACTGTTTTTTGTCAGGGTTGCTACCTACTGCAGAGACATAGCCTTGCTGCCCATATCCCTGCTTGGCCTCGCTTTTGTCAGGGGAGTTGCCTACTGCAAACATGAAATCACTGCTCATATCTCTGCTTGGCCTCGTTCTGATTTGCACAGGGCCAGTAATTGGTAGGATTTGGCTGAATTGCAATTTTCAATTGCACATATTTCGAGACAAGCTGTCATTCCTCCTCGAATGTCTCTGGTTGTGTGGTTTTGTTTTGTAAGGTCCAGCATTCTCATGTGCTTTCCTGTAGTGTACCGGTCGACTTTGTTTACCTCCTTGACAGACCTATAACTTCATTTTTATCTTATTTATCAAGAGGTTCCCAGTTGCTACAACCAGCTGCCGTGTCACATTGAGGCTTCGTTCCTGATGTGTTGAAATATTTTCTATACAAGATTTGGTTGTGCCTTGTTTGGTTTTTGCACTTCTCTATTTGGCAGACCAATATGATTCCACAGGGTTATTCCCCATTACACTACTTTCATGCCAGTGATTGGAGTTGAGGCTCGCTGCTGCTCACTTGTGGTCTCTTCATCTGATTTTAAATCCTCTTTCATATGTTTTCCCTTACCTTGAGGTGTGTCACATGATTGTGCTTTTGGTACATGTTCGGCTTCAGGTGGTATGACTAAACACTTGGGTATTTCCATCATGCAGTCAGGGATGAGATGGTGGTGCTTTGATTAATTTCCCATCACAGGACCCCTTGTTGTCTCTGCCTTCACCGTGTGAAGCTTGTTGTGAAGGGGCTTGTGTCAGAATACCCAGATCTTGGATAGAAATCTTTATATCCCCCATTTAAAATATGACTACCTGTTGTGTGTATGTATACATACTGCCAGTGTCTAATCTGTAAATTAAGTGCCAGTGGTCAAAGGTTTTACTAGAAGCCCAAAGATGGTGCTGCTTAATGTCAGGGTTTCTGTATACCAAGGATGTCTAATCTTGATTCCATCTTAACCCTCTTTAATTCACCACCCTATACTCCCTGCCCCCTTATCTCACTCTTGCATGTTCCATTTCAGCCCTCCTTCTCACAGTTTTTTTCAGTCATTCTCTTCCTGCTTCTTTTCCCTTTTCTTTCTCTTGTTCTGTGTCTGATGGAATTTAAAAAGTCATAGTCCCCAAAAAAGAGTGCTGGTGGGCCCCATCTGCTCTAATTAAGCACTGTATTCTCCTTATCAGATAGTAAAGTGTCTGATGAGGAAGAATGGAACCAGGACCATCCACATGGTGTCAACAGTTGGTCTAGGCGTATGCGGTAAGCTATAACAAAGACCATCAATATACCGATAAGTTGTGAACAACTGATGTAATGTTTATAAAGCTCTATTGACCAGTCTTGTAAATTACTTCTCTGTGTCTGGTGAGAGTATCCTTTGCTTTTTTCAGATCAGAATAGCCCTAAAAGATTGGAATGAAGTCCTGAAGTTTCAAGAGGAGCTGATTAATGCTCAGCACTTTGATGCTGCTTATATCCTCAGGAACTTAAGAGTCAACAAAGCATTTCACTACACTGCAATGCCAAAAATAGTAAGTATTTGTCAATGTTTTTTTCTCTTTTTAGTTAAAGGCTACACCTCCAAAGAATTATAAATGAAATGAATGAGCACTTGCTGCTAGCAAGCGCACTAATGATGGTAACTTGGTCTAAAGTAGGAGAAGGTCGTACCTATGCAATTCGTTGGCTTTATTTTAAAGTTTTTCTTAGCATTAGCCTGGAAGTGATGGGCACACTTAGTTTATGCACATTAAGTAAGAGTGTTGTTGGTTTTATTTTCTTGTGCGTAGAGTAGGTTTGATGGGCGAATCAAATGTCACTAATGTGCAGGGAGGGTGCCATTTTTGGTAGCAAAGGGTTGTGGATTGTCTGGTATTAAGGATCAGAGCACTTTTGAATCTTAAGCCCATTCATTATTACTTTACAAAAACAATCAAAAGCCTCTAAATCCCTTTAAGTTAAGGAAGTCGCCCATCCTCCTTTGCTCATGCCCCATACCACAGTAAAGACATCGGCAGGCCACTGCAACATCTCAAATCATGTAACCATCAATCCCTCTGTTGAAATGAGCATGGTTTTTCTGGATTTTGAACTCTGAGTGGTAATTTTACTAGTGGAAAAACCTATATGTCACCATACTCAGTCATGCTCGGTATGGTGTGCTCCCATAATATCACAGTTTAAGTTTCTCTCTGCAATGACATCAGCATTACAATATAGACAAACAACATATTGTCAAGGTAAGTAGATATGGAAATAAACCTGTACTTTCCAATGTATGCTCACCGTGGAATACTTTAGTAATCAAAATAGTGGCCTGTGTTCTTGACCACAATTTTGTGACATAACAGTCCTAACTTTAAAATTGCTTTGATTTTGCCTTTAATCATCAGTCTTACTTATCCAATGTGTGTGAACAATTTCAGATTTTTCTTGAAAAACAAGGTCTTTTGGAATACTGACTAACTGTTTTTTTTTAGGATTGAATGAATACTGTTGCGTAAAGATAGAGTAGTCTTTAATTGGCTAGACATGAAAGGCCAGCGTCAACAGGCAGTCTTCATTTTATACAACAACATAATATGACGTTGGTTGTGGGGTGCCCCAAGGTTCCATACTATGTATCGACTTTAAACTCACTTGTGTCTACCCAGTCTGCACTCAACAAAAGAAATTAGTTTGATTTTGAAGAGAGGTTCAGTAAGTTGGTCTAAATTGCATTGACAGATACTCGTAGATTGTCCAGCCATTCTATCTGACAGTAACCTACATCACAAATCACAGCATTCCTCATTGTTTCACTGCACTTGCCTTAAAGAAATACATTTGTTGTGTTGAATAAAGGCTGTCTGTGTGGAAAGAGGTCCTGTGAATTTTTGCAACTTTCACTTTGTCACCAAAAGCATTATGGTGTACCTTCACAGCCAGGGGAGGAGTTTCCTTTGTTTATCAGATCCATAATTCTGTCAGATACAAACTACAAGAATGCTTTATGTTTTGGGCTTCCAAATAACTGCCCTTGGCAAGCGTTGGTGTAGTAAGAACAATATAGACTTTGCTGTTGTTAATCTGGGGTGGAAACATGTAAAGCCCGATATATCCCACCTTTTTTGCTGACGTCACATAAAGAGAAAAAAATCATGTGTATTCTTCAATTCAGATAATAGACTTTTCCGTTCAGAAAAAAAATAGGCAGGAGGAAGTGGGGCTGCTAGTTCGTCCCACTGTTGTAATAAAAATAAAAAGTGAAGGGGCCTTAAACATACTGTACAAGAGGAATGAAAAAGTGTGGGAGGCATAGAAAAGAAAAACAAGGTTTACAAAGAGAACCAATTGTGCGACACAACAACAGATGGAGCTCACCAAAGGTGGTATTTAAAATAAGTGGCCATGAATGCAGGGAGAGGTGGCTTACAACATATGAGTGCAGAGGGCTGCCTCAATAAGCCCTTTCTCAGGTGCACTTTTCACTATCGGTGTCCATTGTTTAAAAGAACTGGAACAGGGGAGCCAAGCCCCGGAAATGGTGTTAGCAAAGATTTGTGATGCACTCCCAAGTAAACTCAGAGAAAAGCCCAACCATCTCAGACTCCGGAACGTTCTTAAAACAATACTCCTGTTTTTTTTTTATTCAACTAGACAAGAGTAGGCACAGCTTTCCATTGAAAGAACCAAGTGATGAAGATGCCCTAGAGAATCCTTTACAATGCATTTTAAAGTGACGTTGTCCTGGGACCCTGATATTCTTTCTTTCCTTAAATTCTTTACTCCATGACCTTTGTCACACTCTTTATTGGAGAAGTATGTGCTTCACTAAGAGCTAGAATGCATAAGCCTATCCTACTAATTCCCCTTTTACTATTGTTTAGATGATTCCTCCACCGCTGTCCTGGCTGACCCACCAACTTCCAAGCTCCATTTAGGTGGCCCAGAAATTCAAAAACAGGTCCTCAAGACAGTACCTTTCCCCCTGGATTCATACTTCATGTTCAGTCAATACAAATATTTGTTTAGCCATCAAGCAAGACCGATGTATTACAATAACACTTTGTTCAGTTGGCAAGAATAACAAACAACAAAATTATGTGGGCAACTGCACAGATATTTTTAAAAGAAATTAACACAGACTTAACACAAAGATAAAACATTGGTGCATTAGAGCTGTTGCAGCTAAAAAAAGGTTACCTACATATGAAGTAATCAAGGTTCTGCGGAAAGTAGGTGGTTAAATGAGGTTTTGTTTTGAAAGAACACGCCGCCTCGCCTCCCAGCCAACCCATGGACTGAAGAAAAGAGTACTCACGGACTCCCGGGCTGGTTAAGCCTGATTCGAGTCGACGACGAGGAGCATCGCCACATCTGATTCTGGCTGCAACCCGCTGCCTCCATAGGTGTACGGCGTCTCCGACCGTCATCCCGACCCCAGGACATCCATTCCCGGATCCGCAGGAGCACAAGAATGTTGAACTGAACCCGAGGCAGAAACATCGATACAGCGCTACAGATCTCGGAGATCACTGAAAAACGGACCGCGACCGACTCCTCCCCGCCTGTCCTCAAAATGGCGCCCATAGCAGGACATCGCGCTTAAAAAGACTGGCAACAACGTGCGCTGAAGGCATCTATAATTAGCACAGGTTATTCTCGCCATCCAAGGATCCACAAGAACTGCTGTTTAGGACCCGAGGCAAAACAATCGGTAATACACAACAGATCTCGGAGTTCGGGAATAAACGGACTGCAACCAACTCTATCCCGCTTGTCCTCAAAATGGCGCCCATGGCAGGACATCGCGTGTAAAAAACTCCTGGCAACAGCCTGCGCTGAAGGCATCCCCAAGTAAGCACAGGGGACTCTCGCCTCAGTACAAGCTCCAGAACTACCTCCTGCCCCAGACCTCTCGAAGGTTCCTACTGTTAAAATCGGAACGCCGCAAAGTACCTCCCCCGCCACGCCTACCTAAAAATGGTGGCACGCCAGGTCAGCTTGCAGCAAAACTCCTTCCCACATAGACGCTCAGGTCAGAAGTAAGACGAGAGCTATGACCAGAATCCAGGCAATTATCCAAACCAGATAAAACTGATAAACCGGATAAAAACGGCAGACCGCGACAGACTCCATCCTGCCTGTCCTCAAAATGGCACCCAAAACAGGACATAGCGCTTAAAACTCCTGGCGACAATCTGGGGTGAAGGCATCCCTAAGTAAGTACAAGGGATTCTCGCCTCAACACAAGCTCCGTAACTGCCTCCTGCCCCAGACCTCTCTTGAAGGCCCCTACTTTTAAAACCGGAACGCCGCAGAATACCTCCCTCACCACGCCTGACCTCAAAAGGGCGGCCCACCAGGTCAGCTTGCAGTGAAACCAGTTAAATATACCAAAATACCTCTAAACTGACCATTCTGATTTGTCCAAAATGTATAACTCCATGTCTATTTATCAGAGATACTACACACATATCAAAATATCTACAAACAAATAAGTTTTCTTTAGAGTTCTGTTTTATTCATCATATTAGTTAGTGATTATTTCATTTATCATAAATTCAAAAATCTTTTTTGTTTTTTCATACTTTTTTGTTAATGAGAAAAGACATTAAATTGCAATTCATTGTTTCAAACAGTATAGAGACTTTTAGGCAAAAAATTCATATACCCCCATGAAACATTTATCAAAACCTAAACCATATGAAAATTGTCCACTCATTCAAAACTGCCCCACCATTCATTTTTCTCATACACACACACTCTCGTACTGTGCAAAATTGTTAAAAGACAACAAACAACTGAGATGTGAGGACTCTATGTAACAATTTGTGTCATTTTTTCATGGTAACAATCCTATATATTTTATTTTAGTGATGTTGTTGATCCTTAAATTGGGTTCCTGGCCATCCGAAAAAGCCTTTTTTCGGATGGTCAGGAACCCAATTTACGGGAGGCGACACAAACATTTTAAGAAGTCGTGCACCTTATAGGAATCACACCCTGCACTAACATAGAAGAAACAATTTCAATATTGGATAGACAATTTGAAAGTTCTTAGTAGTCGTAAAGGATCATTTTATTGCACCTCCAGAATAACCGATAACGCTAGAGACTAAAGAATTGCCAGAATGGCTATAATCCATTACATTTTTAGCTGAAATTGCCGCCCAGGACCAAGACAGGCCATCCTTGATTACAGTAACCTAAGAATATCACCATATAGAAACTATATGTGAAGAACCCCCAGTTTTATTAGTATCTATTTATTCAGCCCTGATGAAGGTGGTAAAATATAATCTCTACTGAAACGTACGTAGGCCATCTACAAACTCCTGAGACTTCCATCAAGGAGGACCGTCAAAATAAGGATCAACAACATCACTAAAATAAAATATATAGGATTGTTATCATGCAAAAATGATACAAATTGTTACATAGAGTCCTCACATCTCAGTTGTTTGTTGTCTTTTAACAATTTTGCACAGTACAAGAGTGTGTGTGTATGAGAAGAATGAATGGTGAGACAGTTTTGAATGAGTGGACAATGTTCATATGGTTTAGGTTTTGATAAATGTTTCATGGGGGTATATGAATTTTTTGCATAAAAGTCTCTATACTGTTTGAAACAATGAATTGTAATTTAATGTCTTTTCTCATTAACAAAAAAGTATGAAAAAAACAAAAAAGATTTTTGAATTTATGATAAATGAAATAATCACTAACTAATATGATGAATAAAACAGAACTCTAAAGAAAACTTATTTGTTTGTAGATATTTTGATATGTGTGTAGTATCTCTGATAAATAGACATGGAGTTAAACCCTTTGGACAAAACAGAGTGGTCAGTTTAGAGGTATTTTGGTATATTTAACTTGTTCTCCTTTCCCCCTCCTAAAAGTACTTTGGGGGTACTTTAGCTTAAATTTACAGCTTGCAGTGAAACTCCTTTCCTCACAGACGCTCTGGTTCAGAAGCAAGACAAGAGCTGTGATCAGAAACCAGGCAACTACCCAAACCGCCAGCATACCGAGCTTTGTGCATCTGTGCTTTGTGCTCTCACTCACCGTGCCACGATGAGTGAAAAATAAACCACGCCCGACCTATAAAGGGAGGCCTGCCAGTACAGCCTGCAGTAAAACTCCCCTTCCACAAAAACGTCGGAGACATCCCCAAGGAGGCATAGGGGATCCTCGCCTCAACTACAAAACTGCCGCCTACCCCAGACTTCTCGGAGGTGCAGACTCTTAAAAAGAGGAGTGCCGCAGACAACCTCCCCGCCCCGCCTGACGCTAAATTGACAGACCGTCTGGACAGCTCGAAGTGAAACTCCTGCCCCACAATCACACTGGGGGCTGAAACAGGCGCAAGGAAACAGCACCTGGAATTGCTAACATATCCCAACCCTTCCTTTCTCTTGACTTTAAAAAGGCCGGGTCAACTAGGACTGCACCCTGGGTGCAGAGGTCCCAGCTGCGGGCGAATCCCGAAAAAGTCACAGTAAGCCGCTTCCTGTCACAAGACCTACCTCCGACCCCTAAACCCTTTTCTAGGTGTTTCCCAGTCAAATCGGAACTCTTAACTCCCCAATACTACCCCCTTTTTTCTCTGAGATACCGCAGATCCTATCCCCTAGCGCCCCCATCCACCTCCTCTACCCCTCCTCTGTCCCTAACCACTTCTGCCACCCTATCCACCTACAGTAATAAGCTGACTCAAGCTACCCCACTCCCTTTCGCCCATGACCCCCCTTGATCGGCGCCCCAAATTCCTCCAACCCCTCAAACATAGAGCGATCTGCCACTGTTATCACCCTGCCCACTCCCTATCACCCATGTCCCCCAAGATCGCATCCTGTCTGCATACAACCCCACACATATAGAACAATCTCTGGGTTAAACACCCAGCCCAAAGTCACTCCTGCCACGTCCACCGGGCTACCAGATTTACCTAGCTCCACAAGGATCACTCACTCGGTCACCCCAGCCATAATGCCTTCCACCACGACAACCAACTCTAACCCCCTCCTCTCCCCTCATAAAACGACATGGACCAAACTCCTTCTCAATCACCCCGCCCTCCAGCCTCACACCTAATGCAAAAAATCCCTCAAACACAAACTGATCAGGCAATTCCCTGAATCCCTCTTTGCGGACGTCTATCCCTGTTCCTCGAAAGGTCAAATAAAAATGGGCCTCATCTTCCACACAGTTAGACCAGGTTATTGGATCTCCACCCTGAGAGAAAAACGCCAAATCACCAAAACGACTAAGACAACACATAGCTGCAAGCTCTCATTCTACTCCCCTAATCACCTGCCCCACTACGGGATCACATCGGTGACCATATACTCCAACGGCACAGTCTTGATCCAAGCCAACAACGCCAATCTTGAAGCTTTTGATCTCCTATTCCCCTCTCTACATACTAACTCTGTCACGCTTGATGCCCCTCAGGGCCACCAGCCCCCAACACTGAACACCCTCCCGACACCACCCCCCGGGAACACAGTCACCCCTGTGCAACCCTTAACCCTCTCCAATCCCCCCGAAACCAAAGACACTGCCCCGCCACCGCCCCAGCACATCCTCCAGAACTACCCCCGATGCTGAACACCCCCCAAGCAGCACTAGGTGACCACAAGACTAGCCATAAGTCCCCCAATCCCCGGTCTCTACTGCCCCTCAAGAATAACCGAATACCGCATCCCATTCCCCCCTTCCTCCGCCCCAGAACACAACCCAATCGAACACCACAACCCAATCAGACAACCTAATTAACACCAAAAGACAACACAACTCTATCATCTCTTTATCCCCGCCAAAGAGACACTACCCTGAAGCAACACCCCCCCACTCAGGAAGAGACACACTGCCGCCTCACCGGCATCGAAAACCAAATCGACATTATAATACGGCATGAATCTTATCCTTACTAACCTCTCAACACTACACAACCCTCCTCTAAGCACCCACTCCACCACCTTCTCCACCATCCCCACACACCTCAGACAAACAAATCCATCGCCCCCGGGCAACCCACCCTGCCCTTCCCCCTCCCAGGCACGGAGACCAAATAGAACGGCGAAAGCCATGTCCTTGGAAGAAGTGCGCGAGCTGGCCTCATCTTACACAACCCCTTCCACCCACCTCCCACAATCCACTATCCAGGTAATCACCGGTTTCAGAAGTGACCACTCCCTCCCAAAACCCCCAGATCCCCAGCCTCCCTCATCACCATCCCTACCAAACCAAGAATAAAAGAGTCTCCCCGTACCAACTGCATGCTCATAAACTGCAGATCTGCCACAAAACATTATACAGAGCTGGCAGAATCCATCCTCAACCATAACATAGATGTAGCCTTCATCACCGAGACCTGGCTAAACGACTCCTCCCCGCCTATCCTAGATATGCTTGTTCCTCCGGGCTTCTCCATCATCAATAAAGATAGGAGGGACCAAAAAAAAGGAGGAGGCGTGGCAATCATCCACAACAGCCTATCAGTGGTTGAAGTCGATACCTTTAAATACAACTCTTTTGAATGCCTTACTGCCAACATCAAAACCGCCAACAACAATCTATTGCAGTGCCACCTACTATACCATCCACCTGGTAACACCGCCACGTTCTCAGAACAGCTGTCAGACCTGTTCGCCCACTGCTCTCTCCAAGAGACCAACAACCTCATTCTAGGCGATCTCAACCTTCACTGGAACGACGAGAACAGTGCTACAATACAATCCCTAAACAAGCTACTACATTCCAACAACCTTATCCAACACTGCTCAAAAGAGACCCACAACAAGGGGGCAATCCTGGACGCCATCATCGCCCAACATGATGCAATTACTATAGACCACATCCTTCCGGTAGATTGGTCAGATCATCACCTAATCATATTCCACCTCGCGCAACCGATCCTGTGCCATCCACCCATCGCAGTCCCCCCTACATGGTCTAGGAACCTATCACAGATCAACACAGTTGAACTAGAAGAAAGAATAGGCTCCACCCTGCCAATCTGCTCGGACGGCCTCTCAACTGCTGAACTCCCCTCGCACTACAACACAACCACGTCCGCCATCCTAGACCAATCAGCACCACTGAAACAGAAAAAACCTAGGAACATCCCTTCCAGAACCTGGTTTAACAAGGACATCAACGACGAAAGAAGACATCTGAGAGCCACAGAACGTCATTGGAGAAAGAACCCCTCCTTCCGCCGCTGTGAGGAACTCCGAGCAGCAAGAAGAAGGTACAAAAAGCACATCAATAGCGAAAAAACAAACTTCTTCTGTACTGCGCTGGACAAGGCAAAAAACAGACCAAGAGAACTCTTTGACATCATCAAAAAACAAACATCCAAGCCATCTACTATCCATGTCCGGCCCTCCAAAACCCTATGTGATAACTTCGCCAACTTCTTTAACGAAACAATCTCCAAGATCGAACTCTCTCAACATCAACTTTCGCGCTCCTGGCAATAACGACCTCACAGCAACCAAAACCACCTTTAGAGATCGTCCCACAATCACCTGGTCCTCCTTCGACCACATCCACAAAGCAGAGATGCTCAATCTAATCTCCTCCTCTAAACCCTCATCGCACAACCTTGATCCCATTCCATCCTAAATGGCCAAAGATCTGAAACTCACACTTGCTCCACTCTGGTGTGAAATCATTAACAGCTCCCTAAAAACTGGCATCATACCAGACTGCCTCAAAGTCGGCCAAGTTACACCTCTTCTGAAGAAACCAGGCCTAGACACTAACAACCTGAATAACTTCAGACCAGTCTCCAGTCTTCCCTTTCTAGCCAAAATTCTAGAGAAATGTGTGCTCCCCCAACTAAACAACCAGATCGACAACATTAATCTACTAGACCATCACCAATCGGGCTTTAGAAAAGGCTATAGCACCGAAACTGCAATCCTCGACATAGTGGATGACATCTGCAACTCCCTTGATTCAGATCGTTGTGTCCTACTCATCCTCCTACACCTGTCAGCAGCCTTTGACACGGTAGACCACAGGCTGCTCATCAAGGTCCTCAAAGAACGAGTAGGAGCGGGTGACGTGGTCCTTCAATGATTCTCCTCCTTCTTTCAGAATCGCTTCCAAAGAGTTAAAATCAAATCCTTCACATCCGACCCTCTCCCCGTGACAAGAGGTGTCACCCAAGGATCCGTTCTCTCCCCTCAACTGTTCAACATATATATGGTACCCCTCACCTCCATACTGAAAAAAGCCAACATCCCTTTCCATCTCTATGCAGATGACACCAGATCTACCTGGAAACCTCCTCCTTTAATGACATTCTAAGGCTCAACAACACTCTCAGAGAAGTCCAAGACTGGTTACCAATGAACCACCTCAAACTCAATCAAGGAAAAACCGAGATCCTCCTCATCTCTAACAAGGAGGATAACCCGCAAATCATTGAATGGGTGAAAGCAATCGATGCCCTCAATGGGAATCTCACTCTGACTAACTCGGTAAAATCACTTGGAATCACCCTTGACCACAAACTATCAATGACGAACCACATCAAGAACTCCGCTAAAAGCGCCTTCTTCAATCTGAAGCTCCTCAATAAAATCAAACCGCACATTCCGCAGGGAGATCTCAAACAAGCCACCCAATCATTGGTTCTGTCTAGACTGGACTATGGGAACGCAACCCTCTCCGGAATAGCTCTCTCCCACCTAGCGCCACTCCAAACTACCCTCAATGCAGCTGCCAGAATGGTCTCCGGTGCAAAGAAATTCGACCACATATCTCCCGCACTCAGAGATCTAAAATGGCTCCCAGTGGAAATGCGCGCTAGCTTCAGAACTGCCTGCCTTACACACAAAGCCCTGCACACAAGGAAACCAGAATACCTAGCCTCTAAGCTCAAGAAAGCTGGTCAGTCCCGAAGTCTCAGAAGCTCAAACTCCCTCCTACTCATCCCCCTGAAAACGCGCAAACAAAAAACTGCAGCCCGCTCTTTTGCAGGCAACGCTCCTAAAATCTGGAACTCCATCCCCGTAGACATCAGAACTACCCCCTCCTTTCCAGAATTCAAGAGCCGACTAAAAATCCTCTACCGTGCATTCCTGAACTCAATTACGTAACTTACACTCCTCTGCCTGGCAGCCACCTGTCATCGCACATTGACTCCCTTACACGTCCCATGTCTCTAACCCGCAGCCCTGGCTCAAAGAAGTCCAATAATAACTTTGACTTTGCATCGAGAATACTATGAATCGAAAACTTCTCTGGACTGCTCTACCTCAACAGCACACCCTGAACCTATGACCGTGCTACCTCAAAGTCGCACCTTAGGCGCTACACAATTTTTAATCTCTGAACATGTATGATTCTATTTTGCTTTATTGTTCTATACTTGTCTTCTTCCCATCCTCTGTAAAGCTCTCTGATTCCCTCGGGTCTAGAAAACTTCAAAAATAAATGTAAAATAAACATACACACTATAAGCTGGTAATCTATTTCTTGCTGCTGCCAATCAGGAATTATTTTACCTTATAGTCACATATACCTGTAAACCATAACTTACCAATTTCTTGTCACTGCTATTAATGAGGGAACTGGATCAGGAAGTTAGAATAATAGGTATAACTAAACAATTTAATGTCATGAAATAACCACAGACTCAGGAAAGTTTTAAAACCTTTATCTATGCAATATTTTGTGAGTCACATACCAGTAAATACTAATTAACAGTTTCTCAATAATAAGAATAATGATCAAAGCAAAAATCCTAGGAGACTAAGTTAAAATTCTAGACTTTGGTACCTGGGAAGGGTGAAAAAGGGAAGACAGTACAATGACATATCACACAGATTTATATTTACCTAGAATGGTGCGAGGACCAACCCTGGTCAAGGGCTGGAAAGAAAAGACTCCCGACTAGACAGGAGCCAACAAGTCAGGACTGGCGCAGGAAAGGACAGGTAACCTCTTCTAAGTGCAACACCAGCGTTATACCCCTCTCTGATGCTACTCTCGGACCCCGACTGGGTAGATCGATTCTTCTCCCTCAGCAAATTCCCGATTCTTCTGTCAGAGTGCTCGACCAGCCCTCTGCTCGCAATTCTCCTTCAGAATACATTGGGTCAGTGACAGGTATGTGACAAGTCGGACAACCTAACTGACTGAGCCTACCTTAGTTATACTAATTTCCAGGGTATGTACCACCCACCAATGTTTTACATTTGTGTATTCTCTTTATTTGATTGGTCAGAAAGACATGGAGAGGTCACCACACCATACTAGTATGAAGTCATTTCGTTGACTTAATTATTCTACGTTCCCACCCATAATTTTATTTCCCATGCTTTTAATCCACCCAGCTTTATTTAATTTAATTTCATATACAATGTAAAACATTTTATTTTATTCCTTTCTCCGTGTCAGGAGGTGAGGTTCCCAGGCGCATCATTTTTAAGATGGTACTTGGCAGAGTTTCAGTGCCAGGACTTCAAGGTTTTCAGAGTTCGAGTGCGCATGCACCGCAAATCCAAGATGGAGAATACAGACACCTTTCAGGCCCAAATACGAGCTACCAATAACGTCAAAGAGAGACACGTTAGGATACGAAAATAAGTGAATGCACTGCATACCACTTATTCCTACTCTAATCCCATTAATTCTTTTTATCTATTGCATTAGCATTTAAGCAAAACATACGAGGTTTAGTTTAGGCGGAAGGCATATGCATTATCATGTGAGATTCAAAACGGCCATTTCTGGCACTACTGAACAGCTGCAAAGAATTTCCACCAAAAGCAAAGGACGTCATACTAAGTAGATGCAGTAGATGCATGCGCAGAAGAGTTCCTGCGTTTTCGGCGGCCATATTAAGACACTCAAGTTACTTGGTAGTAAAAGCACACAGGAAAGTTTCCCTTAGATACAGAAATGTTGTGTTGTGTATTATTAGTTCTCACAAACGTGTTGCTTAACTTATTACATGCTATTTCGAGAGTTTTGAATCCAAGCAAGTTTCGTTACCTATGAAACCTTGCTCCATCAACTGTCACCGGGTCATTCATACTACGTTAATTAACTGGTCAAGGGTGTGCTAGAGATATATGAAGTTGTTGGATATTCTGTTATTTTAGGGAGAAAACAGGTAAAGCATGATGGGAGGTTTCAGGTGGTCCATTTGATAGTGATGGATACCTGCAAATAGCAGTTGTAAATCTGTATTGTTAAGTGTAAAGCTCTTAGAGATGAGGATGGACAATAAAAGGTCATTAATATAGATTTAAGAGGGCCAGTATAATGTTTAAGAAGTAGAAAATGTGCAAAATTCTAGAGGTGGCAGTGCTTTCATGGACTGAAATGGAATAATGTAAGAGCGATAGAGGCAGCCGAGGGTATAATTACAATTAGGTAAGGCAAAGAATTTTACAAATGGTTTCAAGTTACCCGAAAGCAAAATGCTTCAAGGTAAAAATCTGTATTAATTTTGGGCAAAGCCTGTGTGCTTCAGCAAGGGAGTCGCAGCAAATATATTTGCCCGACTAAGGGAACAAAGAATGTAGGATGTGTAGAAAAAAAATAAAGGTAAAAAACTGAATTTAATCATGCAATTTGGTGTCGTATTGATATTTAGTAATGTTGACGTTATTGTAGCAATAGTTACATGTAAAATTACTTTATTAGGTGGGCATTACGCTTAGGTGTTAGGCCTTCATGAGTTTCAGTTTTAATGGGGGTTGCTGTCTGTGTCTTAATCCTGTACACTATCGTTTGTGATGTGCTAATGGAAACTGTTTTACACCGTACGCTGAGAAATTGCATCAATCCGGTTTTCCTCCCCAAATATTTACCTACTTTTTTCTTGTGTTACAGCTGACATACCGGGCAAACAGAAAGCTAGTTAAGGAGCCAGGTAAAGAAGAATTTAAAGAGTCAAAAGACAGAGTGTCTGAGCTTATAACATCTGATATGTTAGAGGTATGACTTATTATTTTGTAAACCCTTACCATCAAACTGGGAAACCAGCATTGTATGGCCATTATAATGTGTGTTACCAATACGCAACAGAGGACATAAATACTAGTAAATGTATATGTAAAACACGAATGGGTCAGAAAAGAAAGATCTTGTTTCTACCTTTGACAACCGTCCACAAATTCTGGATTTGTACAGATTCTTGAGAACATGTATTAGAAAGAGTAGGGGTTTGTTAGAACCGGCATCTTTGGCGTGGTTTCCCTGGACTTTTTGCCCTACCTCCTGTATTTTTGACGCTGTGCTGGATTTTGTTTTTGCTGGTTTAGATGCTTTGGGCACTTTGCCACGGCTATTCAGTGTCAAAGTGCAGGTGCTCCCTGAGTAAATTGTTATTGTGATTGGTTATCCATGATTGGCATATTTGTATTACCAGGCAGTCTCTAGTAAAGTGCACTGAGTGTGCCAGGGCAGGTGATTCAAATGCTACTAGTGAGCCTGTAGCACTGATTGTGCCACCCACATGAGTAGCCCTAAAATGGTGTCTCAGGCCTGCCACCGCAGTGCCAGTGTGCAGCTGCTAACTGCCATACTGACCTGGCCAGTGTCCACACTAGCCAGGCCTAACCCTTCCCTTTCTGTACACATTGGACACCCCTATAGAAGGCCCTAGGTACCTTCCTGGGCAGGGTGCAGTGTATATGAAAGGTAGAGCATGTATTTGTGTGTGTGACATGCTCTGGTAGTGAATTACAGCCATTTTCATTTTTCACTATTGAGAGGGCTATCTTGCCCATAGGCTGTAATGGGGAATGCTGAGTATAATGTTTACCTGCATATCTTCCCATAGGAGCAAGATAGAAAATTAAAGTCTGGTATCCCTGAACTCCGAATTTAATAACACATCTTTTAGGAAGGATGTTTTTTAAATCCTGTGTTTGAGAACAGCACTTTTAGAAAGTGACTGTTCTCTTATCTAACCTGTCTGTGTGCATTGGCCTGTTCGTGAATTGACTGTCTGGTTTGTGAATGACAGGGGCTGGGGAGCTCCCAGGAGGTTGGATGAGTCTGCCATAGGCTGAATGACTGCATCTGCATCTTGAGTTGTGGGAGGGGGTAGCACGTGGGCCTGAATAGGGCTGTGCCTGCCTTCCACAATGCTGGCTCCACCTCCTGCTGGGCGGCTGACAACCCTGCCCCTCTCTCTGAAAGGAAAGGAGAAGACAGAAAAACAAAGTGCTCAGGAACTGACCTGAACTGGTTCTGACCAAGCCAAGGCCTCTCTGCCTCTAGAGAACCAAAGAAAAGACTGGTAGAACAAAGAAAAGACTGGTATAAAAAGGGCTACCCAGACTACAGAAGCTTAGATCATCCTGGAATCAAGAAGGAACCTCTGCCAAGGAGAAAGCTGGAAGACTGAAGAGGAAGGACTGCCCTGCTGTGTACTTGTGGGCTGACCTGCAGTTGCTTTGCTGCCAAGGAGAGGGGGAGGACTTTGCTGTTGCTTTGTCCGCTTGCTTGAAGAGATCTCCAAGGGCCTGAAAAGAGCTGGCTCCCTGTTAAGAATTCCCAGGAACAAACGGATTTCACCCCCAGCTTCCCCCTGAACTCTGCTGTATGAGCTCTGCCCTTCCTAGAGTGCTTGATCCAATTGTGGGGCCTCTGGAAGTTGTGCCTGCTGTTTGGGGAGCTGGACAAGGAGAAAAAAAGACAATCTGCAGTTTTCACGCATTGCTCGCTTGCGGAGCGCATCCCCGACAGTGCAAGTAAATTCCCGCCGCCGCGAAGTTCGAGATCGTCGCAGGGCCTGTTGCCGCTGCAAGAACCGATGCTTCGTTCACTTGCGGAACACATCGCTCCGGTGCGGGAAGATTACTGTCGCTGCAAGTATCGGCGCAGAGCCTGTCGTCGCTGGGTGAGATCTCTGCACCGCTTGCTTGCGGACCGCATCACGTCGCTGGGAACATTGTCACAGAGCAATCGCATCGAGGGGCTGCGAGAGAAGATCGACGCTGCGCATCGCCGCCGCACCTGAGATTGTCGCCATCCCGAAGATCGTCGCATCGTGTCTGTGCGAGACGCTTCCTACCGAACCTGCGCACTGGAATCTAGACAAGGTATCTCATCCCTCCCCATACAGACCAGATTCATCGCAACACGCCTGCTGCGTCCTGCGGGGCTGTCGCATCGTCTTCCCAGGGTCTCAGGAGTGACGCATCGCTTGTTTTTCAACGCTGCAGCTTCCATTTGGAACTTTTGTCGCATCTACAGGTACTTTGGGCTAAACGTGACACAACTGTTGATTATTTTAACGCAAACCCTAGAACTCTTTGAAAATCATATTCTTGAACTGTGTAGGTTGAATTTTTGTCGTTTTGGTCTTGTGTAGTTTAGATAAAGATACTTTATTTTTCTAAACTGGTGTGGAGTCCATTTGTGGTGTTTTCACAGTGTTACTGTGAGTGTTGGTATAAATACTTTACACATTGCCTTTGATAAGCCTGTCTGCTCGTGCCAAGCTACCAAGGGGGTGAGCAGGAGTTATCTAAAGAGTGTATCCCCCTTACCCTGACTAGAAGCAAGTGTCCCTATTTGGACATTGGTACCTACCTCTGCCAACTAGAGACCCCCAGATCTAAAAGGGTTCATATGTCATCTGTCCCAGATAAGGTGACGTTTGCTAACTGGGAAAAAAAGGAATAATGTTATCCAGTTCAATGTATTATTGTAAAGATTTATATGCCAGTGTTAAAATTGTTGCAGATATCGGAGTACAACTATAAAGTATTATGGTAACTTTGTAAGGTATTTTACCAACCATGTTAGATCTGCCAGCCTTAGGATGTCCCCCCCCCATCTTTTTGCCTTCCTCCCCTAATTTTCTGACCTCTTTATCGCTGGCTTTAGTACTCTGAGCACTTTACCACTGCTAACCAGTGTCAAAGTGCATGTGCTCTCTCTACCCAAGGTAATATTGGCACATAACCAGTATTTAGTTTACTTACAAGTTCCTAGCAAAGTGGTACTGTAAGTGCCTAGGGCCTGTACATTTATCGCTACTAGTGGGCCTACAGCACTGATTGTGCCACCCACTAAGTAGCCCTTTAAACAAGTCTCCGACCTGTCATTGCAGAGCCTCTGTGTGCACGTTAAAGTGCCATTTCGACCTGCCAAAATAAACATTTTGCCAGCTAAACCTTCCTTTTTAATACATATGTCACCCCTAGGGTAGGACCTGGACAACCCAGAGTGTAATGTATTTAGAAAGTAGGACTTGTAATTTAAAATTTTACATGTCCTGGTAGTGAAAAATTCCTAAATTCATTATTCACTATTGCAAGGCCTATCTTTCCCATAGAATAACATTGAGATTACCAGATTAAATTTTAGAAGTGTAATTTCGAAATGGGAAGATATAACTGGGTCAAGTTTGGTGTCTCTCTAATCACAATTTAAAATCCAAATTTATGGTGAAGCCAGATTATAAATTGCAATTCGGAAAATGCCACTTTTAGAAAGTTAGCATTTTCTTAGCCATAGCCATCTAGTGCCTGCTGCCTCTCTCTGGTCACATGACTGGGTGTAGTTGGCATTTGGGCAATGTGTATTCCTCCTAGACAGCACACACAATGGGAGCTTAGGTGGGACTGAGTGGGCCATCACCGGCACGATGGGAGGGAGGAGCTGGGCCCAACTTCTCGTACACCTAACTGGACAGTGTTCTGTCCCCACACAAAGGGCTGCATACCCCCAATAGTTGGTCTTTAGACAGGGCAGGGAGCGCAGGGTATCTGAGCACTTCAAAAGAATGCCTCTAGAATCTTCTGTCCAATTTTATGTATCAAAGAAGGAAGTCCGAAACCACCACCTCCAGTACACTTGTGGACCTGTGGATACTCTACCAAGAAGAAGGACTCTCATTTTACCGCTGTGAAAGAGACCTGTTACGGCTGAGGGCAGCAGCCAGGGTGGGAGTACTGCTGACGGCCCTTGGCTGAGTTGGGGTTTAGTCGGAAGGCGATTGAAGCCTTCTAAAGTGGAGATACTCGCAAACACGATTTATCACCAGGTACCTGTATTTCCTACAGCAGGGCAAGCGCCCAGAGCAATTATGGGAAGAGCCGAGCCAGGGGTCTGCTTGGCTCTAAGAGCTCAAACAGAAATCGATCCACCAAAGACTTGTCATGTGAACTCAGGGTGTGCCAATCGACAGTGCAACAAGTGCAGTGGCACCAGGGCACTGACTATGAGAGCTCTTTGGAACCCAATGACTACTAAACTCTGGGAAGGGGACAATGCTCCTTGTGTGCAGTACAACCCATGGCATGCCTGCCATTCTGCTGTGTGAATGCTACAATAAAGAGCTTACAAATAACAAGTGTTTGTACAATACACGCGATTGCACCCACTAAAATGCTTCTATGGTGTGGTCCAGGCCATTCCACACCGGGGTGAAAGGTGAAAAGAGACGGGGTCATCACACTGCCCAATCTGCAGAGTTTACAACGCACCTGGGAATGAGAGCACGTGCTCACAGTAACCTCCGAAGAGGGGCCGCGCTTTCGGCTGCAAGATTTGCGTCATTCTCTGTTTCTAAGGATGTCTCGCGCTATGTCACCCCGACTTTCAGGTTCTATCGCTCTGTGTCTGTATTGCTGTTGTCTCGTTCTGTACAAATTAGATGGCCGAATCTATCACTGTTTCACTCTCTCTCATGCAGTAACATTGTATAGAGTCGCTTTCATTGCTGTTCCTTTGTTGTTTTGGATGTGCACACTCCTCCCGTCTCCATGTGATCGTACCAGTTGTACTATTATCTCCCTGGGGAAGCGCACACACCAAACCTTTCTAGAGGGGGGTATTTATGGGTGTAGCTTGCAATAGCGCCGCAGGTATAGGAGCACTGGGACACAGTGGTCTGAAGGCTTTATAATTCTTTTTTTCTTTTGTGCAAAATCTGTGGCGTAAGACCCCACTTTATTGCTGGCATTATTGCCCGTAGCACTCACTCTTGTTTCTTGGAGTCGCATTTCTTGAGTTGCATATTTAGGAAGCTTGTTAGTTATTTCATTATGATGCAGCACCAGACTTCTTTAAGTTAGCCAATTTAGTTCTCTGCGTGTCTGTAATTCTGTCTGCCTGTTTATCTGCGTGTTTCAGTGAGATTGTGAATGAGTGTGTGTGGTTTGAAAGCGTGTGCGGCTGCCTCTCTGCATGTGTGTCTGCCTGTGTGTGTTTGCGCGTGGAAGCGGCTGTGTAACTGCCAAATGGTTCTTTCAGAGCACAGCCGCAGGACCTTCCTTTGTTGCTCCAAATCTGGAGCACATACCACCCAGGGCTGCCAACGCCGACCTCCTTGTGCAATAAATTGTAATAATTTAATCGAAAAGCCTGAGCAGCTGGTTGATTTACGTTCAGTCCGTGGTGCCTTGTTTGTCTTTCTCTCTAACTTTCGAGGGGGCAGCAGAGGCGTGTCATTACTTAATGGTGTCTGCTGGGTTATAACTGCTCGCATTTACACGAGTTTCAGCTATTGGTATTATAAATTACTGCGTTTTATTTATGTTTTTTATTAAAAACATTAAAAAAAAGGCATTGTCATTTACAATGCGAGAGTTTAAGCTATTGGCATTGTAAATGACAATGCCATTTATTTATCTGTTTTCAAAACCAACACATCGATAAAAGCTTTGTCATTTACAATGCCAATAGCTCAAACTTTTGCAAATGCGAGACCTATCGCATTGCAAATGCTTGTGTTTTGTTGTTATTGTTTTAAGTGTTGCACAAATACTTAACACATTGCCTCTCAGTTAAGCCTGCCTGCTCCTTGCCAAGCTCCCAAGGGACAAACACAGGTTAATTTGGGGTTTGCTTGCACCTTACCCTGAGAAGGATTGTGATTGCTGCTTAACCAGAGTTTACACCCCAGTCAACCAACAACCCAATTTCTTACTGACTTAGAATGCAGAAAAGTAGCCATTGTCTGGGAGTAATCCAACAATCCTGTTGAATTTGTTTTTACCATTGGAAGTGGTTAATGACTAAACGTAAAATTGATGAGGGACATGAAGAAAATAAATCCTGTGTACCCAGTTGTTTGTATTAAGAAAGGCCAGTTTTTGCCACTGTAATACTAATCCAGGAGACTTGTTTGAGCAGCTTTCATCCCCCATAATAACCATCGGTATTTCAGTATTCTGAGAATTGGTTTTTGTGGGGACAGCAAGGGAACATAACCACTAGCCTTGTAAAGTCCTTCTGCATGAAGTACCTGTCAGCATTTTGGTAAGGAGCTGTACTAGTGATTAACAGAGATAAACTGTCTCTTGGCAGCGTCCTTATGTTGGTCTCACAATTCACACACCTGTTCATGACTGACAATGAGGTATATTCGACCCATCAGGTCCTCTCCAAATCGCAATATTTCATAAAACTACTAATAAATCAATACTTAATTAAAGAAATGCATGTTTCTTAATCATTGGCTGTATCAACCACTACATAAACTAGTCACTTGTAAACTTCTTCAAACAATGCTTCATCTTGAAAACAGTTCTGTCCTTTGAACTGCAGTCACTTTAGGTCATTGTGACAGTACCTATATCAAAGCAACTGACTATGTGGGTGCCAGTAAAAATGAGTGACATATACACAGTGAAAAAATGTGTAGACTTAACATTGTTTGGCCGTTTCCTGGACCCCTTATTTTAAGTGTGTTCATATTTTGTTAATGCTTTCGAGATCTATATTCACTGTACCATAGGGAGCAATGGTATTTTAAAAAGGAATCCGTGTATTGACAAGGCTCCCAGAAGTTGGACGGAGAGACAGTTCAGTAAATTGTGTTCACTGCTGACACCTTGATACAACCCACAGTATGCCTTTGGTGCAGCGTTTGGCAGGATAGTGAGGTCTTCATACTGTAAGAAACAATCAGTAAAACCGGATTGCTGAATTTTTAACGTTTAAAGTGGAAAAATAGTGCCCAAAAAATGAAGCACCAACTGCAGGTACCTGGGCACGCGATATTGGGGCAAAATCAAAAGGTAAGTCTGACCGTGATTGAAAAGTGGTTCGGATACACAAGGTGGATTGGGACTGGTCTTGTGTTAACTTTAGACTTTGAGGAAATTTCAAAGAAAAGTTCATGTAAAGGCAAAGTTCAGCAGCCAAGGCAGCTTGTGGTGTCCGAGGAGGCGTATTCTGTGAGCTGCTGGAGGAAGTCATGGTAAAGGTTTCTACATTTGGGATTTTCCACTTTCTTGAAAGTTGAAGATCTCCAGAGTGCCAAAGCTGTAGGCTGTAGCTGACGAGGGCTCCACAAGGCTCTTTACCCACTCTGAGCGGAGCCACCAGACAGGATTTGCTACTGCGAAGAACGTAGTGGGAGCTACCACAGAATCCGGCCAACAGGCAATGCACGTCGGGCAGATCAGTGAACAGGTGCGTCCTGGTCTCCTGTTGGTCCTCTGGCCACTTTTTGCTGGTAAGTTTTCTTGGTTCCAAGCATCAGATTTATGGCTGAAGTTACATCTTTAGCACTACTTCAAAGAGTCCCACACTGAATGGGCACCACATAATGGGTCAGGACTCATTCCAGCACAGGCCAAGTCCGAGTTCAAGGTTTCTGGGGCTTATGTCCCTGTAGCTTACACTGGTGGCCAGCAAACTAGCCCCTGGTGTCATTCTTGCAGTCCTGGGCTCAAACAGCAAGGCATCCCTCATAAAGCAGGGCAGTCATCTGAGGGGTACAAGATTGGCTTCAAGTAGCATGGCTGTTCTCCTGGTAACAGCAGGGAAGTCCTCTATGACACAAAGCGGGCCTCAAGCACCAGGGAAGCAAGTGCAAGGCAGTCCTTCTGGGGGTCCACAGCAGGTCCAGGAGCGAACTAAAGAGTTTGTCTGAAGTGCTCAATAATTATACTTGGTGCCAGCCTTCAAAGAGGGCAAAGCTTCTGGACAGTGCTTTCCAAACCTTTCATGTTGGTGACCCATTTTTTATACATGCATCATTTCGAACACAGTAATTCAGTTTTCCTAGCAAAGCAGGTTCAATTAACTGCATTTTTAGACATGTATCATTTCGCAACACAATAATTCAGTTTTACTAGCAAACCGGAGGTTAAATCATCTGCATATAAGAGATAAGGACAAATACATATGTCATAGATTATAAATTATAAATAGCAAAAGGTATGGGGACACAAAAACCTTTCATTGATATTTTTAGAAATATATGATTTGTAAGATAACACACATACATTTCCAAAACATGCTGTCCTTTATGAGTAACAATAGGGAAATATGTGCAAGAATTAAACCATTTAAACAAAACCAACAACACTTACTGTTTTAATGAGATGAATGAGGTTGATAGGATAAACACAGGTGGTAAATAATTGGTGGAATATTAGATAAAGACACTCATTTCCTCATCAAGCATTTTCAAGCTTCCACGTTTCAGTGTAATTTTTTATTTCAGCTCATTCTTCTTCTTTAATAAGTGAAAAGTTCCCAGTTGCAGTTGAAAGAAATGGATTTCTGTTCCAATCATAGTCTTTAGATTTCAACATTTGAGAAGTAATGATGAACTTTCTCTCCGACCAATGTTAAATGGTCAACAATCAGCGGGTTAATATCACATTTCAGCTGTCACTCAGCAGTTTTGGGGGAAAAAATAAAAATTGCCTTCTTTCACTTTCCTTTTCCAAATTGCTATTTTGTCTCTCATAGTACAAGATTTAAAACATTTGAATAAAACCAACAACACACACTATTTTCATGAGATGTATGAGGTTGATAGGATGAACACAGCTGGTCAATATTTGGTGGAATATTAGATAAAGATACTTGCATTTCGTTATCAAGCATTTTCAAGCTTCCACGTTTCAGTGTCATTTTTTTAGTTCAGCTAATTCTCCTTCAACAAGTGAAAAGTTCCCAGTTGCAGTTGAAAGAAATGGATTTCTGTTCCAATTATAAGGGGTCATTACAATCCGCCATAGAGGTGGTGATTGGGACAGCCCGCTTGGATGGTGGCTGTCCCGCACGTGAAATTACGATTTTTCCTTTACACGTCTTACGTACTGATCAAGACCATTGAGTTGTTTCTTGGGTACTTTCCTCAATAGCTGCAACATTTTCTTCTTTCCAAACGCCATCTTTACCAGCTTTTTGCTTCTTAATTATAAACTTATCCATTTTGTGTTTTGGTTTGCCTTATCTTGCCCTTTCCTTGTGATCTCTGGAATGTCCCCCAGCAAATCCTGAATAGGTTACCAGTTCTGGGTTAAATTGATACTAGACTAGCACATGCTGTCTCTCATGCCTGTGTGTGACTGAAGCCTGCTATCTCCGGTGCTATTTTCTCTTGTGCCTGTTTCTGCGGTGTGGCTGTTTCTGTGGCAAGTGCTGCTGCATCCTGGAAACTATGGGGCTTCCGGGAAAAGGAAGAAATGTGGAAATCTAGAGATAGGAAGCACATGAGATACGAAGTTTAACATATATTATACCGCTTACCAGTATGGATGACATGTGATTCTTACACTACAGTCCTCATTCTTTTTAGTAAAATTTTATCTGCATTGATTGAGTATTAGATAATCATGTGAAATCGGAGCTCTCAGCATAAGGTGGGACAGAAGTAATAACTGCATTGACAATGGCTTGGACAGACTCAGGGCAGCAATGGACCTTGGTTTGGACAAGGCTAGTCATCAGTCTTTGTGCCAAAAGGTGAAAAGACAGTGT
Source organism: Lissotriton helveticus (assembly GCF_964261635.1). Classification (NCBI taxonomy): domain Eukaryota; kingdom Metazoa; phylum Chordata; class Amphibia; order Caudata; family Salamandridae; genus Lissotriton; species Lissotriton helveticus. Next base: position 494,822,343 of record NC_136070.1, on the reverse strand, counting down.
TTGGATAAAAACTAGAAGAACAGGTGCTCATTATGGAAGAATATATACTGCTGACTACTGGGAAGTGGTACTCTGCCTGTGGAAGTATTTCAGTTGTGCTAAAAAAAATACTGGCATGCCCCTTTTCCAATGCAAGTGTAGGTGTTTGAGAGTTTAAGGGTGGCAGGGTGTACTACTGACAAATAAGAGGAGGGACACAGCCTGCCAGGTAGGAGTGCAGTAGGCTCTGCCAGGAAGAGAAAGGAGGAAAGTAGGGAAGCAGAATCTGCCTGCTACAGCTCAATGAAAGGCAGGAGAGGGCGCAGGGTCTGCAGGTCAATAGGAAAGGCAGTCTGACAGCTGGTAAAGGCCGTCAGACAGGAGGCATAGTCAGGCAAGAGGAACTGAACCGAGTGAACCACTGTGTGAAAGACAAGCTGGAGCTGAGCAGCAACAAGCAGATAGGAAAGGACTGAAAAAAGAGGGCAGGGGATGAAAGGAAGAGTATGCCTGTATTGACTTGATGAAAGGGAAGCAGATCCTGTCAGGCAAGGATGGGGGCAGTCTGTCAGGCAGGAATAGTGACAGGAGAGAGGGTCAGGAATTCGGCAGACATGAGTAGGATGCTAGACAGGAGCACTAACATAAGGGGAGAAATCAGAGATGTGGCAGGAAGGAATGACAGGTGGTGGTGAGGGATTTTGAAGGCAAGAGGAACTGACTGGAGAAGGCTGACTGACATGAGGGGGTGAGGAATGTGACTGACAGGAGAGGCAGACAGGGACTGACAGGGGCAGTGACGGGTGGTGGGTCAGAGTTCCAGGTCTCATTATAGACAGGGGTAGGCCAGACAGATGGGCAGGAGAGGTAGTTTCTGACTGGAGGGGGTATCCCTGCTGGGCATGAATTTTGTGCCGCCATCCCGCAGCTGTAGTACTGCACAGCAAACTCCACCAGGTCCGGCGGCCGCTGGCGCAGCACCTCCAAGGTGTAGCCCTGCAGCAGGTTGGTCAGCCCAGCTGGAATCTCGATGCCATGGTGCTCATGGTGGTGGTAGTGCCCGGGCATCTCCGCACCATTGGGGCTCGATACTCATGGTGGCGGTAGCGCCTGGGCGTCACTGCCCCACAGGAGCTCAGCGTCAGAACCCCAAGTCAGGCAATCCAGGTGATATCTGCCGTAAGAGCCAAACCACGCTGGATTCATAAGAGAAATCACCCCTTGAATAACAGTTGGAGGATACTGAGTCACGAGCGGAATTCCAAGATGGCCGCTGACTCAGACAACGATGTTATGGTCTAGTTGTTTGGTTCACACACAGGTGTTCAAGTCTAGATGAAGCGCGCGGTAAATAACCGATGCGCACTTCACTAGAGAAGTTTTCAGAGTAGGACCCTTGCCCTAGTGCTCCGTGAACATTCCGTGTTTAATTGCCCTCATATCAGCGTTGGGTTTCCCTTTCCACGTTCGCAACCTAGGGTCGGCTAAATATCTATCTATTCTGGGTTCCAAGTATTCCGTTAGTAGGAGCGTGTGGAGGTTTTTCCCAGCATTTTCTGTTACCTCACACAAGCTCCCTGACTAACTTCAGTTAGAAGGTCATTACCGGCGGCTGAATCAGAGAGTGAGACGAGATTCCTCGCGTGCCGCGGTCTCCCTCGAGTCCTTAGTCTATCGTCGAGTCGGCAGTCGAAATTCTTCACCGGCAGCTGAAATACAAGAGAGAAAGAAGAAGAAAGAGATAAGTGACTAAATGCTACGTACAGCATCTGATGGCAATGTTTAAACAAAAATTGAACTAAGACTTGTTACATGATAAAACTGAATGAACTAAAAAATAAGATACCTTCCAAAGATGATAATCTGCATGTTGAAACCTGTACAAAAGGAAAGTAGAAATTAGAACAAGACAGTTAGGGGCATAATAGAGTAGGCTATATTATAGGTAAGGTAGAATAAAATAGTTTGGTTATTATACAAGAAGAAATTTGGAAGAGAAAAAGTCAACCAAAATAAGAGGTTGTAAGAAGCTAACAGCGTAATTAGATATAGAGATAGAGAACTAAATAACATAAATAACCACATTCTTGTTTAACAGAAAAAACTCTCTTCAAAGAATTAAAAGAATAAGATTACAACAAGAGAAAGAAGAGAAGCTAGCTATCTGGAAAATTAGGTATGAAGTAGATTAGAATAAGAATTAGATTGTTAGAGTAGAATAGGAAGTATATTAATATCTTTCTTTGATATAATTTAAGCTTTCTCAGAAGTTTGTCTGCGGGTCGGACTAAGCAAGAGAAGCAGAAAGAACAGTTCCAGTCTCTTCTGGCGTTTCTTATTTTATCCATTCCCCCTTCTCCCTAGAAGGTTCTGAGAGTCAAGTTTTATAACGGGCTCTGGGGTATCTTTTGGAGGGACTCGGGGGGGGGGGGGGGGGGGGGGGGGGAGGCAACTTCTGCTCCTGTGCAAGTTTGGTGGTAAGATTTTGCTTACAGACCTTGACACTCAGACAGACAGTGGAGCCCGGCGCCCTCCTCATTCCCGGGCAAACACTCCTGCCGGGAATGGGTAACGGAGGCTGCTCTGCGGACCGGACTGCGCATGTGCCGCACACGCTCGCCTAACGGTCTCCCTCTCCTTTCTCAGCCTATGTCTGCGTACTGTGAACTCACTAACATGTACAGTACCGGCGTCATCGTGCGACACACCCACCCATGGCAGGCGACACAGTACTGTGTTGCGACACAGAGTTTGGAAAGCTCTGTTCTAGGCCTTTCTACATCTGTAAAATCACTCCTTCCCTGCATAGCCTCCAACAGGTCTAGAGTGTCAATAAGCTGGTCTCAAGTTCTTTGTGGGTGTGCTGAAGTCAGCCCCTTTAAAATGTAAGTTTGACAGGGAACAACTTAACCCCCTCCCATTCCATGGGAGGAATACACAAAGGCCACCTACACTCATTCCGGTAACCCAGGACATAGGCTGCAGGCACAAATGGTTAGGACAAGAACATGAAAAATTTCTAAAAGTAGAAGTGTATAACAATGGTTCCTAGTAGAACAAAAAAGATTACATCTGTTATTCCCAACCAATCAGTCAATCAACGATAGCTAACCAAAGTGACTGAAAGAGTAACAATCATTAATAATGGATACAATAATAGGCCCATTTAATAGTTAAAATATGTATTATCTTCTCATAACACTAAAAAAATGCGTCGTATATGTGCTCTGTATTCACATAGTGACTATCAATTCAGACAATACAGTGTTGATGAACAGAAACGACATTGGAACATTTCAGTAATGTTGATAGGAAATATAGTTTTATATATATTCATGCTATAGATATATCCGTTTCCAGGAGCGTTGATGAAGAGTAGGTTACTCACACTCCGGATAATTTCTGATTGAAATGCAATCCCGATTTCCTCAGTTCTTCATGGCACTCTGACTGATGAGGAAACCCAACAGAATCTGACTGCAGCAACTTACAGGTGATCATCCCTTAGCCCTACTTTCTCCGGCCTTTGGTTCAATACTCTAATTACAATCAGAAATTATCCAGAGTTGAGTGCCCTCTTTCCTCCTCTCACTCACTTAAACTGCTCATGTCCTGATGATGACCTGTTTATCTAATTGGGTCGAAATGCCATTGTTATTCTCCTTGGAGCCTTTGTTATGCACTTATGTTATTGCCCCTGGTTCCGGGTATTTTTGGATTGTGCTTAGTGCTTTAAGCAAAAGGTTAATAAAAGGTGACTGGTTTAAGCAGAAGCATGATGCATCACAGTATAATAATACATATAATCCAACTGATGGTCAAGGTTTAAAAATACAATTATCTATGGTTTAACACTGAGTCTTGGTCCAGCCTCCCAATCCCATTAAAACTCAGCATTTATCTCAGCTACTTTGATAAGAGACACCATAGAGGGTGTGTTGTTGGAGGACTTTGTTTTCTGCGCTATCTCTGTACGGATAGCATTGGCAAAGAGCACTGGAAAGTCTTAAGGGTCTGTACTGGCAAAGTTAAAAGGCAAGACCTTTTGGCTTTGCAGTGGCTTTTTAGGTTATTTTCTCTGCTCACTGGATTTTTTGAGACTACCAGCTTATGTTCAGTAGGATGTTACATAGCAGAACAAAGACTATGGTTTCCAAGGAAGAGTGTATAAGTAAAACAAAGTTTTGTTTCTGAAGAAACAGTAAGACAATCACATCTTAAAGCAATTCACCAAACTCGTGCTTCTAAAGTGTTTGAGTATTTGTCTTTTATTGGAAAAATATACCCTGCTTCTTAATTTGATGTCTTCAGTGCCTGATATACCGGCATGGCTGTGGTGAGTGACTGATAGCTAGACTCCCAGAGATTCCTCTGCAGCAAACCTTACGAGTGCTATTCCCCAAACTCACTTCAAGATTTTGTGCCTATTGTTCTCCAAGTGTTTTGGTCTAAACATTGTAACGTACACAAATGTGTAACTTTTGGAGTTAAATTCTTCTTTCTGGCCCATGCACACAGTCCTTTAATCGTTTACTGGTTAATTCTCAAGTTAACTTTGGTAGAAGGAAGATGTTCATTTTTAGCCGCCCTCCCTTTTCAATCCTGAAAGCTGCAAAAAAATATTCTCCCTCACGATCTTTTCTCTCCACAGGAAATTCTGAACGTACAGGAACACTATCACAAAATGAAATGTGTGATTTCTACTAATAAATATCAGCCAGATAAGGCTCTGAGTTTGATAAAGGATGAATTTGCAATAGATTTGAAAAGTATTGTGCTCGACCATCAGCGAAAGTCACAGGATAAAAAGGTTAGTCACAATTCTTCTGTTGCATTTAATTGGTTGAAAAGAAAGACTTGTACCTGGACTTGAGGGAGGGAAGTAGGGTGCATTATGTAGCACCTGCATCCCCCTTTCGACTTCAAAACTCGAAGACCTGCGCAAATTGATGCAACTTTGTGTTTACCATGCTGTAGTTTATAATTAGTTCTCACTAACTTCTTGTGCAGGTATCTATTTTCTATGTTGGACTTATGCTGAATTCATTAACCTCTACGTGTTGGGCGTTAATGCCCGTAAAAGGTGACTGTTTGAAAGCACTGGAGACTAACGATGTCTATCAAAGTGTGCACAGTTTTGTGATTCCCCTCCGTGTTTCCACCATTTCGTCTCAATATCAGTACATGTCCCAGATTTCGAAGTTTGTCCATGTGCCCTGGTTGGTGAACAGAATTACACTTGACTGGGATGCAGCCTGAGTAGTTTCCAGTAGCTGGATGCACATCAATTCGTTTTTTGTGTATTTCAGTGTGATTCCTTAAGTGGGACTGGTATGCCCAGAACTTGGTCCCATGCATATTGTGCCACTAGAACCAAGCTATACCAGACTGATGAACAGTACTATGGGCAAAACTAGTCTGGGATTGCTCGTGTTCCAATTAGGGAGAACGGGGCCAGGCAGATAGGTTTGGACAATTCCCATTGCTGCTGGGTCAAGACTGATTTGCATATGGGTTTGCCCAAACTGAGGTGGGATGGTGTGCAGAATAACAATGGACTGGGACGCAACCCTGAATAATTGCCTATGGCTGAAATGAATTCAAGCATCCCATCCATCACTTTTTTGTATACTAGTCGGTGAACATGCTCCTAGCTGCTCAGACCTTATGTCTGTGTGCAGTATGCTCCCTACATTTTTTTTATACGAACCAATCTCCTCTGTCTACCTGTGTTCCCCATGTTACTCAAATACTGTCTGCCCATATTCCTTCCCCCACTGTGCATGAGTTGAGTAGAAGAGTTACCTTGCGCTTTGCCCAGTCCCAAATGCCTGTGTTCTTTCCTCATTTTAGCTGAATACTCATGAGAACACACTGAAATGAAAGGGTAGCCTCAAAGACCAGCTAGAACTCTCACTTGTTGCTAAATCACACAGGCAGACAGCACTGGTCATACTAGAAATGATTTACATGACCGATGACCACTCTCTATATCTGATCAGCACACTGATAAACCAGATTGGGTCCAAATTATTAGGCAGAAACTGCTAAGGTGGTCCCACAGAGCAACTTCAGCTAATGCACAGAGACACTTAATTTAATTGTATTGTTTTGTATATTGTTGTTTAATCCTACCTAAAGAAACCATCCAGCTTCAAGCTCAACAAGTGTAAGGCCTGTTCTCTGAGCTCAGGCAGTCAGTGGTTTCAAGCCAATACTGGTGCTTGGTACTTCTGTTTACCATTGGTGTCCCAGGACCTTTGGACACTATTGCACTCTATGTGGAGAAGTAACTTACTCCTTTTGTACACTGGGTACTCCAAGGGATTAAGTTAGCAGCCAAAACGGTACTCTAGGAGGTGATGGAATATTTGGAGCTTGAGACACTATACGACAAAGTAATCACAATTAGAGCAATTATTTTACAAGTGAGGAGGTCTCTAGTTGCAAACTTGAAAGGTAGGGCAGTTAAATCTAACAAAAAAATAAGAAAGTTACAAACACCTTCTTGAGGTTGAGCGATGCCCACAAACAGTTAAAGACATAGTCTCTTTAGGTCGAGCTTAGCGCAGCGCCCATGCGCTGCTCTAGGAGAGGGCCTCTTGGAATCACTCCAGACTTCCAAGAGACTTCTCCGTGTGGGTCAGACTCCCCTCACACATTCCATTGGCCTTTGCGAGTGGCTTTCAAAAATGAAAGCACACAAATGGCCAAAGGCGGGGTATGTCCTGGCCTTTTCTGTAAACGTTCACTCCCATGGCCTATGGGTTTCTGGTGCGAGCAGTATGCATTCCAGGATCAGGTTACTAATTAACCCAGCACGGTCGCTTTCACTTTCGCGACCACGCTGGGTTATTTAGTAACCTAGCAGTATCTACAGGCGGTTAAATCACATGCCTGCCTTACGTTACATAAAGCCATACGTACCCGAGTAATTCACAGGTCTTTAAACGTCCATTTACCTTTTTAACGCAACTTTAAAAAAAACAAATTATTCCTTCTTAGAGACCCCTCCATCTCCTCTACATATTGTTCGACCTTTACATTGCGAAGTCTCACCTGAAAGTAAAGCAGCACCGAGGGGGCACGGGAGGGAGCGGTCTGCATAACAAAAGTTAAATACGGAAATTACCCACATTCACACACATGCTCCACCTGCACTCTGGACCCGCTGCCCACGATTGATTAAAGGGCTGCAGACACCCCTTTTCCATCCGAAGCCCGCTCCCCACGTTGCACAGACCAGATTTAAGCGACTGGCTAACTGGTCATGGCCAGCCCCACCTCTTCCTCCTGATCGGAAAAAAATCCCTCTCTTGGAAGGACTAGTCGCCTCCCCCCACCCCCCTTTGACACTGTAACTAGACCCATCTCTGCCTCTTCCTTAGCAGCCTAAATTATTGCCCTCTGCCCCCACACCGCTTCCCCTGGCGCGCTTTCCTCCTAACCCTAATCACGGCACCTTCAGTTCACATGTGCCTCGTCCCAGCAACAAAAACAAGAAATCAACACCATTCCGTTTCTCGCGTTCGAAATGCAAAGCACACATACCCCGTTCAATCTATAGCATAATCGCAGCAGCTTGTTACCCCTCCACAAACGCTCCTTAGCATTTCCCCAACTGTTACACAAATGTAATTGCAATACCCTCGGAATAATCCGCCGCATGGCGTCCCGATGATCAGCCCACCCCCCACCGGCACTGAGGTCAGCCTGCACCCCTCCCTGTGTCCCGCCCACACCCCACCACAACACTACACAGTCATGGTGCTCATCAAGATCACCAAGGCAATGAAGCAGCGATCACCGGCATCCAGTGAAGGGGGCTGTCCGAGCCTGCAACTCCAGGGCGGGTTAGGGACCACGCTGCCAGCCTGAGATGGGCGCAGCAGAAGCCATCCTCGTCCAGACGAAAGGATGCGCAAGAATCTTGTCTAAAGCTACCTGACCCCGGGTTGTAGGCAACTTAAGTGCTACTGAAGGCCCCACTGTTACTTACAGGAATTATAGTAATTCCTGTAACTGGCCTCGGAACGCTGAAAGGCGGAATGCTATGTAAACTGTTGTCAACACATTGACAGACACAGCTATGTACACTCCGCTGACCTCGTGTGCCTACAAGCGCGCCACCCACTGTCCCTACCCTACTGCAGTACTAGTGCATCTATTCTATTCACAGCCCTGCATTGCTAGGAATCAAGGCATGATCATTATGCGGACGAAACAACTCTTCATTCGTTACCTTCCGGTTCTTTTTTTCTTTCTTTTATTCCATCCTCTTTTTATTCTTCTCTTTCTACTTGTTTATTTCATTGTTCCTTTTAGAAATGAAACACCCGCTACCCCAGCAAGTTGCCACGCTGCTTCCCTACTTTCCCACAATCCTCCTAGATATCCTTTGACTCCCTCTGCGCTTCCTGCATACACATACACTTGTGTACACATACAAAAGTCCTCCCACACCACCTACATTTTCTCCCTTTCCTAAAATCCGCTTTCTTGGTGTCTATCCTAGGCATACAGACCCTTCTGCTCTCCCTCCACTTTCACACTCTCTCTTGCACCAGCACTTGTGCCCTCACACAGCTGTCGTCTCTCCCCTAAACACCCACCCTGCCAGGGTCAGTGCAGCCCCCCACATTGTCCCACCAGTTTCGGAAGCCAACTCATGGCCACTCCTCCTTGGAGCCCAGATGGTGCTACACATTTATCTCCAGGAAGAAATTAAACATTCAAGGGGCTTCCTGTCTTTGAAGCATTTTGCGCTTTGAGTCTCACTTTTATTACCTTGACATGCCTCAGCGGGAGTAAAAACCTTTTCTGGATGGACCCGCGGAGGGTTAGTACCACTCAAATTACCTTATCAACATATTTATCATCCTTTTAATTTCAAACATTGTAATGCCCATATTCTCTTTGATTGCCCAGACCTCAGTGGAATGAAGACATTCAGTTCCTTCACCTCTCATATAATTTTCGATCACATGTATGTGAGGCTATACGACTTATAAGGTCCCAAAGGCGAGACCTATTGGCTATGCCAATGCTTGTTTTATGATGAACGTACTTCCTTGACATCCAAGTGTAACTCCGATCTTGGCCACTGACGGGTACCTAGCTGCACAGTCTAGTTTCTAATGGCTCAGTTCCTGTGCCGTCCTCCACACAGCCGCGGACAGCAGGGCTGGGGTCTTGCACTCTAATGCCAGGCAGCTCCTCTTTCTGCATGGCAGTGCAGCTTAGAGAGTGTGTCCTGATCAGAATTTACTGCAGGGACGTACTGTAGATCTTCCTTTGGCGTTGACTCATACAGACCCTCTAGTTCAAAGGGAGCTCAGTAGTTCTCTTTAACTGGGGTCAATGCTGGAAAGCTCTCACGTGGCTGTGCCACATAAATAGAAATCATGACGTCAATGAGCCAAAGTGAAGGATCTTTTTATCAGCGTTTTACTTCCCATATACTCCTCACATTATCGGATGGGTGGACTCCAGTTGGTCAACCGAATATTTTTTGTACGGCCGGTCGTTCACACTCCCTGACCGGGGATATCCGCGCTTTCCAGACAGAACTAACTGCTCTCACTCTGCCCTGTGCAGGAAATCCATGTTATTTGGACTTCTTCCCTGAACTGACACTGTAAAATTGGAAATGCTGCACGATTTGGTGTTTCCGCTCCCTGAGACTCGTGGTAATTCCCTATTGTTATCTAGTTTGCCACTCAGAAATGTCACCACTTTTTTCTGTAAAAATTTCCTGGAGGAAACCTCTATGAATGCGTTATTCCCACATCAGATGTAATTCCCAAATCTGTACTTACTCACCACTTATTACAAGGGCCAAAGTTGGGAAGCCGGAGATCGTCTTGAGGAAATTCAAACCTGACTGAGCCAGCAAAGCAGCTTATCTCAGACTTTTGTCCCAGAGCAGCAATCAGGATGACCAGAAACCGGGTGTGGATTCCCTATGGGGCACTGCAGAGGAAAGATAATTTGATGGAGGTCATGTCCATAAGGCAATAAATAGGGGAAACTTCAAGCCTGTGCTTCATTTAACATGTATGATAAATAAGCCATGCCAGGCAATTTCATCTGGTTTGGTGCACATGAAAACATTACAATTGAAATTAACTGGAAAAAACAAATGTTAAAGTGAGGTTGTATTCAGGTGAAAATGTCAGTTATGTACGGTATTAAACTAAAAAAAACCACAAACTCAGTGTTATCAATGATATCATTTTAGAGGTCTTCAGTGATAACATCAATTTATATAGAACGTGTTGTCATATGCAGTGCATGGTGGGGGTGTAAGTTAATGGTTAACTCAGTTAACTACAACTGGTGAATTTCAATGTTTATTTTTTTCTAGTTTTCACCTAACTGAAATCTCACTTTAACCTTTGGATTGGTTGTCTGTGTATTTCTGAGGTTTTTTTGTAACTTCAAGTAAGATGATATTACCTGATCTGACTATAATATCAGTTTTAACCTTTGTTTCTCGGGTTCTTTTAAAATGAAATAACACATTATTACTACCCCTAACTATAAAATCACTTTACCCTTTGTTTTTTCAACTTAAATTAAAATATTATCATACCTAATTATGCCTAGTAGGCCCTTCTCTACACAATGAGGCTTGAGTATGTGGAGGGAGTGAGCTCTCTGTGAAGAGCGGCACAGAGAGCGCTGCCTCTCTTTAGTAGGGGTTCTTTCACCTATTTGAACATGGGTGTCTTGAGAGATTGGGCTCCCCATGAAGAGCAGCACGGAGTACAGGCTGTGAAGTAGCGGAGCTTAACCATCTAAGGGGGCTTCTGTGCATAGAGGAAGTGGGCTCTACGACAGTCTGCACACTCAGTGCTAACAGCGCACAGTAGGCCTGGCTCACCTAATAGCACGTGTGTTTGGAGTGTTTTAACTCTACAAGCACTGAGCACAGCCTTTGCGTAGTAGGGCTTGCCCAACTTGTGAGGCTTGGGTCTCTGGAGGGAGTGAACTCTAACCATAGTCTCCGTTCTAATCACTATGTGTACTTTGGGCATGCCCACCTAGTGTGGCTTGCTTTCTGGAGTGATTGAGATGTATACCCCATGTGTGCATGGAGTGCATACTATGCATAGTAGGGGATTGCAACATAATAGGACTTGCGTCTCATAAGGGAGTAGGCTCTACGCACAGTCTGCACGCTGATTGCTGATTATGCGTAATAGGGGGTCAGACGGCCTAATGGGGCTTAGGTCTTTGAAGGGTCTGCAATCTACGCACAGTCTGAACACTGAGCACAGACTGTGTAGTAGGAGCTTTCCCACGTAAAAAGTCTTCATAGTGTCATGAGTGAGCACTCTATGGAAAAAGATTTGCACGGCCCAAAGTCTGTGTTTTATAATCTGTCTGTCTGTCTGTCTATCTATCTATGTTTTATATAGGTGGATATAGATTCTTTTGGTGTTATTCTTGGTCCATTTTTTTCTTACAGGACTCGCACTGCAACATAAATAAATGTTTAATCTTAATTTCTCTGAAAATGCTGTGCAGATTTATATCAAATCAGAAAAAGCACTGGTTCTGGGGAAAGATCTAACTTTCTGACAAATTTGGTGTAATTCTGTTCAGCCATTTTTTTCTATATTGTTGTCTAATTAGAATTGCATGGGGGAAAGCATTTGAACTCCCTCCCCCCCCCCCCCCATTTTATAAGTCACTGTTTGACAGATCACCCCAAAACTTTACAAGAAGCAACTGAGGTGGAAGGTTGTAAAGGTTTGCCAAACTGTGCCAAATTGATTCGTGAAACAAATACCTCCCACGCCCCCTACCTATCCATAACTACACAGTGGCATATTTCTATCAAGTAGACTACCATCCCTGGAGTAGAGATTTTAAAAAAAAGTCTGTTCTCATTGGCACCAAATGGTTTACATGTTTAGAAGCTTGATAATCCTGCTAAACAATAGGAAATAACACTGATGGGGAGTTGCACAAAAATCATCAAATGTCACCTCCAATTCATTAGCAGATTTCCTGTACACTGGCAGGAGGACCACAGGGATTGTTCGAAATCTGAATGCTGACCAGTGTGTCCCATCTGTCTGTCAAATGCAAACCTGTCTTGTTTGTAGAATCAGAGTTGTGAGGAATTAGTGTGCGATTCATTGTAAGTCCGACGAAGTTCTGGCCTGGTGTTGGAGGAGACCTTTCCTTTGTTGGTCAGAGTGAGATCTGAATGGATCCCAGTACCAGTGTAGACAGAGCGCTTGATGTGATTCTTAGAAAATCTGACTATGTGGTAGACCCCTTTAGGGTGGGCTAAATGGAGATCAAGACTAGGGAGCGCTGGGGTGCGAAAAAGAGGGAGAACTGATAATGTGGGGGAGATGGCACACTAGTGGTTGTGGCTGGAGGGAACCTCTCCTAGGACGCTGGGTGACAGATTGGGGGGCGGGGTCCCTGTTTGTGCTACTTCTCCAAGTTCAGAGTGGAAAAGACCTACCCACTTTGGTCAGAGGGAACTCCTGAGTGACGGATGGAGAGCCCTGTCAGTTTGGGCCAATGTGAGTTCGAGAGGTGAAGGTTGGTGCAAGCACATCCCGGACCTAGGCAGATAAGGATAACTCTTAACATCTTTCCCAATTATGTTCCACCCTTGCCCATGGTGAGTCAAAGGAGATCTGCAGTGAGGTGGCATGGGCATCAACCCATCCTGCTTGAGAAGGTCCACTGCCATCCGAGTCTGAGGTACCTTGCCAGGTGAGGAATATCGGTTTCCTATGTTTAGTGCTGGTAAGCATGGGCATCGATGCGAGAGCGAGGGGCACCCTCTGATTGTGTATGAGGTCGAGGTCTGGGAAGTGCACAGACAGCTGTCCTTACAATTGTGCACAAGGGTGAGCCCTGCTATGCTGCAGACACTGAGCTCATTGGTGAGAGAAACAAATCGAATGGTCAATGCTTATGTTTTATAATGAAATCTGATTGTGCTTCATTCATTATGTCTCAGCTGCCATTCTACTTCCATATTGTATAATTCTTTTGGCCTTAAGTTGTAACTATTTTCTTCTGTGCCTAATTAAATTCTTTGTTGTTTGCTTTTGCTGAAACAGAATTTTAAAATGAAGAAAAGTGGAGACGACCAGGAGGACCAAGGAAGTACTTCTCAAGAGTCAGAAGTAAGAATTTTCCTTTTGCTTTTAGATGTTGTTCAAGAATATATTACCTGCTAATGTATAGCCTGCAATAATGTGATCAGGTTCCCAGATGTTGGGGATTGTCAACTGGTGTAAATGCTTTGATTGCTCCTCTTAGTTGCTGTGAACACATTTAATCCATTGTTCGATGAATTTCTCTCTTTACCAAATATTAACTGCAAAAATAGTGTGACTTTTCCACTTGTAGCCACTATTTTAGTGACAAATTTCAGTCCTGACATTTTCAACCAGCAACCGCTTGCCCCATTTCAGAGAGCTTCTCAAGTATATAAATTCCGTCCGCTTAGCTATACAAACACATCTTTTATGGTATAACAGTGATTGGTTGCTACATGCTAACTGGAAATACCTATTTTATGTTTGACTTGGGAGCAAACTGTCAAGAATCCCTCTCCTTCACTCCACAAGTTCTTCTCTATCTTTCCCCACCTCGTTCCTTCCTCTCCACCTTCCATCTCCCCTTCTGAAGTCATCTATATTGTTCACACTGCCATCAACTCTTATGCCCTCTCTGACTCCTTTGCCCTTTCAAATCATTAAAACTTCATTTATCACTACACTTCCTCTTGCCTACGGGACTGGTTACTAGCTTATCTGACTTAATCTGTTAAAGATATTACCATACTTAAAATGCCCCCACTAATCACTCTATTGCCTCCAACTATAATTCTGACGCATTCCTCTCCTTATTTCATTAACACACTTGCATGCCACCTCTCCAGCAGTCTTTCGATTGGACAGCCTTGGACTGCGCTCAACTGTGAATGCTCTGGCTCAGGTTTTGAACTTGAAAACTCTACCTACTACTAACATCCTTCCTCTGCCCTCAACATTCTATACCTCTCTGTTTCCTTTCACATAGTGGATCACAACACAATCTTGTGAGCATAGCCATTCTTGGGAATTATTAGTGCAGTAATCTCTTGGTTTTCACCCTACCTAGTCCACCAAACCAATTCAGTGTCTGGATGTTTTGAACCTTCCTCTCTGCCAATAAAGTGACTTCAAGGCTCTGTCCTCGACCCCTTTATCTCTCTCTCTCTACTTAATGTCTTGTGGCACCTTTATCTCCAGATGAAGATACCACATACTTGTCAAAGGCATACATAACCCTCCCAGTCCATAACCTGCCATTCCACCCATCATGACATTTTAATACATCCATAAATATAAGGTTAATAATAAAGTCCTTAATAACTTCCTTTTGCCATTTTTAATTCCTCTAAATAATGGGTGTTTATGTGTCCCAATTTAACGGCCTTCCTACCCCGGCCAAGGCTTCATAACCACTGATTAACCAGTCGGAGATTAGGTGACAAATGGGTCATGCAGCAATGTAGCACTTGCCAGTTGATGGAAGATTGATTGAAAGTAATTGAGCCATATGGTGCGACTGCAGCTCCAATAATGCTTGGGCACAGGCCTAAAGGGTTGTGCAGCCTGGCATGGCCAGTTCACGTAATTTCTTAACTTTATTAGCTGGAGCTGCACAGGATCACACTAAGTGTCTTTTAGTGAATTTACACTTTGTTACGTAAAACAAAGCATGCTTTGCAAAGGCACTTTACCTCTCTTAGATGGCAGTTGGGTTTTCTCGTAGCGACAGAAAACCCCCCTGCTGGTCACATCTCAGTACATATTAACCTCCTGGCACCTGTGGTAATCCATGAGAAGGGTTTGATTCTTCTGTATGAGATATACCTGGGAAGAGAAGGAACTACACAAAGTTGCAAGGTGTGCTCTGTGAGGTGTCTGGTGTTTTTCCTTTGGGGTTTTACACAAGAAGGGCCTTTATTCATAAGAAGAACATGTTAAAGCTCCAATCCTTCCGTTTTAAAAAGCTGTACTGAACTGTACCCACATAATTTGCAATCAGTGCCAGAAATCCAGTAACTTAACCTTTGTAGGGCCAGCCAGGTTACACCCTAGCATACATTGACATTTCTTAACTAAGAAACTTGAAAAAGACAAACCTGCCTACTGGTAAATTCCCACTATATCTTGAACAATTAAGCTAGAATTTTAAAGTGTCTGACATTCTATAATAACTTTCCAGTACTATAATGCTAAAGGATTTTAAAATGTATGTCGTTTTAAGTCTCAACTTTGATTGGATGTTCATATATAATGCATACTTAATTATGGTTTTGATTACCATTCACACCCTCTTTTATGGCAAGCCTTGACTGCTTGACCTAGCTACTGAGGTGAGACAATGAAGTTTTGATGGTCAATCCATGTGCGACCAAGGACTCCGAATTCGGGTCATTGTGGAACACGCGAGAATTGAAGAGTCACAGGCTGGTTGATGGTATAGTGTGGTTTATTAAATTGAACTGATATCAAAGGATGAGGTTTCTAAGCCTGCCAGAACCAGCTGACTGTTTTGAAATCTCTTTCATATAACTATCATACCTTTACAACTGCATTCCACTAATATGGCAACAAGCTAGAGGGTTGGTAAACAGCACATAGCCAAATAAAGCATTAGATCATACTCTTCCGATGGATACATCCTTCCACAGATTACTCACCTTACGAGTGATCATTGCAGAGTCATACTCTCCCAAATAAAGCTTCTCCCCAGCAGTAGCTCTTCACTACTGCCAAGTTGCACCCAGCAGCTTTAGCTGCTACTCCGTCTCTGGACAAGACAGCATATTTCTTTTCCCTAACTTTTTATTGAATAAAGCCAAACCGGGAAGGTAAAATCAAAAGGGGAACAAAGTGCAGTGCATTACCATTAGATCAATCCTTTGAGGTAGTGGCACCTACAATTAAAAATAATATTGACATTATTCCATCACAAGATCTTCCAGATGCGGGGAGGTATCGTCAAAGGGCGTGCAAATCAGTCCCCTGGACACAGTCCATGCCTCCCAAATTTTCGTCCATTTTTGTGGGCACCCTCTACTCTTATATACCACCCTCTTCGCCTGCATACACCAGTCCATATCCGACTCCCAATCACAAAACTTGGGTTTAAGTAAGCCCTTCCAGGTTCTCACTATGTTGCTTTTCGCTACCATACAGCCGAGGGAGACCCTAACACTCTCGGCTCTAGACAGATCAGTCTCTTCCCAGATATTAAGGAGACATAAGTGGGGCAAAACGTCAATGGTTTTGTGACTGGTCGCGGACAATGCTGACATGACCCTTCCCCAGTAAGGCTAAAGAATCGTGCATACCCACCATTGGTGCAGGTACGTACCAATTTGGCCACATTCCCTGGAGCAGGCAGGGGAGCACAGGGTCCCCATTTATTCAGCGCTAAACTGGTGTAGTAAGCCCTGTGTAGGAGTTTAAGTTGAATGAGTTTTAATCGGGAACGGATCGCCACCTCCTGGGGGGAAGCCATTGCCTCCTGCCATTCTTCATCATCAGTGTCTCCAACGTCCTCCACCCATCGTGTGTGAACTTTCCCTAATGTGTCTGGTGTATTGTTAAGTATTTTGCGATATGTCAGGGAGATAGCTTTTTCCTGCAGGTAGTCATCTTGAAGTCTATCCTCCAGGGGCGAGGAAGCAGGTAGTTCCATGCCCTTGGGTATCGCATTTTGTAGCGCATTTCGGGCTTGGATATATCGAAAGGGTTCCCCACTCTGTAATTGGTAATCTCTCTGGAGATTGCTCTCGCCCACAGATCGCCCACCCTAGAAAGACCGATCGTATCCCACTTGTCGAAACCGGGGTGCTTCAACAACATTCCCAGTTGGTATGTGTCCTGCAACGGTGTAACCCTTGTGATTCTAGACTTCCACCCCAATGCTGTTGTCGTGGCGTGCCATATAACAATTGTGGTAGAAGTCGGGTGTATTTTGGTGCCTGGTCCTTCCCACCATAGATTGCTCTGATATAATTGCCGGGGAGCATGTTATGTCTATCCATCCTGTAGGCGGGGTCTGTCCCCGGACGGTGCACTCAGTGATTGACGGCCAGCTGGGAGGCCCAATAATAACTTTTAATTGCGGGCAGGTGGATACCTCCATCGTACCAGCTTTATGCAAGTTTAGTCAAAGCTATTCTAGGGGCACCATTATCCCAAAGCAAGGAACGTACCTCTGCTTCAATTGCGACGAAATATTGTGCCAGGACCAAATAGGGTGTGTTCTGTAGGGCATAGATAAAGCTGGGAAGTGCCATCATTTTATAAAGAGCAGCTCTACCCAGTACGGTAAGGAGCAGGGTCTTCCAGTGACTAATGTCTGCCTGAAAGCAGCGTAGCGGGGGAGCCAAATTATGGTCATAAAATCTTTCAGAGTCGAACATAGTGTAGATTCCCAAATATAGAAATCCATCCGTGACTATTTTAGCCCTGCAATCCTTAGGCAGGGTTGGGTGAGCCCCGCTTAGAACATAGACAAGAGACTTATCCCAGTTAATGGTGTAACCAGAGTATTTCCAAAAAAGACCAAATATATGTAGGACACGGTGAATGGAGAAGTAGGGTCTGGCCAAATAAAGCAGGATATCGTCAGCGTAAATGCAGATTTTATCCACTCAATCCGCTGACCAATTAATAAGCGGGTCCCCCCGATCGAAATTGCTAGGGGCTCTAGGGCCAAATCAAAAAGCAAGGGGGAAAGGGGGAAAGGGGACATCCCTGCCTCGTTCCCTTCTGCAGTGTAATTGTTCCCGACCGACCCCCGTTGACTGTATTGCGGGCCAGCGGTTCTGTATTCATAAGGCGCACCCAAGATAAAAATCGCTTCGCGAACCCATATCTTTCAAGAGCGGCAAGTAAAAAAAAAAAAAGGCAATTTGATAATGTTGAACTCCATCTTGGCATCCAGAGATGTAATCACTGCATACTTTCGAATTGTAGCCGCCCTGCCTAGAACCCCGTGGAGGCGTCGAAGATTGAGAACGGTGTTTCTGGGCGGCATAAAACCGGATTGGTCGGGTGGAGCAATGTGTGGGGATGCCGCGAGAGGTGGCGTGCGAGGATTTTAGATACATTTTTTACTTCTGGGTCCAGGAGGGAGATTGGCCTGTACGAGTCACAGCGCTTCGGGGGTTTACCCTTTTTTATAAATAACGATTGTGTTGGCCAGTCTCTGTGTGGCGGGCAAAATCCATCTGTGTACACTTTCCTGGTGCATCCATGTGAGGTATGGGGCAATGGTGGTAGCATTTGTTTTGTTGAGTTCAATAGGGAGGCCACAGGAGCCCATGGCTTTTCCGGACTGTAGGGCGCCATTCGCCTTGGATACCTCTTCAGCGGTCAAGACGGAATCCAAGTCCTCCACAGCTTGATGGTCAAGAACAGGGAGTCCCTGGGTGTCCAGGAGTTCTCTTGCTGCCTCGTAGGTGGGAGCCTGTGTGGAGGTATAGACCCGTTTGAAGTGATCAGCGAACGCTTCCGCGATCCCGGCTCTATCATGTGATCTAGTCCCTTCCTGACCCACAATCTCATCTGTTGGCTGTATCCCTTTTGTTGACCCAGGCTAATAACTTGCTCACCTGTTGAGATGATGGATATGATTTGACAGCTTGTCGCCCCTCTACAAATCAGTGTATTCTGTACTTTGGTGCTTGAAGCTGGCACCCTTGACCGGCAGCTTTGCTCCCATTTTGTATTTTGGTGCTCTGAGGCTGATGTTAACTTCCTCAAGGCACATTTGTCTTATGTGTTGCATTTTCCACTTACCTTTGCCAAGCAAGGATTTACTATGTGCCTTGTTAAAGGCTTTTTGAGTTTTCTTTGTTTACCAGATCAGCATATTTGGTTAAGTACTTAAGCTTTTGCCACATTTGTTTACCCCTTCTCCAGTTATCACGCCTCCCTAACTTGGTGCTCACTTTCTTGTTAGGTTCACCCTTTGAGCCTATCCATGTTGTCCTTTGTGGTTGTTCACTTTAACACTGTGGTATTCATCGTCATTACCTTAGCTTGGCGTTGTAGCAAACTGGAAGCCTTTTCTGTTTGTCCTCTTTAAGCCCCATTTTTCCAACTGATTGGTTCTTGGGACCAAGACTTATTTTTTGCTGAATATTATCACCCCATTTCACATGGGTCAGTTAATCACTCTGCCAACATACAACATGCCTCCTCACCACTTCAAAAAGTGATTGCATCTCATGGCCCCTCAGCGAGACGTTTGTTTAAATATAAACTGGACCTCCAAGCACCAGATTGATGATCAGCTTATCCTTGGATACACTTCCAATTTGCCATGCACCCTTTGGCTTTACCTCAGCCACTCAAGTTTTCATGTAAATGTTGGTGGTGGTCACTGCCCTCATACCTCAGTGGCTGGTGCCCGAAGCAGGCTCACTGCCGTCAGTCGTAGGCCACCTCCAGACGACTTCTGAACTCCTCATGTCTTTGCTATTATCCATCAACCAGCAAAATTCCAAACAAAACCCTACACATAAGATTCCCCTCATTGAAGCTGTCCTGGCCAATTTGGCATTCAAGGCCTTTTCACCATCATAGAAAGCCCGGTACATTCAATATAAGATTCAGATTTTTCAGAATCAAATGTGGTTCTCTGTGAGGACGACCGTGGTTTCTTGGATTCCTAGCCACCTGCACCCTTCCATCTCCGGAACTCCAGACGGCATATTCAGGCCCTGCAGTGGAACCTCGTGGGTCACAACCCACCACCCGGATCTACCTCAGGCCACTCTCCCCACCCATACTTCAAGGTTGTTACAGTCGTGCAAAGTCCTTGGGTGGGCAGGAAGGGGTTCACTTACGAAGGGGTGGTAGTTAGAGGTCCCACCTCAACCTTTTGGAGCTTCTGGCTAATTTTGTTGTGGGTTCTTTTAAAGGGTCTTTGTTGATTATTTGACCTTTATTTGTTTACCAGATCGCCTTTCTTATTTAGGCCATCTATTATGAGATTTCTGAAAAAATGTTCCCATTTGTTTTCACTTCCTCTTTCATTATGCCACAGTTGAACCTTAATTTGGTGCTTCTCTTTCCTGATGTTTGCCCGTCAAGCCACTACATTGCTGCCCTTTTAGGCTGCTCACTTTGAAAGCTGTACTTCTCATTGCCATTACTTCCATTTCAGCATGTCAGTGAGCTTCATGTTCTGTCTGTCCAGCCTTCCTTCACTTAATATTTCCCAGCCAGGTTGGACCAGAGGACTAAGGCTTCATTCATTTCCAAAGTGGTCACTCCATTTCATGAGGATTAATCTATCCCCTTTCAGATGTTCTTACCCACCTGCTCACCCCACCCAGGAGGAGGTAAGGCTACACTGGATCCTCATAGGGTTCTTAGCTACCGGACCGGATGACCAACTCTTCCTGGTCCATGCTTGCTTTATTAAGGGAATGGCGATTCCGAAGCGGATAGTTTCCCACAAGATCATCCTGTGCATCAAAATATAGTATGCCCTTGTGTAGAATTTGTCTCCTTGCAGTATCATGGTCTATTCCGCCAGGCAAAGGCCGCTGCTTTAGCACTGTCTCTAGGTGTTTCTGAATCGGATATTTGCGTGCTACGACATGGGCAATGGTCCACCAATTTATTTGCCAATACTGCCTACACAAAGGGTCTTCAGCATTTCAAGAAAGGTCAACCTGTTTCTTGCCTCAATACGATCATTGGGAGTGCTGTTCCTTTAACTTCTGATTGCTGAGTTTCAGGATGCCAGGGAGTGGATAGGCTTTCCACCATGCTTTCTGAAGAAGCGAATTACAAGCTCCAGAAGCCACTCACTAGCATTCTAGGGACCTGTTCACCTGTGATAACGAGCCATAAACAGTAAATATCTAATGTCATACAGAGCAAATCTCTAATATGAGACTCTTTCCCAATTATTTTACCTTTTTGTAAATATAGCAATCAGAACTTGTAGGAACAGCATTGCCAATGAAGTAGATTAAGGTACTGATAATTGGTCCCAATAAATTGCCATTAATAATAATAATAGGCACATTTATAAAGCGCATGGTTCCACTCGGCCAGTGTGTCCCCGCGCTGTGGTGCAACTGCAAAGATGTCCACACCCGGAACCTCACCTCTCCTAACTATCCCGGGGGAAGAGATACATTTTCCCATTTTTTCCTAAAAATGCTGTCCCGGGTCTCCATCCGGAGACACAAGGGGAGTCTGTTCCAGTGCTGGGCAGCCAGCAGGCGGAAGGAGCGTCCACCCATCCTAGCTCTCTTAATAGCGGGAACACACACCAAACCCACCCCACCTGATCTCAATTGGCGTGTTGGGGGCATAGGGGGGTGAGTAGCTCAGACAGATATGAGGGAGCCGTCCCCTGCATAATACGATGGCATACACATAGTGCCTTAAACAGGACTCTCTCCCTTATCGGCAACCAGTGGAGTGCAGCCCGCGCTGCCTTCGCGGAGGCCCTCCTCTGGCGCATAAAAACCAAACGCGGTGCTGTGTTCTGCACCCCCTGGATTCTGAGCATACACTTCGTCGTAGCATCCAGGTAAAGAATATTGCCATAATCCAGGCGCGATGTCACCAGGGCATGGACCATGGTCTTCCTGGCTGCAGTAGGCAGCATATCCAGAGTGTTGCGAAGGACCCTCAGGACTCCAAAACAGGGGCCTGCCACCCGCCTGGTTTGGTACTCAAAGGAGAGCCTTGTGTCCAGCCACACCCCCAGATTCTTTGCGTGAGCGCAGGGGGAAGGGGTGGTCCCCAAACTCTGGGGCCACCAGGCCGATGACCACAGCAACGGGGCTCTCCCCACCACAAGCACCTCAGTCTTATTGCCATTCACTTCAGGCAGTTGTTAGCCATCCATGCGGCCAGTTCTTGCAGGCATGCCACGAAATTGGAGGCTGCCGTGTCCTGTGCCTGTGTAAGGGAGACCACCAGCTGCGTGTTATCAGCATAGGATACGACCCTGATCCCAAACCCATCAGCAATCTCCGCTAGAGGAGCCACGAGATTGAACAGGGTCGGGCTCAGGGTCGATCCCTGCGGTACCCCCGGTCTTAATTTGATGACTTTCGAATAATGGGAGCCCTGCCTCACCTGAAAGCTGCGCCCAGACAAAAAAGATTTCATCCAGTTCAGGGCACTGCCAGACACACCTCCTTTCCTCAAACACTGCACCAGAGTGTGGTGGGCAACAGTGTCAAAGGCAGCACTTAAATTCAACAGGATCAAGGCCGCCGTCTGACCCGCATCCACATATTGCCTGATGGTTTCAGTGGCGAAGAGCAAGGCAGATTCCGTTGAGTAGCAGGCTCGGAAACCGGACTTAGTGGGATGCAGGAGATTGAATTTCCCAATATGCGCTGTCAGCTGCATATTTACCACTTTCTCCGTGACCTTGGTGAAGTACGGTAAAAGAGAGATGGGGCCTAGGTTATCCAGTTTATCTGGGCCAATATGAGGTTGCTTGGGCAGCGGTAGGACCACAGCTTCCTTCCAGCAACCTGGTACTGTGCATACTTAATGAGGTCTCCACCAGATGTCTGATATATGGCTCCAGATTATCCAAGCTCCCTCTCAGCACTTTAGGGGGGACCAGGTCTCTGGGGGAACCCGATTTAATACTAATACAGATTTAAATTAGCTGTTCGGGGGGGGGGGGCATGGGAAAACCCTTCGCCCTCCCAGGCATACTCTTTCTCCTCCGCCACCTCATCTCCTACTCGGGCGGAGTCAGGAAAGGTGGAATATATTTTCTCCACTTTGTCTGAGAAAAAGTCTGCCACACGATTGCAAAGCTCTTCTGAGCCCACAGCCGGAGCAGCTGACGTAGCTAAGGAAGATATATCCTTATAAACCCTAAACAGTTCCCGTGTAGAGTTGCCCGCCGACCCAATTCTCTCCAGATAGTATACTGCCTTTGCTCTTCTAATGAGCCCATGGTCTTCAGTGCCCCTTTATACTCCCTCCTCCCCTGCTCAGAGAAGTCTTTCCTCCACCGCCTTTCTAGAGGTTTGCAATCTGCTTTCACCGTTCTCAAGGCGGCTGTATACCAAGTAGCAGATTTTTGTGCTCTACCCGGTATTTTTGTGACCAGGGGACGTTGCTGTCAAGGGCTCCGTAATCCGCCTGTCCAAGTTTATGCACACACTTTCCACATCAGTGCCACCAGGTAGGCCCCCCAGCGAAAGGGCGCTACTAAACTTTCCCTGCGAGAAGCCAGCCCACCTCCGACACACTATGCCCCTTTTCACTTTTTCCCGTGTTACCTAATGAGCTGGAATATTGCAGGACTCCGCTCTAAAAGGGAAGATATAAATTGGTTGAATATATTGAAAAAGTATGATGTGATAGCGCTGCAGGAGACATGGGATATGGACTGTGATTTTTGGATAGATGGGTATACATCCTACTTCCTTGCTGCACAACCCTCAAACTCTGGTCGCAATAAAGGAGGTTTACAATTTTTATTGTCAGTTAAAATGAATGGAACTGCGAAAGCAATAAACACGTTATCCCACAATTTTCTAGCTTTGGAAGTCACATTGACTAATAATTCTAAATGCGTTTACATTAACTTTTATAACGCTACCCAAGGCTCTGGCGATATCGAAAATCTCATTTCTCTGAATATGTTTTTGTGTAATTTTAAAGAGAGTCAAACCGCCCCGACATATTTTATATTGTTGGGAGATTTTAATGTACATTTATGCCAACAAAACTGTCATTTAATAGATAGTCTGAATGTAGACATGTTCCAACCCCCACACTTTGAACATTCTGTTAAAGGGTCGACCCTAGAAGATCTGCTTCTTGAAAATGAACTTTACGAACCAGAGTTCTTTGATAGTAAAGAAAGGGTCTCAACCTATAGTGCTAGGGATTGCAACACTATCATTGATTATATATTTATTTCACCAGTTATGTTGCAGAATGTTATCTTTTATAATGCTATACATTCCACATATAGTGACCACAACCCGGTTGTGTTGAACATGGAGGATAATATTTTATTTTTGTTTAATAAAAACTCTGAATTAGATATCGCTGTTGATATCACTGCAAAGGATCAAGGGAGACGGGTGAAATGGAGTAAAGTTATACCTGAGGAATTCCTTTACTCCCTAAACGAGAAAGTGGGCAGCGACATTAATGTTTGTAGGGAGCCATTGAGTCTCAAAGGGAATATAATTGGGTCCTTTGAAGCCATCTGTCGCCAGGTGGCAGATGACCTAAAATGTAAATCCACAAACAGAGAGAGAAAGGTTGAGGGGTGGTTTAATAATGCATGCTCCAAATCACATCGAGTACTCCATAAAGCACTGAAAAAGGTACCTCGTGATAGAGTGGAGGTGGCAAGGCTTAGGAAGCAGTACAATCAGGATATCCAAGTAAGGAAAAAGGAAATTAAGAAACAGGCGTGGGACAATTTGTATGAAAAAGCTACCCTAAGGGATAGCGCAAAGTTCTGGGCCATTGTCAATACACCTCTGTTCAATGGGAAAGAAAATGCGCCACTGGAGTTAAATATCCCTGAGAAGGAATGGTTGGACCACTTCCAAAAAATTTATGGCAGCAACATCGACCTAGGACCTCCTAATTTAACACCGATCGACATTCAAGCCCCCCTTCTAAGTTTTACTATTAAAGAGGTACAGAGTGCTATCGAGGGCATGTCATCACAGAAGGCCCCTGGGCCAGATGGCGTACCCGCAGATATGTACAAAACAAACTCAGCAATGTGGTCAGTTGTACTTACTAATGTTTTTAATGTAGTTGGTATAGACAAGATAAGACCTCCAACTACCTGGTCACAGGCTGTCATCATCCCCATATTCAAGAAGGGTCAAAGGGGGGACCCTAGATGCTACAGACCAATATCTCTGCTAGATTCCTCATTTAAAATCTTGGGCAAAATAATACTAGAGAGAATCTCAGCTTGGACCACCGATAAAAACATCTTGTGTGAAGCGCAGTATGGGTTTAGATCTGCCAGAGGTACAGAAGATCAATGTCTTAATTTGCACCTTATACTGAGCAAATACACTGTAGCTTCAGGGGGGAAGATGTACTTGGCCTTCATGGACTTGTCCACAGCTTTTGACCTAGTTAATAGGTCAAAGCTGTGGACAATACTCCTCGAAAAGGGACTGGATCGAGCTCTTGTGGATTTTTTGGCGCGACTCCACAGTGATTTAAGGGCAACTATCCGCATGACCCAAGAAGGGAACTGTACCTCTTTTTTTAAATCGGGAAGGGGAGTGCGCCAAGGGTGCATTTTGGCACCTATGCTCTTCTCCCTTTATATTAACTCCCTTGGTGAGTCCCTAAAACTGCCTCTGCAGATGTGCCCTGCATGGGTGGTTCCGTGACGCCGGTACTTTTATATGCCGACGACACGGTACTGATGTCAAGGACCCCGAGGGGTCTTCAACATTTACTTAATACTTTTGGGGCTTTTATGCAAGATCTGGATTTGGTGATTAATGTAGGAAAGTCGCATGTCATGGCTGTGGGTAACTCTAAAAGTAACATTAGAACCCTGACCTGTAATGATGCTGTACTTACTAAGGTTAAAACCTTTACATATCTAGGAGTGGTGTTCGACGAGAAAGGGACATGGGCACCACAAATCCAGAACAAGACCGCTGCTGTAAAACGATCATCTGCTGCTATATTGGGGTTCGCTAAACGTCTTGGCGGCAAACCATCAGAGGCTATATTATCCATATACAAAGCCAAAACCATGGCAATAGCCAGATATGGAGCCTCTATTTGGGGATATAAGAACACAACCCATATCCAAAGGGCAGAGAATATTTTTCTGCGATCCGTTCTGGGCTTACCAAAATCTACACCTGCTCATTCAGTACATATGGAACTAGGGGTAGGTTATATTGAAGACATATTGTCTTTTGCACCATTAAGGGCTTGGATTAAAACTTGGCTTAATCCCAATTTAACATTAAATCACACGATTATTAAAGACTGTATGGGGCGGGATCGTGTGGCAGAGATTGAGTGGCTTTCATACATCAAGAAAATAGCACAATACCTGGGCCGCCCTAATTTATATACTAACCCTGAAGGCCTACAAAAAGATGACATTAGTTGGGCAAAACGGGAATATATAAAGAAAAGAGAAGCCGAAAGAGAAACACGCGAAATCATGAAGCCAACCGTGAGGTCACATTTTTTGACAATAACATCTTTAGCCATTGAACCATACTTGGCGGTAGTAAACAAACCTTTCCATCGGTGGCTTCTCACTAAATTTCGCTTTAATCAGTCTCACTTCTTGTTGGGTGAATATAATAAATGGTGTAAACCCCATGAGAACGCCCCCTGCAAGTGTGACGATTTCTCAGACCAGGATTCTACCCACTTTTTCTTTTTTTGTCCTTTTTTCAGAATTGCAAGAGAGAAATATATTAAGCCAATATTAAAAGATCTAAAGTTTACCCAAGTCAAACCGGCCTTTCTGTTTTTACAGTTAATGGAAACACCTCTAATTATGTATGGGGTAGCAAATTTCCTCACAATGTCCATTAGGTCTCGTCGAAATATACCTCAGATACTGATTAATTGACCTAGCCTTTGTCAAAAATTGTACACCCAGTCGGGGTATCACTGTTAAATGATTGTATCATAGGTTTGTAAATATTATTGTAATTAGATCACTGAACAAACCCATATCACAAACAGTAAAAATGAAATGTAATTTTGTAGGAAAACACAGACAGTGCAAGTATGACGATAAGTATTTTAAATTTTTTTTTTTAAACTTTTGTAAATATGAAATTTGTAAATATGGAATTTGTATTTGTACATAATGTGTCTTGTTTTTTAAGCACTCCAATGATCAACTATGAATGTATAGCATACTTTTGTGATTTTAATTTAATCGAATAAAGTGTTTTTTGACTCTGACTCTGACTCTGAAGTAGCAGATTTTTGTGCTCTACCCGGTATTTTTGTGACCAGGGGACGTTGCTGTCAAGGGCTCCGTAATCCGCCTGTCCAAGTTTATGCACACACTTTCCGCATCAGTGCCACCAGTTAGGCCCCCCAGCGAAAGGGCGCTACTAAACTTTCCCTGCGAGAAGCCAGCCCACCTCCGACACACTATGCCCCTTTTCACTTTCTCCCGTGTCTTTGGCCCCAGCAGTCTCATAGCAAAAGGGAGCAGGAAATGGTCTGTCCATACAACAGGGAGAGAGGTATAAACAACTATATCCTCCCAATTCGCAAAATGATGGTCCAGCAGATGGCCACTGAGATGGGTAGGGGAGTCCGATATTAACCTAAGTTGTAGAGTGGCCATTTCCAGGCATAGTTCATCCGCCGCCGTACAACAAGCATCATCAAAATGCAAATTGAGATCACCCAGTACTAAGAGTTTATCATACTGTAATGCCGGTTGAGTAAGGTAATCCATCAAACTAGAGGAAAAGCGAGTAGGGGACCAGGAGGTCTGTAGATCAGAAGCCCTTTCACAATATAGTTCAGGTCCACCTTAATCGTAAAGATCCCCGCCTCGCTATCAGCAATAGCGATAGACTCGAGGGTGCTTTGGATGTGATGTTTGAAAATGATTGCCACTCCGCCCCCTCTGCCGGAAACTCTATCTATCCTAGTGATCGCATAACCCCTAGGTAGTGCCTCTAAGATCTCTGGCACTGACTCCTCGTCCAGCCAGGTCTCAGAGAGAAACATTACGTCTACCTGACCATCTAAGAGCTGGTCGTAGACCTCCAGTCTGTGGTTCCTAAGTGACCGGCAATTCAGCAAACAGCAGTTCAGATGAGGGTTTTTCTCCTCCACCTCCCTCCCCACACTAGATTTGAAAGAGCAGTGCCTGCAATCCCAGCTCTTACTACCTCCCGCCAAGCTGTGTCTACACAGAACCGCAATAGGGGGGCGCAGAGCAAACAATTCCAGGGAGGTATACTGTTGCTTTACTACGGCACTTCCCATCAGCAGTAGTTTGAGGCAAGAAACATGTTGACCTTTCTTTAGCCAGGGATTCATTGATATTCTTGTGGGTTCCACGTTTATTTTTAATTTTGACATCCGTTCCCGGCATGAATATACAATTTATTTTTGATAACTTTTAGCCAATTTTAATTTCACTCATTCCCAATCTACCCCTTATTTTCTCATCCCTCTCCCAGGCCAGATGCAGGGCATTGCTCAACTGCTTTACCGAGCCAGTTTTGGGTAAGGAAAAAGATTTCTGGCAAAGAGCTCCCTTGTTGGAACCCGCTGGACAGGACACAGCAGCGCCCACCCAGCAAGGAACATGGCCCGATGAGGAAGCATGCCACTTCGTTGGTTGAGGGCTCATCTGTGCGATAAGGGATGCTGCTTCTGTCCGACCTCTCACTAGATTAGAAATTCCAATGAAGTATTAAACCTCTAACAGAACAGCAGAGTACTTTGTTGATCAATTCGGCAATTCCACGGATACAGAGATGCATAGTACTACCATCTTTGAAATAGTTAAACCCTCTGAATTACGTACTTGGCTGCGATTCGGAGAGCTACTTCCAGGGTACTTGTGAGTTACCAGTACCTCCTGAGCTACTTGTTGTAGACTCCCGGTTTAACAGACGTCCATTTGCCAGAAATGTGTTGTAGGATGCTTGGTTTGATAATCACCGGAGACCCACCAACTAGAAGGTTCTCCTTGTGCATTGATTCAAGAGGTGAGGAATCTGCAGGAAGAAGTATTCGTCAGACGTTATTTACCTTTGAAAAAGTTCTAGCATGACTCCTCCTTGTCACACAGCTGCTAATACGTTCTAAGTTAGTTTTGGTACACTGTGAATCCTTCAGTCTTGTCGACTGCCTACGAGTGTGTGGGGAAAAAAGGATGGTGGATTGACTTTGGTGCACCAGGGAAGCACCTTACATGGCTCCATGATGGCACATCTGGGGTGAAACCCAAGGCAGAGACAAACCCAACACTTCAACTGTTGGCATAGGGGAGCTATTTTAACTTTTCTGACAGACACCTAGCCACAGATTACTCCGCTTTTGAATATTCCCCAGGCATCAGACTGGATCCATAAACTTTTTTGTAGTACCTCGGTGTGCCGTTAAGTGGCGCCACACTGACATCATTTTGCTATCCAAATGACATGTGGAGCCCATATAGGCACCACCCTTAAACGCTGATGTCAGTTCCTTTCTTTCCATGTCACCTGACGTAGATCCGGAGCTTGCTTCGCGTATCTCTGAGACATTTTTTCAAAACGTTTTCCAGTGTGCATGGAATGTCGCCTCCAAAAATGACAGGTTTCAAGTCCTGTAGGGACTGTCTTAAATAAATATCTGTAATAGATCTGCCACTTGTGTCTATAGTCGGGCCACGACTTCAAGGCCTGAAGCTACTGCATGCCGATGAACCTGTAGGCTATCCGGGACCGCGAGGTGCAGCTGTTGCAAGGCACAAATAAAATCCCACAGTGCAACTGCTCCAAGTCACGGTGTCTTGTAGTTCCTACTAATCCATAGGATCTGCACGTTTATTGGACAAGATACACTAGGGGCTTGGTGCCTGGGCTGATTCCAGACACCCCTGCAGGATTAGTTGGTCTATAGACCAGCTAGCTCACAGTACCACCATAAGCCCCCTAGCCCTGTCCGTGAGCAGATGGTTTCTTCCAACCACTGAACATGACAACCCTGACCCCTCAGGGATCATGGGAACAGTACAGAACCTTTCTCTCAATCACTCTTGCTCACTGATTCTCAGAGAAGTATACAGAGAATACACAGTGGGACGTTTTCAATAAGTTTTATAGAACCAAAGTTATTCTTGTATAAAATACATGTGCTGGAATGCAGATAAAAGTGATTACAAGCACCTAAAGTGTAAATAGCTGATATAGCTCTACCATGTTCTAAAGCAGTCTATATATGCAGGCATATAAAACAAGGCAGTAATCTAGCGTACCCCTACTATGCAAACCCTTCTCTAAATGTACCTAGAGTGTGTGTGGGTGTTTAGCCAAGTATCACCCAAGGGACGGTCCAACCCTATTTCCTGATGGAAGAGAGTGAAGGACCCAGTCTTGGTCATGAACTGGACTCCCCAGACAAGATACAAACAAAGGGATCAAAAGGAGCACAATCCTAAGTACATGTAAAACAAATGACTTATTAATCACAAAAATGTATATAGCAAGAAATGGCAAAAGTCCAGTTCATAGCATCATTGAATCTTCATTCTTGGACAGGATACAAAAGCAAGAAAAGTCCATGTATGCTTATTATTCCGTTTATTCAAAAGGCTTCATAGAAGATAATCAAAGCATCAACAGAAACAGCCAACACGTGTTTCGTCGGTACAACAACTCCGTACCATGACTCTTTCAAGGCTAGATGGATGATTGAAATTGTGATAAATCGAGGCCTTGCTTGTGGAACAAAAGTCGAGATATCTTGTCTTGGACCTATATTGTATATATTGGTGATGAGCACTGGAAAATAGTCTTCAAGGTAAGAATTTTAGAAGTAAATAATACAACTATCTTGCAGGAGAACGGTTCCAACCCATCCGATGAAAACAACTATGCTGTCATTATGGAGTGGTCGTGATCCACCCGACAAGTAAGTAGCGCAACAATCACGAGTAGACGAATGACGTCAGTAAAAGCAAGTCCTGGAGTCAATAATAGATGGCCGAGCCACAAGGTATCTAAGGGCTGGGTATGAGCATGAAGGTCCGCATGATAACGCGGCCAAGAAAAAAAAAAACGCTTTTGGAACTGTCCTCCTGCAAGATAGTTGTATTATTTACTTCTAAAATTCTTACCTTGAAGACTATTTTCCAGTGCTCATCACCAATATATACAATATAGGTCCAAGACAAGATATCTCAAATTTTGCTCCACAAGCAAGGCCTCGATTTATCACGATTTCAATCATCCATCTAGCCTTGAAAAAGTCATGGTACAGATTTGTTGTACCGACGAAACATGTGTTGGCTGTTTCTGTTGATACTTTGATTATCTTCTATGAAGCCTTTTGAATAAATGGAATAATAAGCAAACATGGACTTTTCTTGCTTTTGTATCCTGTCCAAGAATGAAGATTCAATGATGCTATGAACTGGACTTTTGCCATTTCTTGCTATATACATTTTTGTGATTAATAAGTCATTTGTTTTACATGTACTTAGGATTGTGCTCCTTTTGACCCCTTTATTTGTATGTGTAGATTTGCCAACCGTTTAGATTGGTAACAGTCACCCTTGGTAGTGAGTGACAGTGGTCTACGTAACACTCCGTCTAAACTTGATGTGTTACATCATATTGTAAGCCCATTACAATTTCTTTGAAAGTAACAAGTGAAGGTGCGGTTATTCCCGTTTGGGAAACACCATTACCAAATTGTTTTATTATCCCCACACAAGATGTTAGACCGCTGGGTGGTGAATTCTCAGCATGCAGGGTTCCTCGGGTCAGCTGAATTGCCTCCTCTACCAATCTATTGAGATGCTTATCTTTTATAATTAAAAGCAGTCTGGCGATGTGTGTCTAGATTAGTGATATTGATATGTAGATAGCTTTGTCGCCCAATGGATGAAGATAGAGATGACATTTGTAGATAGTGCAAAAAGAGACCATGTACATGATGTCCAAGTCATTGTGATAATGCTTTGTGAAGCTAGATATGTGAACAAGTTTCGTTTCAGGGGAACTAATCCAACGATGATGTACACGCAAAATATGTGAAATGTTATTTTGAGGACAATGTAAGAAATAAGCTGCTTCGCTACATGGGTCTTACTGGGGCTATAACAACGGTGCATGTCCAAAGTTCTGTCCCATTCTCGCTCCTGAAGTTGTTGAAGCCTCTTGAGAGGTCAGTCTTCGTCACGGTCGAAATCATCCGGTAAGTCTAAAAAGAAGCACAAGAAAGCAAAGGGGAATTCTGCACCCTTGCACCACTCATTCGTCTGAGCAGGGTTGGGGGACATCTCTCGGTCCCACAATTGTTTCCGGCACTGCCTGAGTTTCTGGATCTGTCAGCCATGGTCCGGCTCTTCGGATCCTTACTGACTCCTTCTGGCGTGCCTTTGGGCTGTAAGGAACCGAGAGGCCTTCCTTCTGTAATGCCATTGGCGGGTTCGCCCTGGGTGCCAGTTGGGCCATCTGAGCCCATCTTGCCTCCGGCTCCACTTCCCTCTTCTGGCACGACAACCAATACTGGCATGGGCTCTTTGACCTTGAGACTGACTCCATGGATACCGGAGGAGGTGGTCCCGGTTGCTCTCTTCGACACCGATCAAAGTTGCGTCTGATTCCACCCAAGGTGCCTCTTCCCCCTCCCCCCCCCTTGATTTGTCACCCCCTCAAGGGAAATAGCACACTTTACATTTCCTTTTTGAGATAGACTCGGATAATGACTACGACCTGGGATATGAGTTCGCTGAACTCTACCAGGATGGTAATTGGTACGAGGACCTACAGGAGGCTAGCCTACCTCCCCTCAAACTGCCATCTTCTTGTCCACAGGACCTGCCATGGAGGAATCTTCTTCTTGCACCATCTTGATCTGTAGAGTGACCAAGGTCCTTGACCTCCAATCCCACACCGTGGAGGTTAAGACCAATGTTTTGACAGAGTTCCTCCAACCGAGGCAAACATCTTCTGAACCCCTCCTTTCCATTTACTGAGGTACTGACTGATACCATATTGGGGGGCGTGGGCCAAACCTTGCTCCGCCCCTCCCAATTAATGAACAAATTGCCAGACACCATAACCCTACTCCAGGTGACTCTGCTTTTCTTTAATAGCACCTTCCGCCCGAAAGACTGGTGGTGCAAGCCGCGACGAGTCTCTCAAATCCTAACACATTTCCCACCATTCCCTGTGACAGGGAATCAATCTAAGTGGGTAGGAACGTTTAATAGGCGTGTGTTTTCTTCTGCTAGACTAGCCCTCTGATCCTTTGACTCCAGCTGCTTGTTGGGCTAATGATCCCACACCCTTTGAGATTCGGTGGCACAAGTTTTCCCTGGTGTACTCGTAGACCTTCAGCCTGTTCTCACTCAAGCGATTCAAGATGGCCTGGATTTGTCCAAGTTCACAATTTGTTGTGGCTTGGATGTCACTGATTCCATCAGGCAGGCCATAGGCACGACCTTTGCCAATCGCCGCCATTCATGGCTGTGATCGACTTGGTCCTTAGGCAATGTATAGTCCTCCCTGACGGACATATCCATTGATGGGACTCATTTGTTCGGGGACAAGGCTGATTCCGCTTTAGAACTATTTAAGGAGAGCAGGACTACTCCACGCTCTTTGGACCCATATGCCCCACCTCCCCACCCACAGTTCCAATGCTCCTTTAGTGGCTTTGGTCGAGGTCCCCCATATCACCAGCCTGTCCAGCCCCCACAGAGAACCCAGCAGTTTTGAGGTCAAGACAATGGTGCCCACCACTCCCACAGGCATGGTCAATGGGCCGCTCAGTCTGTTGTTCCCCCCCCCCCCCGTCCCCTTAGCCTCAACTGCCAAACATCTTTAGCATGACCTTACTGGAGCATTGCCACCCTGTTGGAGGCAGAGTCCAACAATTCAACCCAGGGGTACAACAGATTGTTAATAGAGGTTATGCTATACCCTTCCTTTCTTCCCGTTGCACCTTCTTCTCCCAGTGACTGACTGAGGACTATCCTTCCATTTTGTGGCAGTCCTTTTGGCCTAAGAGACAATCGCATGGGGGCCTGAAGTAGGTTGTTATTGATATTCCTCCTACTTTGTGATGCCCAAGAAAGATGGAGGCCTGTGGACCATTTTAGACCTGAGTAATCTCAATGCCTTCCTCTAGAAGGAGAAATTCAAAATGTTCACTTTGGCCCAGGTCTTGTCTGCCCTCGACCCTGGATACTGGGTGGTAGCGTTGGACCTGCAGGACACCTATTTCCATCTACCAGTCCTGACGGCCCATTTGCATTACCTGCACTTTGTGGTGGGACAGGACCATTATCAGTGTGCGTGCTCCCTTTTGTTCTCACTTTTGTCGCTCAGGTGTTCACAAAAGTGATGGTGGTGGCAGCACATCTTTGGAGTTTAGGGGTGACAATCTTCCCCAACCTCACCTTGACGACTGACTTTTGAAGGCAGGCTCTTCCCAGGTCATCTTTGGGGCTCCCTGTCAAGGTGCCAAAGTCAAACCTGACTCGTCAGAAGCTTCCCTGTGTCTGAACCATTCGGGACATGGTTCGGTTTTGTGCCTTGTCCTTGAGGAAAAAGAGTCCAGGACATTCAGACTATGATTCTAATCTTTCAGCCTCAGTCCTGGAGTTCAGTGAGTTTAGCTCAGAGGCTACTGAACTTATGGCCTCCTGCATGCTGCTGATCAAGCACACGAGGTGGCATGTGCAGGCTCTGCAGTGGGATCTGAAGTCTAAGTGGGCCCAACATCAATGGAACCTCGTTCAGATTTCAGAGAAGATAGCAAAGAATCTACAGTGGTGGTTGCTGGACCATGATTGGGTCAGGGGCAGACCCCTATCCCTTCCCCACCCAGAGTTGACAGTAGTGACCAATGCATCTCTTTTGGCCTGGGGCTGCCACCTGGGAGGGGTGGGGATCAGAGGCTTCTGATCTCTGGTGGAGTCCGGGCTCCAGATCCACCTTCTGGAGCTAAGGGCCCTCTTGGCGCTAAAGCCTTTCTTTCGTCCATCATGGGGAGGCTAATTCAGGTGCTCGTGGACAACACCAGCACCATGTGGTACATCAACAAACGGGGCAGGGTGGTGTCACAGACCCTGTGCTAAGAGGCGTTAAGCCTCTGGAGGTGCCTGGACTGCCTAGAAATTTCCCTGGTGGTGAACCACATTGCAGGATCTTTGAAAACCAGGGCAGGAAAGTCCAGCTGAAGGCTCCCAGCAGATCACGAGTGACAGTTGCACCTGGATGTGGTGAGATGTCTCTTACACGAATGGGGAGATCCATGGCTAGATCTGTTAACCGATGTAACAACGCGCAATGTGAGCACTTCTGCGCATTGGGGTTTCCAAGGAGTCTCTCACTCTGAGATTTATTCCGCCTCGAGTTGAACTCAGGACTCTCTTTGCCTTTCGGATGATACCACTACTGCCCTGAATTCTCAAGAAGTTCAGGACAAGTGGATTCCCTCCCCTAGACTTATGCTATGCAACTCCATGTGTTCATGAAGCACTATTGTCTGGACAGCCAGGTTTACTGGTAGGACTCTGTCCTGGAAGACTTTTTAGTTTGAGTCTATTCACAGACACACATTCATTATGTACTGCTTTGGTATCCGGAAGGTGAGGAATATGCAGTTAGAAGCGTACCAGAAGAACTAGTTACTTACCTTTGGTTATGCTCTTTCTGGTAGAGACCCTATCTAGCTACAGATTTCTAACCAACCCTCCCATCCTTCAAATTCTGTGATTTGACTATATCCATTGATTGGAACTCTATGGGTCTGTGGGCGCAGACAGCCCTTGAAAGCGGCTAACTTAGGAGCACGATATGGACACCTCTTTGGGGCTCACACATCCTTTCCGGAAAGAGGTCAGCAATGAGCTGCATGGTGCCACATGACGATGCGCCACGGTAAAACTGAAAAGTTTCTCGATCGAGTCTGACACCTGGGGAATATTCAAAAGGAGTGGAATCTGCAGCTTTACCTGCAAATAATAGAGTATCCAGCAGAAAGACCATTACCAAAGGTAAATTATTTGTTCTTTTAATCTTTATTTTCCAAGTAACTTGACCACATTTTTGTAAATGGTGTACAGGAAACTCTTTATGGCTTCTTTGTTGAACATTATCATTGCATACATTGGTCTAGTGTCGTTCTTCAAGGGAAACAATTCAATATTAATCAGTAAGTTAGGCGCTGGGGAAATAGACCAATTAAAAGAAGTTTGTGAAATAAAAGTTGCCCTTTAGCAAGTGAGAAAATAGGTAAACGAGAGGGTCATGAATCCTCATTTGTGCAGAAAAACCCCTTTTTCTGTAACTAATGTTTCTTTATATTTCTTTTCAGAGCTGGGAAAGAGCAAAGACGTTAGCAGCAATCAAATCAAAGTCCTATTCCACAGCTGTCCAGGTACGTCTGAGAGCTTCATTTTTTAATCTTTAAAAATGTGTTTTAAAAAAGAACCTTTAAATCAGTTATTTTTATTTCTGTTCTATATAACGTTATGGTAAATTTGAATTTCTCACTAGGATAGTGTGTATGTTGAACTTGAGGAAATCAACTTTTGTTTTTGACATTTGCAAATGTAATGTGCATAGTTTTGAGAATTCAGTACATGGAAAGAAAAAAAGAATCACCATTTCAGATTTCTTTAAATAAAGTTAACTGAGATAGAATTAACTTGCAATCATATTCCTACAACAGGGAACTGAGTAACGTTGCTTCTAAACATGGAAGGGAGAAGCCCTATAACTTCAGTCCTGTTAATTAGAGGTCTTCGCCAATTGCAGGCTAGTTATACCATCCTTGGCTCACTCTAAACGGTAAACTGTCAGGAACTGTTGAGGAAAAGAATTTCCTGCCTGCTGCACTGCAGAATTGTTAAGGGCTCGACAGAGGCCTTGAAACACTGGCACAAGAAAGTTGCTCCAAGGACTAATGACATTATTCTCTTGCTGACCCCTAAAGGTGCTTCTCCTGCCAGATAAGAACACTTACTTCAGGGGAACTGCCCTCTTTCAGTTTTAGAGTGCACAATTTCTAGGAGGCTGCATCTGCCTGATTGAAAGCCAGTGGATCAGTTACACAAGGACGTCTTTCACTCCTGGAGAGTGCAGAAGGTCCTATGGACCAAGAACAACTGTGCTGCTGCAGAGAACTACAAGGCATTATATGGAACTGGATATTCTGCTGTGGACTGCAACTGCAGTTGTGAGGATCCCTCCACCCACCTTAAAGCTGTGGATTAATGGCAAAGGAAATCTGACCTGACTATTTTGTTACTATGCTCTGCACAAAACCAATGTTATTTGTGCAGAGCAAAGAAATAGGATGGTACTTCAATGTTGAAAGAAGTTAAAAACCTTTATGGCACGATTAAAGTATTGACTTAACATTAACTACAGTGTTGAAGTGGTTCACTTATACCGGAATCAAAATTTGAATATCGCAAGCTTGATCCATTACAGCTGTGCCCAGAGGGACGTTCCCTAATCGTAGGGAACGCATGACATCCAACTGGTAAGTTCCCTGAATGGCACAGTGGATGAACTAAACCCTCAACACCTTGTGTGTCCTGAATGGCAGTTACACCCAGAGGAGGAGCAGGGTCTTTTCCAGGAATGGGGAGAATGTTGGCTCAATCTTTTCGCCACCATCTAGAAGCGGAGTGCAATCACTATTGCATGTTGGAGTTTCCAATGTGTCTCTTGCTCGGAGACTCGTTCCATATTGAGTGAAACTCTGGGCTACTGTATGCCTTCCAACCTATACCTCTCCTGGCCCAAGTTCTGAGGAAGATTACGACCAACCGGGCCCAAGTCATTCTAGCGTCAAAGATTTGGGCATGGACAGTATGTTATCCAGAAGTCCTGGGCATGAGCATCGGTCTTTCAATCAGGATGCCCATGTGTGTGGCTTTAGAAATTGAGCGGTAACAGTTGAATACTTTCAACCTACCTCCCGAAGATGTTGATGTCCTCTCGGCAGCCAGGCGTCCCTCTGCCAAATCTTTATACACCTGCTGTTGAGATAAGTTTGGGACTTGGTGCTCTTCTCAGCAGATAAACTGTCCAGAGTTCTGTTTTGGTTGTCCCAAGGGTTTGCTTTGGATACTGTTAAATTGTATGTTTCAGATCTTTTGGCCTTTTTACGGTTGCCAGACCAGCCCTCATTATTCAGATCACCAGTTGGGATTCGTTTTCTCAAATGGTTACAAAATATTTGCCCCTTTTCCATTCATTGTAGCCAAATGGTACATACATTTGTTCCTCATATTCCGCATGTGCGCTCATATTGAGCTTCTCCACAGTTGTTCTCTCTGGCTCCTTACCTTCAAGGCAATATTTCTTGTTGCCATAACATTGGCTCGACGGGTGAGTGGGTTGCATACGCTGTCTAATAATCTGTCCTACCCCATGATCTACCCATATAATCTGGTTCTACGGGCTTGCACTTCACTTTTGTGTTGCCCCAAACTTCACCTTTCTGGCATTCTTTGCTTTGCCTCACCCCTCAAAGGAGAAGAGACTTCACTGGCTGGATCTGAAAAGAGCTCTCCGCTTCTAGATTTATCACACTTAAGAACACCAGGTGGTCAAATAGCTATTTAACAGATTTTCTGGAGATAAGAAAGGCAAAGCTGTGTAGAAAAGGACCATCTTAAGCTGCATCGTACTGTCCATTGAGATCTGCTATGCACTCGCCCAAAGGCTGCCCCCTGAAGGTTTGCAGGCTCTTTTTGCCAGAACCAAGACTGCTACCACTGCATTGGTGCGCACAGTGTATGTCCTGGACATATGTCTGGCTGCTACGGGAGTGTCACTACCTATGATTATGGCGCATTATTCTCTAGACAGCCAGGTCAGCAGGCAAGGGCATTTTACCTAGTCAGTCCTTCAGGTCTGGGGAATATTCAAAAGGGGAGGTAAGTAACTTGTTCGTCCAGCGATGGCTCCAGATGGACAGGGTCTGGACCCCAGTAACTCACCTCAGCGTGTCTACATCTAAGATTTTTTTGCCAACTGGATACTGTCTGTCTAATCAAAAGTGAATGGGCATTTTGATTCATTTTGCCGTAGCTCCCCATAAAGTGTATAGCCTACAAGTCATTTAGTTTAATATAGTGACATTACTATTTTTTTGCTGATGGGCATTAAGAGTATACATTCATTATTTTCCTAGAAAGTAAGTTTATACAGTGGTTTGGTTACTTATCTAACATTTGTTCTAGACAAATAACCGGGTTGAAAAAAAAATCCCACAGATTATCGCTATACCCAGTGCAAAAGCAGGATTCTATAATCTTGAAAAGACCGTTCAAGAATTTTAATCTTGCAAAAATGATCAACCAATACCCAAGGATGTACACAATTAAATCTAAGGTGAAATTATACTCTTATCTTTCTGACGAATGATTACTGGTGGTGCCAACCGCATACACTTGCAACACTAGAAAACCAACCCTTTTTGGGGAGAGGGTGAAACGAAGCAGCAGCAAGGTGGGTGGGAGGTGAGTTTGATAACTCAATGCCCACCAAGGGTGCATCAACCTAGATCACGTTTTACCAATTAAAAAGGCTTCCTCCATCAGAAACCACATATTGACCTGCTGAAACGGTCTATTTTCCTCCGCAACTATTTATTTACTGGACATAATGCAAGCAACATCTTTCCTTATGTAATTACTATCCGATGAGACTTGCTGGCATACCTCTCATTGTAAATTGGTGAATTCTGGCTCTATCATGTTTTGGCCTAATGATGGTCCTAGCATTCTGTCCGATCAAACGTCATCAACAAGGAGACTCATTGGCAGGAAATTAATTCTGACTCACTTGTGAACAGTT
The DNA here is from genome assembly GCF_964261635.1 of Lissotriton helveticus. Classification (NCBI taxonomy): domain Eukaryota; kingdom Metazoa; phylum Chordata; class Amphibia; order Caudata; family Salamandridae; genus Lissotriton; species Lissotriton helveticus. The sequence continues at coordinate 494,782,760 of NC_136070.1, read as the reverse complement.
TTAGTTCAACGGCTAGAAGGATCAAGTATGTTTGATGCCAATTCACTACTCTGTTTGTTTATTCACACATGTCCACACCTCACTGTTTTATTTCTCTGAACACCTGAACCTTTTGAGTTAGACTGAGTTTTTTTAAATATAAAAAACTGTGACCCCCCCCAGGTATTTCACTGTTGACATGATTGTAGCTTTATCTTCTTTGGTTCATTCTATTTGTGGCTAGGTATTTCACTGTTGACACTTTTTTAAAAGAAATTTTTTTTAACATTATTCCACTTGCAGTTGTGTTGCCTATTGTTACACATGGCCCATGCTTGATTATGGTTAAACGAGAAGCTTCTGTTTTGTGCAGTGCTCATTTTAGAAGTGACATGTACTATGAATGACTCCCCTTAAAGCCTTTTATACGCAGAACTGACATGGAGTTTGACTGAAAATAAGAATCTGCCACAAATATAGTGTTCATTCCAAATGGTGCAAATACACTCCTTTGTACTGGTTTGCGGGTGGTATTCACACGATTCATGTGTGAGACCCCAAACTGTAACATCTTGTCTCCAGAGGTGAAAGTCAGTTCTGCTTAGTCCTAAATGTAGGTACTCTGGTTCTTCTGAAACCAATATTTAAGTTGTGCACCAATTATTCTCATTGTTTGCTCTATCATTTCACTAAATGTATTATTTTTATAATAACCAGTAGAAACAGGGACGTTCAAAAGCCAGCAGTGATGTCCCATATATGCTTGTTAAAGAGGAAATGTGGTTTATCTAGCCTTTAAGGGAGCTATGTTTGGACAAGGCCTGTGTTACAAATGTTTCTTTCCTACTTGACCACATTGTGTGATCTGAGCAAGTCATCTTCACCTTAGGTTTCCCTATCAGCCACAATTTGGTCTAAATGCCGATATCAAAAATTGCATACAAATGCTGGGCGTTTATGTGTTTTGCAATTCCTGTTTAATATATGTAAAATGGGGTTTGCAGCTCAGGTCTATTATTTTCTGGCGAGGTTGCAATTCATAAATACGTGTGGAAGGGTCTACATGAACTAATTCTTGTTAGCAAACACTGTACATTCTCCTGTGATTCCTTTTTCCACGTTTGCTTCGTAGGTAAACAAATTATTTTTTTACATTAGATTGTCTTCATTGTTATAATTTGCACTGTGTGCTGCCCATGGAGCAGTTAACTTGTTGACGGTAAGTTGTGCTTTGCATGAGCCGGAAATGTGCATGGATAGTGTGTCCTATCTGAAAACTGCAATTTTTGCGCATGCGGGCCAGGGATATGCTCAAATCTGTTACAAACTTGGTGATGTGGTTAAGATAGATGATGCACAAATCAGGCAATCTAATAGTGTAAATGATGCAACCCGATTTAAGGATTTAGACGTTCATTTATGAAATTGGCTCTAATGGGGAGAGTTTTGTGTTCTGAGTGCGGGCCAAAGCTGTGTTACTGTCGTCCTGCAATAAACTTGTCTCTGCAGTTACATGTGCTAATGGGAGAAGCACTTGTCCATCATGCTTCAATGATGCATCGATATTACAGATAAAGGGATGAAATTTTAGGGACACTGGCAGAGCACAAGCACACAGCTTAGATGCTTTTTCAATTCGGGAGAACATAAGGCGTCTTAGTATCTCTTTGGAACGAGAGCTGGTTGTATATGTTTAGAATGCCTGCTGGTAGTGACTTCTCAAATTTGGCATATTGCACCTAAAAAGATCACCATACTGTGCGAGCTTTGATGTAATGGGAGCCCCAGTCATTATTTGGCGGTTGAAAAGGAGGCCTAGTTGGGCTCAGTAACAGTGTAGTTTTCTTTGCAGAAATGCTGGTCGAACACAGTTTGCACTACGGAGGACTTAGGAGATTCTAGAGGCAACTGGTAGAGGTCTTTTGTGTGAACTTGAGAACAGAGACGAACCTGGTATTCATGTGTTTGAATTTTAAATCCTCTCAAATCTGTGCCTCGGGGTAGTGGCGTAGTCTGACTGGACAGGACCGATGATTGCCTGAATCCAATATGGGTATCCTAGGAAATGTAATGTTTGAGGATATTAGTCAATGGAGGTTTTAGAAATGAATTCAACGGAGGTGCAACGGTCCGTTAACATTAAAGATAACTGAAACAGATTCATATGGTGATGCTGAAGAGCCCAGGTTCGTCTAAAAGTATGTTCGTGGCATGTGGGCTGCTGAATTCATATCTGTGCATAGATCGCCGCCTAGTGTTGGGTCCGGATGATTGCACATTGTTGTCCTGGAAGAGTCTTCGAAGTATCACGAGATAGGTGGCTCCTCCCTCGGACTACAGTGCGCATGGGCATCCTCTCCATCCTCAGATTGTTTTTTTCCGCCATTGGGTTCGGATGTACCTTCCAGCACTCCAAGTTCGGAATCAAAGAAAACTTTTATAAAAGGCCAAAAGGCCTTCGCTTGCGTCGGTATTGTTTGCGATCGGTACCGAAAGACTTTCATAAACTTTGTTGCACTCCGGTTGTCGAATCGGGCCGTTAGGCCTACTCGACGCCACGTGGACCGACGGTCGATGGAACGAAGTCCATTCAAATACTGCCTGCAGTGCAACTCAAAGTTCCCGCACACAGATAAGCATCCAGTGTGCAACAAATGTTTATCTCCAGATCATAATGAAGATAATTGTCTAGCCTGTGCCCAGTCCTGGTCCAAAAAGACAATACGGAATCGGCGGGCGGCGAGGCAAGAAATGCAGAGGTCGGCACCGGAGCCCGATAATATCTTCGACGATAAGGAAGAACTAGTCCACGCCGAAGACTCGGATCAAGACTGTCAATACTCCGAAAACGACTCTGAATATTATATCGATGAAGAAGAAGAAATCGTCGATACGAAGACTATGATCAAGACATCGTAGCTGTCGAAGACGACGCCGATGACAACGGGGGCGAACCGTGAGTACACCGCCCCATATAGACACTACACCTATATCAGAGGCTCAGGTCGAGGCATCGCCATTAGGCCTTTGCCAAGATCAAAAAACTGGTTCTATAGCCCTGCAATACCGCCCGGCTAAGAACATACAAAAAGAGCCTTCTGAGACACGTACTCCAAGGCCGGTTCCATCGAAACTGAAAGTCATCGACACGACCGTCTTCGGACCGAACGTCGCCGAGCCGAAGGTCACGAAACCAAAGGGCGCCGAGCCGAAGGCCGCCATACCAGAAAAACCTTCGAAGCCAAAGACCGTCGAATCGACCAAATCGACTTCGATCGTCGAAAAAGGGAAAAAGCCTGGCACCGAAAACAAAAGGGCTATGCCCAAGGCGGTCGTCGAACCGAAATTGAAACCTAAGGTTCCCCAGACCAAACCCGTCGAGCCGAAGCCCATCGATCCGAAAAAGGGCATCGAGCCGAAGCCGCAGGCTCCGAGGACAACTCTAAAGCCCAAAGAAAGTTGCCGAACCGACAAAAACCATCGGTCCGAAACAAGTGGTGAAACCCGGAAAAGACATCGGACCGACAAAACCTGTCGGAAACCCTCAAAAACCGATACAGGCACCAAAACCGGTCCAACCGGCCAAAGGCATCGAACCAAAAAAGGTCAAACCAAAGACATCAGCGCCAAGGCACAACACCAGCTCATCCATCCAGACCCCTCCACAGAGGATCAGTCCAAACTATATATTGACCCAAATACTGGGAAAGTGACTGTTTATACCAAAAACAAAAAAGACCAGCTCCTGCTGAAGACTTTTCTAGAATTCCTCTCAAAAAGTAAAGGGACTGTGCTACCTCTCCTATTCTTTTCCAGCCTATCTCTCCAGCTATGCCTACTACTCCATATGCTCCATACTCACCTGCACGCTCTGACCATAACCCAGATGAAGATCAGGATGCAGACGTGGGTTTTGGATATCCACAAAATCCATATATAGACCCCAATTCACAACCATGGGGTGGGGGGTGGTGAGCCAGACAATGAGGGGACTCTACCCATTACAGACCCTACGGTATACCCAGTTAAACCATCACCCACAGAAGACACAGTGGCGTTTAACTCTTTAATAGATAGAGCAGCAAGCTACCATAACGTAGACATGCACTCAGACGCTATAGAAGAAGATTTTCTATTCGATACACTGGCTACATCAGAAAAAAGTGTCAAAACGCTCCCCATGTTAAAGGGCGCCCTAAAGCACGGACCTGACATTTTGGAGGACACTGCTAGGGCACGTGTCATCAACCCAAGAATAGAAAAAAAGTATAGGGCGGCACCAGTAGACCCTACTTACATCAAAGGGCAACTACCTCTAGATTCTTTAGTGGTATCCAACGCACGAAAACGTGCAAATTCACAAACTACTGGAGAGGCTGCTCCTCCTGACAAGGAGTCCAAGATTTTAGAAGCATCAGGCAAGAGAGTAGCAGCTCAAGCAGCAAACTCATGGAGAATAGCCAATACTCAGGCCTTGCTGGCCAGATATGACAGGGCACACTATGATTCTTTAGAGGGACTTCTCCAACACTTACCTGAGCCATACAAAGACCAGGCAGATGAACTCATACAGGAGGGAAAGCTCATCACCAACGCCTCCATTAAATGTGCTCTAGACGCGGCAGATACAGCTGCCAGGTCTATTAACACAAGCGTACTACTTAGGAGGCATGCATAGCTGCGAATATCTGGATTTAAAAATGAAGTGCAGGCTACAATTCTTAATCCAGCCTATAAATCCAGATTTTCTGTTTGGTCCAGCAGTTGACTCAATTCTGGACAAAATGAAAAAGGACACTGAGACTGCAAAGTCCATGGGGGCTCTTCAGTCCCAACAACACAGAAGCTCCTTTCGTCGCTCCATCTACAGGGGAGGAGCGCGAGGTAACTCATCGCAGCAAACCTCCACATACAAAAATAATACGCAACCCACCTACAATAAGAACACAAACAGAGGTGGATACAGAGGTAATAATAACAAGGGCAGAGGTCGTGGAGGCAATGCCAATAGATCCTCCACTAACACCAAACAGTGACTTCTGGGCACTACCCCCAGACCATATAACACCGGTCGGGGGAAGACTACAACAATTTCTGAGACAATGGTTAAACATCACTACAGACAAATGGGTTCGGCAAATTATCCAACATGGCTATTGCCTAGAACTCACATCAACACCACCCAACATTCCACCCATACACCGTCCAATGTCACAGGAACATATAACATTACTGCAACAAGAGGTCATCAGTATGCTGCAAAAGGGGGCCATAGAACCAGTTCCACTTCAATATCAAGGAACAGGAGTATACTCACTATACTTCCTCATTCCCAAAAAGGACGGTTCGCTCAGACCGATATTGGACCTCAGGCCCCTCAACCTGTACATTTTATTAGAGCATTTCCACATGCTCACTCTGCAACAAGTCTTGCCATTGCTGCGTCAGGGAGACTTCCTAGCAACCCTAGACCTCAAAGATGCATACTTTCATATACCAATACACCCTGCTCACAGAAAGTATCTGAGGTTTACTATTCAAGGACAACACTACCAGTTCAAAGTCCTACCATTCGGTGTCACAACAGCTCCACGGGTGTTCACCAATGCCTAGCAACAGTGGCGGCACATCTCAGAAGACAACACATTCATGTGTACCCATATCTGGACGATTGGCTAATTACACGCGCCATCGGCCCAGCAATGTGCCAGCCACATGTCAAAAACCATTCATCTCCTGCACAGTCTAGGCTTCTCGCTAAACTACCCAAAAACGCACCTGCAACCCTCCCACGTCCAACAGTACCTGGGAGCGACAATAGATACACTAGTAGCGAAAGCATACCCCAACGCAGCACGGATCAACAGTATGCAAATGTTGATCCCGAAGTTCAGACCACAACACTCCTTGCCAGCTCGAGTGTTTATGCAACTAATAGGCATGATGGCCTCGTGCATATTTATAGTCCCTCATGCCAGACTACGCATGCGTCCACTACAGGAGTGCCTAGCAATGCAGTGGAACTAGGCTCAGGGACAATTAAAAGACCTAGTGTTGGTGACCAGTCATGCATACAACTCTCTGCATTGGTGGAATCCACAAAACATTTGCAAAGGGCGACTGTTCCAAGAGCCTGTCCCACAAATAGTGATAACAGCGGACGCATCCCTGCTAGGCTGGGGAGCCCATGTCCTGCATTACACAGTCCAGGGACTATGGACTATACAACAGAAAAAGATGCACATCAATCTTCTAGAGTTGATGGCGATCTTCCTAGCCCTCAAAGCGTTCAAGAAACATTTATGCAACCAAACCGTGTTGATCCGGACAGACAACATGACGACTATGTATTACATTCAAAAGCAGGGAGGGACACACTCGCCACAGCTGTCGCACCTGGCTCAAAGAGTGTGGAAATGGGCCATTCAGAGGAACATGTTTCTCATGGCAGAACACCTCCCAGGCAAGGACAATCAAATAGCCGACCTGCTCAGCAGGCACAGTCAACAGATGCACGAATGGGAGATTCACCCCAATGTGCTCCAACCATTTTTCCGGCAGTGGGGACAACCGGAGATAGACCTGTTTGCCGCAAGCGAAAACGCAAAATGCCAGTACTTTGCCGCCAGGTTCCCACATCCGCAGTCCCAAGGCAATGCGATATGGATGAACTGGTCCGGCAAATTTGTGTACGCTTTTCCCCCAGCGCCGTTAATCCCGCTGGTGGCACGCAAACTGCGCCAACATTCCCTAACGCTAATCCTAGTTGCTCCCACGTGGGCAAGGCAACCATGGTACACAACGTTCCTAGAACTGTCAGTGGTGCCTCATCAGAGACTGCGACTCACACCCAGTCTTCTAACTCAGAACCGTGGCGAAATCCAACACCCAGATCCGCAACAGCTGAACCTGGCGATCTGGCTCCTGAAATCATAGAATTTGGATACCTCAACTTGCCTCCAGACTGCATGAATATTATCAAAGAGGCAAGAAGACCCACTACCAGGGCATGTTATGCAGCTAAGTGGAAACGTTTTGTCATTTACTGCAGAAATAACAACATAAACCCATTAGATGCTTCAACACAAAACATCATTTGCTATCTCTTGCACCTACAACGTTGCAATTTAGCCTACTCATCCATCAGGATACATCCGGCTGCGTTGGCAGCATACCTCCAAAACAGACAACACCTTTCACTGTTTAGAGTGCCAGCAATAAAGGCATTCATGGAAGGACTCAAACGAGTAATTCCACCAAGAATCTTGCCTCCGCAAGATGGCCGCCGGATAGAAGCTCCCTGTAAGACCTCCTGTGCTGGGGATCCAGTTTTCTGGGTTTTATCCCCATTAGCTCCGAGCTGCAACATCTGGAGCAACGATAAAGTAACTGGATTGACAAGTAACAGGATTTCAAAAAGTAACTGGATTTCCTTACCTGCTGGACGATGCCTGCTGAGGATCCCTGATCTGACTAAGGACTGGGACCGAGACACTCCCGCCTTCCTCCGCGGACCTTGGGCTCCCCGCTGACCAACTTGCGGATGCCTGCTGCCTGGAGCCGGCTGGTGTGCCTGGCGAGGTCGGTGGTTGCCTGAGGGACGCCGCTGAAGTGGACCTGGACCGTCGCTGGCGCCTGGAGTGCGACGTTGCGGAGTGGTGCTGCCCGCCGGTGGTTGCTGCTGGGACCTCCATTGTCCTGCTGGGAGCTGGGCACCCTGTCTCGTCCGCTGGGCTCTGCGCCTGGCTGCTTGCTCTGCTTGCTTGGCTGGTCTGACCCCTGCGCCTCACAGCGACAACACCAGGGGAGGTGAGCGCCCGGTGGTCGTGGAGCCGGAGGAGGCGGGGGACGGGGCGGACTGGCGGAGCGCGGGCGAGTCTGGGCTTCCCCGCCTGGCTGATCACCGCGGGCTGGGATCGGCGCGTCCCGCCCGGCCGGCTGCGCCGTGTGCCTGGCAGCTCGTCCTCCGCCTGCAGCCGCCATCGTTCTAGGAGTGGAGGAGAGGACTGAGGGGTCTGACACGGCTCTTCTTCACACCCCGAGCATCCAACTTCTGGGGGTGAGCCTGGCAATGAGGAATGATTTGCCCTGGGAATGGCTTGCCCTGAACTGCACGATCCTGCGCGCGCTCACGTTTCTCTCTGGGATGTGCTGCACAGATGTAATACACGGGAGCAGAGGCGGCCCCCTTCGGCTCGGAGGTGAGCCTGTCGATCTGGGCGCCACTGCAACCGTGATATGCATACGCTGGCAAAAAAAGGTCGTATTTGCCCCTGAGGCTGGGTTTGCAGATCGCATGCTGAAGTGAAGGCTGATTAAGGTATTTTACTGTGCCCCAATCGTTCTTGCTGTATTAGTTACTTATTTTGCCCCACTCGTTTTTCCTATTCATTCATTCTGTAAAAACCTCTTTTGTTCAAAATGGCCGGGGCCATAAACTGAGCACTCAAGCCCCGCCTGTACCGCCTGAACACACGAGGCCCCTCAGCAGCCCCATTTTAGATAACAAATCTGAGATAAGACTCCCCATGGCATGCAGGACCCTGAGCCAGCCGGAATAGAATCTGAAACTGCTCTGCCCTGCTATGAAAACAGCAACAACTAAAAGAGGAATAATGACTCCATCCTCCCTACTTGGCGGCCATTTTTAAACTACTCTTTCTCTCTTTGGCGGCCATCATGGACTAGTCTTTCTGACTATTATTTACTATCGGTACCACAGACTCTACATAGCTCTGTATTTAAATATTTGTGTGCTTAAGTGTCTGCCTTTTACTGCAGTATTATATTACTATTGTATTTTACACTTTATGTAACCTGGTGTTCTTCATGTGCTTAAGTGTCTGCCCTTCACTGCAGTATTATATTACTATTGGTATTCTACACCTTATGTAACCTACACCCATTTTCACTTTTACTCACCGACAGTGCATTGATTGCTACCTCATATTCTACCGGCTGCCCACTAGTGTCATACTTGTTATTGCAGTAATCTGTTTGCACCTATATTGGATCCAGTAATTCATTAGTAGTTTAGCCCTATTTGTATACTGTATATGTTGTAAGCTGCACCTATCTCACCTTTATCCCTATCATTCACTGTTCGCTACCTCATTTATGTGGTTCTTTGATGTAAGCTACTTCCATCTCACTCTACCACTATGTTGCACTGATTATTACTACCTCATTTACTTCGTTTAGTCATGTAAGCTGCACCCAACTACTTTCTACACCTAGATTACACCGCTGCTACCTCTTACTTTATGATGTGTAAATTTGATTACACCTAACCGGTTCTACCTCTCATATTTTGTACATGGTGTAAGCTGATTGCTACCTCGCATATAGTATACATTTTGTAAGCTGCACCTATGCACTATTTGTTCCTGGATTGCACCGACTTCTACCTCTTATATTTTTTGGCTACTTTTGGCCACTCACTAGTGTCACTCCTTTGCCCTGTAACCAACGGCTGACAGTTTTTATTGTCGTCCTTTTTCCTACACCCAACATTACAGCCATCCTAACATGGAGCTCATCGGTAAGCACACTTTTAGAATCAACTACCCTTCCACTCTCACCAAAAAAGCCGCTAAACGTTTTAAACATAACTTCTTGAGGTCGCACCCTGAAACACCCTTTGCCGACACCTACTTCTCACCGGGCAATGGAGCCCTGAACATTGATATCATCTTCCACACCTCACGCAGAGCCCAATGGAGAAAAGCGTTCCTAACCCTACTCACCGTCTCCACCACCAGGAAAACAACTCATGGCCTAACTCTCTCAATCATACCTTCCCAACTCTTCCCTGGCAGGACTACCATTACTATCTACAATAACGGGATTGTCCTAATTCAATCCACGGACAAGAACCTGGAACTACTAGACAACCTGTTCCCCAAGTTCAAAAAGCACCTTTCCAAGCTGCGGACCCCCACCCAGAACTTCACCAGCACTATCACCCCTGACGTTGCAGCCCCCACCCACAACACTTCTAACATAGCTCAGCGTCGGATCCACACGCACCTCACCTCTACCCCCAGCACCCTAGTCAATCGCCCACCTGCTGTTAACGCCCCACACTCCCCTAGCGCAGTCACAAATCTCTCCTCCTCATATACTAGCCGCCCCTCTAACACTACCCCTTTGACCCCCACTCGTACCTCCCCCATCCCTCGCCCCCCTGACATAACAACTCCCACCCACAACACGCCAACATCTAAACACACCACCGTTCGGAGTTTATCCACCCCCCCCTCCCATCCCCCTCACGGCAGATCCCTCTCCCTCCCCAGCTCCCTCCCCACTCTCACCCACGACACTCTCACCCTCCCAACCAGTCCTACAGAACATACCGCCTCCCCTACCTTAGCATCCCCCTCTCTCCCCCCTCCTATTCTCAGCCCCCACTACCTTCCTGTCTCCCCCACTGTCTTCAGCCTTCACTCACTCTTCAACTCACCGGCACCGTCTCCCACTGACGTCACTACCTATGCCTTCCACCCTCCCCCTACTTCACCCACACCCCTCGCCCACAAACCCGCCCACACTTTGAATGCCATCCCACTCATTACCACCGCAGAACCTTCCAACAACGCTAGCATATCCCCCCCCTCGATACCCTGCCCGCTTTCCAGCTCACTACTCAACCATTCACCAATGGCTCTCACCACCAACCCCATCTCCAATCCACCTCATGACCTGACTTTATCCACCCTCCACAAGTCAAAGAGGATCTCCTACAAGTCAAAAAAGATCTCCACGCAATCAAAGACCTTCTCTTCTCACAGCCCAGTCTACCTCCCACCATCCCTCTACCCTACAAACGACGCACCCTCCCTACATACCCTCGCCTCCAACGACCCCCGCGCTGGCCGACTATCCCCGTTCGCAATAACTCCCACCGCCCCCGTCGTATCCTCAACCCACTGTCGGACCGCGACCTATGCTCTCTCCTACACTCTTATGGCCCAGGTCCGGTAAAACACATATCCAACACACACATCCCCATACCCACAATTCTTACAAATCCTCTGAGGCTCCCAACCCTTAACAACAGAGGTTCCGTCCCTAACAACCTCAGAAAAGTCCCCCTCACACTAGAAGGCTCGACCACCCTTCTCACTCCCAAACTCAAATGCATCCTACTCAATTGCAGATCGGCCCAGAGACACTCCTCCGACATCGCTGATCTCGTCTCAGCAATGGATCTGGACCTAGCCATTCTGACTGAAACGTGGCTTACTGAAGCCTCTACCCCGATTATGGACATACTAGTCCCCCCCAACTATCACATCATTAGACTGGACAGGCCTGGCAAGACAGGCGGGGGAATTGCATGCATTTTTAGGAGCAACCTCTCCGTTACTAAAGCCACCTCCCCCTCCCCTACCTCCTGTGAACTCCTCTGCCTCGACATCACCAGCGAGGGCAAACAAGTTTGTGCTTTACAACTCATCTATCACCCGCCTGATGACAACCTCATATTCACCCAACAACTCATGGACATGATCACATCCAATGCCGGTCGGCAGACCACCCAAGTTTACCTGGGTGACTTCAATCTCCACTGGAATGATCAGAAAGACACAGTGGTGAATAGTCTCAAAACTTTCCTTAATGCGCTTGACCTCACCCAAATATGCGATAGACCAACACACGACAAAGGCTCGATACTCGACCTCATCATCGCCAAAGAGAACTCTACCCAACTGGAGGCGATCCAACCCTGCGACTGGTCAGATCACCACATTATCACCTTCTTTATCAACGAAAAAGTTAAACCTAACCCGGCTCAACCAACCAAATCCAAAACATGGAAAAGGGACATGAAGAATCTTAACCCCTCTACCCTGCCTCCCCACATCGGCAATCTCCTCCTTCCCCCTTCAGGTGCCTCGGATGTTCAATCACTGACCGACCACTACCTTGACTCTATGAATACAATAGTCAATGAAGTCGCCCCATTGCAACTGAAGAGAGTCTCCACCAAAATTTCGAACCCCTGGTATGACGATAGACTCAATGACGACAGGCGTTATATGCGAATGGCAGAGCGCACCTGGAGATCTGACCCTTCATCACTGCATCTCAAAAGGCTTAAGAACAAGAGAAATGCCTACTTCAGGAAAATAAAGCGCACAAAGTCGGACTTCTTTAGCCGCCAGTTGGACCAAGCAAAAAACAGGCCAAGAAAGCTGTTCGAACTAATCAAGACTCAAACAAAGACACAACCCTTACAATCAAACAGCACAACAAGCGACACCCCACACTGTGAAGCCTTCTCTGCTTTCTTTAAGCTAAAGACTGACAACATAAGAAATGACCTCATCATGGATGTAAGCCGATTCCCCAACCACACCAGAATGTCTAACACTCAACCTAAAAACAAGGCATCATGGCTGCACTTCGCTACCTACTCTAATCACCTCATAGACCCCCTACCTGCTAATGCTGTAAAAGACTTCATCCCCTTGCTCCTCCCTCTTTAGACCAAAATCATCAACAGCTCCCTTCAACAAGGTCTCATTCCAGACTCCCTTAAGGTGGGGCAAGTCACGCCTATACTCAAGAAACCTACAGCTGATCCGTCTGACCTAAACAATTACCGTCCCATCACCAATATCCCCACCCTGGCCAAACTGCTGGAGAAATGTGTCCAACTCCAACTAACAAAACACATTGACCAATTTGACCTCCTCAACCCTCATCAATCGGGCTTCCGAGCGAAACATAGCACGGAAACAGCTATGACACACATAATTGATGACGCCCTCCAAATCCTTGATCACAATGAGTCTTGCCTCCTCATCCTTCTTGACCTCTCTTCAGCATTTGACACGGTCAAACATGAGAACTTGCTGGAGCTGCTAAGCACTAGAATGGGTCTATCGGGAACTGTTCTCAAATGGTTTTCGTCCTTCCTTCATAACCGATCTCAGAAGTTCAAGATCGACAATGTGCTATCTACACCTGTACCTGCAGATCTAGGTGTTCCACAAGGATCCTCCCTCTCCCCCACACTGTTCAACCTCGTCATGGAACCGCTCGCCACCTTGCTCCAAGCATCCAATGTTCAATTCCATATGTACGCCGACGACACACAACTTTACCTAAAGCTACAATCACCGGAAGATATCAAACATCTGAATTCCACACTTATTAACACTCAATCTTGGCTGGCCGATAATCACCTCAAACTAAATGCTCTGAAAACTGAGTTCCTACTCATCTCACCCCCGGCGAAAATTTCCACCACCCAAACCTGGCTCAATAACCTAACAGCACTCAATGTCCAACCTACCATCGTGGATTCGGCGAAATCCCTAGGCATCACACTCGACGCCAAGCTCAACATGCAGCAGCATGTTAGCAAAGCCACAAAAGGAGCTAATTTCCAAATCAATACACTGAGGAAACTTAAACCCTTCCTCCCTGCCAAAGACTTCCAAACTGCTGTACAAGCTTTAGTCATCCCTCGAATAGACTACGGAATTGTGGCCCTCAGCGGACTCCCGCTATCCACAACAGCACCTCTAAGAGCCTCCTTGAACGCTGCCGCGAGACTCATTACTGGCTCAAGAAAACATTTGCATATATCCCCAGACTTAAAGTCTCTAAAATGGCTGCCTTTTGAAGCCAGAATACAGCTAAAAATTGCAGTTATGACACACGCGGCCGTGCACCACAATGCACCCAACTACCTCGCTCAAAAGTTGTCTATATCAGGAGGTTCGAGATCCAATAGAAGTACAAAAAATCTACTCCTGAAACCCCGTAGATTCCGGAAAGAGAAAACATACAAGCGCTCCTTCTCAGGAATGGCACCCAGGATCTGGAATGCGCTCCCTCCTGAAACCAGGCTTATCTCCTCCACTGCACTCTTCAAGAAAGAGGTGAAAACGATCCTTCTGACCAAGATCTCCTGAACTTTATAGGTGCTGGATCAGAGACTCTGCATCGCTTTGTATCACTGTTCACCTGTCCTTTGGCACTATAGTCCTACGCTACTCTCTTACTACCGACCAATATATGATACACTTTGGTTTATTGAATCACCCTCCCGATGCCCCCACCCAGTGTTCTCTCTATCCTAAGAAATTGGTAAGTCAAGTCAAGTCAAGTCAGAATTTATATAGCGCACTACATACCCATAGGGTCTCAAGGCGCTTGAGGAAGGGGGGGGGGGGGGTTACTTATCGAATATCCATGTTTTAAGTTGTTTTCTGAAGGCTAGGTGGTTTTGAGTGAGGCGGAGGTGGATGGGAAGGGAATTCCAGGTCTTGGCCGCTAAGTAGGAGAAGGATCTTCCTCCCATGGTGGCTTTGTGGATGCGCGGAACAGCGGCGAGGGCTTGGTTGGACGAACGCAGCTGGCGGGTGGGGGTGTAAAAGGAAAGGCGCGTGTTGAGACAATCCGGTCCAAGTTCGTATAGGGCTTTGTGTGCGTGGGTGAGGAGACGGAACGTAATTCTCTTGTTGACGGGGAGCCAGTGAAGGTCTTTCAGGTGAGCGGAAATGTGGTCTGTGCGGGGGATGTCTAGTATGAGTCTGGCTGAAGCATTTTGGATGCGTTGGAGTTTTTTCTGTAGTTTCGCGGTGGAACCGGCGTAAAGGGTGTTCCCGTAGTCCAGACGGCTTGTGACCAGTGCTTGGGTGACCGTTTTTCTTGTTTCGGTGGGGATCCAGTGAAATGTTTTTTTGAGCATGCGTAGGATGTTGAAGCATGAAGATGAGACGGCGTTGACTTGTCTGGTCATCGAGAGTGAGGAGTCCAGGATGATGCCCAGGTTCCGTGCGTGGTCCGTCGGTATGGGGGCTTTTCCTAGGGCCGTTGGCCACCAAGAGTCGTCCCAGGCGGAAGGGGATGAGCCTAAGATGAGGACTTCCGTTTTGTCCGAGTTCAGCTTCAGACGGCTGTGCCTCATCCACTCGGCTACTTCTTTCATCCCTTCGTGTAGGTTGGCCTTGGCGGTGGTTGGGTCTCTGGTGAGTGAGAGGATCAGCTGAGTGTCATCAGCGTAGGAGATGATGTTGAGGTTGTGTTGACGTGCGATGGTTGCGAGGGGGCTCATGTAGACGTTGAAGAGGGTGGGGCTGAGTGATGATCCTTGCGGGACGCCGCAGATGACTTCGGTGGCCTCTTGACTTAAAAGGGGGGAGGCGGACTCTCTGAGTTCTTCCAGCGAGGAACGAAATGATCCAGTCTAATGCTTTTCCTTGAATTCCGATGTTTCTGAGGCGTTGTATCAGGGTGCTATGGCAGACTGTGTCGAAGGCTGCGGAGAGGTCAAGGAGGATAAGGGCGACTGTGTCTCCGTTGTCCAGTAGTGTTCGAATGTCGTCTGTTGCTGCGATGAGGGCGGTCTCGGTGCTGTGTTTAGCTCGGAAGCCAGACTGTGAGGAGTAGAGTGATTTGTTTGTTTCGAGGAAGGTGGCGAGCTGATTGTTAATGGCTTTCTCAATGACTTTGGCAGGGAATGGGAGGAGCGAGATGGGGCGGTAGTTTTTGAGTTCGGTGGGGTCAGCTGTGGGTTTCTTCAGGAGGGCGCTGAGTTCGGCGTGTTTCCAGCTTTCTGGGAATGTGGTGGAGTTAAGGGAGTAGTTGATGACATCTCGGAGATGGGGTGCGATAATGGAGTCTGCTTTGTTGAAGATGTAATGGGGACATGGGTCTGTAGGGGATCCTGAGTGGATGGAGTTCATCAGGCGAATGGTCTCTTCTGTGGTGATTGGGTTCCATTCGAAAAGGATATTCGGAGGAGGCAACGGTTCGGAGGTGAGTGGAGTGGACTGGTTTACAGGTTGGTTGTCAAAGCTGTTATGGATGTCGGCGATTTTGTCATGAAAGAATGAGGCAAGGGAGTCGCAGAGGACTTGAGAGGGGGTGATGTCGTTAGAGCTGGCGGTGGGGTTGGTGAATTCTTTGATGATGTTGAAAAGTTCCTTGCTGTTGTGGGCGTTGTTGTCTAGTCGGTCTTTGAGTGCTGATTTCTTGGCTGTCCGGATTAGTTGGTGGTGTTTGTGGGTGGCGTTTTTGAAGGCGGCTTGGGAGATAGTGTTTGGGTCTGTTTTCCAAGTTTTCTCAAGGGAACGACAGAGCTTCTTGGATTTCTTAAGGTCATCGTTGAACCAGGGGGCGTTCTTGCTTCCTTGCTTGATTTGATGTTTTTTTCAAGGGTGCTAATTTGTCGGCGGTTTGGGTTAACCATTGTGTGATGTTGATGGCGGCTTGGTTAGGGTTCGTTGAATAGGCAGGGGGTTTTTGAAGAAGCGATGTTGAGATCTGGTCGAAGGTGATTTTGTTCCAATTTCTTCGCAGAGTTGGTTGAGGGTTGTTGTGGATCGAGGTCTTATTGTAAATAAAGTGGATGCAGCTGTGGTCCGTCCAGTGGAGGGGTGTGGTATGAGTGAAGGAGATATGCTTGCTGGAAGTGAAGATCGGGTCGAGTGTGTGTCCTGCATAGTGTGTGGGGGTGTTAACAAGTTGTTTGAGTCCGAGATTGGCGAGATTGTCCAGAAGGGTGGTGGTGTTACTGTCGTTGCTCTTTTCCAGATGGAAATTGAGGTCTCCCAGTAGAATGTATTCTTCCGAAGGGAGGGCGTGTGGGGTGATAAAGTCAGTGATGTCTTCGCTGAATTTTGTACGGGGTCCTGGTGGCGTGTAGAGGAGGGTGCCTCTGAGTGTTGTCTTGGGGTCGGTGTGGATCTGGAAGTGAAGGTGTTCGGCGATAGCGAGGTTGTCATCTGAGCTGGTTGAGACGCGGATGGTGTTCTTGTGGACGATGGCGATGCCTCCTCCTGTTTGGATGGGGCGGTCCTTACGGATGATCTTGTATCCATCCGGGATGGCTATGGTGATGTCTGGAGCTGAAGAGGCATTCATCCAGGTTTCTGTTAGGAAGGCGATGTCCGGAGAAATGGTGTCGAGTAGATTCCAAAGGTCGATGGCGTGTTTGTGAACCGTGCGGGTGTTGAGAAGGATGCATTTGAGGTGGTTGGTGTTGGCTCTCTGTTTGGTGTTTGTGGATTTGGTTTGGGACTTGACGCAGGTGAATTTGCAGGAGTGGCAGGTGAAGGGTCCATGGGTGTGTCCTGGTGCTGCTTGGGCGCAGTTAGTGAGTCGGCCGGGGTTGAGTGCAAAGAGGGAGGAGGCGTCGTATGTAATGCGGGGAGGATGGGTGAGGCGGGGACCAGGGGGTCTGGCTCTGGGCGCGGTCCAGGCGCGGACGGGCGTAGACGGGCTTACCTTTGGCGCACCTTGGACGCGCATGAACGCTGCGCGCAAAAGCATCTGTCATAAATGGATGATGTAGGGGGGGGGCGAGGGAGGGTCAGCTGGGAGGCCGAGGGCGGGGTGTAGGTCCGGGCAGGGATGCACAAACAACAAACTTAAAGATGGCTGCAGGCAACAAATGAAACTGGATTGGGGCAATACTAATCAAAACACGCAGTGCTATGCAATCATACAATACAGACAAGTAAATTAATTTAAGGCACAATGCGATCTGACTGACTGCGCGCTTCTAAATTGTAGCGTTGTAACACCCGACAGCAGACAGTCACAAATGCGCGTGTGGGAGTCTGAATTAATTTAATAACAATCGAGTTGGTAGCACAGATAAATATGAGGAGCAATGCGAGGAGGCAGCTAGCAAATGCGAGTCGCTACGATACCACTGCAGTCGGGGTGGGGAGCTGCGTGGGGGAGCGACCGCTTCTGGATGTAACAGGGCGGTCACAAAGGAGATGTCGGAGGGTCGGGCCAGATGAATCAGTGGGAGGGAGGGTCAGCTGGGAGGCCGAGGGCGGGGTGTAGGTCCGGGCAGGGATGCACAAACAACAAACTTAAAGATGGCTGCAGGCAACAAATGAAACTGGATTGGGGCAATACTAATCAAAACACGCAGTGCTATGCAATCATACAATACAGACAAGTAAATTAATTTAAGGCACAATGCGATCTCACTGACTGCGCGCTTCTAAATTGTAGCGTTGTAACACCCGACAGCAGACAGTCACAAATGCGCGTGTGGGAGTCTGAATTAATTTAATAACAATCGAGTTGGTAGCACAGATAAATATGAGGAGCAATGCGAGGAGGCAGCTAGCAAATGCGAGGCGCTACGATACCACTGCAGTCGGGGTGGGGAGCTGCGTGGGGGAGCGACCGCTTCTGGATGTAACAGGACGGTCTCAAAGGAGATGTCGGAGGGTCGGGCCAGATGAACCAGTGGGAGGGAGGGTCAGCTGGGAGGCCGAGGGCGGGGTGTAGGTCCGGTCAGGGATGCACAAACAACAAACTTAAAGATGGCTGCAGGCAACAAATGAAACTGGATTGGGGCAATACTAATCAAAACACGCAGTGCTATGCAATCATACAATACAGACAAGTAAATTAATTTAAGGCACAATGCGATCTCACTGACTGCGCGCTTCTAAATTGTAGCGTTGTAACACCCGACAGCAGACAGTCACAAATGCGCGTGTGGGAGTCTGAATTAATTTAATAACAATCGAGTTGGTAGCACAGATAAATATGAGGAGCAATGCGAGGAGGCAGCTAGCAAATGCGAGGAGCTACGATACCACTGCAGTCGGGGTGGGGAGCTGCGTGGGGGAGCGACCGCTAAGCCATCCACACATCCAAGGTTTACCTGAACCCTTCTGTAGTGGGATCAATGACCTGTGCCGTCTTATATTACTTGTTTACCTGATTGTATATTGATATGTTTTCTGTACGTTATTATTATCCTACTATGTTAGTGACTATTATATTGCTCCCATTATCTCTGTTCATTCCTGCTGCCCCTACCCCTGTCTCTGTGAAGCGCTCTGATATCTGTAAGGATCTTGTTCGCGCTATATAAAACTTTGAATAAATAAATAAATAAAATAAAACACCCACCTTCACCTGTCTGGAATCTAAACGTCGTTTTAACCAGACTTATGGGACCACCTTTTGAACCACTACACTCATGCGAACTACAATTTCTTACTTGGAAGGTGGCTTTCCTAATTGCCATTACTTCACTTCGAAGAGTTAGCGAGCTACAAGCCCTAACTATTCAAGAGCCATTCATTCAAGTACATGCAAATAGAGTAGTTCTCAGAACAAACCCTAAATTCATGCCAAAGGTGATATCCCACTTTCATATAAATCAAACAACAGAACTGCCAGTGTTCTTTCAAAACCCACAGACAGTAGCTTAAAGAGCCTTGCATACTCTAGATGTCAAGAGAGCTCTGCTATAATATATAGATAGAACAAAGGCATTTCAAAAAACAAAACGGTTGTTTGTTGCTTTCGCACCGCAACACAAAGGCAACCCAATTTCAAAATCAAGTATAGCCAGATGGACCGTTAAGTGCATTCAGATATGTTATTTAAAGGCAAAACGCACCTTAACAGTTCCCCCTAGGGCGCATTCTACACGCAAACTAGGGGCATCCATGGCTTTCCTAGGAAATATTCCTTTACACGAAATTTGTGGAGCAGCCACATGGTCAACCATACATACATTTACAAAACACTATTGCGTAGATGTACATTCCAAACAGCAAGCTGCTGTAGGACAGGCTGTTCTAAAAACTCTTCTTCAGACTGCTGCAGCTGGCACAGGCGGCCACCGCTAGGGGAGATACTGCTATACATTATAAGCACAGATATGAATTCAGCAGCCCACATGCCTCGAACGGAATATGCTACTTACCAGTATGCATCTGTTCTTGGCATGTAGGGCTGCTGATATTCATATCGCCCACCCGCCTCCCCGGTACCTGTCGAAGCTGGAGCACTCACTCTTTGCATGGTCATCTCTTACTGTACTATACTCCACCTCTGCCACAATGGCGAAAAACAATCTGAGGATAGAGAGGATGCCCATGCGCACTGTAGTCCGAGGGAGGAGCCACCTATCTCGTGATACTTCGAAGACTCTTCCAGGACAACAATGTGCAATCATCCGGACCCAACACTAGGCGGCGATCTATGCACAGATATGAATATCAGCAGCCCTACATGCCAAGAACAGATGCATACTGGTAAGTAGCATATTCCATACTTTGCCTGCTTTGATTTCGCACCACAATCCTATAGATAGAACGATTCAGCAAGTGTATAATCATATAAATATTTCATGTATGGTTTTTTGCTCTAAAGACATAAAATAAAAGTTTACAGACTTGGTTGGATTTTTTGGAATAATTAATTAAACACAAGTTGAAAGTGAATTATATTTTTTAACTGTATATGAGGCACCAGTTGTCTTCTAAAGATATTGTTGCGAAAGTGGTCTAGGTTGCAAGAAGACTTAAACTGATAGCAAGCATTTCTTAGCTTAAAAAATAAACTGACAAACTTTATTCTAACGTCTCATGTTTACTCGTTTGATATTTCAGGCCCCAAAGTCAAGAAGACATCGCCAGGTAAAGGTGGAGTCTTCTGAATCTGGATCTGACCAAGGAAAGAAAAAATTAACAATGGAAGAAAGAAGCAGAAAGAGACTACACCCACGGTTTAGACACTCATCTGAAACCCAAGGTAACTCTGGAGTTGAAAGTATACATTGTGTTCTTTCTACCTAAAACGTATATGTGGAACACAGCAGAGCATTAAGATCATTTTAAGGTAGTTAAGGTATTAGTCTGGGTGAACATGAACCAACCAATGACAACCAGAAATATCAAATTGGACTACCTTCATTATATTTGGTTAATAGGTGTGTGCAGAATCTTTAATTACAATACTGAAATATTGCTTAGAGCACGCATGTGGCGCAAGTCATCATTTTATCAACACCTTTTCGGCACCGTGATTAATTGTAGTAATTTCCTTTAGGCCTCTATTATGTCGACGTGTTAGTCTTTATCATCTGTAGGAGTCCCAGTTCCTGATAATCGTTTCTGCAGTCTTTGATCTTGTATATGATTCCAAAAGTGGTCAGGTTCCAGAAGTTGAAAGATGGGTCAACAAGCTTATCTAAAACATGCAAGTAAAAACTATTTTGCAGGCTCCAATCATCCCGTTCTTTGCATCACTAATCGCTCTCCCAGCTCCTAGTTTTTTCGTGTTTTGTCCAGATTTTAAACTGGGTGGGTGTGGACTCCTTTAGTGAATAACAGTTTTGGAGTGGCATTGGTAGGTTCTACATTATAGAAATTATGCATAAAGGTGATTCTCTTAAGCATTTATGGGGCAGAAAATGTGGTCACAGAAAGTAGTGTTTGGTTAAAACAAAATACCACTCCATAGTTAAGTAGAGAGGACTTGGCAGTAAATTATGTCAAACACACAAAAGGTGATGGCAGGATGTTTGCAAAAAAGTCAAACTACTTGCAATTGCTTGGGGTAATATTCCAACCCATTGATCTTTTGCTCACCATACCACCTCAGATTAGACTCAACCATTTGCAAATGATCAGTCTTGACCCTTCTCCAATAGGAACAGTCCAGACTGAACTGGCAAGCTAGGTCCTCTCTGAATAGGAACGCAAGCAACCCAAGTCTGGTTTCGCCCTGATTGGGGCTCTTCAGTCAGGTGTTGTTTGGTTTCAGTGGCACAGGGAGCAAGGGACCCATGTCTAGGCATACAATTGGCCACTTAGGGCGTTACATCAAACACACAAAAGGTGATGGGAGGATGCTTGCAATAAATCTAACAAACTGGCAATTGTTGTTTTGCCCACTATACCATCTCAGATGAAACCCAGCCATATGCAAATCAGTTGTGACCCGGCTCCAATAGGAACAGTACAGCCTGAACTGCCAAGCTAGGCCTTGCGGTTCGGACTGGGCAGTTTGGGCTGGACTCCTCCCATTAGAGCAGCGTCAAGACTAATTTGCATATGGCTTGGTCCAAAAAAGGGTGGCAAATTAACGATGGAGCGGCTGTGTCCCTGAAGTAATTTGCAATACAGGGACCCTATGTGAAGGGTCCGGAGACCTGGTAGGTATTGTGTGGTTACTGCTTACTAAGTCAGTGTGTACCAAATCATGTAAGAAAGAAAAATTTCTTTCTAGAGTCCCCTCACTCACCGGGGTTGCCCCACGGTGACATGCTTCATCATTGGGGCCATCCCAGTTCTCTACGAAAAGGGGCGTGCTGCGACAAGGCGACTACGCTGGAGCACTGGTTTTGTGAGATGACTATGTGTGGTGCAAGTGTGGTGATGGTGGAGTGGGTGTGAAATTAAAAATACCGTGCTAGTGGGCCTCAACAATTTATTTTGCTCCTAGTGTGGTATAAAAAATTAAAAAGGGGTAACACTGTGTTCTAACTTTTACTGAGCTAGATCAGTGTTAAGGTCAACATGTTTCAAGCTCCCCCAAGCTTTTCCTCAGGACCATACAGGGTCCAGCCCTGTATTGCCACTCCTGTTTTCAAATGAAAAAGTGTTTATAATAATAAATACTTGTTATTTATATTAAACGCTGTTGATAAAAAACATGCGTGTAGTTGTACATACGGTTTGTATTTTACTCGCAATGCTGTAAAAGAGAAGAACAGTAGTTTAATGGTAGACACCCCCTTCCGAAAAAGGGGGGGGAAGAACAACTCACATGCATCTCACTTCATCTAGGGCGTGAGTGTGCCCTGGGCACCATACTGGTGCGTGCTGGTTTTCAAACCGGTGTGGAAAAATAAAGCACTGTGAATCAAGTGGTTTAGTGATTTTACACACAAGACATACAGACTTAATGTGACTATTGACAAGACACACAACACATACACACGAAATAATAGCATGGCAGATGGTTATATTTACATAAACGAGTGTTTGTTAACACCCCATGGTCTTAGGCAAGGGCAGGAACGCCTCGTGGAAACATTGCTGAAAAAGGAGTTTCAAGGTTAGAGTTAGACGGGCTCCCTTACTATGTTTCCTTTTAGAATTGCCGGTATCCTTGCAACCTAGCCTCATTATGCACTTACTTCCTATCGGCAAACCCGCTCGGTACTACCTGGTGCTTCCTCACCCGACCGCATACTGAAGCAGAACGGGCTCGCGGTGTATTTTGAAGGCGCGAGCTTCCGGGTTGCCCAGAAGTGTCTGTACACTAGAGGGCTTGTTTGGAGCGGCCATCTTGGTAGGATGTCATCGCGCTAAGCGCGAGTGATGAAGAGTTTTAAGTATTACTTTGGTATTAAACCGAATTAGAAGGTGAAAAACTATTTACAATGATGCTGGATATGGGGGTGTTTTTACAAGACAATTTAGAACCCAGGTATTAGGACTAGATAAACTGATGTTTTTGCTAAATAAGAGTAACCTAAATATAGAAAACGGATTATGGACATTGGGCAGACAGGTTATGTTGTCTGAGGGCTAGTGCCTGTCTACTTTGGGAAGGCAGTGGAGAGTATTGTGTAATTATAGAAGGTCTTATTCATGGTTGGAGGGACAGTATATCAGTAATCACTTTCACAGTTCGTTTCATATTTACAGCTGGCCTAAGGGCGAAAAGCCCCCCATGGGATTTCATCATTGAGCCCAAGGGTGTCCGTACGCAGACGGAACACCCATCTTTGCTCTTTTTCATGGAGGATTCGTTCCAGGTTGTCTTTGTTTTTGACTGCCTCTATGACCACCCAGGTCAGGTCGTTAGGTGTATGGTTCTGTTCAATGAAGTGGGTGGTCATTCTTGTTGTGGCTCTTTTGCACCTAATGTTACTTCTGTGCTCTACTATGCGGGTACTGACCTTTCTAGTGGTCATTCCCACATAATGTAAGTTGCATGTGCAAGTTATCAAATACACCACTCCACTGGTATTGCAATTGGAAAATTGAAGTAATTACCAGTGGCTGAGATTGATGTAAGCATTCCATCCATCACTTTTTTGTATACTTTAGTGTGTCATCATAAGTGGGACAGGTATGCCTAGACATGGGTCCCATGCCTGCTGTGTCACTTGGAACCAAGCTATACTTGTCTGATAAGCCCTAAGTAGGGCAAAACCGGTCCTTGATTGCTTGCGTTCCAGTTCAGGGAGGGCCTGGCCTGGCAGTTCGATCTGGAATGTTCCCATTGGAGCAGGGTCAAAACTGATTTGCCTATGACTGGGTCCAAATGGAGGTACCAGGGTGGGCAAAATAACAGTGGACTGGAATGAGGCCCAGAGTAATTACTAGTGGCTTAGATTAATTCAAGCATTCAGCCATCACTTTTTTGTAGACTTTAGTTTGTTCTAGCAGGGCAGTAGGTACTGAGATCTTTGGATGTGCAGATGTGGATCTTGGTGTCAGTACATAAACACCAATCATAAGGTTCATGTGACATGGTTTTTACTAGTAGGAAGTTGTGGAAATAGCACACAGTCTCATTTCTGGAATTTAATTAATGGCAATCGCATGCTAATGGCAAGCACACATTTTCTTTACTTTCCCTGAGAATGTTTGAGGGCAATATGTCAGAGTGAAATACATGCCAGCTGTTATAATAAATTGCAGATTTCACATCATCCAAGCTGTGAAGCTCCATCCTTGAATAAATATCATTTATTTGAACCTAAAATAAGTTGTGCATGATTGATAACGAAAATTATCCCATTTAGGTCACAGGACTCCCAACTGGTGGTAAGATCTTGGGCCCCCTGTATTGCTGACCCCACCCCCTCCATCGTCAGTGATTAAAAACCTAGGGATGAAGCAGGACACCACCTTTTCCATGTTGCTGCAGATCTCTACTATGGTGGGCCATCGCACTGTGAACAAATTCCTTCCCTTCCTTCCTCTGGAGGCTAGGGGAGTGGTGATTCACACTCTGATCACCTCACGCCTTGACTACGCTTACACCCTCTATTTGGGAGTTGGGGAGGCTCTGGTGAATCGCCTGCAGTTGGTCCAAAATGTGGCGGCTAGGCTTCTTTTGTATTTACCTAGATGTTCTTTGATTTTGTTGGCCCTGAAAGCCCTCCATTGGCTGCCCGTTAAGAAAAGGATCCTATTTAGAGCCATGGTTCTGGTTCATGTGGCAGTGCACTTGGCCAACCCTGGCTATCTTGCAAAGAGATTTGCCCAGTATCTCCCCATCAGAACGCTGCGTTCTGCCTTTGCTTCTGTTGATTCCTTGTCTTAAGTGTGGCCGACGAGGTGGCAAAGCTTTCTTTGTTCAAGCTGCTAAAGCTTGAAACGGGCTGCCACATAAACTTCGTCCGATTCCCCCTTAAGACTATATTCGGCAGAAAACTTAAAAAATTTTTTTTCTCTGTTGGGCAGTAAGGCCGGTGTTTTTTCTTTTTTCAAGTGGCGTACCACGGGGCTTCTCCCATTAGCACAGGAACACTCCTCGGAGTAGCGTGCACTCTATAAATCTCCCATCCATTCATTCATTAATAAGAGTGCCATTTGTCACTATCATCTGCACCTTCTCGCAGCCTCCATTACAAGTCCACATTTGAAGTTTGATTACAACTTCCTGTGCTGATAGCTTAGCTGCTTCTTACTACTTCCTTAGCTCCTAGATAACATTGCGTGAATGAAATATAACTGACAAAACTGATTGCCAAGTTCGATGACTGAGGACAATCGGGATATAGCAGAGAAGTTGCTCGTCCTAATCTTGTAAGAGAAACCTCTGCAGGCATAAAGTGGGGCAGGCTCAGTGCATACTTATTTTGCTGTTGTTATCTGCAGCAGCAGGCATAAATTAGAACAAGGCTTGGCTAGGTAGAAGAATAACCTTTTCTCCCATCAGCCTGCACAATTCCCATATAAGTGGGCATGGGACGGAGTTGGTCTGCACAAGCAGAAGAATTCCTTTTTCCGGCAGCTGCGGCCAGATCCTCATAGGACCAATGCACATCCGACCAGGTGGATGCCTGTCCCTTTAAGGACAGCTGCCAGAAATTAGGTACTGGATGGAATGAAGTGTGAATAAAGCTGCTCCTCCATTGTTAACAAGGTGCACAAAAAATACCCGCACAAATGGAGTGATGGATCATTTTCTATTCTAAAATATCAGTAAAGCTATTTGGAACATTTAGACCTACATCAACTACAACCGCATGAATCTGTGGTATTTGAAACGTCAATTATGTCCCTCTAATTCACCCCATGATCTCAATGATAGTTCTGGGCAGGTACTGTTTTGTTATCTGTTTGGCATTTTTTCTGAACAATGTCTTGTGTTGCGTTTTGATGTTGTTTTTTTGGTTCAGGAGTCAGGGATTCAGTTGCTTTCTGAATAGAATCCATAGAAGATAAATAATTGAATATGACAAACAGCATGATGAATGATTTACATTTGATATAAAATATTCCTTTGTGCATTCCAATTGAATTAAGCTCCCTCTGAAAGGCTAAACAGCAAATCGTAGTACGCTAAGGTACTATAATGTCTGTGGAAAGAGCCAAACCCCCTCTCTGTATTTTTGAAAGAATTGGTAAAAATACATCTTTGCTTACAGCTATGCTGTTAAGCCAGGCCTAAAATCAAGTTACCTGGTTATTACTTGTTGCAACATTTCTCCATTGTTGGTGGCATCTATACGACCTTGTCAAAATTGAGCATTTCCTTTTAGAATGATTCAGTACATCAACAATCACCAACAGATGATATTCGGTTGGATTATAAAACTTAGTTTGACATCATTCATTTGATGGTCCCTATAAGCTCCATATGAGAACTAAGTTAAATCATATGGGAAGATTATTTTCTAGACATTTTAACAATAGTCGGGTACCATATTTGTTAAAACGGTAGGTAAATATTGTCTTGCAGTTGTTCGCAAGGCCCATGAACCTGGTCCCAATTGTCAGAGCTACCAGTAATGGATCACACAATTTAGTGTGTAATGTGTGCTATTTTTGGATTGTGGATATAATTAACATGATCATTTATCAAGACTTAATAGATACTCCCCGATACATCGAAAGACTGAATACATTTTGTGAAAGTGCTTTGATGTCCCCGTAATGGCTGCCATTTCAATGTGGCAAAGATACTAACAGTGGATACAACTAGTTATATCATGAAACCTTTTCTCATGCTATAGGTAAAAATGTGCTGTCAGTCACCTTTGCAGTCTAGAGTCAAGATCAAATGCTTAGCAATGAAATCTTTAACCACTAACTTTGTCCACTGTTTAGTTTCAGATGAAACAGACATCCGTGGGAGTGTGAGTATGCCAGTAATTATAGAAGAAGATTCTTCCAGTGAGAAAGGTATGGAAGCAAATCAGTTAAATCATTGATTTTCATTCTGTGGTACTGTCTTTCTTTTTTTGTGCCTTCATGAAAAAATGGTGTACTTATTCCCTACTGGCTGTCCAACTCAGTAAGAATCCTCAACTCAGACCCATCATGAGACATTTTATTTTGGTTTGTATACACCAACATGCTGCCTTTTTAACAATTTTGGAATGGTTTAAGATGTATTAAAACATGCAGCGCCATCAGCACACCCTCAGAGGAACACTCATCTACAGACCCCCCGGCTCGGTTCAGCGACTCCATCGCCGACCTCGCCAGCACCCACACACTCGCCTCCACGGACTACATCCTCTTTGGGGACCTGAACTTCCACCTCGAGAACGACGACGCCAACTTCGCCACCCTGATCGACAACCTCGCCAACCTCGGCCTCAAACAACTCGTCACCGCACCCACTCACGCCGCCGGCCACACGCTGGACCCCGTCTTCTTCACAGGCACCCACATCGCCTTCGACCACACCACCAAACTCCACTGGACCGACCACCGTTGCATTAATTTCACCTTCAAGAAACCAATTACGCACCACCGCACCCAACAGCTGCCTTGCCGCTGCTGGAGCAAAGTCACCAAAGACCGGCTGATCACCACCCTCGCCCAGAACCCACCCACCGATCCCACCAACCCAGACGCCGCAGCCGCAACCTCAGACAGTGGATCGACGACTGCGCCAACACCCTCGCCCGCTCAAAAAACCCTCCAACAACCATGCCAGCAAGAGAGCCACCTGGTTCACCGACTAGCTCCAGACCTCCAAACGCGCATACCGGAAACTGGAGAAAATATGGCTCCACGAACGCACACCGGACAACCACGCAGCCCACAAGGACGCCACCCGCAGACATCACCACTTCATCAGATTAGTCACGAGATCCTCCTTTAAAGACCGCTTGGACAACAATGCACACGACAGCAAAGAACTCTTCAGCATCATAAAAGAACTCTCCAACCCCAGCACCAAAGCCAACGACATCCCGCCCTCACAAGAACTGTGCAACTCACTAGCCATCTTCTTCCACCGCAAGATCGCTGACATCCACAACAGCTTCAACACCACAACCGCCCGACTACGCCAGATTCCACCTCCCCTGGGAACACCACCAGCGCCATCTGCCTGACCTCCTGGTCCAACGTTAGCGACGAGGAGACATGCAAGGTCATGAACTCCATCCACTCAGGATCTCCGTCAGACCCGTGCCCCCACCATGTATTCAACAAAGCAGATACAGCCATCGCACCCCAACTACGGAAGGTCACCAACATCTCCTTCGAAACAGCAACATTTCCGGAAAGCTGGAAGCACGCTGAAATCAACGCCCTCCTCAAGAAGCCCAAGCAGAACCCCAAGGACCTCAAGAACTTCCGGCCCATCTCCCTGCTCCCGTTCCCGGCAAAGGTAATCGAGACAATCGTCAACAGACAACTGACCCGCCACCTGGAAGACAGCAACGTCTTGGACCCATCCCAGTCCGGATTCAGACGAAACCACAGCACCGAGACAGCCCTCATCGGCCGCCACAGACGACATCAGGCGCCAACTAGACAACGGCGAAACATCAGTCCCCATCCTCCTGGACCTGTCGGCCGCCTTTGACACGGTCTGCCATCGCACTCTAAAGACATGCCTCCTAGAAGCCGGAATCCAAGAGAAGGCCCTTGACTGGACCACATCCTTCCTCTCCGGCAGAACCCAGAGCGTCCGCCTCCCACCTTTCCGATCCGAAGCCACCGACATCATCTGCGGCATCCCCCAGGGCTCATCCCTCAGCCCGACGCTGTTCAACATCTACATGGCCCCCCTCGCACAAGTGGCCCACCAGCGCGACCTCAACATCATCTCCTACGCCGACGACACCCAGCTCATCCTCTGCCTCACCAAGGACCCATACACTGCCAAAACCAACCTCCACGAGGGAAGGAAGGCCATCACTGACTGGATGAGGAGAAACCGTCTGAAGCTGAACTCTGACAAGACGGAGTTACTCATCCTCGGACCCACCCCCTCAGCCTGGGACGACTCCTGGTGGCTCACCACACTGGGAACAGCACCAACACCCACCGACCATGCACGCAACCTAGGATTCATCCTCGACTCCTCCCTCTACATGGCTAAACAGGTCAACGCCGTCTCTTCCTCCTGCTACAACACCCTCCGCATGCTCCGCAGGATCTACAAGTGGATCCCGACCGGAACGGGGCACAGGCCCTCATCAGCAGCAGACTGGACTACGGCAAAGCACTCTACGCAGGTATCCCAGCCAAACACCTACGATGACTACAACGCATCCAAAACGCCTCCGCCCGACTGATCGTCAACGTCCCCCACCACAGCCATATCACCCCCACCTGAGAGACCTACACTGACTCCCCGTCGACAAGAGGATCACCTTCAAGCTCCTCACCCACGCACACAAAGTACTCCACAACGCCGGACCAGCCTACCTTAACAGCAGACTCCGCTTCTACACACCCACCCGCCAGCTCCGCTCCGCCAGCCTCGCCATCGCCGCAGTCCCTCGCATCCAACAAACAACCTCCGGCAGCAGATCCTTCTCCTACCTCGCCGCCAAAACCTGGAACACCCTCCCTACCCACATACGGCAGACCCAAAACCTACTCGCCTTCAGAAGACTCCTCAAGACCTGACTCTTCGAGCAGTAGCAGCAACCCCCCCCTCCCCTCAGCGCCTTGAGACCCTCACGGGTAAGTAGTGCGCTCTACAAGTACTCTGATTGATTGATTGAATGAGATGGCTCCCCCACAAGTATAACCTTACACAGAAATGAGTGTCAATTGTCAAAGACAGATTTTCCTATTTACAGCGATGGAAAGTCCTGGTTGTGGTAAGGCTACATAACTAAGTATTGCACATTTCGTTCCTTGCTTTCCATCTAGCAACTAAACGTCCAGTGGAAATACATTCCGATTATAATCGTTTAAATTTCCAGTCATCTGGAGAGAGTTGACTTCTGAAGATTAAGGCTATTTATGTGGCAAGTTGTTGGTGAGATTGATGTGCCATTTTTCAAATATGTTCTATGACCTGAGGAGAATACATCTTTTGATCTTATCCCTAGTTAAGATCTTTACTGTAAATAGACATACCAGAAGTAATGGGCTGTTGATGTGGAGGGATAACCAGTTCTATTTTTCCAGTTGTCACTGCATCAGGCTCCCTAACATCTCCTGCTTATGTGATTCTGTTACTTAATATAAGATAGTTTAAAAAATCTTCCTACATTTATTTTCAAGCTTCCACATGTTCGTCTCATGAACAGTTGCCTTCTTTCTTATTCTGATATAATTTGTTAATAGACTAAACCTCTTATTGAAGAAGCAATGGCAAATGTACCTCCACTGGGTAGAAAGAGAGCTACTGCTTCATCAAGCAAAAGTCTTGCATGCTCAGCATTGTATGTCTTCTTGCAAATTAGAGAAGGGCGTGCAAAAGAATTGAAGCACATCCTCTTGGGTAACTATTAAAAATCCAAATGTCTTTTTTCTTTTAAACTTAAGCTAAATCTGCTTTTTTTTTTTCAAAATTATCCGGGACCTGTGGTTTGCCATCTAAGTAGGTTATCATCTGCACTTGTATTGACTGTAGAAATTCTGCCTCCAGTTTAGGCTATTTAATGAAATATCCAGGTTTGAGAAATGAATGTAATGCAGGTATATATATTCATATATTTACATGTTTTTAATAATAATACATTGCTGTTAGTTTATTTTACTTTAGGCCGTTTGGTCCATTAGATATAATCATCAACCCCTTTAACAGTTAATCCTTTCCCTTTTAGACACAGTAAAATGTGCCACATTCTTCAAAATTGCAAACGTACCACACTTCTTTAACCCCTCCCCTGCTGGTGACCGAACCACTCCGTCATCAGCTGCGGTCGCGCTGTGCTGATGATGGAGCGGTTCTGCCACGGCCCGCTCGGCACGCCTTCGCGGCGCGGATTCCGCGCCTGCGCTGAGCGTTCCATTGAGCGGGCGGGGCCGTGACGGAACCGCTCCGTCATGAGCACAGCGCAACCACGGCTGGTGACGGAGCGGTTCCGTCACCAGCATGCGCCCGCCGCGCGGCCGCCCCGCCCCCCTAGCGCTGCGGCGGAATAGCCGCAGCAGTGAAGGGGTTAAAAATCGGCACAGTTTAAATTGTTTATTTTGTACATTTACAGTCATTCTAATACAACAATAATTTACAAGATCATCCTTCTGAAGTTTAAGTATTATGAAAGTATGATAAAGAATTGCCTAACGAACTGCTGATTACTCACCGTAGGAGGAAAAGCGTAGGCATCTATTATATACTTTGGTAAATCAGATGAAAAATATACAAAGATGCACAAAGTGCACAGCCTTTCTTTAGGTCATTTTGCACAACAAACTTCCAGATGAATTCGCCATTTATTTCAACTTGCACATTACCACAATTTCCTGAGTGCTCTAGTAGTTTGGCAACACATAAAGCATAACTATTATGCCTCATTTTGCACCAGTCAAATGCAGCAAGGAAGTCCATAGAACAGTGGCATAACTGTTCTGTAGTTGTAGTGGATTTCCGTACCAAAAAGCGAAAGGGCGACAATACAGCTCTGTTGTACGGAGACCTGGTCTAAATACACCCTGTTCCTAAGGAACAATCCACTCCTGAGCTAGTCCGTTCTCACTTTGCCTTTGCAGCAGTTTGGCAGAAACGTTTAGGGTAGGATAGAAGAATGAACCTGTACAAGTCTGGATGAGATCGTTCTCCAATCTTATAGTAGATTATCATATTTGCACCACTCCAAGAATCTGCTAAAAGCCCTCTGTCATTTACCTAGATGAAAGTGGTTTGTGATTTGTTGGCCGCCATTCAGGGTGAGGATGTATTATGGACACTAGTATTTGGGCTGTGACGAGTGCCTGGCTCAGTTTAAAACTTTCTGTAATTTTTTTTAGCTTTAGAAAGTTAAACCAGTTCAAGCAGGCCTCTGTGCATGGGAAATTCTGTCATTCTTTCGTCCACCTCTGAGCCCTAAAACCAGGTCACCTAACATACTATCCTTTACCTCAGACAAACTGGAATGATTTAAGGTCCAAAATAGCTAGAACAGGTTGCAAAGTTCTCTTAATTCTGAAACAACGACCTGTTGCATTAAAAACAACCTTTCCTCATTGTGCCACTTTATTTTGTCTGTATTCTTGAACAAACCCTTATTAAATTGGAAATATTTATTTACTGACAAACTGGAGGAATCTATTGTGTGTGTGCAAATATTGCTATTCTGTGGTATGCTCTTTTCTTATGGATACTTCAGACCTCTGAATCCTCACCTTTTAGATATCCCCAGGTGTTAGACTGAATCTGGAAGATTTAAACAGCAATGCAGCAATGAATGGAGCTGCTTATAGCGCTACCTCTGCACACTGACATTACTTCTTTTCTGTCCACACCCTCAGTCGACGAGCCTTTTCCCTAAAGAAAAATCTGACTCTGTGTTCAAGGGCATCACGTCCCCTCCAAAGACTCAGGGATTTAAACCTTGCCGGGACTTTTGTGACAGACCCAAATGAGGGTTGTGCCTTTGGTGTTTGAGTGCAGGGCCATGCTTGAAGTCATGCAGGGAGTGCGCCCTCATAAACCGCAAGGCGATCCACAGTCACGAAGAAAAGCTGTTCATGGCGAAACTCCAGCAGAAACTGTGCAAGTGCCACTCCCACTTAAAGTTGAGAACGCAAGCTTCTTGCCCACTTCCAAAGCCATTCCCATGACAGGTCCTCTTCATGGGGAAGTCTTTGATTAAGACTAAATCTAAGTCGAAAATTGATACAAAGTCGAGCCAAATCACCCCCATCTCGCCACTCAGGCTCCAGGAAAGTCATGAGTAAGTTAATGTGCCACTATGTCTCACTAAGGAGCTGATTCTGCAGCTCCTCTTTATGCACCCCAAACTTCGAGGGCTGTCGGCGTTGCAGTAAATGCATACTTTTAGGGAAACCATGTTGTGCTGCTTTGGCACTACTTCGATTTCCTCTGGCGTGCTTTCGGAACTGCAGGAGTCTCCATTTGGGATATCGCAGCGGATCCATGTTCTGCACTGGCTGTGTTCTTTGAACCTACCTCAGGTTCCGCTCTGACCTTCCATTCTGACACCAAGATCTGTGCCAGTCCCTTGTACATCATCACCAGTCCCACCACTGCCAAAAGAGGACTTTTCACCGATGGTAGTGTCCGACGCTGAACCAAACTCTTCCACTTGGGCACCTATGGTCTCAAGACAGTCTAACTTGGATAGAACATTGCCTTCATGGAAATGACACTGGAGATGATGGAAAATAATTTCCCCCACATTATAACCACAATTTGTGTAATAGACCTAAAAGAGGCTCATAGGTTGGACATTTGGTCTCACACAAGGAGCCATAACCTGGCCCTGTTGGGAGTAAGGACAAAAGTTCTTTGATATCACAATAGAAGGGCCAGCAGTAAAAAAGAGAAAGGAAAATAAGATGGATGGTACATTTTGTATGAGGTTCTCAAGTAAAGTTTCCTGAGTCTCTTAGGAAAATGAAACATTCTCACCTACATTTAGTGGCATGCTTCTTCATAGGATGATTTATCTCATCCCAGAACATTTGACTGGGGCGGCCTAAACCTAAATATGGGAGCTCTTAACATCTTATGGTGGGATCAGATCTACTGCCATGTTTGCATACTTAAGCTTGTGTCTACCCCAGACCCTAATCTATTTGGGATGATGCTGACAAGATTAAACTTGAGTAGTGGATGGTCTGGGAATTGTATTTTCTTTACATCCATGTATTAGTGATTTTTAATGTAATTATGTTTCAGCCCTAAATCACAGACACTCTGGGTTTATGGCTTTTATCAGGACACAAAGAGGAAATGGCAGTGATCCCTAGCCTCAGGACTCTGCCTAAATTCTGTCTTCCATATAGGAGGTAAAACAATTCGCATACATGCTACTGTTCTTGCCTGGTGTGGTATACTTCATTCGGTCTTTGCCTAGTATAGTGAAAGGGAGCATCACTTAGATCTATACAATACTAGAGGGGGGTGGAGCTTGCCTGATACCAAGATAGTCGCATAGACTGAGAGCTCCACCGAGCCATTTAACAATCCTTCACTTATCCAGCATTTGTGCAGACTAATAGCCCAAGATTGAATTGGCAACAACATCGGTGAGCGCCAGGACCACAAAGAACTGAGCATATCGCATCGCGACCAACTACAAGGGCCATAGTGGACGGTAGGCGTGCAGCCCCAGTGAGAGACCGCGAGCGCCTGATCCGGGGCATGGGCGGAGGATCGACCGGGGATACCGAGGCGCTCCCTCCCCTTCAAGAGCACCAGCGTAGAAAACACATGCCGATTTCCTGCGGGGACGGCGCCTTCCTCCCACCAAGAAACAAAACAGCACATACCCAGTGACGCAGTGAGTCGCAGGAAGACTGGGAGGACTGCAGAGACGCTGCCACGCTTCATCCGGGCCTAACCGGTCCTAGAGGCCCTTGCGAGGGAGAGACGCGAGGAGCGCACATCTGACCTGAGGCCATGGGAAAGGTGGACAAGCTACAACCTAAACTCCACTTTGAGTATCAGAAGTCCAGGCATCGAGAGCATGACCTCAAAGAAGTCATGACGATGCATTCCAGAGAACCAGAGCCTGCGGAAGGTGATATCTGCACCATACTGGCTGCAATGCAAAAAAGCCTACAACAGAGCTTGTCAACCATTGATGGCAAACTTGACTCGTTGGCACTACGAATGGACCGCTTGACTGAACGGATAGACAAGCAGGCGCAGATGCAAGATATGACTGAGCGAACGGTCACGGAGGTCGAAGAACTTGGACCAAAATCAGATGGGAAAACTGTTATTAACTTTACAAGATGAAGCTCGCTCTCGCAGAAGCAACATTGGAATTACGAGCCTGCTGAAGTCAACAAATGTGGGCAACATGGAACTATACGTAGAGAAGTTATTGGAGTCACTGCTGGGTCGCAGTACGTTCTCACAGATGTTCATAGTAGAACGTGCGCATCGCTCTTTGGGGCCAAAGCCTTCCCCTGGGGCACTGCCGAGGCCTATTATCACCAAACTATTAAATTACAGCGACAGAGATGCAGCACTAAAAGCGGCCCGAGAGAAAAAATCATTGCAGTACGAGGGTTCCGCTTTATCGCTCTATCCAGACTTTACAGTTCGGGTACAAGAGGCGCAACGACAATTTGCGGCACTAAAGAAGCTACTGCGGTAACAACATTTTCACAGACCCTAAAACCTTGCACAAAGCTCTGAAGGACTGGGCAAAGGACAGACCTCATCAAACCTCCCCGCTGATCCACGGAGAGGCTGCAGGAAGCGGCTTAGAAGACCAAGTATGACAGAGGAAACAACATTCTGGGACAGATAAGAGCTTTATTGGTGGGGAGGCAGGCAATGTATTAATGACTTGATTTCAAGCAGGAACTGGCGCTAATATAGAGAGGCGAGATAGTATACAGGGCACCGCAGGGGGGACCTGAGCTGAATTACAACCATGTTTAAATGTTGGTAAGGCGCGCCAAGCTGAGCTTAGACTGCATATGAGGTTTCATGCTCTGATACGCTAGTGCCGAAATGTTAGCGTGATGCACAAAAAACGCTAGATGGCGGCAGGACCAGGTGAAATACCGAGAGCGCTTGAGAAGAGCCAGACCTCTGGCAACATCTGCCCATGTGTGTAACACACAACCTTTTTCGTTTATTGAAAGATGCAGATTGTTTTGATAATGTTGCAGATGTTAATAATTTTTTGTTAAAGGGAGTATCGCCAGCGCAAGGTTGGGTTTGCGTGGGTGGGGAGATACAAAATATAGGCTATATCCATGGAACAAATGAACACAGTACAGTATTTACATAGACTACTTTGCTACATAACAACACGTAGAAACATCCAAGCACTGGAAAGGTAGGAAACATCGTACTCCTCCACTATGTATGGCGCAGTCGTCAATTGGTAAGATTAATGCTTTGACCTGGAATGTCAGGGGGCTGAACGATTACAGAAAGTTGAGGAAAGTAATGGCCTATCTCACCAGGCACACCATTGATATAGCGCTCTTGCAGGAATCGCACTTCACACTCAACAGTCGCATGCTCCACTGCTGGGGATTGCAGGGCAACGTTCATGTGGCAGGGTACACGTCCCGTGCCAAAGGCGTGCTCAGTTGGGTTAACCCGAAGGCAGGGCTACAACTGGAACCACTAGAAACAGACTCAGAGGGGAGATATGTCATCTCAAGATGCAGAGGGAAGGGGTTAGATCTGCTTATAATCAATATATATGGCCCGAATTACGATAACCCCAAATTCTATGCAGCGCTAATCAGGAAGATGCAGAATTACGAGACCAGTCCTCAGTTATGGGGTGGGGACTTCAACTGCGTAATAGACCCGCAACTAGACAGGTCGGGAGGCCCAGAAAGGCGTCCCACTGCAGCGGCCCGAGTAATCACAAGTGCGTTGACGCAGCTAGATCTACACGATGTCTGGAGAACAAGCCCTCCTGGTAAAGGGGGATATACACACACTTCTATGCGTATCACATCTTGCATACTAGAATTGACTACTGGATGGCCACTGGCAACATGTACACTCAGATTTGAGACTGTGTGGTGCTACAGCGCACCTTCTCAGACTATTCTCCAGTACTGTTGACCTTGGAGAGTCCATGTAAGCATATTCCATTCTTCACTTGGAGATTCCCCTTATACTCATTACTAGCCCCTGTCTTTAAGTCAGAACTCTCAGAAGCGATTGAAACTTTCTTCGACCACAACATAGGGTCGGTGGATACCTTCTCAGTTGTGTGGGAAACTTTTAAAGTCTACATTTGAGGGATGGCTATGGCCAAGCATTCTGGCGTACTTATCTGACCTAGAGGGTAAGCTGAAGGCACTTGAATGAAGGCTTCTCTCTGGAGCCGATGAGCAAATGCAGGAGGAATTTAAAGAATTGCTGACCTCAAAAGCCCCTGTACGTAAGACTAGGTCGGCCCCGTGGTATACCGATGAATTGCGCATGGTTAAAGCCAGATGTAAAAGATCTGAACCTCTGTGGCGCAAGGATTATGACCCAGCCCGTAAAGAGGCATATAGGTTGAGTCTGAAGGAGTACCACGGTGAGATCAACAAGGCCAAGAGAACATTAATCCAAGGGAGAATAGATTCCTCGGTAAATTCTTCCAAAGAGCTCTTTTTAATATATAAAGAGCTCACGGTGCCTACAAGGGTAGAGACTAAAGATCTCTATTCCCCGGTGATATGCGAATCCATCGCAGATCATTTTGTGAATAAAGTGGAACAGATTTATAAGTCCTTTCAGCAGGATCCAGTTGATGGAAACCTTATGGGGGATAGTGGCCAGACATCTATTAAGAAAGCTCATCTTAGGGAATTCATGGTCCCCCCAAGGGAGGAACTGATAAACCTTATCATGAGTATTCAGTCAGGATCACCTTTATATGTGGTTCAGCCCAAAATCCTTAGTGAGCAGGTCCATCTCCTGTGGAACTACATCAGTAATTTGGCGTCCCTTTCATTTCAAGAAAGATATGTGCCTGAGGAATGGAAACTGGCACAGGTAGTTCCCATTAAAAAAAAGGCTAATTTGAATATTTCCCAAATGGATAACCTGCGGCCCATTTCTCTTCTTCCTTTCTGTGCGAAGGTGGTGGAAAAACTGGTGAATAACCAGCTGGTCAAATTTGTGGAGGATAATCAACACCTGCATGCCTCCCAGTTCGGTTTTAGGGCTAAACATTCAACTGAGACTGCCCTCCTTTCCTCAACAGAGATGCTTCGTCAGAGAGTTGATGAAGGACAGACCGCCGCTTTAATATTGCTGGACTTAAGTGCGGCATTCGATACCGTGTCGCACTCTAAACTCCTGACTAGTTTGAGTGAGTTGGGGATTGAGGGGCCAGCCTATGAATGGATGGTCTCTTTCTTGGCGGACAGAAAAATCCAAATACACTGTCTCCCCTTTAGATCCACGTCCCGTACTCTAAAACAAGGGGTCCCGCAGGGCTCAATTTTGAGCCCTACATTATTTAATCTTTATATGGAACCCCTGGCTAGGATGGTGGAGTCCTATGGGGTGGACATTGTATCTTATGCGGACGATACGCAACTGATGGTTACTCTATCTCACAACCCAGTTGAGACGGCGGATAATTTCTCTGCATGTCTGGCATCTCTAGCAGCTTGGATGAAGGGCAATTGCCTTCGCCTCAATGGCAATAAGACTGAACTTTTGGTGATTGGTTCATCTCCATCCATTTGGTCATCCGCGTGGTGGCCTATGGAATTAGGCCCGACACCTGTCCCCTCCGATACAGTGAAGAACTTGGGTGTTCTGTTTGACACCAAGCTCTCGTACTTTCAACACATTGCCAAGATAGCAGGGAAATGCTATGGCATATTAAAGATCCTACGTAAGATCTTGGATCTTTTACCTATTATAGCTAGGAAAACACTAGTGCATGCCTTGGTCACGTCCCACCTTGATTATGGGAATTCCCTGCTGTGTGGCCTCAGTAATAAGGGCCTGTACCAGTTGCAATGTGTGCAAAATGCGGCGGCCAGGCTGGTTTTAAAGCTGCCTAAGAACTCCTCGGGGAAAGGTGCGCTACAGACTTTGCACTGGCTCCCCGTGAGAGAACGTATTCGGTTTAAGACCATGTGCATAAGTCATCGTATTGCACATGGCAAGGGCCTGACGCATTTGCATAGGTTACTTACCATATATCGCCCAAATCGTCTTCTAGGATCGATGGGCAGTATGCAGTTTTCTGTCCCCCGCATATATAAATCACGGATGGGTGGGTGCTCTTTCAGGTTCTTGGCAAGTAAGCAGTGGAATGGTCTTCCTATGGAGCTTCGTATGGAACCTTCGGAAACGAGGTTCCGACAGAAGCTCAAAACCTATCTGTTCCCTGCACTTTAACATCTCCTTAGTTCTTCTTCCCCCTTCCCATTCTGTTTTCTGTGTGGGTGATGATCTTGTCTTTTATTCTAGTAGGACTACATCCTAGCGCGGAGACGCACTGTTGTAGTGTATTCAGGTGCTTAATAAATGTTTTTATTATTATTATTATTATACCATGAAACGGCAGACTCAGAACTGAAGCACTTGGGCAAATACGCAACGGCCCACACTTATGGAGAGGGTGAGAGGCAGGCTCTGGTCAGGCTTCTCTAATAAAAAAACGCAGGGAAACAGCAGGGGTGGTAGAGATAATGATTAGCAGGGAAAACCAGTCAGTGACCCAACATTAATAGTAGACCGGTTCAAACAGTATTATGCCACACTATACTTCTTCAGTACTAGGGGACTTGACGAAGAGATACAAGATACCTTGCACACATTAAACTTCCCTGCCTCTAGAACACGCACCGGGAATACCTCATGCGTTCACTGGAGAAAGAGGAGATTATAGCCGCATTGGCCGGAATGAGGACTGGCAGCGCTCCGGGTGCTGACGAATTAACGGTATCCTTTTATAAGGAATTCAAAGACATACTTATTCCACACCTGAGCACGCTATTCGAAGAGATAAGTGAAAGCGGCCAGATGCCTCCTTCCATGAGAGAGGCTCTAATCATTGCCATACTGAAGCCGAATAAACCACCGGCGGAACGTGCATCGTACCGCCCTTTGTCATTGCTAAATGTCGACACAAAGCTATATGCTGAAATACTTGTGAATCGCTTGACCCCACTTGTTCCGCTGCTGGTAGCATCGGAGCAAGCTGGATTTATTCTTAGCAGACTTCTAACCTGCGCACAGTTTTTGGCACGATCCAACATACTAGGCAAGGTGTGCGGGCAATCACAGTTTTCCTAAATATGGAAAAGGAGGTGTCCTTTTGCAAATGCTTGGAGTACTTTACAATAGCCCAACAGCCCGTATCAAAATCGGTGACATGGTCACTGACACGATACATATCGCTAGAGGCACATGGCAGGGGTGTCCGCTCTCCCCGATACTCTACGCGCTCGTAGCGGAGCCACGGGCCTGCGTGATGTGGGAATACCACAGCCAGATGGGTATTCGCTTCCGGGGGTATGATCTAGTCCTATCCACGTATGCAGATGATACGCTGCTCCTCAATAGGGACCCGGAACAAAATCTTTCCCCAGTATTGCGCGAAGTAGTCAAGTTTGGTGCAGTGTCTGGCCTTAAAGTAAATTGGACCAAATAGTTTATGTTCCTGCTTACACCCAGCACAAAAAAATGTGCCCCTGATTTCCCTCTACAGTAGTCGACGTACTCGGTGCGATATCTCGGGATACAAGTACATACTGACTCGGAGGTGGTCATTAGGGAAAACTATTGGGTCGCCATCAGCAAACTGTAAACTGACATAGTGCGCTGGATCCGATAGCCATTATCGCTGGCGGGCAGGGTTTCAATCATGAAGATGATTATACTACACCGATTCCTGTTTCTGTTCACTAATATCCCAGTGGTCCGTTCTAGCTCCCTCTTCAGAAGGCGAACATATATCCTACTCAGACTTGCATGGGCTGGTAAACACGCCTGGGTCAGGTGTGAAACTTACACTTCCATATCATATGGTGGGTTTAGGCGCCCCAGACTGTAATCTATACTATAGGTTTGCGCAAAGTGCACACGCCTACTATTGTAAGCATGGGCTCGCAGACACACCACACATACAAATCGAGAAGGTGGATGACAGAGCTACTCCCCCTGCCTGCAATACTATTTGCTCCACTGGACCGTAGAACCAGGATCTTTGATTCAATCAATTCAACAGTACACGCTTGGCACCACCTCCTGCAGCCACAAGATGGAGCAATATTATACTCTCCGCTTGCTCCTCTAGAGTGGTGTCGTTGGCTATCAGCATGTACAGACAGAGGTGTGACCCGGGCATTAAACGACATGAACATCATCAAGATTTGTGACATGTTTGCAAAGGGTTCAGTGAAAACTTAGGACAAAGTGAAAGTGCAAGACCAGCAGGAATCGCAGCTCCACAGCTTCCAATTCCATAGGATGAGGCATTCCTTAAAGGAAATACTGGGCAACGACTTGGCCGAGCCGCCAAATGTGGCTGCTCTCACATTTCTGATAAAAACGGAGTCGCTGGTACATATTGTCTCCAAATTGTGTAAACTGGCTCAGGGCTATCGAGCTAACCATTACACCAAGGCCCGACTTGCGTGGCAGACTGATTTAGAGAAAGAAATAGATGATGCAAAGTGGAAGTACTGCTGCAAGAGCATGAAACGTATCTTCCTAAATGGCCGCTATAGGTTAATTCACTTCAAATTCCTCAACAGAGTGTACTACTCCCCCGAGAGATTGCATAGGTAAGGGTTG
Organism: Lissotriton helveticus; assembly: GCF_964261635.1. Taxonomy (NCBI): domain Eukaryota; kingdom Metazoa; phylum Chordata; class Amphibia; order Caudata; family Salamandridae; genus Lissotriton; species Lissotriton helveticus. The sequence goes on along the minus strand of NC_136070.1, from coordinate 494,741,165 downwards.
TGAGACGCCGCTGACTGCGAGCGATGTGGCGCTAGCCTGGTGGATTTTTTCCACCTCGCATGGCTGTGTCAAGAAATAGCAGACTTTTGGGTCTGGATTTTTAAGACTCTTGAGGAAATCACTGAGGTAATACTGAGGCCGGACCCCATGCTGGCCCTACTGGGTTATTCCCCACACTTGCCAAAATCTAGTAGAAGACTGGTGGATATGGGTGCTGCTTATAGCTAGACGAAGGATAGTAATGTGCTGGTCCCGTGGCTCGGCCCCTACTGTCACCTGCTGGTCGAGCAACATGTTATACTGCAGCACGCAGACTGAAAACTTTAGTGAACTCCTTCCCCCATGGGTGCTGCTTATAGCTAGACGAAGGATAGTAATGTGCTGGTCCCGTGGCTCGGCCCCTACTGTCACCTGCTGGTCGAGCAACATGTTATACTGCAGCACGCAGACTGAAAACTTTAGTGAACTCCTTCCCCCGCGCACCCTCCCGAAGAACTTTTGGGAACAGTACAGAACTTATTTGGTAGCTAAGGAAAATGATGCCATGAGCGAAGAAGACCCAGCTCATGAGTAGGTCATAGTGGGACAGAATGAATAGCTGCAATGGCTGTACGGGCCCGATAGGCGCTCCAGGGGCTTATCCTAGGCGCAACTGCTTGAACTGCGGTGGTACTCTGATGCAATGTTAATGTAATAGTAATAGGGAATGTCTTTCTGTGTTGCTAGTTACTGATATGATGTTAAAGGATAACTAGGCTGAACGAGACCCACGGCAAGTATGTACTGTGACGTAAAGGAGTGACAAGATCCCTTCATGAACTGTCATAATGTCAGATATGCTTAAGATCTCACCTGAGAGAACAAAAAAGTCCTTAAAAGTAAATATATGGATCATGTGTTGAAAAACGGACTGCAAGGTACAATAAACACATTTAGTTGCAATCCATTTTCAATAAATTATTAGTGTGCAGAAGGTATCAATAAGGTTCTAAACATGAGAAGAATAAAGTACATAAAAGCAATATTCAGACTAATATATCAAAATAAAATGTATTTAAAAATTACAATACGTTATATTTAGGTTTAAAAACATCTCATTATAGAAGTACAATATTGTTGGTTCTTATGGATACATATTTATACATCACAAGAAAACTACAAAACAGTCGACGCAGCTTTTTTGGTGAGATGTAACTCCTTCACCTTCTTCAGGACAGAGTTTTCAAAACACAATCTAAATAGCAGAAGACATTACATTAAAATAGAGTACAATAGGAATCTGCTTAAATTTAAAATTAGCTATATTTGTAAACAGTTTTACAATCCTTTGCTTTAAGTACACTGATACACACAGAACTTGTTTGGAATAAGCCCGTTAGATTAATACAATCAACTTAAAATTAAAACAACACACTCTGCTCAAATTTAAACACATGATCCATAGAATGTATTAGGGGAAGAGAGGACATTGCTGCAACCTACCTAATTCAAAATTAACTATAACAAGGCTTTTAAGTCACTCAAATATAGCGGAAGAAAGACTCATCCGTAAAGTTTAAAAAGTTTAAAAAGGAATGACCTAAAGAAAACAAAGTTTGTCTTTAAAAGAAGTTTTTTTTTAAAGTATTTACAGATGACTTCCTTCTATGCTTGAAGTCTGTGCATACTGGGCCATACCTTTGTGTTAGTAAATACTCCTTAGATTTTCGTTCGTAAGAGCCACAGATGAATGTGACATAAATTTCGTTTTAAAATAAAAGACCTTTGAAAATTAAAAAGAAAATAAAGGGTCAGTTTATTAATTTTAATAACCTCTTTTATTCCCCATGGGGCACTTCCAAGAGTGAGTTTGCTTACCATTTAAAAGCAGGACAATACGCAGCATAACCAGTGCGCCGTGGCGTTGGCTACATTTGTTAGGGATCGCCATTTCCAATAATTGAAGATACTATGATGGATAAAATATCGTATAGGTTTTGGACCCACTGTTAAGATTATTTATGGTCTGATAGAAAGGCAATTGTGACTGATTACATTCAATTAAATTCCAAAATTTAATGGCATTGTTTTACCAATTTTATAAAAACTCGACTTTAAGCATCATAAAGGAGTGTCGCATCAGGAAAATAACACTCCTTTAAATATGGGCATTTGAACCCAGCATTTGTCCATATGCGCGCAAATGAACGAGAAGGGTCTTATATCACAAATGAGTATAGAAGGGGTCAGACGTCCCTAATTCATGTCTTACATGTAATATGACTGTCTCTAGCACAGCTCTATGGGGCTGGGCTCAAGATTCTGTTAAGGGACTACTGCTTTGACGCTTTAAAACAGGGCAAACACTTAGCAACGACTCTGCATTTGCAGCACATACTGGATACAAATTCTGCAGCCTTCCTGCTTTAACGAACGTCTTCCGGGTCAGGATACTCATAAGAGCCGTGCCGGAAGACGTTTATATACGCTGTAAAAAAGACCACTTGATAATAAGCGGTCTCGAATTAAAAGATGCATCGAGGGGTTTAAATCTTCTAAATAAAACACAGTCCACCTACAAACAATATTAAGTAGAAAATCTCAGATTGGGAACGAACTAAAGAAGGTGTTTCTTCTATATTACTTATTGCTTATGTTTCGAATGCGAACATGGCAGCCATCTTGAATTGGTAATCGGAGGATACCGCATTAACTGGCAAACCACTTTAGATGTATGCACGGAGATTTTTTGAGATTAAAAACCCTTTTTCGATCTTAAGTCAAACTCTATGGGTTTAGAATCAACATAAGCAAGCAAAAACATGTTTTACTTGATGTGTATTTATATAACAAGGATCATAGCGGCCATCTTTAAATGGCAAACACAAAAAAAAATTATTATGACAACTATGGGGTGGATTCAGACAACCCCCTTAGGTTAGTAATGTCGTCAATACAGTTATTGAGCCCTCATACACATTATAGGGCGGTATTTTAGGAGATTAATTAAATAGTAAAGAAGATTGGGAAAAACTAATTTAATTATTGTACTTATTGTTGTTTGTAGGTTTTGCACCCAACAAGCTTGTCCTATTTGAGTAGTGTCTCACAATCTACCTCAACGCAACCTGTAATATCTAAAAATTATTTGGTCCTAAAATACCGCCCTATTATGTGCATAAGGGCTCAATAACTTTATTGACGACATTACTAACCTATTTGAAAACAACATTTATGTCACATTCATCGGTGGCTCTAACTAACGAAAATCTAAGGATTATTTACTAATACAAAGGTATGCCCCAGTATGCATTGATTTCAAGCATTGAAGGAAGTCCTCTGTAAATACATTTAAAAAAAACGTCTTTTAAAGACAAACTTTGTTTTCTTTTGGGTCATTCCTTTTTAAACTTTACGGATGAGAGTCTTCCTTCCGCTACATTCCAGTGACTTAAAAGCCTTGTTATAGTTAATTTTGAATTAGGTAGGTTGCAGCAATATCCTCTCTTCCCCTTATACATTCTATGGATCATGTGTTGGTTAAATTTGAGCAGAGTGTGTTGTTTTAATCTAACAGGCTTATTCCAAACATGTTCTGTATGCATCATTGTACATAAAGCAATGTTTTGTAAACCTGTTTACAAATATAGATCCTTTTAAAAATAAGCAGATTTCTATCCTACTCTATTTTAATGAATTGTCTTCTGCTATTTAGATTCTGTTTTGAAAACTCTGTCCTGAAGAAGGTGAAGGAGTTACATCTCACCGAAACACCATGTCAACTGTTTTGTAGTTTTCTTGTGAGATGTAAATATGTATCCATAAGGACCAACAATATTGTACTTCTATAATGAGATGTTTTTAAACTTAAATATTACATATTGTCGTAATTTTTAAATACATTTTATTTTGATATAATAGTCTGAATATTCCTTTCATGTACTTTATTCTCCTCATGTTTTGAACTTTATTGATACCTCCTGCACACTGAAAATTTATTGAAAATTGATTGCAACTAAATGTTTTTATTGTACCTTGTAGTCAATTTTTCAACACATTATCCATATAGTTACTATTTTACTGATTAGGGGCTATTTTGTTCTCTCTAGTGCTACCCCGTCCCTTTTCTGAGTATTAGGGTACCTCCTTTTACCTCCTTTTCTTTTAATTAAGAGCTCACCTGTGCATTGTCTCTGATTTCTTTTTTTTTGTTTCTTTTTGTGTGATTCATGTATGAAAATTTCAATAAAGTTTTAAGAAAATAATTAAAAAAAATGTATAAAATACTAGAACCGTTAAATGCATGTTGATAGAAGTCTGCAATTCAGTAGGGATTACAATAGCATGCTTATAGGCCACGTAGACTTATTTTTTGATACCTCATAATGAGGGCCTAGAAGGTAAATTAGCTAGTTTACAAGTGATTCTCGTCTTGAAGATAAGTTGGTACAGGAAACAGATCCTCGATTAGTATTTAGACTTCAAAAGTAATACGTCTGTATTCAGAAATAAATCCTGGTTCAGATCATCACTCCTAATTCGATGTTAAAAGCATAATTGACGTTTGGCACGTAGGTGAGTGAAAAATCAGGTTTATTTGGTTAATATTACACTGAGTTTTGCCCGAACAAAGATGTAGAGTGGATCTATACTTGTGTTCTTATTTGTTGTCTCTTGCAAGCAAAATGGGTTGCGTGATATGTTAAAAAATTTGAAAATTTTACTTTAAACCATCTTTGTTTTCAGAAGCTCCATGTGTGAAGAGGAAAAAGCGCCAGGGGAAGGCACTGAAAAAACGTTAACAAAACGTAGACTTCTAGGATGTCCTCCTATGCCAGGTGCTGGATATGGAGTTCAGATTAAGAACTAAGCCTTCAACAAATTCAAGATGTCTGCTTTCAAACCGAAATGATGTGACCTGCTACAGAAGGAGTTAGATGATTACTCTCGGCACCAGCTACACCGCCATTCTTGCTCTTCAATCAACAGAGTCAGTAATGTACACTACACAGAAGTGCCACCCTGCTGGAACACATTACCGTTAACGATGGTAAAATACAGCCAGACGCGGAAGGGTTTATTAGAAACGTGCAGAACCAATGTTTTGAAATATTGTGTGGCAGACAAACTAATATGCCCTGAGTGTAAAGAAAATGTATTGCTGATGCAGTAGCAAACAAACTGCAACCGAAATGAGCACATAAACCTCGCTTAAGGCAGAGAGGACTTTTGCTTTGACCGTTTTTTTTTTTTTACAATGGCAACTCTGATTTATTATCTTGATGAGCATCTATTGATTGCAATAAACTGTTCTGCCATAAAGTAAACAATGTTATTTGGATTTAGTCTTTTTGTAAATTGGGTCAGTAGTGCAAGACATTCAATCATTTGTTTTATTCAGTGGCATGCGTTTTAAGCTTTCCTATTGTGTCACCGGACAGTCGTGGGCAAGGTGCATTTAAGTAAGGAAATTGCCCACAGTCTGGCCACACCACAGTGTGCATCTTGGAGACATCGCTTCACCACACTGTGCCTCACTGTTTTTTTTTTTTTTTTTTTGTAAAACAAAATTTTTATTGTCATAGTTGCAGATTCAGCACAGGACCCCGACTCCCAGGGGAGCCTGTCGCAATAAACATCACAGTAACATTTGCATTTGACTTTTCCACTGTATAAACAAATACCACAAAGAAAACATAAATCACCCCCCAACCCACCCAACAGTACCCCCCCACTCCCCAACTCCCCCCTCCTGCAGTTGCACAGCTTCCAATAGGACCAGGGAAAAATAGCTAGGAAAAGAAAACCACACTGAACATGTATTACACCAGACACATAATCGTACACATCTAGTCCATGCGTCCCGCCCCCACCACACTCCAGACTCTC